>NC_141361.1:695791-2038291 GCF_057382095.1 Aulonocara sp. 'chitande type north' Nkhata Bay | reverse complement strand
TCAGCGGGTTTAATGATGGAGGGTGATGAGCTATAAGAGGACTTCCTAAAATCTATAATCATGTCTTTAGTTTTTGACACATTAAGTGAAAGGAAGGACTCATCACACCAATCCACAACATCATCTACAACCTGTCCACGGCCTGACTCGCCCCCACTAGAAGACTGACGATCACTGTGTCGTCAGCAAACTTCAGGATGTGTCTGTTTGTGAAACTGCTGCGACACTCACTCGTGTACAGAATGAACAGAAGGAGGCAGCACGCTGGGATGATGCAGCAGAGCAGGAGAGCACATCAGGAAACACATGATTCACCCTCACACATTGTGACCTATTAGTCAGAAAGTCTGTCACCCAGCCGACCAGACTAGTTTAAAATGATTTTAAAGCCTGTCAGCAAGTAAGAGGGTTGAATTGTGTTGAATGCTGATGAAAAGTCAGCAAATAATAATCTTGCGTGGGTGTGGGGGGCCTCAAGATGCTTATACAAGATGCAGGAGTGTGACAGCAGCATCCTCCACACCTCTCCCTGCTCTACAGGCGAACTGGACGGGGTCAAGATGGTGTTCAACATGCATTAAAATCTTCTTCTTAATTATCTTCTCAAATGTCTTCATCACTAAAGAAGTCAGAGCCACAGGCCTAACATCATTCAGTGCCTTAGCAGAACTGCCCTCAGCAGCAGGAACAATGACAGCATGTTTCCAAAGCTGAGGCACCGTCTGTAGCTCTGAAGAAAGTGAGAAGATAAGGTGAAAATCCCACTCAGCTGATCTGCACAAGTTCTCAGCACCTGTCCACAGACGCTGTCAGGTCCAGGACTCTTACTCTTAGTGTGTCTGAAGAGATTAGCTATCCCCTCATCAATACAACATGATGGGGGAGTGATGGTGCCGGTCTGCCTAGAACAGTCAAAGTTCTCAAAACGCAGGTAAAAACTGTTGAGACTGATGCCAGACGTTTGTCAGAGGTAAACCCCTCTAACGTGATATTACTTTTAGCTTTGGTCTGTAGCCCTGCCATTGTTTTCATACCAAGCCAAGCTCTTTAGGGGGTGTTTGAGAGAAGTTTGAAGACTCCTCTCAAACACCCTCAGCTGCTGGGACCCAGTCGTACCAGTAGGAGTTGATAATCTTGCAGAAGGCCAGCTCGCAGCACATCTTCAGGTTGCTCTGATGTTCGGCCAGGTCTCCGGTGGAGCATCGGCTCGGGTCCACCTCGCAGTTCTCGTCCGACTCGTACAGAGCTTTAATGAACTCGCCTGCAGACACAGACGGACGATGCATGAAGACAAACTGACGACCGGGCGAATCAAACCACACAGGAAACAGTTTTTTAGGAGGCGGCTGAATTTACTGGACACGTCTTCCCTTCATACTCTTAACGTTTCACGAGTCACAGCACGTCTGAGCACATTATCTTATCTGAGCACCTGTGTTGAGGAGCCACCTGTCACACATGCTGTTTCAGAGTGAAACGCAGCCAGGTCCAAACCAGTATGAATTTAAATATGAACTGGAGCGACTGGTTTCACCTTTCTGGCTCTCTCATTAAGAGTGATGCCTTCACTGTCAGCAGAGAAACTCTGTATTTACAGCTTCCATCCCTGTTAATCTTTAATGAGTCATGACACGACTCGGCGAGCTGAAAATTTGATGAGCTGAAAATACGAAAATAAAAAGTCGCTGTGACAATCAAACGCCTTTAATCGATGAAACCTGCCGAGGAGGCAGGAACTTATTTCTATTTCCAGACATGAAGCTATAAATATTTTAACGAGGGTGACGCTGCTCGTGTCTTTGAAGCGTCTCTCAGTAACAGTTTGAAGAAGCTTTATTGGTTTGTAATGGCGGCGGTCTCAGCGGGCCTTCTGCTGTCACGGCCTCGACTATTTACAGCGTCTCTTCACAGCAGAGCAGAATCAGCCGGAGGAGGATGAGGATGATGCAGCAGAGCAAACACATAATTAAAAATAATTTAAAAACTGAGTCTGCTGACAAAATCTTCACCGACTTTCTTCTTCATGTGTTTTTTTCTTTTTCGTGGCGTCAGCTTTGCCGGCGAGGTGGCGTCTGCTCTGTGGAGCAGCTTTGCATGACTCACAGTTCATAATAATCCTCCTTTATCTGACACCAGGACTCTGTACAGCTCCTCAGTTTATCCTGTCTGAAACAAGCAGCTTTAGCTCCTCCTCCTTTAAACCAACTTTCAGAAACGGCGGGTGGGCGTGGCTTCTGAGATTACTATAAAAGGATACCTCATCTCTATGACATCGTACGAATCCAAGAGTACAAAAACTGTGTGAAACTGCACGGTTAGTCAGCGGCTCGGCGCTGCTCATAACTCTGATTCATTGATTAGATGCTAATTAATTATTTAACTGCCAATTATCAATACAGCTGATTATCATTTTTAAGACCTCTCTGAGACTAGATTTGGATATTTTGTTTTCTTAATTGTAAACCTCTGGATCCAATAACAGTTTAAAAATTCACAGGATAAACAAGGTGACTCCGCCCACCAGACGGCAGGTTACAGGTGTGTGCGAGGCTCACCCAGCGCGTCGTGCAGGTATTTCTGTCCCACCAGCTTCAGATACTCCTCGATGGCCTTGGTGGCCAGCGTGTTCTCCCTGAAGATCAGGACGTCGTGGTCGGCGCATCGATCCACCTCTGACATTACCAGGTCTGTCAGGAAGTCCTGAGGAAGAAGAGGCGGAGATGAAGAGGGCGCCATCATAGTTAATCGGCTCACTTACAACATTGGTGCATTTACAAACGCTGCACGCCTCCTCTGTGATCCATGACATGAGCTTCACTGACCAACTCTGGTTAATGTTAATGGAGTTATGGAGTAAACGTGCTTTATGGATCATTTTGGGCTTTTACTGAATCTGCACGGAATCCTCCGGCAGCGAGCATTTATGGAAACGCCGTCGTATTTGGGTCCGACTTTCTGCTGTTATGCTGATATTCAGGAACCCGTGTGAAGGCGGGTCCAGAGCGAGCGCTACCTGCAGTTTAAACCTCTGGGCCGACATGTTTAGCTAACAGGAAGTCAAACGTCAGCGTGGCTGATTCTGACCTTTGCCCTGCCCGTGCTCTGCAGGATGTGGACCAGCGCGCACGCCATCTCCTCCTTGTTCTTCACGCTGATGACGGGCTCGAGCACCGAGCACAGCATGGTGTAGTTGTTGGTGACGAACTCGGCGAACTCCTTGTACTGCTCCATGGGCAGGATGGAGATGGTCTGGAAGCGCGACTTGATGCGGATCGACGGCCCGCCGCCTTTGCCCTTGCTGGTGGTGGGCGTGCTCACCGGGTACCACTTCTCCACGAACTGCCGGCCCGTCACGCTCGCCACCGGGATGTTGACCAGGCCCACGTAGTTGTTCTTGTCCTTTTTCTTCTTCTTGTCCACGTCGCGGTAGATGTGCACGGTGATGCTGTGCACGCCGGGCAGGCTGGAGAAGTCAAAGTACTCGCCCCAGAACAGGCTGTCGTGGCGGGTCTTGCTGGTGGTCCGGGCGTACAGGACGTCGTCCAGACACAGCTCGCAGAAATATTTCTTCTTAGGCGGCAGGTCTTTGGCTTCGATGATCCAGAGTCGCAGCAGGTTCTCGGCGCGCCGGCAGTTGTCCTGCGAACGCAAAGACACCGTTTGTTAAACTGATTTTGTGACAGCACAAACTAACGGACTGCAACTGCAGTTCCTCTGATGGCCACTAGAGGCGTTACAGCAGAAGTAAATATTTCATGGGTGCAGCAGGACAGGAAGTCGGCGTTGAATTGAACAAACTCTAGTTAGAGCTCGTCTCACCTTGTTGGGCTGAATCGTCCTCCTCAGGTTCTCCATCCACTTGTCTCTCTCTGAGGCCGACGTGCAGCTGAAACACTTGCTGCCGCCCGAGTACGTCACCTGACAGGTGAGACAGAGAGGGAGGGTCATCGAAACAACCAGGGGTGCAAAGTGACACGACTACTTACAGGTACCTGCTAAAACATCCAAAGGTAACAAGACCGGGACACAAAACATATCTGCTCTTTTCTATATCCGTCTTTATTTATTCTACAGCGCTGAAAGGACCTGATCAAACTCATCGTTTATCAGTTTTGTGACGTGAAAGTGGAGCTACATCAGTCACAACGAGCAGCGTGGATCCACTTCACGAGCGTCAGTAAAAACGAACGCTGCCCTCCAACACAAACAACAATTAATTAGAAAATCTTTCTGCTGTTAATCATCAGCTTTAACTGAAGCTCAGCTCAGACGTTTCGCCGTGCTTCACCTCGAAGCAGAACTCCTGTCCCAGGATGCTGCTGTGCAGAGGCTTGATGAACACGTCCTCCTCCATGCTCAGGTCCAGAGCCTCCACCGCGCTGCCCGGGCTCAGCAAAGACTCATGGGAGCTCGACTCCTTCAGCTTGGGAAGCACGCGAGATCTGGAAGACAGGAAGGAGATGGAAAGGTAAACGGATGTTAGGGCGAGTTTAAACCACAGGGGGCGCCGCTGAGCCCGGTAAGCGGCGCCACCGGCTTCACCAAACTCCACCCGAGCCGAGAGCACCTACGAAAAACAACCACAGAGCCAGGAGAGGGGGGGGCCCCAGAGCATCCCTCCCACCTCGACCCTCCGGCAGACGCGCAGCAGCTCTGGTCACCGCCGCCGCCGCGCTTCACCCACACAGTCCAGCAGCCGGTAAACAAATCCTGAGACGGCCAATCGCATCCTGCCTGCGGGACCGTAACCGTGGCAGCGGCCCCCGCTGGGACAGCCGGCGCTTGGCAGCGAGTGTGACGCAGCGAGGAGCGTCTCAGAGGACGCAATAACGAGGAAGAGCTGCAGCGCTACGAGCAGCAGAAGAATATTGAATCATTCAATACAGCTCCAATAAATCAGAATAAACTCTGCAGCGAGGCTTCACGGTCACGTGACGGCGCCGACGGCGCTTTTGCAGTTCAGAGCTGATTTTTAAACAGAAACTGGTGAAGCTGCTTTTACCTTTAATGCTCTGACCGGCTGGACCCGCTCACATCAGCCACACCACAACTTCTGCTTTTTATTTGAGCCTCAAACAAAGTTTTCTGCAGATAAAATCTGAACCTGCGTCTCTGAGAAGCTCCTGTTTCAGGTGGTTTCACTTCCCCCATGTTTATCCAGCGCTGGTTTCCAAATGTTTCCCCGAAGCTCATCGAAGGGTCGGCTGGTTCATAGCCCCCTCCCACACATGTGCACGCACACACACACACACACACGGTTATGACACCAGAGTTTCCTCTGATTGGATCATGAGATGGAGACCCGTCCGTGGAGCATCTGCAGACCACAGCGTGTTGTGTAAGCGTTCACTGCTCTGCATGAGATCAGGGGTCATTTCGAATTCACTGAGTGTGTTTGTGCACTTTCTCTGCTGATGCAGTGACGACGCAGCTCTTTCTGCAGAGTCACACTGAGAGCAACAAAAACAACAGCGTGAAGTGAATCATCACGGTTTCCTGTGCAGACGTCCAGGTTAAACCAGAAGGAAACTAATCAATGTGATGGAAACGTGTGTGTGTGTGTGTGTGTGTGTGTGTGTGTGTGTGTAATCCTCCCGCTGTGTCAGATGAGTTACATAAACCCGGATTACCAGCCTGAGATCAGCAGTGATGCTGTGACATCATGATGCTGAATTAAACGCTCTGGCCGTTAGATTCCATCATTGTCGGCCTCGTGATTAAAAAACTGCTTTTATTAAAGCTGAGACTGAAGGTTAAACACCGAGCGATGCACGAGCTTCATCATCTGCCATCCTGATCAAGGCTGGTCACAAACCAACAGCGACGCTCAGCTGGAAGCATCGCTGTGCATTTGACTAATCCGAGACATTTGGCTCTCCGTCCACAAAGCACCAACCAGAAGAAGCTCTTCACTCATTTTAAAGCATCGTCACGCTTTCACTGAATTCAGGTGTACGATAAATAACCTCAGATCTATCTGTAGGTCAGCAGTTCGCCAAGTTTCACTCAAACCTGCAGTTCCTCTGACGTCCACTAGAGGCTCCAGCAGTGAGTCAGGTCTTATACACCGGCCTGTTAAAATCCAGCTTTACAGCAGGACTGCATCAAGATGCCGACACAGTGCAGAAACCAACGTGTGAGCACACGCATCGTTTGTATACAGTCTGTGGGGTTGACTTCCTGTCCCGTCAGCTGATTTCTGATCAGGTGTGCGTCAGGATGATTAAAGGAAAAAACTCCTTATCTGGAAATCCCTGCAGCTCGAAGCTTCAGACTGTGGATGCATTAATTAACCTTGAAGGCAGCTCCTAGCCTCGAGACTAATTTCCCCTGGTGGTCGCCTGTGGTATTACAATTTTAAAACTAAACCACTACTGAGCACGTGCAGAAGCTGGCACCCATCAACACAAACCCAGGAGTGGGAAACTTTTCACGCTCACGACCTGCTTTAGATCCAAAAACCTGCAGTTTCAGCGCGAGTTCAAACACGAGCAGAGGAATCGAGCGCTCCGGTTAGAAGACGTTTGCTAAGACCTGCCTGGTCATGTGACCTGCAGCCGCAACGCTCCATCGGTGAAACACAGTAAGCCATGTTTCACCAAATAAAAGAGACCGTCATAAAACACACAACCTGACTGCTTCTTTGAGTGTCAGCAGAGTGTAAACACACACACACACGCACACACACGCACACACACGCACACACACACACACACACACACACACACACACACACACACACACACACACACACACAGGAAGGGCTGGTCTCCTGCATTAGGACAGAAACCTGATCCACTCTGCTGCCAGAGGAAGACGAGGAGGAAGCACTTACAGGTCTAAGCGCGCGCGCACACACACACACACACACACACACCATCTCTGTCTATGGTAATTCCTGTGATGATGATGATGATGAAGGGCACAGCTGGGTGAATCAGAGGAAGTTTTCAGTTCGCTGAAGTCGAGAGCTCAGAACATCTTCTGGTGTGAGACCAGGAGACACAGAAATCCAGAGTTTTCTTAAAAGTTTTTCCCACAGTGCACCTCTCTGTGTACAGTATTGGCTCCTCGGGGCTCCCGTAGCAACATTATTGAAGCGCAGCAAACAGCAACGAGGCCGCGCTCGGCAGACCGGGTCACCTTCACGGTTCTGAGGCTGCTCGCAGATTTATTTTTGGCTGTCGACCCGTCGCGTGGGTTCTGCGGCACCACAGGACATTAACTCTGCTCCGTAACGAGCTCGACTTCAGCCGCTGCGCTCAGATAACACCGGAGCTCGCGGTGCGGCTCCCTGCGGCTCAGCTCAACCTCAAACTTCATCTGAGACGTCTGTCAGTGCTTCTCCATCGCCCACAAACCCGGAGACTCCCGTCCAAAGACAGCAGGAGTCAGTCAACCAATCACAACGCACCGTTTTCATCTCACACGCGCGAGTGCAGTCCTACCTGAATCGGAGCGATTTGGAGAGCTGAGCTATCCGAGCTCTGCGGAGGAGAGAGGACGAACCATCCATCAGGAGTCAGAGCTCAGAGCTGACTGAGAGCGAGGCTGTGTGTGTGTGTGTGTGTGTGTGTGTGTGTGTGTGTGAGTGAGTGTGTGTGAGTGTGTGTGTGTGTCTGTGTGTGTGTGTGTGTGAGTGTGCAGCATTATCCTGATGTCCAGCTGGCTGTCACTCTGTCGGTTATAAAGCTGCACTCAGCATCAGCACCACGCACGCAGAGGCTGGGACAGATGTTGTGCAGAGGTTCAGCAAACACTTCCTGGTGTCACACACTTCCTGTTGGCCGTTAAACCTCGCTCAGGCTTGAAGCTCCTCCCACACCTGCATGAATCCAGGAGGAGACCTGCATCTGGATTAATTCCTCACTAACAGTTTCCTGTCATGACACGCGCACGCCGACCATGTTTGTTCTCATGTTGGTGAATCAGGTTAATCGCTGCGGTCTGAAATCTGCCACGCCCCCATTTCTCCATATAAGGAAACACACTCACCTCGATGCTGACTCTAACAGTGCCGATTGTCTTAATAAGTCAGGACGCAGTAACCATGGTGATAAATGCTGTAATGCTCGGATTAAATCTGATTATTTTCCCTCAAAGGAAAAATAATCTTGGACTGGTTAAACTGTCGCTCAAAAAAAGCAGACAGGAAATGAGAGGAAGTGCTACCACAGCGTGTGAGGGCGTGGTGGACGGCAGCCCGTCTCTGAGCCTGCTCCTGCTTAAAGGGGCTTCTTCTCCTCACTGTCACCAAGTGCTGCTTGTAGGTGATGGTTGGTGTCGAGTCTTTACAGCTGTACAAACCGTCCGACTGCTGTTGTGTCAAATATCTTTGTTTACTATCATCAAAATCGCCGAGGAAACGAAAAACATTTTTGTTAAAGGACGTTTTTGAATGACATATTTTCTTGGTGACACACATGGATCAGAGCTCAGACAGGAAACGAGTCATTCACGACTTTAAAAATGATTTAACAGGAAAACAGAGTCATACCTGGAAGTTTTCCAGGGAAAAGATCTCATAAAAACACACTCAGGAGGAACCTTTCTCTTACAAACCCACCAAACCTCTGCAGAGTGCAGCAGATTCCAGTAAAACCACCTCCAGGCAGTGCTGGGAAGGCTGGGCGGGTTAATGGAAAGAGGGAAAACCCACAACCTCCACCATCGGCAGGAGGAGAGACCTGCTGCATATTCTCCGACCCGCCCTCTGTCTGCCGCACAGAGTTGTCACATGTGACAGAAGGACGCCGGGCGTCATTACTGGAGGAAACGCAGAGCGACCAGAAGCAGCAGCCAGAGCAGGAAATGAGCTGCAATATCAGAGTCTGCTGCTCAGCGTCACTGAGCATGAACGAACTGCAGATTCACTCAAACCGACGCGTCCGCGACTCTGACCCGGCCCACAGTCAGAAGCTCTCTCTAACAAACCAATCAAACCGTCACCGGCTCGCCGAGACCGAAGGAAACCGTCACATCACGATTCCCAGCAGACCTCTTATGGAGCCAGTTTCCTCCTTCATAACAAACGCTGTTAGAGACCGACTCAGTCGACCCCGCAGGCCTGAGCAAACCTGCAGTTCCTCCAAAGTCCACTAGAGGCTCAGAAGTGAGTCGCCCCCACATGTGAAAGGCAGACGTGATGTTGTTTGCTCATATCAGGGGTAAAAGCACTCAGCCTGGCTCGTCTGTGTTCATATGATCAGTTTACGTTTATAAATTCTGAATTTTAGGAACATTTGTCCGTAAATTCATGTAATTTGTTTACATTTATGTTCATTAACATGCACTGTCCTAAATAATGAAATTAAACTGAACAGACGTGGAAACACACTGTGCAGGACCTCAGTGCCTGTTCCAGGCCAGGCTGTCCTGTTTCTAGCAGGGGGGTCTGAACCGTCCATCTGGACCCTGCAGAACCAGCAGAGAGCCTGAGGTGGACCCCGAACACGCAACAGGAGGCCTGACAGCGTCGCCTGCGGGTGGAGATCATCAGGCTGCAGGCGGAGGAAGGACTGTGCACAGACATCCCGTCTGCACCAAGGCTGGAGTGTGTTTATGCTTAGATTTAATGGAGTAAAAGACTCAAATCTGAGCGAAGAACAGCTGAAGAACAGCTGAAGAACAGCTGAAGAACAGCTGAAGAACAGCTGAAGAACAGCTCGAGCTCTGGAGGTGTTACCTGTCGGCATCAGCGGGCCGGATGGAGGGCAGTCTGAAGCTGGTGTTTCTGTCCAGTTTGGTCTGACTCCTCGTCCTTTTGATGGAGCCTTTAAGACGTTTACTGAAAAACCCCTGAAGGAGAAACAGCAAAGGTCAGAATCAGTCACAGATGGTGATTTTCACGAGAGCAGCACTGATCTTCACAAAGACACGTTAACGTGGACTTTCATGAGCGTTGGATCGGTGAGTAATCGCTTCAGATATTCGACTGTAACCTCAAACCGCCTTCCAAGAATAAAAGCAGCTCCTGTTTCTACTGATCCACCCTAAAAACTCTCAGATCTCTCAACAGCGTCTCACACGTCCTTTTTCCATCCTGTTTCTGTCACAAGAGCCTCGCTGTGAGCGATGCTGCTGTGGCTCACACAAAGCTCCGCTCTGAGCCAGCGAGGTCCTTCACAGAAACACTTCTCCATCCTCCACCTCACAAACTCAACTCACGGGATCCAGGTGATCCACCAGAAAGATGAAACACTGATGCAGCAGCACCATCCCTCAGTCCTCAGCACAAACCACCACCTTCAGCTGCAGTCAGGTTTAATCTCATTATTTTGGTGATTACTGTACGCGATTCAGCAGCGATGAACGGGCTCAGGTGGACGTGCCTCGACTAGAAAACGCCCTCTGGTGGTGTTTTCATGCAGGTGGAATAAATGACGTGAGCACAGCATCCGCACACACCTGTGCGTTTCAGCTCATTTTAGAGCGACTGTAACTCCGTCACGTTTGCACTGAAGACACAACTCCAAGTTCTACAGCGATATTCGCCTGCGCCAGCTGCAGTGAAAGGCGGTGGGGTCTGAGTCGTCCACAGCACAGTGTAGTGTAATGTTTCACAGGTCGCTGAGCTCAGCAGCATGTTTGACCAGCACCTGCTGCCCCCTGGTGGCGTTTTCATGCAGGAGAAACAATAAATGTCTTCAGCTCAGCCACTCTGAGACTTCTGGTAGAAGATTCATGTGTCTGTTGTTTTGCTGGTATTAAAAATCACTCTGACATCTAAACACACCGACACCACCCAGGCCTGCTTCAGGCTGAGTGCTGATTGGTTCCACACTGATGAGTCATCCCTGTATCTCCATCTATGATCAAACTCTGATCAAACCCTTCAGCTCTCAGGTCGTCTGTCACAATAAAAGCCCCGTGCAGAGCTGTGGAAGTGAGCGGCCTCATTTCCGGAGATATTAATATCCTCAAACGCATCACCTCCTCCCCCCTCCCCTGCAGACTCCCTTCAGGCTCATTGGCTCCTTTTAATGCATCAGAATAAAGACGCATCCTGCCAGAGAGCGAGGAACACTTCAAACAGGCCGCCTGCACCCTTAAAAACCGCCTCCACCAAACAGCCAATCACACCTTATTGATCACGATTATTGGTCTCTGAGGATCGCTGAACAGACGACTGAAAGCTTCGTGTCACTTCCTCACCACTGATGAACTCCCAGCATGCTCCCCGGCCGTGTTTACTTAAATCTGCGTGAAGACGTCTGAAACTAAAAATACGACCTGAGAGCTGCGACACAAACTCTCAGCACAGAGTTTCAGCTCTGCTTCAAAGTGCTAACGACGGGAAAACAGTCGCAGCAGAGCTTCAAACAGAGACGCTGGAAACTAACAGAACAACAGCTGCAGTAACAAAAACAACAGCTGCAGTAATATCCTGTGTTCAGTTGCACCGACATTTTATTTACTGAGCACTTTCCTGATAACCAAGCTAGTTAGCATTAGCATGCCACCCTCCCTTCTGGCTGTGAAAAACTGACGAGGCGTTGATGAGTGATGCCACGACCTAAACACACACGTAACTTATTAATATCAAGTATTCAGACTTTAGCGCCACCTGCTGGTAACAGGAACTCTGCCTTATGTACAGCCTGATATACAGCAAACAGGCGACACGTGTCCGTGCTCTGAGGGTGGAGGAACACCAGAGAGGACGACGGAGCAGAGACGGGCCTGAGATCTCTGTGATGGCGTGCAGTAAATAAATACATGCAGAGACGCGTTCCCGTTACTCACCGGCACTTTGAACGGAGACGTGTTTGGATTGTCGACTGCGACGCTCTTCTCCGAGCTCCCCAAACCGGAAATACTCCTCCTCCTCGGAGATCTCTCCGAAGAAACTTCTGCAAAGAGAGAGAGAGAGAAAGGGAGGGTTAACCAGCATCATCATCATCAGCCTCTGAGCTGAGCGACGGAGGACAGGCGAAGACGTTCAGACATGACGGAGGACGAGGACAGACGTCGGGTCGCAGATATCTACACCTTCTGTCAAACGTTCTTCCAGTAATCACGGCGCCAACACACTTCAAGTCATTTTCACCAACCAAAGTGCTGCAAACGGACTGAAAGGTTCAAATAGGAAGAAAACCAGAGAGCGCCAACAGCACGTAACCATGACGACTGCCGCTGACCAGTGCAATCATCTGAGCCGCCACGTCTTATGGGTCGTGTCCTGATTTAACATTTAACTGAAACTTAAACATTTACTGGACTGTAAGTCAAGGCAGATGTTCCACATGAGGTCTACGGGAGAGTCTGATTGGTTACACATCAGAAGTAAAAGCCAATCAGAACTGAGAACAGAGAAACACATTCAGTCTGAAGCAGCAAAAACAAATGAGCTGAAAGAGTCACGATAATAAGAGAGTAACTTTAATGAGACAAACTTTAAAACATGGAGACAAATCAGCTGTGACGGCGCCACAGCGGCTATGCTAATGGCAAAAAGGCTAAATTATGCTAGCAGCTACATGGACAGGAAGCCTCAGACTTCCTGAAACCAGCTCAGCTAAAACTTGAACATGTGAACAGCAAACAGAAGAGGAGCAGACAGAAGCAGTGCTGGGACCATCTCTACGTTATTTAATATGAACACTAACCAGGATTTCCACGGCTCAATGACAGAGGATTCAAAAGTACACGACTAATAATAAATAACATCAGTGATGAGAGCATGACGCCAGATTCTTTCTGCACCTGTAAATCATTCAGATATCGCTCCTCTGTCTCTCCTCCTCTTTAATAATCTGTATCGGCCCGTCTGTGAAGCTCGCCAAGCTTCCTGCTGCAGAAACCAGAGTCTAACATTTCCGCGTCCTCCTCTGCAGCTCTCTGCAAACACATCCAGTGGGCCGGGTTGGGCCCCGAGCCACATGTTTGACACCTCTGTATGAGAGTTCATAACGCAGCCGTTTGGAGCATGAAGACACACACGAGCCACAATCAGCTGTGGGAGTTCCACCCCGACCCAGCTCAGGCCGCCGCCACCTTATACGGAGCCAGCAGCGTCATGGCGACACCAGAACAACATGTGGAGAGACGCTGGCGTCCGACCGGCAGCGTATGGAGCCAACATGATGTTTACATGCTGAGGAAACAAAACGTGCTGCTCTGCAACAGGAAGTGAGCGCAGCATGCAGCAGCGGGGAGCTGTATCAGGTTCCAGCTGCAGGACGAGGCGCTCGCCGCATGCACGCCGCAGGCATGCAGCGCTGCGAGGAAGCCGGGGACAAACTTTCATGCAACCCCCCACACCCCACCAACCGAACCACCCCTGACGATGGAGGAAGAGGAGCGCTGACGGGGACGCCATCAGCGCTGGTCTTTCACTCCCGGGACAAAGTTGAGGCAACATGCGGCAGGAAGCCCGGTATGACAGGTCGGTCACATGACACGGACAGAGACATACACAGAGGGAGAGAGAGGGAGACGGTACCTCGATCGCAGCTGTTCCCCATCATCTGAGGAGAGGACACACACAGAGTCAGACGGGATTGGCCGGAGCCGCTGCCACCTGTCAGCCAATGAGGTTAAGCTGCAAACATCCGTCTTTGTCCCGTCCTCCACTTTGGCATCCCCCAGCCCTCCCCTCTGCCACCCCTCCCTCCTCAGCACCGCATCCTCCTCCTTCACGCTGCCTCCTTTCCCATCTCCTCCTCCTCTCTCTCCACTCAGCAGTAATTCTAAGTCTCGCTCGTCCGCTCGCTGAGGTTTTACCGCATTTCTTCAATCAATCCCACAAACTGCTCCGTTCTGCTGTCTCTCCTCCTCCTCTTCGTGTCTTCCTTCCTCTCTGCAGACCCTCCTCTCCCTCTCCCTCTCTCTCTGTCTCTGCAGCACCTCCCTCCTCTTCCTCTCTCGCTGCGTTTATCGCTGCCCTCGGAGGATAATTACCAAATAAGTTTCCCCTCAGCCGGCTGATGTGGGACACAACTCTGGGGGCCGAATCACATCAGGCCTGCAAATTAACTCTATTTTCAGAGTCTGTTCATTGATCCGATCACTCGCTAATCACCATTAATCACTTTCAAAAGCATAATTTATGTCATCGGTGACCCGGCACTGAAGAGTCGACGCTTTTTAATAACACAAATGTTCACACTCTGGCTCTTTAACCATTCAGCACAGGATCCGACGCCTGTCTCTGAGTCTGAAGACTTTCAGAGTTTCTTAATGATCTGCTCTAAAATGAAAATTATTGAAACTTTTAGAAACTGTACCTGCAGCTGCGTGCAGACTATGAAACAGTAATCAGACGCGTCTGCAGACGCTCTGCCTGCTGTTCAGCTTAAATATTATTTCCTGTTTTTGCACCTGAGTCGTTCAGACCATCAGCATCAGTCCACACCTGCTGTTGTTGGCACACAGGTAGACTCAGTGCAGCAAAATTTAAACCCACTCATGACCAAGTGTCCTCTGTCACACTCAGTGGATCCTCTGATCATCTATAAATATCTATTGATCAGCTGTGTCTCAAATATCTGTACTCTGAGACAAGTAATCAGCAGATGAGCCACACCAGGAATCGAACCAGCAAACATGTGACGTGTGATCAACAGTAATCATCAGTTTGCTCAGGTTTTCACCTTCCTCCTCCTCCTCCTGCTGCTGCTAACGAGATATTGATCAGCGGGAACTCGGCTCAATCTGTCGTTTCAGCGGATCCACCAGAGACCGCGACCTTCACAGACGGGGTCACGGTCAAACCAGAGACCAGCAGCTCGCCAGTCTGGTGCTTTGGTCTATTTTTGCTTAGGTCTGTGACCTGTGGGCGTGGCTTACACTAACACTGTAGCTAACAGACTGAGGTAAAACCATGCACGTGCACTGCTTCTGAAACTTTGCACCTTTTCATCTAAATATGCTTTTAAAAAAAAAACAAAGTTGTCAGCTGATGCAGCTAGCTGCTAATTAGTGCTAACACCCACGTTTGTTAGCAGTAACCTCACAGCAGCCATGTTATTGGCTAGATGATGTCATTAAGCTTCCAACCGCACAAACACGCGCCATTGGTCCAGTTCAGGTCAAGCTAGCAGACAGCTAGCAGCTACAGCCGCCTGTCAGTCAAACAGGCCCCGCCCCCAATAATACGAACTTTAAGCAGGCTGTAAACATGTTGCAAGCATTGACTCACTGCCAGAGCCTCTAGTGGTCATTAGAGGAACTGCAGGTATAAAAGCATGAACGTGTGAACAGATGCACACTGAGGGACTCTGGACGGCTTTCAGTTGCTGGATCTTTCCGCCGCCCTCCCTCTGACCACCACGACTTTGGGTTAAATCGGCTCACGTGTCGGCTCGTAGGTATCGAGCTTCCCGGACGGACTCGTGGGAAAACCGCTGCTAAAAATAAGCCTGAGGGCAGAGAGAGGCAGAGCCGAGGGACAGGAGGAGGCTATCGGGTGTCAGAGAAAGTCATCCATCAGCTGCTGGTGTCGGCGCACGCGATGGTTTCAGCCTGTTTGAGTTTAAAATCCCGTCGGCCTCCGAGGGCTCTCTGAACATCTGTCCGCTCACAGCTGGCTGATTAGTTTAATGTCTGAGTTATCGACTCGACCGCCTGATGAATGAGCAGCTCTGTGAGGACAAACCTCCACAAACAGAAACCTGCACATAAACAACCAGGTAATACTGACCAATCACATCTCAGCAGACAGCGAGCAGGTAAACACTGAACCGTGAGCACCCTCCTCCCATCATAAGTGGTTCAACCTGTCACCTGTGTGTGTGTGTGTGTGTGTGTGTGTGTGTGTGTGTGTGTGTGTGTGTGTGGGTCTGTGTGTGTGGGTCAGTAGTGTGACACCGCTCAGAAAAGATGAATGGGTGGATGTGATGTCATCAGAAAGGAGCGCGAGGAATGCTGAAGCTGACCTCTGTTGAACTCTGGCTCATTCAGGAGTTGACACACCTGACACACACACACACACACACACACACACACACACACACACACACACACACACACACACACACACACACACCAGTCTGCTGCACAAAGAAACCTTTGTGTGAAGCTGTCTGCAGGGCAGAGTGGGCGGAGCTTTCACAGCAGCAGGTATAAGGTGAGATTCCCAGAAAGTCCTGGTTTTAGCGAATGTTTCCCAAAGTGGGAGCGTGTCTAAGAGCAGAGCCGTGAGGCCACAGCGCCTGCATGAAGGTGAAACAGCCTCATGTGTCTGGGCTCACGGCCGTTACATCACAGGTCTGATGGCTCATGACATCATTTATCAGTGTTTACACATTTTTTGTATTAACGGCTGTCAGCCTGCAGCAAATCTCACATATTTTATATGATTATTAGAAAACAACAAACTAAAAGATTCCTCTTAACGGAGCCGTGTAACAAAAAACACTGAAGAGTGACAGTGGGTGAAGGGATCACTTCTTTCCACATTTAAACAATTTCAAGTGTTTGAATGTGAAAATACTGACGGTAGGAACAGCGTGGATCCTGTGGAGGGCTACGACCGCGTTCTCTGGCGTTCGCCTTTTTTAAACTTGTTGTGCCGGCTTTGTTCCTTCTCTTCAGTTGTCATCAGAGTTTTTCTCAGCAGGACTGATAAAAACAACGAGACCCCGTCAGCCCTCCTCCTCACACTCAGCTCCGCTTTCACAACAAATATTCAAAGAATTTCTTTTCACATAATGAAACCAGTTCTGTTTGTCGAGCCTCGTTCGGCCCGTGTGCGTCGGCCGCCTCCTCTCGCGTCGCTTCACATTCCTCTGAATAAATTAACAGTATCAGTGAAACTCTGAGCCACCAGCTCGCCCCGCTGCCGCTGCTCAAACCACGACCACGGCGCCAGGATTCAACCTGCTGTCACCTGCCCGATCGGCTCGGATGTCGTTCGCTTTGTTTCTGTCATGAGGAATGTCGGGGCAGATTTAAGACGTTTGGAACGAGTGTCGGATAATAAACAGCTGGTCCACACACTCAGTTACACGTATTATTTCTATTACAGGTAATCAAAGCTGAAGTTTTGATCGTTTTGTCACATTTCGCAGACCTTAAACGTTCTTGCTTCATCAGACCTCCTGAAGCTGTGGCTTCATTAACAGTGTGGAGCATCAGGTCATCTTCACCTGCAGAGCTCAAACTGGGATCATTTAAAAGCAGTCCTGAGCCGCAGCTTGTATCTTTGAATTCAGGTGTTTTCAGTCTGGATGCCACAGGTGTACGAGATCCAGCTCCGTGAACTCGAGCGTGGGCTGCAACAGGACGCCACCGCGGTGCAGCGTTTGTGCTGATGTCAGAGCGGCAGCGACTCTGCTGAGTCGTGTTTAGGGACATTGATGCAGTTTAATGCATGAAAGTCGCTGCCGCTCTGCTGCCGCTCTGCTGCCGCTCTGCTGACTCAGTAGCTGCAGAATTCATCCTTTGACTTTAACATCAGCACAGACACGGTGAGCCGGGAGCTTCCTGGTACTTCCTGGCAGCTCAGCCTCTGAACGCTGCGCCGTCTTCACCTGATTTTTAACTCAAATGTTTCTGGATTTGAAAACATTTGCTGCTCTGTTATTTGGTAAGCTTCTTTAAAGTCCCGTTGCTGTTCTGAGCTCTACATTATTGTTTGCGACACTTTAATTTCAGATCAGCTCGAATGTAAAGCGTGAATTTGTGGCTGACTTCAGATTTGTTTCCACAGCTCTTAATTCCAAGTTCTGGAATAAACCTTTAGTCTGAATAAATGTTATTTTGTTTCGTCCTATTATTGCAAACTCCTGTTACAAACAGTCGAATCTGACCTGGGGTCAGTCGTCTTCCCGTGCTGCGAGGACGCCGCCCTCATTAAACTCCAGAGTGACAGAATCACAGTTACAGCCTCGATCAGAGCGAGCGAGGCGCCTGTGGAGACGCGTGGTCTCTGCTGCCACGAAGCATCTCTGTAGGTCTTTCATAACGCCGCCTCCTGCAAGGTCAAAGGTCAAACTCTCTAAAAACAAAACTGCAGGAAACAGTGGCGTGCTCCTTTAAAGGGAGCTCCCGTCATGCTGCGTGCATCCTCAGATGGGAGTCGTCTTCGGGAAATTTGGGACACAATGATCTAATCATAGCAGGAGCGGGGACAGCTGGAGCGCCGCGATTTAGGCTAACTGTCACAGCATCCGTTAATAATGACGAGCAGCCGAGCGCACGGAGCCGGAAGAAACGTGAGAGCCGCCGAGCACCAGGCGCCCGCAGTAAGGAGACGTCAGCGTACCTCCAGATCTGAGAGGCTGAAGTCATGTTTGCACACTGAGTGTGACTCAGGCTGGCCGTTATAGTAACCATCATCAATGAGCTCGTTAATACGCTTTAACTAGCAGGTCATTACTGAGCACTAATAACAATGAAACTGAGGTCACTCAGAGGTCACTTTGATCTTTATTGTTGTCCCTGATGACGAGCGGCTCTCCATTGGAGCAACAAGTGCATCATGGGACGGACGCTGACGACTCCGAGCAGTGAATGACTGTAAGCTGTGATAATGGTTGCCATGGTGCTGCAGCCACACAGGTTTTTGTTTTTTAAACTGTCCTCACACAGGAAGTGATGACAGACCGCAGGCAGAAGAGACTGGGCGGGGCTCGCCCGGTTTCTCAAGATGACATCATGTGTTGTGAATGAACTCGGAGATAAGAGGAAGAATCCTGACCTCAGGTGTCACCAGATTTGTTGCTGAGGTGACTACAGGACTGGCTGAGGTCACACCTCTGCATTACTGAGGACTGACAACGTCCCGCTGACTGTCAGCTGATGCTTCACACTTAAATATATATCATTTATTTTAGAGAAACGAGCTGGAAAACATTTATTTGCTGATTAAGTCAGAGGACTGTGAGTCAGGAGAGCGAGGGCCACAGCCTTCTCAACCTTTGTCATGTGCACTTGGTTTCTAACGACCTGGTTAGAAATAATGGTCGGTTTGATAAAATACAGGTTTAGTCGATCTTATTTTTTCCTACAGTCGAGCTCTTGTTCTTTTCCACACACTCGCTGTAGTCTCAGTCCAGTGTAATAACCCTGGAGCAGGTTTTACTCCCAGCATGCTCCGAGAGCTGGTTTTAAAGTTCAACCACGATCTGAAAGCTAAAGTCGGTTCTGCTTCAGATCTCAGCGTGGAGGTTTTAATGCATCATCATTTCTAAATACATGTTTACCTTTAATGTCTAAATGATTCTGACTCTCACCTGTCCTCCGCCATCACGCATCATGCCTGCAGTCTGGGCGTGACCTCTGACACGGAGCTTTGATTTGACATTCAAATCACCAACGGGCCGCAGCCATGTTTTCTCCAGGAACATGAGCCTCCATCATGTGGACTCTGACACAGCCCCACCTCAGCTACTCTGCACAGACTTCCTGTTACATACAGGGCTTTAACCCGCCCACATCACACACTCATGTACACCTGACGACCCGAGCTGCAGGACAGGGATGCAATGATCGGGACCAAAGAACCAAAAGGTGATTAAAGTGCCGCGCTGCGACAGCCCGTTACCTTGCTGGCACGCTCGCTGCGTTAGGTTAACACTTGTTAGGAAGCTTTTATTGCACCATAACAGTAACACAGCATGTCGTTAACTGCCTGCTCCACTCCGTGTGCGAGGAGCTGCATCGCTGCGAGCCGAGAGCAGAGGAAGGACAGACGACATGAACACATAACAGAGAGGTTTTGGCTTTCCATCCATCCATCCATTCGCTTCCGCTTATCCTTTTCAGGGTCGCGGGGGGCGCTGGAGCCTATCCCAGCTGTCATAGGGCGAGAGGCGGGGTACACCCTGGACAGGTCGCCAGTTTGTCGCAGGGCCGACACACAGGGACAAACAACCATTCACACTCACATTCACACCTAGTGACAATTTGGATTATCCAATTAACCTATCCCCACAAGCTGCATGTCTTTGGACGGTGGGAGGAAGCCGGAGTACCCGGAGAGAACCCACGCAAACACGGGGAGAACATGCAAACTCCACACAGAAAGACCCAGGCCTGATGGTGGAATTGAACTCAGGACCTTCTTGCTGTGCAGCAACAGTGCTAACCATCGTGCCACCGTGCTGTTTTGGCTTTCCTCCAGAGCAAAACCCACAGAGCTGACATAAAAACTGTTTAGTGCTTATATGCACAGTCATCCCTTCAAAGACGTCTGAGGCAGAAACACCCAGCAGTTCTCATCACCTCAGTCCTGCTGACTGTCAGGATCTTACTAAAAGACACTCGAGCTTAAATTCAAATTCTGGGGCCTGAGAAATCAGAAATGTGTTCTCCTGAATAATCATCACAACGTTGTCATCATTGTTCACATCTTCGTCGTCACTTCTTTGTGCCGTTTGTGTTTGAAAGCGCTGTATAAAGAAAGTTTATGACTGCACCTGTTAAAGCTCAGAGCTGAACGTCTCTTTTCTTTCATGTCTGAATAAAATTCAGACCAGCAGCAGCTCGACTGATCCATCAGCTGAACACGTTCACCTCTGATGGTGATCGATAACTGATCGATAACTGATGCCAGGCTGCTGATCGGAGAAACTAACTTCTCCTCTCGGTCCGACTCCTCGCGGAGCCTGAAGCTGCAGCTCTGCAGGCAAACTTCAACCGAACACGCGCCCGAACGCAGCCGGCGGAGAGCGCTCCGGAGGCGGGCAGCAGACCGAGCTTCTCCCGGTGTCTGCCCGACCTCCGGAGGTCCGACCGGAGGGTTAGAGAGAGACACTCACCCGGAAAGTCCATCACAACCGCGATAACTCTAAAGTCATGTCCTCACTCAGTCCGGACGGTCTCACTCCGTCAGCAAACAGCAGCTCAGCGCACACTTCCCCCGCACCTTCACAATAAAGGTCCGAACCAGGAAACTGCGCTGTCAGCGAAGCGCTCGGCCTTCAGTATAAAACTGTGATAACATCATTTACAACCCACGGCTCTCTAACACAACGAGCCAGCATTTAAAGCAGCTTGTTGGCAGTTTTATTTTCGTGGCTCTCTCTTGCTATTTGTGTCCCGTTACACAACGAGCTCAACAAGTTAAATTCAAACCTCACAAAACAACAACAAAAGCTTCTCGGAGGCTTCTATGATGGAGACATAAATAAAAAAAGGTGATGTTTAGATGTTAAACCTGCTTAGAGAGCAGTTGGAGAGTGTTTGCAGACACTCGCCAACCCTCATGACCAGCAGTTACATCACATCCAGTGTGGTGGACAGCCCCTTTATAATCTGCCACGTCCAGCAGGAGGAAAAATTAACCGTTAGAGTGAAAAAAACAAACAAGTATCAGTGCATTCAGTTTAAATATCAGTGGCCGAGGACACGTCAAAGAACAGATAAATCTGAATGATGCAAATATAAATGGTGTTTTTCAGATTTGTAGTTTTGCTGCTGATGGACCGAACTGATCTGACTTGAATGATTTAAGTCTGTGTGAACACGACAGAGTCACATGTAGCCTGAGGGAGCACTTTTAATATCAGCAGCATTTGTTTTATTGAGGAATTTATGGACTGAATCCAGACTTGTGTCACAGACTTTTACTTTGAAGGTGAGTTTGGAGCAGGAGGTGGTGGTTTTATTGTGGTGGAGCAGACAGGTGGAGAGCAGACAGGAATGCAGCAGATCCAGAGATGAAGCGAGACGAGAGATCAGCCTGAAACAACAACGAGGAGCGAAGACAAAAACCCGTTTTGGAGACTTTTGCAGCAGCTGAACAGAGAGCGCGGCAAAGAGTGGCGAGAGCTTTAAAAACAGCCCCAAACAAAAGAGCCTGTGTGGGACCCACGAGGAGAGACAGGCACACTGAAAAGCACTCCGAGAGCTCAGGTTAAAGGTCTGGCTTCAAACACATGAAGGAGAACCGTGCCGTTAACTCAGTACGAAGACGTTTCACAACCATGTCTTTGTGCGTGTGTAATAAGACACGTGTAATAATGTATCTATAATATACAAGTACACGGGGAACAGGAAGTGCAATGGTTCCCGTACGGCCACTCTGAAAAAATTCCCGTGCATTTGTACTGAGACGGGACGGAGCAGAGGAGAAGGTGTCGCCGGACTTCCTGGGATTTCTGAAAATGTGTTGTGTGACTTCCAGCTCGTACTCCGGTTGGCTGAGAGAAGTGAAAATCTCAGAGCTGTGAAACGATTCAAAAGCAGCCCGACAGCGATCACGTGACCAGAGAGACGACCCTTCAGCAGTCATGTCTTTACTAACACTGATTGGTCGAATGGATCCAACCAATGTTGAGTGAGTCTGCCACACACAGTATGAAACTCATCATTCAGCCTCAGTCAGACGGTTAAACCATAAATCTGTACTACAGTAGTCCAGCTTACCTAAACCCAGTATTACTCCAGTTAAACCAGTGCTGCTTTTATTTGACAGCCTGGATTCCAGTCCCGTGACCCTCAAAACTGACCGACTGCTCCTTTAACTACAGACTCTCCTGCTGTGACCACCTGCAGCCTGACAGGAAGTCACCTGCACAGGTGAGCGAAGGCGTGACCTGAGGCCTGGGGCTACGTTCACAAACAGATCATCTGCTGCGATCAGGCCGCGGCCCAGGAAGAACCTCAGCTGGACGCTCCTGTGTCACAGCGAGGAAGAGGAGGAGGAGGAGGCTGCAGAGCTGAGACACTTAATGAGCACGCAGTCAGCACTGTAATTAGACTGTACCGAAGACAGAGGACTACAATTATATCTCAGCTCTGTCACTGCTGCTCGGCCTTCAGTTTGCAAACAACAAGCAAAAAGAAGCATAGGAGGAAGAGGAGGAGGAGGAGGAGAATAAAACAGGGTTTAATTTCCTGATTTAGTATTTTGCTTCACGCCCTGGTTTTAAGTCTCAGAGAGCGTCGGGTGTTTCAAAACATCCAGTGAACTCAGAGAAAGGGTCAGAAATGTTTGATTCAAAAACGCTCTGGACACAGTCTGAACAGTAAAGACGAATCAGTTTGACTCCAGACTGAATTCAGCTAAAAACACAGAACAAATAAATCTAACAGCACTGGAACAGGATACAGACAAAGATCGCTCATCGTATTAATCCTGAACAGTCTACACCTGCGAATAAATCCACTTTAAATCCAGCATGAAATACAGGAAAATTCTAGTGTGAAACCAGTGACTCATCAAGCACAATTTCCAGTATTTCCAGTAGAACTTATTAAACTGCCTCAGACCTTTAAAATCAAACATTCAACCCAGTATTAAACCGCAGATTCAGTATTAACAGCCAACAGACACTGGTTTCATCCCCAGTAACAAACACATCATCCAGCCATAATCCAGCTTTAATCCAGATCTGCCAGTAACTACAACAAAATGGTTTTTGCAGATAAAACCAGTTGTAACCCAGAATTATAAACCCAGTTAAACCAGTATAAACTCAGGGTGAGTCTGCTCTGGACCATCAATAAAAACCAGGAAACTCCAGTGTTAAACCAACGATTGCCCAGTATAAATGTTGCCCAGTATAAATGTTGCCCAGTATAAATGTTGTATTGACTGTAAACACAGGAACATTTTCAATGACATCAGTTTGAATGAAGCATTAAACCCAGAAAATTCCATCATTAGATCCTGTAAATTTCCAGTATGAAACCAGTATAAATCTGATATTGTACCCAAGCTAAAAACCAGTGTTACATTCCCACCAGTAGCCTGGTATTAAACCAGTTAAGCTTTTTTTCAAACAAGTATTTACACCAGTATCCACACACTCACTTGCCTGATTTAATACCAGAATAATCCCAGTAGAGATCCAGTTCATACTGGTTGTTAGGGGCCTGTTTTGTGGGGGCAGACTGGCCACATTAACATATAAATAACCTCCCCCCTGTGAGGGGCCGGTGGGTGGTGGGGGATTAAGGAGGTCATTGAATGAATGGGCTCCTGTGTGGCTGAATGATGGGTGAGGGTCAGCGTGGGGGTGAGCTTGGGGGGGGGGGCTTCTATCAGTCCTCTAGCTGATCAATAAAGTCATCAATGCGGGTAACTCCGAGTCAAAGCTTTTTAAACTGTCGGCGTGTTGTTTCCCGACAGCCTCGCGGACCCCTGCAGCTCTGGGTGGGAATCCCCTCAGCCCGGGCGTCGGGGGCAGCGGGGGTCACCCGCGTTCCTTCAGACGGACGGACACTGGACGCTTTGTCCTCAGGCATTCCTCGGTCAGAGGCGACGTTCCCACACAGAGCCGCAAAATTACAGGCTGCACCCGAACGCCTCATTACAGCAGACAAACATCCACCTGAGAGACGCAGCATGCCGACACGTCACAGGAGCCAGAGCTGCAATCACAGGTTACACACAAACCTCCCAAACTGCACGCAAAAACTCTCACGCCTCAGACAGCTGTGAACATCTGGCAGCTGAAACATCCACCAGCAGAAATTCACCAGAAATGCTCCACGACTGGTTTCTAACTTCAAACTTGTGTAGGAGACATCATGAAAATATTCGCTTTTTCTTTTAGATGCAAACAAAGTGAATAAAATCAAGACTTTTTTATATTTTACACTTTTAAATCTTATATTTAAAATATATATGAATCCTTAATTTAGTAGAAAAATCTTTAATACAATGATTGTTATGATGCCGACAAACGTCATGAAAACAGGATCACTAAAAATCAAATAACCAGTATGAAACCAAGGATAGAACCGAGTTTATGGGTAAAACCAGTTTCAAACCCACATAAATCCCAAACTGACACCATCAGGGCCCAGCTTCATACAAACCACCACAACAACCAGTATGAATCCAGCTTCTAAGCAAATATCGTCCCAGTAGTCTCCAGTATAAATATATTTCTCCAGTCTAGTTAACCCAGTATAACGTCACAGTTAAACCAATATAGGATTAGTGTTTAACCCAGTATTAAAGTCAAACCACAGGTCGCCGTGACGCCGAAAACGCCAACAAGCACAAAAGCTCGACGCTAAAATAATTTTTATCTGTTTTATAGTTTTTAATCACACACACACACACACACAGAGCTCTGAAGAGTCCAGGATGAAGCTTCCTCTTCATGTGACGTCACATGACGCAGGTTTCTGTCTGTGATCACATGACCGTGAACATCGTCACAGAGATACTCAAACCCTCCTCATCACAGCCGTTCTTTTGTTTTCACTCTAATCCTCCTGATGACAGCAGGGTTTGGCCTCACACACACACACACACACACACACCTGGTATTACATAACCAGCTCTGATCTTACCGAGCATGGCGGTGGCGCCCTCTGCCTGGAACTCCGGGAACTGTCCCTCTGAGGGGACGCTGACCGTCCTGCGGAGGCTGCGAGCCTTCGCAGAGTCTGTGGGGCTCTCCTGAGCGTCACCTGCAACCTGAGGGGGAGGAAGAGGAGGAGAGGGAAGTCAGAGAGTGTGTTGTGGAGAGGTCACGACCTGTGGGAGCTGCTCAGTTTTACCTCATCATCCTTGTTGAGCAGGATGAGCTGGGTGTCGGTCAGGATGCAGAACTTCCTGTCCCAGGAGCCGCTGTTGGTGTACGGGCTCTGACCGCAGGAGAATCGGTGAGCCGGAGGACCTTTAACATCTGGAAACAGAAGTAGCTCAAATCAGAGGAAGATTTCTGCCAGTCAGGCGCGACAGACGCAGGACAGACGACTTTATTACGATTAGTGGCGTCAAACACATCAGAAAGATGGAGAGATAACATGAGAATAATTTGAGCAAAGAATTGTTCCCGTTCTACTTTCCTCAAAGAAAGGCCTCCAGTCGTTTCATAGAATTTAAATAACAATTTTAAAAAAAACCATTAAGATAACTGTTTTTATTGGCAAAAATAATTATTTTAAATATCTATATAGATCTCTCTCTCTGTTTCAGTTTAATATTTTTTATATTAAAATTCCAGAGTTGAAACACTAAATTCTTTATTAATCCAGAAATAATCCAGCATTCAAATCTATATTAATCTCAGTCAAATCCACTGAAAGTCTAATATCAGCACAGAAGGTCTGAAGCTGTCCCCACAACCCGGATAAGAGGTAGAAAACGATGGATGGGTGGATAAATGTGCAGGTTGCAGTCAGACTGAAGCCTGCAGAGCTCTGGCTGCTCCTGCAGGGGGCGCTGTGGATCTAAACTTCCCAGCCTGCTCTCAGCTCCAGCAGAGGAGAGGAGGAAGAAGGGCAAATAAAAACGAAAGTGATGTGAGGCATCAGCTGACTCAGCAGAGGTCAGAGGTCACGTCACTGTGTATTAAAGGGGAAGTCTTCACACTCCAGCTGCTCAGCTCTGATTTCTCACTTTTACTTTCAGCCAATCAGCTGTTGGTTTGTTGTTAAATTATTAATAAGAAGAAAAAAAGTTCCCACGATGATGTAAGCATCACGAACACAGCTCTGCGCTGCAGGCTGACGGGCTCGTTCACTGAAGCAGTCGTTATTATGTTACTGTTGTTACATGAAGATTGTGCTCATGTGCTGACGCAGGTTCATCACAGCCTGAGAAACTTTCTTCTAGGGAAACAGATTTCACAACCTGACACAATCAACCTCATCAACCTTCAGACGGGACTGAAAGATGCATTTTTCTGTGGAGGGTAAAAGCAGAGCAGAGGGGTGTGTGTGTGTGTGTGTGTGTGTGTGTGTGTGTGTGTGTGTGTGTGTGTGTGTGTGTGTGTGAAGAGGTGGACAACGCTGTGTGTGCCGGCGTCTGTTCGAGTAAACAGACAGTGCTGTCACTGCGCCTAATTGTGCTGGGATCATTCAGTGTTTGTGTGGCTCTGCAAGCACACACACACACACACACACACACACACACACACACACACACACACACACACACACACACACACACACACACACACACACACACAGTATCCAGGCTGTGGCTTTGTTCTGTTTAATTCACTTGTTCGTGTTTATTGTTTTTGTAAATATTTAATATTTTTAACAGCTCGAGATGTTCCACATTTTTTATAGTTTCTTCCCTTTCAGGTTAAATTTACAGCTGCAGAGAAAAGGGAAGACAAGCAGACGTTATCAACTTCCACATTCTTCAAAACTCAGCATGGTGGAAATAAAAAGCAGAAATCTACAGTCTGGCTCTTAGCGTCACCTCTTTAAGTCCTTCACCGTCTAAAGATTAGGATCAAGTTTCCTAGAATCTGCTTTCAGCTCTGTTCCTCCTCATATTCCATCAGGTATACCACAAGGTTCAAGTTTAGGCCCCCTGCTGTTTTTAATTAATGACTTTACTTGAAGATACATCATTAAATAAACGTCCTCTTGTAACTAAACAACCTAAATTAGCTTAAAACTAATTAAAAAAAGAACTAAACCCAAAGTTTGTCTGTTATTTACACTCACACACTGCAAATACACAAAAAGTTCATTAAGGATTTTATTTCGTAGGATAATTATCAACATAATTAAGAATAAACCAAACAAATGTGTTATTTGGGTCGATTTATCTGGAACTGTGAAACCAGACTCATCTGTGAATCTGTAACTTTATTAACACAAAAGCTCCATCACAATCTTGCAAACACACTCGGGTCACTCTGAGGTGGAGGTCTGTGGAGGTACCCTGCACCACCTTTGTGTCTGGGCTCCGAGCAGAAGGTGGAGAACACCGAGGATGCCGTGCTGCTGCAGAAAGCAGCTGAGCAGCTACATTTTCAGCAGACTATTTCTGGCTGCATACTAAATCACCCACGTCACGCTCGGGCCTCCAAAGCCCCCGAGACGGCGAGGGGACGCACACCTGCTTCTGCTCAGAGCCGCCGAGCGAGAGAGCGGCGAGCACGAACAGAAGGATAATTGGATGTTTCTGTCTCGTCCTGTCCACGAGGGACTCCAGCTCGGATAATTAGCTGATCTCAGGTCTGCTGCCACTGATGAGACATGTGGACGCCTCAGAGGGCCGAACAAAGACAGGAAGCAGAGATGGGACGCCGCCGCACGCCGGCCTTACATAACAACACGAACCTGCCTGAACCGCCACGGAGATGCTCGGCCAGGAGAGGAGGAGGAGGAGGAGAGAGACAAAGCTCGTCTGCTTTAAACCCCACACAGCTCCACACAGCTCCACCCATCAGAGACCAGCGGAGCTTCAGATGTTTGTTTTCGTGCTTCTTGCAGGGAAATCACTCCTCCCCAGTTTCTATCTGACATGCTCCACATATATTCACAATTCTCTCACAACTGATTATTATTATTAACTTTTAATCATGAGGCTCGTTAAATTTGAAGAAGTAACTTCAACTTCAAGGGCTAAAAAAGTGAAACTCCAAAAGCTGCACCTGCTCTGAGGTGTACAAGCGAGTCATGCCTCAGAGGCTCCGACGTTAAAACATCCAACTTTACAGCTTTGAACATGTTCGGTGTTCGGCTACAAAAAGCTTTTTGTGTCATCAGCTGTGCGTGGGGCAGAGTCATCACTGTACACGTTTTCATATCGCCATATCTGCTGAGATTAGCAGCTAACCGCCGCCATAACTCATCTGGCAGGATTCCAGGAAACGAGAACCTGAAGCTGCTCGTGTGACGAAGACTGAAAGCAGCCGGAGACATCGGACTTCTGCACTCCGTCACGAGTGGAGACGACTTATTCGGTCTCCGTCTGTGAAACTGCGCTGCGGTCTTTGAGGTGGCGGTCCACAGGAAGTCCCCCCCCCTCTGTTGCCGCCTGCCTCCCTGCCTGCGTGATGGATTAAGCTTCTATATTTGCCGAGCGGCTGGATGATCCAGGCCCGGTGAAAAGGTCAGAACCGGCCGGCGGGATGACGAGCTCACCAGAGAGTGAAAACGATTTGTCTGCTGCTACCGGACACGCCGCAATCTGCAGAGCGTTAATCAGCTGATGAGCCAAACAGGCCGCGTGATGGTCTGATGAACTCTTCTTATAAAGCGATTCGATGTCGGCGGCGAGGCGCGTCCGACTGCGAAGTGAGATGTTGGATCTCCGTCATCCATGCGCTCCACTCACACGCAAAGCGGACGCGTGTCGGGCTGAACTGCTCTGTGCACTTTGGGCCATGGATTCCAGCTTTTTATGGCCAACGTCTGAGCCGAACATGAGCTTCTTCACCTCTGAGTCACAGCTGAGGCCAGGATACACCTGTCCCACTCCAGCTGCAGACACACTGACACGACGACTCATTTATTTGCAGATAAAAGTCTTCTGATGCTCATCACAGAAATATCAGAAACTGAAACATAAAAAACTCGACCTGGGTTCACACAGCAGGTGGACACGCTCCAAAACTCACGGTCTAAAACACCGAACAGGTCTCCCCTCACCGCTCACAGACGTTCATTCCCACTGTGTTCAAATCACTCGTATCAACTGCTCACGTGCCCATGAGCACAGCACCTGCAGTGGTCACAACGAGGCAAGAGCAAAATAAACTTTGTGTTTGTGTGTGAGAGTGTGTATTCGTATCTTTGTGGGGACCAAAATCCACGTCCCCACAAATTTAGAGACATTTTTGAGACACAAAATGTGGTTTGAGTAACAGGTTACAGTTGTTATGGTCAGAGAAAGTATGTCAATCAGATGTCCCCACAAGATAGGACATCCCAACGTGTGTGTGTGTGTGTGTGTGTGTGTGTGTGTGTGTGTGTGTGTGTGTGTGTGTGTGTGTGTGTGTGTGTGTGTGTGTGTGGGGACAGGTGGTGGACTCTCAGACATTCCCAGTGGAGGTTTGGCCGGAGTCAGGTTTCTCCACACACACACACACCCTGGGCGTGCCCGTGACGCTCTCAGTGTGTTTGTGTTTACATGAGTATATCTGGACTCGCTCTAATTGTTTTTTCACACGGTTATTTTCGTGCTGCCGACTGACGGAGGCTGAAACTCCACCTGCCAGAAACCCGACCCCGCAAACCGAACACCTGCACGCCGCCCAAAAATGCGGACCAATGAAAAGTTAGACAGGTGAAGTTAGCGCGTCACAAAAACATACATGTGTGACTAAAACCAGTTTCTCCCCAAATCGTTCAAAAACAGATCAACGAAAGTCTCAAAGTCAAACTCAGGGAATAAGAATCCTGCTGTGTTGTTCCCAAAGTCGTGTCTAACACCTGCCGGGAAACCACAGCTCCCACACACACACACACACACACACACACACACACACGCACGCACGCACGCACGCACGCACGCACGCACGCACGCGCGCGCACACACACACACACACACACACACACACACACACACACAGGCCGCTTTGTCTGTCAACCTGTAGCAGCAGGCAGGCCCAGTTGCTATAGCAGCCGGTAAACACGGACGCTTTCCTCCAATCATACTGCGGTGACATCACACTGCTGCTTTATCAAGATGGGACGGTCCAACAGGAAGTCGGGAGGTGAAACCAAAAAGAGAACAGAGAGGGGTGTGTCACCGAGACTGACCCAGGCTGCAGATAACGCACACAGATCAATACCAGCACACACTTCCTGTTCTGATCAGACGTGGAGGTCAGAGGTGAAAGGCTGCACTTTGACACCTAAAGGTTCAACTCCTCCTCAGATGTTGCACAAACTTAATTCAACTGTTTCCTGACTTAAATAAAGGTAATCGAATATATCACTTAACGAAGACACGGAACTCTTCAGATTACAAATGTTCTGAGAGACCTGTGCTTGCCCCGATGTTGATGTGACACACATATAATCAACTCTGTGCAGCTTTGCCGCAGTTCTGGAAAACGTGATTATGGAGGGAGAACATGCGTCCTCCTTACATCAGGGAAGCAGCACAAACCAGTGATGGAGAAGTAAACAAGAGAATATTTGTTATATTTGCATGATGATAAAATATTTGCTGCTCCAGCAGCTGTTCAGGCTTGATGGGAAGATTTGTTGGACATGCAGTCAGAGGGGTTTACCCTGTGCAGACCTGAGCTCCCCCCGTGTGGCGCCTCCTTCAGCAGCAGCACTCTGTGTGGCGTTATCAGCCTCTCGCATCACTGTGGAGGGAGTTGGCCCACTCTTCGTTACAGCGCTGATTCAGTTCATTGAGGTTTGCAGGTATTTGTTTATGCACAGCTCTCTGAAGCTTCACAGCATTAAAGTCAGGCCGAGGTCTGATTGCAGCAGCTTGGATCAGATCATTGTTCATGGTCCACTCAGAAAAACAAACCATCATCCCTCCACCACTGTGCTTAGAGTTGGTCTGAGGTCTTTGACATGCTGGTTTTGTGTGTTATGGACGAACGTCTGCACTTTGGTCTCATCTGTCACGTTTGCTGAAGCCGTGTGGTTCGATCAGCTTTGCAAAGCTAAGCTGTGAAGATTGTATCCCACCAGAAGGCTCCAGGGCTGCACACTGACAAATGCTCTGCTCTTATAGCAGAGATCAGTCAATGTGTTTGATCACGAGCACCTGGCTGACCCTCCTAAGTCCTAACAGTGAGGGTGGAGTTTTTCACGGGAGTGCAGAGATCCTGGTGAAAACTGATCACGTGATCGGATAAGACGAGGAAAGCAAAGCAGAAAATTCACAGGAATAAGAGCAGAATTTATTTTTGGCGTGCTGATGGGAGAGAGGAGATTAAACGTGTCGCTGGAAGTCGATAAAATAAAAATGAAGATAATTCATTTAATAAGGTACGGCCAGCTCCTCCCCTTCCTGAGGAATCGCTCCAGCAGATGGAGCCGTGCGTTTGATTCGGCACACATTTTACTCCAGAAGCTCCCATTTATCCGAGCTTGGGATCGGCACATGGAGGACACCGACCTGTGACCAGTGAGGTTGAACCATGCGGTTAACTAGCTGTGCACACCCCAACATGACCAACACATCAAGCATAACCGCCGCAGTCGTCTTCTGACAGAAGACCATAACGACTCTGAGCCGAGCGACAGCCGATCCAAACACGGCATCGCAGTATCTCTCATTAGCCAACCTGCAGATAGCAGCGTTTGTCTGCTTGTGGCGCACAGTTGGAAACCGTGCTTTGGTATTTCTCTGCAGGCAGCTGTTCGGCCGTTAAACCCAGAGGAGCCATCGGCAGCTCTGAGGTGTTAAACAGGCTGCAGGGGAGCTTTTGTCCGAGGGAGGAAATTACAGCAATTAGCAGCCTGGACAGAGAAACAGTGTTTTTATAAAGCTGCCCTCCGTCCAGGCGGGAGGAGGAAAAAACCGTCGAGGTTGTGGACGTCTGCGGGGAGACGTTAAAGCTGCAAGTGTGAGAAATAAACGTGTTTTCATGATCGATGAGGGGACAAACTGAAGTATCTTTGAAAAGTTTCCAAAACTCGGATTTATGTAAATATATCATGACACCTCCTGGACACTAGGTGGCGATGGTGTTTCCACACCTAACCAATCACAGACAGAGCTGGAGCTAATAAATGTCAATATAAACAAGGTGACAAATTTAAACTCTGGCCTGATGGTGGCGCTATGAGTTGAGGATCAGTACTTTCACGTGTCTAAACCTTCCTGATTTAACAACTTCCCTTCGTGTACATGGACGTTGTGTAAAATTAAAGGTTCACTTTATAGTTTATGGCTGTAAGAGCTGCCGTGAGACTGACGTAATAAAACAAAGGGCTGTTAGAAATATCAGTGCGCTCATTTTGGGGAATTTACTGCAGGATCTGTACACTAACACTTCCAGGGACGGGACATGAAGCCGCTGCGCTGTGTTGTGAGTTCAAGCTGTAAAAATGTGCCGGATGAGCCGAAGCTCGCTCTGCTGCAGGTCCTCCTGATGTCAGCGCTGCTCTCTGGAGAGGACGCAGACAGCACTCAGCTCAGCAGCACAGAAACGTCAACACGAGTCTGCTAACAGCTCCTCACGCCGCGTACAGGGACGGTCTGGAGGTCATTTTTATGACATTTTACTTCAGCAGAAACTGAACTGTGCTGCAGCTCCTCGCTGCATTTAAACCTGCAAAAACAGCCGCGCGAGAGCAGCGAGCACAGCCCAAACAGGCCGCCCGAGGCCCACCAACCAGCCACATCGCTGGCTGAAAACACTGATCGCCTGGTTAAAGTGAAGCTTTCTGCTGGGAAACTTTGGGTCCAGTTATTCGTGTGGATGCCACCTAAACACACGTACCAACCCCCAACCTCCCCCACCCACTCCGAGGGACACGGTGAAGTTCCGCTCTGCTGATCGGGGAAAGCTGCAGTTTTCCTGCTCAATCATGTCGAGTTCATTTTATTTTATTGGTTTGTGGAAAATGAATCAGCTAAATCTGATTCTCTCACATCTCATTATGTGTGAAGCTCCAGCCTGCTGGCCCCTCACACTGTTCCTGCTGCTGCTCTGATAATGAATAAATAGTCTGAGTCTCCAATCAATCATTAATCGATGGTTTTTTGTTATCGCTTGTACTCGACGCGTCCTGGCAGCAGCGACGGCGGCTCTTTGATGCTCAGCCTGAAGTGAAGGCGGCTGGTTTAATATTTAAACGTGCTGACTTCAGCTGTACTCTGCTGCATTTGCATCTGCAAAGCAGATTCTCTCTCTCTGCTGTCAATCATGGCGGCAGCCTGCACAGAGGGGGGCGGTCTGAAGGGGTCAAAGGTGAGCGGCAATGTCGCTTCCCATCACCCGAGGGAGCAGCAGAGGAGCTCCCGAAGGACTGAAGGAGGTTTGCTGTGTTCACACAGGCGCCGCAGCACACGTGGAAACGTCCGGTACGACGGCTTTGTTTAACCCACCGGTTCTTGTGATGTCACGAGATGCCGATGAGCGCAGCTGTCACATGTCCTGTGGGAGGGGTGGAAAGTATCCTGACCTCATTCAACTGTGCGGTGTCCACGTAAGAGCCGCAAGATTAGCTGGATTTTGATTTCAGTCGCAATTTTAGTTTCCAGCAGAAAACAAATTATTAAAAATAAAAAAATCACTTTTCACCGCAAAGCTTTTGTTAATTTCCCGTGTTATAAATCAAGCGCACCCTCTGACACCTCCGTAAACACTCAAACTCAGTCGCTGGTCAGTTCAGCTCACAGCTAACGTTTCAGAAAAGTGTCAAATACTCGATCTGATGAAGAAAAGCCCGGGCACGAGTCCATCACGGGTATCGGCCTCGCAAACGAGTGAACAGCAGATCAGAGATCGATAACCCTCAAAGGAGGTCCTGCAGACCTCGACAGGAAGAGGACTGCTCACAGTACGAGACACAGATGTGAGAACAGAAAAGAATAATCCATCAATATTTTCCAGTCTCTGATCCTAAAAATCACATTTGCTTTGATATTGGATGGCCGCTAACTTTCTGCTTCTTAATTCAGATCAAACTGAGGTTATTGTACTCGGCCCTGAAAATCTTAGAAATATGGTATCTAAGCAGATTCTTACTCTGGATGGCATTACCTTGGCCTCCAGTAAGGCTGTGAGGAACCTTGGAGTCATTTTTGACCAGGACATGTCCTTCAACACACATATTAAACAAATATGTAAGACTGCTTTCTTCCATTTGCGCAACATCTCTAAAGTTAGAAACATCCTGTCTCAGAGTGACGCTGAAAAACTAGTTCATGCATTTATTACTTCCAGGCTGGACGACTGTAATTCATTATTATCAGGAAGTCCTAAAAACTCCCTGAAAAGCCTTCAGCTGATCCAAAATGCTGCAGCAAGAGTCCTGACAGGGACTAGAAAGAGAGAGCAGATTTCTCCTGTTTTGGCTTCCTGTTAAATCCAGAATTCAAAATCCTGCTCCTCACATACAAGGTCTTAAATAATCAGGCCCCATCGTATCTTAATGACCTTGTAGTACCATATCACCCTATTAGAGCACTTCGCTCTCGCTCTGCAGGCCTACTTGTTGTTCCTAGAGTATTTAAAAGTAGAATGGGAGGCAGAGCCTTCAGTTTTCAGGCCCCTCTTCTGTGGAACCAGCTTCCAGTTTGGATTCAGGAGACAGACACTATCTCTACTTTCAAGATTAGGCTTAAAACTTTCCTTTTTGCTAAAGCATATAGTTAGGGCTGGACCAGGTGACCCTGGATCCTCCCTTAGTTATGCTGCAATAGACGTAGGCTGCCGGGGGATTCCCATGATGCATTGAGTTTTTCCTTTCCAGTCACCTTTCTCACTCACTGTGTGTTAACAGACCTCTCTGCATTGAATCATATCTGTTATTAACCTCTGTCTCTCTTCCACAGCATGTCTTTATCCTGTCTTCCTTCTCTCACCCCAACCAATCGCAGCAGATGGCCCCGCCCCTCCCTGAGCCTGGTTCTGCTGGAGGTTTCTTCCTGTTAAAAGGGAGTTTTTCCTTCCCACTGTCGCCAAAGTACTTTCTCATAGGGGGTCATATGATTGTTGGGCTTTTCTCTGTATCTACTGTACAATATAAAGCGCCTTGAGGTGACTGTTGTTGTGATTTGGCGCTGTATAAATAAAATTGAATTGAATATTCAGCAGTCTGGTTAAAAAAAAAAAATCTTTCCCCTTAAAAAGGGTTTATCCTGCCAAACGCCTGTGGACCCGGAGCAGGACGGCGCCGTCACACAGTCCAGTCTGGAGGGTTCTGGCTGCAACACAAAACAACCTGTTTTCAGACGCATTCATGTGGGAGCCTCCACGTTCCCACCGCCGCTATTCGGAGCACCGAAAGGTTAATGAGCTCAGGGCTGCTTTTGTTACCCAGAAGCTTTTATTGTGGAGGGCCAATTTACATACAAAAGGAAGACACACACACACACACACACGTGTTGTTCTGTCAGTGTGAGGACCTTCGCTTACATAACGCATCAGTTGGACCTTCAGTTTAGCTTTAAGGATGGAAGTGCTGTCTGAACTTCCTGTCCACACAGGGTCACATGATCACAAACCTCCTCCCTGAACCTGACCAGCGTTGACTCTGCCTCATCACACTTTTCTGTATCTGTGCCTTGATGTACTGGTTATGTTAGATAACGTCTGGTAAGAGACTGAGCTGAGAGACTGATAAAGAGTCTGTGGCGCTACAGTCTGTGCTCACGTGCACGAGGTCCAAACACCAAACAGTGTTAGGCATAAAAACACTGGGTTAGGGTTGAAAAACGGAGAGTTAGGTGAGGCAGACCCAATAAGACTGCTTCATTTAATCTCTGGGAATGAGGACGAGCTGAGCTGGCTCTGAAGCCAGCCACACACACACACACACACACACACACACACACACACACACACACACACACACACCTCATTGAGTATGCAGGAGCTGTCCTGGCCTCAAACACACACACAGGGTTTCTGTAGGATGCCGTGAGCCAGAACACCACCACACATATCCTGCCTCAGCCACACACACACACACACACACACACACACACACACACACAGAGAGAGAAAAGAGCCTGATTCACCCTCCCAGTTCTCACACTCAGTTTCCATGTGAAAATGAACAGCTACTGCTAAGTGGGGTCTAATTAACCCAACTCTGTGTGTGTGTGTGTGTGTGTGTGTGTGTGTGTGTGTGTGTGTGTGTGTGTGTGTGTGTGTGTGTGTGTGTGTGTGTTTACAGAAGTGAGAGCTCTGTGGTTTTGATTACCCAGCATGCTCTGGGCATGCTGGAAACTTTCACACTGTGTCTGTTTACAGCCGCTTCTGTTCACGCAGACACATTTACTGCAGTCCTGAAACTGTGTACAAATACTTCACTGTGCTCCACGCTGTACGGCTCTGTGTGCTCTTCATTACTGCTGAGTCACAGCAGAATCAAACACAGTGACTTGAGGCTTTCTGCAGATTAAAGTTAAGCAACAGAAAGCAGAGGAAAGCCGATCTTTATTTATTTTTGTTAAAATGCTGAATTTTCTCACAGACTCTGGTCTGTTTGGGTTTCACTACTTCAAAGTCTCAGGCAGAACAAACTGACAGATCATAAAGTAGAGGGAAAAAGTTTTCACAATAAAGACCTGGGTTAGTTTCTTGTTTGCAGTCATGTCGTGTTGACTAACCCTGCTGGCACGGCTGGTGGGGCATCGCCGCTCTGAGCGACCACACGACGGTGTAGAAACCAGAAGCTCTGCGTGCTGAACCTGTCCGAGCGTTCACATGTTTTTAAGAAATACACCGAGCTGGCTGTACATCTGTGGGTGAACCACAGCAGGAACTAATACGCACACTTTTCTACAGCCTCCAGAGCATTGTAGGAGCTGTAGTTTATAGTTTGACACAAGACTGAAAGTAAAAGGAAGAACAGCCTGCAGCAGGCTGCTGACCTGTGCAGGTGTGCCCCGCCTCTCGCCCTGTGACGGGCTCTAGGGCACGGCGACCCTGAAGAGTATATCTGGTGAACTGAAGTTTTGAGCCAGGGTCAGATTACCACTCATCACAACCGCATGTGGGACCGGCTCAGACCGGATTTTAAAACTGATTTTAGGCCAAGTTTTAAAACTTGTTCATGACTGATTTTACACTGGTTCCCAGTTTGAATCAAGACTGGTTTAAAACCTGCTCTGGAACTGAATTTGGACTGTAGCCTGGGCTTGTTTTAGGTCTAATTTAGCACTGCTTTGAAACTGGATTCAAACTTGATTTTGGGATTGAGTTCAGACTGGTTTTAAACCACTTACGGGCTTAAATGTTTTGGACTTTGGACTTTTTAGAAACGTTTTACGGTAGATTTGAGACTGGGATGGAGCAGGTGATGAGTAAAGAAACCTAAGCCCAAACCCAGGCTGTGGGGTCTGCTTTAAAACTAGTTCCACACTTGATTTCAGTTTAGTTTAGAACTGGTTTTAAACTTATTGCAGACCAGTTTCTGGGCATAGTATTGGACTGATTTTAGGAGCACTCTAAGGTTGCTTTGAGCATCATGTCAGTAACCAGGTCAGGACCTGATTAGAAAGAGTTCAGAGAGAATTGTTAAGTTTTCGTCAGTACTGAGGTAAAAATCTGACAGTTTTCTGTACATCTGTGGGTAAAACCACAAGCAGGAACTTCTGATACCCAGTTCATGCTACAGTTCTACATTCCCCAAAGCATTATGGGAACTTGAGTTAATAATTTGAAGCAGGTTTAGAAGTAAAGCAAATGAGGCCTCTGCAGGCTGAGATGTGTTCTGCTTCTGAGCTCCCACCAGTGCTCCCAGCACATCAGCAGCTTCTGTTTCTGACTCTGCTCTCACACCAGTTTCCCATAAACCACCAGCTCAGACAGATTAAATTAAATCTTTTTCTACATCCCTGATCAGCTCTCCTCCTCCTCCTCCTCCTCCTCCTCCTCGATGCTGTGTTCAAATTTCCGGCGAGGCTGAACGCTCCGATGAACGTGGCATGCCGGGGACGCTGGGAGCTCACAGATAACACGCATCATCTCCGTTTCAGGATGATGGATGACGACAGAAATATATGCGTCTATCAAACAGGTCGGACTCTGGCGAAGCAGAGACACGATGCCCAAAGGCACACATTAATCTGACACGGTCACCAGAACGGTGTACCACAACAGATCCCATTTCCCTCATAACACAAGCTTTCAGTGAGAGAGAGGTCAGAGGTCACAGACAGGAGGTGGAATAAAATCTGTGATAAGGAACCTCTGGAGTCAGAAAATATTCGAGTTCACACATCGATACTATGAGAAGGTCCCAACCCTGAATCCTTTTATCAGTAAGCTCACAGGAACATGTATGTGCATGTCTTTAAGCTCACGGTGAACTCAGATCAGCTGCTTTGTGTTTTTTACATCACGTGTTTTGAGCAGCGTTTCAGTCCCTCATGCGCCTGAGCATGAAATATTTACTCTGCATGTGCAGTCTGTGAAACGTGCAGCATCTGATTTAAAAGGACAGCCTGAGCTCTGATGGTAAACAAGAGCCGGCGAGGTGAGGAGATCCGGCACGCTGCCAAAGATCCAAACCTGCACAGCAGTAAGGAGACCAAGGATAAAGCAGACCCGGTTCTGCTCGGTGCACCTGTGCACAGGTTAGCGCGACTTTCATTACTTCCTGGTTTCATTCGCCCTGAAATTATTTATAATTCAGGCCCGAACAAACTGGACTCCAGGACTGCTTCACACTTGGCTGGTTTAAATCTTGAATTTGGACTGAGATGGATTTTTGCAATGACTCGTTTCTGATTGCATAAAACTGATTTCAGAATCGGGTCTGTTTTTTCCCTGATGTTCAAAAGCTGCTTCTGCGTACATACATGGGTATTTTATTGTGTTTTCTGAATTTCTATAGACTTTGTCATTCAAAGATCTCTGTGGCTCTGATATCAGCCAAAGAAAATTAATTCAGACAATTATTCATATTCAGAGGAGCTGTGTTGCAGAACTAATGGGACTTGATGCAGCAGCGAGTTCTGCATGAAAACACACATTTATTATCTGCAGGCTCTAAATGTTTCCTCATGTGAGGTTGTAGTGGAAACTGCAATTAGCATGACTTAACCTTCAGACTGGCTGCCTGTCTGAGCTTTACACACTCTGCATGAATGTAAATGTTTGGTGAAGCAGCTGCAGACAGATTTCCAGCCTTCAATCAGGAGCAGGAGCAGGAGGAGGAGGAGGAGGAGGAAACCTCTCTGAGAGCACAAAGGACAGCCGAGGTTTTCCTCCCTTAGAGTAGAATGAAGCTGCAGGGGCCACAGGAGAGAAACATCACTCTGCTTTAACTTCACCATGTGGGAATTTTTGTATCATCGTCATAATAATAGTTCAGGTCAGTTTCTGAGGCAGTGATCTAGTGGAGGTAAATGAGGAGGTAATTATACCGTATTGATAAGACAGACTGGTTGAACTGCGTTTTAATGTTTCGCTCTACCTTATTCACACAAATGATGCTAATGCTTTTTATAGACCTGCGCGATCCAGCTAAATCGGACTGCTCTTAATTTAATTTGACCGCTGAGATTTTCACGGCCAGAGCGACATTACAAGGTTCAAGAAAAAGAAAACAGACAAACAAACAAATTATGCTGAATGTGTTGCATGTGGTGCATCACAGATACCTGCTAATTAATGCCCAAATAAAATCGTAGAACCCTGCAGACCTTAGTGACGGTCTAAGTGCAGTAACCTCACAGCAGCCACATAACTGGTCAGATGATGTCATTAAAAAAGCTCTGAAAGGCTCCAAAAGCACAAGCATGGCCCAGAGGTCCAGCTCAGGGCCTCCAACTAGCTGTGGTGAAGCCTAGTGGACAGCTAGCAGCTACACCCGCCTGCGTCTCCATCCACCTGCCAGGGAGAGAGGCCATCCCCCTACGAATGCAAAACTTTGATCCCAAAAAACAAACCAACTCTGAGCACATTGAAGCGAACACACCAACGGACTGCTCTTTAACATTCAGGTAAGGATTTAAAACTCTGTTTTAACAGCTCGGTTTCCCCCCGAACGAGGTTCCTGTTTATTCTGAAAGTTCTGCTGTTTGAGAGAAAACCACCCGGGAAGAATTCTGGGGGATTCCCTTTAGAGAATAATTCAGGCTAGTTCCTGGTGTCTATTTGTGTTGGCGTCAAAGCTTCTGAGCCGGAGGCAACACAACTGTCTTCTCTTCATCTCATCGTGCTTTTAATATGTTAAGTGAAAATGAAGCTGTTAAAAAGAAAACTTTTTAAAAGAGGACACAAGCATGACGTAGACACCCCTACCGTCCTCTCCTCCTTCATCTTCGCTGCCTCCGCCTTCTTCCCTCAGGACTTTGCCGATCCTTCGAGACAGCGAGCTGAAGAAGCTGCTGACGGATGGCGTGCTCCTCTCGGCGACCGATTCTACCTTCCTGAGCGGTTCCCTATTGTTGTCGTTGTTGGCGCCGGGCTCGGACATCGACCGGAGAAAGATCCTCTGCAGGGCGCCGGGCTCCCCGCTACGTTTTTTCGGGTTTGGGAGGGTGCCGAACCTCGGCAGGCTGAGCAGTCGCCGGTGAGAAGGCTCCATGGTTTGTGCTTTGCCCTCGGGAGTGGACGTACCGGCCGACCTCGGCGCCTGGCGAGCAGATGTCTCCCATTTGTATTTGTCCAATAACTGCTCAGAAGCCGGTGGGGTGTTGGTTCTCCGCCAGGGCCTCCTGTAAAAGTGCCAGTGGTACAAGGTCCCCTGGATTAGACCCTCACCGATCAAAGGGTGGGCGCCACTTCCACTCATAGTCTAGCACACGCAAGCTTCCTCCAGGCAGCAACGAGCAGATGGAGGCCCCCAAAATGGCCGTCACTGCTGGTTCGCCGACAGCTGTGCTGTGACACGGACACACGACCCCGGCGGGTCGGACGGATGAGGATTCGTCAGGTTGTCCTCATGTGCACGCCGAGCTGGAGCTGCCGTTCGCTCGCTTTCTGTGGGCTGACGTTCGTCTTCCTGGGAGGAAGTCAAGAGCCAGAGAAAGACCGAGGCCAGCCAATCAGGGCTGAGCAAAGGCAAAGCAGCAGACTGTGGTTTCCCCTATGAAGACTACAGCGTCGAGCATCAGCTTCTCCTTTTTCTGATCAGTTTCCTGGTTTGGTTCTTATTCAGCAGCAACGACGATGACGATGACGCAGAGCTCTCATAATGAATCATATGGATGGATTTAGATCTGTAGACTTGCTGCAGTTTGCAAACAGCCTGAATTTTGCTCCAAAATAGGTGGGAAATCCCCCTTTCATACTTCCCACATTGGCGATTTATGCACTTTGCGAGGGACCAGGATGGGTTGTAGTCTGTGGTGTAGGGTGGGCAGCTGGAAATAGTAGGTGGATGGAAAGAAAAAGGGTTTCGGTAGCTGAAAAGTAACCCACAGAGTGCCAAATTCAGTCAGTGATATCCTCTAATATTTATAATACCCATTTCCATTCATTCTACACGTAGCAGCAGAGAAGGATCTGAAGAATAGGAGGCAAGATCTGTACGTTTACTATCTATGAAAGTAACACAGGCCAGAACACAATCTGGACGCGCTGATACAAAAACATTTAACTGGTATAGTTGAGTGTAATTTAGTCAAGCTCTTACCCACATTCAGGCCAGTCATTCTCTGTTTATTGGGTTAAATTTCTGAGCTCTCAGGCCTCCATACATGTTGTGATCCCTAAATATTCATGAGGACTGAAGAATGTCCCCCCGCCCCCCGAGGCCTCTGTGACCAGAGAGGAAACAGGAGCAGAGTCCCAGAGAGCAGGGAGGAGCTCTGAGGACACTTTATTCAAGCCCCGCTGATAGAGAAGCTTTGAAGCAGCAGAAGCGAGATAGAAAAATCCCCGCAGCTCACTCCGCGAGTTTCATAATATGGAAATGAGGAGGTTTGTTGTCGTTGTTGTTCAGGCTGCAGGTTACATGTGAGAGCGTTCAGTCCTCCACGTGGAGCTGGAGGTTCACCTGCAGCAGGCCAAACGTGGCCAAGATACAAGCTGAGGGCGATCTCAGGCTGCAAACAACCCCCGAATACATATCATCACACACTTTGTGACAGTAAAAAAAACAAATATCAACCAGCTCTCCAACAAGCTCCTCCCCCCAGTGGCCGGACTGGAAGTGGACTCCATCTCCGCTGTTGTGGAACGAAGCTTGTGATGATAGTTTTCACCTCATGGCTCATGAACCAGTTCTCCACCTATGGCAGGTTCTGGTCAGAGTGACCGTTCAGGTCACAGGAACAGGAGGACCATCCCTGTCTGCGACACGTAGATCTACTGCAGCCCAACGCGGAGGAGGAGGAGTCTGTGGGACCCGCAACAATGACCTCACCAGCTTGGTCGGCTTGGTCTCATAAAAGTCGTTTGTCCCTGATCGTGGACACAAATTGACCTGTTTTTATGAGATGGTCAGTGCGGCTTTGTAACAGGAAGTACATTTCCTGTGAGTAGTTTTTGGCGAGCACGCAGTACCAAGAAAACGGCGCTTTGGGAGAAGTTTTAACTTTTTAGAATTTAAACCCAAAAAGTCGCTCTAAATAGTTTTAATGATTATTACTAACATATTTTAATAATGCCAACATTTTCAAAATAATACAAAATAAATAGAAACTTCTGACACATTTAAGAATCAACATGTGGTCTGTGAGCAGCAAAACCCCAACATCTCCAACCTCTGAGAATATTCATTTTGTGTAAATGGGTACAAACAGAGAGCGGACGGATGAACGATCATGTTCAGAGTCCCTGACTAGTTACAAACTGCCGTGAGACTGCGTTACAGAAAACAGAGCTGAGCTCCTGGAGGATTCAAACATGTGCTCCTCGTGGCCCTGATGCAGTTAGGAAAAAGATCAAACTCTCTCCAACTCTCAGATCAACCTTCTTCTTCTTGGGACTTTAAAGGCACGCCGCCCTGGCTGACCCACATATCAGCCCTGATTGGATAATGAAGCGACGCTGCATGTAGGTCAGAGTTAAGACTCGGGGAGGTTAAGCGGAATCAGAGGGAGGCAAGTCCTCCTCGAGCCAGCGGCGACTGACCGAGTCTGAGGCCAGAGGTCAACATCAGGACGAGCGGTTCCTCTTCCACGTCAGTTTAAACACATGTTCACGCCAAGTCTAAGCAGCTAAACGCACAACTGTAAACACTTCCTTTAGAAATTAAAAAATGAGAGCACGGGCGCTGCTACAGCTCACCTGACTGATCAGGCAAACGAAAGCTATCGTGTCCACCCGAGGTTGTTTCCTGCGTTTCATTCCTTCGTACTTGTCCCTGCTTTCCGATCTACACCGTGCTGTCCAAAAAAGGCCAAATGCAAAAAACAAATCTTACAAATAATGAAAGCTCCTCTTAAGAGGCTGTGGACAGATTTCTATGGATGGATTCAGGATAAACTTCCAATAAGATCGAAGGAATGGGACGTTTTAGACCGAAACCGGCTCGCTAACGTCAAACATAAATACCTCAGACAACATTACAAATCTAAATTACAATTTCCAGGAGTGGACCGCCAGTTCAGAAGCCACACATGCTTTGAGTCCTTTGTTTCGTCTGAAAAGTCGCCCAAAAGCCATCAAGCAGCAAAGAGAACATCAAGGCTCAGGCAGGTCTCATTTCACCTGCATTCAGATACCAGCCCCGATTCTAACAGCTCACTCTGACTGAACCAGACTGATGCTTCTCCCCAATTTCCTGAGTTTAAAGGCCAAACAGGAAGTCCTACAAACATTTATGCTCCTCCAGAGAAAGGAAACAAAACAGGAAGAGAGGAGACAAACAGGAAGTCAGGTGGAAGCCAGCAGTGACACGGAAGATGTGGATTAAAACTTCTCTGGTGAGTGTTGTGGTATAATTTAGTCTTATTGCATTAAAATGAATCAGTGTTATGAAAACTTCTGCACAAAATCAGAGTGGATCAGAAGCACAAACTGATCCGTGATCGATTGTCAGATTCAGCGACAGAAACCTCTCACTGACTGCAGACTCAGCTCAGCCTTAGTTCGGTCGTTTTTCCTCATTGACAGACTCGACTGCTCACTTTCTCTCATTCTTCATTAATGTGTCTGCATTCATTCAAGACGTGATGCAGAAATCTTCCAGGCCCACATGTTTACACATAAAACTGCTGCAAAGTGAGCAGAACAGGCTGCAGGACTGACCCGGGGCAACAGCTTAAAGTTGCTGGTGCCTTCATCAGGCACCACTTTGTTCACTTTTCATCTCCGTCCTGCAGGAAGCCAGGAGAAGAGCGGGCAGCAGCAGCAGCCTCCAGCTAAAAATAACTCGCAGCCATAAAGAGAGCTGTAAATCAGCAGCTGATAGCACCAAAGCCACTCGGAGCTCAGGAATCCAGGCTGGAGTCTCAGCTGGAGGCCGGCGGGCTGGCCCTCGACGGTCTGAGGACGGAGCACACTTCCAGAAAACAGGAAGTTCAAGATCAGCGGCTGGATGTGAGGAGGCCGCATGAAACACTCCAAAAAACATCATCTGAAAGGAGCCGAAGCAGCTCCAGATTTTAGCCTGTGACAGCAGTGGCACGGTAGATCAACGCAGCGGTCTGTGACACCACCACACGCCGCCTTCCCATCATTCACACATACTTCAGATTAGCTAAAACCCAGAGGGGCCCGTCCAACATTTTACAAAGTCACAAGTTCATTTGGAGAAATCAATCAATGATTCTTCCAGGAGCATATTAAAATAAAAGCCTCTGATGGATAAACTACTTATTTCCAAATTAATCGGCAGGTGACTGAAAGCCACAGCAGCTAACACACCGACCCCGAGGCAATAAAGTCAACTTCTAATCCGAGTTTGAAGCTAAACAGAGCTGAAAATATCTACGTTAGAGCCTCGTGAAGCGACAAACAGGAAGCGAGTCGGCTGATGTTCTCGAGGTCAAGTTAACTTTGAGCGGCTTAATCGCCCAAACACTCAGGTGTTGATTTAAACTACAAACAAGGTGTCTGATTGGTTGTTTGGCGGCGTGAGCGTCCTCCTCAGACAGCAGCAGCGTTTGGTGCTCAGACGATTGACTAATCCAATTTTCATCCACAACTCAGGCTTTAATCTGCAGCCGCTCTGACACAGTGATCCACTTCTGCTCTCCGCTCACAGCTTTCAGAGCAGCAGACGTCCTCTGAAGTAATCTGATTACTTCCTGCTGAATGCAGGAGCCTGCTATCATGTGACACATAAACAGGAAAGCTGGTTTCCCTTCATTAACGTCTGAAAAGGGAAGAAAAATACGAAGCATCTGGAAAATTCACCTGTCAGTCAAAGAGGCCACACCCCTATTTTTGTAAACTTTAGGCCCTAATACAATTGAATCAGGTGTGTTATAAAAACCTGACCCCACAGTTATAATGAGGTAGATAAATTAGCTATAGAGACCAAAACTGCTGCGACTGACCCACTAAAACCCTTTAACTCACTGCAGTCCACAGTCCACTGACAACAGCATCTTTTACCTCGAGGTAAAAAAAAAAATTGCTGGTTTACTTTGTGTGACTTTTGCATTTTTATTGGTCAGTTTAGATCCCAAACAAACAGTGAAAACATTCAGGTCCAAGACTACTAACCATAATCATTCAAGGAGGCAGACAAACAGCTTGTGTGTTATGAGATGTAAAATCATAGATTTTGTGAATGGAGTCTGGTAGAGTGTAAGAGCAAAATGCAAAGTATATAAAACACGCAGACAGGGTTTCTTTGTAAAGGTATAGGATGAACGATCATTTTATTTCATTTGACATCTATAAATAACAGACACAAATCTTTTTATTCACGGTTTCTTTCTCCTGAATCTAAAACAAACCCTGATTACCACAGCACTGATTTCCCTTCGCATCAGACAAATAAAAACACACATCCAGCGCTGTGTGATTACGACGAGTGCGTGTCGTCCCCGAGGATCCTCCGGTGCTTTTCCCACCCTGCCCTGAAATAGACAGCAGCTTTTTTTGGTCCAGAGAAGCAGGACTGCTCCTGTTTTGTTTCAGAGAGGAAATCCTGCCTCACCGCCCCCATCCTGAAAACAGCCAGGCCTGTGAGGAACTTTCCATTTCCTGCTCCCATCGGCCTCCATTGTCCTGCAGACCACCGCTCAGACCTGAACCCATTCCCCGACACTGATGAACCACACCGCCACTCAGACACGCAGACTCTGGGCGGAGATTCCCTGAAGATCCGCGAAGATCAATCCGACTCTTAGAAAATATGTTTACATGCGTCTCAGTTTGAAGAGCAAACGACCGCGTCTTCCATTCCTGCCCCGGAGCCTCCACGTCAAACACGAAGCACTTCAAACACACGCCAGTGGATCACATCCATCGTTCAGTCCTCACCAACTCATCATCAAAAGGTCAGGCACGGACACGCCCACGCCAAGCGCTGAGGCGAGCCCCGCGGTTGGATCCTGCGTTTGGGATCCGGCTCTAAATCTTGTCCCGTCTGTTTACGCACACACACAAAAGATCCAGGATTTTCTCAGCCGTCACAGACGACACACACTCATACAGAAGATCGAGCTGTTCCCTGAGCTAACCGCTTATTTCCAGCCAGATTTCTCACGTGGTGCAACCGACCGAGTCTGTCCACAACCCTGGAGACTGCTCACAGACTGCTTCGCCCCTTTCTCTCCAGCTTCTTCCTGCTTATAAAAGCTTCTTTGATTCGTGCAGACAGCTCCAGCTCAGGAGGAATCAGAAAATTGAAGTATTTCAATACGAGTTTGAAACGCTGACAGAAACCATCATATTGTTAAATAATCAGCTCGTGTGGCTCTGTATCCATGTTCAGGCAGATGGATTTTATTCCACTTCACATCTGAAGGAATCTGATCAAAGCTGGAAGAAAAAAACAACCCATCACCTTGTTTTTCTCAAACTTTGATTGCATTTCAGTAAAACAACCACAGCTGATGTACCGGCTCGTCTTTCCTGCACATCTGTCCCATCAGTAAACCTTTTTTCTGGACCTAAACATCCTGTTTTCCAAGATAAGATCTACTATATTTATCCCAAAAGTTGGGAAAGCACCCACTCACGACAGCTCTACGCTTTTTACAGAACAGACTCGGCCAAAGAAAACATCCGTTTCTGCTCGTTTCTCACGTGCAGCCTCAGAGGAACGTGACGTCCCGTCAGTCCCGCAGGAAGCTCAGGTGTGAATGGGCTCACCGGCAGCAAACTCCCAGAATCCCCGTCCAATATGGAGGCTGAGAACCTCAGTGGGGCTTCAACATGACAGCAGGAGGAAGGAAACCTTCGGAGTGCGAGTGTTAACTCCTGACACTCTCAGCCGGTGGGCTGGAGGAGGAGGAGGCTCTGCGATGTGTTTAAGCGTCTGTCTGCGGTCAGCTTTAATAGGCTTACGTACAGCAGCCTTTCTCTGGATAATGCACTCTGTCGATGCTTTCAGAGAGACGCTGGATCCAAACAGCGGCAGGAGGAAGCTTCACCTGCAGTTTGATCAACGTCTCGCATCGATCGCTCTTTCATCACTTCTTAGTGTCGTACGTCCATCGGGGCAGAACGCCCACCACAAATAAAGTTATTGCAACACAACGTAACACACACACAGACACACAAACACGGACACACTCTCTGCTTTCAGGATCGGGCAGGCTGGACTCTTGGGCCCAGAGGAGACTGTACACAGACCAGAGGGTGGATCACTGAGGTATCACCTCACACCTGGTTAGCTCAGAAAGGAAGGAACGTTATAGGTCACATGATGTCATTAAAATGCTCCAACAGCACCAACATGGTACAGGGGTGACAGCTAGGAGAGCGCTAGCAGCTACAGCCGCCTGAGTCGCCATCCACCTGTCGGTCAAAGAGGCCACACCCCCTAATCATGCTAACTTTAAACAGGCTTTAAAAAGATGTTTGTTTCTGCTGTAAAGGTGCACATTTTAACACAGGCATCTGTGGGACAGACTCACAGCTGGAGCCTCCAGTGGACGTTAAGAGGAAGTGCAGGTTTTGGTATTCTTTGATTAGAAATTCCAGTGCTAACCTCCTCCTGTCTGAGCGGGAAGCTGCTACAGCGTCTCAGCAGCACAAACTCAACACAGTCTGACACGAGGCCCCAGCCTGCTCTGTAAATACACCGGCAGGGTGGAGGAGACCCCACCCTCTGATGTAACGTGAATGCAGCAGAAAAACACAAACGACCCGCCGCTGCATTTTTCTGCAGTGAGGTGGACCTGAAGGCAGCACGGCGGCAGCCATTGTTGAATCTATTTGAGGAATGCGAGCCGCGGAGGGCAGCGAGGACCCGATGCCAGAGCCGGAGTCCTGCCCGGTGAGATCACCGGCACAAACTGGCTGCTGACATCACACCCTGCCAACAGCGGGAGGGTGGAGGAGGTGCAGGAGGAAGAGCAAACATCCTGATGCAGCCTCGCAGCTACAGATAGCAGCGCTGCATTCAGGCCTCTGTGAGCGTGCACATCTACGTTCAAAATAAACCGAGTTATAATCACGCTCAGGTTCATGAACACATCAGTGATGGGTCATAGCAGCCTTCAATGCTCCACCCTGTTGGTTCACAGGACGTCACCACCACTTCAGCCTCACTCATCCACTTTATTCCCAGTTTCGGATGAGTTCATGGGCCGCCGGAGCCTTTAGGTCTAAAGTGACAAACACGACTTTATTCTTACATTAACATCGAGAAACTCTGGGTTCAGTTTGAGACTGAATGAATTTAGAAGTTTTAAACTTTATAACTGGGATCATTAAGGTGATTAAAGGCAGTCAGACTATTCTTCAGTGTTTTCACTCTGTGCTGGTTTTGTCTTTCAACACTTTGGTTTTTTAGTTTTGCACCTTATTATTATTATTATTAATTTGTGCATCTGTCTGGTAGTTCTTGACTTGGTTTTTTGTGGCTTTCTTTGCTTACATCCCTTTGTGATCATTTTGTTCCATTTTTAGCATCATGTTGTGTTTTAGAGTCGTGTTTCATTGTTTGGTGGCCAGTTTGAGCCTCTTTGTGGTTGTTTGTGTTTCTTTTGTCATTGTGTCTCTTTTTTTGTTCATTTTGAGTGTTTAAGAAATGACTTTCCACGTGTTCGTGGTCATTTGGAGACTCTTTCCAGTTACTTTACGTCTCATTCTGAACACTTTGCTGCTCTGAATGTCTTTTGGTTATTTTGAGTGTTTTGGATGACTCTGACTTTCCATTCTGAATCTAAAAGGAGATTTGAAAGGAGAAAAACACTAAAATTCGCCCTCTGATGTCACATTAAGCAACACGATCCAGTCTCTTCTGCTCATCCTTATCAGGGTCGGGTCCAAACTCAGAACAGCGACTCAGACGCCCATTTCTCCCATGTTTTCAGGATCCTTTGAAAGTATCAACATCACCTGCAGGCTGTGTCCCTCAGGTGAATTTAAATAAACACAGAAGAGTTTCTGTAATTCACTGCAGCCATCAGTGATTACTCAGTGCATTCTCAGTCCTCGCCAACGCCGCCATGTGACCGCCTGTCCTGGAAAACTGTTCGGTCTCACAGAGCTCTGAAGCTTTTATTTTAGGAAGTGAAGCAGCAGCAGTCCTGCAGGGAAACATGAGACAGCAGCTGCAGCACCGGCCTCTCGTGTGAAGTCCGCGCAGAAAAACTGAGTCATGTTACCGTTTTCTGCCTCACAGGACGCCGCTGTGAGTCACAGCCCCACACGGCCCCATGTGACTGCGAATAAGACGTCTCCTTACAGTTTCAGCGACCTCTGACCTTTCTGTCAGCTTCTCGTTCGCTACACACTGGAAGCTGGAAACTTGTGGTTGTATTCATGTGGCTTTATTGTGGGTGTCTGAGGTTTGTTCGCTTTAAAACAGTAACATCAGCGACTCCACCTGTGAATAAAACTCAACACGCCGGATAAACTCAGCGCTCAGGACTAACGCCACTGTTTGCACTTCCTTTCCCATCACTTTACGTCTCATTCTAAAGATCTGGACACTTTAGACTTTAGTCATGTTTTGATTATTATGAGATTTAAGCGTTTCTGAAGTTATCTCGCATCCTTATTGGTTCATCTTGCGTCTCTTTTTGGTCACTTGGGACTTGTTTGTTTTTTGTGGGCTTTTGTGGTGTTTTTGCATCGCGTTGTGAACACTCTTGTTTTGTGGCATTTGTATGGTTACTTTGAATGTTTTGGGACGTTTCTGTGGTTTTGAGCCGCTTCCTGAATACACGCAGGACTGTGTGACCCTAATCTAATCTGAGAGGTTCCCCGACGATTCAGATTACTGAGGTCAGCTGGTTTGAGCGCAGATTAAGAGCAGTGTTGTTGCTTTATTTTGACAAACTAAACTCAGGGAGACCTTTTCTGCTTCAGCTGCGATTAAACGCTGCAGTGCTTCCTGTAAGGACAGTCTGTCTCAGGAGGTCTAAGCTTTAAACCCTGAACCTTCAGAGAACAAGAAAGTTTTAAGGGATTATTAAGAGGGTAAGGGAACCAGAGCAGTTTAAGAGTCTGGCCCCAGGAACCCTTCTCAAGGAGGCTGAGTCGAAACCTCACGGAGCTGCAGCTCCCGGTCCCCCCGGTGGCCTCCATGACCTCGGCCTGGGCTCTAGGTGGATACCTGGCTATCCGAAAGGTGGCCGGTGCCCTCTCTACCTGCTGACCCCGGTCCCGAGACCCGCCCGGCCGCCGGGTCTCGGTCCTGCCCCCCCAGTGTGTTCTTCTTACCGTAGACCCGGAGCCAGCCCTGCTGCTGTGACACAGCGTCCCCCAGGATCCGGTCCACCAGCGGATCCAGGAGGCTCAGCCCGCCGCGCAGAGAATCCACGTCGCCTGGAAGCGAGTCCGTCTCCATGTCCGAAAGCAGAGAAAAAAAACTTGCTGTGGCTTCAAGTGTCCCTCCACAAGTGTGAGACAGTCCCGGAGCGGCGAGTCCAAGTGTCCACGCGCGGAGAGGAAGCGGAAAAAGTGTCGGGAGGATCCGTTACGGGACAGTTTGGTCGCTTTCACCGCCCAGCTGCTCCCTGTTAGCCGTTAGCTCGGGTCCGGCTGCCCGGCTGGCTCTCCCTCATTGTTCCGCTTCTCGGCGTAGCTGAAGGGGCAAACTTCCTCCAAACCAGCGTCCAGGTGAGACCGGGAGCGCCCTACCTCTGTCCCCGAGAAAAGTCCACACAGAGGCAGCCGTTAGGTCCGCGAAAGCCGCTGGAAGACACCGAGAGTCACGCGGTGGTCTCTGTGCCTCCGGCGGGCTGCCCCTCTCTGCCGCTGCTCCGCTCACAGTCCACCGCACGGGGACGGGCACGAGCCTGACCGGGCGCGCTCCTGCCAGGAGAGTCAGGAGCGCGCAGGGACGTCTGGCTGACGGGATGTTTCCCTGAACCTGACCACGTGACACGAGTCAGTATTACCAGGTTCTAATGAGCCCGGAGGATCTTCTGCATCCGCACTGAGGTCCGGCTGTATAAGAGCTCGGCCTCAGCCCACAGACACGCAACGTGACGACACAAAAGACCGCGTAGGTGGTGCAAAGTAACCCCACAGACACGCAAACGACCGAAAACACCCGAAAAGAAACCCAACCCGACTGCAAGCTGTAATAAACATCCACAAAAACACTCACATTACAAACATGCACACAACAAGTGACAAGATGACCTGCAAAACAAGTCCAGTGACCCACTGAGACAAAGACTCAGAACAAAAGGACATTTATTCAATAACTTTAAAAATGCCACCAAACTAACAAACAAGCCCGAAACGAGTCCAGAGAGCCCGGGTGATCAAAAAAGGGCCTCAAAACAGCCAAAACAGATCCACGAGATCAGAAAGACACGTCAATACGAGGAAAACAGGTGCAACAATACTTTATATAAACACAAACAAGAACAACAAGAACAAACAATAATGAAAACGATCAAAAAGATGAAAAAAACTGTTAGCAGAGCTGCTCTGTGCAGCGTTATGGCATAATAATTTTAAGGGAGAATAAAAAGTCGACACACATATCTCATTCCTGACGGAGGACTCTACCACTACACTTCTCCAGTCCATTCACAGAGTCGTTGCATGGCAAGACATGGATAGGAAGTGGGCGGAGCCTTTTACCGTCATTTTATTACGACGCAAAGTACAAACACCTGTGGACACACAATCCAACAAAAACATTAAATGAATTCTAACAAAACAACAAGCTCACAAACATGCTAAATAACAAATTGACACAAAACAGGCCCGATGATGAAACAAGAACAAAGCGGCCCTCGAACAACTCGAACAACGATAAAAACACAAAACGAGCTCAGAAAAACGTCACACAAGAAAATTAAAAAGTTTCCAAATGATCACAAGAGGACAGAAAACACATTCATCACAACCGCGTGTTCAGAAAGCAGCAACAGGATGCAAATAAATAAATAAAAATGGAAAATGAAGAAGATGAATACTTCCACAAAATCAGATCAAAAGAGACAAATAAACACTTTGACTTAGTTTTATTATATCATTTTAACACGAACATACATTTAATGCAACACAAACACTCATCAGTCACTGAATAATCCATTCATAAACTTTTTAAAGAGTCTCATCAGAAACTTCCAGATTAAAATCCTTCATGACGTCACACGTTGGACGTTTAAATTACGGTGGAATCACGTGATCCTAAAAACCCACTAAAAACGTGTCCCAGCAGCAGTAAAACATGTCCTCCCGTGTCCGTGCGCGCTCTGTGTGTGTTTGCATCCATGAATCTCCCTCACGCTGTCATACAGGCACCGAAGCAGCGCTCTGATGCCCCCTGCTGGACGCTGCGGGACTTCACGTCATCAGCACTTCAACTATGAACGTATTAGCTAGGCTTTAGCTTCAGCCAAGTGGAAGCTAAATTGTCTAGTCATTCATATGTAAATTAGGTTGTTACCTGAGAATTCTGGAGGGGAGTGGGGGTGTGTGAATGAGGGGGTGGGGGAGCTGCTAAAAGCTGTGAACTTCCTTTTGTGTTCATCTTGATGCATTCTCAATCATCCAGGGAAATAAATCTCCAAAAGTCACCAACTTGGAGTGTTTCAGTTTGCCATCTTAGGGAGAAATCAACAAACATGGGTGTATGTCCTTTGTTGCTGAGATTTATTGATAAAAACAGTACAAAAAACCAACCATTTGTACACATATTTACAAATAATAATAAAAAGTGAGTGAGTACACTTCAACATTTTCAGCAATCACTCACAATCCTGGCACTGCCATGGTATCTGTAGTCTGCATTTACCACATGTGTATCTGTAGCAGTGAACACATCGCTCAGTGGCATGATTGTTCTTGCATTTGTGTTTGACCTGACACATGGCTCTTTTTCCAGGGCTTGGTGTGGAGGGTTGTGTCCAAAGCAACTGTTCTTTTCTTGCCTTCTTCCCAGCTTCCCAACACTACCAAAAGGAAGCCAAACACTGTCACCCTTTACAACAAAACAAAGTGTGGCGTGGATGTGATGGACCAGATGGTTCGGGAGTACACTGTCCGCAGAGGAACACGGCGCTGGCCAGTTGCCGTGTTTTATAACATGATTGACATGGCAGCACTGAATGCACATGTGCTGTATCAAGCATGCACCGGGACGAAGGAAAGACGGGTGGACTTCCTGGTGGAGCTTGCAAGAGAGTTGGCTCACTCTCATGTAGCTGCGAAGAAGGCAAGAAAAGAACAGTTGCTTTGGACACAACCCTCCACACCGAGCCCTGGAAAAAGAGCCACGTGTCAGGTCAAACACAAATGCAAGAACAATCATGCCACTGTGCGATGTGTTCACTGCAACAGATACACATGTGGTAAATGCAGACTACAGATACCATGGCAGTGCCAGGATTGTGAGTGATTGCTGAAAATGTTGAAATGTACTTGTGTGATTCTTACTCTGAATCTGAATAAGTACGCGGGACCACTGTGTGCGGTAAGACCATCTCTTTTACCTCCTGTATGACCATCTACCGGCATGCATTGCCAGTGCGTAACACGTAATTACACAATCAAACAGTGAACACATACTGCCCATACAACAAATGTACCAGAGACAATTATGAATACACCACAGTACTCACTCACTTTTTATTATTATTTGTAAATATGTGTACAAATGGTTGGTTTTTTGTACTGTTTTTATCAATAAATCTCAGCAACAAAGGACCTACACCCATGTGTGTTGATTTCTCCCTAAGATGGCAAACTGAAACACTCCAAGTTGGTGACTTTTGGAGATTTATTTCCCTGGATGATTGAGAATGCATCAAGACGAACACAAAAGGAAGTTCACAGCTTTTAGCAGCTCCCCCACCCCCTCATTCACACACCCGCACTCCCCTCCAGAATTCCCAGATAACAACCTAATTTACATATCAATGACTAGACAATTTAGCTTCCACTTGGCTGAAGCTAAAGCCTAGCTAAAAGCCTACCAGCCATTTGGAAGGCGGGTTTTAAAGGTAGAAAGGTGGAAGCCTGGGCACTGCTGCTCTCGGGGGACTCTAAGTGTTAAAGTGTTGCTTATGTGTGATTGTTCTCTAAATAGCATCATGTCTGCTTTTATGAGCTGCTTTTAGATTTGTGAGCCATCAGTCCTCTGATATATCAACCAATGAAGGCGCTGATGTACTTTTTCATTGTATTTTAGTAAAGTTAAAGTTGGGGCTTCATTGTTTGTCTGCAGTATCTCTCACCTGGATGACCGAGCATGCATCAAGACGTTTGTCTGCAGTACTTTTATTGACGGTGAACTGAGGTGCTGACAGCAACCATGACTCATAGACATCGGTTTTAAATATGGATCATTTCATAGTTTTTATTGGGTTGTAAACTCAGTTTCACTGTGAGGTCAAAGGAGCTTGCAAAGAAAAGTGTCTGGACTTCTTTAAGTTACTTGAAGACGTTTCACCTCTCATCCGAGAAGCTTCTTCAGTTCTAAGGTCAAATGGTGGAGAGTTTCACTGTGAGAGCTGACTGACGACGGCAGACAGAAGCAGGTGAGTGTGCTGGTGTCAGTGTTGAGTCTTTATAATAAAGAGTTTTATGTAAAACAGCTCTCTGTCTCTCTGTTTGCTTCTTGTCTCGGTGTGTGGAGCAGCAGCCTGGTTTTCCTGTCCGTGCTGAATGATGCTGCTTCAGTTGGTGGACTGTCTCTCTGTGTGGTTAGGAGGCTGAAACAACACCGTGCACATCCCTCTTCACATCTGCTCTGATTTAAACAGCTGGGGCCTGTTCTTCGTACCTCGCTAAGTGAGTTAGCTGGATGAGATTGTTGACGATTTCGCGTGATCCTGGATCGTTCGGTTCCCCGAAGCCCATCCGGGACTTGCTGTCATAGCAACAGAGCCGTAAGCGTAAACCTGCTGGGGAGCAGGTTCACTTTATGTAAACAGGATTAGATCGCGGCCACGCAGGTATGCCCGCGTCATTCATACGAAAGCAACAGCGATATTCCACCACTGTTTCACCATAAATAAATAACATCAATGTAACTAAAGATAATGCAGCACTTGATCCTTTTATTGATGTCACACAGATACATACAGGTCATTTCCTAAAAAAGGGAAATGTACTATTAACATTCTATTACATGTATGTGATTATTACAGATGTAATTCATATTTCAGAGTAGTAATTGTAAATTACTTCGTGTAATCAAGATGAGAGACCACGGCTATAAAAGCGAAGGTGGATTTGGGAAGTCTGTCGCAGCCATGTCCTGTCCGTATACGCGAGCCACCCATTGCGGAAGGTGCAAGATTGATAAGGAGAGTCCTCAGAATTCAGCGTATATTGCGGGATAGACAGGATCCTTTAGCTCAGCGCGACAGTGTGCTCATAGAGAGATATCGATTTTCCCGTGAGGGTATTATTCACTTAACCAACTTGTTGACGAGGGGGTGCAGGACCACCACCTGTCTTTTGTTGCTCTGCCCTTTTCTTGGTTGCTGTTATAAACAAACAGATTATTTCAGGGTCTCTTTCCAAGAGACTAAAAGCAATATAAGTGATAAATATTACCATTCTGTAGAATATTCTTATATTTCACTTTTACCTGTTTCCATGTTCTAGTGGGTCCTGTCGTGGCTCTAATGTGAAAGAGGATAAAATATAACATATTATAATATAATGTAATATAATATTGGATAATATAGTGTGATATGATAAATCTACCCTACCGCCTACTGGTGTTGGTCAGAGGGGCCGATGGCGCGATATGGCAGCCTGGCTTCTGTCAGTCTGCCCCAGGGCAGCTGTGGCTACAACTGTAGCTGCCTCCACCAGTGTGTGAATGTGAGAGTGACTGAATAGTGGCATTGTAAAGCGCTTTGGGTGCCTTGAAAAGCGCTATATAAACCCACTCCATTATTATTGTTATTATTAAATTACTTACGAGTTTGATTTGTCAGCAACTTTCTGCCAGCCCTCTCTCCTTGCTTTTGCAGCCTTTGCAGTGTTCCCTTGCGTTCTGATTAAACTCTGAAACTCCTGAAATCCCTCACTCAAGAGTTCTTGCTCTGCTGCCGAAAAATACCGAGCCGAGCGCGCTCCGTCGACATTTTCGCCGACCAATCAGAGGGTTGCCGATCAATGTTTCTACTATCGATGCGTAGCCCCTTTTACGACACCCAGTGATCTCACATTACTTCATCCAGCTATACTAATCGTCAACAGCAGGTGTGTTCGGGGAACCGGATTAGCGCGCTCACGGTTAGCGCGATGGTTTGGTCTTGGATGTTTCATTTGATCTTGGATGTAGTAAGCGACGTACGAAGCACAGGGCCCTGCTCTAGTTTCTGTGGATAAATCTGATAAACATGGTTGAGCCTTAGCCCCATGTTTAATTTCTGAAAACTGGCAGGTTTACCTGAAACAGGGTAAACAGCCCTGTGATGATTCTCTCTGAATTATTCTTTGACACGTCGTCCCCTGAGCTGCTTTGGAAGCTCACACTGTAACGTGATGTGTAATCACATGAGTGATTGAAGCTGTGCAGAGTTATGAAGGCCTGAATATATTTGCCAGCAGCATGTCCCAGCATTCATTTACTTAAAAATATTTGTAGCATAAAGCTGCTGAAAGTCATTAAGTCTTCTTGTTTTATTAATGTGTCCTGCTGAGTCAGCGCGCAGACACCAGTCTCTGTTTGCTGACACATCAGTGTCGTATCAGGTTACTTTGCTCTTTCCTCCTGTTCCTCTTTTTTACGCCACCATGTCCAGCATGGAGGTGTGGTGCTGCTTTCTGATTGGCTGGACTGTGGCTGGTCTGACGTGTGAAAGCCTCCTGCGGTAAAACACCCTTGTTTAACAGCTTTTTCAGAGACTCTGGAGCTCCCTGATTGTTTACCAGGAGATGAAAGCATGACCAGCTTTTAAATCAAACTTTATTCAGTCTTAAAACCTGCTCTGAAACAAACAGGAGGCCGTAACCTGCAGCCAGGTTTAACACTTAGAGTCCCCCGAGAGCAGCAGTGCCCAGGCTTCCACCTTTCTACCTTTAAAACCCGCCTTCCAAATGGCTGGTAGGCTTTTAGCTAGGCTTTAGCTTCAGCCAAGTGGAAGCTAAATTGTCTAGTCATTCATATGTAAATTAGGTTGTTATCTGGGAATTCTGGAGGGGAGTGGGGGTGTGTGAATGAGGGGGTGGGGGAGCTGCTAAAAGCCGTGAACTTTCCTTTTGTGTTCGTCTGATGCATTCTCAATCATCCAGGGAAATAAATCTCCAAAAGTCACCAACTTGGAGTGTTTCAGTTTGCCGTCTTAGGGAGAAATCAACACACATGGGTGTATGTCCTTTGTTGCTGAGATTTATTGATGAAAACAGTACAAAAAACCAACCATTTGTACACATATTTACAAATAATAATAAAAAGTGAGTGAGTACATTTCAACATTTTCAGCAATCACTCACAATCCTGGCACTGCCATGGTATCTGTAGTCTGCATTTACCACATGTGTATCTGTAGCAGCGAACACATCGCTCAGTGGCATGATTGTTCTTGCATTTGTGTTTGACCTGACACGTGGCCCTTTTTCCAGGGCTCGGTGTGGAGGGTTGTGTCCAAAGCAACTGTTCTTTTCTTGCGTTCTTCGCAGCTACATGAGAGTGAGCCAACTCTCTTGCAAGCTCCACCAGGAAGTCCACCCGTCTTTCCTTCGTCCCGGTGCATGCTTGATACAGCACATGTGCATTCAGTGCTGCCATGTCAATCATGTTATAAAACACGGCAACTGGCCAGCGCCGTGTTCCTCTGCGGACAGTGTACTCCCGAACCATCTGGTCCATCACATCCACGCCACACTTTGTTTTGTTGTAAAGGGTGACAGTGTTTGGCTTCCTTTTGGTAGTGTTATCAGTCTGAACCACGCTGTGCATGCTGCTAAGAATATAGACTGTCTTCTTCCGTTTGGCCGCATACGCCGTCAGCGTGGCATCAGAGGTTGAAAACACCTAAGAAATAAGATAAATTGTTATTTCCATAGCACTTTTACACACAATGAAACACATAAACATAGAACCACAAAAGACCTGTAACATACCTGAGTGGTGAATTCATTGCGATCTGTCTGTCTAGTGGATTGAGGAATTTCCCTGCGAATCCTGTTGACTGTGCCGAGGATGGTGGTTTTCCGTCCAAGAAGTTTTTGCGCAAGTGAAAGCGATGTGAAGAAATTGTCCGTGGTAACATTTCTGCCCTTGTCTAGGAATGGTTCCATCAGCCTCATCACTACATCTTCAGAAAGTCTCTCCTCACTGGGACGACTGGGGTCCTTGCCAAGATATGGGAGGACATTGCAAATGTACTTGGATTTTAGGTCGCAAGCCACCCAAAACTTGATCCCAAACTTGTCTGGTTTACTTGCAATATACTGCAGGAAACAGCACCGAGTCTTTGATGGGAAAAGCTGTTCATCAACGGTGATATGTAGACCAGGGTTGTAGCACGTGATGCAGTTGGTGACAAATGATCCCCACACACTGGAAATTGCAGCGAACTTATCAGTCTTTGCTCGATCACTGCGGGTGGACTTGTCATCAAAGCGTAGGTGTTGCATGATGTCTTGGAAGCGGTTTCGTGCCATAGTTCCAATGATCTGTGGGTTTCCCAGGTTTGCTGACCAGCAGTCACGTAGAGATGGAACCCTGTTAACTCCCCGCAAGATGACAATTGCAATAAATGCCATTAGTTCAGGGAGGTCCATGAACCAATGAACATGCTCCGTTTCCTGTGCATGTTGAATAGTCCATTCTTGAATGCTATGAAGCATGTCAAGAGTGATGAAACACAGGAAGCTCTGAAGGCGACTTGAGATACTTTTCCTGGCCTTAGCCGTTGGCTCTCCATCTGCAGCGTACGCTTCTATTGGGGTGAAAGGGAGACAGGTCCCCACCTGTTCTTCACGCCACACTGTGCCATCTTTCGCTGTCTCAGTCCCCAAACAAGCTCTCTTTTTAGGTGGAGAAGCAGTCTCCTCATCTGCAGTGTGAACAAATTCAAATTGTGAGCAATGGGAAGGTCAAACAAAATCACAAATGCATGCATAGATACTAATTATAATTCCAGTATCTCCTCATCTGTATCAGAATAATGTCTGAAATATCTTACTTACTACATCCACTTACTTGTTTGAAATGAAATAGGAAATGATATGAAATGAAATGTCTTCCTAAATAAAAAGAAACAACTAGAGTTAGGGTTACTAGCTAACCCTAATCCTGCTCTGCTTTTTTAGTATTTCTCACTTACTTGTTTGAAATGAAATAGGAAATAATATGAAATGAAACCTAACCTGAAGACTGATCAGACAGCTCCGAGTCCGAATCCGGCTGAAGTTCTAGGTCTTCTCCATCCGAGTCACAAGGGTTGACTTCGCTCAGGATCATTTCCAAGGCCTGCTGCATTTTCTTTCCTTGGAGAGGAGGTTCGTACACCACAGAATTCTTCAGGGCAATGAAGGATTAGGCTAAATGCAGTGAGATTGTATCCACCTCAACACAAAAGGAAGTCCCCCCCCCCCACACACACGCACACACAAAGAGGCAGTTGGCAGTTACACATCAGCAATCATTCACACACACCCACTCCCCTCCAGAATTCTCAGGTAACGACCTAATTTACATATGAATTGATGCTAAAGACTAGTGATGGTCCGCTTGAAGCTGACGCTCCGGTGCGTGTGTCAAAAAAATCAACACACTGCTTCAGAAGCTCTGTGTCGAAGCTTGATTCGTTTGGCCAGAGTCACGTGATCAGTGACGTCCGAAGCTTCATTTAGAACCGAACGGCTTCGGTGTCTGATTCAATGGTTTAAAAGGAAATGAATCATTCGCGGGATTTGTGGAGTGTTTTGATGGTGACAGCGAACCACTGATCATTCCACTGAGAGATTTGGAGCCAGCGAGGAATAAAGGAGGTTCTGTTGTGTGGGAGAATTTTGAGTTGATTTTGGTCGATCGGGTGGGTTTTCCAGCTTTGTGTTCTGGCTGTTTGCTTTTGTTTTGTGCGTGTTTATTATATCTGAAAACGGGAAAAAGGTAAAATGTCAAAAATCTGCTTCCATAATATAAATATCATTAAATAACTTTAGAAAAACTTCCACTTGACTCTTTACATGTAATGTTGTAAAACTATATATTTTATTGTTTAATTAATCTGAAAATGTTAGTCTGCCAAATGTGCAGCAATTGAATTTATCTATTCTCTTTAGCTGATAGTTTGTGGGGCCCAGGTAGACTGTATACCTGCATCTCTACCAGTTTCTCTGCACTCCAGCCTCCTCTGTGCCATGTGAAGGGATTTTCCTTAAGGCAGGAGAAATTATCGCCACGAAAAGGAACAGTTTCGGCCATCGCACAGTGGAACAAATTTTCTTCTTAAATACAAATGAAAAAGGGTTACCTTAAATGCATCATGTTTTTCATTTGCAAGTTCATAAGCATTTTCCCTTTCCAGTTCACAATCAGTTCTACCCCCAGGTCAAAAATATGTCTTGGAAAATTTCCCTAATATAATATTATTTATAAATACACCTGTCTAGCGATTAACTGCATAAGTGCATAGAGGCAGGACCTCACAGCAGAAGCATACTCCATAATGTGTTGTACATTATCATATGTATATTATATGTAATGTGGTATTTTTCAATTATTGTATTTACCAACATCAAGAAGTCACAAGCAAAGAAAGACCACACCATGATGCATGTTTAAACAAGGAAAGCTTACTGGTCAAAATTATTTATTAACCAAATAAACCACATTTTTAACCACCAAAGAATACACGTTCAACGCAACACAACGGCGGCCCAATATCAGACAGAACTCCGCTCTGTAGTGGGCAATCTTAATGAAGCAGTTGGTTTTATTTTGTGGATTCAAGCGGCTCTTCATATTTTTGGCCACCAGATGTCACCAGAGAGGACGGTGTTGAAAAGCTTCGAGTAATGAACCGTTTTTCAATACAAGCTTCAGAAAGCTTCATTTGGCCATCACTACTAAAGACGAGCCAAGTTCGCTTCCATTTGGCTGACAGAGGGTTAGAAAAGTCTGGGGCTCTACTTAGAGCCCCCGAGAGCAGCCAGTTGGCTTTTCTACCTTTAAAACCTACCTTTAAATCGCCCTGCATCGTCACAAGAGTTTGGACTTTTGCTCGTCAACATTTCAGCTAGTCTGTTTGATTTCATGAAATGAAGTCTTCGTCCTCTTCCTGCTGCAGGACGAGTTGGATTTATTAAAGCACACAGCGCCTCTGTGTGAGCGCGCACATCACTGACACCGACGTTTAAACCTGCTCCCATTCAACGGCACCGCCTGCAGAATATTCAGGTGAAATGTCAGAATAAGAAAATGCTTTATTTCCAATATTACTGTAGTTATTTTTGGGAGCGCTCAGGTTTAGAGTCCTGTAAAGGATCTGAACTCACCGATGACGGAAAGTCGCAGTCACACTTCATGTGCAGCTCTTATCTGGTTTTACTTTACCTTCATTAACCTTTGAACCAAAAACTCAGGACCGAAAAGAACGAGAAAACAAAAAAAATATCTCTCTCACACACATACACAGAGAGACTTGAGACTGCTAGAAAAACATTTCAAATCCACAAAACATATAAAATAACTTAAAAAAATATTCAAGGCTGCAGGATAACAGAAATATACAAATATAAGCTCTTATTGTGAAGTGTAAGTGGAACTTCCGTCTCCTGCTGTTGACGCAGCCGCAGTGCGCTGCAGGGACTAAAATCCGGCGGCTGCTGCCTGTTTTCGGCTGTTTTCGGGCTCTTCCGGTCAGCATGGCGCACCTGCGGCTCCTCCGCGCGGCGGTAACGGAGCGGCTCGCGGCGGCGGCGGAGGAGATCCTCGTGCTGGTGGAGAGAGTGATGGTGGAGCGCGAGGACGAGCTCATCCGCCTGTACGCACCTACGAAGCCCGCGACTGTCGGCGGGGACGCGCACACAGGTCCGGTCCAACGTGAGCGAGCTTCTGGTTCTGTTGTTTATTTTTCACAATAAAAGCTTCAGCGGAACGAAAACTGACAGACCCGCTAACGTCAAACTTCCTCACCTGGTTCCGCCCCCTGACGTCACAGGTTTGAGCTCCTCTGAGGGTGAAGGAAACACGCTGAATAAACTCTTTCATTAATCGGGTGATGTTTGACTCGAGCCGGCTCCAAGCTCTTTGAACAAATAAACAAACGTTCTGTTATTTCTGCTTTGGTTCGTTATCAGGGCTAGTTTTAGCCCCTCCCCCCCAGCATCAGTGAGCAGATCAACACAGGCTGACCTGATGGATTATAATAAATGAGTGTTTAATGTGCGAGGCTTTCACACTCTGAGTATAAAAACGAATAAAGACAAACGCAGGTGTTCTGATTTAATCATCGTAAAAGGATTGTAAAGTTGCTTTCAGACAACAGTCAAAGTTTCTCACTGAGGCTCTTCAGGTAGACTTCAGACCCTCCCACCTGCACTGAGGGGTCCTCCAGAGATCTGATTGGTCAGCAGGCAGGGAGACCTGTCCTGGGCTCGTCTATGGGGAGATGAATGGGTTAGCTAGCGTGGTTAAGTCGCCATGGCAACCTACACTGATCACACCCGGTGGCGAGCAGGTTATCTTCAGTGTCAGCTTAAAACTGTCACGTTCTTCCTGATTCTTTTATTCACGGCAGGGGTCTCGACCTCCAGTCCTCGAGGGCCTGAGACGTTTCCATGTGTCCCTGCTGCAGCACACCTGAATGCAACTAGTAGGTCATTAACAAGAGTACAGAACTTGACTGCATGCTGAAGTGGCGACCCCTAACCCCACTCAAGTAAATGCAAGAAAATTCAAGTGTTTGGAAAAATGTCCTTCTGACAATACATTTATTGCACCATGTTCATTCACTAATGAGCTGCTCGTCGATTTGTTTTCTGCAGTTTGTGGTTCTGTTTGTTTTCTTTAAGCTCAAGAATCTTTTTAATGTTTCAAATATTCTCCAGAAATTAAAAAAAACACGCTCTCGTCCTCTGCAGACACTCAGCACCTCCAGGAGTCTGAGCCGCCGACCATCAAGCAGGAGCAGCAGGAGCAGCAGGAGGAGGTGTGGGTCGCTCCTCAGGCAGCAGAGGAGGATGTTAAACCATTCAAGCATGAGCTGCCTGAGGAGGAGGAGGAGGCTCAGATGGTGGAGATAATGAAAGACGAAGCCCAGCCGAGCACTTCCTGTGAGGAGCCCGTTGCTCCTCCTCCGCATGGTGCTCCTGCTGTTGGTGAAGGCGGTGGAGGAGGTGGGACTTCCTGCAGCTGTAAAGTTTGCGGGATGAAGTTCAGCTACCGGGGCTCTCTGCTGAACCACGCCGAGACTCACGCTGCCACCGAGTGCTGCCTCTGCAGCGTGTGCGGCGAGCCGCAGGCTGACCGGCAACGCCTGCTGGAGCACCTACGGACACACCTGAAGAGCCACGTCTGCAAGTTTTGTGGGAAAAGCTTCCAGCGGCGGGTGGAGCTGAAGGTGCACACACGCAGCCACACGGGCGAGAAGCCTTTCAGCTGCCGGCTGTGCGGGAAGCGATTCACCCGCAAGAACAACATGGAGATTCACATGAGGACGCACACTGGCGAGAAGCCGTACCACTGCACCATCTGTGGGAAGGGCTTCAACATCACCTCCTCCATGATCCGCCACGCCCGCACGCACACCGGGGAGAAACCCTACAGCTGCCGCATGTGTGGGAGGGGCTTCACGGCCAGCTCGGACATGAAGATCCACATGAGGACGCACACGGGCGAGAAGCCCTACACCTGCCCCGTGTGCGGGAGGGGCTTCGCTCTCAGCACGCCACTTAAACACCATATGAAGCACCACACGGAGGAGCGGCCGTACTGCTGCAGCCACTGCAACCGCTGCTTCAGCGACGTGTACACGCTGCGGCGCCACATGAAAAACCACGGTGAGAGTGCGGCGTCCTGACGGGTGGCGAGGACTGTGGGCGGAAATCACACTTCCTGTTTTAACCACAGATTGGGTGGTGCCACTCCGTGAATCAGGACTTTTTTTTTTCCTTTTATAATCTGGATTATTTATCAGGCGCTGCGGGGTCGACCACCATTCGCTGTCAGTTACGGACCAATGAGAGCCCAAAAGTGGAACGAGGTCACGTGGGCTCGAGGACGCCGCAGACGCCACGGCCGTGACTTATTTCCTGTTAAAGTTCTGGAGGCCGCATTCACACCTGGTGCACTTTTAAACCTCCACGCAGTCTCACGATGATAAAAACCTGCGTGGTGTCTGCAGACCGCGGCTCACGGTTCACCTGCAGAAACACTTCTTCACGCCCTCTGGATCAGTGAGGCCCAGACTGTGTGTCATGGCCCTCTGGTGGGCCCTGAAGGTACTGCAGGCCGGACTGAGAGCTCATGCGCAATAAAAATCTCAGCTCAAAAGAGTTTAAAATCTTTAACATTCACACTTTCTAAACCTTTAGACAAGAAGAAGATTCAGTTTTGTACTCCTGTTAATTCTGACAGGATTTGGTTGATGACATCAGATTTTTCCATGAAAGTTTTCTTTTGAATGCCAGAAGAACTTTTTGACTCAGGTTTTACATTTTAGCTTAAAAATTCCTTTAAAATTTACACTGAAAGAATGAAACATCCACGGGACGTAAACAAGTTCCTCGCTGCTGTTCCTAAGTGATCGTTTTAAACATTTCTCAAAAGACAAGATTCAAAAACAGCACAGACACACAGGTCACGTGTCAGTTTCCTCTCATTTTAGTTTTTATTAAAGGCGATGCAGAAGTTTGAGACCCAATAAAATTTTCTTTTCATGTGATTTGCTTTGATCTGTGTTCAAAGGGAACCAGAGTAAATATGGTGTCAGTCTGATCAGAACTGATATTAATATTTTGTTTTATTTAAATGTTGGGATTTTGTGTGAAATATAAAAAAATGAATGCAGTGACCTCTGACCTTTTCAACAAATAAGACATCACTTTGTATATTTTATATTCAGGAATCTTTTGATGCACAAAAAAGGTTTAAATAAAGTTGATACAGGAGCTTTCACACAGCAGCAGCCCAGATGTTTTCAGGTGTCGCTTGATGAGTTCACCTGCTCGGCCCTCCGTGTTCGGTTTCATGACCTCAGGACGTCGGCGGTTAACTTTTGCGTGGTTGGTCTGGATGACGAGAGTTGGCAACAGAAAACACGTCAAACATTCGGTGTGCGCAAGGACTCAAACACTCTGTTTAGGAGGAAAAGCCCACGGATAGAAACATGCATGTAGTTATTCCCTCTTTAGTTCCCGGAGTTTTCCAGAGTTTTCCAATTTTCAGTCTTATAAAAACAAAAGTAAAAGCTAACCCTGCAGTTCCTCTAACGTCCACTGGAGGCTCCATGTTAAAATGTTTACAGTTAACACCTGTACAGGGGGAGGATGTTCTTACAGCTCACCTGTTTACATTTATTAAGGCTTAAGGTTTGCATTATTAGAGGCGTGGCCTCTTTGACCAGCAGGTGGATGGTGACAGAGGTGGGTGGAGCCGCTAGCTGTCTGCTGGGCTTCACTTAAGCTAACCCGACCCCTGGACCGTCTTTGTGGTGTTGGGACCCGATCCTCCAAATGTGTCTCCGTCATGCCTCCAGGAAACCAGCATGGCAGCCGTTGTAACACTAGCGCTAAGGCTCTGTGGCGTTTACGTCCATCTTTGTGTTACAGTCTGCTGAGAAAACAGGAGCACACGCGAACAAACTGTAGGAATTTATTTATTATTCAAATGTTACGTTTGGATTTACAGGCACGTGGGCACAAACAAGAACAAACACTCGGGTGGTTCAGGTCCTCACAGGGCTGCAGACGTGCGGCCCTGCACGCCGCGCAGCTCGCACATCACTGTCTGAGGCGACGTGGGGGGCGGTGCAAAACGAATAAGCGGTTCATTATAACTTAAAATACTGTTTATACATCACGTGAGCTGCACCACCTGCAGAGCGGCCGAATGGATGGAGGAGGGAAATAAAAACAGACAAAAGCCTCCCCAGCACTGGTCAGGGGAGGGGGTTTCAAAATAAAAGCACAATAGTCTAGTGGCATTTTAAATTCTGTTTGGGACCTGATTTTTAAACAACAGTACCGACACGAGGACAAAATGAAAGCATGGACGCCCTCGCAGGAACTTTAATATTAAGGCACAAAAACACTAATCAAAAGCTACTTTAGCCACATGTGACTTGTTAACTCCATTCAGTGAAATGACTGGTGAGGCAGGCCACGCCCACTCAAAAAACAACCTGATTGGTGAGAGGGTGAAAACAAACACGAGAATCAAAACACAAACGTAATGGTGTCGCTATGAGGCAGCAACACTGAGCCTTGTATACAAGCAAGCATAATAATAATAATAACTAGGCACATGTGATGAGATATTCATATTTATAGATATTTATAGATATTTATGCTGGAGGTTCCCGTTGATTGATTGTGATGGAGGCTGTTTGCAGGGTGGAGAAAATCAGCCCGTCCTGAATCATCAGATATTTACACACGACAAAAGTTCCTCACTCTGTGTCAGAATAATAAAAAAAACATTCACACAAAAATAGAACATTTGAAATAATTATTATTAGCACCAGTGTATCAGATAAAACTCTCGCTACGCAAAATGTACAAAGTTGCATAGTGTTGGATCGAGCCTGGAGCGAAGCGTTAACGCGTGACAGTCCAGACGGGAGCGTTGAAGCGTGGAGAGCGCGCCGAAGACGAAGCAGGAAAAGCCCCGAAAACACAAAACTGAAAAGACTTCCTGCCAAACACCTGCGACAGCTTATCGACACCGAGGAGCAGCAATGCTCGCGTCGCTCTCCCAGATCGTCTTGCGACAGGAAATCGTCAAGAACATCGAAATAACATCGAGATTTCATCTCATTGCAAGAAAGAAATCAGCGTTTTAGAGCCATTCTGGGTAAAAACGCTCACTCGGCATTTTATCTTTTTAACAACATCCTGAATCTCACATCTCTCACAGTCATGACGGCGCTTTCATTTTACCTTCGTAACTCGAGAGAATCTCCCAGGTTTACATCTTCAGGCTCAATATTCCAAGTTTTACATTTTTAATTTTTTGCAAGCTTGACGAGAAATCTTGATATCATCGCGATGCGTCATCTAGAAACGAGTTTAGTTTTGAAATGTTTTTGGATTTCTGCGGTTCGTCGCGGAGCGGCCGAGTTTGCATCTTTAACCTGTTTGGAGGAGAAAACACTGTCGGAGGAGGTGCAGGATGAGGAGGTCTCCTGCTGTTTGCATGGGCACGTAGCTTCAGAGGAAAAGCGAGGGTTCCTTCACTGTGTTTGCCGGTTAGAGGAGGCAGTGGCGTTCAGTGAGCGGACGCTGCGAAAGCGCCCCTGGGCACGATGGGAAATGGCTGGTGGGACACAGAAAACAGAAATGTGGGCAGAGCTTCCTGCGTCGCTCAAACTTCCTGCTGTGGAGCAGACGGCTGCAGTCACGTCGGGTTTGTGGTTCTGGTTCCTCCGCACGGCTTCTCGACGCCGTTTAGTTCGTTCGAGCGTAACCACGCCCCTGCGTCTCGGGAAAAAAAAAAATCAGCTGCTTCTCGGCGGCTGAAAACGTGATCATGGTTTCACACGTCGGCTTCTGTCTCGTCAAAGAAAAAAAAATCTGAAACAAAAAGTGTTTTTGGTAAAAGGCGGCGTGCTCGCCGGAGTGTTAGATGTGAGTGTGGGGCAAGGGGCGGGGCTAGAGGAAGAGAAGGGCGGGGTTAGGGTTAAGGATTCTCCAGGGACTGCGTGTTGAAGCAGCCTTCGGGTAATGTGTTCTTGATGTCGTTGAGGTTGGCGATGTCGGCGCGGATCTCGCGGATCTGCCGGTCGTAGTCGTCGATCATCGCCTCCTGAGTCTGCGCCACGTTGTTCAGCTCCTTAAGCTTGTTCTCCAGGTCGCTTTTGTCCATCTCGCCCTTGGCCTTCTTCAGCGACTCGTCGATCTCATTCAGTTTGCTCAGGTCGATCTTATCGATGTTTCCTGCACACGAAACAAAACCACAGTTAGTTTCCCCGTCAATCGCTCAGTTCTTTAATCAAAAAGGCAGCGTTATGGTTTCTCCCGAAGAAACGAGTCATTCTCAGAAGTTCAGGTGCTGCAGCTCGACTGGTGTTCTTACCGAGCTGGTTCATCAGGTCCGTGATGACCTTCAGGACCGTCTTCACTGTACTCTTCGCTTTGCGGGCGTTATCCTCGGCGTCCTTTGCACTGTTTGAAGCCTGAGGACAGGAACACGGATGTTAAACTTTTTATAATGTCCGGAGAAAGAGTCTGAGAGTTCAGTGACGAGCGAGTCGTACCATCCCCGCCATCATCATGTCCTGGTCGGCCTGGGCCTTCTTCTCCTTGAGCTCCTTCTCTGCGTCGGTCAGCTGTGCCATCAAGTCGTTGACCTCGTTGTCGAGATTGGTGGTGTCCTGGAAGGCTTTTTCCGCCTCCTCTTTGGTCTTGGCGGAGCCCTGCGAGGACACGAGTTTAATCACAGTGAGAGGAGAGAAACCGGCGAGCTGACACAGGCCAATGACGAGCCGCCGCTTTACCTTCTGCACATTACTGGCTATCCTCTCGGCGTCCTCCGCCTTGCTCTTTGCCTCTCGAGCATCGGCGGCAGCGTTGCCCAGCGCCTCCTCCGCCTGCCTGGTCTTCTCGTTGGCGGCCATGATAGTGGCGTTGATGATGGGGATCTTCTTCAAGGCTTCCTCTGCGGCGGTCTTGTTGTCGTTGACCCTCTTATCAAAATCTGCAGGAAGTCAGAGAGAAAAACCCCGCAGGTGGACGAGGATCAGAGTTACGTGACGAAAACGGCTTTATTTTAAATCTCCGTGCAGATTTGTACCATCTCACCCGGAGCCTGAAGCAGAAATGGTGCATTTCAGGAAAATGGAAAAGGGGACGCATTACAAACTATTAGCACCTTCAAGAGGTTTTTTTGTTGTTAAAGTCAACTCAAAGCCTCGATGGACAGTTTTACAGGATTTTTTTATTAATTATCTTGTTTTGAACGGACCAATAACGCAGCACGGACAGAAACCGGTGAACGGCGGACACTCGGGTACCTCTGAGGTTGTCCAGGATGTCCTGAGCCTCCTTAAACGTCGCCTGGCCCTTCTTCGCCGCCTCCTCGGCCAGAGCTTTGGCGGCGTCGGCTCGAGCGAGCAGCTGATCGGCCGTCTGTTGCACAGGAAGAGGAAACAGTTTTGTGTGTTGCGTTTTTTTCTCCTGAGAAGCTCCCAGAGGCCCTGAACTCACCTGCTGTTCACTTTTGCCTTTATCCAGCAGTTTGCGCACTTCCTGCTCTTTGGGCTTCAGGTCTTCTCGGAGGTCGTTGTACTCCTTCTCCGTCTTATCGATCAGCTTGTCGACGTCCGCCGCCTCCTTCTTGATCTTATTGGCATCCTCCTGAAAACAGAAACGTGAGTTACGACACTTTTCCTCCGCTGTTTCACATTAAACTGCGGCGTCCATCTCTCACCTCCAGGGCCTTGGTGTCGATCTGCGGGAGGCTGGTCAGGTTAGCGAAGAGCTTCAAAGCTTTGTTTCCGGCCTCCTCGGCCTCGGTCTGAACCTTGGTGGCCTGTTTCTCCAGGCTCTTGGCCAGTTCCTTCGCCTCGTTGTACCTGGACAGGACACAAAACACAGACGATCAGGAAGTCTGCTCAACGACTCTTCCTCTTCCATCTTTGAAGGAAATGTCTGACAACAAAAATCACTCTGGATCTGAAGCCAGCTGTGAGACCAAAGAACGAGCTGTACGTTTCTGTCCTTTCCAAAACGATCTGATGAACAGCTTGCTGGATGCACGAGAGCCCGTGTGGACGAGCTGCAGAGCATCAAATAACATTAAAAGAATCCCAAAAACTTCAGTATTAATTCCAGCGATTGGCATTATTATGGTATTATAAAGGGATGAAAAATGACTTTAAGAAGCAAAGTAACGACAAAAGGAAAATGACTGAAGGGGCGGAGCTCTAGACTAACGGGTCGCCACGGTTGCACTGGTGCCGCACCAGCAGAAAAGTTAGGCGCACCCAAGTTTTTCAACCGCATTGCTGAACACCGCAGTGTTATAATAAGAGAATGAATAATACAGAAAACAGAGATTTGAGATGAGAAACTGTCTGTGTGAGTTTTATTGTGGTGGAAGCAAAACAGCGACGCTCAGAGGGAATTCATGACGATGTTTATCAAATGTGGAGCGTAGTTTGATCTTCTTTTGCTGCTGGTTCAGTGAATTTTGGTTGGCGAGAGACAAAACCTGCAGCTCAGAATCAACACAAAAAAGACGTAAACACAGCGCGGACCCGACGCATCAGCGAGCTGTCGGCTTCCAGCCCCGACGGCGTGTCCGTGTACGGGCCGTCGGGTCAGAAAGCCGAAACAGAAAACTGATTCTGATGCTTCGGGTCTGTGTTTCCGTCTTTGTGTGGAGTCCGTGTGCCTGCTCTCATTTACTGTTTGTGGAAATATTTAACCTGAGATTCTGGCGTTTCTGGCCAAACACGGTTATACTTAAAAGTTGATTCAGGATTAAATGAATCGATATCGCTTTATTCAAGCTACTCACCTCCCTCTCTGCCTGCACTTTCAACTGGACCACGGCCAATCAGAGAGGTCCCGCCCTTGACTATCTCTGATTGGTTTAGACAACGATAACGTGCGTCTGTTGTTGACCACACGGAGACTTTCAGAGTTGCAGACACTTTTTCTTTTTTTACTCAAACAGTTGGTCGATGCGGTGCGACCTAAGATTTTTTTAGTTGCACCATTGAAAAATTTGGTCACATTTGCACTCCAGAGCCCTGGGGGGAGACAAACTGGCCAACAAAATGGGATGCAAAGAAACCACCAAGGAGTTCAGAAAGTTACTATAAAAATAGTTAAAAATGAAAAAAAAAAAATTCCTCACAGCTATAATGACCAGGAGACACAATATGACCACAAAGAGATGCAAAATGACCACAGAGCCGCGTATAATCACTACAAAGGTCCCAAGAATGAGTCGAAATAAAGCAAATTAACCACAAGAACAAGAAAAAAATAGAGACTCAAAAAAAGGGATGGAATAACTGAACAGATGTGACCGAAGATTCAAAAAACCACAACGTGGACAAAACCGAAGCAGAGCAACCGTGAAGGATGAAAAACAAATGAAGGGGAGACGAAACCTCCAAAAAACCTCCACAGGGCCAAACCGAGGAGGATTTCTCACACAAAGCAACAAAAACTCACAAATCAAAAACAAAAAGGCAAAAACCACCTGTAACCATGACGGCAGGGAAAAACTAACTAAAGTGAGGTTTCGTCAGGCGGTGGGACGTACTTCGTGTTGAGCTCCTCGATCTCCTCGCTCGTTTTCCTCTCTTTCTCCAGAGTCTTCTGCAGCAGGTTGTATGCTTTGTTGGACGTATCGTTGGCGTCTTTGGCGATCCTCTCAATCTGGTCAGCGTCCATCTTGTGTCTGCAGGGAGAAAAGTCCAAACGGTTTGTGTCTTTGACGAGTATTCAGGTTAAGGTCAGGCCGTCAGCGCGTGTTGATGACACGTGTCGTGGGGTCTTACTTGTCGGCGAGCTTCCGCGCCTCCTCGGCCAGCAGCGTCAGGTTGTTGGGCGCTCCGGTGCCGCCGGGCGGTTTGATGTCCTGTCGATGACATCAGTCGTGTTTTATAAAAAACCCCAAATGCCTTAGAGCTCGGTTAGTCGCCATGGAAACAGCACCCTCACTCACCACTTTGCTGATGGCGTCCTTGGCTTTGTCCAGCTCCTGGCGGGCGCGGTCGATCAGGTTCTCGGCGTCGCGTACTCGGCCCCGGGCGAGGTCGGCCTGAGTGCCGGTGTCGTCCACTGTGTTTCGGATGCTCTTCAGACGGTTCCACTGAGTGGTCAGAGTGTTGTTGATGCCGTTTAGGCGGTCCAGCAGGCCTTGGTCCGCTTCTGCGGGGTCAAAGGTCACAGACATTCAGTCTGGCTTTCTGCTCAGCAACAGGAAATAAACTGCAAACGTCAGATCTCAGTTCAGGCCTCACCTTTGCTGGCCTTGGCCTCCTCCAGCAGGTCCATGATGGCCCTCTCTGCCTCCTTCAGACGATCCTCGAAGGCCTGATCGCTGACGGTGTCCTGACCCGAGCCGAGGTTATCGATCAGCGTCTGCAGTTCGTGAAGCTTCTGCCTCTGCTGGTTCACCTGGACGCGCAGACAGAAACGTTAGCTCCTCTGTGCGAGGAGAGCGAAGGCGTTGCCTCGGAGTCGGGCTCACCTTGTCTCTGACCAGACTGTAGCAGGAAGGACACTGCTGGCAGCCCGGCACCGAGCGGTTGTAGAAGTAATTCTCCTCACACATGTCGCACCGAGCTCCGACGAAGCCGGGCCGACACTCGCAGCGACCGTCCTCCTTACACTGACCCGACACGGAGCCCTCGGGGTCGCAATCGCAGGCTGCAGGAACAAAGACGAGGACGTCGGTCCATTAATAACAGCTCTCATACACACAGCACAGCTCGTCGCCCTGAACGCTCAAAGGATTCTTAAAGTTACAGGACTCGGTTTTGTCTAACACACAGACTCGAGCCTGCCTGATGTGATGGAAGACGACGCGGCTCAGACCTGCAAACTGCAGGCTGAATAAAGTTGAACTTTACAGTTTGTTAGAGCAGAGAAGGTCTGAGTCTTCACTGAAGCAGGTGCTGCAGCGTCCAAGTGGGCAGGAATGCAAACTGGGATCCTGCCTTTCAGTCCCAGTTTACTCCACACTAACAGACGGCGCGCTGTGACATTACAAACTGCTGTGTTTACCTTAAACAGGTATCAGGGTTAAGGAAGTTCTCAGAGGATCTATTCTGGAGCCGTACAATATGATATCAAAAACAGCGTGTTGGCAGGTTGGATCTGTGCAGGTGCAGAAACTAGATTTAAACACTTCCTGGTGCACGGTGCACCTCGTGCACGCAGTTGATGCAAAGCCCTGAAAAGCTGATCATGGCTTCATGTTTCTGGTTCTAACAGACCTGAGCCGGTGCCTGCTGACCTCCGACCGGAGGAGATCCACCAGGATCTATTCTGGGTCCTGTTCTGTTCACGTAACGCTAAAACGTCACAGCGATGGACTCGCTGTGACATTATCGAGTTTCCTCACGTTTGCATCCAGACACGCTGAAGCCGAAGAAGTTGGTCTCGCAGCGCTCGCACCGAAGGCCGGTGACGCCCGGCTGACACTCGCACTGTCCCGTAACGATGTCACACTGGCCGTTGGTGGAGCCAATGGGATTGCAGTTGCACCTGTGGGGAGAAGTAGAAGAACATCATCTATGAGTAAACAACACAATGAAACACGTGCATGTTTGCATTTTCCTGGAAGAATTGCTCAGAATCGACTAATCACAGGTTTCCAGTCAGCTGGAAATGAAAGAGAATTTAAAGTTTATCGCTGTAAGCGTGACTAAGACTGAGGTTTCGTGCCGTGAGCCCGTGAAGGCGCTCAGAACCGAAGCACAGCTACAGATGTGTGGGCGTGATGGACGCACCGCTCGCAGCCATTCCCGCTCCGCAGGTTGAAGAAGCCGGGCATGCAGGCGCTGCAGTCGCGTTCGGCCACGTTGGGGAGGCACTCGCACTGACCCGTGCCCTGAGAGCAGCTGGTCTGCTGGTTCCTGGTGCCGAGCGGCGAGCAGGCGCAGGCTGGGGACAAATCAGAGATCACACTGTTTCCTCGCTGCGCTCGCAATTCAAACATCACGGGAAGGATTTCGGTTTTGGACTCCTCTTACGTTTGCACTTGTCGGCAGGCTCGGGGGCCAGCGCGTTGCCATAGAAACCCTCTTTGCAGCGGTCGCAGAAGAAGCCGTCGGTGTTGTAGATGCATTTGAGGCACTCTCCGTTCTCGCGGTTGCAGTTTCCGACGGCGTTGGGGTCGATGTTGCCGCTGCACTTGCAGCTCCGACACGTTCGGACTACGCCGCCGTTCTGACCCAGAGGGTCGCCGAAGAATCCATCATCGCACAGCTCGCAGCGCTTACCTGCACACAGGTGAGGTCACGTGATTGGCACACGTAACAGTTAATCAAGGAAACCTATTTTTAATCACTTCATGAAACCTACAGGGCACCGGGGACACGCCCGACACCGGCACAGCATGGAAGAACAACACACCTCACACTGGACTAATGGCTGACAGTTTAGCATCTGGTACCTGTAGTCCCAGTGGGGCAGTTGGTGCACACCACCTCTCTGGTTCTGGGAACGACAGCGCAGGTAGCTCCGGGCGGGCAGGGACATGGCTGACAGTCACCTGGCGTTCCCTGGGTGGCGTCGCCATAAAAACTGTCCTGGCAGCGCTCGCAGCTCAGACCGGCCGTGTTGTCCTGACAGTCGCACGCTCCTGGGTGGAGGACAGAAAAAGCAGCCGTGAGTATTAACGAACCCATCACTCAGCCCTCTGTGACGCGCTGACACCACCCTCACCTGTGTTGGTGTTGCAGGTCTCGCTGTGGCCGTTACAGTTGCACGGCTCGCAGGAGCTGAAGGGTCCGAGCTCCGGCTGGGCGCGGCGGTATCCAACCGTGCACTGCTCACAGTGCTGACCCTGGTAACCTTGAGGACACGTGCACTGCTCCACCCAGCGGGCCGGGACACCTGGTCCCCGCCTTGCTGTCACCAAGGAGACATCATCCAGGTAACCAGCACCTGGAGGGTGTGAGTGATTAGTGAACAATAGTAGACGATAAGAGTGTGTGTGTGTGTGTGTGTGTGTGTGTGTGTGTGTGTGTGTGTGTGTGTGTGTGTGTGCATGTGCGTGCACGCTGCATACTCCTGTCGCTGTAGGTGCCGCGGATCTTGATGGCCGTCAGGTTGTGGAGAAGTTTGTAGAATTCGGCGTGGCTGATGGTCGGCCTCCAGGGGTAATCTGTGCTGTCGTGGAGCCTGAACCAAATTTAATCCAGACCAAAGACAAAAGCATTGAAAAGGAAAATCAGATTATCAAATAATCTACAGGATTTAAATCAGCTGACATCATCAGCAGATTCTGAAACAAATCCTGAGAATCATACAAATATCACAGCTTCATCCAGATTATTTGCAAAACAAGGAGGACAAAACAGATTACCACCAAACCTCTAACTTAATCCAGATTAAGAGAGTATTAGTGGAGTTTAATAGTAATCACCCCGCGTTCACAATTCAACTAATCATTTTAAATCTTATGACCAAAATATTTTCAATTTAATCCAGATTAAATGACTATGAAGAAATTAACAGCAAATAATCTGTGTCAGCAAAACATGTCAGGGACTGCAACCAGACAGTCCAGATTAAATCAATCTATGTGAACAGGTTGTAAATAAAAACTGCATGATTATGTTCAGATTATGAGTTTAATTTACACCCAAAACTCCAGATTAACGCTGAGAGCAAACGTACTGGTGCAGATTATCTGCTCCAGTTTGCTGGATTAAATACTGGTTTTCACTGGGAAAACAACACACGGCGCCTCACCTGAACACATATGTCTGCGTGTTCTCATTGGGGTAGGAGTTGCCCTGGGCGATGAGGGGGACGGCCACCCGCAGGTTCGCCCCCTCTAGCACCAGATCCTCGGCCGACAGACGGCTGTCCCGCCGGTCCACTCGGAAGTTCAGGGTCAGGTTCTGCCCATAACTCAAAACCTGGTTCCCCAAAAACTTCTCTGTGACACAGAAACGAGTCAGAGTCACCGACCAATCAGCAGCAGCGTCACACAGGGACAAAAACAAATCCATGTTTTGTTTCTTGCCTCTGAGGTGGGGCCTCCACCTGTGTGTGGACTCCTGGGTCTGCACCCAGAACGCCCACCAGATAATCCACAGACGACTTCTACAGAGTCAGAAACGACCAAACCGCCAAAATAGGCCACCCCCCTCCTCCTCTGCTGGTGTGTGTGTGTGTGTGTGTACCTGGTGCCACAAAGTAAATGGGGAAGTAGTCCTCTGAGATGAGGAAGATTTCCTGTCCGCTGGATGACCACTGCACCTGGCCCCTGGCTCCATCACGCTCCTGACCAGTCCACTGCTCATCATCTAACACACACACACACACACACACACACACACACACACACATATTAGCGCATGTACAGTGGAGTTAGAGTGGGGTCATCTCTGTCCTGAGTGGGGCTTGCAGGCAGTGTTACCTCTGCTAAAGTCAGATTTGATGGCGTGGACGCTGAAGCCGTCGGCGCTGTCGCACACGGACGAGTGCTGGAAGCAGAAGCATGGCGTGCAGCCCTGAGGGTTGTTCTCATCCAGGTTAAAGTAACCCAGCTTACACCTGAGGGGCACAAGCAGCAAGAACACACCTGTGACGTGCTGCTGCACGAACTGCACTTTCACTCGCTGCATGTTAACGGAACGTGTGTGGGCGGGTCTGTGTGTGGGCCCCGCCCTGTGTGGGCGGGACTGTGCGTCACCTGTCGCAGCTGAAGCCCTCCACGTTGTCTTTGCAGCGACACTGACCCGTGTTCACGTCACACTCCTGCGTGCTGCCTGAGGGCGAGCAAGAGCACTGCCTGATGGGGGAGAGAGAGAGTCAGACTCATCAGGTTTTTTGTTTGTTTGTTTTCTCTTTCTTTTGTTGTTGTTTATTTGTCTGTTTTGTTAGCTTGGAGAAAAAAGGGGCATAAGTTCTATCAATCTGTAACAACCATGATACTTCCTAATAAAAGATGTTTGAAACAGTTCAGTCAGCAGGGGGCGCTCACAGCTCAGTGGTCATTCTCCAGCAGCCAACCACACTTCAGCTCATGTAATCGTGACCCTTGACCTGACCCTGTTTCCTCCTGGGTCAAAGTTCAAGTTCTTCTTCACTGAAACGGGGTTTAATACTCCTGACGTGGGAGAACGTCTCCTCTTTGGACGGTTCAGTTTGTCTCTGAGACGTCCGGCTTCTCTCTAACAAGCTGGCGCCGTGCAGCTGACAGCTCCGCTCAGCAGAGTCGTATCTGACCCACACAGGAACGCCACGGCTCCGTCACCTCCGGCTGGACTGCCGGAGCTCTGTGGATGCCCGGCTGCTGGACTTCAGAGAAAAAGCGTGTCAGCTCAGAGGACGGATCAGCTCGGCCTCTCACCTGAAACCCAAAGGTGGCCGGGCTCTCTGTTACTGCCCCCCACATAAAACCAAACACAGGACAATTTAAATCTGTCTTCAGTCCTGATTTATGTCCAGTTTTCTTCTGCTCCGACTTTATTGTTCCAATTTTTTATACATGATTTCATTTTTTAAATGTTTCTCACGTGGGGCAGCTCGGTGTCGCGACCCTGAAGAGGATGAGTGGAAGAGCATGGACGGATTTTTCACATCATTGTGATTTCTGCTGTTTTTCAGTCGAGTCGTGCTGCTGATGTGTTTTCTGCTGTTTCTGGAGACCTGGAATGTAAATGCGCCTGAACTGGGAAACCTCCTGCTCTTTCAAACCTGCTGCAGAAGGAAACGTGACTTCCTGACCGGCTGACGGCTGACGTCAGTCACCAAACAAGCTGGAAAACCAGCGAGTGACAGAGATACTCAAAGTGTTTGCTGTGAGAGAGCCGTGCACCCAGCAGGAGGTCAACCTGAGCTGATGACCTCTGCCGGGCCACGCTCGCGTGTCTGAGCTCAGCTGATGTTTGGGGTTAGCGGCGTACCTGCAGCCGGCCTCCATCAGGCTGTGGTGTCCCGGCTGGCAGCGGTCGCACTTCTCTCCGGTCACTCCGGGTTTACACGCACACATGCCGCGGTCATCACACTGAGGGGACACAGAGCCTGCACGCGCGCGCACACACACACACACACACACACACACACACACACACACACACGCACACACACACGTTAACCTCCAACCACATGCAAACAATCAGCTGCATTAATGAGCCGTTGCAGTGCAGAGCGGGTGGAGCAGCTGGCTCACATTAGGCGGTGGTTTCCTGCTGCGCTCCGTTAAAAACTGCTGAAAACCACAAAGTCCATGCCTGCGGTTTCACATGTTTTCACTCAAACATTTACAAAATCACCAAAACTGATCTTTAAACCTTTTCTGCAATTTGTGTTTCGATTCTCTGCAAACGACTCGACAGATTTCCTGAAAAATCACAACAGAGACGTCCGACAAACTGACACCAGAGAGAAAAACTGCTGCAAGGAGTCGACAGAATGTCAAGACGGGTGACAAAGAGCAAACAAGTGATTTCAACGTGCTGCAAAAACATCCAGAAGCATCACGAACACAAACATTTACCACATAAACACAAACAAAGGCCAAAAAAAGATCAAATAGAGAAAATAATCAGCAAACACTCGAAACAACGCGAGAACAAACGATCACACTCACACACACACACACACACACTCACACACACACGTCTGACTGTTGTGTTCAAGTGGAAATGTAAACGTGAGCACATCACTGTTCATTCATGGTGTGTTCAAATGTCCGTGGGAAAGGCCACTCTCTCTCTCACACACACACACACACACACACACACACACACACACACACACACACACACACACACACTCACACACACTCTCTCCAGTGTGCACCACTCACCGACAGGGTTGCAGAGGCAGGGCAGGCAGCGGCTGGCGCCCGGGTCTCTGTAGTAGTTGTCGAGGCAACGCTCGCAGTTGGGGCCGTCCGTGTTGTCGGCGCAGTTCCTGCAGTGGCCGCCGTGACCGGTGGCCCGGTACAGCTCGGCGTCGAAGAAACACTCGGCACTCTTCCCGCTACACTCGCAGGCTGAGAGATGGAGAGTTTCACAATAAAAGACCCGAAACAGGTAACAGTGAAAAAGTTGAAGATGCACCAAAATCTCTCGTGACGCAGTGAAATCATCGGTGACGGGGCAAACGTGCGGCGGCAGACTTACGCAGACACTCGTTGGGGCTGTCGGCCGTCGCTCTCCTCCAGGGCCGGTCGTTGAAGAACGGTTGGCACTCTTGGCAGTCGTCGCCGGCGGTGTTGTGTTTACAGTTACACACCGGCCGTCCTCCATCGTTCCTCGCGCACTCGCTGGCGTGGCCGTTACACTTACACCTGGAAGTAGAGAAGCACACCTGTCACACCTGGACCAGGTTGCTGCTAACGCTCACACACCGTCATTAAAGCTCAACTCTTTGTTCAGTTTACTGTCGTCATTGTTTTCGCTCCCGATGAGGTTTTTCCGCTCTCAGCTCCGAGCAAAGGTTTTCTCAAACCTCCCGAGGGAGCGCAGCCACCCGCCTCAGCAGGACGGGACTTGCTCAGCAGCCACCTTTGGCTATGGTCTCAGGTGTCTCTTGGCAGCGAGCTGTTGGAAAAACTGACAGTGGGAAGGAAGAGAGGCCTGGGTTCGTGCTTCGAGCTGTTAAAGCTGCACCGCCTCGGGCTTACAGCACTGAGTCAGTGTGCAGCGGGTTTAATACTGTAAACGTGCAGACTTCAGCATGCAGCCTGAGCCCTTCTGGAGCTCACGGCACAGAACGAAGGAGCGATAAAGCAGCGCACAGATAAACAGTCAGCGCGACTCACGAGCAGCGCTGAGGAATGTGTCGGAGATACACCGCCATCTAGTGACGCACAGAACCTCCGTGGGACAACACGTCCTTTATTCTCCTGCGGTGAGTGCGAAGGCTTCAGTGAGATGTCCCCACAATCACTCCTCAAGAGCAGAAGGAGGCAGTCTGTGGCCGTTAGCGGGACAGAGCCACACACTTTTGTGCAAAAGTTTCGAGTCCTTTCTTTATGTGCTGCTTCAAAGGAGCCAGACTTTACTGAGGTGCTCTCGAGTTCGGGATTTCTGAAGCTCTATCAAAGTTTTTCTTTGGACCACCGAGCAAAGAACCAGTTTTAAGCTCTTTGTTTCCATCGGCCCGTCGCAAAAACATCGTCTGCTCCCATTTCTTTAGTTCAAATGAAAAATGTTAGGGATAACAGTTTGACAACCAAGTATTTTTACACCAACGAGGTGATTCTCAGAGCTGAAAGCCTGGCTCACCTCGGCGCAGAGAAAGGACACCTGTACGCATCACTCCGCGAGGCTCCTGCCTACGATAGCCGTAATGCTCCGATTGATTGTAAGTGCGCCGTATTTTCCAAGAAACACGGTAATAACGACGGCCCGCTCGCATGCGCTACCAAAAATAGTGCTTTGTTGTGTATCTGAGGGACGAAAGCCAAACCAGTTCCACACCACTGAAGCTGCAGCATTTTTACAAACCAGTTCTGGTTCAATCGTGGCTCAAGAGTTGGGAGTTCGCCTTGTAATCGGAAGGTTGCCGGTTCGAGCCCCGGCTCCGACAGTCTCGGTCGTTGTGTCCTTGGGCGAGACACTTCACCCGTAGCCTGCTGGTGGTGGTCAGAGGGCCCGGTGACGCCAGTGTCCGGCAGCCTCGCCTCTGTCAGTGCGCCCCAGGGTGGCTGTGGCTACAGTGTAGCTGCCGTTTCATTTCATTCATCCGTTTCATTCAACGATCTGCTTTCGCCCTTCTCATTCTCCGTCACCGCCATGTGCGTATGAAAACACTGCACATGCGTGTTTTACCCATATTCTATCGCCATATTTCATTTTCTTATCGTTGCCCAACATTATACCAGTATCACCGTGAACGGTTTGATATGGCCCAGCCCCAGCATGCACACTATAGAAGACCTGGACTGATCAGTGGAACCGTTCTGATGGGAAATCTGATAAATCTAGATTTGGTTCAGGGAGGAGGTCGGGACAGAGGTCCTTCTGTGCAACAAGGTGGAGGCTCCATCGTGGTTGGAGCAGATTTCAGCTGGTGGGATCAGCCTGACGGAGAAGAGCTCCGAACGATACGTAAAGAAAGCAGAGCTCACGCTGTGCTGAAGGAGGTCACACCAAAGATTCACTCACGAGCCCGTTAAACTCCGTTTTTGGATTAAAAGCTGTATTTTCACGTTTGCACACAATTCAATAAATCGCTGCGCCCGCTTCACAGCAAACTATAAAGATCATCGTCTCCGTGGCTGTGTCCTGGGTTTACACAGGATCAGAAACCTTCCTGGTTACACATAATTCACAAGACCTCAAAAACAGAAAGATTGTTGGAGGTTCAGTCGAACCCGAGCAGGCACGGAGGGAGAAGCATGAAAGAAATCCTGAACATCACACATGTTAAGCTGGATTTAAACCCTTTGCTCCCTCCCGGCCAAAACGTGAGCAAACGGGAAAAACTCCAGGTGATCTTCTGTCCAATGAGCAGCGAGCTGCTGCTTTCAGAAAGTCTCTACCTGCTTCAAGCTGCTGCACGAGTTCAAGGAGTTCAAAGGAGCGTTCATGAGCTGTGTGTTTGCATGAATGAGTCACTGGCAGAATTGCACAATGAAAAGTGTTGATATAATAAAGTGCAGATAAATCTGCCCACAGAGCTGCCAGCTGAGCACGCTCAGGTAGATCCAGGTGAAGGTGCAGAAGGAAAATCTCCTCCTGGGACAAGTAAAGGTTAAATCCTCCAGGTGCTCGGCTCGGGAATCGCCCCTTTTCTTCCATCCGTCACGGCTGTCGGACCGCCTCATTCCGGTTTCCCTATAATCTGGCCCTGCCGGCTAGGAATTTCAGGAATGCTGGCGGTGTAAGGGAAATGTGCTCCACATTCAAACAGATTATGGCTGCAGAGTCGTGCTCCGTGCAACACTCGAGTAATGCCTGTCGAAAACGAATTCTAGTGTGGATCCTGCGCCGGTCACAAGGAAGCGGACCACACAGTGACACGGCGGGACCTGACCGCAGAGCAGAGCTCCGCCGGAGGACTCGACTGAAAAACAGGACCTGCAGTGAATCTGAGGCTTTACCTTCCTCCCACCGCGAAGTCAGAGATGGCGTAGTAGTAGGACTTGAGGACCTTGGGGTCATTGAAGACCTCGTCTCCGAATGTGTTGAGCCGGTTCAGGGTCACTCTGATGTCGGTGGCCGTCACCCAGTCCTGCAACAGACACAACATGGATGCTGCGTTAGACACACGAGGGCAAACAGAGGAGCATCACCTGCCAACGGAGCATGCTCATACACCTGACCATGCTCTGATGTCCTGATTGGCTGGAAATAATTTATGTCTTTATGATCCAACTACTAAAGAAATATTTAAAACGATTTGGTTTTTCTCCCGTTTATCCAAACAGCTGGAACGATGTCACTGCTGGATGAGCCTCAGCATGTTTGTGCCGATTCTGCCCCAAGAGTGATTTAAGATCACACTGAAGAGAGCATGACTACCTCACCCAGTAATCTGATTACTTTAATTAAACTCAAAGCAAACGCAGGCGTGTGAAACATCCTGGTTTTTGTACTCTGCAAACAGAGAAGTGGTTTCAGTTCCAGCTGTGGGAAAAACAGTGACGCAGACACCAGCAGGCCCTCACACTGTGACATTTCCACAGAAATGAATTTATTTTCTTGGCCTTACGATACAAGATCCAGATGGAGGGAATTACTCAGGACACCTGTTGTGTTTCAGAGGATAAAGAAAGTTACTCAACCTCCCGCCTCGTGGGAAAGCCAGCGATAGCTCCGTTCAGCAGGAAGCTCGTCAGGCCCGAAGCTTCGGAGAAGCTGAAGACGAAGCGGCGGCTCGAGGGGAAAGTAGAGCTGAATATAAGCGAGCTGGCCCGCTGTCAGACCTGCTCCATGTTTGTCCGCCCACTCAGAAAAACTGTGACTTCGCGCATGCCTGTTAAATCCTCGGACAAGTGCTGGGAATGTGGAACAGCCTGCGACTCACAGGCTCGGAAACAGGAAGTTTACCTGTCCTGAGGTAATCCTGTGAAGACCCTCACAGGAAACAAGCAGAGCATAAAACCTTGAAAGCACCGAGCACGACGGTTAAATGTTGATGTAACCGTGTCACACATGTAGCCTGGTAACACAGCCGACCGGCACTGAAACAACTTCCTGGGTTCATTCCCAACATGAGCAACACAAATAATCTGCTCTGAACACGACAGCCGGTTCCTGAAACATGAAGCTGTGCTTTCTTGTTATAGAGGCTACTCCATGACCAGGAGCTCCACAGACTCAGCGTGCCGGCCTCCACCACTCTTGGTTTTTAGAGCCAGATTTCTCCTTCACTGGCTGCCTGTTAAATCCAGAAATCCTGCTCCTCATCTACAAGGTCTTAAATAATCAGGCCGCTCTTCTGTGGACCAGGTGACCCTGAATCCTCCCTTAGTTATGCTGCAATAGACGTAGGCTGCTGGAGGATTCCCATGATGCACTGGGTGTTTCTTCTTCACTCACTATGTGTTAACAGACCTCTCTGCATTGAATCATATCTGTTATTAACCTCTGTCTCTCTTCCACAGCATGTCTTTATCCTGTCTTCCTTCTCTCACCCCAACCAATCACAGCAGATGGCCCCGCCCCTCCCTGAGCCTGGTTCTGTTGGAGGTTTCTTCCTGTTAAAAGGGAGTTTTTCCTTCCCACTGTCACCAAAATCCTGCTCACAGGGGGTCATATGATTCATATCATATCATTTTCTCTGTATGTATTATTGTAGGGTCGACCTTATAATATAAAGCACATTGAGGACGGTTGTTGTGATTTTGCACTGTATAAATAAAACTGAATCTAAATAAATTGAATAGAGGCCACGCCCCTAATGCAAACTAATCTAGGCGAGTTATAAAGGAATGCTGGAGCCTCCAGTGGACGCTACAGGAACTGCAGGTTTCTCACTTCCATGATGGCGTCCTGAGACCAAAGGCTGCTCTTTGAGGAAATGCTGGCCAATGAAGTCACAGCTATACTGCGTTTCCTCCTTTCAAACCCTCCACATGTGCATTACTAAGTTGGTCCCACAGTCCACCTTTATCCAGACACAAAACTTCTAAGATGCTCAGAGAAAGACGGCATTTATGCAGAATTAGCTGCCACGTAACTCTGTTACACTCTGATGTGATCGGTGGAGCGATATCAGCCGATTAGGAAGCTGTAAACTCATTTAAACGCTGATAAAACAACCAGTTCATTTTTTTATTGGTAATATTTTCAGTGTAACCTTTGACTATGTTTCAGTTCAGGCAGTCTGCCCCATCACATGACCCATCCCAGTTTGGAAAAGCGATCAGCCGAAGCCTTCTGGAAAAGCATTTTCACGGCTCGTCATTTCCTCCCTTGCTTCCTTCGAGCCTCGTACTTCCTCTCCGTGTAAATGAACAGATTTAGCTCTGCAGCTCAGCTCTAAACTTCCTTATTTGTCCCGCTGGCATCGAGCTATTTATACCAAAGCCAGGATCTTTTTGGAGGCGGCGGCCTGCCGGAGGCGTCAGACGGCTGTTTGTCGCTCTGTGACATTCCTGCTGTCTGTCATCTCTGAGCGGGAAATAACCAGCAGCTGAGAGCGTCCACCTCAACGGGCAGACGATCAACCATCACGCCGTTAAATACAGCCGAGAGCTGCTGGCACAAGTGTTTACAGGCCCGACTTTTCACCTCTAACTGTTTCTGAGTGAGCCGCAGAGAAATGCAACATCCCTGATTCACCCCTGCTGGACCATCCTCACCGAGGACTGTGGCCTTAGACATCCACAGGATCTTTATTACATTTAGATCGATCGTTTTATTCTTTCCTGTCAGACTCACGTCTGCAGCTGCTGAACTATAAACCATCTGCTGACCAACGACACCACATTTACTCCACTTTGTGCTTCCACGACAAAAATCAGCCTTAAATGTCGCGACCGTTACATGAAAGTTAGCTAACATGTTAAAGTGGCTGATGGAGATGTCACGCTCCGGGTTTCTTTTCCTACGGTGGCCCCGAGGCGGGAAACCCCTTCAAAAAACAGAAAACACAACATTTTGGAAAAGATAACGAGACATGGCAGATGCAGGAAAAGGACAGGAACAGTTTTTTATTTTTGAAATGAAGTGAACCAGACTTCCTGTTAGCTTGCTGATGTCATTTCCTGTCTGAGCTGTGTCCTTCGTTTCAAACAGACTGAGCTCAAAGGGTCTGAGCGCTCTGCTCGTTTACGGCATCGTGTTGGAATCGACGTCTTTGGGTTTTTAACCGATGTTTGGCTGAAACGAGCCAGCAGAGGGCGCCACCTCCAGTTACAGGCGCAGTGACAGTCTGTTCCCACGCTTTTAGGTGTGCGCTACAACCGGAGCTACAACCGTTAATGTTGCGTAACGTGGCCCCAGCAGGCTCACTGTTCCTGAGTTACACATTCTGGAAACACCCGGGAAGACACAGGTACATCTGCAGCTAGGGCTGCTCGATTATGGCAAAAATGATAATCACGATTATTTTCACTGAAATTGAGATCTCGATTATTTGACGATATTTATTTAACCCTTAAGACCTACCATAGAACCAAGTCTGCCAGAGCTTATATTATTTTTTTACATGTTGTAGTGCCATTTGTGGGAGCATTTCAAGTTGCTATACAACTGTTACAGCCCATATTTTAATAATATGTATGCATTAAGTCCATAGTAACTACATTAATTGCAAAAAAGTGCAATAAACTACAAAAAAATTGAAAGTCGTTTTTGTTGTTTTTACATATATTTCTACTTGGAGAAATTTAAGAGGTTTATCCCTCAAAACTTTAAATACAAAAAAGTTGCAAAAAATAGTTTACAACAACAGGAAATTTATTTTGAGTGTCTTCATAGTTTTATTTTGGAGATACACCAATTTTTATATACTGCAGGAAAAACAAAAAACAATCCTATGATGCAAATTTGCAAAGAAAACAGCAGGTGCATCAAAATAAACTATTTCCAGCAGTGCAATTCGAGTTCTAAGCATCCCAGAAACTATTCAGAAAAGTATAGAGTCAAACATGACTTATAAAAACACCAGTATAGGCTTTTAAGGCCTACAAGTAAAAAACTACATTTCCCGCGAAAATGACGTCGCTTCCGGTTTCGAGCAGGAAATGGCGGACATGCGATAGTTCGCGCTGACGTCTGTTTCAATGTGGGAAGTGTTACGAACAGCTGATGGATCGGCAAAGCGTGTTTCTGAAATATTATGTTTTTGTTCCTGCAAGCGCTTTTTATGCAGTTTTTGCAAAGCTTTATGTGGAAGGAAACCGTGACCGAGGACAAGCTGATGGCATCAGATGTAAGTACAACTCCTCCGGTTTCATATGCAAAACAAATTATTGAGCTAGCTTACACGGTTCAGGTTCTACAGGGATTTAAAAATAGTTACGCAAAACGTAGCGTGCTGCTCTGACCGGCTTTAAAGGGTTAACAATGACTTTAAAAAATAATATAACATAGTGTGCAACACCACTGAAGTTTTTTTTTACCTCTCTTTTCAACCAACAGCAGTCACTCTCCTCTCCAAATAACTTCTGCTTAGCTTTCCGAGCTTCCCTCGGGTCCTCTTAATCAGCGGTCTCCAACCTTTTTTGCGCCACGGACCGGTTTATGCCCGACAATATTTTCACGGACCGGCCTTTAAGGTGTCGCGGATAAATGAGGGAGGGGCTAATAATCGGCTCCGTCATTTTTAATGATCGTTGAAAGCCCAGATCGTAATCGTGATTAAAATTCGATTAATTGAGCAGCCCTATCTGCAGCTGACGTCGGTCGGCTAACGGAGACGAGTCGGATCTTTCGTCCCGGACGCTCACAGCGCATCTGGACAAAATCCCAGCAGCACTTTCAGGACATCTCTGGGAATTTCCCCCTCTTGGGCTCGAGGAAGAACGGATTAAGATTTCAATCCGTGGAGCAGTTTTAATGTGGAAGACTTGACACGCTGCAGACTAAACAGCTGAAGCTGGACGTTTATTCCACCTCTAAAATAATCACTGGCTGCGTCTCTGCTCGCTCTCGTTCGCCTCCTGACAGGCTGTTTGTTTCCAGGCTGAATGTTTGTGATGCCCGGAGGACTTCCTAAAACCAAGCAGCATTCTTCCTTCAAGAAAACACATCCCGGGCGAGGCCTCCACACTGGCACGGAGCTGCAGTTGATTGATGGCAAACAAATGTTCGCTACAGTTTAGACAGCGGCGATTTGGAGACGAGGCTGCTCCGGCTTCCTGGATGGGACAGCGTGAGGATCTGCAGCTGCTGGACGGGCCGGATGCGTTTATGCCGCATGAATGTCGGAGATAGGAGAAGAACCGGCCTTTAAAACGGTCAGCAGATAACCGGACCAGCTGCACTTTTTAACAAGCCTTCATCTGAGCCAATCGACACCTGAACCTCCGTCGGGGTTTAGTTATCTGAGGTTAAGGCGGAGAGCGCAACAGCAGATTTGTATTTTGAGTTCCTCGGATCATATACTTCCTGAGTTAATCACCAGCACACAGGTCACGTCAGGTCATGGCTGGTGGTTTATCATCAGCTGACTCTTCTCAACGTTTAGTCTTTGTTTTAATATCGTCTTTAAAATCAAGCCAAACTTAAATAAATCAAATGTTCTAAAATAAGAAAAGACTGAAAAATAACACGAAAGCGTTTCAGAGTTCGTGGGCTTCGGCTTTTTAAGGACCGACCTTACTGAAAACTGACGACGGTTCAGAAACAACGAGCTGCGTCAGATCCTGACTGAAACTATGATCCGTCCTTAAAAAGGATCTCCATGCATGAAGATCTGATCTCCAGCATGTCCCGGAGACCTGCAGCAGCTATGAGGAACACCGTCTGCAGACAGTGCACGAATAAATTCATCTGATAAAAACCGAACCAGCAAAGTAGACGAAACGCTGATGGACGGGCAGCTCCGTCCATCCATCAGGACCTTCTGTCACTCGCTGTTTTCAGAATAAATACTTACACACAGCCTCCTTTCAGGACCGTCCTGATTAAAACACATCAGCTCTAAATGAATAATGTGAGTCACTGATGCCACAAACTCTCCCGCAGAGTCTGACAGAGGAACATTCATCATGAGAGTCTCTCCCACTGCATCATTCGTGTTTCTTCACCTCCAGTGTGATGACTGTGGGAAACTCAGTGTTCCTCTTGTTACTGATAAAACCTATAAACTGTATTTAGTGCACTGTGTGTGTGTGTGTGTGTGTGTGTGTGTGTGTGTGTGTGTGTGTGTGTGTGCGTCTGTGTCTGTGTGTGTGTGTGTGAGAGAGTGTGTGAGAGTGTGTGTGTGTGTGTGTGTGTGTGTGAGAGTGTGTGTGTGTGTGTGTGTGTGTGTGAGAGTGTGTGTGTGTGTGTGTGTGTGTGTGTGTGTGTGTGTGTGTGTGTGTGTCTCTGTGTGTCTCTGTGTGTGTCTCTGTGTGTGTGTCTCTGTGTGTCTCTGTGTGTGTGTGTGTGTGTCTCTGTGTGTGTGTGTGTGTGTCTCTGTGTGTGTGTGTGTGTGTGTGTGTGTGTGTGTGTGTCTCTGTGTGTCTCTGTGTGTGTGTGTGTGTGTGTGTGTCTGTGTGTGTGTGTCTGTGTGTGTGTGTCTCTGTGTGTGTGTGTGTCAGAGTGACCTTACAAAACAAAAACTGAGGCGAGAGGAATGAACACAGACTCTGCTTCCTGCTCATGAAGCAATCACAAACACGCTGACGGGCGACAGGAAGAGGAGGGGACAACGAGGAGCGCGCTCCAGCTGCCGGGCGCTCGGGCCAAACCGAGCTGGGAAATCCGGGGGCGTCGCCTGGAAGCGGGTCGCAGCGCAGGCGGTGCTGCTCAAGAACTTCTGTCTGCAGAACGAGGGAACACTCGCTTACAAAAGCATTGCAGATGCTGATGTCTGAAACTTTCCCTTCATTCTGGGAATATTTCATCAGTTTCAGGCTCCAAGGGAACAAATCGAATATTCAAAAGACAAAGAATCTTTGATGGTTACGGAGAGTTTGTTTAGGGGAAAGCAGCGATCTGGTTCATGTGAGCTTTTCCGACTGTGTGAACGACTCCCACCGAACTCCGATTTCACGGAGCTGCTGCTCTTTATCAAACGAAACCTCCCTGTGCCCAGATGTGCGGCGTAACCTCCGGCTTCTCGTTCTGTGAGGGGAGGAGTCACGATGTCTCAGGTGGCGTCACACGCATGCCTTCATCCGTAGTTACTGAGGCTCAAACGGTGTCCTTATTTTATTTCTAAATAAGAACTTTATGAAGAACAGAAGACACGTTTAAAAGGATTAAAGGTCAAATTTGTGCCTCAACATGATTCTCGTCACATTTCTGTTTTCAGATTTTCTAACATCACTTTTCTGTGGAGCTGATGTTGTTTCTGCTCTCAGAGCCTTTAAAAGTGATTCATGAGGTAAAATCAGAAGTAAAAACACGCTCACCTGGAGGACGGGGCTGTTGTCGAAGTTGTAGGCGCTGGGCCGTCCCTCCAGCGTGGAGAAGGCCACGTTTCCTCCCGTGAGCGGCGAGATGTCGCTGAACTCGTCGGTGCAGAGCGCCTGCTGCTCGTCCTGGCCGGTGCGGATGAAGCCGCGGTTCGCTTTCTGGTAGGTCTTCTCGCAGGAGCTGCTGTAGTACTGGTACGGCACCCAGGGGCTGCCCTCGCTGGTCCGCTTGTAGATGGCGAAGCTCTCCGGCCGGCTGGTGTGGAACTTGAGGCGGACGTAGGTGATGTCGAAGGCCTTACCTGCAGAGAGAGGGAGGAGCGTTAGGTTAGGTTTAGTTTGTGTAACAGATGGAAGGAGACTAAAAACCTGCAGACCGAAAGAAGCTGAGAGTCGGACGAGCTGCAGGATCAAAAATACTGATGTTCCAGGGCGGAGGTTAAACCATGCACAGCACAGCTGGATGCAGCTGTACCTCCGCCCTGACTGTAACCTGAGGATCTCTGCGGAGCATCGTGTCTCTGCAGGACTGTTTCCTGACGCCCGCTCGGGCGCTGTCGGGGCGATGATCTCGGGCGATTTGGGAAATGCTGAGCAGGAATGTGAAGTGCAGTTCTTCCTCTGACTGCGACACTCGGGGCTGCGGACGGTCTCCGCATATTTGGCGAGTCTGAGCAGGTCGGCCTGAGCGCTCCAGCAGCCGTCAGTCAGCGAGCAAAGGGAGGCCGCCGCGTTTGAGCCGGGCGGCGGGGGGTACGGCTGTTTGCTCAGCCAAAGAATCTGCTCTGTAAACAGTGCGCTGACAGGGCCCCGGTCTGGAGGGGCCCCTCTGTGTCAACGGCAAATAAAGGTGAAGCTGCTGATAGGACTGAAGCGCACAAAGAGCTGCAGTTTATTACAGGAAACAATGAAGCAACAGCAAACACGCCGCCGGCGTCCTCCCCGTGTGTGCGTGACGCTCTGAGGACCACACCGAGTTTATGAGCCCATTTACTGCTCACAATCAAAGCCTCGGTGGATGCGACGTCACCGCTGAGGTTTCATTTTCTGAATTACCGGCCGCTCCGTTCACACAGCGCTGCAAACACAGGCGGCCAATCAGAGGTCAGGCTGAAGGTTTTAAATTTCACGCAGCGGTTTAACAAACAGCACCGACCCTGGAGCGCTGGATCAGGGACGCATCAGCACATCTCATGAAGACCAAACTGCTACTGTGCTGCTTTCATCTTCACAAACATGCTCGCTTCGTCTTTTCACCGCAAACCAAACTCGGCGTGAAACAAACAGAAGCAGATGTTTTTATTTCCTGATGTGACAGACGATTGAAACCAGCCGCCGTGAACCTGCTCTCCACAGCAGATCCAGGACCAACCGTCACGCAGAGCCGCCGAGTTATAATCAGGGGCCACAACACTGTAGACTGTCAAAATAAAAGCATGGACACTGGCCATTGGTAAGTCAAACATGGGTGGAGGTGTTTTCTTAGAAGAATGAAAACCAGACATGAAGAAAATGTTCAGAACGGATTAAATGTGTGTCACTGCGTTCCCAAAGTGTCGGCCTTGTGAGGCTGTTTACAGTAATCGAGTTTGAAATATCCTTCAAACATTCATGATTACATATTTACAGAGTCATAAAACAAAAGCTGTTCCCATCACAGGTGGGAAACGGCTCAAACGCAGAGATGGAGCAACAAGATCAAACAAAAGGAAGACGCTGAGGTGACGTTTGTGAGGGGAGCAGAACGGGCCTCGGGTGGACGGAGGTCTGAACACCAACCGTGCTGCTTTTATGTAGCCTCCCCAGAACGTCCCCTCACAGGCCGGTGTGCTCGCAGAGATCACAGCATGAAAAGGAAGCGCTCCGTCATGGTTTCCCACACATTCCTCCACAGCCGGTTCAGTTCCTGGAACAAACTGGGCTGAGTGAAGTTCACCAGTTTCAGAATAAAAGGCCGTTTCATTCAGATCTGACGGCGAACACGTGGGACCTGCAAATGTCCCGTGGAGCCTCGCCGGCCTCGGATCAAAGGTTTATGAAGAGGCGTCAGAGGAGACGAACGCCACTGACAGGAACACAAACCAGTCGGTGACGTCTCTTCAGAAACCGCACAGAAACACGCCTCCGCATCCTCACGGACGGGACAAAAGCGTCTGTTGTCGCAGCAATCGGGAGGCAAACAAAGTCCAGGTGGCTGCTGGGACAGGAGGCCGGAGGGGCCCGCAGGAAGTGACGCTGCAGACAGACGACAAAGTGCCATCCTGAGAACACAAAGAGGAAGCCACACAGACTGGAAAAACAAACCGAGGATGAACCGAGCTCCTGCTGACGAGGAGCCATCTTCATGCTGCCACCATCTTTCATCTGTTTCCCAGCATGCACAGAGGAAAGTTGATGAAACTTAAAACTCTGGAAGACGTGGCTCTATGAGAGCAGGTGGAGCCTTCCAGCAGAATAAACCCTCATAAATCTGAGATGATTCAGGTTTTATGGAGATGAATTACAGGGAGTTAACAAGAGCTATAGAGGTGAAGGGTTAACAGCCTCGCCTGCAGCTGGACGACGTGTCCGTTTCACATATTTGACATTTGTTTCATTCTCGTCTTTTTACCTAAATCACAGAACAGGTCAGCCATCCTTAAAATGACTACGAGCGCTTAGCTACAGCGACTGAGCACGCTGGTGGAGCGAAGCAAACATACCCCTCACCCAGGAGAGCCGGGTGCACCAAAGCTCCTTCACCCCAGGGATCGCTTTATTGTCAGAGTTTAAAAAAGTATTTTAATTAAAAGAAAAATAAACATACATCAAGTAAATCAGATTATTGTCCTCTGCACAGTCACAGGCCTCCAGACGCTGGATGTAAGCTGCAGGCTGTGACGTCACACACTGGTTTAAGTCTTCTCGGTCTGTTACCACAGTAACCTCACAGCAGGTCACATGGTGTCATTAAAAAGGCCCCAAAAACCTCCAACAGCTCCAGTTAGCTGCAGTGAAGCTAGCAGACAGCTAGCCGCCTGTGTCGCCATCCACCTGTCGGTCAAAGAGGCCACGCCCCTAACGATGTATCCGGTTGTTCAGTCTGACGTCACTAGCCGTGTCTGGACCTAAACTCCGCTGCAGGTCCATATATCAAACGATCACTCAGCATTACTGAGAGTTGAAAAACTGTCTAAAGTCTTTCATCTTTAATAAAATGATCAGCGTTCTGCTCTACCAGGTGTAACAATTGAGTTTAACATCCAGGCATCCATGAAAACGGAATTTATGACATTTAACGGAGTTAGAAGTTAGCAGGAACTTAGCTCGCTAGCTTCTATCTAAATACAATATAGCATGTCCTGACTGCGGGGTTTTGGAAACAAATTCAAACGTACAGCTCTGCTATCACTTCCAGCATAAATGAAGACAGAAAACTAAACAGCAGTGATGTTTGTAGGGTTACTGAAGTTTGGCTAGCTGGTATATAATGATGTGCTACGTGACCGCTAGCGACACAGCTATGTTAGCATAATATAAACAAGCTAACTTTTTTTCCACTCGATAAAAGTTAGCGTGAGTGTTCTCGGTGGTCAGGAACAAATGTAATCGCATGGCAGGATGCTGTAAAAGGACCAAACTTCAGCCAGGAGAACAACTGAGATAATCCATCCACAATACGAGGTTAGTCATTCATATACTGCTGCATGGACTGGGCTGTAGTTACATCCTAAGGTTTTAAAAACTGAGCTTAAATAAATGATTAGCGGTAATAAAAGCCGAGGGAGGTCAGCAGTGATCACTGACTGTTTTAGGAGCTTTTTGAGATTAAATAGAAGAAAATACAAAACATTAAACATGTTAACAACACAAAAGCCATATTAAACGCAGACTGCTTTAGACCCGGAAGTAGGATTCGTCGTGTCATCACTGAACAACCAGATAGCAACTACAACCAGAGCTGCAAACACGTTAACATGGGAGTTCATGGGGACTGACTCACCGGAGCCCCGGTGGACATTAGTGGAACTGCAGTTTCTGACTCGCACAGATTAAAGTGAACGTTTTTCCTCGATTTGAAAATGTGAGATTTGGTTTTTGTACAGCTTTATTTTTCTGATTTATTTCTCATCAGCAAAGCCAAGTATTCTATTATCTAACACGGTGACCTGGAATAAACCAGTTGAGATCATTTTTTACACGTTAAGCCTCCTAAAAGTGTAAGAAGTGAGTAAAAGAGGAGCTTTTGTCCTCTCATATTGTAAACAGGAAACGGCGCTTTAATAAAGGCCGGATTAAAAAACAGTGAACTCAACCTTTAAGCCAAATTCACTATAGAAGCTTTTTGTCTGCCCCTCCTTGGAGCCTCTGAGGATTTAAGCTGCCGTTAAGACGCTCCTGCAGCAAAGCCGCCGCTGAGAAACAAACGCAGACATCGTCAATTAGCTGGTTTTGCTTTAAGCGGCGCTAACCCGCCTTTTGTGGCACGCTGACCCTGCCAGAGTCTCCTCGGGGGGCCTCGGAGTCACGCCCGAACATGAAAAGAGCCTCCAGTCGTTCTGGAGAAGCAGCTTTTCTTTCCGAGGGACCGGTGGGGGTGACGGGGGTGACACGGCAGGAATGTGTTTCCGCTGGGCATAGTGACGCCGGACGGAGGGACGGACGGAGGAAGAAAGAGACCACAGAAACTCAAAGACGGAGAGGGGGCAGAGGGGGCTGCTGGGAGTTTTTCCTGCCCTGATATGGAAGACACGACGACTCAGTGAGCAGAAATGCAAACGAGCACGAGGGAGGACGAGCTCTGCTTAAGTGCCAGCGAGCAACGTAACGAGACCGACAGCTTCCGTAGCTGCATGTGACCTCTGACCTCTGGCCTGAATCTCCCAGTCTAAGCCTGGAGTCCAAGTTTGGATCAGAAGCAACAAACTTATCAGAACTTTAGCTGGAAAAACTCAAATGTACGGAGGCCCAGAGAGGCCACGATTACAGCAAACAGTCTCAAAGGAGTCGATATGAAGGCCGCTGCTGTGACTCACTGATCTGGTACTCTGTCTTACTTTGAGCTGCGTGATGATTCTTATTGCAGCCTCGCTCTCTGCAGCTCTGATCAACTGAGCATGTGCGCGTGTTCGGCTCCCCGCGGCACGTCTGCGTCACGCCACTCTGCAAGCGGAGGATCAGGTCGGCAACGGGATGGCAAAGAGGAATTTGTTTGGGAAATGCTTCCAAAAATATGAGAAGGGTGACGCAAACTGCCCGTAACCAGCGTCTGAATAAACCGGAGAGATGAATCAGCGCCGTCGCCATCTGAGCTTTTATTTTGGCAACTGTGGACACAGTCAGGTGCGTTTGGTCACAAACCTCAGATAGTCTCTTATAAAGGAGGCTTTATTTCAGAGGCAGATGTTCTTCGTCCACAGAGGACGGCGTTTAACGAGGAAGACGTCCTTCTGGAGGACAGATGAGGCAGGGGGAGGAAGCCGATGCAGTCGGCTCGCTCAGGCCAGACCTGAAAATCACGAGCTGTCCTTCAACGTGTTCGAGATGCAGCCGTTTCCTCTGACACACTCAAACCTGATGAACCCACATGGAAACAAGCAAAGACTGTAAAGAATCACGGACAAATAACCGGACGCAGGCCTCACTGCGAGCAGCCGTCACACGTCAGCCCGGCTGAAGAACAAAACCAGGATCAGGAGACGTTTTTTTCTCTCGTGGATTCCTGACATCGCTGCTCCGAACGTATCCGAGCCTCGGGGTCGGCCTGAGGGGTGGTGGGGGTGGGAGGGGCACGCCCCAGCACGCTGTGCGGCCCGGTGACATCATCGCATTTTTCTCAGAGCTGTGACATTTTCCTCACAGTAAAAAAATAAATTCTTGAAATGAATTCTGCTGTCACATTTCATAGCTGCTCTTCACTTTGAGAACATTCATTTCTGGCAGTTTGGCATTAAATCACGTTTTGAGAGAAACCAGCACACTGCACTTGGGTTGTTCAAGTACTCCGAGGTAACGAAATGACAGAAAAGGAAAAGGTGACAAATCTCAGAGCATCCGTGACTCTGATGAAGGCTAACAGCTTCACTGTGTCGCTCGCTTCCTGCCATTATAAACACATATTTCCTTAGAAGAAATGAAAATAAACGTGCAAACATGGCCGTTCGTAGCTTCTGTCAGGTCTTCAAACTCCGTGTTTTATAGTGTAAACTCCACGAAACTGGGGGCTGAGCTCCTTTAACACATTTCTTGGATGTTTGAGAGCTCTGGAAACTTCCCGGGCTCGTCCTGAGGGCTGGGAGGGGGGAGGGGGGTTACAGTTGTTGTGAAGGTGGGGGGGGGGGGGGGGGGGCACGCCTCAGCTCACAGCACGGTCCAATTAAATTTCCTCCCATGACATCACCGCATTCTTCTCCAGGGAAACGAACAATGGCCGCTTTGACTGTTGGACGTGTGGGCACCGCCGAGCTTCGAACTCACGCTGACGAGTCCGGGCAGCAGGTACCGCGCAGGAGAAAGGTCAAAGGTCGCACTGAGCGCGCTCTCTCTATTTACATCCACTCCAGTAATCCGATTATTGTCAGCTCAGGCGTGAACGCAGCGGGCTGAGGACCACTGCAGACTTTCAGTGTTTGGAAACAAACACGTGAAAATGTTTTGAATGCCGAATTCAGCCGAAGAGCCTAAAACATGAAGTCAGATCATCATGAGTGGGTTTAAACGCAGCTGCTCTCGCTGCGGGGGAAGCATCACCAAATCAGCTGATTTTAAAAGGGAGTTTGGATAAAGCTGCTATTCCAGGGCTGCAGGGTTGTAAAAAAGGATTTAAAGTGATGACAAACAAGATGAGGCAACAGGAAACAAAGAGGACCAAACTTTGTTACGAACCAGACGATTAATCAATGACCAAAATCAGCTGATCGATCGGCGATCGCTGCCGGAAACGTGCGAGTGTTTCAAGTGAAGCGTGTTTCACATTTACGTACAAACATGAACTTTGACCCAGTCTCTGACTGAACAATGGAACTAAACGAACTTTCATTAAAGACTAAACCCTGTCGAGAGCTGCGAGGATCCTCCACCAAGCGTGCTCGTCTCCCAGCAGGTGCCGGGGTCAGAGGTCAGCGGGCTGAAGCCGCTCACAGATAAAAAGCACCATCAAATTGGATTGGGCTTCTGTGAAAGGCTGCTGGGGATGACGCAGGAGGAGCAACGCGAGGAATGCAGCGGCGTTTAACCCTTTACGCCCCGCGGCGTTCCACGCTGCGTCCTCGTCTCCAAGGATACGTGACAGATATGAGAATCGGGTCACTGACTGCGGCCGCGACATGTGCAGTGCAGTTACACATTAATGTCCCGGTTAATCTCCAACCTGCTGCTACCTTAAAGGAACAAACCTCACACAGTTCCAGACTTCATTCACTAGTTGCTGAATTTATCTTTATTCGTAGATTCGTTTGCTTTGTGTGAGAAGCTGTGACCTCCTCCTGCCTCCGTGCACACGCTCATACGTCCAAGTAGAAACAGCCGACGCTTTAAAAGTTTCCTGAAAATGAAGAAGACTGAAGAATGCAGAACGCTGTACAGATGTGTGATAACGACCAGGTGTTATCTCTAAACATGCAGAGAGTCAGAGGGGAGCCGAAGACGAGTCCAAGCCGCTATCAGCTCCATCTGTTTGATAAACAACCGCTGGCTGAGCGAGCGCTCCGATTGGCTGTGAGGAGATTAAAGAGGCAGGCTGGATGTCGAGGTGAGAATGCAGAGGTGTGTGTGTGTGTGTGTGTGTGTGTGTGTGTGTGTGTGTGTGTGTGTGTGTGTGTGTGAGTGATAACGAGGCTGCAGGCGGAGCTGAACGCTCGTCAGCAGCTCCAACATAAACTGAGCCGAGCGTCTCCACCGCCGTGACATCAGCACAGGTCACGATGGTCACGAGCAGGCAGAGAAACTGTGACCTTCCTGTGGGAGTTTCACAGCTCGCTGATCATGTGACCGAGCAGTGAAATTAAAGCCGTTCTTTAAAATAAAAATGAAAGTTTCTGAGCACGAGCAGCACGGCGACGCTCACACGCTACCCCGACGTTCCATAGCGTGTGTTGGGGAAAGAGATGTTTCACTCTTCTTAACACGAGTAAGAGAATGACTGGAACATTTGTCTGTAACAGTGAGGCGCTGTGAAGCGCGGGGGCTTCTGATCCAATAATCAAACCCAGGAAAAGTTCCTCCTGCTCTCCTCTGAATCAGCCCATTGTGAAGAGAAACAGATTTTTATGAGCCTGCGAAGTAAATCAGGGTCATCCTGGACCTTTTATATTTTCAGGGCTGAAAAACACTGAAGCTGGAAACTGCAGTCACATCAGTTTTACACCCACACTCTCCTCATCGCTCAGCTTTGAGCTTCAGCCTGACACAGAGGAGCAGAGGCCTGGACGTTTCTGACTCTAATGGAGAACACATCAAGTGCATTGTGGGTAAACTGTGAAAGCTCGTGTCGGCGTAGACTTAGAGCAGATGAAAAGTGTCCTTTGAGCCTACATTTGGAAAGCAGGCTGACCTTCTAGCTGTGCGTCCTTCTGTGAGACGCAGCTGCAGAACGACACGAACAAAGTCTGCAAAGGTCAGGATGGAAGGACGGACTCCTGTGTGTGTGTGCACCTGTTTATACATCTTTGTGGGGACCAAACGTCACTTGTGAGGACAAAAGAGACAGACTGTGGTTTAGTGTTACAGTTACCCTAAACACAACCACCTCCTAAGGGTTAGGCTGGGCGGCTGGGAGAAGCATGGATGGATGTCCTCACTAAGGTATCAAAACGAGAGAGAGTGTGTGAGTGTGTGTGTCTCAGAGGGGGGATTTCCAATTAAGTGTTTGAGGGGGAGGGCAGCAGGAAGGGAGTGAAGGTGGGAGGCAATGATTGTTTTTAATGGCTGAGAAGAAGCCCTGTCATCATTCAGTGAGCGCTGCAACGCGCTCTTAATGTGAAAAGACCCGAAATGACTGATGAAGAGTTTGATCCAGTTTCCTTTATGAGTTTGAAGCTGCGAGTTCAGCTTGTCTGAAGAGCAGATCAGTTTCCACCTTCAGATATCTTATAAAGTAAAAAGTGAGTTTTTTCCCCAAAAGCTGGAAGAAAAAATCTGAATTTAATCCTTAAAAGTTAAAAGTTCAGCAGCAAACAGACGAGCTGGAACTCGTTTCTTTTCTCACTCGTTTGTCTCCTATTTCTTCTTTAAATGCGTAAAAACCAAAACGATTCCGCTCACGATGTTTGCAGAACAGGAACAATCGGCTCCTCCTCAGGACGTCATGACAAAATGCAGCCTTTTCTTCTTCACGAGCTCGGCAGCCCCCCCTCCTCGAGAGCCAGAAATAACCAGCAGATTCCCATCAGTGAAGAAGCTGCGATCTAATCAGAGGGCGCCCCTCCCCCTCCTCCACCACCTCCACCTCCTAACAGGAGGGTGTTTGGGGAGGATTTGGCAGCAGGACCACCAAAGAAGCGGGCGCCCCGCCCGGAGGTGTCACCACACCGGGACGTCAGGAACAAACAGCAGCGGCCCTCGTTACCACAGACTAAGAGTCCCAGCAGGGCGTCCCACCCCCGACACCACCCCCACCTACAGCACCACCAACAACCCCGACAAAGAGTTCACAGCTGCAGGGAGCCGAACCTGACGTCACAGAGTTTGGTGCCAAACACGGGGAGAGGATTAAAACCTGTGCACAGGTTGTGAAGACCTGACGGGGTCCCGGGTATTTAACCTTCGTGAGGTCATCGCCTTGCAGGTGATCCTGACACATCAGGACATGTTTGCGAGTCGTCCAATCCCACCGTCACGAGTGGTCAAGGTGGAAAGGGCTGACTCTGAGGAAGCCTTTCAGATGAGAAGAACCAAAACTCAACCGTGACCTGAGAACAGAGAGCCTGCAGAAACAAGCCACACCCACACAACCACTGCTTCCCAGGGGCGGAGAGAGACTGTGCTGATGTCCGGATTAAGATAAAGAAGGATTATTTTGAACTTTGCTCATGCAAAGCGGCTTCAGGAGAGCTCGGGAGCAAAAACCACAGAGCTGGAAATGAGCAGATCAGATCGGCTGTGACTGGAAAGGAAAACGAAGCATCGAAGATTCTTCTGTTAATTCAGGTGTAATAAACAGAAAGAGCGAGACGCCAACATGAAGGCCATCGAGTGTTTAATCTCGCTTTAATAATCCTCTGAAGACGAGAGGACCCGGAGACATGATGTCACCGAGTGAGCTTCACTTTGAACCAAAGAAAATAAAACTGGATGTGAGGGAGATTTCAGTCTCCACACAGCTGCCGCCTCTTCACCGAAGCCGTTTCATTTTGTTTTTATTGATGCGCCAGTCTCGCTTCGCCAAACGCCGCCTGGCTCCTGTCAGGTTTACTGGTGTCAGAGGAGAGCAGCTGGACACGAAGCTCAAACACTCCAACGCACTTCGGCGGGATTAATCGAGAACATCGTGTTCTGTCAGGAGAGCACAGGGGAGAGAAAACATCTGGAAATCTGCTGCAGCTCGCCTTCATATAAAAACCACATCAGTCGAGACGTAAACAAGCAGAACAATGAGCGAATGAGCTCAGAGCGCCCGAGGACGCTCAGCTACTATCTGCTCATCTGAACAAAGGAGGGGATTATTAAAAAAAACTCATATCCTGCTGAGATCGTCTCTGAGAGCTGATCAAAGATTAAATTAAGCTTCAGCTCTGCCTGCGCAAACACGGAGCCTGGAAACAAAAGCCGGGCCGCTGTTTACAGAAGACGACGGCCCAGGCCTCAGCGGGGACGCGTCAGGACAACAACACCACCCGCCCAGCAGCTGCACGGCGAGCCAGAGCGCCGGCCGAGCGGCAGCGTCACAACCAGGGCGTGAACGCGCCACGTCTGAACCGTCCGCCTCGTTACTCACAAATACACGTGCTGCTGTGACGACACCGCCATCAGTAAACTGTGCAAAATGGTCACATGGAGCAAACGCAGAACTTAAACAGCTTACATTAGTTTTAATGTTTGACTTTGTGATGTTAGGAATGTTATCTTCAGCTGTGAGTGAAGACGAGACGCTGTAATCTAATCCCAGGAGATTACGGGTCCGCGTGGTCACACCGAGGACGCTGAGGAGAAGATGACCGACTGTGTGCACAGCTCAACATCCTGCCATATTAAATTACACTGATTGTTTTTTGTGTTGGAATAATTTCCATCCACTTTTCACTTTTGGCCACGCCCACTGGCGACAGAGGTTTCCCATCAGCTGCAGCTCTTTCCCTGTGACCCGGAGTTCCACAGACCTGACGTTTCCACAGCCGGGGTTCGAGCTGGAGGGGCGAGGGACCGCCTCTCCATCAGCCGTGTAATTACGCCACTCGAGTGGAAGAAACACGAACAAACAGCCGACGATCGCGTTTCCCGGGACACAGTCAGCTCGCGTGTTTACCCTCAACCTGCTTTGATAACGTTTTACTCTCCCTCGCTATCTGCCCCCTCCTCCCAGGCAGCAGGGCTAAAATTACCCTGCATGCATCTGCTTGTCCCTGTAATGCATCTCTACTTGTTCACAGACTCCACGCCGTCTATAATAAGAGAAACCCCCCCTCCCCCGGGCTCCCTGCTCTCCCTGGGGCGCTGAATCACTTCCTGCAAAGCAAATCTCAGGCTAAGTCCACACTAATGTGGTTTCATTAGAAAACGCATCGTTCTGGCCTCCCGTCCACGCTGAGACGGCGTTTTCCTCAAGGACAAACGCTAACAAGAACGCATACATTTCAAAACGGAGCTGTCCCGTCGCAGTGTGGACGCTCGAAAGCGCAGACTCTCTAAAACGATTAAAACCAGTTAAACAAAGACAGCAGAGGCATTACAGTCGTTTTGATTACTCTCAATTTTGACAGCCCTAAAAAAGATGAATCAGTCTGCACATGCTCCAGAGAGCTTTCCTGCAGATTCTTCAACTCTCACTTGCTTTTGCAGGACTGGAACGTAAGCGTTTGGGCCGTTGCAATGTGCACGCACGACTCTGAAAACGCTAGTGTGGACGCAGCCTCAGAGTCTGAGCAGGACCGGGCCCACCGGGCCCCCTGCCCAGCCTCCCCCCGCTGCTTTAACAAACTCCGGCTCAGTTTCCTCCGAGGTCACAAGCCGCTTCCCTCAGAGCCTTTTCCCATCCTGCTGAATTCCCACAGCAGCTCGTCTTCCCACAGGAGGAAGCACTTTAAGTCAGCTTACAGTCAGGTCAAAGGTCAAAGTTTTCTGACAGGACTGGAAGTTATAACTGTAACCAGACCAGAGTCCATGCAAGAAAAACACGATTTAAAGAGGTCGGCTACGCAAAGTTTCACATCAGCATCAAAATGACGACTGAAATAATCGAATAACGTCTGAAGGCTTTTCAGAGGTTTGGTGCACCTGCGTGTTCACTCAGGTAAATGGCCTGTATTTATATAGCGCTCTACACATCCAGTCATCCACACACTGGACACTGGTGCCACCGGGCCCTCTGACCAACCAGGTACATATGAGAGAGAGAGAGAGAGAGAGAGAGAGAGAGAGAGAGAGTGAGTGAGTGTGTGTTGAAAAGAGACGTTATGATGCGGCTGAGGGGAACCAGAAAGTTAAGGGCCACCGACGATGAACGGTTTGATGAACCTGCCAGAATCACTCTGAGAAAATCTGCACATTTTTATTTCTTCTACAGGAACGAGGGATTACGGAGCAGCTCGGTGCTGCTAAGCTAATGCATTGATTCACTGATGTGCATAAAGTTTAAGCAGCTCTGTGCAAGCAGAGGTTTTGAAGCATTCGGGTTCGTGTTAATGACCCCATCTTTGGGGAGTGGACTCCCAGGGAATTCAGCCCAAGGTCAGAGCAGAAAACCCAACAGCTCTCAGACTCTGCAGGCCTCAGTGAACAGGTTAAAGGTCAAAGACTTCAGGAACAGTGTGCTTCAGGCAGACGAAGCCAAAGTAGAGATGCTTATCCATCAGGCACAAGAAGCAAACTCAGCACGAACAGCTGAGACCATCTGTCAGCGCGGTGCAGGAGCCATCTCCATCTGAGAGGACCTCCTCTGTCCACAGACTCAGAGCTGAAGCTCAACACAAACCGGGTCATCAGCAGCAAAGCTTTCTATCACCGAGACACAAACGTCTTTTCACATTTCTCACCTTTTTTGATGACAAGAGATTTCAGCACAAAATATCTGAAACTCACCAGCTTCTGGCATACTTTGCATTTTAGGACCAGCAGATTTTCCCCCAGATTGGAGGCATTCAAGCTCAGGTCAAAGCGTGATGACAAAGATAAAAGAAGAAGATGGAAGAAAAGAGGAGAGAAGATGCGTCTGTCCCGATTCCCCTCGTGTGTCTGCGCTTCCTGTCTAATCCTTTAAAGAAACACGATAAGAGAACAGACATCTTCCCTTCTTTCAGCCTCCACTCTGAACCCGCTCGCTTTATCTGATCTCGGTTTGTTTAGTCTGAGCCAACATGAGCGCATTTATTCCCATTTCTAATCTGACGGCGGGAAGAAAGGCGGAAACTTCACGTGATGGGAGATAACGGAAGTTAAAGGACCAAAGAGGTGATCTGTGACGTTGAGTTTTAAGGACATCCTGAGGTTTCAGGTGAGCAGATGAAACTAAACGCAACAAAAATCCAAGTTTCACAAAGTCACGGTGCATTCAATGACACGTCTGGAATCACCAGCTGCTAAAATCGAGTCATGCAGCGGAAAACCTGCCGGGAAAACGACGACTCCATGAAATAACAAACGCGCTTCATTCCTGGATCTAGGACGAGAGAAACAATCGGAGATTAAAGCTGCTTCAGACGCAGGAACGACCACCGAGCTGCAGCAATAAATCAGCTGCTGCTCGTTGTTATGTTCACGTGCAGTGAAACAGGTAAATCTGCAGCTCCTATAAACTCTCATCAGCTCGTCTCCGGTGGAAAGTATCCGACGTGAAGCTGTAATTACAGCTCTAACTTCCTGTGCGCGCCTGGCGTCACGGCGGAGGTTTGATCCAGATGTGAGTTTAATAACAGCCTGTCGCAGCTTCCACAGTTTAGGAGGTGACAGGAAGAATAAATGCACCGACGAGCTCGTACACGCCGCAGACGACGTCGCACACCGACCATCGTTCAGGTCACAGACTGTACACGACGATGGCAGCTACGCGCTATTAAGGCCCCGCCTCCTGAACAGATCCCTTTCAATTCATGCAGAGGGTCAAAACAATCGACATCAAGGGAGAACTTCCTGCAGCCAGCTCAAACCTGATTGGTCGGCAGAATTGTGGGCTGAACAGAGAAATGTTCCCTTTGCTTCAGCTTCTCATACACTTATTTAACTATAGAGAGACATGTGATGAATCAAAACAAACCCCCACAGTCTGCAACTCAAAGCACATCAATCGAACAAACTAAGAATAAAAAGGAAAAAGAATTCGTTTGCGACGCACGGCCGCCTCAGTGTTTGGGACAGGACTGGACTCGCGCTGGTACAGAAGTCCCGCAGTGACCCTGAACGCACCGCAGGCCTTTTAATTAGCGCACAGCAACAAGAATGTGGAGTTTGTACTCTAAAGTGAAGCGCGATGAGTGAACAAACAGCAGGAGAAGAAAAGGACGGCGTTTGTTGTGGGGGGAGGATGGAGGGAGTGAAGGGGGGGGGGGGGGGGGGGTAAATAAAGACGCTTCAGCAGCTGGAAACAAGCCTGGAAATTTCCAATTTTCAGGATTAAGACATCCAGACTCACTGTGGTGAAGTAATGAGTGAATTCTCAAAGTCCACGAGCACGTCAAAGCAAACGTGGCTGATTCTCAGAGATCAGGGAGACCTGTGGACGTTTATACGCAAATAAAATGAATGAAACAGATCCAGAGAGCGAGCGCAGCTTCTGGTGTAAGACGCCGTTCACCCACACATCGCACTCAATTTAACAGTTTGCACGCTGAAGTTGCTGCTCACAGTCACGGCCTGCAGGACTGCAGGATACTGATCAGCAGTGCCGGTGAGCGAGAATCCTCAGGATCCTCTGACGGCCAACGACAACCTGAGGTGACGGCAGGAGCAGATCGACCGCGGAGACGAGAGAAAACGCAGACAGAGCAGAAATCACAGCAAAACACCCCGAGGGAGGAAGAGGGTGATGGAAACCTGCAGGCTGGATCATATACAAACTCCCTCTGTGGGAAGCAATAAGGGGAATTCCCCCAACTTTGGAATATCTGAATTTCAGGCCCTGGAGCTGAAAGCTGGATGAACAAATAGTTCAGTCTGTTTGTTTGTGTCGGCTGCTTCACCTTCATTAGACCAACACCCCCCCCCCCCCCCCCCCCCCGCCCCACACCCACCCACAGGGCCCAGTTTCTTGTTCTGCACCAACATTTCCTTTTAACCATTTACACGACAGTTTCACAGCTCGCTGGGCTCTGCGGCCAAGTCGCCCTCTGCGGCCAGGTCGCCCTCTGCGGCCAGGTCGCCCTCTGCGGCCAGGTCGCCCTCTGCGGCCAGGTCGCCCTCTGCGGCGTGTTACATGCAAGCAGATGGATTTTAGGTATTCACAGAAACTGTTTCAGAGAAAAGTTACAGACGAATGAGCCAATCAGGAGAGCCCACGGGCTCAGAGTCCGTCCCACCGTCTCTGAGAAAAGAGCGGGAATCACAGAGGGCTAAACATCCAAACATCATCATCATCATCATCATATCTGTGACACCAAAACGTCCTCAGGACGCCCGACCTCAGCTGAGGCGAGTCCGATCGAGCGGCCGCAGGTTTCTATTAAAATATTGATATTTGGGCATAAACGCAGCATAAACCAAGTTTCTGTCACAGGCGGCTGAGACGCCGGCCCCTTTCCCAACACCGCCGCCTCCTCCACGTTAGAAAGCAGAGCAGAGGTTTGTGGGTTTGGAGGAGCCGAGGCCTCCTGCCTCTGATCTCCTGATAGGATTCATCCTGTCTCTGATGGAGGGGGATGGGAGCTCATCCCAGACTGTTTAGGTCTGAGGAAAAGTCTGAATTCCTGAGATGACTGACGGTTCAGAGCTGAGGGTGACGCTGCCGAGGAAGAGGAGGAAGTGCGGTTTCTTAATGCGATCTGAGGCAGCAGCCGGCTCGAGGTGACTCATATCAGGCAGCGCGAGACGGCGCCTCGGGCTCCAGACTTTGATTAATCCGTCCGGAGTCGTCAGAGCAGCTGCTCGGCAGGCGATTTAAGAGCAGCTAAAAGACTTTCTGTTAATGAATGCAGAAGAAAACACACGGCGAAGGACGGCGTCACGGACCCGAATGTCAGCCAGTGCTTCCTGTCACACAGCCAGCCCACTTTGACCTTTAAACTGTGGAGACGTAGAAACGGTGTGAATGAGGCTTTCAGACACACGGTGGGTAAAGCTTCCTCAGCGCGCAGCTGCTCCTCCATGTTTGTCCCGACCAATGAAACGCTGCAGGTGAATGTGCGGGGGTCACGCACGTGGATATGACATCACACCACGTCCGAACATCACGGAGCAGAAACTCGTGTTGTTCTGTTATAGAAGGACGGCAGCAGAATTCAAATATTCAGGTATTTGTTTCAAACTATGGACAGACAAAGCTGACCCACCTCTGAGAGGTCAGAGGTCAGAGGTGGCCAGATTCGATAATCCTGTGGATGCTCACATTGATTTTTCTTCCTGCTTCTCACACTGAAGCTTTTCTTTTGTCTCGTACGAGCAACGTGAATCTGGACAAACGCCAGTCGAGCAGGCGGCCCGGCCAATGGGAAGAGAAGCCGTTTGACTGAGAGCACCAACTGTGTCGCTACACCGCCCGGCTGGAAATCACATCCAGAATAATAAACACAGCTGACAGCCAACTGCGACTTCAATACTGCAACTGTTGCTTTCCAGAATAATAAAAGTCAATCACTCCCCCAAACAGAAACGGTGCGAGGAGGCGATCACGTGATTACAGCCCCGAGGTTTGAAACCACGTCCCATAAAAACCTGATTAAAGACACTTTCAGTGTGGAAGCCTCTCAGCTGCCGCTTCCCTCTGAGGGGAAATGTTTTCCCGTCTTATCTGCAGCAGACGAGTCACCTTGACTTTCAGCCCGAGACGTCGGCGCTTCGGCTTTAAGCTCCAAGGTTACGAGATATCAGATGGGCCCTAAACGCCTCGCCTTTCAACCTCGCAGACTCGCTTCCTTTTTGACCGCCGTCTCTGCCGATTATTTATCCTCTAAAGTTTCAAACTCACCTGGATTACAGCCAGCGTTGGCTTTAATCCAGCTGACAAACTGCAGTTCCTGTGCCGTCCACCAGAGGCTCCAGCAGCGCGTCGGTGGCCACAGACTCAGCTGTAGATGTGACAACTCTATGAAACCCATCTGTTTAAACAGGATCAGGGCTTAAAGTTTGGATTCTTAGGGGCGTGGCCTGTTTGACTGACAGGTAAATGGCGACACAGGCGGCTGTAGCTGCTAGCTGTCTGCTAGCTTCACCAGAACTGGACCTCTGCAGCGTGTTTGTGCTGTTGGAGCATTTTTAATGAGTTTTTTTATTGTCTGAGCTCTGCAACTTCACCACCCAAAGCTCACAAATGATTCAACATCTCATTTAACTGTGAAAACTAAACTTCAAGAACATGTTTAACACAAAGGATGGTAAAGTTCTGCTGTTGGAGGTCATAAGGTCTTCAGATGACCATCTCTGCAGTCCAACCAGACTCCAGGGAGAAAAACACTCATTTTAGCTGAAACAGTTGAGCCTGAGAGGCTCGCAGCACAAACATCAACCCAATAGAGGCACCTGCAGCTTCCACGCAGAGCGACGCGAAGGCTTCAGTGTGTAAAGGCTGTTATTCAAACAGGAAGAGGTAAAAACACCAGACGGCTGAACTGCGCTTCACCGCTGACCTCGTCCACAGCAGCAGATCAAGCTTCGCTTCAAAGATCCAAACTCTTTGGGATTAAGTTAAAGAAAGCGAGTTTCCTTTAAGACCAGCGGCCTGAGCGTCACATGCAAACAGCTGGCCTCGCTCCGACCGTCTGGGGAGGGGTCCGTTACTCGCTTCAGTACCCGAGCGTCTCTTTGAAGTCTGAACATGGACGCCGAACATCAGTGAATTCATCAAAAGATGAAAAACTCGGGAATCTTCAGAAGCAGGAGGAAGATTTAAACTTAACCTGTGACTCTGAAGAAACACCTGACGGGGGTTTAAACACCTCAGGCCGACGTCTGCCACGAGGCCGTCAGACCAGAGGGACCAGAGGGGAAATTTAAAGGTAGTGGAGGGTTAAGGGTGGCTTTGGGCTGGAGGTCTCTCTCATCAGCTGCAATGAGCCAGCAGCCATCGTCCAGCTGTGCAGCTCTCGTAATTGCTCCACATCCCAGTTTCCCACGCTGCGCTCATTCCTGAGACGCCAAACAATGCCCCCCTCCCCCTCACTCAGCCCCAGCCTGGTATGATTTGCAACAGCTGGACACTCCAGAGGAAGAAAAACGTCTTTTGATGGCACTGTGGGTTTTCCCACAGTGCACTGCTCTCTGACTCACAGCGAACAGACGCCTCACACATCAGCTGCTGTGGAGCGATCATCATCATCGTCATGTTCAGCCGAGGATCATCAGATCCAAAACGCAGCCAACTCCCAACATCTGGATGTTTGGTCTGCAGTGTGAAAGAGCTGGGGTGGTTCGGCATCCTGGGTGAGGCGTCTCACGTCCAGGAATCGGACCCGGGAGACAGATTTTATTTCTCGGCTGGTTAGGACCGCCTCAGCGTCCCCTCAGAGCAGCTGGAGGAGGTGGCCGGGGAGGTCTGCATATCTGCTGCTCCCACAACCCCGAAAACGTCAGAACAGATGAGTCATTATGAATGTAACAAACTGCATTTACTGAACTAACAGTTGGTTTTTTTTTTTTTTTTTTTGGGGGGGGGGGGGATCAATGGTGGGAAGAAGTGGAGGTGGGACACCAGAGCTGGTGTCTCAGATTCTCTGATGCACCCGTCACCTGGCTCCAAATCACAGCCACAGAATTTAGTCGCACACGTGCTTTTATTTTGACAGGATTCTTTACACCCTTCCTGTGTCTGACTTCCTGGCCCCCTCACCTGCTCTGGGCACCGCGACGCACCTTCCACACTTATGCCGGGTACACACAGGGAGCGCCCAGGAGGAAACAGCGGTACTGAACAGGCCAATCACAGCCATCGTGGACCGCGTCGCCCATTTTTCTCCTGAAGCGCCCGACAGGTGACGGCACGCGGTTTCAGAGGGTCTGCGATAAATGAGACCTACACTGAAACTTTCACTCCAGGCTCAGAAAAGCTTTTCTAAAACAGCGCTGCTCATCTCGCCATGGTAACCACCAATCTCTGCCACCACAATAACCACAGAAGAAGAAGAAGCGACAGCGAGTGACACCAAAAGCCAACCGACACTTGAAACCTCAGACATTCAGTAAATGTTGTTTCAATAATAGCTGGAAGCCGGTTTGGTTTCAGCTAGAAGGAAGTTTCCGATGTGGCGGGGGAGGCGGGGGAGGGGGGGGGGGGGTCACATTAATATTCAGCTCTTCACAGCAGAGGAATGTGGAGGGTTTGGAGGAGGAGCCTTCGTGTACGTTAGGTCATCGTGTACTGAACAAACTCAGACAGACGTGATAAAGTTCGTTTAATCAAAACGTGAAGAACCGAAACGTTTCTCCCTCAGTCTGTTACAGAAACCCACAAAGCTCTTCTTTGACCAGACTTCATTCAATTTTTGGTTAATTCTACATCAAACATTTGCCGTCAGCCTGTCCTGTGAAGTCCTCGTGCTGGTGAATCCAGATAAATGAGGGGCCCCTCTGCATCCATCTGCACGGGGTGTTCCTCTTTGTGGGTCTTTCATGTCACCCTCATCGAGTCAGGACATGTCGCTTTCCCGCTGCAGACGCACTGCAGCACATCAAAGAGTCCCCACACACACACACACACACACGCACACACGGGTTTCCTGAGATTAAGCTGCAGCTTTATCATCCGCACACTTTAAACTCATTCGCAGGTTTAGAGATGAAACACGAGCGCGCTGCGAGCACTCGCCTGCGTCTTCACCGCCTGCGTTACAGCACGAGCTGATTTCTAATCCTCTGCTCAGATTTCACTTTTGCACAAATTGAAGCTCATTCACTTAAATTTGCTCCACCTGTGAAACAGCTCAACGAAGCAGCACCTGACGTCGTTCACGCGCTCTTTACAGGCTTCGGTAAGAAGATTAGGAGTGATGTTACTGCAGACATTCAGCTGACTCTTCCTGAACCTTTAATATCACGCTCCATAAAGTGAAGCATCAAACCTGCTCTCAGCATGAACATGAAGGACCTGATTCTGTGTTACAGCCAAAGCTGAAGTGAAGACTCGCACTCGTAACGTTGAGCAGAGATGACTCGGACAGTTCCTCTGCTCCGTCTGAGCTTCCTGTGAGAAACGATTGTATTTAGGAGATCGGATCAGCAGGAAATGACCTCTTCACTCTGCGTTCAGGAAACTCAACGAGCTGTTCAACCATCAACAAACAGCCACGCGATGACTTCCTGAGAGATTAAAACCTGAGAACCGTCAGCGCGTCCTGAGGTTCGAGCGGGACCGCGGCAGAGCGCGAGCACTGACTGACTGACTGGTCCTCGATGCAGCGCCACGTAAACCGGATCTCCGACTGCTGAGGGCGTCTCGAGCAGAGGAGTGACCAGCACCACCAGCTGCTGATGGTGTAGGTGGAGACGGGACTCTCTGTGGAAGGTGCTGGAAGCAGATGTGTGTCGAACTCCAGGCCTCGAGGGCCGGATGTGATTCAGGTGTGTTGACCCAGGGTGAGATCTAAAACCTGCAGGACACCGGCCCCCGAGGCCTGGAGTTGGACACCCCTGGTTAACAGACGTGCACGCCGGTGCGCTCGTGGACTCATGTGTCCGTCAACCAGCAGCACGCCGACCTTCACAACTTCTTCGAGACTCCTCAGTAACACCCTGGAGGCTCAGCTGGGGGCGCTCAGGTGCTCACTGCCTGCTTTCTTTACATGGATCCCTGGACTGCACCGATCTGTGCCACAATGACTTCACACACCTGAAAGCAGCAGAGCTCCGATCACGCAGCGCCGCGGGCCGAGAGAAGGCGGCGTGTAATTAAGGCAGCAGCACCTGAGGCCACAAAGAGCCCAGCTCGGCTCCAAGCAACGGCATGACCGAAGGCCTCAGGAATGTGGAGCACTGTTAAAAACAGAGGAGGCCTCAGGCGGCAGAAATAGACAGGTATTTTTAAAAGGCCGAGTCAGGAAGACTGAGACGACTTCCAGCAGACACAGATCATCCTGACAGATCTTACAACAGCTCAACCCAAACCTTTCACTTCACATTCAGACGCACAGCAGCGACAGGAGGCAGCTGGGAGCGTTCTCCTGCACCTCACAGTTGGTGCATACTTCCTGTCAAATCAGAAAAAAATGCTCTTCAGGGTTAAACTTTTTCATCTAGCTTGAAAATATGCCAACATGAAGCGCACGCAGACTGAAGGAGGGCTGATGCAGAAGAAACGCAGCGATGCATAAATGACTGAGCTCATGAGCTGCAAGAGCTCAGCTGCAGTTTATTTACGTCATCCTGTTTAAACAGGGAGGATGAATATTCCCGGGGGAAGCAGGAGATGCGGCTGAAAGAGGTCAAAATAGACCCTGAGCATGTCTGAGAATCATAAACACCAACAACTGAAGCCAGTGCTGGTGGTGCGTTCAGAGGCGGCTGGGACACCGAGCTGCCAACTCAAACCATGAGCGAGCAAATGGCACAGACGTGATGGAGACCCAGCACGAGCTCCACCTGCTTTCAGTCAGGTCAGAAAATAGCTGCGACCCCCCCCAAACACACACACACACACACACACACACACACACACACACACACACCTCTGATTCCAGCGCCATCTTAAAAAATAGAACTCAAGTAAATACAAGTAGAATGTCATCTCTGACCCTGTTTGACGTCATACTGCCAGAAAACAGTCTTCTCTCCTGTTGAAGAAAGTCTCACCAGACTCCGTAGAAAATTCCACAGATTTAAATGTTCCCGGAGCCTTTCCACCTCTCACAGCTGTTCAGCGCGCTGCACTTAGAGCAGAAGCGCCAAGTTTATAGTGTAATTCTATTAAACAGAGAGTGCTTTGATGTGCTGACTGAGGCCGAATAAAAGAGAGGGACCCGCAGATGTGTGTTTGTGTCGTTTCGTGTGGCAGTTTTAACAGAAAAGAAAGAAACACGAAATTTACATTTTTAGGGGGGTTCGGCTCAGCGGAGAGGAGCGTGCAGGGGGTCAGACTGAGTAGAAAGTTTGAGTACACGGTGGTCACGTATGCCTCTCTTGTTTCTGACTGTTTGAAGCCATATCAGGTAATCAATCTCCTCCAGAGTTTCGCAACTTCTTTATTTCCCAGCCAGACTCCATAGAAAATTACACTACTTTAACTTTTCCATCCAGTTTGCTTCCACCGCAGATTTTCCATCTGCTTTGGAATGTGAGGACGTGCATTCAATTCGTGAAACAAACACTTCTCCAAACACACACACAGAGCTCACTGAGCTGCCCTCGGACCTAAAGCGCAGAAACTCGCAACACTAAATATGGGATTCCGTGTAAGACTGTGTGGTTTGAGTGTTTTGACTGTAAGCCGAATGAAAGACTGACTTATCCAGATGCGTAAACATTTGTGTCTGTGTTGGTTTGTGCAGCTGTTTTCAGCGGGGAGGAAAGAAAAGCTTAAATGTGGAGTTTCTTAAAGGAGGTTCGGAGCGGAGGTGAGCGCGAGAGGTGTTCGGGGTCTTACCGAGGTGCAGGGTGAGGTTGATGGAGTTCGGGTACTGAATCCCCGCCAGCATGGTCTGGCTCTGCCACCAGGTAGTGTCCTGCTGGTTGTTGTAGTCGGTCAGGTACGCGGCGCCGTGGTGGTTCCGCGGGTCCCGGGCGTCGCAGATGTGGCACGACTTGGTGACCCCGGTGGCGCCGGTCTGCACGCAGTACTCCTCGGGCGGAGAGCCGCAGGTATTGGTGGCCACCACCGTCACGTTGAAGGCAGCGTTGACGAACTCGGGCATGCAGCGCTGCGGCCGGTCCCGCTCGTCCGAGCACTCGTCCATGGCAGCGCGCACGCACAGCGCCGCCGCCCAGCTCAGAGCCACCAGAGCCCGGATCACACTCGGCATTTTTCCTGCCCCCTCCGTCCTCCCTCACGATCAGAAGACTGCGCGCGGCTCCCTCGCGAACTCTCCTTCAACTTTTCAGAGTTTGCAGAAACTCCCCGGTTACCGACATGAACCGTCTCCGGGCAGCGACTGAAGCGTAGGGCGGGTGTCTCCGTCCCGGCCGCCTCCGCAGCTCGTGTCCGGCTGTGCTGTGTACTGTGTGGGGGTGTGCGGGTCTGCGCTCGGCCTCAGCTCTTTGTGTCCGCCGCCGCCATGCAACAAACTCCAGCAGGAAAAGACGAGAGTCCAGACTACACCCAGTGCGCTACTGCGCAGCTCCGAGGCGCAGAGGACCCTCCGCCACTTCCGTCACAAATCTGCAGAAAAATCCTCGGAAATCACAGCGCGAGCCACTTTTTCACCTGCACACGTCCCGCAGGTGAAAAAGACCCAGAAAAGGCGGTGGACATGAAATCATTTCAGCATTTACAATAAAAACGCGCTTATCTGACCCAAAGAGCAACTTTGAAGCGCTAAGAACAGAGTAAAGAGTTAAATAAGATAAGATAAATGGCCTGTATTTATATAGCGCTTTACTAGTCCCTAAGGACCCCAAAGCGCTTTACATATCCAGTCATCCACCCATTCACGCACACATTCACACACTGGTGATGGCAGCTACATTGTAGCCACAGCCACCCTGGGGCGCACTGACAGAGGCGAGGCTGCCGGACACTGGCGCCACCGGGCCCTCTGACCACCACCAGTAGGCAACGGGTGAAGTGTCTTGCCCAAGGACACAACGACCGAGACTGTCCAAGCCGGGGCGCGAACCGGCAACCTTCCGATTACAAGGCGAACTCCCAACTCTTGAGCCACGATCGCCCTTTATAACCTTTATTAGTCCCACACGTGGGAAATTTGTTTTGTCACAGCAGGAAGTGGACAGTGCAAAAGTTATGAGGCAAAAATTAGAATACAATAAGAATAAATACAGTACACAACTGTACAGAATAGAATAAAATAAAATACTATATACAGTAGAATAAAATAAAATAAATATACAATAAGATAAAAATAGAATACAAATACAAATACTATATACAACTGAGTAAAAATACAACGATGACAGAAAGGATTATTGCACTTAGTATTATTGCACATGTATGGATGTGTGTGCTTGATCAGTTAAAGTCTTTATTATGGAGTCTGACAGCAGTGGGGAGGAAAGACCTGCGAAATCTCTCCGTCCCACACCGTGGGTGCCGCAGTCTCCCACTGAAGGAGCTGCTCAGTGCTGTCACAGTCTGCTGCATGGGGTGGGAGACGTTGTCCAACAGGGATGACAGCTTAGCCTCCATTCTCCTGTCACTCACCACCTCCACTGGGTCCAGAGGGCATCCTAGAACAGAGCTGGCCCTTCGGATCACCCTGTTCAGTCTCTTCCTGTCCCCAGCAGAGATGCTGCCGCCCCAGCAGACCACGCCATAAAAGATAGCAGAAGCCACCACAGAGTCATAGAAGGTCTTCAGGAGTGGGCCCTCCACCCCAAACGACCTGAGTCTCCACAGCAGGTACAACCTGCTCTGCCCTTTCCTGTAGAGGGCGTCTGAGTTATGAGTCCAGTCCAGTCTATTGTTCAGATGAACACCAAGGTACCTGTAGCTGTCCACAGCCTCAATGTCCATACCTTGGATGTTCAGTGGTTGCAGTGGAGAATGCTTGTGCCTGCGGAAGTCTACCACCAGCTCCTTGGTTTTACTGGCGTTGATCTGGAGGTAGTTCAGCTGGCACCAGTCCACAAAGTCTTGGGTCAGACCTCTGTACTCCTTGTCGTCCCCATCAGTGATGAGGCCGACTATTGCAGAGTCATCAGAGAACTTCTGCAGGAAGCACTGGGTGGAATTGTGGGAGAAGTCTGCAGTGTAGATGGTGAAGAGGAACGGAGCCAGAACCGTTCCCTGTGGGGCCCCCGTACTGCAGACGACCCTGTCCGACACACAGCCCTGAGTCCTCACATACTGTGGTCGGTCGGTGAGGTAGTCCAGGATCCAGGTAGTGAGGTGATGGTCCACTCGAGAGTTCACCAGCTTGTCCTTTAGAACCGAGGGAAGAATGGTGTTGAAGGCACTGGAGAAATCAAAGAACATGATTCTCACAGTGCTTCCAGCGGTCTCCAGGTGAGCGAGGGAACGATGTAGGAGGTGAATGACAGCATCATCCGCTCCAATGCCAGGCTGGTAGGCAAACTGAAGTGGGTCCAGTGATGAGCTTATTAGGCGCCGAAGCTGAGCCAGGACCAACCGCTCCAGGGTCTTCATCAGGTGGGATGTCAGAGCCACCGGCCTGTAGCTGTTGAGGTCCTTGGGGCGTGAAGTCTTATATTCAGGTCAAACACGAGTCTGACGAACAGCAGATCACCTGACCTCTCTTCTTCATCTTAACAATTTCACTTATTCATCAACACGGGCGGACATTAAGTCTGTGTGTCCTGGGGTGGGTGGGTGAGGGGGAGTGGGCCTTCTCTAAACATTCCCAGGTGTTTTCCGGTGAAGGTGAGATTTTATTATTTTTAATAGAAGGAACATCTTCACTTATTTAAAGACAAGAACACAGACGTCAGACACCAGAGGTTTGTGTTAACAATCCAGATCCAGACTTTGTGTAAGCTTTAACAACAAAGCCTAAACCCCACTCAGAGAAGTTAATCCAGACTTCCTGCTTCAGGCTCTGAGCGAGCTCCAATAAAAGGTCGTTTTTGACTCTTCTGCATGTTTCTGGATGTTTGAGGTGATGTCTAACGCAGTCACAGTCATCACCACAGAAACAGAAACACAGAGAGCTTCTCCCAGCTGCTGTGGCACATTTCCACAGCAGACCCTCTCAGGGACCTGCGCCCCGTCCTTGTCTCAGACAGGACCTTTTGCACATTTAGTTCACGTGTTCAGCACAGAGCCACGTCTAAAGGAAAACCACCGAACCTTAAACTGCGACTTGTATCAGTGGAGTTGGTGCAGCATGACTGGCACTCTGAGATTAGAGGAACTTTGAGATTTGCGTTAAATCCTCAGAAAAATACAGAGTCTGGTTTGTGGGGTTTTCTCTGAGGCGCCTTCAGACTCTCTTGACTTGAAAATGTAAATTTTTTTCTTGAGCTTCTCCTGCAGAGAATCCACGACAGCAGCTCTGCAGGACTCGGCTGTTTTCACTCACAGCACATTCAAAATGATCGTTAACTGAGTAAAACACAGAGGACACAGATAAACACCAGCCCAGAAAATAAGATAAAGAAAAACATGTTAAATTAATATATTTTAAAAAAAATGAATAAGTAAGAAAGTAAGTAAAGTTCATTTAGCGCTTTTCACAGACAGTCACAAAGATTAAAATAAACAGTACAATCAATGGACATTATACACAATGTAAAAGGTTTAAATGTAAATTAAAAATGTGAAGAATATAAAACACGTAGATCAGCAAAAGGCTTGTTTAAACAGAAACGTTTTAACTGCTTTTTCAAAGAATCCACGGAGTCAACCAAACGTAGAGTGATGGTAAACTGTTCCACAGCCGTGGTGCACAGACTGAAAGGCTCTGCCCGCTTCGGTCGTGTTCGAGGAACAACCAACAGACTCTGCGTCTGTGCGCGTGGACGACGAGCAGCGTATTTTGTAAGAAGCTCGGATGAATAATCTGGGGCCGTTTAGTGCTCTGCATGTTAAAACAAGAATTTTAAAACGAATTCTAGAATCTATTGGGAGCCAAAGTAAAGAATATAAGACGGGAGCTAGAACGAGTTCGTGGGCTGGCTGCTGCGTTTTGTATCACCTGGAGGCGAGACAGAGATGACTGATCCAAGCTGGTGAACAGGGAATTACAGGAATCTAAATGCATGAATGAGTTTTTCCAGTTCAGCTGCAGAGACCATAAGTCGTACAACACACAACACTTGTGTGTTGTTCAAACAGCGCTGTGTTTACTGCAGTCTGTGGTGTCATAATCATTTGTGGATTATTCTACATAAAAAATGTGGAATTTTCTGAAAGTTTAATCCTGGATTTTTTAAACTATCCTGGGATGAATATTTTCTAATGAACATTTTTATTGGTGGTCCTGATATGACGTCATAGTGCCAGTAAATTCATAAATAAAGCAGAAAAAATGAAAATATATATACAGGTGAAATAAACTGACTAAAGACAAATATATAAATTATTTGCCAAAAATAAAGTCGCTGGCCACTTTATTAGGCACACCTGCAGATATCTAATCAGCCAATCACGTGGCAGCTCAGTGCATTTAGGCACGTAGAGACCTTCTGAAGCACAAACCGAGCATCTGGATGGGAAGACAAAGCTGCAGCAGCTGCGTGATGATGTCATGATTACGTCATATCAGACCAGAATCAGAGGAATGTTTGCAGCTCCACGTTGAGTCAGAGCCGTGAAGACTCTGAAGGTAAACGAGGTCCAATCAGGCAACAGCAGGGTGGCGTTAGTAAACCGCCCGTGAGTGAACGAATTTATTTATACATTTAATTTTAATCAGCATTTATTTTACCTCAACATCTGTCCCCATGCCTCTCGCTCTTTTTTAAAACTCTCTTTTTTTGGTCCAAGTATATAAAAACCCAGACGATGTAAGTGAGACAGCGCCCTCTGCTGGTGATTCATGCGACTCAACAGATTAAAAAACACTCCGTTCAAACATTTCCAACATTTTTCTCACTTGTCCAAATCTGCTGAACCTGTCAGTTTTCTGTATTAAGCTGTGAAGTTACCTTTTCAAACTATTCATTTGTGCTTAGCTTTCAAGGCACCAACACGCTGCGTGATTTCCAGTATTGGTCAAGTTACTTGAAAAAAGTAATCAGTAACTAATTACTGATTACTTCCCCAACAAAGTAATCCCGTTACTTTACTGATTACTTATTTTCAAAAGTAATTAATTACTTAGTTACTTTTTAAAAACACGATTTACAACCTGAACAGGTGATAAAGCGATAGATCTTTCAGCCCAATTCTACTTTTTCTACATAATCATCATACAAAATGTAATCAAATGGAAAAGTCTCTTTTTAAAACTTGTTTATTAGTTTTAATCTTTTAACTTTATGCATCAAGTAAACATTTAATTATATGCAACATTCTCTGACTGGAAGAAATTAGTTTAACATTGAAACCTATTTTCTGCACATTCCAGCACATAAAATAAAATATTTTCTGTGTTTACACTCAGTCTTTCAAATACATGCAAGTAAAACACAGCAGAAAATAAATAAAGTCAAACACTAGCGGTCCTGTTGCTCTATTTTCACCTGTAAAAGCATGAGTGGGGTAGGCGGAGGGTTACCCTGGTGCAGGTGTGCCGCGGTCAGTGGAAGAATCCGCGAGTTTCTCTGTGAGTTTCCCATTACGTCGTAGCTACTCGGTGCTTGTTGGAAGTTTAGGGGTTTTTTTCGCTGTAAAAAGAAGTTTTCTTCCCACGCACAGCGGACACTAATGTTTTTGTCACTTTTTATGGAATCAAACTCAAAGTAAGGTCAGTACAGTGGGGCAAAAAAGTATTTAGTCAGCCACCGATTGTGCAAGTTCCCCCACCTAAAATGATGACAGAGGTCAGTAATTTGCACCAGAGGTACACTTCAACTGTGAGAGACAGAATGTGAAAAAAAAATCCATGAATCCACATGGTAGGATTTGTAAAGAATTTATTTGTAAATCAGGGTGGAAAATAAGTATTTGGTCACCTCAAACAAGGAAAATCTCTGGCTCTCACAGACCTGTAACGTCTTCTGTAAGAAGCTTTTCTGTCCCCCACTCGTTACCTGTATGAATGGCACCTGTTTGAACTCATCATCTGTATAAAAGACACCTGTCCACAGCCTCAAACAGTCAGACTCCAAACTCCGCCATGGCCAAGACCAAAGAGCTTTGGAAGGACACCAGGAAAAGTATTGTAGACCTGCACCAGACTGGGAAGAGTGAATCTACAATAGGCAAGCAGCTTGGTGTGAAAAAATCAACTGTGGGAGCAATCATCAGAAAATGGAAGACATACAAGACCACTGATAATCTCCCTCGATCTGGGGCGCCACGCAAGATCTCATCCCGTGGGGTCAAAATGATCATGAGAACGGTGAGCAAAGATCCCAGAACCACACGGGGGGACCTGGTGAATGACCTGCAGAGAGCTGGGACCAAAGTAACAAAGGTCACCATCAGTAACACACTACAACGGCAGGGAATCAAATCCCGCAGTGCCAGACGTGTTCCGCTGCTGAAGCCAGTGCATGTCCAGGCCCGTCTGAAGTTTGCCAGAGAGCACATGGATGATACAGCAGAGGATTGGGAGAATGTCATGTGGTCAGATGAAACCAAAGTAGAACTTTTTGGTATAAACTCAACTCGTCGTGTTTGGAGGAAGAAGAATACTGAGTTGCATCCCAAGAACACCATACCTACTGTGAAGCATGGGGGTGGAAACATCATGCTATGGGGCTGTTTTTCTGCCAAGGGGACAGGACGACTGATCCGTGTTAAGGACAGAATGAATGGGGCCATGTATCGTGAGATTTTGAGCCAAAACCTCCTTCCATCAGTGAGAACTTTGAAGATGAAACGAGGCTGGGTCTTCCAACATGACAATGATCCAAAACACACCGCCCGGGCAACAAAGGAGTGGCTCCGTAAGAAGCATTTGAAAGTCCTGGAGTGGCCTAGCCAGTCTCCAGACCTCAACCCCATAGAAAATCTGTGGCGGGAGTTGAAAGTCCGTGTTGCTCGGCGACAGCCCCAAAACATCACTGCTCTCGAGAAGATCTGCATGGAGGAATGGGCCAAAATACCAGCTACTGTGTGTGCAAACCTGGTAAAGACCTATAGTAAACGTTTGACCTCTGTTATTGCCAACAAAGGTTATGTTACAAAGTATTGAGTTGTATTTTTGTTATTGACCAAATACTTATTTTCCACCCTGATTTACAAATAAATTCTTTACAAATCCTACCATGTGGATTCATGGATTTGTTTTTCACATTCTGTCTCTCACAGTTGAAGTGTACCTCTGGTGCAAATTACTGACCTCTGTCATCATTTTAAGTGGGGGAACTTGCACAATCGGTGGCTGGCTAAATACTTTTTTGCCCCACTGTAGGTTCCTCTTCGCTGCCACAACAGTGCCTCTTCACGACCGCCATTCCTCCCCAGGTGAGTGAGCTACTCAAACATGTAGAGAAGTTATGGCAGGTAGATGTTGTCCCGGTGCCAGAAGGCAAGGTGGTTACCCTTTCAAGAGAAGACAACTATGCAGTTAGCCTGCTAGAGCAGAAGACAGTTCGTGTAGAAGTCGAGGGCATCCAACGTTATGCCACCCCCCTCCTTCGCCGCCAGAACATGCCACACCTTAAAGCTAGCCCTAACACTGTCGTTCCCAGTTTGACAAGTGTGGAGAGAAGGCTCCAGAAAGATCCAGAACGAGTTAAGATCTACCGGGCGGAGATAGAGAAGTTGGTCGACTTCAAGGTCTTCGTCGGTACCCACGTGGCTGAGATCCACGAAGTAACTCACTCGCACACCTGGTGTTATGTGGATTCAGCCCAGAACCCTGCGGATGATATAACCCGTGGGAAGTCCCTTCCCGAGCTGACCAGACCCAACAGATGGAGTCAACAGTGGCCTCCAGAGCCAAGTGGCACCCTGGCTGAGCCTCCAGGCCCATCTGAGCTCCGTAAAGAGACCTTTCGTGGAGTTTCTACCACCTTTGACCCCACCACCTCGAACTTCAGCAAATATGACACCTGGACACAGCTGCTGGAAGCTGCTATTACGCAGTTGCATGGGGCGGCCAAAGGCGGTGGAACTTCATCGGCTTATGACTATATTCGAGCAGAGATGCACGTCCTGAGAGAAGCTCAACAGGAGAGCTTCCCTGAGAATTATCGACTCCTTAAGCAGGGGAAATCTATCAGTCGCAGCAGTCGTTTCCTTGCACTATCCCCTGAGTTCGACCACGAGAATGAGGTCATCCGTGTAGGTGGACGTCTTCGCCGCTCTGAAGATCTCGCCTTTACCAGCTCCCATCCTTTAGTTTGGGATCCAACACATCCAGTCACCCGCCTGTTCATCCAGGACGTCGACAGTCGCCTGCGTCATCCAGGGCCAGAGAACTCCAAGCAGCTTTTGCAGCCATGACCTCTGACCTGCAGAAGCTCCTGGCTCCCCATAAGATTGTCTTCCACTTCAATCCACCAGCGGCTCCTCATTTCGGGGGAGTGTGGGAGCGGGAGATTAGGTCTGTCAAGACGGCACTCTACACTACAGTAGGATCCCAACCCCTTCTGGAAGAGGTCCTCCGCACGGTCCTTGTGGAGGTGGAGGGCATCTTGAACTCCAAACCACTAGGTTATGTCCCGTCTGACATCAGTGATCCTGATCCAGTGACCCCCAACTGCTTTCTGATGGGGCGGCCTGATGGAGCACTTCCTCAAGTGGCTTGCCCCAAAGAAGAGCTCCTGAGTCGCCGGAGGTGGAAGCACTCCGAGGTGCTGGCTGACCACTTCTGGTCTCGATTCATCCGGGTGTACCTTCCAAACCTGCAGCTTCAGCAGAAATGGCGGTCATCCCCCGCAGATGTCACAGAAGGTTTGGTGGTGATGATCGTAGATCCTCAGCTGCCTCGCGCTTCCTGGCTCGTGGGTCGCATCTCCAAAGTCCACCCCAGTCCCGAAGGGCACATCACGTCTGCTGACATCAAGGTGAAGGACTGGACCTTCACCCGACCTGTGGCGAGGCTGGTGGTACTGCCTGCCCTCCCGGACGAAGACAAAGGACAATCACCGCAGGGGCGGATCTAGAGAAATTTTCTGGTGGCATCAGGGTGGCAAAGAAATCAAATGGGGTGGCAAAATCGAAGCCCTTTTTTTCTTACACATATGCAGGTGGTTATATATGGTTAAAATAATCCAAATACAGTAAGCATACACGTCATATAACTTAATTATTGTCTGTAGCCCACATAATTAAACACTTTAGTTACATAAAACATGTGAGTTTTGATGCTACGTACTGTACAGCCTGTATAATAAATAAATATGTAGCCCAATAAGTATAAAATCCAGAAAGCTACACAACATGGGGCGGTTCATTTACAAATGCAAGTCTGTTTTTTGTCAGAAAACAGTCACATTGTTACAGCTTAAATTACACAAAATGTCAGAAATCTGCACTGTCATGAACAAAAATTTAAACCTAATTTTTTCATGATTTGTTGGATCAACCCACTGAGGTCTGAAATACAACCGGCCATTTTTGACTCCTTTTGAGTTTACGTTTGTATTTCACCCTCAAATTGTTAAATTTTTCCCCCCCGTTGCCTTGTTTGGTATCTTTTCAGCTCAACTGAATTTAGTTGTTTTGACTGACATACTGCATTAGTATTACTGATCTGAAATCACACAAAGAACTTAAAATCCTAGTAGTATTTTTTTTACTCTAAACAAAAACCCACAGACATGTTGAGCAAATGTTTATAACTTGAAATGCAAATATAAAATGTACATTTTGTAAACATATACAGCTATTTATCTAAAAATGCAGCCAATACACCTGCCGTTTTTTTTTTTTCATTTTGTATAAGAATTTAAAAATATTACTAAAACTAAAGTGAGAGAACAATCAGGTTTCGCAATAAGATGCCCCACAAATGATGTGTGACAGTAAACAAAGCTTGTCCACCAAAAGACAGAACAGCTCAGGGATAAACCTGCAGGCCTGACAACAGCAGCTGTATCACTCCGCTGGTTTTCTACTCAGTGACAGTGTTTATATTGCAAATGTGCCTTTGTGACACAAAACAAAACAACGACTACACAACACAACACACTAAGTATACACTCCACACTAAACGTCACAAATCTGCCACATCTAAACTCTCTCTCTCTCGCTCGCTCTGTCTCGCTGCCGTTACCGTCACCCCCAAAAGTTTTCCCTCTTCCTAAACAACCAAATCCCACATGTTGACTTTTGTTTTTTAAATTGGGCGACATGGTGCATTTTTCCACCGATAGGAAAGAGGGTTTTCGCGCTGTCCTTAGAAAACGCTTAAAACACAAACACACACACAAACGTGACGACAGTATTTAGAACGAAGCGTGGCTTCTATATATTATCATAACTCTGGATTTACTGGCCTGTAATTAAAATTTAAAAACTTTGAAGTCCGAACTTTCAATGTGGCTGAAACAGAGACTCAGCGTGGCTGCAGCTTGTTGCTGTGTCAGCTTACATTAGTCATGTGATCTGGAGGTGCAGCGTGTCCGTGGACCACAGAGGGTTAATAACACTCACCTTCCTTCCATTTCCAGAGTGTAACATCCACCCACCTGTGTAAAAAGCGAATTTCCCATGGTGTTGTTCAGAATGTGCTCTGGCACGATCATAAGCATCGCTTGCTACTGAAAACAAGAAAAAAGCCGGTCCTGCTATGGGCTGAACCATTTGTTACTGGTGCAGGGGGGGGACACTATGCAATATATTCAGTTTTAGCATTTATATTCACTGCTGACTGTAACTACGCTCAAAATGTTAATGCTGTCTTATTTTAATAAACAACACTGTCATATGCAAAACTGGGGTGGCAAGGGATCATTTTAGGGTGGCACTTGCCACCCCATGCCACCCTTCTAGATCCGCCCCTGTGCAGCTCTACTTCAATATATCAAATATTTGTGTCATTCTCAAAACTTTTGGCCATGACTGTACTGAGAAGCTACGAGAGGTGGCCAAAGAAAAGGACGGGTCTTATCCATCAGAGAAAAACCCAACATACACCCACCCCTGCCCAGCTCCTCTCAGGAGACTGAGATGAGTATGAAGATGTCTAGCACATATCAACAGCCGAGGGTCCCTGCCCACGGGGAGGTGATGCCACCCCATCCAGGTCAGTCCTCCTGCAGGTGGATGGGTCTGTGGTGGGGTGATTTAATTGTGGTCAATTTTAATCTATCCTCATGTTTATTTAACAAAAAAGTATTTTTAAAATCTGTATTTTACTTTTGTACCTTCATGTATTTAAAAAAACAGAAGTATTTAGAAAAAAGAAAGCGTGAGACAGCGCCTCCTGCTGGGCCCTCACAGCCAGAACCTTTTTAAGTTAACCTGCATTATTTAAAATAGTTTCTGCTTTTATTTTGTGGACACTCTTTAAGCAATAACTTCTGTTTGACACGAGTCCAAACTTGTGGGATTTTTAATTTTAAGTTTAAACTCAAACTAATCCTGATGAGTTGGATCTTCAGACTTTCAATGTGTGAAGAGGAAGAATGAGCCAACGCGATGAAGGAACAGGACAGATTTATTGAGACGTTTTCATTCACAGACCATAAAAACCAACATCAGCAGGTTCCAGTCAAACATCATTTTAACTGCGGCGCTCGATTTCACATTAATCTTTTACAAAATAAACGAAAGAAGAAGACGAGGCGACTGATTTTTAAGGTTAGTATCCTCCTCTGTACCCGCCGCCGCCTCTGTATCCTCCACCTCCTCTGTAACCACCTCCTCCTCCACCTCCGCCTCCCCTATAACCACCTCCTCCTCCACCATAACCACCGCCTCCTCTGTATCCTCCATATCCTCCACCACCCCTGTATCCTCCTCCTCCTCCATATCCTCCACCTCCTCTGTATCCCCCTCCTCCTCCTCCATATCCTCCCCTGTAGCCTCCTCCTCCTTGGTAACCTCTGCCGCCGCCTCCTCCATCAAAACGCGGCATCTTCGGAGGTCGTGGACCGTCTCCCATCCTGCACAGACACACAAACAGAGGAGATGAGATGTTTGAAGGTCTAAAGTTTGTTTTCAGAGGCGATGTGAGTAATAACAGGATGAAGCAGAGACCCAAAGAAGATCAAAACATCAAAGTTTCATCATAGAGGGAGAAAAATCTGCGATTTGAAAGGATGAACTAAAACGTTCCTTCATTCATGTGGAAAAAGGAAACAGGCAGGCTGCGTTTCCTGTCTGAGGACGTCCGTTACCTCTGGTTGGTGGCCATCATGTTGAGCCCGGCCGCCGACGGTTTGGAGACGTGTCTGATGACGTTCAGGAGCCGCTCGTTGGTTTGGTCCATCTGTCTGATGTACTCCGGGTCTTTGGTCACCTCCACCACCACCGCCTCCAGGGCGGCCCGCAGAGCCAGGATGTTCCCCGCCACCTCGTGAGCAATCGTCAGTTTGATCCTGCCATCATTAAAGTGAAAGGTCACTGAGAGGAGAGCGAATCGCAGTGCCTCAGAGGAAACAGGAAGTGAGTGAGAGTGCTGACGAGCTGCAGGTCGGTCGGTCACTCACCAGTCGTCGAGCTCCACGATCTCTCCGTTAGAGGTCACCTTCTTGCAGGCGAACAGCAGCAGCTGCAGAGGACTGACCAGAGTCATCCCTTTAGCCGAGATCGCTCTGGTTCGGATCTGAAAACAGAAACGTCCCCACCCGAGAGAAATGTTGGCTGTGATGCTGCGAGGGCCGTAAATTCATCTAAAAATTTATTTAGTGAGAAAACCTACAGAAAAAACCACCTGCTGTTGTTAATTTACACAAAAGCAATAATATTCATGTTAAAAGGTGAACGTGGCAGTTTTGGGTTTCACCTTCTCGCCGAAGACGAAGAACGGCGACGGGTAGATCATGTCGTGGCTGCTGAAGGGACAGTTGACGGAGGATTTGTGGATGAGGGCGTTGCGCCCCTCGGTGGTCAGGATCTTCCTCTTCTCTTTGTGGTAGCAGACGTTGGGGTACGAGCCGAAGGTCAGCAGAGAGACCACCACGTCCAGGTTGTTGTCCGGCCCCACCGTGTTGAACATCTGCGTCATGAGACACTCTGAGGGAAACGAAAGTGCAGGTGAGCTCCCGGCCGGTTCAATCAGCTTTGTGTGTCAGGATGGTGCGTTCGGGTACCTTCAGGAAATCCAGAGTTCACCAGGATCTCCTTCAGCTGGACTTTGGCCTCCCAGGTCATCCTCAGAGTCGACATGTTGAGACGTTTGTGGTCACAGAAGCGACTCTCCGCCTCCTCTCCGTTAATCCTGAGCAGAACAACAAGTGTTCACAAACGAGACGTTTCAGGGAGAAAACGACACCTCCTGTCACTCGTGTTGCAGAGGTCTTTTGTAACTTTACCGCTCTACATGTGAAGTTTACCATTTTTCTGATTTAGCTATTCATTTGTAAGAGCACGCGGCACAGACCTGACGTCGTCCCAGGCCTGGAACACGGACAGCAGCGCCACGTGATCCGAGAAACGACTGCCAGCAAAGTTTCTGTGCACGAAGCCGAGACGCTTCCCCTCGTTGATGAAAGGCTCTGGGAAACAGGAGGCGGCCGAGATGGTGCACATCGCATCGCCGACGCTGGAGGGAAACACGAAAATGAGAATTTCATTTAAAGACGGGACGCTGAGAGAATCAGAAAATCAGCAGAGAGACGAAAAACTGACTGGAAGATGCAGCCCATGATCATCATCTTCCCCAGCCGAGGTTCGATCGGCAGCCGAGCCAGAATCCGCCCCAGAGGGGTCAGCTCGTCGTTGGAGTCCAGAGCGTCCAGCTCTGCAACAAACACGGAGATTACAGTGAAAATAATTCATGTGGAAACTGACGGCAAAAAAAGGATCTTCAAAAACAAAACATAACATGTCAACTTTATGAAGTACAGACAAGAATCAGACCAAAGGGCATAGAACACCAACACAGGCATAAAAACAGGCCACAGCAGGGCTGATCATTTAAAATCTATAAATCAGAGCGTCAGATCTGTGAGAGGACAAACCAAGACACACAGAACTAAGTTCCCAGCAGCCCCGATAGTCCGTTTCCCTTCAGACCAGGCCTTTCGTACCTTTCAAGGTGTGTTCAGCCTCAATGACGGCGTCCAGTGGCGGTGGCTCGATAGCCTTAGACAGGAAGTGGCCGATGCCTCCGAGTCTCAGCAGTTTGATGCTCAGGGCGATTTCATGCAGCGGAGTTCTGAAGATCTCTGGAGTCATGTGAGTCTCCAACCTGCACAGCCACACAGAGACGGATGTTAACACCCAAACGCTGCAGCCCGCGGCGTGCCGGAGGATCAACGCGCCTTACTTGTCGAATCGAGCGCGGCTGCAGAGGTGGAAGCAGAACCCCGGTCGGACTCTGCCGGCTCGACCTTTCCTCTGCTCCAGGTTGGTCTTGGAGGCCCAGACGGTGGCGTAGTTGGTCATATTGTTGTGGGAGGTGAACAGCTTCACTTTCTGCCTGTTAGCACAGCAAACAGTGCGACCTTTAACCCCTAACCCGCTCAGACGCTGACCTCAGGAAGAGAAACTACACCTGTGAGCGCAGCGACACTTACTTGCAGGAGTCGATGACGTAGACGACATCGTTGATGGTGATGCTCGTCTCGGCGATGTTGGTGGACAGGATGACCTGAAACGTCAGCGTGTGGTTCAGACATGCTCAGTGCATGTAGCACATATCAGACACACTTCATCTCATCCACGTCGGTCATCGTTGAAACGGTTTGAATTCCACAAGTTAAATTTAGGATGAAGCTTTTATGTATTCCTGTCACTGACCTTTCTGATGTCATCAGGAACCGGTTCAAACACCCTCCTCTGCTCCTCTCGAGGTATCTGAGAGTGCAGCGGCAGGATTCGGTACCGGTTGCTTCCTGAAAAGCACAGCATACCAGATTTTTCACAGTGCTCTCGCACGATGAGCAACAACGCTACACAACACCAGCTAAAAACCAAGATCCAAGAAGTCTCTTGCTTTCCACTGCAGTGTCAGGGGGAGTGTTTCGGTCAACAGTCCCCACAGCAGTGACTCTCCACTTAAGGCGTTATTGGTGTTGTGTGGTGTGACGCGTACCGAAGTGTGGGTTGCTCTCCAGGTGTCTCTGCATGGAGTAGATGAGGTTCCAGCCGGGCAGGAAGACGAGCACGGCGCCGGCCACCTGCAGCGTCTCGATGTACTTCAGAAGCGCCTCCACCAGCTCGAAGGACGTTTCCTTCTCATTGATCTGAGACATCGAATGCTTCGTCTCCGGCGTATACTCCGGCCCGCAGATCACATTACAGTTAGTCTGGGGAGAAACGTTTTGCAATCACATGTAATTCTGACGTTCGTCACAGTGCAGAAGAATTTTAAAAACGTTTCTCACGTCGTCGTCTCCTCCCTCCTCGTCTTTGTCTTTCTTCTTTCGGTCCATCGGTGGAGGCACAAACTTTGTCATCTGGATGGAGTCCTCCAGGAAATACTCTGAAAACAAGGAAGAGGTTTTTTCAAACCCGCTGATATAACAATAACTGTTTACTACACTGATTATTGGCTTAAACAGTTTAGGGCAGGGGACCTCCAGGCCTCGAGGGCCGGTGTCCTGCAGGTTTAAGATGTCCTTCATCCAACACAGCTGATTTAAATGGCTAAATGACCTCCTCAGCATGTCCTGAAGTTCTCTAGAGGCCTGGTCATCAACTCATCATTTGATTCAGGTGTGTTGACCCAGGGTGAGATCTAAAACCTGCAGGACGCACCACGCTCACCATTACACCCAAACCTCCCGGCTAACGGGTCACCAAACACTTGTATGAGTGCTTATCCTCAGTTTATATTACAGGAAAGTCCACAGACAATCATCATTTTAATGTTTCCACACACAGGTGAGGCCGGTGAGTCGGAGGTACCTTGGACAGGGAAGGTGCGTCCAAACACCTCAATGACGGGGCAGCTGAAGAAGTACTCTCTGAACATGGTGGTGTCGATGGTGGCCGACATGAGGATGATGCGCACGTCCGGGTATGCCTGGACCACGTCTCTGAGGACCACCATGAGGAAGTCCGTCTGCACGGACACACAGAGGGTCAGACACATGGACAGAAGCCCCCGGGGTGTTTTTGGCTCAGTGAGTCCCTAAAAATCAGCGAACAAACAAACTCACGTTGATGTCTCTCTCGTGGATCTCATCGACGATGACGTGACTGATGCCTCTGATTCCTGCTTCCAGCTTCCGCAGAAGAACACCTGAAACACAGAAAACACTCAGATCTACACGGCCGGACCGCCAAATCGCTTCCCCCGCCCAGCGAAGTAACCACGGCTTCGCTGCTTAGTTGCTGAGGCAGCAGCACAGTGGTTTCCATACCGACGGTGCAGAAGAGGATGCTGGCGTGGGGTCGAGGCAGGACGGACTCAAATCGGACACTGTAGCCACAGCTTTTCCCAAGATCCTCTGCTCTCTCAAAGGCGACCCTCTCAGCCACGGACACGGCGCTGATCCTTCTGGGCTGCAGAGAAGAAGAAGGTCAGGGCTGCTGTGCGGAGGTTTACGGAGCACACGGAGCTCAAACACGGATCAGACCTCAAACTGCAATGAAGTGAGCTTAAAGCCGCTTAATGTTTGCTTGATCAACAATACAGAAGACAGGCTGTAAGCTCTCAGGTAAACGAGGCGGGTGAAAGGACGCCTCGGCGTTACCTGCGTGACCACGATGTTGCAGTCCGATGCTCGGCCCCCCTTGATGAAGCGGTCCAGGATGTACTGAGGGACCTGAGTGGTTTTACCGCAGCCCGTCGCTCCTCTGATGATCACCACAGGGCTTTTGTCGATGGCCGCCATGATCTCTTCCTCAAACTGTTTGACGGGCAGCTGCTCGCGCTCCATCAGGATCTGAACGACAGCATCGTTAAGTCTCACGGCACGCTTTCATCAACGCAGACGTAAAGGTAAAGGAGACTGACCTTCTGCAGGTTTTCATCATGCTCCAGCTGGTACTGCAGCTCGTCGTGCAGGTCGCCGCTGATCTGCTCCGGAGGGCACTGAAGGGGTTAGAACGGGGTCTTTACGGAAGGCTTTCACCACGACTCGCTCCGATTTAGAAATCAGAGTTTTGTCAGGAAAACAAAGGACAGAGGGAAGAGCTGCACGACTCTGATGACTGTAAGACACCGAGTGTCTGCACAGCCTGTGGGACTCGAATTAATAACATGATTTCTGAATACCTGCTAATAAAGATCAACGAGCCACAAACTGATCCTACTTTAGGGTTTCAGGGTTCGTGAGACTCACGTAGGCCAGCGGCCCCTCGTCGATGTTGCTGCTGGTCCAGGGGTTCCAGTTGACCTGAGGCGGCGACCAGGGGACGACTCCGGCTCCGGTCTGCCTCTGTGACGGCTCGAAGTACGCCAGCTTCCCCTGAACCAGAGACACCGGGCTGCTGGGGTCTGCAGACTGGAACATAAAAACCTTCATGTTACTGAATCGAATGTAAACGCTCCGTTTATTCTGACGATGACAGTTTGCTTTGAAGAGCATCACCACATCACATCTGCAGTCCGGTGCACTGAAGAGTGTTTCACTGGTTTCATGCGTACGTCCACGAACATCAGCGCGACAGACTTCAGATTCGTCACAGCACACTGCTTTATTTGCTACGTGCTGCCTTTGAAGGGTGGGTTCGATTGACAGACACTGAACAGCAAGTGCGAACGCTTTCATGCGACTCACCGGTGGGGGGACGCTGACTCCGAGCTCCTGGACCACACAGGCCAGCTGCTGCTGTAGGTCTGGGGACACGTTGACCTCAAACGCCTCCAACTGTGCCAAAATAACAAAATCCTGTTTTAAAAACGAGCTGCGTGATGTGTCGTTCAGTCTCTGCCTGTTTTTAAACGTACAGTTTCTCCCTCCTTCTTCTTGGTGACCCCGGAGTACGCCTCGATGACTCCCAGGTGATACAGCTGTCGCACCAGAGACAGAGCGCACGATTGAGCCGCCAGCTTCTTGTTGGAGCCGTGCTCTCGAGCCGTGATCCCTGCAGAGCAAACCCGGCAACGTTTGACTCACACGAACAACAGAAAGCAACTGGTGTTTCATGGTTTCTGATCACATTTATCACAATTTCTGTAACTTTTCCATCCAGTGTTAATCCGAGAACAGACTAATAAAAATCGAATTCTTCTCGGGCACGCTCGCACAGAGTCCGGTGTGGTTGCCATTTTGGTTTGTAGCGCTCTCTCTGCGTCCTGTTCTGACCTCTTTCACTGCTGATCATCTAAAACAACTTCAGCATTTAATAGGAAATGTTCTGGAGTCTTACTTCTGCCGAGCTGCTTCACAAAAAGCTGCATCTCTGCTATGAAGCTCCTGCAGACACAAAGACAAACGTCACGGCTTCACTCCTTGTTTCTAGAACAAAAGCATCAAACTGCACGTAGACTTAGGAGCTGAACTCACCTGCTGCACTCTCAGGAGGAAGCCTGCATGTTTTTCTGCCAGACTTTGGGATTTTTAAAGACCAATCAACAGCTTTGATTCTCCTGGCTGCGCTCTGCCCTGCGGTGAACAGCGACACCAGAAATCACAACCAGACTCCACCAAGCCCTGAGCTGCACCCATGGGACAGCTTTAGTGCACCTAAACACTGTCCCATGTCTTCCTTTGGTGTGGTTGTGAGTTCTGGCATCACCTCGGTGTTCTTTGATGGAGCAGGAAACTCACTCCAGCCTCTGAAAGTAACCTCCTGCCCAATTCACCAGCTGACATTTATCACAGCTCATTTCTCACATTACAACAATTCATCAACTCAAACCAGTCTGGGTTTGTCGGGCTCAGGTTCTAGTTATTCTAGTTGTTCTTGTTTCAGTGCGAGTTAGCTGGTGTCTGCGCTCAGTTCGAACAGTGAGAGCTCTCTGGTGTAGCCGACACACTCTGGAGGTCTCTGGGTTTACAGCAAGTCCAGCAGAAAAACACACAGGAACGTCCTGAACATCAACCACCAACCAACACACGTCAGCTCTGCAGCGCGACACACACCAGCTGGGTCGTATTCAGGCTACTGTCACACATTTATGTGCACGAAGACAAAGAAGACGTGTTTACAGGTGTCTGGGAATACGATGACGGCTGAGCTGAGACCCAGCTGGTGCGTGCTGAAAGAGAATATAACCTTTAAGAATTTCATTCAACGAGGAAAATAACAGGAGAACTGAGCAGGAATAAAGAGAAAGATGTAAAAAGATCAAAAGGAAGCAGGAGATGAAAACAAGAGGAAACAGAAAGAAACAGCAGGAGAAGAAGGGGAGGACATAAAATCAACACGTCCTGTAAAACCCTCGCGCTGCTCTTTGGAGGAAATTATTTTAGAATAATCAGAAATTCCAAGTCTTGTTTTACATAAACTGGCAATTTTTTTATTTTTTTACAAAGAAGATTCAATTCAATTTTATTTATAAAGCGCCAAATGACAACAACAGTCGGCTCAAGGCGCTTCTGAGCGTTACCACCCGTCACTTCAAGGACAGCGCTCGCTCTCCGGGCGGAGCTTCGATTATTTGTGCCGAAGCCCCGCCCCCACCCTGTTGATCAACACTTTCAGCTTACACCCTCACACGTCTCCTGCACATGCACAAAGTTCCACAACAGCTCAGTCTAGAGATGCCACCATCTCTGACTCCTCCCACAACACTGAAGAAACGCCATGTTAAGTTCATTCGTCGCCATCTTTACTGAGAAAACAACTAAAGCTGTTGTAAAGCTTTGCTGTAGCTCAGGCCAAAAATATGATTAGTTCGTGTTTCCCAGTCTGGTTGCCGAGCGGCTCTTTGGGGGCGGGGCCAATCTTTGCCATTATTGTATTTTCCAATGGATTTGATACATTTATGTAGAATCTGTGAGCTGAATGACTAAAATAAGCAGCGTTTATCAGAACGTATCAGTACAATCAGAAACTGAATGTCTGAACATGCAAGATAAAACAGGTGTGTGGCTGAAGGTCGGCTGTGAACTCCAAACCAAATCCAAACTGAAGGGAAACAAAAGACAAACACTTCCAGCAGAGATTCAATCAATTCTCTTCAAATGGAGAAATCAAGTCCTTTGGTCAAAATCACAGTTGCTTTTAGGAAATACTTCTGATTTTTCTTCAGCTAAAGAGAATTATTAAGCAGCTGAAGCTCATTAAAATCACAGTCACACCATCAGCGTTTGTTTCGGCTCCAGCTGTAACCCCTCAGACTGGATCTGGTTTAGAATTTCCAGCCGGTCTAAAAAGCTCTGAGATTCCAGACCTGTTGTGGTCCGGTCCCACTTGGCTGTATTTATACTCAGCACTGGTTTTCTCCTTCTGGAAGAACTGGTTCAGACGGGCCTTGGCGTTCTCCAGAGTCCAGTTTCCGTGAAGGTTAGCGTTCAGATCCACTTCCTCCGACTCCAGAGTCTGCAAACAAAAACACAGGCGGGAGTTCGTTTAGCGAGGGAGAGAAATCAAACCTGAAGAACAAATAAGGGAACTCATTCTGGTTCTAATGATGCATCTGCATATTATTAATGGCCAAAGTTTAAAAATAAAAGTAGAAACGTATTCCCCGAGTGCCAGTTTTCTTCATGAAAGCAGAGTCCTCGGAGTGTAAACTTGGCTGGTTGTTCCAAGTTTAGTAAATCTGTCCAAGGTTCTGGTTCAGATTTGAGCTTTAGGGGGACGACTGTAACTTAGGAGCAGCTTACTTCCTGTTAAGGAGCTTAATGTTAACATCACCAATGCTTTTCACTGCACTGTAATTTGGAATTATCTTGTACCGCCTGCGCTTCCTGTTCGTCTCTCTTGGCGTAATACTCCTTCAGGTTGGCTCCTCGGTCCCACTGAGCTCCTCCGTCACTTCCTCCTCTGCCCCAACCCGAGTTTCCTGCTCCTGCGTAACCCAGTCCGGTCACTCCTGGAACCGGCCCACTGACGCTGCTGTCCCCTGAGAACAATAAAGAAGGAGAAGCAGAAAGAAGCCGGCTGAATATCTGAACCCGTTTAATCCGACCCGCCTCACCACATTAAAGTAAGAACTTGTGATGTTTGGAGTCGTTAAAGCCACCATGCTGCCGGTACCTTGCTCAGCTTTCACTACCAGGTGAGGTGGTAGAGGACCGCTAGAAGGGAGGTTTCCAAAGCCAGCATCTGCAGCTGCATCAGGTTGATCTGCGATGGGAGCGCTCGCCTGATGGCAGAAAACGTACTTACTCATTTAAAAAAGACAAAGTGAGAGAAACAATCAGTTTTTATCTCTACAGAAAAAAACAGAAGGAAAAACAGGAACGGCTTCCTGACCCCGAGGGCCGGGACCTCTGCTGTGTTCATCTCTCCGATTCGGACCAGATAGTTGACAAAATCGCGGGCGGCGTTGGTCTGCGCGTCCTTCTTATTGGTGGAGTTTCCCATCCCAATGTAGTTGAAGCTATCGACTCGGACCTGCAGGGAGTGCGGTGTAAGGTTAACAAAAACCTCACCGAGTGAAACCCCCTGATGTCAGAATGAACGCTCACCTCACACATAAACTTCTGCCTGTTTTTGTTGCCCGCTGCTCGGATGTCGTAGTTTGGAGTCAGCTTCTTTTTCCCACACCAGGCGTACAGGAAGTTCTTGATGTCTGCCATGGTGGACTGACAGGAGGGTCCTTCTCTTCCGTGGACCAGTTAATCTGAGAAACAAACTGCTGTCAAACTCCTTGATATTTAGCTTAGATCTGGCACTTACTGTGAATCATTTGGTTTGGAGTCACAGAGGGATGAAAGTCAGTAAATGTTGCTGAACTGAGGACGGATAATATCACATCTAAGAAATTACTGCAATAACTAACTGGCCAAACTCTGGTAGAAGCCTTGCTGCTGTCTGCTTACCACCTTTTAAGACGAACTTTGGTCTTGCCTGAACACAAACGGATCTTTGATAGTGACTCACTTATGTAAACATGGCTGTACGGATCACTTTACTCAACATAAATATGCAAATTAAATGAAGTAACTCAAACCCAGTCTTGATGGATGCATTTACTGCCCACCGCTAGGATAAATCCCGCTGTCTGCGGTGATTCTGGATACAAACGATAACAGCGTCATTAGCACAGCGGGTTGTTTTTACTGTGGGCTGGATTTCATAAAACACTGTTAGCATTCATTAGATTCAACTCTGTAATGTTTGGCTAGCATTTAACATTAGCCTCAAAGTGTAAAATTAAATTGATGACTTATAATCACGAATTTAAGTCACTTATCTTTAAACTTTCAGTACAATTTATATAAAAAATTGTTTCTGATAAATGCGTGACTGCAGGCTAACGTTAGGCCCCTGCTAGCTACTTATCACCGGAAGTTCAACTCACATCGCGTCGCAAAAAAATATGATTAAATTAAGAAGAAATGCGGGGGAAAATAATCCGAAGTATTTGTACTTACAGCCAGGGCAGAAAATTGCAAAAGCTGCTCCACACTTCAGCAGCTAAGCGCCGGCAGACTATCAGCGTTGGCTTCCTCCGGTTACGCTTCACTTTCGGTTAAAAATAAACGTAACTCCCGGTGCTTCAGCGCCCCCTCAGGCCGGAGGGAGAATCGGCCTCCATCAAGTTCTGTTTCTTCTTCTTCTTTTTTTACTATCTTTTTTTGCCTTTATTGTTCTAACACAGTGGAGAGAATACATGAAAGCTGTGCTCCATGTTCCTCTTTTCATGAACACTTTGGTCAGTCATCTTTACACCAGCAAAACAGATTTGAGCTCCATAGTTATAAATGCCTGTTAAGTATAAATGATCAAAACAGTGAAAGTTTTAAAGCCAGGCCATTATAAACCTTTAGTTTATATTTAGTATAAGTATTAGAAAAGTATAAAAGAACAGAATAGAATAAAAAATAGAACAGAATAGATAAAATATACCGAATTGATATTTTTTTGTATTCAGGCATTAACTCCCGTGAAACCAGCTGATCTGGAGTGTTTTAAAGATGATGTTTCTTGTACATGACAGACTTTAAATAAAACTTCTGTCATCCATCAGTCTGTGTTAACCTGAGCTCCTCTCCTGAAGGCACCAGATATTTAACCTGAAGCACCTGAAGGACCGAGCTCAATAAGATTTATAGATCACCTGAAAACAATAGTAGAAAATGATCTAACAGCCCTACCTGCATCTCTTAGAGTGTTTTATGTTCTTTTTTTGAGGAAACAAATGGATTTTCAGTGGGAACTTGATTTAATTTAGGGCATCTGAGGCAGAAAAAGAGGAAACTAAAATAGTATTTTCACATCGTAAAGACAAAACTGAGTCATTTGGTTCAGGACATTGAAACTTTCTGCATTTAACTACAGAAATTGTAGCTGTTCAAACATTAACAGCAAAGCAACAAACTGTGTGATCACATCTGATGATTAATTTGTTCCAACAGAAGAGACTTCACAGTTTATAATAATAATATTTAGAGTATTTGCTTTAAACCAGGAGATTCTTTAACTGAGTTCAGCTTCTTGTTTAGATTTTTTAACCAGCGCTGAAATCAAACCAGAAAGTTTTGCAATTTCTTCACAAACTTGGCGATAAAATCTGCACTGAAGATTTATTATGACTCAATAAACTAAATGTGTGTGTGTGTTAAGGTGTGTTGGTACGGCAACACAGTCAAACTGGGTGCGACTCTGTGTGTAAGCAGGCAGGGTGTGTGTGATGGATCATAATGTGTGTGTGTGAGTAAGTGTGTGTCTGAGGCTCAGGGTGTGTCTGCTGGCTCACCTGCAGCCTCAGGACACATCTTACACATGGAAACTACCTGAGCAGCAGGAGGAGGAGAAAACGTGCCTGCAGGCGAGAGTCAGGGCTCCACAACACAAAACACAAACACTGTGTTTGCTCCAAACTCAGCAGGAGGTGAAATGTGCTTTAATCTGTGGCGACTGCAAATAAACGTCTGTGGCTGTCTTTGGTTTTTGAATAAAACTCTAACCCCGAGCACATCCTGAACCTTTTATATCTCCCTGAACGCACCACGGCGATAATAACTACAGTAAACAGTTTAATTAAAAGGAAAGAACAAAAAATATTTTTCCTCTTGGAAAAATCTCGATTCCTCATCAGAACTATTCCACAACTTTGATAGATGACCTCATATTTACTGTTTCAAACATACTTTAAACAGTAAATATTTAATATTAGTACTCAGATTTTCTTTAATGTGATATCTTTCATATATTATATAGAATTAATTTTATACATATTTGTATGTGCTTTATGTAAGCTTCCCACATGGTTTAACATGAATTATCACATTTAAGTTATGCTAAGCTTTAACATAAACTTTGTTAAGTTGTATTAAAAATATTCAAATTCCTTATATAATCCCAACTAGTCTTTTAACTAACTGATCACAATGATTATAGTAATAAAGAGATGTTACAAACTGGATCTGCTGGATCCACTCGACTGCACCTAGTGCTCCGATTACCACGGGGACCACCGTTACCTTCACCCTCCACATCCTCTCGAGCTCTTCTCTGAGCCCTTGGTATTTCTCCAGCTTCTCGTGTTCCTTCTTCCTGATATTGCTGTCATTCGGAACCGCTACATCGATCACTACGGCCGTCTTCTTCTGTTTGTCTACCACCACTATGTCCGGTTGGTTAGCCACCACCATTTGTCCGTCTGTATCTGGAAGTCCCACAGGATCTTAGCTCGGTCATTCTCCACCACCCTTGGGGGCATCTCCCATTTTGACCTCGGGACTTCCAGGTTATACTCGGCACAGATGTTCCTGTACACCTGGTTATGGCGTTCCATGTATGCCCTGCCTGCTAGCATCTTGCACCCTGCTGTTATGTGCTGGATTGTCTCTGGGGCATCTTTACACAGCCTGCACCTGGGGTCTTGCCTGGTGTGATAGACCCCAGCCTCTATGGATCTTGTACTCAGAGCTTGTTCTTGTGCTGCCATGATTAGTGCCTCTGTGCTGTCTTTCAGTCCAGCTTTGTCCAGCCACTGGTAGGATTTCTGGATATCAGCCACCTCCACTACATACCGTAAAACGCGCATTAATCCAAGCACAATGGAACGATTTATTTTAAGTTCAGAAACTAAAGGTCAAAATTCAATAAATGATCCTTGAAATAAATAAAAGAAAGTCCAGAGAGGAATCAACCAAAATAAGAAACACTGGTTAAAGCTGGTGTCTGCGTTTCACTCCCTGGTTATTTAAAAGTTAATAATAATAATTATAGGATCGATGTAATAATGCAGTGTTAAATGTAATGATAACAGGAATATTGCTGACTGGTGAAATCAAAAACATAAACCGGGCCTAAAACTGAGCCGTGGGGGACGCCACCTGTCTATTTTCTTCTGCTTCTGCCAGTCAGGGTCCATCCCAGCCGCAGTAGGCCGAGGTGGGGCACACCTGGACAGGTCAGTCACAGGGCTTTGTGTTTTCTCTAAGGTCCACACATTAGATTGTAAAACCCTCTGACATGACTGCTGCTGTGAATGGTCAGCCTCTGCACTGTTGCTGGTTTAATCTGAACTCTCAGCAGCTGCATGCAGAGTTCACGTTCAGGAAACATCTGTCATGTTTTCCACATCTGGAACAGAGCGCAGATTCACTTCATTCACAGAAATCTGATTTTTAATTCTCCGTCCTGTGAGACGTCTTTGTGTTGTACAAATGCAAATGTGAAGCTCCAGGACAACGGCTCACACTGTTACAACACACACACACACACACACACACACACACACACACACTGGAGCCGTCATATCCTCTGACTGACGGTGTGTGTTTTGTGAATCACACGTGAATAAGTGTGGCCTGTACATGCAGCGTGTACGGACCTGCAGCAGGAGAGGAGTTAAAAAGCATCACTCTGAGGAGCTGTGCAGGAGTTTTCCATCAGCTGCAGCTTTCGGATCTGATTTCAGGATTCACACAACATGAGGAATGGATGGATTTCACTCTGCGGGCTTCTGTTTGCTGTCTGCGCCGTCCGGGCGACCTACAGATACTACTGTAAGTGGCTCGGCTTCTTCTGTTACTGCTATCAGCAAGATGCTGAAAGACATTAAGATCCTTTAACTCTCTTCTTTAAACTCTAACCAACATACCTGAGCTCAGCCTGCTAATAGCTGTGGTAATGTTTAGGAGAGGCAACAACAACGTCATGAAATCAAGACGACAAACATAGGTCGGTAAGATGGGACGTTAAAAAACGACGTATTGATCCTCATTTTATAATAACAATAATCATTAAATACTGATTTCAGAGGTAGTACAGTATTTATTGCTGTGGATTTAATATGTTTGTTTTAAAGGCTCAGTCTGGTGATTTTGTTAATTATTGAAAAATGTGTTCAGCGCACAAACAAAGGAATCAAAGAAAATCACAGAGGGGAGGCAGCTGTGATATTAATGAAGTGTGTGAAGATAATATGAGATAAGACTGTGAGTTATTCATATTCATGTCACTCGTGTCTGAAAGTCTGCCGGTGCAGACACGAAGCTGCTGGGACAGCTGCAGATCAGATAAAGCTTCAGCGATGAGTCAGAGGAAACACAGCAGAGCCCAGAAGTACGATTCCTGAATCATTTTAAGTAAACTGCTCCTCAGATTTGATTAACAATAAGACACAAACAGCTGAATTAAGAAATCTCACTAAAGAAGTTTAAATAGACACGAAGGCTGATCCTTAAATTACGAGAAAGCTGTGACTATAAAGCTGTGACTATAAAGCTGTGACTATAAAGCTGTGACTATAAAGCTGTGACTTCAGGACAAAATAAAACGTTTAAAGAAAGTAAAAGAACAACAACATGCAGCTTAACAAACCCGTTCACACAGACGAGTCAGAACAGGAAGGCTTTCTATAACTTTTCATTAGGATCATTTCATTTTTCAAATTTGTCTTAAAAGATAACAAAGACTAGCTGGTGGAAAAAGGGAGACACCCATGGGTGAGGCTCACGAGAACCTGAGCTGTCAGAGGAGAACCGCCTGCCCCTCAGGGAGAGAAATTATTATCTGCTGAACTTTTACTGATGTGCTGAAGAAAAGAATCCAGCCTCATATGCTGAGACGAGACCATAGATAGATAGATAGATAGATAGATAGATAGATAGATAGATAGATAGATAGATAGATAGATAGATAGATAGATAGATAGATAGATAGATAGATAGATAGATAGATAGATAGATAGTAAGTAGCCGGGTTAAGGAAACATGGAAATATCTCAGTTTTACCAGCTTTGCTGTAAAAATACTGCGTTTTGTGGCGTTTTATTTACCCAAAATGAGAGAAATGTAAAACCTGCATTGTTCATCAAGATACATGCAGCTCTTTATTTTCTGATTTATTGATAAGCAGTGATTATTTTTATTATATTGGGCTGTTTGGCCTTTACTGCTGCTGAGTCAGTGCTCAATACAGGACAGACTGCGAGTGACTGTCAAATCATGAAGGTGATGAAAACCACGTCATCACCCGCAGGAGCAAAAACGCAGTTAAATTATTCCCCAAAAAACAACTTAAAGGTGGGAGGCAGTGCACTTTTCTACAAACTGGTTCAAAGCTTAAAAAAGCATCACCAAGTGCAGACGTTTGACATGTGCAGTGTTTTATCAGCTGAATCATGACATGAGTCAGTGCTCACAGCACAGACGGTGCTTTAGTCTTTTATTTGTTAAAGCATTAACCTCAGATTAAAAATGAAACCAGATTCGGAGTTGACACTGTGATGTAAGAAGAACCGTCTCTAGGTGTGTCTTTGTTGTTTTTCATTCCTCCGGGGAAAAGAAAGCAGAGTTATGAAACAGTGAGCACGTTCCCTTTGGAGAGAAAATGTTTCTTTAGGCTGAATATTTAGAGGCGCACAAGTTGGAAACTGTCCAATGAGAGACACAACACCTAAGCTCACCGCTGCCGGAGGCAATCAGGTGAACAATAAGTGTTATAAGAGAGTGAGTCAGTGTGATGCACTCTGAACTGTAGAGAACGAGCAGTTCACGTCTGCTGAATCTGACAGTCAGACAAACACACCTCAGCCTCCCTCTGAGCGCTTACATCAAAGAAGAAATTGATTACAGTCACTGTCGAGGTATTCAGATTCATACGGGGAGAAAAAACATCACAGTGAGGTTAAAATGACGTGTTCAAGAAAACCCCCAAAGTCAGACACACCCTATGAGCAGCACTTGGTGACGCTGGGAAGGAACAAGAGGAGACGTCCAACAGAACCTGGGAGGGGGCAGCCCTCTGCCACCGATCGCTGGGGGATATTTTCTCAACACACTTTCAAAAAACCCCAAAACCCTGTTTAAAATGAGTTTTTCCTCATCAGCTGTGTGAGGTTCATGTTGAGCTCAGGACAGTAACACAGGGACATGAAGCATTTCCTCTGCCTCCAAACTTCATGCTGATTAAGTCCAGCGGCTCGAGATGTTTGTGACTGAGGTCACCTCACCTGAGTAAACAGCTGGTGCCACAGTTGCATCAGCTCGGATTCTCCTGGCAGAACAACAGAGAGAAGCGTGGCTTATTGACGCTGACACACGGGAGATAGTCTGCGAGTCCGAGTTGAAGTTTGAGGGAAATCTCTGGCCTTCATGGTCACTTGGTAAACCTGGTTTCTGTAACTTGATCCCAGCTGTCGGTCAGACTCCCGATCGCCCTGATGTCGGTCAGGGGCGAACGTTCGCACGTGTGTTGTGCAAATATTGATGCAATAATGCTTCAGTGGCACAGCTTAACACACAAACACCAAACAGACCCAAAACACACAGAAAAAGATCTGCGGCAGCTTATTAGCTGCAGTGACATCATATCCTGTGGCTGCAGTGACATCATATCCTCCTGGATGAGAACAGTTTGGTGGTCGTCCCCTTTCTGCTGCATTGCCAGGATGGTCACTGCAAAGGGTGCAATAATAAAATCATGAAATGTTTCTCTGTACCAGGCTGCCCCTGCAGGCTGCAGGCTGCCTTGTGATTCACTTTTTTCATCATTGCTCTGGTTTACCACAAACTGCTGTTGCTGCATTCACTGCGGGGGAGATCGGCCCTCTCTGCCAACAGCAGGAACAAGCAGCAGCCTGTTGAAACTCTCCCTCAGTTTCAATCAAAGCTTTAAAGGAGCGGGTGCAAGTCTTTTCAGGGCTGCTTTTCTGAGCCGTGATCCCGGTGAGCTCGCTGCACACAGAAGGGGCTGAGGTGCTGGCTTTTTGGGCGGGGCTGGTCAGATTGTGATGATTTGTGTGCAGGCTCTTGCTGGGATTTCAGAACAAACTACAAACCATATGAAACGCTTCACACTCTGTAAACATCTCTAATGCTGCTGTTTGTTAGATTAAAGCTCAGGAAGCTTGTGGATGTGCCTTCTTTTCTTTCACCATCACAATACGAACAAAACAAGTAATTCACATGCAAGCTGGAGGGAAAGTGGAGAACAGAAGAAAGTGCACAACTGAAATGTAAACAGCCAGCTTCCTCCCACAGTCCTCACAATAATGCAAGCACTTCCTGTGGTCAGACTGGAAAAGCACCAGTCCAACACCTGTGAAGCCACAAAAATACATGGAAGTGCATCTACAAACAGTTATTGTACAAAAAATCATTTAAAAGAAATCAAAATAAACTTGACCTTTGACCTCTTACTTTCTCATGCAGCGATAATGCGTTGTGAGTGCAATGGGAGATCTCAGTACTGCCTGCACGACGCGTTGGGTTTGCACTGCGTCGACTGTCAGGGAAACACGGAAGGCCGCAACTGCGAGCGCTGCAAGGATGGCTTCTACCTGCAGGGGGCGGGACAGAGCTGCTCGCCCTGCCGCTGCAACCCTACAGGTGAGTGCAAGTCTCACAAAACCCTTATGTGTGGAAAATGTTAGACGTACAAACCAGAGAGCAGAGGTGGGAGGATCAATTCAAATATCCATAGTATCAGTACCAACGCTGGCACCAGATCAGATCGATACAATCCTCCACATATCCTGTAAGTTCATTATGTTTTTATTGGAAACGAAAACTACACCTCAAACACGCCTCATCAAAACTGTCTGAACCTTTCTGTGTTCCTGGCACGTCTTTAGAGGCGACACATTTACTTTCCCGGTCTCATAAAACAGTTTCCAAACATGAGAGGCTGAACGTTTTTGCTTCAATGTGTTAACTCATTGCTGTGGAAAAATGAAGCTGCAGTTCCTTTAATGGCCACTTGGGGCTGACGACGAACCGATGTCATCGTTTACTTGAGTTGTTCTGCCCGGGCTTGTTTTTCCTCAGGTTCTGTCAGCAAGTCATGTGACAGCACGGGGCGCTGCAGCTGTAAAGAAGGCGTCACAGGAGACAAATGTGACCGCTGCCCCAACGGACCAATCGGAGCTGACGGCTGCCCCCAAAGGTGAGAGACAAATGTTACCTCATATGCTTCAATTCTCAACACCTTCAGTGCACTTTAATGCATGTCATTGCTTACATTTGGTGTCTTTTATTTGATGAATGGTTTTGTAACTGCAGTTAAAAAATGTTTACATTGAATTCTGTCTTCAGTCACTTTACAGTTTTCAGTCCTTAACTTCAGCCCACAGCTCTTTTCTATTGATTTCAGTGCTTGCCTTCCATCTTTCCATTACAGGTTTTTAAGTAGCTTTAAGTACTTTATGTGCTTCAGATGAATACAAACACATCTGAGCAGTTTTAAACAGCCCACTTCTTCCACAGCCTTCTTTGCATTATTTTTCAGTTTTTAGTTCACAGAAATATTCTCCTGTCTTATTTTGATAGTACATGGCTCACTTCCTGTTGTTTCTTGCGTTTTCAGCCGTCAGCCCAGGCAGGAATCTGAGAGTCTGACTCTGCCGTGTTTCTGTTACGGCCACAGCAGCCGATGTTCAGCACGATCCGGTTACTCGGTCCACAAAATCACCTCCACCTTCACCACCGGTAAACCTTTCTCCTTCGTTACCTTCATAATAAAAGAACCCTAACATTTCCTACATTTCAAAGTAAAAGTGCACAATAAGTGAGGTGACAGACTCTGGTGTGCTTCAGGTGTGGAGGACTGGAAGGTGGGGACGATGCAAGGTGAGACTCCAGCCGATACTCACTTCCGCTGGTCACCAAAACACCAGGACGTGGAGGTGATCTCCAAAAACAGCCTGCCGGTTTACCTGTATGCCCCAGGTGAGTCAAGCCCCACCTCTTCTAACAGCATAGCCCCACCCACACTTCTTTGTCTTTCTTTTCATTCCTGTCATGACTGATGTTCTCCTTTCTCACAGACTCTTACCTCGGGAACCAGCTGCTGAGTTACGGCCAGAACCTCTCCTTCTCGCTGCGTTTGGACCGCGGCGTCCGATACCCGTCCGTCAACGACGTGATCCTGGAAGGTGGCGGCTTAAGAGTCGCTGCCTCTCTGGGTGACCTGCGATCTGTGGTCCCCTGTGGTCAGAAGATCACCTACAGCTTCAGGTCAGAAAATCCACGGTGTGAAGTCGCTGAAAGTTTGATGGTTTTGTCTGAAGCGCTAAACACGACGTGGAGAACAGATTTGATTGGTCGGGTGTTATTATTGGTCAGATAATTGGAGTAAAAAGGCTCAGAGGTCCAGCTAGCAGCTACAGCCACCTGTGTCACCATCCACCTGTCAGTCAAAGAGGCCACGCCCACAATAATGCAAACTTTAAAACTTAAGTCTTAACTCCCACGGGAGTCTGTGGGAGCCCTGCGACCTGTCCAGGGTGTACCCCACCTCTCGCCCTATGACAGCTGGGATAGGCTCCAGCACCCCCAGCGACTCTGAAAAGGATCAGCGGAAGCGAATGGATGGATGGGAGTCTGTGGGGACTCACTGCTGGAGCCCCTGGTGGGCATTAGTGGGACTGTCACTGCTGCTTTCTCCTCAGTTTCTGCTATAAATGAATGTTAGTGAAAGTCATTGAACTTTAATGCATTGTTCCAGCCGCCTGCAGCAGCTCTGCAGTTTGAGAACACTGGCCTGAAATATCAGGTGTCGTGTTTTGATGAGGCAGAATAGCTCCCACTTACACTGTGACTGGCATCTCTGTGTGACATCATTTGTCCAGCAGGAATGTGAAAACGTTTCCAGCCCAGCTATCAAAGGTTCAGACAGCCAGGCTTCTCTGAGGCGTGAACATTCCTGAGGCGAGGCTGTTAATCACAACAAGTAGAGACGCAGCAAGAATCTCAGGCACTCCGTTAGTACCTGGCTGTGTTTACGAGGGATTTACTGCATGAGCGATGTGGAGAAAGTGGGTGGAACAACACTGCTCCAATAAACGTGGAGTCTGACCTGCAGATGTTCTTCATGCCTCTCTCCTCATGCACACGTGGGTGAAACTATGATGGACCTTCGGAGCTGAATGCAATGAGCCGAATCAGAATTTCTCTCAGACTCTGATACATTTAATGAGATTTAATGTCATCGTGATACCAAATTCTTTCTTGTTTGCACATCTGGCTACACATCTGGATTGATTTAGTCAAGAAGTCACTTGCAGTCCAAATATTAGCAAAGCAATAAGAAGAAACACATCAAAATGATTCCTGTTTTCTCGGAGGTTCATGAGCTTCCATGTTGAAGGACAGTGCAGGGAGAAGACGTCGTCTTCCTGAAACATTGTTTGAACTTCTGTCTTTTTCTGAACAGACTGGACGAGCGGCCCGGCAGCAAGTGGAGGCCTCAGCTCTCCGCCCTGCAGTTCCAGACGCTCCTGCAGAACCTCACAGCCATCAAGATCCGAGCCACGTTTGGAGACACCGGTGAGCCCTTTTCCTTCTCTTCCACAGAGAAGAAAGAGATAAAATCCAAGAAAAGAACAACAAAGAGTGAAGGATGAGCGGCTCTCGCACACAGTTTCATGAGCTGTTGTTTCTTTTTTCAGGACGTGGCTACCTCGATAGCGTGCAGCTGGTGACTGCGCAGCGTGGAGACGGCATCCCGGCCCGCTGGGTGCACACCTGCAGCTGCCCGCCGGGTCATGAGGGCGAGTTCTGTCAGCGGTGTGCGCCCGGTTTCAAACGCAGAGACCCCGCAGATGGAGCCTTCAGCCCCTGTGAGCCCTGCAGCTGCAGAGGAGGCAGCTGTGACCCGCAAACTGGAGACTGTTACTCTGCCGATGAGACGCCCGCGGATCAGAGCTGTTCCCAGGGCTTCTACAGAGACCCGAGGCGGCCGGAGACCTGCGTGAGGTGTCCCTGCGCGGATGGCGTGTCCTGCTCACTGGGTCCTGGTTCTCTGGAGCCTCGCTGTGAGAGGTGCCCATCAGGAACCTCTGGTGAGACGACATCAACAACATGATGTTTAGTTGATGTTTTGTTTCAGCTCTTAAACGTCTTTAGTTGAATTTGAATAATTCTAGAATATTCTAACCTGACTGTGTGTCTCTGTCCTCAGGTCCTCGCTGTGACGTTTGTCAGGAAGGTTATTATGGCGACCCCCTGGGTACCGGAGGTGTGCAGCGTCCCTGCATACCCTGCCACTGTAATGGTCACATCGACGTCAGAGTGCTGGGAAGCTGCGACCGCAACAGCGGCGAATGCCTGAAGTGCGTGAACAACACGAAGGGACGGCATTGTGAGGACTGTGTGAGAGGTTTCTACCACAGGCAGCCCACCGACGCCTGCAAACGTAAGAACGACGCACAGTCAGAGGAGTTTCTGATGTAGACGTCTGGGTTTCATCTGCAGGGAAATCTTTGTGTTCTTTACTGTAAAATTGAATCTTAGATGTCAGAAAGCAGTAAAACAGTTTTTTACAAACAGAACTGACATGTTTCAGTTTCATGAGCTGCTCAGAGAGAAGCTGTTTAATAATCTTTTAAGCTCACAGCAAAGAAAATCATCAGAATTGTGGTTTTTGATGGTGGTGTTGGGTTGCAAAGCAGCATGCAGCTGCCCAGCAACTGTGTGCAGCTAAAACAGCTTAAACATGGCTGCGGTTACCTCGATGTGTTAAAGTGTATCAGCTGATCAACGCTAAGCTCAATCTTGTTTTTCTTTGGTGCTGTATTGATCATTTACTTAATGAATATGCAGAATAAGCATCAGTTACAGAAAACAGTGAAGTGAAAATTGAATTTAAATTTGAACCAAGTTTAAAAAACAACATGATCATTAATTTGAGCAAAGCTAGTTTATATTAAAGTTTCAAAGACCTTTAAAGCACAAAACATTGGCCCACATCTGGAAACTTCTCAACACCCCCACAGGTGGAATGCTGCCCCCTGCTGGTGCACCTTTTAATTACACTTTTTGTGCTGTGACGGTTTTCCCAGATGTGATCCAGCAGTAACATCTTTTCCTGTTTTCCCGTCAGCGTGTAACTGTGACGTCCAGCGCTCGGAGTCCGATCAATGCGATGCTTCCGGGCAGTGTCGGTGCAGACCGGGCTTCGAGGGTCTGAGGTGCCAACGATCCAGCTGCCCCGCCTGTTTCACCCCCATCAAAGCAAAGGTGGGGTACCTGTAACAGGCGCCTGCTGTCATACACAGAAAGTGTTACGTTTATTTTACAGAGCGCCCCCTGCTGTGTGGATGCTATATTTTCCATATCATACCACCTGAGGCTTTGAGATATTACATTTGCAGTTTATGATCATCATAATAAAACAATATTATCACAATATCACCCTATAGAAACTCTGAAGTTTCATCTGCTTATTAAGACACTGTGGCATCTAAACGTATTCCTTTTGGCTCAGATGGCTGCTTATGCTGCCAAACTGAGGGACCTGGAGTCTTTGTTCTCTGACACGGACGGAGGATTGAAACCAGCTAATAACAAGGAGATAGAGGCCGCTCTGACAGATGCTATGGAGCAGGTGGACGACATGATGGAAGACGCCAAGCAACTCACAAGTAAGACAGCATGTTATCTGTGCCATCACCGGAAGGCTTTTAGGACCCAGTACCAATTTGCCAAACACTAAACTAAACCTGTGACTGCTGAACATGTTGTGACTTCTTGTATGTTAAAAGTAAAATATGTGAGTATAATGGGAAAATGTACTAATTCCTATGTTTATAAGTGATCAGTCAGCTGCTGTTTGTTACAGTTACAGTTGGTAAAAATAAAAATCCACATTGTAGAAGCTTTAATAAGAAATTTTTACTCAATAACTTGGTTAAGTGAACTTGCAGTTTTTAGAAGAACTTAGTAGACCTGCAGCCGAATGGTTTCGCTCAGGTTTCCATAGCAGATGTACTGGAGAAGGTTTCATTGGTTAAAATAAAGTCGATTTCTTATTGTTTGTCTGTAACAGAAGTGGAGAAGAGGCTGCAGGACCGCCTGTCGTTCATCAGCAAGCAGCAGCTGGACGAGGAGGAGAATCTCCTAAACATCAAGGACGCAGCCGCTGACATCAAACTGCAGCAACAGACGTACAAGACGAAGGTGGGGGAGGTCCAGAAGCTGATCGAGGAGATGAAAGTCCAGCTGGAGAAGGCCAAATCTGACCGCGAGTTCGCTGTAAGGCTCCACGCTGACAGACGCAGAGATGAACACGTCGTGTTTGACAGAATCATTATTTTATTTTAGAGGGGTTGTGTTGTATTTGGGTGTGCGTGTATTTAGAGGCAACAGGCAAAGGTTTAGAGAAGACAAGAAATTTTGGGAAAACAGAAGCTGACAAATTGGCAACGATGTTTTCTTGTCTAACCTCTGTTTATTTTTCAGGATGTACCTCAGAGCGACTCTCCGCTGGGTTCAAACGACCTGTCTTCGCTGGTGACGACGGCTACCAACCTGGCTAACAAGTAAGTGCTGATTTCACAAATCAGTAAGACGTTTTTTGGCTACCATGCAGACCGGTCCATGTTACCCACCGTCTCTAACGCCGACGCCTTTGCCTTCCAGTCATCAGACGTTCGCAGACGCTGTGGAAAGAAACGCTAACAAGGCTCTGAGTGACTCGCAGCAGAGTCTGACTCTGGTCAGAAACCTCATGAACAGAGAGAACAAAGTGAAAGAGCTGATTGGAGACCTGAAAAGCATGTAAGTATCTCCTCTGAGCTTCAGAGACAAAGACTCTTTTAGACTCTGAATCAACCACTTTGTTGATTTACGTGCACTTTGCATGTAAACGCTTCAGATTTGTTAATGACAGCAGAATCTAAACCCGGTGCCTAAAGACTAAACTGGAGCCACCTGTGTGTGTCCAGGTATGAACAGACTTCAGCTCAGGTGAAGGGTTTTGAGAACCAAGCCAAACGTCTAAGCAGTGATGCCATAGAGGAGAGCAAAATGGCGGACGGCATGTTGAAAGACATCGCCAACATGGAGCAAAACCTCCCCCCATCTCTGCAGGTAATGGCTGGAGAGGACAGATTCTTCTTTTTATTATCATCTACTTGTTCAGTGTCTCTAACCTCCTTTGTTCTCCCATGATGCACAGGGGGCGACTGATGCGATGCGTTCCAGGGTGGATGGAGTGACAGAGGCGATGGATGAGAACCTCGCAGGCATTGATGCGCTGCAGCAAGACATACTGAGAGACAAGGCTGTCGCTGAGGACCTGCTGGCCAACGGCAAAGCTGCCCAGCAGGTACGAAAGTGTCACAGATTCACCTCTGGTGAGCAGGAGATGTCCAGTTAAAGGAGGAAATGGCTAAATGACCAAAATCGTTTGAGTATCAGTAAACATGTTTATTTCTGCTGTAACGTTGGACGTTTTAACAATCAACACCTCTGTTCTCAATCCCTCGCTGCAGGAGTACAACGGCCTCGTGGACAGAGTCAATGTTGCCAAAGCTGACACCGAAGGAGCCATCAAACTCATCAACAGCAAAAGTGATGAGCTAGAAGATGCCCTGAAAACCCTGAAAGGTAGGCTCACCGAGCGATGGGGCGGCACTCACCGAGCGATGGGGCGGCACTCACCACCATAACTCTAGCGGCAGGCTGATGCCACTCTTCTTTCTTCTCAGGCTTCGACCAGCAGATCGCAGGCAGCAAAACAAAGGCAGACGCTGCCATCAAGCGTCTGCCTGACATCAAGACCACCATCCAGCAGGCTGCTGGCAATAATAATGCAACGCTGTCCATCCTGGGAGATGTTCAGGACAGTTATGATAACGCCCTGGAAAACATCAACAAGCTCGGGGACGTGGTCACTGGTCTGGAGGTAGCATGAATACTGTGGCGTTACTTTATGACGCATTCTTTATGTTGGAAATGATAAAACAGGCGAGACGTCAGGGACAAGTTTACGTTTGTTGAAGAAAGCAGCTGTAGAATTGACTCTGTGAAATTTCTTTAAACAAATGTGTTTGATTGGTTATTTTTTAAGTTGAACGGAGACTTTTGTCTTTACCCTTCAGGGAGAATTTGCATCTTTGCCGGCTCATGACAATATACTGGAAGAAGCTACCAAACTGAACAGAGAGGCGACTAACCTGAAAACAACGGCGGGAGGCGTTGTTGGAGAGCTGGCCTCCGAGCTGGAGAAAGCTGAAAACCTGCATGCTGACGCCCAGGAGGTAAACTGACCACACTGAAGTAACCTGTCACAGACGCACAGACGCACTCGTATAAAACGATGGACACGGGGTTAAAGATGTAAATGTTTCCCCTGCAGGCGTCTTTGGGAGCGGGTGGAGCTTACAACAACGCCAGGCTGGTCAGCGAGGAAGTGCAGAAAACTCTGCGAGAGGTCCAGGGTCTGCTGGCTAAAACCAGTACGTACACTTTTTATCTGACTCACACTTTGGGAGTTTAACCTGAAGTCCTGTTTTATTTATGAAGTTGCAACGCGTTGCTTTTTATCTCCAAAAGTTGATTCTGTTCATCTGGACGTAGCGTTTGTGGGAAACAGAATCAACTGTTGGAGATTTCTTTTCCTGGAGACGTTGCTTTTTAACGGGGTCAGCTTCACAATCTCCAGAAAGGCCTGAGTGCCCTTCTGAGGCAGCACGAGCTGCTTCCTCACCGCGTCTACTCTCTTTTCTCAGACCAGTCCAGTGCTGTGGATTTAAAGAAGGTGAAGCAGCTGGAGGACTCGTTGGCTGGTGCTAAGAAAGCTGTGGAGGGCAATCTGAGCCCCCGACTCAGAAACATGGAGGAGCAGGAGGCCGCGCACATGCGCCAGCTCAACTCGATCAACCGCGACATCGACACCATCCTGGCAGACATCGCTAACCTCAGGGAGATCCTGGCATCCATCCCCAACGGCTGCTACAACAGCCCACCCATCGAGGAGGCCTAAAGCGTGACCTGACTTACTGCCATCACTTTGTGTTTTTGCACTTTTCAACTACTGACAACCTTCTTTTTGTCTGTAATACATAAAAATATTGAATTATTTAGAATCCGTATCTAACGTGCTAACTCGTTTCTAAACCTCTGAGTTTGAATCTTGCTTTTTAAAATTTAAAGACAAATCACCTCCGATGTTTTCATTCATTTGTCCCTAAATCTAAACTGTACGACACCTTAAACTCATCACGTAGGCATAAGACATGTGCTCCTTACACATTATTTTTCTCTATTGAATGATTTTGTCTAAATCATTCAGTTTTTAGTAAAAGGATCTTTTGGAGCAGATTAATGCACTGCTGTTTCCTTCTACGCTCAGCGGGGAGTATCTGCTGTTTTTATAAAAATATATTCTGTGTGTTTGCATTCTGTGAATATATGTTAGAGTATTTATAACTGTACATACACCATCGTTTTTAAACCTTCATGCATTCAGTGTTTTTGTTCTACCGAGTCTGACCACCAAGAATATTTATATGAAAATAAAAGATAAAAGTTCTGACATTTAAACCATGTTTCACTTCATTATTCATCACTTCTTAGATTCATGTAACTGGTATTTCTGTGTGTGGGTCAAACATCCGACGCAACAGACCGGACGCTGAAGACGAGCAGGATGAAATGAGCCCATCTGAGTCAGAGAGGCTGAGGTGCTTTAGTCAAAGAAATGTTTTATTTTGGCAGCAGCGAGGTGTGAATGTAACCACAGCTTCAAATCAGTTCAGAAGCAGAGCGGTGACGTGGACACGAACACAGCGAAACAAACAAACAGCTGAAAACGGTCAAACTCACGTTTCCTTACATCCTCTTTGGAGAGTGACACTGATGACTGTAATTAAACCTCTGTCCTGATCTGTAAACACACATTTGTGCTCATAAATCACACACACACACACACACACACACACACACACACACACACACACACACACACACACACACACACACACACACACACACCTAAAATGCCATCACAGATTACATGTAGAAGAAGTGAGTGCAACAGAAAAGGCAGATTAATTAAAAAAATACGAATTTTCAGCTACATGATACAAAAAAAGTGACTGAAAGCAACGAATCCTTTAAACACACACACACACACACACACACACACGCCTGACCGCGTGTAGAAATCGTACGTGTCCCGGGGATGCCTTCTGTACAGAGCGAATAGAAATGGCCGGACGTGGGAGGTGATGATCCCCGCTGCAGCGATGTTTTATTTTTTTCATATAGATATTTGATCTTTTTTTAACTTCTTTCTTTTGTTTTTCTTTTTTTGCAAACACGTTCACAACAGATTATAATCTACCAAGTGATAAACACTCATGCCAGAACCAAACTGTCTAAGCATGCAGTCTAAGAACGGGAGCAAACGAGGAGGAAGGATGCTGAACACTGCTGCCGCCGAGGACATCATCTTCATCACTGCAGAGCTTAAGCTTGGCTACAGCCTGATGGTTACCTGCAGTATGTGCCGAGCTCTGGTTCCTGGCGCATCTACGTGTGGAAGAGAGAGCTGGATTATGTGGCAGCAGCGTCGCGGTGTTACATTTTTGCAGAAGAGCTGCAGGAAACGACGGGCCTCATGCAAGAACGCCACAGACTGTAAATAAAGATGGACACAATGAAGCATAACGCCACCTGCTGGTGCTGCTGAGTCATCACGCTCGGACACTTGGTGTGAGCTCTTTCTAACTTTAGTTTTGAATGACGACTGAAGCTTCTAGACCCTTTCGCCCTGCGCTGCTCCGACCCTGGAGCTCCTTCCTCGGACACCGTGCGAGTGTGACGCCTGGGAAAAGCCTGGGAAGGATTTGGGGTTGGTGTTTCACAGCTTACTGGAAACACGGGTCAGTGTTAGCTACTGTAGCTGCACCGTGCACAGACTGAGCCTGGTGCTCTGGGTCCTTAAAGTATTTCTGGTGTGTGTGGAGAAAAGCAGTTTAGAGCCGGAGGTGGTGGCGAGACTTCCTGCACGCCATCATTACACATTTAGGTCATCCAACAAGAAGGTTTTGAACTGGAGTCAGCAACTAGTGGCCGTTACATGGTACTGCAACCTGAGTGACCCACGCACTGATCCAGCCTAGAGGTTTTGACTGGTCCACGTAGTCTAAGGAAATAAGGAGTGTCGATTCAGGGAGGCTCTGATCTTACCGCTGCAGCTCTCCGTCATCTTCAGTCAGCCGGAGGCGCTTCTTGGTTGAAGTGTGGTTAAAGGTGGAACCTGGTGGAACATCAGGTGTTTGGTGACGGGGTTAATTGTGCCGAAATCTTTAACAGCTCAAACAAATTCATGGGGATCATCCTGCTCTGCTGCAGCTGTCTGTCTCTTTCAGTGGACCGTATTTCAGATTGGGACTAAGTATCTGTGGATGTGTAAGCCGGGCCGGCATCCTGAGCTCATGAATGGTTCTTGCATGAAGCCCCGCCCAGCACGATCCTGCGCACACTGAGCATGCCCGACTGTGTCATGCATTCGCAGACCTTAATAAAGAACGAGAAAGAGAAAACACCGCCGTCGCCGCCACAGCCCTGAGGAGTTACCTCTGTGCATCGTCCCCAAGACCTCCCAAAATACCCCCCTCCCCCTCCCCTGATGTAAAGTCACATGACACAGACAGAAGGAGGAGCACTAACGCTCCTGTTGGAAAGCAACAGCTCAAAGAAGAGTATATGTTTGACACAGAAGACAGACAAGTTTTCGATTGAGGAGGAGGAGGGCTCGTGTTTTAAATAGATGATGGTAGTAGGTAGGACCCCCCTCCCCCTCCTCCTCCAGTCTCCCTGTTTTCATGCGGGCAGGTTGTTGTCGTCTCTATCCCGAGGCGTTGATGTACAGCTGACTCTGCAGGATGTAGTCGATGACGGGCTGACTCAGGTAGTCCACAACATGGCCGTCGCCATGCTGCAGCGCCAGTCTGTGGGCGGAGAAACAGACGGCGTAAAGGTCACGCTTTCAACAGTTTGGATCCAGAGTGAATTCATTTTAATGAACCTCTTTGAATGTTAAAACTTTGAAAACCATGAAACTGAAACGTGGACGCTGGTGCGAAAGCGTTTTCTAAATATCTGAGTTCCCACCTGCTCTTGGTGGAGCTGACGATGGCCATCGGGTGGCTTATCGCGTCCTTCACCACGATGATGTTGTCCTGAAACAGAACAGAAATGAGCTGAGACGCTGGAGGATGTTTCTCTGGGTCAAAGGTCATGTGATCTGGAGGTGAGCTCTGACCTTGAACTTGCGCAGAACGGAGGAGTGATTAATGATCCTCTCTGTGTCGGCGCCATCACGAGGAACCACCACGATCCCAAAATCTCCCACAATCACCTCCATCTGAAAGCAGAGGAAGACGAGCTTCAGGCTGAGATCGGTTTGAACGACGGGACGACGACTTCAGCTTCATCAGAGCAAAAGAAAAGCTGACTGAGCTGCTCTCTTTATGTCCTGTTCTGATGGCTGATGCTCATCTCCAGTTAACATGAATCTAAATCCTGTGAGCTGCTCTAAACTCTCCGTTTTGTTCCACTGTTGGCTACGTATGATGTCACAGAGAGGGTTTGTCCTTACATGGTCACCTCAGGCACACAGACTTGAAACCTTCTGTTTGTGAGGGATTAGCCAACCAGAAGAAGGATGGCTCAAAGGGGGAGGAGCTTAAAAAGCACATTTCAGACAGAGCATGAACTGAGGGGCTGCGTTGAGGCCCAGTATAAGACACAGTAGGATTATTTTAAACTGTAAATCATGCAAAGCTGCTCTAGAAGAATCCAAGAATAACACGTTAATGTGATGGAATCACCTGAATGATCTGATAAAATAAGACATTTCTGTCAGTTTAAGCGTTCACATGAGGAAGGTTACCGTTTCCTCGCCGCTTCAATCACAGCTGATGACTTCGTTTCAGCAGTTCTGGTCTCTCCGGTGGACGATCAAGTCACATTACTTCAGATTTATTTGATTTTTGGCGTTTCCATCGCGTTTTTATCTCAGACTGAAAATGTGAGTAAAAACAGGTGGATGGAAACACACCTGCAGTCAAATAAATTCCTCCTAGCTCTGACACACACACCAGGTGAGTGAACCACTGACGCTTTCTTTGACAAGCGGTCGATCGCCTCCTGTTCACTTCACCTCGGTTGTTGACGCAGGAAAGTTTGCTGCAACTTTTCAGTCCTCGCGAGTTTATAACGAACGTTAAAACTGGATCACAGCGTTTATGAGTCTTCATTTAGTGAGACTCATTTCTCCATGAAAACACAGAAAGTGACGTTTCTGCAAAACCTGAAGCTGCCTTTAGTGATGTCAGCAGCAGCACTCTCACCCCACCGGCATCGTAAATCAGCCGTCTGTGCAGCTCAGGCCCGTCACGCCTTGAAACGCTGCTATCAGGAAAACTGCAGCCAATCAGAACGGGACCATTCTGTGTCCTCCAGTTCGAAAGACTTCAAAATAAAAGTAACTAGCCTCATGTGTGAAGTGTTACGGTTTCACTGAAGTCGTACAAACAGACTGACACGAGGTGTCCCCGTTTATCTTCCATAGAAACGTTTCTTAAAGTCTTTCTGTTTCTCCAAATAAGCATTCGACAGGAAGTGAGAAATCTGGATTTCTTGTTATTGCTCAGGCTGTTTAGTAACTTTACATCTTCTAATGCAGCCGAAGGCTGAAGAGACAGCGCGGACACTTCCAGCCGGCCTCTAAAAACACCTCGCTGCGTTTCTGGTGAATTTCACTGCATAAATCTCATTTATGGATCGTCTGCTCTGCGTGCAGCGCCGCTTTGGAGAGAATAATGCTGGAAAATTTTCCCTTGTCAACAACATTCATCGTTACAGCCGAGTCCTGGGATTAAACTGTATATTGAAAATGGACATAGCCCCTGAAGTCCACTTTTGAAGCCTTGAGTTAAGCTTCTGAGAGCTTTAGCTGTGAAAGCTGCTCTCCGGGTTACTGCCTGCGTTACTTTGATGGAGACATTATTTCCAAAATGAACATCAAATAGTTTTCGAGGCACCGGCTTCACTTCGCACACCCAAAAGCTACGTCCATCTTTTATATCCAGCCTACAGTTTGGGAAAAGAGCTGAGGAGCTGGGCTACATGTGAGTGGGGCGGGGCTACATGTAAGTGGGAGGGGCTATGGTATGCTTACATCACTGTCCTTCCACAGGCCAGGGATGCAGAAGGACTCCAGGAGATCACTGCCACACAGGAGCAAGATGCGCAACTCTACAGACGGCAAACAGGCAGGAGGAAAGAGACACGCCCTCAGTAAACATCATGTTTACCGGATCCAAACAAACAAACACAGCAGGAAGGAAAACCGGAGGACACGACACACGAGTCCGCTCAGGTCCACACACTGAAGACCCCACTCACCGATCTCCTCGTATCTCATCGCAGTCCCCAGGTTGGCGTTTTCATCTGACACAGAGAGACAAACACATGTGATTACACGGCGGTGAAGCAAAACACGGGCACACACAGGCTCCTCGTGATAGTGCCGCCTTGTCTTCAGACAGCTCTTACTGACACACTGAGCTGTGAAGTGGAACCAAATGTTTTGTGACGCCGCTCATACAAAAACCCCAATTTGAATTTAGCTGATTGAAACTTTAAGGGCCTCTCGTTCTGCACCTCTGGACTTCTGCCACACCTGCTAGTTCTGACCAATCAGGCATCACCTTCTGTTCCACTGATCATCACAGGTGAGAAGAGCTGAGTCTGCAGATCTGACCATGCAGCACGCTCATCAGGTATCAGGTCAGGAGCATCACGAGGAGCATGTTTCATCCTTTACTTCTTCTTCTTCTTTCAGGCGCTCCCTCCAGGGCTCACTACAGTGGATCTCCTCACATCCTCCTCGGTCACACAGACCTTCTCTACCTTCATCAATCTTATTTGAGGTCTTCCTCTTTTTCCTCCAGCCTGGCAGCTCCATCTATGTCCCCGCTCTGCACATGTCAATGTTTGGTTTCTCCCCCCACTAGAAAACGTGCAGGCTTAATGCAGTCACATGAGCAGACTGCGCCGCGGCACGCTTGAAGAGGTGAGGGTGGCACCTGTGCTGTGAGCTTATCTACACCCGAGCACAAACTCCGAGGCTTCCTCAATTTGAAAATCGCTTTGTTAAGTAATTAGCACAAAGTTCACATCACCATTTCCAAAAAAATCCCCCAACTGAGGTTCAAACACTAAAAACAGCAGCTGTGCTGGAGGAAGTCCAGAGCAGCACGAGGAGGGAAGGGCGGATCGTCCAGATCAGCTGTGTTTTTGTTGCTTTTATAGAGAAATAGCAAAACTTTATGTTAGACAGTAATGAGAAAGAAAGAAAGAATGAACAGCACAGAAGAACATATTCATGTATCCACATAAAAACACTTGTTTATTGGTTATTTTCATTATGTGTGAATGTTGTGGTCGTGTGTGTAAAGTCAAGACATCAAATTCTGATTGCTTCTCCATCTCGTCCTCGATCCGAACTGGCATTTATAAGGGATCGAGCTTTTATTTTGTAACTTCAGCTTTTATTTTGTAATGTTCTTATTTGTAAATTCTTACCAACGAAGGTGAAGCGTTCGATGTGCGGGCGCGCGCAGCAGATTTTGCCCAAACTCTCGCTGATCTTCCCCCACAGCTTGACTGAGAGGCAGAGAGGACGTTTAGAGCCCAGCACCACACATCAGCTCATTAACACTCATTAAGAACCTGAAATATGACTCACTGGCTGTGGGCGTGTGGTTCATGTTGTTGTTGTTCTGGTAGATGGGCGTGGTCTGGTTCTGTGGCTGACCAATCACAGGAGTGGTTGACGGCGTGTTGACGTTGGATAGAATGCAGCCGGTGACTCTCTGAGGACGCAAACATCGTTAGAAACTCTTCTGTAACTTCATCTCGGAGTTGTTACAGGTGCTTTCTGTAACTCTTTCCCCAGCAGGGGGCAGCATTTCACTAGTGGGAATGTTTGTTGCTGTTGAGCCTCATTTCAGTGACGGGTGTAGAGCAGTTTAGAGCAGTTTTTTGTCACCTTCTGATGATGCTTTTTCATTTTGGAAGGTTTGAAATAATATTGAATACAGAAATTTAAAATACGCGTCTTTAAACTTTGAATTGCTCGTCATCTCCGAGCATGAAGTAAGGAGAGCCTTCAAGAGAGTGAACACCAGGAAAGCAGCAGGACCAGACGGCATCCCAGGTCGTATCCTAAGAGACTGCGCATACCAGCTAGCTCCTGTGTTCACTGAGATATTCAACATCTCTTTATCTCAGTCGGTGATCCCCACATGCTTCAAAGAGTCCATCATTGTTCCTGTCCCGAAGAAACCCCACCCTGCTTCTCTCAATGACTATCGCCCTGTAGCCCTCACCTCAGTAGTGATGAAGTGCTTTGAACGCCTGGTCAGAGACTTCATCATTTCTTCACTACCAGACACACTGGACCCACTACAGTTCGCTTACCGTCCAAATCGTTCCACAGACGATGCCATCTCTCATCTCCTCCACACATCACTCACTCACTTGGACACTAGAAGGGGGAATTATGTTAAAATGCTCTTCATAGACTACAGCTCTGCATTTAACACCATAATTCCCTCCACACTCACCACCAAGCTGGAGCATCTGGGACTCAGCTCATCTATGTGTCAGTGGATCTCCAACTTCCTAACTGGCAGACCACAGGCAGTAAGGATGGGCGGACATGTCTCAGCCTCCACCACTCTCAGCACTGGAGCCCCCCAGGGGTGTGTTCTGAGCCCCCTGCTGTACTCTTTGTACACATATGACTGTGTGGCCACTACCAGCTCCACCACCATCATCAAGTTTGCTGACGACACCGTCGTGGTGGGCCTGATCTCTGATAACAACGAGACGGCCTACCTGAAGGAGATTAGGAATCTGGAGAACTGGTGCCAGAGGAACAACCTCCTTCTAAACGTCAGTAAGACAAAGGAGCTGATAGTGGACTTCAGCACTAAGCAGGAGAGGAACTACCAGACCCCCGTCATCAACGAGTGCCCAGTGGAGAGAGTGGACAGCTTCAAATACCTCGGAGTTCACATCACGCAGGACCTGTCATGGTCCTGTCACATCAACACCGTGGTGAAAAAGGCCCGACAGCGTCTCTACCACCTCAGACGCTTGAGAGACTTCCAACTGCCCTCCAAGGTGCTCAGGAACTTTTACTCGTGCACCATAGAGAGCATCCTGGCGGGAAACATCTTAACCTGGTTCGGGAACAGCACCATGCAGGACAGACGAGCTCTACAGAGGGTTGTGCGGTCAGCTGAGCGCACCATCCGCTCCGAGCTCCCTGACCTGCACTCAATCTACAGCAGGCGGTGCTGGACCAAGGCCAGGAAGATCGTGAAGGACCTCAGCCATCCCAACAACAGACTGTTCTCTCTGTTGAGGTCAGGAAAGCGATTCCGCTCCCTGAAGACCAACACAGAGAGACTGAGGAGGAGCTTCTTCCCGCAGGCGATACGGTCTCTCAATCACACCACCACACAGTACTGACCCACACATACAGTTCTTACACACACACTGGACTTTCTGGACTTTGGTTTTGCACAACACTGGTCACTATATTCTTCATTTCCGGTTAATACTTGTACAGCTGCTGTTATTGTGTATATATTTATTTATATTTAGATTTCTTCATACATTCTTATATAGTTCTATATTGTGTATTGTGTATTTTGTTGTACAGTTATTTTATTTTCAACTTTAATTTATATATTTATCTTTATCTTATTCTTCCCAGTTAAATTTACCCTTCATTCTAATTTGTGTTGTACAGTTATTTCATTTTTAACCTTAATTTATATTCTATTCCTTCCTAGTTAAATTTACCCTTTTTAATTTTTCATATTTATTTCCTATCTTATTCATAGCCTTTTCCTTTTTTGTTTTCTTTAGGTCACGAGCAGTTGTCCAAGCATTTCACTACATATCGTACTGTGTATGACTGTGTACGTGACAAATAAAATTTGAATTTGAATTTGAATTTGAATTTGAATTGATCCTGAGACCTTTAGCAGCTCAACCAGTTAAAGTGAGACCAAAGAAGAGTCATGGAAATGACTCAACAAAGGGCTCGACGATGTCTTTCCAGCCGCTGTTACTACAATGACCGATTCTAATGGAAATGAAAAGACTGAGGGGCGTTGCAGATACACAGAGTCAGAAACGCCCACCTTCATCAGGTCGCGGTGATGCTCCAGCACGCTGCAGGTGGTCTGCCAGGTGTCCTGGTAACACTCCCAGGGGTCCACCCTTCACCAAACAAACAGGTAAAGAATGATGAGGACACAAATGCTAGTTTCAGTCTCAGCTGCCAATAAAACGTCCTGCAGATGTTTCACATTAAGAGCCTGCGGGGAACGACGGGGTTCTTTACAATCGTCTGGTTTTGACCAGTGTTTCACGGCTTCTCTCTGGACACGAATCACCTGTGGCTTCACTCAAATTCAGCAACCTGATTTTAGTGTCCTGTTCTCAGTTTCAGCCACCCAAACCCCAAACCTCGTGGGCGTTACTTGTTGTTACAGTGACCTCACAGCAGCCATATTATCGTTCAGATAAATGCATTAAAAAGGCTCCAACAGCACAAACACGGTTATGTGGACATTACAGGAGCACTTCATGTTCCGGCTCTGGCCACTGAGCACCAGCACAGCTGCTTTGTCTCTCTGAGGGGACATTTGTTCACTTCTTCTGTGGTTTTATTTGACGTTGGCTGTTTTTTCAACAAAAACGTGAAAACCACCGAGCTGATGACAGCATATAATAAACAATAAACACAAAGTGTTGATATCAGGGTTATTTCTATTAAATAATAATAATAACTCTCATGTTTCTACCTGCATGACGTCCACAACTCTGCAACTTATCTACCAAAAGTTTTGCTGCTTTTATGATTTACGGCCCCAAAATAAATAAATAAACAACGAGCCACATACTGGCATTTCAGAGCTTTTAATGTGAAACTCCTTGCAGGAAGTCCTGTCTCTAACATGGCTCAAACGTGTTTATTTCCAGAGTAAAAGCCTCTAAAGGGGGTAGAGTCTCACCTGATCCAGTCAGAGCTCTGCACGGCCAGCTGACACATGGTGAGGCGATGTCTGCTGGACACGAGACCCTGCAGACACAGAGCAGCGCCGTCAGCCACGTTTAAAAAACATGAAAAACAAGCATGAAAGGAAACTCATCCTAAACTCACTGAGAAGATGTTAAAAGTGAGCTTTTCCTTCCTGTTGCCAAAGCTCCTGCTCACAGTGGCCCATCTGCTTGTTGGGCTTTTCTGAGATTCCTCTGTGTTACTGTGGGATCTTTACCTGACAGTGTAAACTGTTGTGATTTGGCGCTGTATAAATCAAACTAAATTGAATTAAACAGAGTCCTGTAGTTCATGTGCACTAGTCACATCTTTAACCAGCAAATTAGGTTGAATTTAAGTCCTTCTCTTCTTCTTCATGTCCTCCTTCACTACATCATGAAGCTCCTCTGCGGTCTTCCTCTTTTCCTGCTGCCTGGCAGCTTTGTCTGATATATCCACCCTCCCGCCTGCACGTGTGCAAACCAGGCTCTGTGACTCTGATCCCGCCCATGCTGCTGACTCCCAGTGAACATCTGAACCATTCAGCTCGGCCTCCACAGTCTCCAAACCATCACAGCAGGTCTCACTGCCATCTTGTAAACATTCCCTTTCACCCCTGACACTCGTCCTCCACCCACTCCACCCTGCCTCGGACGGTTCAGCTCAGGTGTTTAATTAAACTCAGAACTAATATCCAGGTAACAGAAAGATGAGTTTTCCAACCAAAATAAGATCTAGATCAAAACAAATCTTCAGCTCTGACTGATTATCCTCGTTAGATTTGAGATTCATCCATCGATCAGGCTCTTATCTTTTCTTAAGCCACAGTTTTCTGTGTCGTCTCATGTGTTTCACCCCTGCGAGGTCCTCCTCCCACCAAAAGGATTAAAAAACTTCAAAGTAATTAAGAGTCTTTCTGGTAGCTCATTAAAGAAAATGTGTGCCGTTCAGAGGGGATGGTGGGAAATCCAGATCAATGAAATATGAAAGCAGGAGTCGTTTGGATAAAACAGACGGAGAGCAGGTGGGAAATGTTCTGCTTTCACGGTGGCTCTAAAGCCGGCCACGTCGCGTTTTCCACCTGTGAATAAAGCCTGACGCACTGCTTTCTGAGGACAGAGAGGTTTGTGAGTCATCGGGCCTGACACACTAATAAGATGAGCGATGTGAATAATCTCCATCGTTAACAATCCATCATTGGGATCGTTCAGCTGCAGGTGACGATGCTGGAAAACAAACATAACTGGAACGAACAGCAAAGTGGATGAAACTGGATTTCTGTAGCATCTATTATTCATGTTGTGTGTTTCTGTAGAGGCAGAGCAAAAGTAGGACGAGACCTTCATTAATTCCTGCAGGAAGCAGAGTGGAAAGCTGCAGCTGCAGACAGCGCGATCTGTGCTCGACTCTAACATACGAAACACAGTCTGCACTCTGCAGGAGGATGAAGCCGCATGTTAAAGGCATCTGTCCGCAATACTAACAATAACCAAGATGTAACATCTGTTTTTCAACCTTATTACCATTCGTGTGGAGCAGAAATTGTTTGGTTCTAACTGGATGATTTATATTTCTGCGCATGCCTGGCTGGCCTCATTCCAATCTGGTCCTCCTGGCGTTCTGTTTCACAGCACTGCGTACGTGTTACCGTCATTTCCAACGTGCAGTTTTATTTACTGAGGTTGGTTGCACTTCTGGGAAAAACTGTACCTAGATTTCAAGATTTAAATTATTTATTGCAGAAAAGTCCAATGATCACAAACTGTATATAAATGATGGAAGTAGCCACGTCACAAGGACATTTTCTTGTTTGTTGGTTTTTAAGCTTCACGTCAACATTTTGGCCATTTATGTTGTTTTTATGGTGCCAGCAGTGACGGGTTATTAGCTAATGCTAGTTAGCAAGCTACATCCAAGCACAGGATTTCACTGTGCACCCAAACTGCAGCTTAGCCGTCTTGACAGGTCTGTGAGTACAACAACCTCACAGCAGCCAACGGCACAAACGCCGTCCAGAGCGCCATTTCAGAGGCTACAGTTGGCTCAGATGAAGCCTAGCAGCAGCTACAGCCGCCCGTGTCACCATCCACCTGTTAGTCAAAGAGGCCACACCCCTAACAATGCAAACATGTGTTTTTGGTTTATTCTAGCTGAAGGAGCTATACGGGTTTTATCCTGAACAGGGCTGAACTCTCACGATGTTGACTTGAATAATTTTTGTCACTTTTCAGAAAAACTCCTCCTCATCATCAGCGACCTTCATCAACTAATAACGCCAGCCTATAAGGAAAACACAGCTCTGCACTGAAGCTACCACACAACACTGCAACAACAACGTGAACAGACAAGCTCCTGCATCATTGTATCTGGTTTATGCATAGAAACAATGAGGCATGAGGTCAAACTGAGAATTACAAAATGATCCTTTATCATCTTCATGAAGGAAAGTTTAGAAAAACAGAACGAACTGCCACCGACCCCATGAAACGATTCAAGGCTCACTCACAGTTTTCCCGTAGGAGTCGTGCACCGGTGAGATGATCCCTCCGATCACAATGAAGCGTCCCGTTTTGTGCAGATATTCTCTGGCTTTTTCTGCAAACAAAGGAACAAACATAAAAAGATTTTTTTTAATGTTTTATTGTCCAAGATTTTGTCAGCCATGATTCAATGTTTGCAGCAGGTTGGTTTACTTACAAACAAATACCAAATCTATGGCAAAGTTACGCTGAGCTAAGCCTAAAAACAGGGATGGAGAAACATTCAAGTTAAATAAAAACTACAAAAAATGAAGTGAATTGAAGTTGGTGGTTTGATGAGATCTTTACATGACGTGAGTTCAGTGTCCGTGCTGTAATACCAGCGCTGAATCCCTTCATCATAATTAGCTCCAAAGTTATAAAACACTAAACCTAGCTTAATCTAATTGAACCTAGCCTAGCCTAGCGCCCTCTGTGCCTCCTGCTTCTACCTGGGTGAAGCAGTGAGTGGCTGCACCTGAAGGGTGGATGTGGTGAAGAGTATAAAGCCGGCTCTCTCAGGCCGTTCAGCCTCTCTGGGCAGCTTCCACTGGTCTGTTGGGTTATTTAGGTTTTTGCACACTTTTTAACACACTGCATACATTAAACAGCATCCATCACTGACACTTTCACACTGCTACACGCTTCGCTACATAAACAGAGGGACTGGATTCAGTTTGTCTGTTGCCAGTTTGAGTCACAGTCAAAGCAATAAAAATGAAAGTGAAACAAAAGAAGTCACTCTGGAAAACACCTGAGACTAAACTGAAATGAAAACAAGAAAACAAAAATGAATCGAATAAACAAACAAACTAAAATAAAACACAAAAACTAGAAAAACTCTTTAACGACGGTCAGCGGGGGCACAGCTGGGTTTAGTTCCTTTGCTTGTTACATTCAAGCCCCAAGTCCAAATCATTTTTTCCTGTTTTTCTGTCCCACTTTAGGTTCTTGAAATATTTTGGCTGTGGTCTCTGCAGCGACTCACGGCCGTATCAAACTGAACACACAGGCGTCTCCACTGGAGCTCCAAGCTAACAAAAGAAAAAGGTGGATAATATAATGAGAGATGGAGGACAGAAGAGCCTACATCTTCACCGAGTGTAGAAGGAGCCTCGTTTATCCTCTAAGAACATCATTTATTCACAGAGAGCTGCTTCCATGTTTGAACCCACACATCAAGAAAGATGTGCAGTCGCAGGCCGAGAGCAGAGACGATGGCACGACGTTTCTCAGCCCAGTCGTGAAGCCTTTAACTTTTATTTACTTGAAGCGTCTTCAGGATCAAAGATCATTAACTTCCTTTTGTTTAATCAATGAGGATAAAACCTTTAGAAAGCTCAACAGTAAAGACTCATCGCTTTCTATCCGGCTGTATTTGCTCCACACTGTCAAAAGCTTACATTTGTATTTGTATCTGATTAAAACAAAGGCGTGGGAACCACGTTAGAGTTTATGTGACCCTCTGATCCAGAACTCGTCGCCTGTCCCATCAGGGGGTGACAGCTGTTAATGAAGAATCAGCCTCAACAAGCAAACTGTGAGCGGATGAAAAAGAAGCTCTGACCACATGAAGGCAGAAAACTTCAGATTAAAGAGTTTCAGAGTTCAGACATTCAGCGGGAGGAAGAACAACAAGCAGGACGTGGAGAAGAGTTCAGCAAGAAAACAGGAAGTCCACGAAACAAGGAGAGAGAAGCAAAGCCAGGCGCTGAAGAACAGGAAACAGGAAACAGAAGCAACAGGAACAGAAGAAAATCTTTTCTCATTTTAATGTTTTATTGTTTAAAGTTTGAACATTTTAACAGTGTGATCGTGAATATGCCTCAAACTCAGTGTGCAGTAACACAAACTAACAGCCTTCTTATAGATTTATATTTTAAATGTCATTTTGTGGGACGTAGTTGTGTGTAAATGGTGGGTGTCATATTTAAAGATCTCAAGTTCACAGTGATACAGAAACGTTCGCATCACATTTGCAGGACATCGTTTCAGGTTTTTTCCACATTTAGTTTTAATTCGGTGCCACAAACCTGGTTTTAGGTGACCTACATACACAGGGACACAAGTTAACCAGCAGGGAACTGCGTTTGGAGAAGAGCTGAGTTCACAATGACTTGATGTTTGTTTTAATGGATAAATTGCAGTTCAGAAGGATTTAAAGGACAAACAGCGATGACTCTTATCGATCTTTGCACTTCAAAGAGATCGTTGCTCGTTGAAAGGTCACGTGACACAGCCCAGTGAATGACATCAGCTGAACGTTAAACTCTGTTACGTTTTTCCATCTCTGTGAATTATTCATCTTCCAGAAATGAATCACGAGAATGTCTCCAGCTGAGAACAGACCGTTTCTGTTTGTGCCTCCTGATATTACAGTAAACCTGTTTATTAATTTGACTGTATTCGTGACGCGGTTCTTCGTGGGAGACTGATCGCTGACCGTCGTGTTTTCCGCTGTGACGCGATGAAAGGCCTCTGAACGTCCAGCAGAACAGTCACACTAACAGTCGCATCATTGATCCTGCAGTCGTTTTGATTCTATGATGAAAACATGTTCTGACCACACTCCGACCTGTAACCTCCGCTAACGCGCAGGGAAAGGCGGCCGAGCAAGGCACTAACACCCCCGGTCTGCTCCCCGCACGCTGACGGCCTCCTTACACCAGTGTGCGTGTTTTTGTCACGGTTTGGCTCGGAGGGTTGAGGGGCAGCTCCGTGTTTTTCCTGAACGTGGGCCCGGGCTGCTCCGTACTGCGTTTGTTTGAGTCGTCGGGATTTTACCGGAGCCGTCGCCCGTTTCAGCACCACCCTCCCGGACAGCGGCCGGAGTCCGGCTCGGAGCTTTAGCGCGGATATTCAGCACCGGGGTTCCGGTGATCTTTATCCCCAAACACACCAAACACACCCAGACCTGCCACCACCCCATCCCCCACCTCCTTACCGAACATATGGATGTGTCCTTTGGTGATGGGGTTGAAGCTGCCGCAGGACAGCAGGATGACGTGGGTCTTCGTGCTCTCCGTCATGGTTCTCCTCGCTCTTCTTTAGTCCCGGTCCCGGTCTTGGTCCCGGTCCTGTCGGTTCTGTGGAGCTCGCCTATAGAGGAGCAGCCGCAGCAGAGAGAGAGGGAGGGGGAGAGGAGGAGAGGGGGGGGAGGGAGGGATGGGGAGATAGAGAGAGGGAGGGAGGGGGAGAAAAGGGAGGGAGGGAGGGAGGGAGGGAGAGAGAGAGAGACGGGGGGGGGGGGGGGGGGGGGGCTGCGGCAGCGTCAGTGCGTTACAGACACCGCACCGCGTTCAGGGCACGCGCGCGGCGCGCGGGCTCAGTCGTTCCCTTAACGACCAGCAGCGCATCAGTCTGACCGGAGCCCTGACCGTCTACTGCGCATGCTCAGGAAGGGTCAAATTCCTTTGTCCTTGTTATCGTCCCACGTTCAGGATCTTTGGTCCAAACCAGCGACGGACAAACGAAGCTTTGAATCGTAATTAAAAACAGTTCATTGCTATTTTAAACACAGGCCTCTGGTGACACCTGGTGGACAAACATATGAAGAGCAGCTTGAATCTGCCTCAGTGTGACTCTGTTCTCTCTGCCCACTGTTATGTCTATTTTTGTAATAAATCATTTTGATGATTAAACCTTCCTTCGTTAAACGTGTGTCATGGTTCTCCTTTCGCTGGTGACTTCTTGTTACTACTAACACCAGGCTGGGAGTATGTCTGTGCTGTGAGGTCCCTGCTTCCACGTCATTATGCAATTAACCAGCGGACACATATGTTTATATAAAATACACTAAAACTTCTATAACTGTGCATTTCTTTTGTGCATTTTACACCTGGGAGCAGAATTGCTGATGAACTGGTTTTTATTTAGGAACAGGCAGAGCGTCTGGCTCCATGTCTCTGATCACTGATTCACTATCTCTCGCACAGAATCACCAAAACACAGCAAAACCCCACCAATGACTCACTTCCTTACAAACCATTAAATCAGGCACTGAAGCAGCCACGTGCTGAATGTCACTGATCACGTGACTCTGTTCAGATGAACCACGCCTCGGCCATGTTTCTGAAGCAGCGCTTTGATGTTTTTAAACTTCAGCTTCAAACATTTATTTATCAACACGTTCAGTTCCAAATATTAAAAACATTGTTTTTAACACTCAGATTTGTCAGAGTTCAGACCTGAATGGGCTGAAACAAAAGTTTTTCCACAGCAGTCCAGAAAATTCTGAATACCTCAGCTGGAAATCCCAGAAATGATGGATAGTCAGTTTAAATGCTTCCCATCAGGAGAGGACCAGAACATCTGTGCTGGGAGGAAGTGTCTGTGAGGCAGCTCTTTATTTTAAGCCCCTCAGGTGACATGTTCTCTGGATGAGAAGCCTGTGTGTGTGTGTGTGTGTGTGTGTGTGTGTGTGTGTGTGTGTGTGTGTGTGTGTGGGCGGGCTGAGGCCAAACCTGTTTGTGGAACTGTGTCCACATCTGAGAGAAAATCCACCCACGGACTCATCAGGTGTTTGCTCCTCCTTCCACTCCTAGTTTTTCTTGGACTGTCATAACATAGTGCATTATGGGACATAAAGTGGTCGCCATGGTGGCCTGCTGCATTATAAACTGTCACAACCGCACACTTGACCAGAAGGGGACCCCCAGGGAAATGACGTCAGGTTTTTCCAGTTTCCCATGTGGAAGCAGCAACAGGGACCCGAGATCTCTGAGCTCACGAGGTGGCGGCGTACGGCCTGGGTGGAGCTGTGAGGTGGAGAAGCCTCACCTTCAGAGACATCTTCATAAACACGTTGGTGCGCTCGCAGCACTTTCACGCCGGTGAGGCAGATTAAAATTAGTCTAGAATCTAGTAATCATCCGGGCCGCAGCCCGCCTATTGGTGACCTCAGCTAAAATGCATTTACGACTCCCTGATAGGTCAGCAGGCGATATCCTTCACTTCCATTGGTAGTTATTTGCTTTACTCACCTGAGACTTGAGAGCGGTTTAACTCTGCACTCGTACACCTGCTGCTGCTTCAGTCATGAATTTGACCAACGGTCTGTAGTCGTTGCGTGGCTTCAGATCGCAGCTCTGGGATGACTGATGGATGCCTCATGGTCCTCGCACTTCTCACCTGATGCACTCCCTTTGGAAACTCTTCATCTGAAAACTGGGTGGTAGCCCGAGACCCGACCATCATCAGCTCTCATCGCTGGATGAGCCACTGCAGGAAGTTTAGCTGGTCTGATGACACCCATATTACCCCCCCCCCCCACACACACACACACTCTAAGGAGCAGTGAAAGAAATGTTATCAGGTTTCTTTGACAAAAGGAATTTTATTTCTACAGGTTCATTTACAGCAGTGAGTGAAACAGTGAAAAGACTGTAATCATAAAATAGACAAAAATATAAACTAAGCAAAAGAAAAATTCTACTAAAACTGACCAAACTCAGGAAGTGTTTTCATGGAGAAACACTGATGTAAAAAAAAAAGACTCTTTGGAAACATATACTTAAAATAATGAGAAAACTATTGTAATATTAGACACTACACTAATGGTGCGGGAGCTGGAACACTTCCTGTAAATCCAGCCGCACAAAGAAAGAGAAAAGTGACGCATAAACATGCAAACAAAGACAAAGTAAGATGGAACCTCTGCTCAGCTCAAGCCAGTTTTATCAATAGAGCAAGTTCCAGTGTTGGGGAGTAATGGAAGACATTTAAAATACAAAAATGTGAGTAACTGTATTCTGTTACAGTTACCGTTTAAAAAGGTGATAATTACATACGATACATACATATGTTTCATATGTTCGGCTGTCCCCTCTCTAATTTTTAAACGCATTGTCAGAAACCCAAACAAACACACAATAAAGGCTCTGATGCAAGCGTCCTGTTAATGTTGGTGGCATCAGTTACACAATGGACCTGGAGCCAGCACAACAGAACCAACAGTGCACAGATAGGAATACATTTATTACTTGGAATTTCCAACAATACTTCATATTTAAAGAAGAAAGGGATGAAATCTGACCGTGCAATGAAAACTGTTTGTCAGCAACCAAGCTGCTCTCAGCGTCAAAAGACTCCAACGTAAAGAAACATCTGGAAGTAAGCTCTTTTTTAAAACTAACATTAGCCGACTGCAGCTACCTTGTTTTAGTTGTGGTAGCTACCTGGGTTATGTGCCACTTCAGTATCTTCGATTTTACTACTGCTGTGTGATTTATTACTATTAGAGTGCAGACTGCTAAACTTGGTGGAAAGCATTAACAGCCTGCTAGGTGCAAATAATCATGTGCAGTTCCTAAAGCAGTCTATGAACTAACCTCAGCTAACGCCAGCTAACAATATTAGCTCAGTGGCAAGTAGCCTTCAGTAATAGTAACAAATCACACAGTACATCCATGTAGTTGTAAAAACCATGACAATATATCAAGTAATCTAAAGTATTCAGAACATGTTACTGACATTAAGTAATTTAATGAAATATGTTACAAACTACATTTTGGGGCATGTATTATGTAATCTGTAGTGGAATACATTCTAAAAGTAACCTTCCAACACTGCCAAGTTCACAATAACAGTCATCTCAAAGAGCTTTATGGGTAAGGTTCACATCCCAGAATGAGGTCTGCAGATTTTTGCTTTCAATGATGAAAAAAATTATTAGGATTAAACCACTTTTTATTTTAACTATAAGGGTTGTGTGTGCGTGTGTGTGTGTGTGTGTGTGTGTGTGTGTGTATACAGTCAGTAAAAAGACATTTTAAGTTCAATAACTGGCCAATAATGATCTAAGTAATTGTGACTATGATTATCTCTATAACAGTAGCCTTAACTACACTCTTGAAGAGAACCAATCAGACACATGGAGCACTGTGGGGAGGAAGAACTCCCTTCTAACAGGAAGAAACCTCCAACAGGACCAGGCCCAGCGAGGGGTAGCCTGCACAACTGCCATGGGGGGGTGATGAGAAAAAGAAGCGAGATAAGAAAAAGTAAAAGCCTTAACATGTTGTAACATTAACTTCTTTTTCTCATGTTTACATCATGAGAACAGCACAAAAGTGAACAAAACAGGAGACGAAAGGCAGCATTTTTCAAAATATGCAACGTGTTTCTGTAAAAATCAAAACTTACAGACCGGACAAATCTGACAGCCTCACTGTCGGCTCTGAAAGATCAAATCATGATTCATTTGATCCATCGAGTACTTTGTCACATGCAATAAACTACAGAGCTCTGAGATCTGAAAGTTCCTCTGTTAACCTCTTTTATTTTCCTAAGCGTCACTTGAAGATAATCCCACAGAGATGTTTCAGGACGACGATGTCTCACCTGTGTGAGTTCGCATGTGGCGCCACAAATGACTGCTTTGAACAAAGCTTTTCTCACACATTTGGCAAGAATACCGCTTCTCACCTGTGTGAGATCTCATGTGGGAAGTCAAATGATGCCTTTGACTGAAAGTTTTGTCACATGTTTTACACGAGTATGGCTTCTCACCCGTGTGAGTTCTTACGTGTACAGTCAAGTGACCACTGCGACTGAATGTTTTCCCACATATTTCACAGGAATACGGTTTCTCACCTGTATGAACCGAGGTGTGACTTTTAAAGGTCGATAAGACAGAAAATGCTTTCCCACAGATGTTACAAACATACGGTTTTTCACCTGTGTGAGTTCTCATGTGACACTTCAACGTTGACGCGTCAATAAATCTTTTCTCACATACCTCGCAGGGATAAGGTTTCTCACCTGTGTGAATTCTCACGTGGGTGGTTAAGTGCACTTTTCGAATGAAACGCTTCCCACATGTTTCACAAGAATAGGGTTTCTTACCGGTGTGAATTATCATGTGAAATTTGAGCCTTGATGCATTTATAAATGTTTTCCCACACGTGTAACAGGGATAAGGTTTCTCACCTGTGTGCGTTTTCAGGTGGGCATTAAAGTGGCCCCTTCTATTGAAACCTTTCCCGCAGGTTTCACAAGAAAACATCTTCTTACTTGCATGAGTTCTCATGTGGGCATTAAAATTACCAACTCGATTGAAACTTTTCCCACATGTTTCACATGTGTATGGTTTCTCTCCTGTGTGAATTCTCACGTGGTCCACCAAATTGCATCGATGATTAAAACCTTTCCCACACGTTTCACAAGCATAGGGCTTCTTACCCGTGTGGTTTCTCATGTGGGCATTAAAATTACCAACTCTGTTGAAACTTTTCCCGCATGTTTCACATGTGTATGGCTTTTCACCAGTGTGAATTCTCATGTGGTCCACCAAATTACACCTGTGAGCGAAACCTTTCCCACATATTTTGCAACAGTATCTTTTGTCAACTGTCTGAATTCTTTCAAGATATTTCATTGTGTAAATACGATAGTACTTCTTCCCATTCTCAGCGTCAGGAGGGCTCAGAGGGGAGAGCAGAACATTGTTTGGTCCTGCGTCACTGCAGCCATCTTCCTCGTGAACAGGAGTCACCGTAAAGGTATCAGTCTCCTCCTTCAGCACGACCTGCTCTCCATCCTGACTGGTGCAGGGTTCCTTCCCTTCTTCTTTAATCTGTGAAGATTCTGGGTCCTCTGGACTGGTGCTAACTTCTTCCTCCTCCTCTTTTATCTGTGGAGGTTGGGGGTTCTCCTGACTGGTGCAGAGTTCCTCCTGTTCCTCTTTAATCCGTGGTTGCTGTGGTTCATCCTGGTCCACACCTGAGGGTCTCTCCTGGTCAGTAAGAATCTCCTCCTCTCCATTTTCACGTTGCTGTGGGAGGTCTGGAGGAACAAAGGCAATACGTTACTACACAAATGAAATCTGAAGTGTGCCAAATAATTTGGGCGACACATTTTCAGTCAGAGCAGACCTCAAAGCGGCTAACGGCAGATCAAACGTTAGCTCACTTCCTAACTTCATTACAGAGCATAAACCATCAGAGAGGAGTGTTTTATCTCGCTGATCTTTTGGAGAGAAAAAGGCTGAAGCAGCATGAGTCTGTTACACTGCCATAAATTCAACGTGCAGTTAGTCATCACTATTGCTTACAGGCAAACACTCTGTCACTTTACTCATAGATACCCGTTTGTTTCCTGTCATTTTTGTCCATAGGACAAACAACAATGTATTTTAAGCATCAGTAAGCGAAACCTTTGTGGTGGTGAGAATAAGGAACGGCGGGACCACGGAATATCATTTTGAGCCATTTTTATTCACACTCACCACAACAACAACCACACACACCTGAGTCCCCGTGTTTTAACCCGGCGGGCGTGATTACGGGTGCCGTGCAGGTGCGTCTGCCCTCCCTGCACGGCACCGCAGACCACGTCCCACCGCACCTTATTTTACCAAACTGTGCAACAATGTTTTTATCAGAAATCTGGTGAGTTTTCTTCGGTGGAAGGCCAAAACCAGCATTTCTGAAGTTCTCCCTTACAGTGAGACGTCCTCTCTAATAAAACCATCATCTCACAGTGACATATCAATTCCAGATCCGAATCTCCAAGTTAATTAATTGTGCTGATGCAACAGCTCACTTCTAAATTTTGAAGCAAAACGCCTCGCAGCCTGTTATATTATTGTGTGAGGCTTGATGGGGAATAGTGTGCTATGACTTTCGGTGGTGATTCGTCACATGATTTTCACAAAATCCAAAAAACAGAATTTTTCCCGATTCATTTGAATTTGAGAGTGTCTGAAAAAAACGGGCACCAATTTTTATCTAGAATTTGACTTTTCAAGGAATTTTGTTGCCACTGGATGATGTCATCACCTGCTCTAAAAACTGAGTCTGGAGAACAAAGTGGAAGAAATGTCTTTCTCTTTATTTCACGCCCAAAACTTTTGCCCTACACGGACCATATGTGCAGGTCCTTCTCAAAAAATTAGCATATTGTGATAAAGTTCCTTATTTTCTGTAATGTACTGATAAACATTAGACTTTCATATATTTTAGATTCATTACACACAACTGAAGTAGTTCAAGCCTTTCATTGTTTTAATATTGATGGTTTTGGCATGCAGCTCATGAAAACCCAAAAGTCCTATCTCAAAAAATGAGCATCACAGGATAGCCACTGTATTCCTCTTTCAAGTCATTCTCATTGAGATGGGAAGTTGCTGCTGCTCACAGTGAAAATATTTTTCCAATAAAATTTGTTGCAGAGCCACATTTCTGTTTGCCAGGCTCATTCTAGGTCTGACGCTGAGGTACAGCTGTGTGTGTCTTATGTTCTAGGTTTAGTCATATAACTCATATCAATATCAGCACCTTTGATGTTTTTAAGTAGCTACATATAAAGAGACTTTGTGTTAATTACAGATGTTCAGAGGATCCGTTTGCCATCAACCAAGACAGGAAACTTCTTAGGAAAATTAAAATTGAACTTGCTTATTATTTAAATGATTATTTATGTTTTGTTTGTTTTTATAAATAATGAATAAATACGAATTTTTGCCTGGGGGCCCAACAGACTCTACAATCACCACTGGAGGTTTTTGGTTTTAAATAACTACTCTCGCCACAAGGGGGCAGTAATGCAAAATTCCTTTTACTTTTAAAGCCCTTCAGGCCCTCAGAATAACAAATATTAACCTGGAAATTAGCATTTTAATACCTGGGGGAATTTTTCCTGTCACTGCTTACAGATCTCTACTGAAACTCAAACACCTATTACTGGTTCCACCTATTTCCTGACCAGGCTCCGGATCACGGGGGCCTCCCTCTTCCCAGCCAGCTTCTCCAACTCATTCCAAGCCATCTGAGACGTAATCTCTCCAGTGTGCCCCAAGTCTGCCCTGGAGGCTTCTCCTGGTAGGACATGCCTGGAACACCTCACCCAGGAGCCATCCTGGCCAGATGCCCGAATATCTCCACTTGCTCCTTGAGGAGCTCTGAGACGCTCCTGAATAACCAAGCTCCTCACCCTCCCTCTGACGCAGAGTCCAGACACCGTTTGGACGACGCTCGTTTTCTCCGCCTTCATCTGTGATCTCACTCACTCAGTTTCTGCCCACAGCTCATGAATATCAAACAATAAGAGATGTACCAAGCTGTGGTCTACACTCACTCATTAACACTAATCTCTAATCAGCCAATGACATGGCAGCAGCTCAGTGTATTTATGCATGTAGAGATGGTGACGACAATCAGCCGGGGGTCAAACTGAGCATCAGAAAATTGAGGAAGAAAAGTGATTTAAGAAACTTTTAGTGTCCTATTTCAGAAACTGCTGATTGGCTGGTTTTTCCCACACAGACATCTCAGAGTTTACAAAGAAGTAGGGCAGGGCGATATGACCAAAAATACTTACAACGATGTACATTTGAAAATTTGCGATAACGATATAACGGACGATATAATTGATGCGAGACAAAATACTGTACAACTCCACAACTTTACTAGTGCAAAAAAAACCCATGAATGTATTTTCACGTAAACAAGCAGCTGTTTTTATGTGTATATATAACATTTTAACAGTGCAAATGCAAATTCCTTGCTGACAGTTTAACCAAAAGGCAAATGGGCTGACATATGCTGAGCATAACCATGTATAATAACCACCAAAGGTAAAAAGAGGAGCTTTGAAACATGGAACTGCAGTAAAAAACAGTCAGATACGTCTAACTTGACTCAACTCATTCTTCACTTTTGTACCATTGACTCATAATGCTGAATTCTCTCACAGCTGCTCTGTTCCCATGTTCTACTGCATGACCGATAGCCTTGAGTTTAAAATCCGCTTCATGCGCACGTCTCTTAACAGCTGCCATTTTGGGTCCTTATACACAAACAATACGGTAACGTCATGTTGAAGCACGGTACGCATCACTCCGCGAGGCTCAGCCTACGATAGCCGTAATGCTCCGACAGTCCATCAAGCGGTGCAGCTTCGCAGCTTAGCAAAGTCGTACTGAAACATTTTTTGACAGACTTTTGAGTGCCGGACGAAAGCTAAACCAGCTCCACCACTGAAGTTGCAGCATTTTTACAAACCAGTTCTGGTTCATCCGTTTCATTCAGCGATCTGCTTTCACTCTTCTCATTCTCCGTCACCGCCATGCTTTTTCTGCCATGTGTTTATGAAAACACTGCACATGCGCCTTTTCCTCATATTCTATCACAATATTTCATTTTCTTATCATTGCCTAACATTATACCGGTGTTACCGTGAATGGTATGATACGGCCCAGCCCTACAAAGGAGGTCTGAAAAAGAGAAACTATCCGGAGAGCAGCAGTTCTCTGAGAGGAAGTACCTTCTTTGTGTCAGAGGAGAACGGCAGAACTCTGAGACAGGACGACAGCAGTAACTAAAATCGCTGCTCGTCACATCCAAAGTGATCAGAAGAGCATCTCTGAATGGGCGGCATGCTAAAGCCTGAAGCAGAAGACCACAGCGGGTACCACCGCTGTCAGAACGGACAAGACACCGAGGCTACAGTTTTCAGTCTCACTAAAACTAAAACACAAGAAGGAAAAACGTTTCCGGGTATGATCAGTCTCGAGGTCAGAGCAACCATGGAAACATGGATCCATCCTGCCGGCATCGGCAGCTCAGCCTGCCGCTGGTGTAACGCTGCTGGGAAATCGTCTCAGGTGACTATTACTGTTCTGCATCTCTGTGTCAGTGAGAGGACGAATAGAAACATTCGCTGACACGAATCAGGAGCAAACATGTGACCTCAAATCGCTTTCTGACTTTAAAGCCACAATTTTAGACAAGTGGAGGCTCCACCAGCTGTTCAGATACCACATCACCATCATCTTCCATTAGTACCATTCTCACACTGCTTTAATACAAACATGTGATGGCACAGACATGATGCAGCACCGATATCGATCCATGAAACGCAGATAAGGAAACAGAATGATTCCTTTGACTTTTGATTGGCCAACAGTAAATACTTTAACTGGTAGTTTATTAGTTTTATATTTTAAGTAACACATTTCAGGTTCAGGCAGGGAGGAGTGCAGCGTGCTGTCAGCATACTTATCAGAATAAAACAGCAGCATGTTCTAATCTGGTTTATCTTGTTCGACGTGGAAGATGGTTTTCTCCTCTGTAACAGTCACTGCATTACACTGATATGATATCAGAGCGACAATGAGCGAGAACAGCGTCACACAGTTTGGATATAATAGTAACAGGAACAAGTACAACAAAATGTTGTTTTTGCTCAACTTTCAGCTTTAATGTGTGACATCATCCAGCTTTTAGATTCTTAAAGAGCCGGATGTGCCTCGTGTCTGAGACGCTGTTACACCAGGACAGGTCTGGTTTCTACTGACCTCCCAACCTGCTGTCAGACTCGCGACATCCTTCACGAGCTCCGTGTTCAGAGATTTACCCTCAAACTGAAGAATCGAGCTCAGTGAAGCCGTTTACATTTCACAGCTCTACTATCGAGCCGTCACAGCTTCGTGGACCCTTAAAGTAAACCACTGACAGCAGGCAAACTTACATCAGTACAGCCAACGCATAGCCCAGAGGCGCAGGTTTGACACCAAAGGGGGGCGAAAGCTGAGGATGACGCCGGAAGTGACCCCGTGACTCTCGGCCATGTTGGCTCAGGCTGTCCGCGCGGACACCCGCGTGCAAGACCGCTGTGGCACAACTCCTCGCTAGCTTTTCGGCACGTGCAGGTTTTACACACCTGTGAGGAGCAGCTTCCGCTGCAGCCGCCGGTGACGGTCGAGCTCCTCCTCGTACTGCACGAAGGTTTTCTCCACCTCGCTGAAGATTTCCTCCGCGGCTGCCGTCAGCCTCCGCTGGATAAAGTCCTTCAGATACTCAAGAGTACACATGACTACTGCAGTAACCCGAGTACTGAGCGGGGGAATACTACACCGTGCTCCGGCTCGGTCCGCGCCTCAGGAGAGCCGCTGCTGCAAACCTGCTTCTTCTACGCATGCGCCCAAAGGGTTCTTCCTCTCCCGGAGTTTCACAATAAAAGCCCTGTACAGACGAAAAGCAACTTAGTGAAATGTCACAGAGACACAGAAGAAAATCGAAAAAAGGAAAAATGAGGATTTCTGCACAAAATAATAATAAATAAAGAACCATATTTTCATGTTTGTTCTTGTGTATTTCTTTTATTTGTAGGTCACCACAAGAAAGAGGAAGGATGTACCCGACTGGAGTCTCAACACACATTAAATACATAAAAGTTTAATATAAGTGTAGTGTCCATTTGAACTCCTTACAGTTCTCATGTTATTTATATTTAAAAGGAGCGCACCCAGGACACAAGAGTCAAACCACTTTGTTCACTCCTTTATTTTCCACACAAACCTTCACAATAAATTTCATGAAATAATCACAAATAAATTATTCTCAAATATCAAAATTCAGAATATGTATTAAAGTATGTCACCTCAGTAAAAATGTGACTGTAAAGGACACTTACAGGAGTATAAAGTTACAGATGTGTAAAGTTGTCTGGAGCTCGCTCTTCTTCACAGCGTCGTGTCACTCGTTCCACTTCCACCACAGCTCTTCTGCTGGGTTCAGCTGTGGACTCGGCCTGTGCCGTCGCAGACCTGAGTTGTGCTGCGTGCTCTTTCTATAGAGAGGAGGCTTTCTCCTGCAATTGTGATGTCATGAACTTTAACCTTTGACATGCTAACTGAAGCCTGTAGAGACTGAGATGGAGCTTTTGTTCCAGTTTCTCTGAGAGCTGGATGGATTGAATCTGCTGGGATTCTCCAGCAGAGAAGGACTGGGTGAGAGAGGGAGGTCGGGGTGAGAGAGGGAGGTCGAAGTGAGAGAGGGAGGTCTGGGTGAGAGAGGGAGGTCTGGGTGAGAGGTGGGCTCCTTTAGGTTAAGGGAAGAGAAACTTGAGCTTTTTAAAAACACCTCAGTGTTTCTGCTGGATTCTAATGTTGTTATTTACACACAGACCAAGAAAACATCCAAACACATGAGCCGCTCGCACTGCTCAGTCTTTACACTCATTTATTTCCCAGAACACTAACTCTAACTCAGTGACAGATGTCGGTGATCCCGCTCGGAGAACTAAAGAGAAACAAACAGGCTAAAAGACGGGGCTCACACCGAGCCACCGAGACTTCATGAAAACATGAAAGATTCACGTTTTTCTGCCTTGAACTGTTGGTGCTGTTTCCCTCAGACTGAAAACAGATACAGTGGGGCAAAAAAGTATTTAGTCAGCCACCGATTGTGCAAGTTCCCCCACCTAAAATGATGACAGAGGTCAGTAATTTGCACCAGAGGTACACTTCAACTGTGAGAGACAGAATGTGAAAAAAAAATCCATGAATTCACATGGTAGGATTTGTAAAGAATTTATTTGTAAATCAGGGTGGAAAATAAGTATTTGGTCACCTCAAACAAGGAAAATCTCTGGCTCTCACAGACCTGTAACGTCTTCTGTAAGAAGCTTTTCTGTCCCCCACTCGTTACCTGTATGAATGGCACCTGTTTGAACTCATCATCTGTATAAAAGACACCTGTCCACAGCCTCAAACAGTCAGACTCCAAACTCCGCCATGGCCAAGACCAAAGAGCTTTCGAAGGACACCAGGAAAAGTCTTGTAGACCTGCACCAGACTGGGAAGAGTGAATCTACAATAGGCAAGCAGCTTGGTGTGAAAAAAATCAACTGTGGGAGCAATCATCAGAAAATGGAAGACATACAAGACCACTGATAATCTCCCATGATCTGGGGCTCCACGCAAGATCTCATCCCGTGGGGTCAAAATGATCATGAGAACGGTGAGCAAAGATCCCAGAACCACACGGGGGGACCTGGTGAATGACCTGCAGAGAGCTGGGGCCAAAGTAACAAAGGTCACCATCAGTAACACACTACAACGGCAGGGAATCAAATCCCGCAGTGCCAGACGTGTTCCGCTGCTGAAGCCAGTGCATGTCCAGGCCCGTCTGAAGTTTGCCAGAGAGCACATGGATGATACAGCAGAGGATTGGGAGAATGTCATGTGGTCAGATGAAACCAAAGTAGAACTTTTTGGTATAAACTCAACTCGTCGTGTTTGGAGGAAGAAGAATACTGAGTTGCATCCCAAGAACACCATACCTACTGTGAAGCATGGGGGTGGAAACATCATGCTATGGGGCTGTTTTTCTGCCAAGGGGACAGGACGACTGATCCGTGTTAAGGACAGAATGAATGGGGCCATGTATCGTGAGATTTTGAGCCAACACCACCTTCCATCAGTGAGAATTTTGAAGATGAAACGAGGCTGGGTCTTCCAACATGACAATGATCCAAAACACACCGCCCGGGCAACAAAGGAGTGGCTCCGTAAGAAGCATTTGAAAGTCCTGGAGTGGCCTAGCCAGTCTCCAGACCTCAACCCCATAGAAAATCTGTGGCGGGAGTTGAAAGTCCGTGTTGCTCGGCGACAGCCCCAAAACATCACTGCTCTCGAGAAGATCTGCATGGAGGAATGGGCCAAAATACCAGCTACTGTGTGTGCAAACCTGGTAAAGACCTATAGTAAACGTTTGACCTCTGTTATTGCCAACAAAGGTTATGTTACAAAGTATTGAGTTGTATTTTTGTTATTGACCAAATACTTATTATCCACCCTGATTTACGAATAAATTCTTTACAAATCCTACCATGTGGATTCATGGATTTTTTTTCACATTCTGTCTCTCACAGTTGAAGTGTACCTCTGGTGCAAATTACTGACCTCTGTCATCATTTTAGGTGGGGGAACTTGCACAATCGGTGGCTGACTAAATACTTTTTTGCCCCACTGCAGCAGCAGCCTCGTTTCACACGAGGCTGCTGCTGCAGCGCGGTCCAGTCGATGTGTCCACACGTTTTCTGCCCATCGGTGCTTCAGGACGACCACGTCTCAGCTGCGTGGTGTAGCTGCCACAGTCACGGCCTCTCAGCTGCGTGGTTCTCACGTGGATTTTAAGGACATGCTGTAACTTTTCTTCCACATATTGCAGCACTGTGCAAAATGTGCTTTGTGCCTTTTAAGTGATGAGAACTCAGAGAACCTGGTCCCACAGCTCTTACAAACATAAGGCTTCTCCCCTGTGTGAGACCTCATGTGGCGTAACAGATTACTGCCTCGATTGAAAGACTTCCCGCACGTTTCACAGGAATAGGGCTTCTCACTCGTGTGGATTTTTGTGTGGGATAATAAATTACTGCGCCGATTGAAAGACTTGCCGCACGTTGGGCAACAAAACTGCTTCCTTCCTTCCTCACTTTCCTCATATGTGGCAGTCACCATGAAGGCATCAGGCCCCTGAGAGAAGAGCTGCTCCATGTCTGGTTCACTGTGCTCTCCTTCCTCAGCAACAGTCACCATGAAGGTGTCCGTCTCCTCCTTCAGTCCCAGCTGCTCTCCCTGCTGACTGCTGCACAGTTCCTCCTGTTCCTCTTTAATCTGTGGAGCTTCTGGTTCCTCCTGCTCCACACTGGAGCTCCTCTCCTGGTTCCAGAGCTGCTGCTCAGGGAGAACCTCCTCCTCCTTACCTACAGGCTGCTGTGGGACATCTAAACAAAGTTGCACAAGAAATAAGTTAACAGTATGATGATAGTAAAACCCACAGAGATCCTGGTGAGGGTTAGTGAACTCTGTGGTTCACTCACACACACGCAAAGGTCAGGAGCATCAGATTTAACATCCAGTTTTTAAATATGAGACATAAAAAAAGAAAGAATGGCTTCAAGAGGTTCATAACTAAAAACAAAGATTTTTCAGCTTTATAGGTGTATAACAAATCCAGCCATCCATTAAGTTCCTCTGACTCATCCAAGCCTGGGTCAGAGGGGTCTCAGCAGACGTGCCCTCCCTGCAGAAGGTGAGGAGGAAACAAAGGCTGATGATCTGACAGCTCTGTCTCCCAGCAGGCCGTGGACAGAGTTTCATTCCTGCTTATTGGATTCTACAACTAACTTCTCATAACTGGAGGAGTCGGTTTTGTTGTGTGGAGGCAAAAACAAAGTGATGTTATGTGGTGTGTATATTATGTTAGAAATATGTTCGTTATCATTATGACTGCAGATTATATCAACAAGGACGCTGATTGAATATTGACCGATAACTGTGGTGAAGGGGCGGGACATGCGCACTTCTTCCCACTCCTTTCCTTGTATGTTATTTTGTAAAGCTGTTTGTTTGTCTTTGCTAAATGAACTTCGATATATTGTTTACATGTTTGGAATAAAGCGGATCCAGCCAACCACCGATCGGCTCCAGAGCTCGTGCATCGGCCAGGTGTGTTCAGGTGAGCTGATGCGCAGCCTCCCTGTTGTTGCTGAGCTCAGCTCATCAGACAGTTTCTGGCACCTGTGCAGCACATTCATGGGTGGAGCAGGTCAGTGGCTGTATCCCAATCCAGGGTCTGCAGCCTTAAAGGCCGCATTTTAAGGCCGACTACGTCACAGCGGCGCGCCGAAGGCTGTCCCAATTCAAAGGCTGCTCGAAATGCGGCCCTCAAATGCGTCCTTCATTTCCCTGAATTTTAAGGATGTGGCGGTGTAGACTTCGTGGCCCAACATATCCCAGAATGCATAGCGCGGCGGTGGGGGTGGATAATTTTGCCGAAAAAAAAGAAGAGTAAACTTTAAGTAGTGAATATTATGTCACTTATTTATGTGCAAATATTTAATAACGAAGAACATTAAACATTGCTGTTGGCCACATGTCGGCAAAGTCATGTGACATTAGTGACGTTTGTACTAACTTGGTTTTAAAGCCTTTACTTTAAAATACACGCCGTCCAATAGCTGAGCTTAATCTCACAGAGAATGATCAAAGATCATGTAGAAACAAACAAATGCACAAAAGATTTTCTCCTTCATCTCTGTCAAACACAGCTGTATGAAACGTTTCCAGCTGTTAGTATCATGGTTGCTAGGCAACCTGGGCAGCGCAACGGAGGCTAGACCGTCCCACTTCACAAGCCTCGCACTTCCGGCCTTAGCGGCCTTTGAGCACGCGGCCCTTGAGGATCGTTGAGGCTGCAGACCCTGAATTGGGACACAGCCAGTGAGTCACGGGTACACAGCTGTGCTGCACACATTCCAAGTTTTACCACAGTTTACGTTCACTGCCGCCATCTTGGATGTGGGCTCGTGGGCTACGTTTCATAATAAAATTCCGACTCCCAGTTTGACCTCGAACGCAGCACCGCTGGCTGGATTTCCGGCACGTGCAGGTTTTACACACCTGTGAGGAGCAGCTTCCGCTGCAGCTGCCGGTGACGGTCGAGCTCCTCCTCGTACTGCACGAAGGTTTTCTCCACCTCGCTGAAGATTTCCTCCGCGGCTGCCGTCAGCCTCCGCTGGATAAAGTCCTTCAGATACTCAAGAGTACACATGACTACTGCAGTAACCCGAGTACTGAGCGGGGGAATACTACACCGTGCTCCGGCTCGGTCCGCGCCTCAGGAGAGCCGCTGCTGCAAACCTGCTTCTTCTACGCATGCGCCCAAAGGGCTTACTCGTGTTCCAGAGTTTCATAATAAAAGCCCTGTACAGACGAAAAGCAAATGTAAAATGTCTAAAATGGAGAGATTTGTGGCAGGTTGCAGGATTAAGATGAAAAACTTGCTTCATGAGTCAGAATCATCCAAAGTTTTAAAGCTAAACCAAATAAACCCGCAGAAGAAATCATTTTTTGTTTTTTTAAAAGCTTTACACTTCACACTTTACTCATCAGATAAGCTTTGTTTTTATAAAGTACATCCATCCACGAAGCAAAGAAATTATTTGAAAAATGCATTATTGCACAAAGTAGCAGTAAAAACAACAAAGACACATTTTCATATTTGTTCTTTATTCTCTTCATCTGTAGGGTACCATGCTGAAAAACACCTGATATTTATACACCTGATGAAAATGCGTTTAATCTTTCTGCCGTCTGGTTTAAACCCTGTGTGGTCTGGAGCTGTCGAGTCCAATAACACAGCATCCGCCCCATGATTCAGCTGAGAACACTTGCATATCCGCTCCACGGACGAGCAGGTGGATAGAGAGAGAGAGGTCTGTAAGTGGGAGAAAACTGATGGGCTACAAATGAGCTCGTGGCACAGCCACACTAAAGTTCAGGAGCACGTGAGCCACAGCGACGAATGTAAGGGTGAAAAGGTTCGTCGGACTCTGGAAGGAAAGAGAACTTATAGAAGCTGCTTGTTGAAAACTTCAGACTCCCAGTAGCTTCCCCTCCACTTCCCCACTGCTGTGACAAAATTCCACAGAGGCTGTTGTGGAAATTGACATTACCACAGGAAGCACATACAGGCACACAGACTGAATAACCAAGATTTTCTCAAAACATATCTTTAGACTCAAAAACACACGCCCACTCCCACTGCTAGTGCCACTCGATTAATTCAGTGGCGGATGTCATGGTGCACAGCAAGAGGACGTCTCCGCTGCGTGGTGCAGTAACGCTGATACAGTCACGGCCTCTCAGCTGTGTGGTTTCTCAGGAGGATTTTAAAGAAGCTTTTCTTCCACATTCAGCAGCTCCTCCTCTGTGCCTTTTAAGTGACGACGAGTCAGCGAACCTGGTCCCACAGCTCTTACAAACATAAGGCTTCTCCCCTGTGTGAGACCTCATGTGGCGTAACAGATTACTGCCTCGATTGAAAGACTTCCCGCACGTTTCGCAGGAATAGGGCTTCTCACTCGTGTGGATTTTTGTGTGGGATAATAAATTACTGCGCCGATTGAAAGACTTGCCACACGTTGGGCAACAAAACGGTTTCTCACCTCTGTGAATTCTGCTGTGGACGTACAAATCAGTTCTTCGATTAAAACCTTTCCCACATGTTTGGCAAGAATACGGCTTTTCATCTGCGTGGATAAACATGTGCATGTTAAACGTTGACAATTTAAAAAATCTCTTCCCACAGATGTTGCACAGATAGGGCTTCTCGCCGGTGTGCACTCTCGTGTGGACCAGCAAAATGGACTTTTGAGCAAAACCTTTCCCACACGTTTTGCAGGAATAGGGCTTCTGGCACGTGTGGACCGCGGCGTGCCGGGTAAGGGTCGATGAGGTCAAGCATCTTTTCCCACAGGTGTTACAAACATAGGGCTTATCACCTGTGTGTGTTCTCATGTGCACAGTCAGAGCATCCTTCTGAGAAAAACCTTTCCCACACATCTCACAGGGATACGGCTTCTCGCCTGTGTGGATTCTCTGATGTCTTTGCATCCGGGATCTGTACTTGAAGCCTTTTCCACAAACGTCACATGTTACAGATTTGCTGGCCGTGTCAGAGCGACGCTGGCTCGGAGCGTCGTCTGCACCGAGACGTCTGCGATTTCTCATTTTTGGCTTTAAACCGAAACTCACAGTTAATCCTGAGTCAGCATTCTTGCTTCCTTTCTCACTTTCTTCCACCATGAAGGTCTCAGTCTCCTGGCTCACCTCCTGACAGAACTCCTCCTGTTCCTCTTTAATCTGTGGAGCTTCTGGTTCCTCCTGGTCCACACTGGAGCTCCTCTCCTGGTTCCAGAGCTGCTGCTCAGTGAGAACCTCCTCCTCCTCCTCCTCCTCCTCACAGACATGCTGCTGTGGGACGTCTAAACAAAGGTGCACAAGAAATAAGTTATTATTTCCACTTTTGCATAGAAGAAATAAAAATGACCGATTAGTGAAGCTGAGAAGGAGATGAAGGTAAACTAATATTCTGTTGGTATGTTTGCATTTAGTCCTATTAAGTCTGGTACAAACACCGGGGGATAAATTAGGCTCAGAACATTAATGGGATGACTTGTGCCCGGTGGCTCCACTGACAGAGATCACAGGTTTGAGACCAGGAGGAGACACAGGCCTGTCTGTGCTTCCCAATGATCCCAAGCCTGGATAAATGTGCGGGCAGCATCAGGAGGAACAGCTGGTAACATGTCACTGAATGAAAACGTGGACTCTTCTGCTGAGACTGAATCCTGACTCAGATCCACAGGAGTCACACTCGGCTGTGGTTCACTGAAATGGTTTCATGCTACACACCTGTCCTTTGTGTCTTCATCTGTGGGCTGCAGGTGACGTCCTCGTGTTCCTGCTGAGGACTGCTCTCGTTCCAGATGATGACGTCTACACTCTCCTCCTTCACTACATGCTGCTCTCCCTCCTGTTCCTCTTTAATCTGTGGAGGTTCTGGATCCTCTTGGCCACAGAGCTGCTGCTCGGGGAGAACCTCCTCCTCCCTGCTGACATGTTGCTGTGGGTCGTCTGCACATGTTTAAAGCACAAGGCAAGCAAAGGTCGAGTGCTTTATTGAAAACACCACATTAAAACATACGACTACTGCTGATTATTTTTATTTGGCCAAAGCTTCAGAGATCCATGAAGAAACCGTGGATCCGACTTGACTCTTTAAACGTGAACATTTAAAACGTGAACATTTAAAATAAGCTGACAAAGAAATGCTCATTTTTTCTCACTTTAAACGATTTGTTTTCTGTTCTTTTGTGAATACAGTCCAGATTTATGAGATCAGCGCATCACTGGATTCATTTTCATGTGTCTGTATTTCACACAGCATCCAGTCTCTACTGCAACTACCAGGACGGACACGTGACAGAAACACCGGAAGTACTGAATGAACATTAAAAGTAAAAAACGTTCTCATGAAATCAGAGAAAAAATGTGCGCGTGCCCTGTCCACCGTGACCTCCCCACAGGCTGATTCTGTTCACCGGGACAAACTTCTCATCATCATCAGGTGACTTCCTCAGTCTCAGCTGACTGCAGGTTTCCAAACAAACAGCACGTGTGCACGATGACTGAAACCGTGACGTCACTTTATGATCACTAATATGCAAATTATCACGACCATCGATCAACAACCACTGATCAAAAACGTGACGTCAGTAATCTGTTAACGCCGTTTGCGTTCGCTGCTATGTAGCGTGACGCGTTTCTTCTGCTGGTTCTTTTACCCTCAGTGTTTCTGTCACGAAGCCCGTGGAAATGATTCTAGCTTTCCCACAGAGCTCCACGTCACAGACTCACCTGTCCTGTGCAGCTTGATTTGGGGTTTCCAGGTGATATCCAGCAGTCTGCGCTGACGGTCGATCTCTTCCTCGTACTGGACGATCGTTTTTTCAAACTCCAAGAATATTTGTTCAGCAGCAGCAGTTAGTCGCTCGTTGATGAACTCTCTCAGATACTGAACTGAAGGCATCGTTGCTGCCGCAGCTCACACACTCAGCTCACACACTCAGCTCACACAACAACAACAGTTTTCATTGATTACTTCCGCCGAATTTCTTCTTCGTCTGATGAATTTCCAGCAGCTTGCGGACTGTGAAATGTCGTGCTGCCCTCTACAGACAGGAGTCTGTTGGACAGCCGGACTCGATCACAGCCGATCTGCGATCTGTTTAGACGTTTGAGACTGAAGATTAAAATAAATAATAAGTAAAAATGAAGAAATTCAAAGAAAACTTTCACCAGTTTACAACAAAACAAACTAAGAAGCAAGAAAAATTAACAAAAAAGGGCAAGAAGCACAACAACAAACTGCAAAAACAAACAAAATAACAACAATAACAATAATAATAATACATTTTAATTTAAAAATGACCACTAATGGTACATTTCTGGTAGTTTAACAGTATAAAGGTTTTGGAGAAAATTGCAAAATAACAAGAAGGCAAATTTTAAATATTTGGAAAAATTATGAGAAAATGTTTGTACAAGAAAAATGGCGTCGAGTGGGCGTATTTAGGAAAAAACCCCAAAAAACAAAACGTTTTCCAAATTTGTTTCTAATTTTAATTTTGAGTTAATGTTGAGTTTGTTGATTTTTACACTGTTCTGTTTCATGATTATCTCAGTGTTTTTGGTTCTGTGTGTAAATGGTAAATGGACTGATTCTTATATAGAGCTTTTCTACTCTCCCGGCGTGCTCAGAGTGCTGTTACAACATGGCACATTCACCCAATCACACCCATTCTCACAAGCACTGACTCTAAACTGTGTTTTTCTAACGACGTTCGCACACATTCACACTCCGATGGATGCACCAGAGAGCAACTTGGGGTTAGTATCTTGCCCAAGGATACTTGGCATGCAGACACACACACACTTTCTTGTGCAGCCTGCATTATCTGAATGTAACCGTGCTTCTTCTTTTAGTGGTTGTGAGCTTCAGCTGCTTCAGGTCTGCCTGGTTGTTGGTTCAGGTCTTTGTCTTTGTGCTGCTGATCGTCCTCCTTCTGTCTCGGGCTGTTTTTATGTCTCGGTCGCTCTGCGTTCATGTTAGGTTTAGTCTCCTCTGATTATTTCCTGTTTGACTTTGAAGTTTGATTTTCTTTCATGCAGTGTGCTGGTTTGACTTCCTGCCCTGTGATTTTCCTGATTGTTTCCACCTGTAGTTTAATAAGCTGTGTTTGAACAGCTCAGTCTTCAGTTGGCCTCTGTGCTGCCAGTTAAGCTCCACGTGTGGTGCTCATGTTTTAGATGATCATGTCTGCAATATAAACACACATTTCAATTATAAAGGGCAGTTTGTTTGAACAGGAGATTTATGTGACTGCAGCTGAAGAATAAGGAAAACCTTGTGAAGCTTTAACAGGTATTTTTACTGGACTCAGGCAGCTGAGGCCCTTTTGAGGTCAACTTTAAGCCCTTTGAATAAGCAGATGTGCTCTGGAGTGAACTTAATGTGAATTAATTTGCTTTCATGTCATGTTGTTCACAAACAAATCATTTGAGGTCATGTGATACATGCGATCTGTAACTGGACAGTAAGTAAAATGTTGCAGATTAGACTCTGAAGTCTGCACCGTGGGGATGTTTTACCTTTACTGTAACTGACTTTACTTCTGTATCTGTGCTCGTTTCTTCCCCCTGCAGTGAAATAATCAAAGACATCGAAAACTGTGGGAAGAAATGATCCTGTGATCATCTCCCTTTGTTCTGCTTCCTGCTGATTAGTAAACAAAAGCTTCTTGGAAACACACAGATGAAACTCCTCCTCATGGTTACTGCAGTGTTGCTGTTAAACTCTGATGGTTCTGGGTTTGTTGTGCTTCTCGTTGCCGTCCTGGGTCCCTCTTCCTGTTTTATTTGAGCGATTGCTTCTCCTCACATGCCTGCCCTGTCTTCCCTTCCCCTCTTTGTCTTCCCTCCTGTGTGATTGCCGCCCCGCCTTGATTGTCTGCAGCTGTGCTCGGTTCCCAGCTGCGTCTCGTTGTGTAATCGGTCCCGTGTGGTCTCGTCTTTCCCTTTGTGGAGAGATGTTTTTGCTCCGTGTGCTTGTTTGTGCATTCCTCTCTGCTCCATCTTTCTCTGGGTTTCAGTCTCCTGCTCCCTTAACAAATGTATTAACTACTCAAAGTTAGCATTTAGTTTGGATCTTGATTGTTTTATTTTAATGGATTTGTTTGAAAATCTGATCACTGTCCAGACTTTATTACAAGGCTGAAACTGTGATGGTTTTAGCGCAGCATATTCTGTCTTTGACAGTGTTAGAGGAATCTGGATGAATGGTTCCCAAAAAACAAATTCCCTCCTGTTTCTTGTCCTCGATGGAAAACATTAAGGTGAAGGAAAGATGCGACTGTTCTGATGCAGTGTGCCTAATGCTGTGTCGGTGGATGTTGTTGATGTGGGTCCATTGTAATGAAACTACAACATCCTGAGGACCAGATGAGATCCTCCGAGCTCACCTGTGTGCTGTTACAGGCTTTATCAGTTTACTGCTGGCAGCTCAGCCATGCAGGGCGTGTTTCTGGGCGTGTCTTCATGCAGGCTGTATTAACACATCAAGATTATTCAGATTTACTTGATGTCAAAAACAGCCCATAAAGGGAAATCAGATGTTTCTCACATTCTGGTTAATTGCACTTCCTGTCCGCTCATCTCCTGCTGCAGAGACCCAGCACAACCTCAGGAAGGACTTCAGCCATGATGAGCCTGAATGCCGGTGAACCCTAAACCCACAGATACTTTTATACAGCTCAATCTTAACAAATTAAGATTAAATTAAATCGCACAACACAACTTTACAAGAAGCAGATTTTATTTGTATCACAATATGATGATCATACTTCAGCTGAGGGTTCATCACAGCCTGTAAGGGTCAAATGAATCAGAATAAAATGGAAAACACAGGATTAACATTTTCATGATCTGAGCCGCGTCGCTTGGTTCGATCGCTCGTTTCCCGAAACGGGACGGCATCGTCTCGTTTTCCTAAAGCAGGGGTGTCGACCTCCAGGCCTCGCGGGCCGGTGTCCTGCAGGTTTTAGATCTCACCCTGGGTCAGGGTTAGTTAGGGCTAGGTTGATTAGTTAATTACCAGCCCTCATGTTAATGAGATAATTCAGCCATTTAAATCAGCTGTGTTGGATCAAGGACACGTCTAAAACCTGCAGGACAGCGGCTCTCGAGGCCTGGAGTTCGACACCTGTGCCCTGAAGGATCCTCTGCTGAAGGACGTAGTGAAGGAAGCACTGTATGACCTTTCCTTAGTGTCCGGAGAATTCAGCCACCTCCGCTGATGCTGCAGAAACTTCAATGGCACTTAATGCGCAACAGGTCTGTATCACCACGCCATTTCTGGGGCCGTCCTTGCACTGGGAGCACTTTCATACTTCAGATATTCTGACCACACCTTCACGCAGACTCTGACCTTTTGCTTACAGCTCAGATATCCTCATGCGGCTGCAGACGAAAGCAAACATAATCCGGACAGAGGAAGATAAAGTTTGTACCCACGGTCAGCAACGCCTCGTAATTCTAAAACGATTCAAAGTTGACGCAGTCACAGAACACCCAGGAAGACAAAATGTGTCCAAACAGCCCACATGTAGCAGAGGTAGAGAGCTATGACGTGACACACGTGATGTGTTTTACTTGTACAAAGATGAAACCGTTTTCCCTTTCAGTCCTGAACACTTCGGGACTTCTCACTTGTGCTTCTTTTTGTGAAAATTCATCGTCGAGGCGTCCCGAAATCTTTTCCCGCATATGTCGCAGGGAACGGGCTTCTCGGCGGCGTGAGTCCTCGTGTGGCGCAACAAGTCGTTACTTTGGCAGAAACTTTTGCCGCAAATTTTACAGGAATGAGGTCTCTCGCCGGTGTGGATCCTCATGTGGGACGCCAAATTATCCTTCCGACCGAACCGCCTCCCGCAGAAGCCGCAGATAAACGGCCTCTCGCCCGTGTGGGTCCTCATGTGCAGGATCACGCTGTCCTTCCGAGTGAAACCTTTCCCGCACACGTTACACGAGAACGGCTTCTCGCCCGTGTGAGCCCTCATGTGGATCTCCAGATTAAAGCGTTTACGAAAGTGTTTCCCGCATATTTTGCAGGGATACGGCTTCTCGTCCGGGTCGCTTATGTCTTGTTGCATCATCAGAGGTTCATTCCTAAAGCCTTGCATGTAAACAGGGCCGCTAAATATCAGGCCGTTGTCCACGTTGTTGTACATCGCTTGCACAGCCGATCCCGAGTCCACGTGGTTGCCTCTGTCCTGACGTCGGCTCTCGGCCACGGGAGAGCTGTGAGAGGGGAGCTGCTCCCGCTCCGGTTCTGGGTCGCTGTCGTCACTTTCCCCGTACGTAACGGTCACCATGATGGTGTCGCCGTCCTCGTCCAGAACGAGCAGCTCTCCCTCCTGACTGATGCTGAGCTCCTCCTCCTCCTCTTTGATCCGTCGAGCTGCTGGTTCCTCCTGGTTCAGGCTGGAGTCCCTCTCCTGGTTCACGAGAACCTCCTCATCCTCGGAGAGGTGTCGCGGTCGGAGGTCTGGAGGGACAGAATGACACGAATGTGATGACAGAAAAACACCGGAGAAATATTTCACTTATAATTATTAGAGCTCTGCGGGGTAATGTATGTGCAAATGATCAAATAAGATAATAGCTCAGGACTCAGAGAGCAGCTTCTGTCTCCATAATTCGGTGGAGAAACGAGCTTTAGGGCGACGCCGCCGTCTGCACTCAGCTTTGTGTTTGCACAACAAGACTGACATCACGTCTCTGCCAGCTTGTTCAGCCTGATGACCAGAAGCTGCTTCAGAAATCCGCCTTCAGCTTCCACCAGGAAACAAAGTGACTGTAAAACCAGTGACGTGTAACATCCAGGCATCCGCGAGGAGGCTTTTCAAAGTTTATTTAGCCAGCTGACGTCTAAAGATCTGTTAGGATTAACTTTGCTATGACTGCAGACATAACAAGCACACAAGGTGGGAGTGGAGCTGGGAGATCAGCCTGGGGAAAATCTTCCACTGCGGCTGCTGGAGCAGGACTACCAGCCGACTTTGAGGCCACTCAGGCGGGGGAAGCGGTTCTCAGCCCACACTCCTGACGTCAGCTGGAGAGGAAGGAATGCTTGGATGATCTCCTGAATCCCACTTTCTAGTTTTTCTTCCACTCCTCAGGAGCAGCTGCAGGGACTCTGAAATGAACCTGTTTGCATGATCGCCGACAGAAATCAAACCTCAAAGACAGCGTCTGCTCCAAACTGGCTGCTCGTGGGTTAAAAAACACCAGTGACCGCAGGGATTGGATCTGCATGTTTATTCTGTGGAAGAGTGGCACACACAGTAACAGAACACTGGCAGAGCATGTGGGACTCAGCGCCCTTACACAATCCTCCACAAAAGTACAGAGAAGACGACAACGCAACACGACAACCGTGAGAGCAGCAGAAGAGAGAACAGACACACAGCCCGGCTCGCTCTGATTTCACAACCACGTTAGACCCAGACACGCATCAGTAACGAGCCCGCGCTCTGTTTTTACGCAGTTTAAAATACAGATGTGAACATTAAAGTTTCAGATGAGCCAAAGGAGAGAGAGCGACAGCTAATCTGACGCTACGAACAGAACCAGCTCGTCTGTGCGACGATCTTAACGAGCTGCTTATTAAAAAAGATCCTAAATATCCTCAGTTTCAGTTTGTTTGGTAAAAACGTATCGGCGCGTATCTGATGAGGCGCCGATGAAAGTCTGGAGATCTGCAGCACTGAGGCTACGTCCACACGTAGTTTTGAAGATGCAGCTCTTTCTCTGCGTTTGGCCTTTCATCCACCCTCCAAACGCCGTTTGGAGCACTGAAGACTGAGACTTAAACTCCTCCCAGGGTGGAGATTTTCAAAAACTCAGTTTTTGTGTTTACGTGTGGACGAGAGATTCAGTCTTGCAGCGCCTTTTGTTTACATGATGGATTTCTACAGTGGTGCAGACAAACTGTTGGTGTTAGTCGTGCTGCCTGCAGTATTTACACGCTTACACACTTTCTTGTTTTTTGCTGTTTCCAGTGTGATGTTGAGGAATAATGTCTGTCCACACGTACGACTCGTTTCTTTGTTTACTCTTTCCCTCCCGGCCTGCAAGACTTCTGATTGGCCAACATTTCTGCATGGTTAGGATTTGGCATGTTCTCGACAGCGTTTGACTTCATTTTTTCCGTTTACATGTGGACGGAGATCTCAAACATGCACGTGTGGATTTTATACTTTTTTGTTTTTGTTATTGAAAATGGAAAATCTCCATTTAGAAAAATACTTGTGTACGTGTGGACGTAGCCTGAGAATCGCCGCTTTTAAAAGGTTATTCTTTCTAATACCTGTACTGATGTTCAGTCTTGCCTCTGACACCCTCCGTACAACAATAACGGGCAGCCAATCAAAAAAAAGTCAGCTTAAAGGGAGGCAGGACGATCTCGGACGCTGCATCACAGCTCGCTGTCAGGTGAAGATCGCTTTGAGCAGAGAATCATGCAAAGCCACTGTAACAGCGTCACACAGGGAACGCACTCGGCCGTCGGTGCACCGTCGCTGAATGTTTAAGATTTCAGAGGCGGCGACCCGGGTCAGCGTCGGACACTTTACCAAATACTAGAACAAAAGCGATACTGTGAAAGCTACAAATGCAGTGCTGTTCGGGCCAGAGCCAGCTTTTATGACTCCGCCCTGCACGGTGCCGGAGCTCGTCCGAACGCTCTGCTTATTACCCGGGAGGGGGCGTTTTCACCCCGGCCCCCTGCTGAGATTTCAGGACGACTTCTCGTCTGTGTGAGTCCTCGTGTGGCGCAACAAGTGACTGCTCTGAGTAAAGTTCTTCTCACAAATTTTACAAGAGTAGCGCTTCTCGCCCGTGTGCGTCCTCATGTGGATCAGCAGCGTCCCGCTCTGACAGAAACGCTTCCCGCACGCTTTGCAGGAGTACAGCTTCTCGCCCGTGTGCGTCCTCATGTGGACGGTCAGGCTGCCCCTCTGAGTGAAGCTCTTCCCGCAGGTTTTGCAGGAATGCGGCCTCTCGCCCGTGTGGATCCTCGTGTGGCTCTTCAGGTTTGACGTGCAGATGAATCTCTTCCCGCACGTTTTACACCCGTACGGCTTCTCGCCCGTGTGGATTCTCATGTGGACCAACAGACTGTCGCTACACCTGAACTTTTTCGCACATATTTTGCAGGAGTACGGCTTCTCGCCCGTGTGAGTCCTTTCGTGATATTTCAGTAAGTATATCTGATAGAACTTCTTCCCGCAGGTGCTGCACGCGAACGGCTTCTCGCCCGTGTGGATCCTGACGTGTCTTTTTATTTGGGACTTATCCTTAAAAACTTTCTCACAAACGTAACATTTCAAAGGCTTTTTACCTGCGTCCGTATTACCCTGACTCTCTGACATGGGAGCGCGCTCTGCACTGTCACTTCTGCTTTTAGCGAGTCTCTTCGTTGGCTTTGGCTCTGCGTCTGCGCCCGATCCCGAGGCTGCGTTCGTGCTCCCTTCCTGATCTCGGCTCTCGGCTGCAGGCGGGCTGTGAGACAGGAGCTGCTCGCTGATTGGCTCTGTTTCACTGTCACTTTCCCCGTAAGTAAGAGTCACCATTAAGGTATCGTCCTCCTCCTTCACTATAAGGTGCTCTGCCTGGTAGGCGGTGCAGAGCTCCTCCTGCTCCTCTTTAATCTGCAGAGGCGCTGCTTCCACCCGGCTGGTGTGGAGTTCTTCCAGTTCCTCTTTAACCTGCAGAGGTTCCTGCTCCAGCCTGGAGTTCCCCTCCTGCTCAGGAAGAACCCGTTCCTTATTACAGTCATGTTGCTGAGGAGGATCCAGCTTCAGGCTGGAGGTCTCCTGTTCAGAAGGAGCCTCGTCCTTATTACGATCGTGTTGTGACTCCTGCTCCAGGCTGGAGAGCTTCTCCTGCTCTGTAGGAAGTTTCTCCCTGTTGGAGTCATGGTGCTGTGGGAGGCCTGGAGGGACAGAGAGAGAAAAGGAAGGTCACCGGTGCGATGACAGAGAAACATCTGCTCATACACACAACTGGAATTTAACGATAATCAACAGATAATCGGCTTCATGTGTGTCATTTGCAAAGCTCAGAGTACAAAATACTTTTAGCTGCACGTCCCCGTTTTTGACCCACAAACTTTACCTCCTGTCAGGTGTGTTTTATCCTTTTAAACTTTATTGATCAATAATTCTGTTTGAGATCAGTCTTTTCTGAGAGAGTCCCAGGAGCACAACGACCACACAGCAGCAGAGTGTGTGCACATCGATGGCTGAATGTAGTTCATGACTGGAAAGAGTCAGACAGCATTAACGTTTCATGCACCAACTTCAGCTCTGAATGCAAGTCTGTGATCAAGTCAAAATCCCAGGCATTAGTAACTGCAGGCTGCTGTATGCAGCACATGTAGTTTTCTGCATTTAAACGAGTCCTTGAACGCATCACCAGCAGACCGTAGAGGAGTGCAGATCTGAGCCGGAAAGGCTCAAAGATATTTCAAATTACTGGGTCAGCAAAAAGGCAGCGATTACAGTTCTGATAAGGAGTAATTATAGGATTCATGTACCAATAAAGATGGACGTGTGTCTCTGTGAGATCCAACCGTGACTGAGCTGAGGGCGAAACCATCAGCAGGGTTCAAATTTCAGGGATCTCAGGCTTTTCAACCACAGACTGCTTGTTTGGTTGACGTGGCTCAGCGTCTGCTGTCAGTAAAAGGAAAGTAAATACTGGAACAGAAAAACCAGGTATGAGTGTGGTCTGCATGTCACGGATGTTCTTCCTCAGCTGAATCACACGTGTCCGCTTTGATTCTTCATTTAGCTTTACTTCCTCTTATCTGGGCTCACAGAGCTGCTCAATAATAAAAACAGGAAGGTGACCACGAGCAGAGCTGCTGCTGCTAACAGTGTCAAGCCCGTTTCCTCATTCGGCTTCTCATTAATCTCCAGACACTGATTCTCCAGCCTCTCCATTCAACGCTTTCATTCACGACACATTAACGACGACGTGTTTGTCACAGGTCGCAGAGTAATGCCTTCATCCGGTGCCTTCAAATGTGATTCTTTCCTCTCTTGCTGCTATTTATAGGCGCTGCTCTGTCTTCAAGCAGGAAGTGGAAAATAAACAAACTCCCTGGTGTCTCTTTTTGTCTCCTTCCTCTTTCCTGAGCTGCAGCTGCACTCTCCTCTCTGAGCCACCAAACAATCAGCAATCAGCGCTACAGCGGGTGGCTCGCACTATTAATCATGCACGACATCAAATGACATCAAACCCCCGTCGCAGCTGCAGGAACCAACAACACGAGCGACTCTTCAAACAGAGGGATTCTTGGACTAACGCTTTGATCATGTGTTTGTTTGCATTTTCATGGACATCTGTACAAAACCATCCGTTCCATCTGTTACAGATGCGCCTCCTACGTGCTTAGTGTTTCCTTCCATTACTGACAGCACGTTGGTCACATGAGACCTCCCACAGTCCCCTGTGACAATCCCACAGGTGAGGCTCTATTGAGAAAGACATAGGAGTGTTTCATAGATGTATATTTGAAAAATGAGAGCAAAGACCGTCACAGATTTTGGATACGTTATGAACAGAAACGTGGTCTTTCTAAAACAGCTGGTTTTGGTACACGGTGTCATAACTGGGGAATATCACACAGGCTGGATGAAAGAGTTTCCATATTCAGGCTTTAATAAAGAAGACATGCGGCCGACTGTTTAAAATAATATTTTGCGCCTTGTGTATAAAAGTTACTTTTTTTTGCTTCTCTCTTATTGCTTTGCACAGCAGGAAGCTCCACAGGTCTGATTTACAGACTTTACACTGATTCTTGGTGCAACCCTGAAGGGATTCGGGTGTCATGCCTGGGAGGACGTGTACATGTCTGTGCCATCCGGGTCATTGTGAAGCACATTTTCACACACGACTCATGTAACGTCCCTCAGGACTGTCTCACAGGGGACAACCCCCACTAAGGGTTACATGCCTCCACCGTTTGCTGTAGAACAAAAACTGGAGGGGTTCATTCATAGAAGCAGCTATGTACCCTGAACCCTGTGAAGGACCGAGCTCAGGGCCGTTATAGATGCTGGAATCTTACACAGCCTCCCTCCAACCCTTCAAGGATGTTTGAGAGCACCAATGGCAGCAGGGCCCTGACACTTTGCAGACAGTCAGAGGTCGAACTTTCACCGGGAATTGTTTTCAGGTGAGAGGTATTTAATGACGTGACCCTCTGCCCACTCTGGCCCCAGCACTCCTGCTTCATCAATCACCCCGCGCGTAAAAGCAGAGCTGAACGCGGATCGCCACCTCGCTGTCCGCTGACAGCGGCTCTAGCCCGGCCCAGCTCTGCGTGCTGCTGGGCCCACGGACTGTGTGCCGATCACAGCCATGTTAGTTCGGCCTCACTCGTTTCTTCCCGCAACAATCCAAACCCCGCAGGAAATACACGGCCTACTGTCCCGCAGCTCGTGTTCAGCTCCTGGCTGAGTAAATGTGCCGTGGAGCTCCGGTTAGGATCCTCCGTGAAGTGTTTTTCTCGCTGAGCGTGGACTCACCTATTCTGTGCAGCTTTATCTGAGGCTTCCAGGTGATCTCCAGCAGTCTGCGCTGACGGTCGATCACTTCCTCGTACTGGACGATCGTTTTTTCAAACTCCAGGAATATTTCTTCGGCGGCAGCAGTTAGTCGGCCGTTAATAAACCGTCTCAGGTCCCGATGTAAGGTCATCATTACTGCACCTGCGGAAACACGGGCCTGAAACAGGGTAAGAAAGAAAACCCCACCGCCTTCCACTCCAGCCCTCAGAGGAGTTAAGCTAACAATAAACCTTGAGTGGGTTTTCTTCTTCTCCTGGCAGACTAAACTCAGCGCAGGCGCACCGCTGCCCCCTGCAGGTCATTTGTAGACATACACTGCGTGTGTCACCCCGCATCACAGACGCATTTGGGCGACTTGTTGCACTTCTGGCTCAGTTACGTTTGGCCTGAGTGAAAACTGCATTAGGCCAGTTTCTCCTGTCACCCAGTCTTAGTCTAGTTTCCACTGAACCGGCCCACTGAGAACCTGCTTTCACTTCCCTCCCTCCACTCTTGAAGCACCAAAAGCTGCAGTTAACTAGTAATAACAGAGCATCCAGGTAGTCCTGCTGAATGACATTCTAGGATTTTATGTGGATGTTAGTGAGCACTGATTATCAAGTATTTGTGTGATGTTGTGTGATCACATGGTGTGTGATCCCATGCAGGCCAGGGATGCAGCTTAGTGCATTATTTATTAATGATCTGGGTGAACAGAGCGATAATACTCAGATGGTGCACTGTTAAAAAATGTGAGCCAGCTTAAACTCTGAGTTGAGTCCCTGATCTGTTCTCTGGCCCCTTTTCTCCGTGACTAAACTAATGGTGTGCAAATCTGCTGGAGGCCAGGATGTAACCTCCAGCTGCGGAAGACGCTGCTTGTGATGAACGAGCAGTGTTGGGGAGTAACGGAATACATGTACCGCCGTTACGTATTTAGAATACAAAATATGAGTAACTGTATTCCGTTACAGTTACCGTTTAAAAAGGTGGTATTCAGAATACAGTTACTTTGTTGAAATAAATGGATTACACTGCGGTACTTTCCTGTTTCATATTGTCGCGGGTCAGGACTGTTTGGGTTTGTTTGACAGCTACGTTCTGTTGTTCCAGGCGGCAGCGTTACGGTTGCCATGGTTACAGGGCGACGCTCTCTCTCTCTGCGACTGTGTGTTTCCTGGGTGAGAGAGCGCCTTTTCGTTGTTGTTGTTGTTGTGCTAAGCTAACAGGCTGAATGCTACAAGCATAGCTCTAAAGAATGTAGCATCATGGGCAGTGTAGTCCGTGCTGCAGGGAGAATGGACTGCCATACACGTTATGGGTCTGTGAGCGCGAGGAGGGAGAAAAAGGGGAGTGGAAAGGTACGAGTTGTCATCGAGGAAAAACGGGAGCTGGAAGCATGTAAATATAATAATAACCACTGCAGCCAAGAAGAGTGCCTGACGAGCCCAGTTGTAAGTAAGCTATTAAGACTCGACTGTACACCGTGTTCGTGTTTCCCTCCGAAAACAATAAGTTCCGTTGGAGCAGCCTTTCAACGCCTCTCTCTGTCTCTGCTAGCAAAGTTGACCCACACAACAAAGTAAAGCTATTTTTCGGCTACGAGCCGACAGGGACCCCGCCGTATTAGTCAGAGGTCCCTTTACTACAGTTCGGAGTCGCGGACCTTCAGTAATAGTAATAAATCACACAGCAATAGTACATTCACGTAGTTGTAAAAAGCACGATAATATATTAAGTAATCCAAAGTATTCAGAATACGTTACTCAATGAGAGTAACGTAACGGAATACGTTACAGAATACATTTTGGGGCATGTATTCTGTAACGGAATACATTTTAAAAGTAACCTTCCCAACACTGTGAACGAGTCAGTGTCTGTGCCCTGAAAAGGTGGATAATGAGGGAACAATGTATGGACTCATGAATGTTTTCCTGAAAATCTGCCTGATATCGTACGCTTTCCAATCCCAGCCGATGTCACGCAGCCCTGTCTGTCTGAAAGATGACTCATTCTAGACATGCTTAGTTGATCAAAATCCTTTGAATTTAATCCAGATGTAATTTAATATATCCTCACATCATGAGCCATTTAACAACAAACAGTCTTTAACATTGTTATTGCACATACTTCCTGTTCCTCCAGGATCTGTTGTACAGATGTGGCTCCAGGGTAGCAGATAGTGTGGGGGTTTACATTTAACAAGTGAAAAATCCCTGGTTTGACCCCAAGAGCAGACACAAATCCTTCAGGGACACATCAGGAAGGACATCTGGAGTAAAAAGTACCAAAGCTAACATGTGGAGCTACCCGGTGTGAATAAAGGAGCAGCTGAAAGCAGTTTCATCTACACTGCATCCAGGCTTTGTGGTGACTCAAGAGACAACGATCGGGAAGTAACAGACTCCCATTATTAGATCTGAAAAACGGACAACAGGAATGTTCTAGAGTTTGTAACTTTTAAGCATCAAAAATGTTCTGATGGGTTAAAAATAAAATTCAAATCTCCACGAAGATGATTTTATATTTGACTTTCCTTCTTCACACCCGTTAGTTTTCAGTGTTTACCTTTTATCACGTGGACGCTTCGTTTGTGTAGGCGGAACGAAAGTTAGACGCCGATGCGCTGTCGGAACCTCTCACTGTGACACACAGAGGAAGTAAACAGATAGTAGTTTTATTTCTGTTGAGCGGAGACTGTGCTGCAGCAACGATGCCTTCAGTTCAGTATCTGAGAGAGTTCATCAACGAGCGACTAACTGCTGCTGCTGAACAAATATTCTTGGAGTTTGAAAAAACGATCGTCCAGTACGAGGAAGAGATCGACCGTCAGCGCAGACTGCTGGATATCACCTGGAAACCCCAAATCAAGCTGCACAGGACAGGTGAGTGTCCCTCTGAGGGAGGATCCTGATCACAGCTCTGCGGGACGTTTATTCAGCTGCGAGCGAACAGGCCGTGGGTTTCCTGCACAGCCTGAGTGTGAGCTAGTGTGGATCACAGGGTCTCAGGTTTGACGCACTGATGGACGTAGAAGGTGTTTTTGAGGTCAGCCACGAAATTAGCGCTCACGTTTACAACTGCAAACACAGAAAACATGTCAAAAGTCAACATCTTAGTGCAGTAAAAAAAAGAGGGAGACAGGGGAAGCTGAAGGGGGCAGCAGTAGATGAGTTTAAATAACTCGGGTCAATCATCGAAACAGGCAGGCAGGGTGGAGAGTGTCACGGGTGATCTGTGACAAAAGGACAGCAGCGTAAGTGAAAGGAGTGAAAGGGAAAGTTTAAAGCTGGCAGTGAGACCTGCTGGGATGGATGTTTGGAGACGGTGGCTCTGACACGAAGACATGAGGCCGAGCTGAAGATGATCACATGTTCAGCGAGCAGCATGGATCAGAGATGAGTCCATCAGAGAGGAGAGGCTGAGAGGGTTTGGACACGTGCAGAGGAGGGAGGGTGGATATATCAGACAAAGGAGGATGAAGATGGAGCTGCCAGGCAGGAGGGAAAGAGGAAGACCTCAGAGGAGGTTCATGGGTGTAATGAAGGAGGACAGAGGAGGATGCTGGGGTAGGAGGAGATGGAGGGTTATCAGCTGCGACGCACTGCCAAAGAGAGCAGAGGTGCATGTGTGAAAACAGGAGAACTCAAGACAACCGGTGTACATTTGAGACCTTTTAGTTTTTCCCAGTTTTCCTGAAATCGTTTGGAACTGTGGATTCACTCTGTGCTGGCCTCAAACCTTCACCAGTTTAACCTGATGGAAAAACAAAAGCCTGCTCCGACACTCCTGCCGGGCGGCCCCGTTTCTCAGTTCCTCTAACCTGTTTAGGTCGAGGAGCTCCCGTCTGCAGCTCGTCATAACGCAAACATGGGCTGAAAGCAGGAAGCTGCTTCCTGAGTGGTGACCAAATGTTCCCTACATGAGTGAAACCTCTCGTGGAAGCAGCCACAAAGAGCCGCAGATGCAGACTTTAAGTTTCACTTCCCTGTGCTGGCTTGGTTCATTTCAGGATAGATCAGACGTTACTTCCAGCTTTGAAGTTTTATGAACTGTTAAAGTTGCAGAGCCGCTACATTTTAAAAGATCAGTTCCTTCTTGTCCATTATGTTTTCCATGATAATCATCTTAATATTGACTCAGCAGCCCTGATTTCAAGCATGTAGATCAGCTGTGATCTTTTTTTCTTTTTGTGACATTATCAACCCTTTATCCCTCCAGACGTCCCACAGCAGCAGGTCTGTGAGGAGGAGGAGGTTCTCCCTGAGCAGCAGCTCTGTGACCAGGAGAGGAGCTCCAGTGTGGACCAGGAGGAACCAGAAGCTCCACAGATCGAAGGGAAGCAGGAGGAGCAGCTGGTAGTCGGGCAGCAGAGCGATCCCTTCATGGTCACTATACTTACACAGCACGCATAAACTGTGTGAACGACTCTCACATGTTAGAGCGCCACTGTGTGACAGACGCGGGAAGAAGACGGTGAAATGTGATGTTTGTGGAAAAGCCTTTCAGCACAGGTCCCGGATGATACATCGCAGGATCCACACGGGCGTGAAGCTGTACGCCTGCGACACCTGCGGAAAAGGCTTCGTGAGGAGCGATAAGCTGGCGCTCCACATGAGGACGCACACGGGAGAGAGCGCGTACACCTGTGACACCTGCGGGGAACGGTTCATTCAGTCCGCGATGTTAAAAACTCACATGAGAAGTCACACAGGTGAGACGCTGGACTGCAAAACCTGCGGCAGATGTTTCAGTCAGAAGAGCCACTTGTTGCGCCGCATGAAGATCCACACGCGAAAGACCAAGCCGGCCTGAAACGCCTGAGGGAGGGGGAGGGGCTTCAGGTATCAAGGTGATTTTCAAATCTGAGGTTTGACTATTTTTAAACTGAGATTATTTTTATTCGATTTAACCTTTGGGCCGTTGGTGAGGTCGTCCACCTCGATGGACGGGTGCTGGTCTTCGATGAGTCCTAAAAAAAATGTATGTTTCACTGATACAACACATTTCTAACATCAAAGTCACAGATTTGCTTCTTTGCTTTTCTAAATGATGTGTAAAGATTATTTATGTATCTGCATGTTTTATATGTAATTCAGTTCATCACAACAACCGTCACCTCGAGGCACTTTGTGTTGCAGGTAAACAGCTTCAGTATTCGATACATGTGTGCTGTTTGTCATCAGGTGACATTATCACTGCTGTGATTTTACTGACTGACTGAGTTGAGTTTCCATGGTAACGCCAGCTGTTTCAGGCATACCTGAGAAAGTTACCGAGGTTAACGTTTTCTGTTTTGGGTTGTTGTGCAATCAAGTCTCCATTTTCAAGACGTTTTCATGCTGAAAGCAGAGATGGAACATATCTGGGTCCCACTCATGAAGCTGGGTCGGTATCGGGGCACAGTGGGGCGATCTCAGCTTTCTTCCACGTGCTCTGCAGGCCACAGCTGCAGTTAGATGATGTGTACTGTTTGGGGGATCATTCTCAGCTGTGTGCTGGGCCAGATTTGGTCCTCAGGCTGTGAGGTTGACACATGAATCCTAAACCTAACAGGTCAAAGTAAATAAATATATGTGCTGCTGAGAGGTCGAGGCACAAGGCAATGTGATGAACATTTACTGCAGCAGGTTTCAGCAAATAAAAACATGCCTTTATCGTGTCGTCATCATCTGCTATCATTTTCCTGTCGTTTCACGTTGGAGCTGAATGTCAAACGGGTTTAAAGTGTCTGATATGCCAGTAAAAAGAAATCTGTATGTGTACGCTGAATAAAAAGACTTTAAAAAAGACGTTTCCAGTGTTTGGTCACTCACATTTATTTAACTTCAAAGAGTCGAGCTGTGGCATAAAAATAAAAGGGTGGCGTCTTTGTTTAGGTTCAAGCATGAAGCTCACATTCAAGGACAAACTGATGAATGTCACCATTTTTCATCAGGATCAAAGTGAAAATGTTGCATCTACATGTCGACTCTGAGTTTTCCAGATAACTTACAAACTACATAATTATGAAACATCAAAAGTGATGGAATCGTGCAAAAAACCAAAGCTTTCTGTTGACATAATGTTCGGTTGTGATGCAGGTTTGAGTCTGAACCCTGAAAAATAGTTTTCAGAGTTAAAATTAGAGGTAAAGATTGAACATCTATTTAGCTCTTTAGGCAGAGGTTAAACAGCAGCTGCGAGGAATGAGGGTAATATTCTTATATTATCCATAGATGTCATTCACACCCAGAGTGTCTCTCCTTCATGTTGCTCTGTCTGCTGATGATCACTTCCTGTCCTCATCTTCTGCCCCCGGTGTTTTCATCTGTAGGAAACTTCTTTCAGTTTGAAATCATAACCGGCTGCGGGGCTTTTCCACTTCTGGTGTCGCAGAAAAATGAAGAACTTCAGTTTGTGTACAGTATTGTTTACCCAGACTCTAACCTGACAACGACAACATCTGCAGCTGACTTCAGGTTTTTATTTATGATTTTTTTATTAAATATATTTTGTTATGCGTATTACTAAAATGCTTCGCCTGGTTTGATATAACATTATCACACATTTATATATATTTTTAATTATTGGTTAATTATTAACAGCAGCCCCCCCCCCCTCCTCCACCTCAGCGGCCCTGTGTGGGTCAGACAGGAACAATATGGCGCCGGGAGGAACGTTAGCATCGGGACCAGTCGTTGTCTGAGAGACTGGTGATCCGGCAGGATGAACCTCTGCGCCCAGTACCTCCGGTAAGTTCACCGCGGAGCGCTCTGTCCGTCGCTCGGTGGCCCAGGAGCGGTCAGAACCGGACGTTTTGACCCGACAGGAGGCTTGTTTGGCTCAGCTTTTAGTATGTCAGGAGCTAGCTGCTCCAGGGACCACCCCCTTAGCTAATGTTAGCTGTTAGCTTCATACATCAACAAACAATCGGCGCCTCTGCATGTCGCCGCCTCACGCTCCTTTAGTCTGAGATGTGGATTATTTATTTAAATCACATTCAGCTGCGCACAGGTGTGATGTTTGGTGTGCTAATTTAAGGCCAGATGAGCGTTTACCCGCCATACGTTTCCCACTGTGTTGTTGCTAGCTTTAGCCCGCTAGCTAGCTTCCACCTGCGTATGTCATGTTAGCATTTCCTTTCTGAGGTTGTCACATATGAACTCTGGGCATCTATTCACACACCCGCCTCCTTCAGCTTTACTTCATCAGCATGTTTAAGTGTTTGTGCCGATGGTTTACGTGCACAGGTGTTAATAAACAGCGCGTGGTCGTTAATCAGCGGGCGGGTTTGTAACGAAAATCTATTTGTATTGCTAAGTTTTTGTATCCAGGAAGTAGGCTGAGCCCGATATCTGTTCCGTGCCGTGCTGACGACGTTTAATCTGAGCTGTTAGTGCTTTAATGAAGCGATAACGGGCGGAGCCGCCTCCGTAGTATCTGTGGATCGTCAGTAATAAGGAAGTGCTGTATGAGGCTTTGTTATGACTGGAGACAGGTGCTGTCAGGTTGTCATGCTCTGTGTGTGTTTGTGTGTTCGCGCCTCTAACCTCCTGTTCTCTGTTTACATCCGAGCAGACAGGCAGAGGCCCTGAAAGCTGACATGACAGGTAAGTCCCCACCGCTGCTTACTCACACACCTGTTCATCCTTCACCTGCTCATCTCTGGAGGCCTGCAGTTCAGGCAGGTTCAGCAGTCTGAGGATAACTTTTCTTAATGTGGCTTCATTGAACCTGAGATCATCAGTTAGGTTGAGAGGTGGTTAAAAGCTTGATAAGTCAGCCTGGGTCAGTCCTTCATCGTTCAGACAAACGAGTCAGAGCATCTGACCAATCAGAAACATGGAGAGATCTGCTGGGAGCAGAGCGATGGAAAGGGAAAACGAAACTATGAGATGCACATACGATATTAAACACATTTCACTCTGAAGGCATCAGAATGAGCATATGTGTGAAAGGAAACCTCTGTAGGATTGTAAGTTTTGTGGACTTGGCTTTTAAGATGTTAATAAAGTTTAGTTTATTTGAAGCCAGGAAAGAGAACCTGCAAAAGTGTCGACTGTGCAAGTTAACAGACATGAAGACACGGGAGGATCGGATTACAGCTGCTCCACAAAGTGAATGTTTAGATGTGTGTGAGACAGGTTTATTGTTTCCTTTGCAGTGCTGGTTGTGTTTAATGCTCTGAGAGGAAAATGAAACAGAATTCAAACATAGACTCAGTCTGCTTACAAATCTGATACGAGGTAATAAAGTGTAAATGGTTCCCCGTTTATAGCCAGTTTTTTTTTTTTTTAAATAATAAATGTCAACAAGCTTCTTCTGAGAATTTGAACTTTAGACTTCCTTAAAGTTTCCGCTCCTCCTGTTTGCACACTGAGCTCTGAGGAATGGTAAAGTTGTTTTCATGGATCTGAATGGTCAGTATGCAAGGATTTTAAACCACTTGGTTTCTTATCTCAGACATGATCTACTCCAGAGCAGGTCAGGTCTGCAGCATAAGTTGCCATGGTGATGTATCCTGGTAAGATGTGAACCTCCTTCATAACAAAACTCAGGGTTAAACCTGCAGGTACCTCAGTAAGCTCCAAACCCGCCTCGCAATACAGGCATCAGGTCAGACACCCACTGGGTAACTCGTGTGTTTAAAAGGCATTAAGTGTAGTAAGAATAATAATGTTGATGATACATTTTATTTATAGATGCTTTTTAAGACACTCAGTGTGCATAAACAGCTGGAAGGCAACACAATTAAAAGGTCATTTATGCAGAAGTCTTGATGTGAATCTTTGTTTTAGAAGGTGAGTTATGAAGGTATTTAGACCGTACGCTGTGAAAAGAGAAGATGTAACAAACTGAAACTTCAGCCTTCAGCTTTTCTCTCAGTAATTTGTGCTCTCTCCAGTTATGTCAAGTCTTTGTTATTTATTTGTTTTTCTTGGCATTTGTGTGGGCTAATAAATAAATAAATAGAAGTTTTCTTAAATCATCTTTGAAAAATACTAAAAGTTGGAAAGCAGAATTAAAAAAGTTGGTAAATTCCTGTTACAGCAGAAACCTCCAGAAACTACAAAAATTGTTGCTTATTCAGGTTTTTTTTATTGAACTATATATATATATTTTTATATCTGACATTAACTTTGAAAGCGTCCCGCTGTGGTGTGTAGCTTGCTGAGACGAGCGGCTCTGCACTTTCTTTTTGTCATCAATGAAATGGAAAAATGCAAATTGGATGAAAATTGTTGGTTAAAGTGCTGCTGATGTGTGTGAGGCACCTGCTTTAAAACCAAGGTGAAGGGAAGCAGACGGACTTCCAGCAGTTTTGACTCACCGGCCTGTATCGAGCGGGTCGACGTGGACGCTGACAGATAGCCCTTCGTCACTTCTTTCCTTTCACTTCTCTGTAAACGACGACGCCAGGGTTTATTTAATTCACACTTATTTAGTTTACTTTAGATGAACGATAGTTAAAACTCAAAGATTGATTCAAAGTGATGATTTCTGTTTAAGAGACTTATGTGCATCACAAAGCTGTGAGGTATGTAAGCTGAAACAGAGACGCGAGCTTTAAATGAAAGCGTGAGCGCAGGTGAACGTTTCTTTGAAGAGCCTCAGGGAGAACAAACCCTGCTGGTTCCTTATTTTGCTGATGTGATGAAATGTTTCAGTTCTTTGGACCAGCTCAGCTGATGGTGTGACTGAGCTCCTGTCGCTCTGCAGTTATTATTACGCGGAGCCTGCACACACATTGGGAATCTGCTGTTATTGGGGGGACTTGGAGGTCTGGGGCTCACTTGCAGGCTTCATGCTAAAAAGAACTAAATCAGTGTTTTAGCAACGTAAAGCTGTAGCTCAGCTAAATATTACGAGTTAGAGAAAACAGACAAATACAGATGCAGCTCCTGGTTAATAAGCATTTGATCCACAAGTAAAACAGAAAAATGTCTAGAATGTGCTGTTTTTTGGCACCAGGTGATTTCTAGTTTGTGGTTCAGTCAGGGTTGAGCAGGCTTTGGTTGCCGGCAGGTACACAGTCCGTGTGGTCAGGACATTATCCGACAAAACCAGTCAACCAATTAGTATTCTCCCTTCATAGCACAGGTCATCACAGCCGGGCTTGAAGCTGGCTTTTTGAATGATTGCACATAACTACGCCTCTGTAGCTTCAGTTCCCTCTGTGAGTGTGTAACCACAGAGCTACACAAACACAAATCCGACATTAGCTTTCAGAGAGTCATCTGTAATTGTAAAAAACGATCATCAGAAGGCTCCTCCTTGAATCGCTACCTTATCGTGGTGGAGGGGTTTGTGTGTCCCAGGGATCCCAGGGGCTATGTTGTCTGGGGGCTTTTGCCCCCTGGTAGGGTCTCCCATGGCAAACTGGTCCTGGGTGAGGGACCAGACAAAGAGCGATTCAGAAGACCCCCATGAAAAGAATATCGAGGGAACAGTTTACCCTGCCCGGGATAGGGTTACCGGGGCCCCGCCCTGGAGCCAGGCCCGGGGAGGGTGCCCGAGGGCGAGCGTCTGGTGGCCGGGCCTTAGTCCATGGGGCCCGGCCGGGCACAGCCCGAAGAGGAGACATGGGCCCATCCTCCCGCAGGCCCACCACCCGCAGGAGGCGCCATAGGGGTCGGGTGCATTGTGAGCCGGGTGGCGGCCAGGAGCGGAGGCCCTGGCGGACCGACCCCCGGCTGCCAAGACTGGCAATAGGGACATGGAATGTCACCTCTCTGGTGGGGAAGGAGCCTGAGTTGGTGCGTGAGGTTGAGAGGTACCGGCTAGATATAGTTGGGCTCACCTCTACGCATTGTCTGGGCTCTGGAACCAGTCTCCTGGAGAGGGGCTGGACTCTGTCTCAGTCTGGAGTTGCCCCTGGTGAGAGGCGGCGGGCTGGGGTGGGTATTCTTATATCCCCTCGGCTTGCTGCCGGTACGTTGGGGTTTTTCCCGGTGGACGAGAGGGTTTGTTCCCTGCGCCTTAGGGTCGGGGAACGGGTCCTGACTGTCATCTGCGCTTATGCGCCGAGTGGCAGTTCGGAGTACCCAGCCTTCTTAGAGTCCCTGGGGGGGGTGCTGGAAGGTGCTCCACCTGGAGACTCTGTTGTCCTGCTGGGAGACTTCAATGCTCACGTGGGTAACGACAGCGAGACCTGGAGGGGCGTGATTGGGAGGAACGGCCTCCCTGATCTGAACCCGAGCGGTGCTTTGTTATTGGACTTCTGTGCTAATCACAGTTTGGCCATAACGAACACCCTGTTCGAACATAAGAGTGTCCATAAGTGCATGTGGCACCAGGATGCTCTAGGCCGTAGGTCGATGATCGATTTTGTAATCGTATCACCAGACCTGCGACCATATGTTCTGGACACTCGGGTAAAGAGAGGGGCTGAGCTGTCAACTGATCACCACCTGGTGGTGAGTTGGATCAGGTGGCGGGGGAGGACGCTGGACAGACCTGGTGCACCTAAACGCGTAGTGAGGGTGTGCTGGGAACGTCTAGCAGAGGCCCCAGTCCGCGAGATCTTCAACGCACACCTCCGGCAGAGCTTCAACAGCATTCCGAGGGAGACTGGGGACATTGAGTCCGAATGGACCATGTTCAGTGTCTCCATTGCCGAAGCTGCTGCATTGAGCTGCGGCCGCAAGGTGGTTGGTGCCTGCCGTGGTGGTAATCCCCGAACCAAATGGTGGACACCAGAGGTGAAGGGAGCCACCAGGCTGAAGAAGGAGGCCTATCGGGCTTGGTTAGCCTGTGGGACTCCGGAGGCAGCCGACAGGTATCGACAGGCCAAGCGGAATGCAGCTCGGGCAGTGGCTGAAGCAAAAACTCGGGTGTGGGAGGAGTTCGGAGAGGCCATGGAAAAAGACTTTCGGACTGCCTCGAAGAGATTCTGGCAAACCGTCAGGCGTCTCAGGAGGGGAAAGCGGTGCTCTACCTGCACTGTGTATAGTGCTGGCGGAGCGCTGTTGACGTCGACTGAGAAAATTGTCGGGCGGTGGAAGGAATACTTCGAGGACCTCCTTAATCCCACTGACACGTCTTCCGGGGAGGAAGCAGAGTCTGGGGATGAGGGGTGTGACCCACCAATTTCCGGGGGCGAGGTCACTGAGGCAGTTAAACAACTCCTTGGTGGCAGAGCCCCTGGTGTCGATGAGGTCCGCCCCGAGTTCCTGAAGGCTCTGGACGTTGTAGGGCTGTCTTGGTTGACACGTCTCTGCAATGTTGCGTGGAGATCAGGGGCAGTACCTGTGGACTGGCAGACCGGGGTGGTGGTCCCCATCTTCAAGAAGGGGGACCGGAGGGTGTGTTCCAACTACAGGGGGATCACACTCCTCAGCCTCCCCGGGAAAGTCTATGCCAGGGTGCTGGAGAGGAGGGTTCGTCCGCTAGTCGAACCTCGGATACAGGAGGAACAATGCGGTTTTCGTCCTGGTCGCGGAACACTGGACCAGCTCTTTGTCCTCTCGAGGATACTTGAGGGTGCATGGGAGTTTGCCCAACCAGTCTACATGTGTTTTGTGGACCTGGAGAAGGCATTCGACCGTGTCCCTCGGGGCGTCCTGTGGGAGGTGTTGCGCGAGTATGGGGTGTCTGGCCCATTGCTACGGGCCATTCAATCCCTATACAACCGTTGCAAGAGCTTGGTTCGCATTGCCGGCAATAAGTCGGACTCGTTCCCGGTGGGTGATGGGCTCCGCCAGGGCTGCCCTTTGTCTCCGGTTCTGTTCATAATTTTTATGGACAGGATTTCTAGGCGCAGCCAAGTGGCGGAGGGCTTTCGCTTTGGTGGCCTCAGAATCTCATCTCTGATTTTTGCGGATGATGTGGTTCTGTTGGCTTCATCGGGTGAGGGCCTCCAGCTCGCACTGGAGCGGTTCGCAGCCGAGTGTAACGCAGCGGGAATGAGGATCAGCACCTCCAAATCTGAGGCCATGGTTCTCAGCCGGAAAAGGGTGGAGTGCCCACTCCGGGTCGGGGATGAGTTCCTGCCCCAAGTGGAGGAGTTCAAGTATCTCGGGGTCTTGTTCGCGAGTGATGGGAGAAGGGAGCTGGAGATCGACAGACGGATTGGGGCTGCGGCTGCAGTAATGCGGACGCTGCACCGGTCAGTCGTGGTGAAGAGGGAGCTGAGTGTAAAAGCGAAGCTCTCAATTTACCGGTCGATCTACGTCCCTACCCTCACCTATGGCCACGAGCTGTGGGTAGTGACCGAAAGAACGAGATCGCGGATACAAGCGGCGGAAATGAGCTTCCTCCGAAGGGTGGCTGGCCTCTCCCTTAGAGATAGGGTGAGAAGTTCGGCCATCCGGGAGGGGCTTAGAGTAGAGCAGCTGCTGCTCCACATCGAAAGGAGCCAGCTGAGGTGGTTCGGGCATCTGGCAAGGATGCCCCCTGGGCGCCTCCTGGGCGAGGTGTTCCAGGCATGTCCCACCGGGAGGAGGCCCCGGGGCAGACCCAGGACACGCTGGAGAGATTATATCTCTCGGCTGGCCTGGGAACGCCTTGGTATTCCCCCGGACAAGCTGGAGGAGGTGGCTGGGGAGAGGGAGGTCTGGACCTCTTTGCTTAGGCTGCTACCCCCGCGACCCGACCGGATAAGCGGATGAAGATGGATGGATGGATGGATGGATCATCAGAAGGAAGGAGGAGAAGGTCTTGGCTCAGACACCAGGAAAATCATCTGTTACCAGACCACAGCTGTAATCAACACAGACGACGTGTTACTTCCAGTTTGGTTGAAGCTGAAGTCATTGTTTGGTCTTACAGCAGACCAGTGAATCCATTAGACCTGCTGCCTCAGCCTGATTTTAAAGCAGAGCAGCGGCTTCTCACGATGACTGGAAACCTTCCAGTTTGTCTAGCTGAGCTGCCTCCAGTGAGCCCGAGCTCGGTTATGATGGTTCATTTGCATGTTTTTATCTGGAGGCATGTCGGTATCTCTTTGTTGTCAGTCGGCGCAGGAACACGGAGATGCTGGACGCCATCACGGTTGGAGTTTATTAACATTTCAGACTCTTGGATTGATGCTGTTTTTGTCATAAAGGCTTCAAACTGTGTGTCTGCTGTCATCAAGGTGACTTTTGCCAGAATTTAGTATAAACAATTAGCTCTTGGGTGCAGATAATGTAAATAGTCATTAATACTCATCTCTGTTACACTTTAGATCAGATTGGTTGTGTTGTGTTTTCTACTCCACCAATCATATACATCCATGTACACGTCCTCCACCGGGCAGCTACAGGGAGGGGCGTGTCCAACAGAGATGCATATGTCATGCATGACAAAAATTAAACAGAAGAATTCAAATAAATAAAAATGTGAAGAAGAAAAACAATGAAGAATCAGGCAGACGTTCACTGTGTGTAAATCAGGTGACATATGATGCTTTGCTCTCCTGCAGGTGCATAAAATCCCAAAAACGTGACGCTGTCAAATTCTAAAGTGAGAAAACTTTAAATGAGCTCATTTTGAATTTGAGGGCAGCAGCAGGTGTAATTAAAGTTGGGACAGGGCCATGTTTCCACTGCGTAGCATCCCTCTGCTTTTAACTACAGTCTATAAACGGCTGGAAACCGAGGAGAGCAGCTGCTGGATGTTTGGGAAAGGAATGTTGTCCCATTGTTGCCTCATAGAGGATCTGAACTGCTCCACACATCTTCTTTGTTGTATTTTTGGATTCTTGGCTTCCAGTTGGTCACAGTCTTTCCAAAGTGGTTTGTCCCGATTGGACCGTTTGGTGGGATGGTTCTGGTCCCAAGGCCATATGTTTGACAGCTCGCCCTCTCGTGCTTGTAGCATCTCCTTTGTGTGGTCACGTACAAAAGCACGTGCTGCTAGTTGTTGTTTCTGAGATGTTATCGACTAACCGGGCTGCGGCCCCAACCGCAGCACGGCTCCCCCGTCTGCCCGTGACAGGAAGTTTAAAGTTGCACAAATGTCATCAGCACTCGCAAGAAGGTTCTGCTCGGTTTCGAAAATAAGCTCCTGTGTCTCAGAGACAGTGTATCAAGTATTTATAGGGACTTTCAGCTGCTCCCTTGTCACAGGGGCTCTCCCAGGGGGTAGCTTGTGTTTGATTTGGCAGTGTGAGGTCGCATGCCCTTCCTGACCCAACGTAAAGTGGATTCGTGTCTCTGACTGGAATCAAACCAGCACCCCTTTCTCCCCGAGCAAACGTATAAACCACCACATTTGAACTGAAGCAGTTTCCTGTGTTTTCACTGTTAAAGTCTCAGATTAGTCTTTTACATTTCCATCAGAACCACTTTGCTTTGGTGCTGTCCTTAAACCGTGTGTGTGTGTGTGTGTGTGTGTGTGTGTGTGTGTGTGTAGATTCAAAGCTGGGGGCAGCAGAGGTGTGGACGTCCCGGCAGGCCCTGCAGGACCTTTACCAGAAGATGCTGGTGACAGACCTGGAGTATGCTCTGGACAAGAAGGTGGAGCAGGACCTGTAAGCCGCCCCTCCTCCGCTCTGCATCACACAACATAATTTTCTCCAACAATTTCAGTTCAATTAATTTAGACCAGTTTGGATTTTTTCTGTGTTGCTGTAACTGCAGAGAAAAAGGACACGAGTGAAGGGAAATAACGAGCAATAATCTACAGGTATCAGTAAAAAAACTACAAGAAAGTCTTTCTAGAATAACCTGGTTCAAAAAGTGTGAACGGGAGTCGCTCACTATTAGTGTTTCGTAGCAGGCAGGTTCAGAGTCGCTGGTGGAGCTGATGGAGCTGATGGAGACCAAATCAGCTGCAGTGCTCAGTTTCTAACATCCTTTAACATTAATGCAACATTTGGTGGCTAAATGGTGATAATAAATGTGTGACTGAAGACAAACTGAGCTCAGCTTTTGGACCGCATGGTGTCACCATGGTTACAGCATGATGACAGAGGAGGTCCGACATCCATGAATCTGCAGAGTCCACTTTGTTCCCTCTGTGTTGATGTATTCAGCGCGCAGTCAGTGTGTGAAGCTTTGACTCATGTATCGCAGCTACAGGTCACGTCTCCGCCTGCAGCTGTGGGTGGATCATCAGTCGTAATAATGGACAGATGTGTCGATTGTGTTTCGTGCTAAACTGTCATTTCCTGCCCCCAGTTCAGCTCCACCAATAAAACACATCGTCACAGCTTCCAGACACACACAGATGTCTGATATATGAGAACCTGGAGACTGTTTTTAATATTTGGGGTCTGTGAAGTAAGTTGTTGAAAGCCTGTCGCTCCTTGTTGGTTACTGCAGAAATTCTCACGAAGCCAAAAGTTTGTCGGAATATTTAGAATTTTTGATGTGTTGACACCAAAGATCAGTTTCACATAAAAAGGCAGTAATATAGCCCTCGACTCAGTTTGTGGGCTTTTCCATCAGGCAGAAGGAGCTGGTACTTTTTAGGATGTATTTGTTCGAAGCGCTGTGAGCTGATCCGAAAATGTGACGTCAACCGACTACGTGCTGCTGATTGGCCAGTCAGGATCCCTTTACCAATCATCTGGGTCCTGATGTGGGTTTCTCTCTGCCTGCAGGTGGAATCATGCTTTCAAGAACCAGATCACCACGCTTCAGAGCCAGGCCAAGAACCGAGCCAACCCCAACCGCAGCGAGGTCCAGGCCAACCTGTCGCTGTTTCTGGAAGCTGCCAGTGGCTTCTACACACAGGTAGGCTCACCTTGTGTTTGTGAAGTTATGAAAAAATGTCCAGTTTTGCTCTAAAGAAATAATCCCTGCAGTCATTTCTAAGCTGGTCTAGGCTCCGCCTCTGGGAGGATTTTTGTTTGGAGTAATCCTGCTAACACACAGACAAAGTGAATGGAGTTAAAGCCCCACATCACCACCGATAGAAACCATTCAAACGACGTCTCACTGTGTCTGCCGTGTTCCAGTTACTGCAGGAGCTGTGCACCGTGTTCAACGTGGACCTGCCCTGCCGCGTGAAGTCGTCTCAGCTCGGCATCATCAGCAATAAGCAGAGCAACACCAGCGCCATCGTCACCCCTCAGCCCAGCTCCTGCTCCTACATCTGCCAGCACTGCCTCGTCCATCTCGGAGACATCGGTGAGAAAAGCTTCCCGTTCGTGAGCGGCGAACGGGAAGCTCATTTGAAAAACCAGCCCTGATGTTGGTTTTTCAGAGCTTATTTTCTTTGTCTTTGTCTTTCAGCTCGATATCGTAACCAGACCAGCCAGGCCGAGTCCTACTACCGGCACGCAGCTCAGCTGGTTCCATCTAACGGTGAGTCCCCGCACGTTTTCTTTAACTGGCTTTTAGATTTTGCTGTTTTTGGAAATCTGTCCCTTTATCAGCTGAGCTCTAAACACATTCAAACACTGAGTCGTTTCATCTGAATGTCATACGCGCGTAATTCTTGCAGCTTTCAAGTACTGAGAAAGAAATGTGGTTGAATTATGCTGGGGTTGCTATAGTTACCACTCTGCCTCTTGTAAATAGTGTCACATGTGAGGGACAGCTGATGTTAAAGATGAATTACTGACATTTAAAAGCTCTGCTGTAAAACACTGATACTGAATAATATAATCTAAAGAAATGATATGTGTGTTCTGGTGTTTGGTATTCATAATGACGAGAAGCAGCCATGTTTGTAGTTCTTCCCTGCTCATGTGCTGCCTCTCCGTGTCTCCTGCAGGTCAGCCCTACAACCAGCTGGCCATCCTGGCCTCCTCTAAAGGAGACCACCTCACCACCATCTTCTATTACTGCCGCAGCATTGCAGTCAAGTTCCCCTTCCCAGCAGCCTCCACCAACCTGCAGAAGGCGCTGTCCAAGGCTCTGGAGAGGTACTAGCTCACAGCACAAACACTATTTCACCCGCTGTAGAGTCAAAGGAAATGATCTAAGATTTCATCTGAAAAGGGAAAACCAAACTCTTTAAACTGTCTCGAAGTGTGACGATGTCTCATTTCCGCTCTGTTAAATCCTCCTTCTGTGGTCCTGCAGTCGCGATGAAGTGAAAACCAAGTGGAGCGTGTCCGATTTCATCAAGGCCTTCATCAAGTTTCACGGTCACGTCTACCTGAGTAAGAGTCTGGACAAGCTGGACGGCCTGAGAGAGAAACTGGAGGAGCAGTTTCAGGTACAACTAAACGCTGTTTGATGCACCGCGACGTGCAAATCTGTGCGAGTCCATTTGTATGACACGGGTGTTGCTGTGTGTTTGCGTGTGCAGAGGCTGATCCTGCAGAAAGCCTTCAGCTCTCAGCAGCTCGTCCACATCACCGTCATTAACCTGTTTGAGCTGCACCACCTCAGAGACCTGACGGCTGACGGCAGCGAGCAGAGCTACAGCAGCGAGCAGCAGATCAGCTGGTTCCAGCTCCTCGGCCTTTTCAGTAAGAACCGAAAACTGTTAATGGCCGATTACATGGATGGAGTCGTGGACGGCTCCTGCTTTGTTTGAATGATACTCATGTCAGATTTATATGGTGGCTTTTACGTTTATTAGAAGTACAGCGACTCATATGTGTAACCTGCAACAACTCAAAACTGTCTCCTCAGTGTCCTTCCTGGGCGTCATGTGCAGCCGCGTGCTGCTCAACAAGAACCGCGGGGAGGAGATCATGGGCGAGTGCCCGCTGCCGGCCATCAAGGTGTCGCTGGACTGGCTCAAACTGAGGCCCAGCGTCTTCCACGAGGCCGCTCTTGTTAAACGGCAGTAGTAAGTCCTGCCCACTTTCTCTCTCTTAATCAGCAGAGTTTTGTACTGAAGCTGTAACTCTGCATCCTCTTCCTCTCTCTCAGCGTTTGGCCCTGGCTCGTGTCCATTCTCAACAGTTTCCAGCCCAAAGAGGACGACCTGTCCTGCTCCTCAGGTGGGACATTGCTCCTAATTTCCTGGAAACTACTTTGTAACTTTAGGTTACGTTTTGATTCTTACACACAGCAGACGAGCTCAGACTGTTCTGTTATTCCTGTTCACACCGACCGCTGTAAAATACGCAAACGTCGCCTTAGTAAGTGACAGATCACTGAGAAAGCAGGAAAACTGCTGCTAGCGTGCTTTCATCTCACTACAGTTTCATTCTCCAGGTTAAAGTTGACAATAAAACAAAAGGCTGTGTTCACAGAATAAATCCTCTTATAATGACTCCATGACTGCTACTCTGTACGTTTCTTGGAGTAATTATTTTGAATCTGGAATCTTTCCTCAAATTTTAGGGAAGTATTAGGAAACATCAAAGATCCACAAGCCGCTTTACAGCATCCTCCAGATGTGCTGCTTCCAGACGGCATCACCTTCAGCCATCAAAACCAGCAAACGGGCGCCATCATGGGACGGCGTCCTGTTCTAAATCTTTAGTCGGCGTGCATTAGCAGAATGCTGGCGTTTTATGGGCGAATGGGGGGGGGGAAAGTCCTTTGCTTGTGAACAGTGAGCTAGTTCACAGGCGCCCCCTGTTGTGCATCTGCTGCATTTTCAGCCAGTTTTGATACAAAGAGGTTCACAGGAAGTGAAGTCCCTTCGGTCACTGTTAGCACTGCAGCAGTTTAACCTGCGACCCTCACAGTTTAAATCCTGTCTGAATAAACCAAAACATTTGTTTTTTAACTTTTAATCGAACTCGTTGGTTAATTTTTTTACAAAGTTCATTCTTGATTCTAGGATGTTTGTTTTCTCCACAGTCACACCCCTGCCTGAGGAGTTTGAGCTGCAGGGTTTCTTGGCTCTCCGTCCTGCTCTGAGGTGACGACTCGCCTCCCTCTCTTGGTGATTGTTTAAAGTGTTTGGTCAGCGCAGATGTTCTGATGTGTGTTTGTGTTTCAGGTGTCTGGACTTCACCAAAGGACATCAGGGCATCCTGGTGGACCGGGACGGCCTGCCGGTGCATGCCCGACACCAGCGACTCATCAGCCTGGGCAAATGGGTGGCTGACAGCCAGCCGGGGTGAGTGTTACTCCGCTCTGTGACGTCGTGCTGTGTACGGACTGGTGTGTCATGGCTGTTTCCCCTTTGCAGACTGATCCAGTGCAGAGTGAGCGAGGATGGCCTCCTCATCTTCATGACTGACATTCCAGAAGAGGCCATTGAGGAGCCGCAGGAAAAGGAGGTACCCGTCCTGCAGGAGTCGTTGAATGGCGAGCAGACGGCCAACGACGGCGGGAATTCCGGCCTGAAGTCCGTGCTTTCGGTGGGGAAGACTCAGAGCTCGTGGCCCGACAGCAGCGACCGTCCAGTGGTCACCTTCAAAGAGAACATCAAACCCAGAGAGCAGAGCCGTGACCCCACAAGGAACCACCATCAGAAAGATGGTGGCAAGGAGCGCCGAGACTTCTCCAAAGGCAACGGGGCCGCTGGGAAAACAGAGCTGAAGAGGGACGGTAAGAGGAAGAGCGAGCTGAAGAAGAGCGTCCATGAGAAAACGGCCGATGCTGGAAAACAGGTAGAGACGCTGAAATATTTTCACTGACGAAGCTGCAGGTTTGAGCCGGCGTGATGATGCGTTTCCTTTCGCTCAGGTGAAGGCACAGACAGAGCTGAGGAAGACTCCGGTGTCTGAGGCTAAGAAGACTCCTGTCACTCAGACTCAAACCACCTGCTCATCCCAGTTCATCCCAATCCATCATCCAGGAGCCTTCCCGCCTCTGCCCAGCAGACCCGGTACGTTTGGACCTTTTTCTTTAAATTTAAACTTTAAATTTGAACTGGTCCCAGAGGCACCATTAGGGCGATTTTTGCATGTTCAATGGTGGGAAAGACCAGAGCTTCTGTCTAAAACGTGCACAGCCACATGCAGAATCTGCAGACTTCACACAGAGGGGCTCAGCCTGGGTTTGAACCACTGAGCTCGTCCAAACTTTTTTTGTTGTTGAACTTCAGACCAAACTGTGGGTCTGCTGACCTCATCTTAAACGAATACGCCTCTCCGTGAGCTTCATCTCTGTTGTCTCTGTGGCTCCAAACTCTGATCCCGATCGCTTCCTCTGCAGGTTTCCCTCCCTCAGCCTATGTGATCCCTTCTCCCGTGGCCTTCCCTGGACTCCAGGTGAATCCGGGCTTCACCTTCTCCACCGGTGTGTCCGTCCCAGGGCCTTTCCTCCAGCAGCCTGTCCACACCCAGGCGGGCACCCAGGTCCAAGCTGGGAAGCAGTCTCACATTCCCTACAGTCAGCAGAGGCCCTCGGGCCCGGGGCCCGGTCAGGGGCCGGGATCCTCGGGACACGGCCCGTCCCAGGCTCAGCAGGGCCAGACTCAGACTCCCTCCCAGCAGGCCTTGCAGCAGTCAGTCCAGCTGACGATGAGTCAGCAGCAGTCACCCACCAAACCAGTCCAGCAGGTTGGGATGGGAAAGAGTCCACCTCACCACCCAGGACTGCAGCAGGTCAGGTCACATGACTGTCACTACCTTCATACAGTCATCAGCTGAAAGAGCGATTAACTCGGCTCCTAAACTGATTCCTGTTTGAAAGACTCGCGGCTGAAACACTTCTTTTTCCATTTTTTTAGTGAAATGTGATGTTTATGCTCAGAGTGCCTCTTTCCTGCTCACAGCTTTTATAGTGAGCATCGCTAATGAACTTGAGCACAACCAGCGTGCCTCGTTTCTCCTCTGTCTCTGTGCTGACCCCTCCCAGGCTCTCACACTGAGGCAGCTCATTGTTTACCTCAGCGTGTTTTACTCTCTTTACATCCATTAAATGTAACTTGGTTTCAGGTCTCAAAATATCAAAAACATGGAAATCTGAGTGTGAGCGCCTCAGATTTGAACTGTCCACTGATGTTTCCTTCTCGTTGTGTTCCCGCCCTGAGCAGTACATGCAGGTCCAGGAGCAGTCGAGTCACATGTGGAACCAGGCCCAGGCGGCCCTGCAGAAGGTGTCTCCCATGCAGATGCCCATCAAGCAGCCGCAGCAGCAGAAGCAGCAGCAGCAGGCCTTCTACATGGCAGCTCAGGATCCTCTGAAGATGTACGAGCACCAGCTGCAGTCGTCGGCTCAGGTCTCCAGCATGGACAAGAAGATGAAGTACCCCGACGTGAAGTTACAGGACTTCTACTGGGACTCGTCTTACAGGATCGGGGACAGCCTGGCTGTGCTGGCCGACAGAATGAAGAGGCCATCGCCGGGGGGTATCTGCTCAGAGCAGGATGGGCCCCGGGGACCCCCGTTTGAGGTGAGCTGCTGTCAGCAGACGCAGAGGGAGGAGTTTGTTTTGCTGCTTTTTGCTTTTTCTGCTTCTTTTTCTTTATTTTCCTGCTTTTTTTTTTTTTTTCTTTCTTTTAACTTTGGTTTTTTATTTATTTATTTTTTAGATGAACTAAAATCTAAATCTAAACTTGGGTGTAACTGTTGTTGCAGTAATCGTTTCTCCTGATTCAGGCTGTTAAAATTTGCCAAAAGTCACGTTTGTACTATTTAAATATTATTTATATATCGCACATAATATTTAAGTATCGCATTAATTCCTCAAGAAGGAAAAGAGAGGCGTGATTACTTGTGTCGGTGTGTTTCAATAAAACATGCCTTCTCCATAGCTACACATTACAAAGTAAATGGAGAAATTTGATTGGCTTATATGTACATCTAGGGCTGGGCCATATTATACCATTCACGGTAATACTGGTACAACGCTAGGCAACGATAAGAAAATGACATATCGAGATAGAATATGGGTAAAACGCGCATGCGCAGTGCCGAAAAAGCACGGAGAACGCACGGTAACGGAGAATGTGAACGGGGAAAGTAGATTGTTGAGTGAAACGGATGAGCCAGGATTGTTTTGTAAAAATGGTGCAACTTAACTGGTTTGGTGTTTGTCCGTCAGATACACAACAAAGCACTTTTTTTCTTTGTACAACATGCAAGCGGCCATCGTTATTGCCGTATTTGTTGGACCAAGGTGCTTGTAAATCTGGGAGTAATCTGGGTCCTAAACTCCATCCTTTAAAGTCCCGAAGTCAAACGAACATCACTGAGAGTTTAAAATTGTCTAAATTCTTTCATCTTTAATAAAACGATCAGCATTGCTGCTTTACCAGGTGTAACTATGACGTTTAACTTCCAGGCATCCATGAAAACAAAAGTTATTACATTTAACGGAGTTAGAAGTTAGCAGGAAGCTAGCGGAAGTTAGCTCGCTAGTCTCGCTAGTTACCTAAGCATGATATAGCATGTTCTGACTGAGAGATTTCTGAAAACATTCAAACGTACAGCTCTGCTATCACTTCCAACATAAATGAAGACAGGAAACTAAACAGCAGTGACGTTTGTAGGGTTACTGAAGTTGGGCTAGCTGGTATATAATGATGTGCTACGTGGTGGCTAGCGACACAGCTATGTTAGCATAACATAAACAGTGAAGCTGGAGGACGAACACTAACACTTTCCCACTCGATAAAAGTTAACGTGATGGTTCCTGATAGTTAGAGACAAATGCAATCTCATGGCAGGATGCTGTAAACGGACCAAACTTCAGTCAGGAGAACAACTGAGATAATCCATCCACAATACGAGGTTAGTCATTAATATACTGCAACAACATGGGAATAGAGCAGCTGTGATAGAATACAGCATTAATGAATCAATGGTACAGAAGTGGAGGAAGCAAGAAGAATGAGTTTAATAAAGTTTGATTTATCTGACTGCTTTGTTTCGCTTAATGTGCCTTATAATCCCGTGCACCTTATGGTCCGAAAAATGCGTACTGCACACTGCAGTTTAATGTTGCAAAGCACCTCTTTTTAACTTCAGTGGATATTATACATGGTTATGCTCAGGATACGTCAGCCCATTTCTACTGGAAATGCCTTTTGGTTAAACTTTCAGCAAGGAATTTGCATTTGCTCTGTTAAATTTTTATAAAGCTTTAATGTACATAAAAACAGCTGCTTGTTTAAGTAAAAGGAATGGATGGTTTTTTTTGCACTAGTAAAGTTGTGGAGTTGCATTTTGTCTCGCAGACATTATATCGTTATATCGTTATCACAAATTTTCAAATATATATCGTGATATATATTTTTGGCCATATCGCCCTGCCCTATGTACATCAGTCATTTTCCAGGTAATCTGGGTTTAAATGAGATTAAATTAGATTTTTAAAGAATTTCCTGCCAGTATAAAAATGTTTTTAGAAAAGTTTAATGGACCCACACTTCTTCTTTTCCTCTGCCTCTCACAGAAGGTTGATGAATTTGAAGCTCACTCTATACTGATATCAGAAACTCTGTGGTAGTTTTCCGCATGTGTAAAGAAACCTGGTCATGAGCAGACGCTCGGACTTGTTTAGTGATGATTTTTCTTTTTTCTCTGTCAGCTTGCAAGCTTTGGTAGCCTTCAGCGTAACTTCCCTTTTCTCCACCTCGGTCTTACTGGCTTGCCTTCTTTCGTTTTCTGTTCTTTACATTTCCCCCTCTCATTTTCTTTCTTCTTTCTGTTCTTCCTCTTCTTGCTTCATCTCTCACTAGGACAACAAGAGCTCGCCTCTTCTACCTCCTGACCTGTTAAAAACTCTAGCAGATTTTGAGGAGGAGGAGGAGCTCGTCTTTACTAAGCCTCCTGATTTCTTCCAGGCCTTGGCTGGCCCTCTTAGCACTGCTCCTGGACCAAATATATTTGTATGTAGCCCTGTCTTCCTCACCCAGCACTCTTCCCCATCCTTAAACCCTGACTTCCCTGCATCTAGTCTGAAGCCACCCTCTGCTCACCAGAGCTGCTCACATTTCCAGATGTTAGAGTTATTGTCACAATCTGCAGAATCCTCACATTTAGAGGGACAAAGGAGTTCATCCCAGCATGCAAGCATCATTCTTTGATAGACCTTACCTGATATGAATTTGGCTGATCTCCCAGCAGAGGTCACCCTCTCAGGTGTATCTAGACACCTTCCAGCTCAGCTGCTATGTTTAGATCGCTCCCAGGAAGTCGTGTTTTAATCACAGACTCACCCTCTTCTTGCTTATAAAAGCTTCAACTAAAAAAAACTACAGCCGAACTGTTTTTAGCCGCAAAGTCCAGCCGTGTTCATCCTTTGACTTTTATGGGGTTGTGCACCTTGAAGTCGTCTTCCACGGTGCCAGTTTTTACTTGTAGTTTAATGTCAGAGCTATCTGAGGGAACCAAGGGTCAAACTGACGCCTGCGGCTCAGAGTGCAGGGTTAACTCCGCCTTTCTCAAAATGAAAATCAAGTTTAAGGATGGTGTTGTCGGAGCTGTAGCGCTCCTCACTGAAGCTCAGATACACCAGGACAGAACTTCCTCCCAAAGCCGTAAAACTCATCCAAGCTGAAAACTGCTCTGAGGTGCACGACGGTGATCTACAACGAGAGATCAGCCAAGTTTATGTTGGGATTGGACTTTAGAGGTCAAACTGAAACATGCCTCATAGTCTCATTGATTTACTTCTAAGATGTTCAATGTTTTGAAGCACAGCTTGAATTTATTAATTGAAAGTATTCTCAGTCTTTGTTACGCTGACCTGGCCTTGTTTGTGACAGAAGTAGAGAGCTAACAGTGGAGGGGATTTTTCTGGGATGAGGCGGCTTCAGTAATCGCATGCTGTATGTTTTCAAACTTTAAGAGAAACACGGGGAAACAGCTGGAGACTGAAATATTATGGATCCTTTTTTCGGAAACAAATCAATTGAAACTGATTTGGGTTTCCAAATGTGAGGCTTGAGTTAGGAGAGCTGTGTTTAAGATTTGAGTGATTGATTACCGGCGCATTTAAATTCCTGCAATGACTTTCAAGGATCCAGTTTGGAAACCTCAGAAACCACCAGCTGCACATCACAAAGATTTACTTGATGTGTGATGCAGCTGCTTCACAATAAAACTCCTCCCCGGGGCTTTTACTGTGGAACAGCTTCATGACTCACTCCTGCACTGATCTGAGGTCAGTCATCATCTTCTCTCTCTCCAGCTGCCAAACCAGACCCGAGTGGACAGCGGCCCCGAGGTCATCAGCCAGTCGTCCTCTCTGCTGCCCATACCCGGCTTCCCCATGCAGGTCAGAGCCTTGGCCTCGGTCCTGCTGACCTCTCCAGCTCTACTTAATGCAAACACACACCATCACACATTCTTGTGAGACTCGATATTTGCGCAGAGTTTAGTTTTTAAGACCATCAGCCTGAGAAGAATGATGATGTTGACTGCGTGACTTTGCTTTAGTGAATAGGATGGATTAATAGTCAAATGAAATAAGTGAGAGTGGCAGGTACGACCACAGTGAGGAACAAACACAAAGAGTTTGCAGGCAATAAATGACAGCATCGGTTCACGGATGGTAAATGTGAACATTTGAATACTCGTGGTTTGCTCAGCTTGTTAGCAATAGATGATGTCACTGAAGTCTTCCTTCATAATAATGATAAATACGAGGCTGACGGCAGCTTGTGTTTGTGTGCAGGAGTACAACCAGAACAGCATCTTCAGTCAGGCCTACGGTAAAAACCTGCCGCCCAGCTCCAAGCCCGACGCTCCCATGGTGCACCAGGAGACGTCCCTCTACACGCTGTTTGAGGGCACCCCGTGGTCCCCTTCTCTCCCCGCCAGCTCAGGTACGTCACAGAGATGTGATTAATATTCATTCGTGCTGGGCGGAACGTGCGGCTAATGGAAACTGTGCTCTGATTGGCAGATCACTCTACGCCAGCCAGCCAGTCTCCTCACTCGTCCAATCCCAGCAGCCTGCCGTCTTCCCCTCCAACCCACAACCACGGAGCCATGCCTTTCTCCAACTTTGGGCCCATCGGGACTCCGGACAACCGGGACCGCAGGGGAATGGACTGCTGGAAGGCCAACAAGAGTGGTGAGCCTGGAAAATGCTCTTGCTAACGGAGCCGTTTGATGTCTGTGATCCTTTAGATTTTGACCATGTTTGGTTCAGTTTAACTTTTTCAAAACAAAAGTCTACGGTTTAACATTTTTATCAGAGGAGCAGCTGATCAAGAAGCGAACACTGTGGGCCAATAAACAGCCAGTAAAGGTCACGTGACAGAAGGGCCTCACGTGTGCTCGTTGTGTTTCAGGAGCAGTCGGCGGATTCGGTCTGGACTACCTGCCAACCACGGCCTCCTCTGCATCAGACAGCAGCTGGCACCAGGCTGGATCGACGGGCAGCTCCTGGACCAATCAGGACTCTCCAATGGAGGAGTCGTCCTCCACCGTGCTGCTTGACAGCCTCAAGGTAACACCAGGCCCACAAGTTCAGACGCCTGAGAAGAAATGAGTCGTGTTTATCGTCTGACTCGCTGATGTTTTCTCCCTTGTGCGACCTCTGCTGGATTTAGCCTCACGCTAACCCTCTGCCTTCCCCCACAGTCCATCTGGTCGAGCTCCATGATGCAGCCGGGCCCTTCGGCGCTGGAGCAGCTCCTCCTGCAGCAGAAGCAGAAGCAGCAGCGAGGTCACGGCGCCATGAACCCGCCTCACTGAACGGCAGCGCGAGGCGGCGCTTTGTGTCCGGACGTCAACAAACCACCACCAGGAGAAACGGAGGGGAAAAAAACCACAGATGTTTGACGAAAACAAGCTCCAACTCAAATTAAACCGGCGAGAAACGGTGGAGGCTGGGGAGGCAACACGACCCCCCGACGAGGCTGAATCACCACCCCCACCCCCCTCGGCTGTCAAGGAGCGGTGACGCCCCTCCTGGATCGGAGGGCGCGGGATCTCTTCGACCGCGGTGCCACGCACCACGCCACCGCCGGGTTTCATTCAACCGGTGGAAATCTGAACATTGAGGAACCACCCCCCCTTCACATCACTGCCCCCCCGTTATGGACAGACGCCACATCTCCACGAACTCGTCATCTGGAAGAACTTCTTCTTCTTTCTTTGGAAAAAGATTAAAAAAAATTAAAACGGAAAAAAGAACGACCTCCTGGACGTCTGCTCGGTCCCGATGGAGAGCCGGTTTTTAGCATCTCCGCCGCCGCTGTAGACTGAAGCGGGGCCGTTCGAGAGCCAGAATGATGTGGTTGTCGGGTTTGGGGGGAGGCCAGGTGATGCACGGGGGGGTCAAAACAAGACTGGACTTTCTGATCTCCATTCATTTTCATTACTGAGGAGGGAGGAAGGAAGAAAGGAAGGAAGGAAAGTTTTCAGCTATATAAATATATACGTGAATATATATTGCCATAGTTGGACTTGTGTCTTAGCCGTGAGAATCAGGACTGGACGTTGTGAAGCCGGGTGTAACGCCTCCCGGGCTGAGCGCCCGCTTGTGTCGGTGCCCGACGACGGGGTGGCTTCACGATGAACATCGCAGGAAAGACTGAGGAAAGATCATAAACACCCTGTCGACCGTAGGGATAGTGTCACTGTTAGCTTCAAGAGATTGCAGTTATTAACAAAAAAACACAAAAAATAGAAAATGTACTTTGTGATTTGTTCGTAGCCGTTTTAGCTTTGCGCCCTCCGGGTGATACAGGTATGTCTATTAGCTTCCTGCTTGGATATTTTCGGGGTTCTCTTCCTCTCTGACCTCTTCTTCCTGTTATTTCTTTACGTAATGAAGAAAAAATGGAAATATGTAACCCTGCTTGCTTACCTGCATTTACTGTTTGTTTTTGTTGCCGTTCTTCTTCACTGGTTTTATGCAGCTCGCCCAGAACGTTTTCTATTATCCTTTCTTGGAGAAGCACGACTGCAGCTCGAGGCTGTGCAGCAAATTTGTTTTTTTATTATTATTATGGAACGGAGCGTCTGGAGACCCTGTAGCTCTGCTTTTATTGAACCTGTGAGTGAAGCCCCGCCCCCTTCAGTGTAAAGCCACCCTAACCAGACTCAAAAGCTACCAAGAAATAACAGCTAAAAAAGTGTATTTGATTACTGGTTAATCTGCAGGTTCCAGTAGGCCAAAAATATTTCCCGGTTTGCTGTAAAATACAGAAATATTTAGTTTAATGACATAAAAGTAAAAACATGCAGGAGGAGGTGAGGACACGCTGAGTAACTCGCTCAGCACAGGCAGAGTGAAATATGAAGCAATTAAGAAATTATTTTAATGAAGAATCTATTTTCTTTATTTAATCAGTGAATCATTTGTGACGACTAAAAATTCCTTCAGTGTTTCGTTTCCTGCTGCTTCTAACCAATCCTGTAAGAGCGGCTCAGCTTCCTGTGACTGACAGAAAAAGGGCGGCGCTCTCATGGTCCTTCGCCGTTGCTGCTCTCCTTTCGTTCTTTAAGGGTTTAAAGATTCATTTGATTTTTTTCTAACAAACCTGCAACGTCGTTCAGAAAAAATGTAAAACGTCTAACTCGCTGATGAACGGACTTCTTGTTGCTTTCGCTTCATTTGAAAGAAGAAGGTTCACCTGCAGCCCAGTTTGATCTCACGCCAGTAAAACCAGAGCAGATATCTTTTTAAAATAGTTTTCGCTTCAGTGGAAAGAAGTACTGAAACCTTGCGAAAGCAAATCTTTGAATAATTGAGAGCAGATCACGAGCAGCTCTGCAGGGAAACAAAGTCTGCTTTAAACACTTTAGCTCCAAACACCAACGTCAGTATTTCACTTGTCTATTAATCAGCAGTGCAGTTTATTGAAAACATGTAATTATTAAGGTCTTTACTGCAGGTTTCACTTTTCAGAGGAGTGCGGGGGGGCGGGTCGGACCTGTGGAAAAGAAAAACCATCACAGAGTCCGCGTGAAACTTTGGATCTGCAGTCTGTGTGCTTTGTTTCATAACCTAAGGATTTAGCCCCAAATAGGTTTCACCGTTTTGTTTAGTTTATCCAAAAAGTCACGAGGTTCCAAACTGACGGGGAAAACAGGATAGCTCATTAACTGTCCTCTGAAACATCGTTCAGGCCGCCAGTGACCAGGTTTCAGGGCTGCGCGTAAACGTGAAAATGTTCTTTCAAATGAAGTCTCGTACGCCACCTTTGACGTCACGGTTTTCTGTGCTCGGACGACGGGAATGTTTATGTGTGAGCAGCAGGATCCTAAACAGATTTAACGTTGCCATGACACCAAACAGTTTCTCCTCATGAATACTGAAACGTTTTTCTGTCCTGTGACCTCTGAGCTACAGTGAAGTTGAACCATTGAGCTCAAGCTGCCCTCAAGAATCGGCTGGCCTGTGTTTGCTTCGACTTTGTGATCACGTTGTGGGAAAACTCAGGATCTGATGTAAACGCATCACGTTAGGAGCTGAACAAAGTTCACGGCTCAGTTTTTATCAGCCACTAACAATAAAGTGTTCAGTGTGGTATCATCAGCACACTTGTGTTTCTATATTTGCCGTTTAAAAAGATAAATACTAATTTCCAAACTGAGGCACTGAACTCAAACCCTTCCCCCGGCCCGGGTAATGATGACCTGCTGGATGTTATTCGCTTCGTTACTGTGGCTCGCCCTTCATTAAATGACGCAGGCAGAGGTTAGACTGCAGGTGTCTTGTTTTTATATTTTTGCCGTCGTATTTAACCGCTTTAAAACAACAAGCCAAACTCGATCCTCGTCCATCTTTAAGTAGATTTTTAGGTCTAAACGAGTTCCCGGGAAGGTTCATGCGGTGGGAACGGCTGATGCTGGATCTGGGGGCATCTGTGGCGTCACGCTGTCATTATTTTAGAGCGACAGCTGGCTAATCAGGATGCCAGGCTTGAGCAGGATTTGACAGTTTGAACCGACAGGAAACAGTTTTCCATGTTTAGAAAATAAAGTTCTGAGGAGGAAGAAATGAAAGCCTGTTTTTATTTTCCTGGTGGGGCATTTTACGAAAGCGGACTTCAGAGAGACGTGTCTGTTCTCTGTGTGATTGTGCTTTTCATGTTGCATTTACAAAGTGTATTTGAACAATAATAAAGATAAAATATTCCTGAACGTGAGGGCGAATTCGACCAGAAGTGTCAAGGAGAAGATCCTCTTTGTTTTCGTGTCAGAAGCTCACCACGTAGATCTCTGCTGACTCTCATATGAGTTACTTGATGTACTTGGATCGTCGATGACATTCCACTCGGAGATGTTTGGGAGGCTTCAGGGCGGCGGGTCCTCGTCGGTTTGTGCTCTGACAGCAGATTTGTAGTCACGTTTGAGATCTGAGCTTTACTTTAAGGCTTTTTGTGTTTCTGTCTCTCTGTAGACTTTCAGAAAAGATTGAATCAGACTTTAAATAAAAACCAACTATGTTCTCCTTTAATGCTGGGTCCAGTTTTCTGTGTGTTGACCACCAACCTTTAAATCAGGCCGTTAGCGTCGTTTCAGTCCAGAATCGGTTCAGGAGCTGGGTGTGGAGACGGGGTCAACCCTCGTGTTCAAATTTGACAGATTTAAACATTTTATCTCTAAAAGAAATGTCGCATGAGCATCAAGACGTCTAAAGAATGTCTGTTTAAATTGATCTGAGCTTCCATGTCTTTGTCCACAAAGAGGACTTCAACACACAAAATGTTTTAGTCTACATACAATTTTGTGTGTTTTTATCCAACATTCGTACACTCTTGGTGTTCCTAGTCAAAGATGACCGGTCATTACAAATGAATGGAGCAGACACCAGTTGGTGTAAATGAGTTCAGGTACATCCCCGTTTCTCAGATGGACATAGCAACACACATCGTTTGGGTTTCCTGGCAACCACCATAGGAACATTTGGCAATAGAGCCTCTTTTGCTTGGGAACAACTGTGTTGGTCGTTCTCACAGACAGCTGTGACAGATGTTTTTGAGGCCTTGCTCACAGATCACTGTGTGGCAGCACCGTGGCTGGTCGAGTGAGTGGTGAGGAGGCGAGAGGCCAGGAAATACAAAGTGAGGAAGTGTTAGAAGCTGAAAATGGCACGAAATATCATCCAGACCAAGAAATGATGAGGAGAAATTCAGTGAGAAGAGAATGACCACGGTGATGGTGCTGTCACAGAGTGGGAACTTCTCCCCACTTAAAAGTTAAGCTTTCAGCTGAAAGTCTCATCAGAATGACCACAGACAAAAGTATCAAGGATGTGGAACACGTAAAAACCAGCTTGAAGGGAAAGCAGATTTACAGAGACAACTGCAACGAGATAAGCCTGAAAGAAACCAAAGCACATGTGAGTCTTTTGATTTTTGGTGTTGTGCACAGAAAGTCATTCACCAACAGTTTACGGGATACAGAGTAAAGTCGGAGGTAAAGACCAGGCTGTCGACAACAAGGTAAGCTGGCAGTGATCAGAGAGGTTTGGAGCCTATATCAAAAACGTCGCAGTGGACGAGAATCGGGTGGCTTTAGGAGATGCTGCCCCTTCAAACAGTGTAATTATTCATACTCCTGGCAAATTTTGACTTAGTTACTTTTATTCAACCTGCAAGTTTTGTTTTGTTTTTCGTGACACAGGCATCTCCCAAAAGATAAGATGACGTACAAGAGGCATCACTGTGGGAAAAAATATTTCTCAGCTTTTATTTACATTTGAGCAAAAAGTGTCATGTCCAGAATTATTCATACCCTTCTCACTATTCTATAGAAAAGCCTTTATTGGCTATTACAGCAATCAAACGCTTCCTATAATTGCCGACCAGCTTGTCTCCACAGGTGTTTTTGCCCGTTCATCTTTAGCAATGAGCTCCAAATCTTTCAGGCTGGAGCGTCTTGTTGCCATCACCCTGATCTTTAGCTCCCTCCACAGATTCTCAGCTGGATTCAAGTCAGGACTCTGGCTGGGCCACTCCAAAGCATTAATGTTTTTGTCTGCTAACCATTTCTTCACCACGTTTGCTGTGTGTTTTGGGTCAGTGTTGTGCTGTTTCTCTGCAGACTGCCTGATGTTGTTGAGAATCTTCATGTATTGCTCTTTTTTTTCATGGTGCCGTTTATTGTGATTAGGTTCCCTGGTCCATTTTCTGAATAGCACCTCCATAGCATCAGGTTCCCACCACCATGTTTGACAGTGGGGATGGTGTTCTTTGGGATGAAAGCTTCTCCTTTCTTTGTCCAGACGCCTTATCTGAATCGTGTGTCGTATCTGAAGAAGTGGCGTCCTCCTTGATCTGCATCCTTGGAACCCAGCAGTGTGCAGTGTCTGTTGGACTGTCTGCTTCGAGACATTGGCTGTGTCCCAATTCAGCGACCGCACGCTTTGTAGTACGCATTTGTAGACCGATTACGTCACAGCGACGCGACGAAGGGTGTCCCAATTCGAAGTGTACTCCAAATGCGGTCGACAAATGTGCAGTTCATTTCCCCAAATTTGAAGTGTGGGCTGTATCCCAATTCAGGGTCTGCAGCCTTAAAAGACACCATGCTGAGAACTGGCTTTGGACTTTCAAGTACAACATTATACCAACAACTTCAGATGAGACATCCTTACTGGTGTAACATTTTCTCAGCGAATGTTTGCTTTTCCCGTTACATGGTGGTGGTAATACACAGCACTTTTATGTTTTTATTCTGAGTGGGGGGTGTGAAGATATCTTGCCAGTTGCCCGGCAGCTCCCTTCGAAGTGAAGAGGGGATGTTATGCGTCAGGTTCTGGGGGACGCGTTTTGGGGGGAAGGGCTGGGGTATGTTTTCATTTCCTCCTTGGGATGATGAATCCTGCTATGTTTGGAAGGAGAAGGGCTGAATCAAATTCAAAGATCTTTATATAGATGGAAAATTTGCATCATTTAATCAGCTTAAGCAAAAGTTCAATTTACCGCCTTCACATTTTTACCGTTACCTACAAATCAGGCATTTTATGCAATCCAATATGAAGAATTACCAAGATGTTCCACATGAACATTTTTTAATGTGCTCCTGAGCCCTCCTTACTCCAATCGTTTGATTTACACTATTGTACATTTGTTTGATGACAGCATTGAAGTGCAGACTACGAGGATAAGAGACGCTTGGAGGGAGGAATTGGTTATAGAAATATCAGAATCAATGTGGGACAAATGCTTATCAAAGATTCATTCCTGCTCTGTTAACAGCAGACATCAGTTAATACAATTTAAAATTGTCCATCGGCTACATTACTCCAAGGTTCTACACAAAATTTATCCTTCAACTTCCCCATATGTGACAGATGTAAAGTATCAGAGAGCACATTGGCTCACGCTTCCTGGCATTGACCAACTTCTGGTCCAAAATATTTGATTGGTACTCTAAAGCTTACGGGATCTCCATCTCACCCAATCCAGAAATTGCAGTTTTTGGCTGTGCACTTTCCAGATTATGGATACTTGTAGTTTCTAATCTCTCTTTTTTTTTGTCCTTCTCTATTGATTATTATTGTGCTATTTCTTGTCCTATTATCTCAGCACTTGAGCTGTATTTGTTTGTTGATGGGTTTATGGATAACCACTGCTCATCTACAATCACGATGAACACCGGTGTACCACAAGGCTGTGTGATGAGCCCTTTCCTCTACTCCCTCTTCACCCACGACTGCAGACCTGCTGATGGTTCCAACACCATCATTAAGTTTGCAGATGACACCACGGTGATTGGCCTCATCAGTGACAACGATGAGGCCGCCTACAGGGAGGAGGTGGATCGTCTGGCTGAGTGGTGCGACACAAACAACCTGCTGCTTAACACCGAGAAGACCAAGGAGCTCATCGTGGACTACAGGAGGAATGCTGACCCACATCCACCCATCCACATTAAGGGGACGGCTGTGGAGCGTGTGAGCAGCTTCAAGTTCCTGGGAGTCCACATCTCCGAGGATCTCACCTGGACGACCAACTGCTCCAAGCTGGTCAAGAAGGCTCACCAGCGCCTCTTCTTCTTGAGGACTCTGAGGAAGAACCACCTGTCCTCAGACATCCTGGTGAACTTCTATCGCTGCACCATCGAGAGCATCCTGACCAACTGTATAACAGTCTGGTACGGGAACTGCTCTGCCTCGGACCGGAAGGCGTTGCAGAGGGTCATGAAAACTGCCCAGCGCATCGCCGGAGCACCACTTCCTGCCATAAAAGACATCTACAGGAAGCGGTGTCTGAAAAGGGCTGGGAAAATCATCAGAGACCCCAGTCACCCATCACATGGACTCTTCACCCTCCTGCCCTCTGGGAGGCGCTACAGGAGCCTCCGGACTAAGACCACCAGGTACCGGAACAGCTTCTTCCCCACAGCTGTCAGACTCCTGAACTCTGCCTCCTGACATCTGACCCACGTTAAACTCATGGACTGAACATACACACACTAATGGACAACTGTACCCTCAAACACACAATAATAACATGGACTGAACCACCACTCACAACCACTAGCACTTTATATAGCCTCTGTAGAAACTATCTACACCCTCACTTATCTTAACTGCACTACTGTATAGCTCTGTGTAAACAATCATTCTGTACATTCGATAATTTTTAACCCTACAACTGTTTACAACTTGCACATTTCCCATTTCTGTATAGCTGTATATCTCAGATTCTGTAAAGTTATTTATTTCATATTCTGTATAGTTTTTCATATTTATATCCTGTTCATAGCTTGTACTCACTACAGCCTGTACATACTTATAGTTATAGAATATTCACAACATACTTCATACCGTGTACATTATAACATAATAGACCCATTTCTGTAATATACTCACATATCTATATTATTGCTAATATATATTGTAATATATCTATATCACTAAAGCACTTCTGGATGGATGCAAACTGCATTTCGTTGCCCTGTACCTGTGCATGTGCAATGACAATAAAGTTGAATTCTATTCTATGCTGGAAAAATTAAAATAAAATATTGAAAAAAATTGGCAAAAACATTCAAATGTACCTGTTTTAAGATTTCAGTGTTTTTAAAAAAGATAAAGTGAGCTATCAACAGAACGCAAAACAATTTCATCCTGTCACTTAAAAAGAGATTAACTGACATCAGGCAACACTTTACTATGCAATACCACTTTTCTACCACAAGATGGTGCAGTGACTATTTAACCAGGTAATTCATTAAGAGAAAATCCTGTTCACAGTGTTGGAGAAAAGACAAACCCTCCTGAGTAATGCAGATGAAGCTTTCTGTTCACCTGAAGAGACTGGTATCTTTATTTACTCTTTAGAGGTTTTCACAACACAGCATACACGAAATACAAATGGCTGTTGTGGAAGCTGCTAATGTCAGTACGGCTTGAAATATCCATGAAAACTATGTGAGTTCCTCATCTTACGCCCGGGAACATGAAGTAGAACAAAAGAACAGCCAGAAGATGCTGACGACCAAAGATGAATGGCTCTTCAGATCTGATCTGCTGCAGTGAGAGTCTGCTGCGACGCCCACAGTGACAGGAAACACCAAAACTGTGTACAAAAACACACTTCTGCACACTGCTCAGCTCCACTGGGGGCGACATCATCCAGTAGGCGGGGCTCTCCTTCTGCACTGTGTTCAACCATTGTGTCAATAATAAGTGCTGCTGTGAAGAGAACAATTCTCAGACTGAATGTTGAACATCAGCTAGTTTCTCCTGTTGATTTAAACCTTGTTGTACAGATGGAACATTGGCTGTGGATTATTCTTGCTGCTCTTTTCTTTGGTGAGATACAAACATCAACATGTTTCCTCTGCACACGACTCACAACAAGGACAGAAAGAGGAGATTTAATCATTTTACACTGTGGAACTTTTCAATAACTTCAATCATGTTTATTGATCCATCTCTTCCTCTGCATGTTCTGTTCTTCCTCAGAGTGTAAAGGAGAAGACAAAGTGATCCAGGAACAAGGAGATGTCATTGCTGCTGAAGGAGACACAGTTACACTTTACTGCAAATATGAAACAACTTCTACATATGCTACATATTTGTTCTGGTACAAACAAGATGTGAACAACTTTCCAAAGTATGTTTTAAGGCGAGACAGTACGGGAGCTGAAGAGAATGCTCGAGAGTTCCCGAAGGACAGATTTGATGCTGAGCTTAACAAGACATCAGTTTCTCTGAAGATCCAGAAGCTTCAGCTGTCTGACTCTGCTGTGTACTACTGTGCTCTGCAGCCCACAGTGACAGGAAACAGCAAAACTCTGTACAAAAACCTTTGGAGCAAAGACAACAGAATACTCCACAACATCCACTAGAGGGAGCCACACACTGTTAAACCTCTGATTCTTGTGTCATTGGACTGATGACAAAGACAACAGAGAAATGAAGCAGTAAAGATCAGAGACAGAGACAGAGCTGCTGTGGAAGCACAAAACTATTTGATTGGCTGAGCTATTAAACTGGCCCGCCCACTGAAGTTGAGCTCATCCAATGACATTATTTGTTGGTCATTGTGCTGCAGTGGAAGAACATTGTTCATGTGCTGTCTGTCTGGCTTTAATAACTCCAAAGACATGTTGCTGCACCTCTTTTTGCTTCTATCTCACATTATAGGTGAGTTTAAGAACAGGGATTAAAGTTTAGTTGAAGCTGCTGCATTAAGCAGATATACAGACTGCATTTCACTACTTTTCTTCTTTCTTTTTCCAGGACTAACAGCTGGAGACTCAATCACTCCTCAACAACCTGAAGTCACCAAAACAGAAGGAGAATCTGTCACACTCACATGTAGCTATGAGACAAGTGATAGTGTTGCTGTGCTTCACTGGTACAGACATGATTCTGACCTTCAGGCTCCTCAGTTTATACTCTGGAAACAAGGAAAAGGAGGCAGTCGTGAATATATTCCTGATAAACGATATGGATCCCAAACATCACCTACATCAACTAATCTGACCATAGCAGCCCTAACCCTGGCAGACACAGCTCTCTACTACTGTGCTCTAGAAACACAGTGATACAAAGTGTAGAAGAGGCTGTACAAAAACCTGAACACAGATATCTGACTACTCTTCAAAGAGGAGGGAAGTGGTATTCAAAGCACAGCTTCATATCAGATGGATTCTGCTAATTCCTGTTTTATCAGAGTCACTGTGGTTACAGCTGCTAATGAAACACTGTGGGAGGATTCACATGAGCAGCAAATCCACATCAACCACAAACCAACACTTTATATCAGCATCAACAGTCAGGAGGAAACATCGTCGCTGTCTGTGGTCCTGAAATTCAAAGCCTCTGAAGTGTAAATGTTGTGAAGCTGAAGGAAAGAGATTCACTTACTGGTTAAATAAAGGATAACATTAATTCAGTATTTCTTTTCTCAGTGTTTGTTCCAGAGTTGAAATGAAGCCTGATGAAAAATAAAAATGTATTAAAAGTCTTTAATTTTTGTCAACATACTGCAGGAAATGTTGATTCAGGTATTAGAGGATTGGAGGTTGCAGATTATCTTTGAGAATAACAGATATTTCAATCAGAGTCAGATATCGTCTCGTATCCTCCTGTTTTCAACAACACTCAGAATCCAAAGTGATGGAGGTAAAGTTTGTGCGACTCCGTCACAGGAGAAAATCTCAAAGGCTGCAGATGAAGACCATCAGCTGACAAAATGCTCCTCCGCTTTTTTAATATTTGAATGTATTGTTATAAATTTACGCAGTTGTAATAATATGACAAAGAAACTGCTGTAGAAAATCACTGAAAACATGCTGAACTCAAAGGTTGATTATAGCGTTATTAGAAAAGTTACAAAACCCTTCTTCCAGAATCGCAAAGCAATCTCCCAAAACTAGAAACTCCCTGAAATTCAAAAGGTCAAAAGAATGTGATCCCAGATATAGCAGCAGAAATGAGCATCCTCTGAAGGGTGGTGCTGGCCTTCCTTAGTGATCGGGTGAGGAGGTCAACTGTTCATGAGGGACTTCTTACAAAAAAAAGAAAAATGAACAGATATTATCAGAACAAATGCTGCCAATCAGAATAGTTGTTGGAGTAGTGTAAAGGTGTTTGAAATACGGTTTTCCCCACAAAACTTTCAGCACTACAACTTCTGCTGTTTGTGGGTCTTCATGTGCAACGACAAATGATGACTCTGGCGGAACATTTTCCCACAGGTTTTACAGTGATATGGTTTCTCTCCCGTGTGGATAGTTTTGTGGCTTTTAAGTGAGGTTGACAGAGTAAATCTTTCCCCGCAGGTCTCACAAACATACGGTTTCTCTCCTGTGTGCGTTCTCATGTGGCGCAGAAGGTTAGAGCGTGTAGTGAAGGTTTTCCCACATGCTTGGCAAGGATGAGGCCTCTCTCCTGTGTGGCTCGTGGTGTGGATTTTAAGCGATCCTGACGTTGTAAATCTTTCCCCGCAGGTCTTACAAACGTGAGGCTTCTCTCCTGTGTGGCATCGCATGTGGCTCAACAAATTACTACCTTGACTAAAGGTTTTTCCACACGTTGTGCAAGAATACGGCCTCTCACCGGTGTGGATTCGCTGGTGGGCCATCAAATTACCACTTTGATTGAAAGACTTCCCGCATGTTTTACAAGAGTATGGCCTCTCGCTGGTGTGGATTCTCATGTGGTTCATCAAATCACTGCGTTGAACAAAGGTTTTCTCACACGTTTTGCAAGAATGAATCTTCTCTCCCGTGTGAGTTTTTGTGTGACGCAACAAAACACTCTTTTCACTAAAGGTTTTCTCACACGTTTTGCAGGTATGATGCTTCTCGCTTGTTTGCATTCTGGGACGTGTCCTCTTTTGAGACTTTTTCTTGAAGGCTTTTTTACATTTTCTTAAGGGAAAACCATCTCCTTTCAAAGGCTGTTTACCTGTATCAGTGTTACACTTATCAGCTGGCATGGGAGAGCTTTCTGTATCATTGCTCTGACTTCTGCTTCTATTTCCAGTCGAACCTGAATTGACATTCCTGCTTCCTTCCCGATCTTGGCTCTCAGCTACAGCAGAGCTGTGAGCAGCGAGCTGGTCACTGTCTGGTTCTGCTTCACTCTGGTTGCTTTCCCCCCAAGTAACAGTCACCTTAAAAATGGTATCATTCTCTTCCTTCACTACAACCTGCTCGTCCTCCTGACTGCTGCACAGTTCCTGCTGTTCCTCTGTACTCTGAGGAGGTTCTGGTTCCTCCCGGTCCAGTCTGGAGCTCCTCTCCTGGTTACAAAGCTGCTGCTCAGGAAGAACCTCCTCCTTACAGATATGCTGCTGTGCAAGGTCTGGAAGGACAGAAAGAGACAAGAAAAATAAACAAACACGGTTATGACAATAGGACATCACCATATATTCCTATTACTTAGTCAGCGTGTCAATCACCGTTCATTGTAGCAAGTTAGGGTTTCAATCCCAGCTGTTGTGGCAGTGCAGAGTACTGAGAAGCAAGGTTTCTTTCACTTTGTAAAAATGGCTCCAAATTAATGGATGTCTACACTAATTCAGTATTTTGGACTAACAAAACCAAGATGCCCCCCTCCCAATGATGAAACTAACTGACCACCGACTCGTTTAGTAGTACTCAAATGTAAATTATTTTCCTGGTTCATTACAAACCACCAGTGCAGTGCTGTGAAATAAATGCACTGTGATTAACCGGGGTTTTTTCCACTGCCAACATGCAGGCCTCGTTACTGCCAGACCTGCTGAATGAAAAAAAAAAGAAGAAGCCATCTGACAAAGTGATTCCAGCGAACCACAGCAAGAGCCAACGTGAACCTTCCTCAGAGGAGCTGGCCTACCAAAATCTCTTCAAGAGCACAGCAACAACTCATCCAGGATGTCACAGAAAAACAGAACAACACATAAAGAACTTAGCTCAATATTCAACAGCAAGACAGAATCTGGGAGACCAGACGAGACTAAAGTTGAACTTTCTGGAAGGTTTGAGTCCCGTTTTAAGTGATGTAAAACTAACACAACATTTCAAAAAAGAACGTCATAGCAACAGTCAAACATGGTGGTGGCAGTGTGATGCTGTGGGGCTGCTTTGCTTCTGGGTGACGACCAGAAAGCCCTGACGGAAAATCCCAGTCCGACTTCAAAGTCTTAAAGGATTTCCGCACCGTTGTAAACCTTCCAAATGCTGAGCTGCAAAACTTTGGAACAGCTTTCTGCCTCCACTCTTGAGTCACTGGCCTTATGTAAGCATCTCCTCTTCATGTAATCTTTGTGTTTTGTCTTGATCTAATCAAAATGTAATAGAGATGGACCGATCCGATATTAGGTATCGGTATCGGTCCGATACTGACCTAAATTACTGGATCGGATATCGGAGAAAAATAAAAAATGTAATCCGATCCATTAAATATCACGAAAGCACCTCACAAAACTTGCAACACGCCGTAACTCACCTCAGAACGTCGGAGCAGTATGCATCATGTGATAGAGCAGCTGTGGCATGCAGGACCTGTCGGTGGTCTGGATAGCATGTGGAGCTTCGCTAGCAACCTGGCATTTCATCTCCGACATAGTTATCCCCGAGAGAAGTAAAGCAAGTGTGTAAGTCCATCTCTGAATGTTTGTAAAGCATTCCTGCGTTAAGCTTAACAAGCGACTGCCTCTCGCTCTCCGGCTGCTACTTCAATCGTGAAACTGCTTAAATCAGCTGATCGGCTTTTCTGTCGCGAGTCCGTCTGTCTTGTTTGTTTTTGGTCCACTTTGCGCCAGGAAGAGCAAACCAGCGGCTGAACAACAGCAGCACGTTTAAGCTTGATAAGCTGTTGTTAGAATTTATTTAATATTAATTTCTACACCAGGATCTTTTTCTACAGCTGACGGCTGGTAACTGTGCAGGGGCGGATCTAGCAAAGTTTAGCCAGGGGGGCCGATAGGGCATTAACAGGGAAAAGGGGGCACAAAGACATACTTTTCTTTCTTATTCTCATTTAAAATGTCTAGCTTTTAATAAATAATTATCTGACACCCAAAGTTTTAATCTGAAGTAAAATGAATAGAAGTCAATTACTGTATATAGTAACTATTAAGTCTAATATATATACCCTAGTAAGCTATAGTACTTTTTCCTTTGGGAAGGTACCATCTGTGCAGTCTGCAATTTTGTTGAAGAAAGATGTTGAATCTATTTAATATTTCTTGAAAAATAATTGATTTCTGTGCATTTTTTTTTCACACTGCATCAAATTAAGGTTGATTACGTCGATTAAGCATCATGAGGTGGAGCGTGAGGGGTGGTTCCCTATTTTTTATTTATTTATTTTTGTTGTTGCTGGGAGTTGGAACCCTATTAGTTAGGTTGCTTAATATTTACGCTAAGTACTCTTTAAAATACCAGAATAGGGAGGATGGTGTAGGTCTAAGTTTATTAGATTGATCAGTATTGCTGAACTATGAAATATTTTTTTTGTATACAGGTATAACAGAATAGCTTTAGTGTAGTTGTTGTTTTAAACTTGAGTATGAACTTGCAGACTTGCAAAATGCAGCAAGATATTTTAAAAAACAGTTTTGTTGATTAAAAAACACTATATCGGATTCATATCGGTATCGGCAGATATCCAAATTTATGATATCGGTATCGGTATCGGACATAAAAAAGTGGTATCGTGCCATCTCTAAAATGTAACTTTTAAAGAAAAAAAATTCTTAAACACAAAAAATATCAAACTTTTTTGAGTACAGTCGAAGGTCAAAGTCAAATAAAATTAAGATTTATATGGAATCTAAATTAAGGCAAAAAATGTACCTTTACTCTGTTTTCTTGGAAAAGTTTCTGACATTAAGTTTTTGTGCTGCTGAGAAGAGCACAAACATCAATTAATATTAATAATAATTCAGTGTCAAACTAACAACCCTCGGGCCCGTGGCTCAGAGTTTATTGGTTCATGTACAAATTTACTGACTTGTCAAAAAAGCTTTTATTTGCATATTTTAAAAATATTAATGCAATTTAATTGATACAATATTTTATATTATTTCACTTTTAATTTGAAAAATGTTATGAAAGCCTAGAAATGAATACGGTGGATTACACCCCACGCCCCCCTGCAGACTTAAATCTGGAGGCTGTGAGGACTTAATGTTGTTTATTCACACGCTGCTCCTGAATCTGTTTGTATTGCAGGTCTGTGTTTAGTTGCTAAAGTGGATGAAATGCTCGTGTTTACATCATTTAACACATCGGCGTGCAACAGAGCCGTGCATTAAACGAAGCATCAAAGCAAAGGTATGTATGTCTGTACCCATTACAGGTACTGTGCTGCAGTGGTTTGTATCATATCTATCTAATAGACTCCAGTTTGTGCATGTAAATGGAGAGTCCTCTTCACACACTGAGGTTAATTATGGAGTTCCACAGGGTTCAGTGCTAGGACCAATTCTGTTTACATTATACATGCTTCCCTTAGGCAGCATCATTAGAAGACATAGCATACATTTACACTGCTATGCAGATGACACCCAGCTCTATCTGTCCATGAAGCCAGATAACACACACCAAAGAGTTAAACTGCAGGAATGTCTTAAAGACATAAAGACCTGGATGGCCGCTAACTTTCTGCTTCTTAATTCAGGCTGGACGACTGCAATTCATTATTATCAGGATGTCCAACAATCTCACTGAAAAGCCTTCAGCTAATCCAAAATGCTGCAGCAAGAGTCCTGACAGGGACTAGAAAGAGAGAGCAGATTTCTCCTGTTTTGGCTTCCTGTTAAATCCAGAATTCAAAATCCTGCTCCTCACATACAAGGTCTTAAATAATCAGGCCCCATCTTATCTTAATGACCTTGTAGTACCATATCACCCTATTAGAGCACTTCGCTCTCGCTCTGCAGGCCTACTTGTTGTTCCTAGAGTATTTAAAAGTAGAATGGGAGGCAGAGCCTTCAGTTTTCAGGCCCCTCTTCTGTGGAACCAGCTTCCAGTTTGGATTCAGGAGACAGACACTATCTCTACTTTGAAGATTAGGCTTCAAACTTTCCTTTTTGCTAAAGCATATAGTTAGGGCTGGACCAGGTGACCCTGAATCCTCCCTTAGTTATGCTGCAATAGACGTAGGCTGCCGGGGGATTCCCATGATGCATTGGGTGTTTCTTCTTCACTCACTGTGTGTTAACAGACCTCTCTGCATTGAATCATTAGTTATTAATCTCTGCCTCTCTTCCACAGCATGTCTTTGTCCTGTCTTCCTCTCCTCACTCCTCACTGGTCTGCAGATGGCCCCGCCCCTCCCTGAGCCTGGTTCTGCTGGAGCTTTCTTCCTGTTAAAAGGGAGTTTTTCCTTCCCACTGTCGCCAAAGTGCTTGCTCAGGGGGTCATATGATTGTTGGGTTTTTCTCTGTATCTACTGTACAATATAAAGCGCCTTGAGGCAACTTTTGTTGTGATTTGGCGCTGTATAAATAAAAGGGAATTAAATTGAATTGAAGAAGGGCTCTAAAAAGATTTAAGAACTTGGAGGCCCCTAACATTCATTCACCAGCATGGTCACAGGGCGTCATCTGATTGCTGGAGTTTTTTCTGCACTACTGTAGAGTCTTTGCCTTACAGTATAAAGTGTCTTGATGCGGTTGCTGTTATTTAGCGCCATATACATTGAACTGAAATTAAAAATTGCTCTTTTGATCGTCTTATGTGTCCATTTTGGCGCTGGTTGATTATATTGATACCACTGTAACTCACACTGTGGATTTATTTTGCCCGAAAAATCGCTACAGAACAAACGTCACAGACTCACCTGTCCTGTGCAGCTTGATTTGGGGTTTCCAGGTGATATCCAGCAGTCTGCGCTGACGGTCGATCTCTTCCTCGTACTGGACGATCGTTTTTTCAAACTCCAAGAATATTTGTTCAGCAGCAGCAGTTAGTCGCTCGTTGATGAACTCTCTCAGATACTGAACTGAAGGCATCGTTGCTGCCGCAGCTCACACACGCAGCTCACACACGCAGCTCACACACTCAGCTCACACACTCAGCTCACACACAACACAACACGACACAACCGACCTCCTGCTGAAAAAAAGATTAGCGTCTCTCCCCCGTTTACTTCCGCCTGGTGCCACACGGTGAAGTTCCGGCAGAAGAGGAGAGTTGCCTTTTCGTTCCGCTTCGTAATGCTCGAACGTGTCTGTTTCTCTTGATCCCCAAACACTTTTATAACCACCATAAGTTTTCAGTTTCTGTTTTTCTCCGTTGCTGTGAGGGTCCATGCAGAGTGTATCCGGTCAAATTTCCACCAAAATCAGAAATAAATAAATAAACCAGCAGAGAGTTAGAGACCACAATCAAATTAGCTAAAATTCCACTGGTACTGAACGAGTTATTTCTGCTCATTATAAAGGAGAAAAGTAAAAAAAATAAAAGTCAGCCTGTTTATTGTATTTTGCTTTTATCTGTGTTTTTTACTTCAGAGGCAGCAGCAGGATCTATGACTGCTGTGCTTCTCTGACTGGGTGGACTGAGGTTTTCTGAGGGTCCCGGATGATCTCCATCACCTTGCTGTTTTCATTTGTTGGAAATTAAAGTTTTGAAATAAACTCTGCCTGAATTAATTATCCAGTTGTTCATTATATTTGTTCATTAAGTGGGTCACAGATGGTACTATTGTTTCCATCCAGGTTTCTAAAAACCTTATCAGTGAGCTGCTGATTAAAGGAGCTGATGATGTGATTTTTAGCCTTTGAAAAATGAAAATGATAAGTTTGTGATGACCACATCTTTAAAGTCCTAGGACCTGGCGTCCACATATGTGGACATCACATTTTGGGTTATTTAAACCAAAATACTCAATTTTGCTCTACAAGGGCCTGATATCCACTTACGAGGACGTTATACTGCCACTGTTCTATCGACATTTTAAACAAATATCCTCATATGTGGCTCTGATTTTTCTTAGAAACAAAAATCAGGTTTAAAAAAATCTGGTAATTCTTTGTTTTTACATTCATCAGGTCCCAATCAGCCCAAATATCAAAGAGAAATTAAAAACGCTGCTGTGGAAGAGTTCGGGTCTTAGGAGGTTAAAGTCCTTCACATTTAATAAAACAAACAACATAGAAGAGCTGAGCTTCAGTAAATGAAACATGAATGAAAATGAAACACAAAGAATGTTATGGAACCAGGTATGGCGCGAGGCAGAAACATCCCATTGTGTAGGTTCAGACTTTTTAACTAACAGATGTCAGCGTGTGAGAGTAAACGGCTCTTTTTCCAATCAGCTGAATTCTTCTGGTTCACCACAGGGATGTTGTCTCTCTCCCCTACTGTATATTTTGTACACCAATGACTGTCGGAGTACACAGCCTAACAGGCATTTCATTAAATATGTGGATGACACAGTCATGGTGAAGAATATTCCCATAGGCCTGTTGTGGATGAGTTTGTTTCTTGGTGCGATCGGTCATTCTTAAAGATCAACACCTTGAAAACTGAGGACCTGGTAACTGACTCCAGGAGGACATCCCCCCATCCTGTACTAACAGTAGTAAACAGTGCAGCCATTGAACTGGTGGACAGTTGGAAGTAAGTTTGTTCTCGATCATGCTCTGTCCTTTGAGTCACATCTTGATGCTACAGTGAAAAAGATCCAACAACAGCTGCACGTTTTAAGGAGATTGAAAGTTTTTAATGTTTCATGTGAAATGATGAACCTTTTTTTAAATAAAGGTTTGATTGAATCTGTTTTACTGTTTTGTATCATTGCTTGGTTTGGTGATCAGACTTGGTAACTTGGTTACAATATTTAAGTGCATATTAGAAGTCATTGTCCATTTGGCCCAGCTGGTTCCATTTTCTATTTTTCTTTTATGATTAAAAAGACAAATTAGGAAGTTTTTTTTTAAACATTTCTTTGATGGACATTTGAACCGACAGGCGTCACACGCTGTTTCACCACAGAGTTTAATCCTTCAGTCAATTCAAATCTACCAGCTTGTTTGCAAATCTGCTGCTCCACACACACAAATACAAATAACTTATTTTACTTTTTATTGCTAGTTTTTAAGTCTCTCTTCATGTATTGTGTTGTAATTGCTGTGTACTGGCTTTGTGAAACATGGATTCATAATGTTAAAGGCATGCTAAACAATAAACCATATATATGTGTGTGTGTGTGTGTATATGTGTGTGTGTGTGTGTGTGTATACACACACACACACACACACACACACACATATATATATATATATAAACACCAGGAGTCAGGTTCTGGAAATTCTTCTGGTGTCTCCACATTTATAGCTCATCTAATCTGGAAACATATCTGACTCTGAGTCTCACTTTTAGCTGAGTGATGGAGAACATTTGGCTCGTTGTCCTTGCACACAGTGCAAAGTGCTCCATCCTCCCTCCTCACAGTGATTCAAATGCTGCTAACAGTCTGTGAACCAGGAGGAAGAGGAAGTGAGAGAAGTGAGACTCAAAGAGGAGACAGAGGGCGACATCATCCAGTAGGCGGGGCTCTCCTTCTGCACTGTGTTCAACCATTGTGTCAATAATAAGTGCTGCTGTGAAGAGAACAATTCTCAGACTGAATGTTGAACATCAGCTAGTTTCTCCTGTTGATTTAAACCTTGTTGTACAGATGGAACATTGGCTGTGGATTATTCTTGCTGCTCTTTTCTTTGGTGAGATACAAACATCAACATGTTTCCTCTGCTTAAATAAATGTGTGAGTCTGATTAATGGTGAGTTTTTAATCATGTTTATTGATCCATGTCTTCCTCTGCATGTTCTGTTCTTCCTCAGAGTGTAAAGGAGAAGACAAAGTGATCCAGGAACAAGGAGATGTCATTGCTGCTGAAGGAGACACAGTTACACTTTACTGCAAATACGAAACAACTTCTGCATTTCCATATTTGTTCTGGTACAAACAGGACGTGAACGACTATCCGAAATATGTTTTACGGCGAGATGCTTCTGGAACTGAAAACGCTCAAGAGTTCCCGAAGGACAGATTTGATGCTGAACTCAACAAGACATCAGTTTCTCTGAAGATCCAGAAGCTTCAGCTGTCTGACTCTGCTGTGTACTACTGTGCTCTGCGGCCCACAGTGACAGGAAACAGCAAAACTCTGTACAAAAACCTTTGGAGCAAAGACAACAGAATACTCCACAACATCCACTAGAGGGAGCCACACACTGTTAAACCTCTGATTCTTGTGTCATTGGACTGATGACAAAGACAACAGAGAAATGAAGCAGTAAAGATCAGAGACAGAGACAGAGCTGCTGTGGAAGCACAAAACTATTCGAATAAAAAAGCCTTTATTTATAACAAAATGTTTCTAACAGCTTTGAACATCTACAGTTTGTTCATGTCTCCTTTAAAACTCAAACAGTTAAAAAAAAGAAGAAAAAGGAAAAATTAAAGCTGTTTTAAAGAAATTAAATTCTTTGACACTTTCAACGCTCCAAAATCTGAACCCACAATTCACAAATAACCACGAGACGGAAAAACAAGAACACACATTTCTATCAGTGAGAGATTGTCTCATACCTGCTGGTTTAAATGACACTCAGACGCACACAGAAACCAAAGTAACGATGAAAAGGTTTGTGTGACTGTTACAGCTGCTGTTCGAAAACTGCAGATGGATGACACCAGGTGAAAAACTACTTCTCCACTTCAATATTTACACCACCATTATAAATTTAAAATGTCAGAAAATGATCCAAAAGCTGCTGGAGAAAATCACTGAAAACGTGTTGAACGTACAAATAACTGGAATCTCTGAGAGGTCGATATAATGCTATTAGAAAAGTTAAAGTCCTTTTCCAGAGTGTCAAAGAAATCTCCCAAAACAAGAAATTAGGATAAAAAAAATGAAAGAACAAAATCACAGGATGCGGCCCCGAGGCAGATCCAGAACAATTACACCTCTCGCCTGACTTGGGAATACCTGAGTGTTCCCCCGAAGGAGGTCTGAGCTTCTCTGCTCAGGCTACTGTCCCAAACCCAGCAGCAGAAGATGGATGAACTCAGTCCTGCTGGTCAGTCAGACAGGTTCTCAGTGCATCCAACCAACCACAGCAAGAAGACTTTAAACATGGCTTTCTCCAAAAGGAAAAGGAATCTAACATGTAATATATTCTAAAAGACGCGTTATGTTTTCATTAGGGCAGTGGTTCTTAAAATGTGGTATGCGTACCACTGGTGACACATGTTAAAAACACAACAGCCTTAATAAATGCAGAGTAGTTTGTTCATACGTCATCACTTAAAGGTTGGATATCCCACCTGCTGAGAATGTTTTAATGCAGTACAGTTGTTATTGTCACCTGTCACATCCTGTTTATGACAGTTCTAATAAATAACATTCATATAAGAAACTGCATGTGGTGTTTAATAGGTGTATACTACTGTACTCTAATGTTGGTCAAAGGCTGGTAATTTAAGAGCCATATATTTTATGTGGTGGTACTCACTGTGAAAAGAAACCCTGCATTAGAGAAACAAAGCTTCATCGCAGAACGGAAAATCAAAATCAAATGAAGAACACAGTTTTACACGTGACAACATCAAAATAGTTGTTGGTAGATACTTGTTTTCTCCACAAAACTTTCAGCACTGCAGCTTCTGCTGGTTGTGTGTTTTCATGTGAAACAACAAATGATGACTCTGGCGGAACATTTTCCCACAGGTTTTACAGTGATACGGCTTCTCTCCCGTGTGGATCGCGTTGTGGCTTTTTAGCGATGTTGACAGAGTAAATCTTTCCCCGCAGGTCTCGCAAACATACGGTTTCTCTCCTGTGTGCGTTCTCATGTGGCGCAGCAGGTTACTGCGTTTAATGAACGTTTTCCCACATGACTGGCAAGAATGAGGCCTCTCTCCTGTGTGGATCACTTTGTGTAATTTAAGTGACGATGATTCGGAAAAACATTTCCCACAGTGATCGCACTGGTGCGGCTTCTCTCCTCTGTGGCTTCGCATGTGGCCCAACAAATGACTACTCTGACTGAAAGTCTTTTCACACATTGTGCAGGAATACGGCCTCTCACCGGTGTGGATTCTCAGGTGGATCATCAGATTCCCGCGTTGCCTAAAAGTTTTGCCACATATGTGGCAGGAAAACAACCTCTCTCCTGTGTGGACAGTCATGTGGCGCAGCAAAGTGCTCTTCTGAGCAAAACTTTTCTCACATGTATTACAGGTGAATGGTTTCTCACCTGTGTGGATTTTGTAATGCTCCTTCATTTGGCACTTTTTCTTAAAAGACTTTCCACAAATGTCACACTGGAGAGATTTTCGACCCGTGTCAGTGTTACACCGACTCGCTGATGGTGGGAATTCTTCAGAATTGTTGCTCTGACTTCTGTTTACATGAAGTTTTGACTCTGGATTTCCAGAGTCTGAATCGCCCTTCTTCCCTCCTTCCTGATCTCGGCTCTCAGCTGCAGCAGAGCCGTGAGTGAGGAGCTGGTCACGGTTTGCTTCTGATTCACTGTGGTCACTTTTGCTGTGAGCAGGAGTCACCGTAGAAGTTTTCGTCTCTGTCACTACGGACTGCTCTCCCTCCTGACTGCTGCAGAGTTTGTTCTGTTCCTCTGTGCGCTGTGGAGGTTCTGGTTCCCCCTGGTCCAATCTGGAGCTCCTGTCCTGGTTCCTGAGCTGCTGCTGTGGGAGGTCTGCAGGGACAATAGGAGCCCAGAAAAAGAAAAGCAGTGAAATACATTGTTCCTTTAATCATGTTCGGGGTAATGAACATGCTGTATCATCTTTAGGTGGAAACTAGCGAGCTAACTCCCTGCTAACTTCGAACTCGGTTAAACTTCATAAATTCTGTTTTCGTGGATGCCTGAATGTTAAACTTAACTGTTACAGCTGATAGAGCAGCCACACTGATTATTTTATTAAAGATTAAAGGATTTAGACAGTTTGTAACTCTGTGACGCCGCAGTGATCGTTTGCCCCGGAAGACAGCTACAGTCTGACTGGAATCACTCTACAAGAGATTGTTGAAGGTCTCAAATAACTGCTGTCTATTTTATCAATGCAGACTAACAGCTAACACGTCTCCACCAGTTTAAATGAGGCTTTGTTGGTGGATTTATTCTGTTTATATTCTGAAAGAACAGGAAGGTTACTGAGTGCAAATGTAATCCGGTCTTTAAGTCTGACGTCACCAGCCGTGTCTGCGCTCAAACTGCGCTGCAGGTCCATAAATCAAACGATCACTGAGAGTTACAAATGGTCTAAAGTCTTTAGACCGATTGTAACTCTCACTGACGTCATATATACACATCTTACTATATGTATCAGAATCAGAATCAGAATACTTTATTCATCCCGAGGGAAATTAGGGGTTACAGCAGGCAGCACGCTAATGGCGCATGCGCACTCAACTAAAATGTACTAGAGCTTTTCTATATATTCATCCTGTGTCGCGCCAACTGTAATGAAACTGTGTGCCTTGTACACTTGCTGTACACTGAATGACAACAAAAGCATGTCTTTAAGCACCAAGCCAACAACATTAACCAAACAACACTCGTAGGTTTGCAGCTGACATGGATCCACTCGTTTTATACATACTTTGAGTCTAATGCTGAAACTCTTTAATTATAACAATACTTCATGGTATTTCTCTCTGAAAAATAACTGCAGCTGCATCATAAATTGTGTAACAGGGCTCTGATTAGGACCAGACCATCAGAGTGAGACTCACCTGTTCTGTGCACATCTGTCTCAGCACTGGTGGTGACGTCCAGCTCTCTGGGCTGATGGTTGATGTCTTTCTCGATCTGGGTAGAATTATTTAAAACTTTGAATGCTTCTCTGGATTCAGTCCCAACAAACACACTGGAGTCAGAGTGAGTGGCGTTACTGAGGTCACTTTCCTCGTAAGTAGCAGTCACCGTAAAGGTATCCGTCTCCTCCTCCAGTCCCAGCTGCTCTCCCTCCTGACTGCTGCACAGTTCCTCCTGTTGCTCTTTAATCTGTGGAGGTTCTGGTTCCTCCTGGTCCAATCTGGAGCTCCTGTCCTGGTTCCTGAGCTGCTGCTGTGGGAGGTCTGCAGGGACAATAGGAGCCCAGAAAAAGAAAAGCAGTGAAATACATTGTTCCTTTAATCATGTTCGGGGTAATGAACATGCTGTATCATCTTTAGGTGGAAACTAGCGAGCTAACTCCCTGCTAACTTCGAACTCGGTTAAACTTCATAAATTCTGTTTTCGTGGATGCCTGAATGTTAAACTTAACTGTTACAGCTGATAGAGCAGCCACACTGATTATTTTATTAAAGATTAAAGGATTTAGACAGTTTGTAACTCTGTGACGCCGCAGTGATCGTTTGCCCCGGAAGACAGCTACAGTCTGACTGGAATCACTCTACAAGAGATTGTTGAAGGTCTCAAATAACTGCTGTCTATTTTATCAATGCAGACTAACAGCTAACACGTCTCCACCAGTTTAAATGAGGCTTTGTTGGTGGATTTATTCTGTTTATATTCTGAAAGAACAGGAAGGTTACTGAGTGCAAATGTAATCCGGTCTTTAAGTCTGACGTCACCAGCCGTGTCTGCGCTCAAACTGCGCTGCAGGTCCATAAATCAAACGATCACTGAGAGTTACAACTCTCATTGTAACTCTCACTGACGTCATATATACACATCTTACTATATGTACTAGAGCTTTTCTATATATTCATCCTGTGTCGCGCCAACTGTAATGAAACTGTGTGCCTTGTACACTTGCTGTACACGGAATGACAACAAAAGCATGTCTTTAAGCACCAAGCCAACAACATTAACCAAACAACACTCGTAGGTTTGCAGCTGACATGGATCCACTCGTTTTATACATACTTTGAGTCTAATGCTGAAACTCTTTAATTATAACAATACTTCATGGTATTTCTCTCTGAAAAATAACTGCAGCTGCATCATAAATTGTGTAACAGGGCTCTGATTAGGACCAGACCATCAGAGTGAGACTCACCTGTTCTGTGCACATCTGTCTCAGCACTGGTGGTGACGTCCAGCTCTCTGGGCTGATGGTTGATGTCTTTCTCGATCTGGGTAGAATTATTTAAAACTTTGAATGCTTCTCTGGATTCAGTCCCAACAAACACACTGGAGTCAGAGTGAGTGGCGTTACTGAGGTCGCTTTCCTCGTAAGTAGCAGTCACCGTAAAGGTATCCGTCTCCTCCTCCAGTCCCAGCTGCTCTCCCTCCTGACTGCTGCACAGTTCCTCCTGTTGCTCTTTAATCTGTGGAGCTTCTGGTTCCTCCTGCTCCACACTGGAGCTCCTCTCCTGGTCCCAGAGCTGCTGCTCAGGGAGAACCTCCTCCTCTCTGCAGAGGAGTCGCAGTGGGAGGTCTGGAAGTAGAAAAGGACACAAAAAAGAAATAAATAATATTATAAAAAGGCAAATACTCCGACACACACAAGCTTTCAAAGTTACTACACGGAGAAAAGCCAAAACAGAGAATACACGCGTGCTGAAAAAAGGCCTCTGAGTCGCTTATAGTGTGTCTATACTGCACAATGTACACATGTGGATAACACGGGTCGGTTATGTAGAAGAAGAAGAGGAATTCTGGAGTAAGTTGGATGAAGCAGTACTGAGTGTCTGCAGGGGGAGAGAGAGTTCAACAAACATGTAAGTGAAGGGAGGAGAGGTGATGAGGAGGCGCTGGGTAGGAGTGCCTTTAAAGAAAGGATAGAAAAGGTTGTGTTGAACTTTAACAAGAGGGAGGAACACAGAGGGATGTATGAGACTGCAGGAAGGTGCACACAGGTGAACTCCATCTTATACAGAAGGTGAAATCTGAAGGAGACATAGCTGGGGGCATCAGATGGAAGTCTGCAAGATAACTTTGGAAATCAATAAGAGGAAGTGAGAGAAGACAGAGGAAGGGAATAAATGGTGGAAGCTGCTCCGAGCTCAGGAGGAGCTGAGACGGACTCCGAGTGGCAGGGAAGAGTTCCCAGACGACTGGAAAGCACAGCTGACATGCTGAGGGAAACTCTCAGGAAGGGTTTGTGTATAGTACATATTGTGTATCTGTACAGAGGAGAGAGAAGGAGGTGGTTTGCTGGAAAGAGGGAAAATTTCTCCTGGAGCAAATATTCCGTCATACCAGAAAGTGTTTTGGAAAAGAGAGCGAAAAGGTCATGTGTTCTCCTGTGTGGACGGAGCAGGAAGGAGGCGCTGTTGTTGTCTCAGCTAAATGAGTGAGTGTGTCAGTACATACGATTAAAACTTAAGCACCAATGTCTTTAAAACAAACCCCAAAACACAGCCACTGATGTACAACACAGAACAGAGAAACTCCTTCTGATTGGTCAGCATTTACGTCACAGACACAAACTGTGATTGGACACTTTGAGTGCATCCAACAATCCACAGCAGAAACACACTGACTGTGATCCAGGGCAGCACGGTGCTGTGGTGGGTAGCACTGTTGCCTCACAGCAAGACGCTCCTGAGTTTGAATCCACCCCCTGCTCACGGCCCTGTGTGGAGTTAGCATGTTCTCCCCGTGTTTGAGTGGGTTCTCTGGATCCCTCCCAGTCCAAACACGTGCACTTAGTGGGGTTAGGTTAACTGGTGATGCTAAACGGCCTGCCCAGGGTGTACCTCTCCTGTGGTAGCTGGGATACGAATGAAATGAATGAAACTCTCCTGCTTCATAATGACGACACAGTCCGGACAAAGAGCAACCAGAAGCTTTTCTACAACTTTACACGACAAAGAGTTGAGCTGACAGACCTCAGCAGAAAAGCAGACACGCGGTTAAAACTGGGCTTCTTTGTTTTTTCTCTCATATGCGGATTAAATGCGTAGTTAAACTTTCCAGGGGCAGGAGGACGCTCACCGGTCCGGTGTTCCAGATCTACTGGCGTTTAGATCAACTGGTGTTGGTCGAACAGATGTGTGGCAGTCTTGCGTTTCAGGAGCTGCTACCGACAAACCAGCAAAAAAAACACCAAATGTGTCACCTGTGACACTTGTGAGGTTGTCTCAAACACACTCCGTCAGTCTTGATGCTGGTGAACAACAAAATGTTTAAAATGTGGCGAGTTTACCTGGTGATATCCTCACGCGCGACGCGATCGCGAAAACAGCAAACAAGTAACACCACGCCGTTGTTGTTCACAGGACACAAAGAGTAAAGATCGGGAGACTCTAGTCGTCGTTATCGTTCCCCTCGCACGGTTTATTTCTCCGGTTTCAGCGTTTTTGCTTCACAACTACAGCGAGCAGTTTACTTTGTGCACTAACATGGAGTCGAGTCAACCAGCGCCACCTCTGGCCACGTGCCACAGCCTACAGCCAGATCAGCCTGTGACACACATCTGCACCACGTTTGAATTCGTGTCATGCACATTTGTACCTTTCAATTGTGTCTGTTTGTGCGTCATGCAAATAAACCTTTGACAAGAATGAAATGACACTAATATTTCACCAGTGTTGTAACATCACATGTCGTTAGCGCAGTCTGTCTGTGTCTTTTCTCTGCGAACAAACATGTTAGAGTTGGTTGTTATATACAGTCTGTATAAGTGTGGTCAATCTAAGAAACATGTGTAAGGAGATGGCAGTTACTGTGAATGTACAGCAGGTGATTAGTAATAAACAGTCAGACAATGACTCTGACAATCTCATTCAATCTTGCAGACTGAATGCACCTTCTGTGGAAAGTGGTACCACACAGTGTGTGTGGACGTCCCCTGTGCAGAAGGCGACTACAAATGTTGTGGGTGCTAAATAAACAGAAACAAATGATCCCTGTTGTCTTTGCTTACTGATTGTTTTCAGTGTTGACAATCCACATTGCTGCCATTGCATCTTTCAACATGTTTGTGGGTAGATTTGGATGTACCAGGGGTAAGTGCAGCCACTCAGCCTCTACTCATCATAGCAGCAGGTGCAGATGTGTCACAAGTTAATCTAGTAGTGGGCTATGGTAGCAGTGGACTGAGCTCCATTTGAAACTGCTCCAGCTGCTGTGTGATAGTGGATCTGCTACAAATTGAAGATCATAAGCAAGTTTTGGAAATGAACCCTTGTACTATGTTGAAGAACAAAAAAGTGACATTGATTTTGTTGCAGGTCATTTTGACCCGTACTGTGTAAATCCACTCAGAATTATCCAAAAACTGCAATAAAACAATAGCAACTTTATTTTCCATCAGATAAACATGTAGAACACAGACATACAACAGTTAGACTTTCCATAACTATTTTAGGAACAGTTTGGTTTTTCGTTCTTACAAACACATTTCTGTTGAACTTGCCCAACGTTCTCAGTTTTTCAATGCTCAACATTTTCAGTTTTGTCCACATGATGGACAGAATGTAACTGTGTGCTTTCTGCAGATGTGCTTCTTGCATTTCTCACAAAAAGTGCTTATTTTCAAACAGGAATCTTCCTAACTAAGATTTAAAACAAAAGATTTCTACGTCTCCTCCAGTCTCACAAACAGATGACAAACCAAGCGACACACCTGAGTCACTGACTTTCTTAAATCCACTCACTCTCACTGGCTGTTTATTACTAATCACTGTGTAACTGCTGTGAATTCACAGTAACTGCCGTCTCCTTACAAATCTTCATTAGATTAACCACACTTATACAGACTGTATATAACTCCAGCCATGTTGATGGGTTGCCTATATTGGCTGGAAATATTCATTTCCAGGTAAAAGACACAGACTCTGCTTACAGGATGTGATGTGACAACACTAATGAAATATTGATGTGTCATATTTGTCCAAGGTGTATTTCATTGTTATGGAAAAAGAGAATATTAAAATCATGATGACCAATTGGAGTGGTGATTTCTATGACTTTGTGTATATAATTTGGAATTTTGTACAAATGTAGGCCAATAAGGAATATATGATATCATTTCATTCATTTCAAAGGTTTATTTGCATGACGCACAAACACACAATTGAAAGGTACAAATGTGCATGACACGGATTCAAACGTGGTGCAGATGTGTGTCACAGGCTGATCTGGCTGTAGGCTGTGGCACTACAGCGCCACGCTGGTTGACTCGAGTCCATGTTAGTGCACAAAGTAAACTGCTCGCTGTAGTTGTGAAGCAAAAACGCTGAAACCGGAGAAATAAACCGTGCGAGGGGAACGATGACGACGACTAGAGTCTCCCGATCGTTGACTCTTGCTGTCCTGTGAACAACATCGGCGTGGTGTTACTTGTTTGCTGTTTTCGCGATCGCGTCGCGCGTGAGGATATCACCAGGTAAACTCGCCACATTTTTAAACATTTTGTTGTTCACCAGCATCAAGACTGACGGAGTGTGTTTGAGACAACCTCACAAGTGTCACAGGTGACACATTTGGTGTTTTTTTGCTGGTTTGTCGGTAGCAGCTCCTGAAACGCAAGACTGACACACATCTGTTCGACCAACGCCAGTTGATCTAAACGCCAGTAGATCTGGAACACCGGCCCACTGAAAGTGGGCTGTTTGTGGTCCACGGAAGAACATCGGTTTGTGTGACTGAATCCAGCCCACCAGAGGGACACTCACCTGTCCTCCGAAGCTTGATTTGGGGTTTCCAGGTGATATCCAGCAGTCTGCGCTGACGGTCGATCTCTTCCTCGTACTGGACGATCGTTTTTTCAAACTCCAAGAATATTTGTTCAGCAGCAGCAGTTAGTCGCTCGTTGATGAACTCTCTCAGATACTGAACTGAAGGCATCGTTGCTGCCGCGGCTCACACACAACTCTACACTCTGCTACCTTCGAACTTTACTGACCCCGACACCTGTGGAAAGTTAAGGCTACTTCAGCTTTTTCCTGTTTACTTCCGCCTGGTGTCACATAGGGAAGTTCCGGCGGTGGAGGGCGGCTAACTTTCGTTCCGCTGTTGTCACATCGCTCTCACAGAAAACTTCATGTTTGATCTGAACAGTGATTTCAATCACAAAGTGACGACACAGCAGACGGACCCACAAATCTCACCAGCAGGTCTGCCTTCGTGGTTCCTCCGGGTTCAGTGACCGTTTTACCCACAACACAAACCGTTACCATGACTACCATGAATAGATGTCCAGCCCTCTATTTTAAAGTTTGGCATTAAATTATTTTTGGGTCTGTTTGGCTGAAATAATGTTATAATTCACTAATACTGGTTTTTGCACGACTCCAATCAGTGACAACACTCACATATAAATACATCTGTCTGCTTGCTTTCTTTGCTTAGTAGTAGTAGTAATAATAATAATAATAATAATAATAATAATAATAATGACATTATTGTACATGTCTTGATGCATTCTCCCTGCCATCACCACTGATCAATGGTGAAGACTGTTTGCATATTAATGATCATGAAACTGACCTCACAGCTCGTTGCTGGTCAAATTCAAATTTAAATTCAAATTCAAATTTTATTTGTCACGTACACAGTCATACACAGTACGATATGCAGTGAAATGCTTAGACAACTGATCGTGACCTAAAGAAAACAAAAAAGGAAAAGGCTATGAATAAGATAGGAAATAAATATGAAAAATTAAAAAGGGTAAATTTAACTAGGAAGGAATAAAATATAAATTAAGGTTAAAAATGAAATAACTGTACAACACAAATTAGAATGAAGGGTAAATTTAACTGGGAAAGAATAAGATAAAATATATAAATTAAAGTTAAATAAAATAACTGTACAACAAAATACACAATATAGAACTATATAAGAATGTATGAAGAAATATAAATAAATATATACACAATAATAGCAGCTGTACAAGTATTAACTGGAAATGAAGAATATAGTGACCAGTGTTGTGCAATCCACATTATGTCTTGTGCAGTGCAAATATGCTTAAAGTGATTTAAGTGATGAAGTGAAAACAAAGTCCAGAAAGTCCAGTGTGTGTAAGAACCATATGTGTGGGTCAGTACTGTGTGGTGGTGTGATTGAGAGACCGTATCGCCTGCAGGAAGAAGCTCCTCCTCAGTCTCTCTGTGTTGGTCTTCAGGGAGCGGAATCGCTTTCCTGACGCTGCTGGTGTCAGTCGCTGTGCAAAGGTACAGTTTATTGGCTGGAAGCCTGCAGTCAGCTAAGACTGAACGAGTTACCTGAATTAGTGACAAAACTTTTCTCCCACTGAAACACTTCCTGGGGTCATTGTTATACAGCTTTTTTGTTATTTCTTTATGACTCAAAAACAAAACAAACAAGAAAATAAAGAGTGTGTCTTCAAACTTCACTGAACCCAAATAAAGGAAACAATAACAGATAATGAAAATCCTATTGGTGTAATCACTTATCATCAAAGATGGGCAGTAATGCGTTACTGTAATCCGATTACTTTTTTTAAGTAAGGTGGATGTGTAAAGCGCTTTGGGGTCGTTAGGGACTAGTAAAAGCGTTTAAAGCGTGGAAGTACTGACCTTACTTTGAGTTAGATTCTGTAAAAAGTGACAAAAACATTAGCGTCTGCTGTTCACTGTGTGAAAGATCTATCACTTTATCACCTCTTCAGGCTGTAAATCGTGTTTTTAAAAAGTAACTAAGTAATTAATTACTTTTGAAAATAAGTAATCTGTAAAGTAACAGGATTACCTTTTTGGGGAAGTAATCAGTAATTAGTTACTGATTACTTTTTTCAAGTAACTTGACCAAGATTGCTTATCACACAAAAACATGAAACAGGTAAATATTAAATTATATGTTAAAAATGTGTGTTATTTACAGCATAAATTTGATATAAATTTTGAGTCAGGACTTCAGCATCTTGACGAGGAATGAGCATGAAGGGAAGAACATTTTCTAACGTTTCTGCTCAACGAATGTCAGCAAACACTCATGTTTGTGTCTGCCAGATAAAGGTCCAGCTGCTGTGTGATGTGACTGAGAGAAAGATGTAAGAAGGATAGCAGAGGAAGAAGAGAGGTGAGATTAAGGGTAAGGATGCCCAGTAAGATTTGATAAACAAACAAAAAACTATACAAACAATAATGAATGAATGAAACTCGAGCTGTGAGTGATCTTTGATCAGGTTCTCTTTGTTTGAGAGATGCTGTCAGTGTGTTTCTGACTGCGCTGTACCTTCATGATCATCCTAGATCATGAAGTTACAGAGTTTGTCAGCTGTGACGAAACAAAGAAGAGTCCAGTTTAGAGGCAGCACTGTTACTCTCCAGACAAGCTGAGAGCAACAATTCTTCTCGTTTTAACAATATCCAAGAAAACAACCAGAGTTCTTCATCTCTCACTTGGAAGTAGCAAATATAACCACACAAAGAACCAGGAAATCATTATATTTACTGTCAGGTTTAACTAATGAAGAAGCTCCTTTGTGTTTTCTCTTGTCCAGCTGTCATTTCTCATGGTGTACAGGGTCTTAGTCTTGATGCATTCTCATCCACCTAAGTAAATCTCCAAAAGTTGGAGAATTTGCATAATCATGATGGAGCTGACCTCCCCTTCAGTAGCTAATTTCAATGCAAATGTGCTGTTTATAAGGTTGGGGAAACCTGCAGTCAGCTGAGACTGAAGAAGTCACCTGGATGAGTGACGAAACGTTTCTCCAGCTGAAGACGTCCAGATGAACAGAATCAACTTTTGGAGATCAGCCTTAGGTCAGTATCCTCTGATCTGAGGACGTGATGGCTGCAGTTACAGCCACACAGTGGTAATATCCACCAAATATTAGTGTAGAGGCTTATATGTAACACTGCTAACTAGCAGAGCTGCTCTGGGCAGCGTTATGGCACGATAATTTTAAGGGAGAATAAAAAGTCGACACACATATCTCATTCCTGACGGAGGACTCTCCCACTACACCTCTCCAGTGCATTCACAGAGTCGTTGCATGGTAAGACCTGGATGGGAAGTGGGCGGAGCCTTTTACCGTCATTTTATTACGGCGCAAAGTACAAACACCTGTGGACACACAATCCAACACCCCCACTTGTACACAGGTTGGGGAAAAACAATCCTCCGGAAAAAACATCTTACATTCCAAACACAAATACAGAGAATTTTTCTAACTTAGACTTTGAAACTGGTTTCGTCATCATATCTGCTACCATTGACTCAGTTGGACAGTAATCAATGAGCACTTTCCTTTCATGTACAGCTGACCTTATAAAATGATATTTCACATCAATGTGTTTACATCTTTGTCTGTTCACTGGATCTTTTGACAAAGCGATTGTTCCCTGATTGTCCTCCAATATCATAGGTATTTCATACTCAAACTCATCAAGATCTTGAATCAAATAAGTCAAATACATACATTCCTGAACTGTTGCTGCTAATGCCATGTATTCGGCTTCACATGTTGATAGTGCTGTAGTTGTCTGCTTTTTGGTTTTCCATGATATCAAAGGACCATTTTCATTTAGGCTTACACAATAACCTGTCATACTGCGTCTATCAGAAACATCGGATGCCCAATCTGCATCACTGTATGCTTGTAGACCTAGTTTTCCACTTGAACATTTCCTAAAACACAGTTCTTTTCCTCGACTACCTTTTAGATACCTCAGAACATGTTTCACTGCTGTCCAATCATCAACAGTTGGCGCATTGAAATGTTGTGACAGTTTGCTGACAACATAGCTTAAATCAGGTCGCGTACAATATCTCAGATAAATAAGACATCCTACCGCTTCACGATATCTCCTCACATCTGGTAATGTCTCGAATTTATCAGAATGAGTCCATTTCTGTTCACAGGGTGTTAACCTTGGCTTACAGTTTTGCATGTTAAATCTCTTTAAAATGTTCTCAATATATATTTTCTGTGACATTCTGACACATTCTTTTTCTTGAATAAAATCTATTCCTAGAAAATGGTTAAGCTTCCCCAGATCTTTCATTTGGAATTTAGAAGAGAGCATTTCTTTCACGCCTGAAAGCACATTTTCATTGTTAGCTGCAATGAGTAAATCATCCACCCACACTATGATGATTACTTTTTCACTTTCAGTTTCTTTTGAATACACACAATGATCAGCAATATTTTGTCTAAATCCACAACTGCTTAAATAGTCATGTAAGGTTTGGTTCCAGTTACGACCCGATTGCTTCAGCCCATAAAGTGATTTCTTTAGTCTGTACACCAGTTTATTAGTCTCACTTGATTCTGTCTCAAAACCTTCTGGTTGTTGTATATATATTTCTTCATTTATTGGTGTGTGTAGATAGGCGGTTTTTACATCCATCTGGTGAACCAACATATCATCCTGAACCACTTTCTGCATCAAAACTCTCACACTCGATAAGTTAGCAGTCGGTGAAAAAGTCTCCTCATAATCAACTCCTTTTGTTCGACTAAAACCTTTAGCCACAAATCGAGCTTTATATCTGTCTGATCCGTCTGAGTTCTTTTTAACGGCATAAACCCATTTACCCCCCACTGCTTTCTTACCCTCTGGTAAAGTGGTTAAAGTAAATGTGTCATTCTCCTTAAGGGATTGAATTTCTTCATTCATCGCTTTTTCCCCATTCTTTTGACTCACTTGACACAATAGCTTCGCTAAATGATGTGGGTATTTCACACAACAATCTGTAGCAATAATCAACACTGGTTTGCATCTGTTCATTTTCACACTCTTTCACATCCGTGATATAATCACTCAAATAATCAGGTCTCTTTCTGATTCTGGATGGATAACGTGTAGCTCCAGCATCTACTTTATCATCGGTTTTAACCTCGGACTCAGTTTGACTGCTTTCACTACCATCTGGAATATCCTCATCCTTCGTCTGTTTGGGTTCACCATCTTTTCTGGATTCATAAACCTCATCTTCATACATCTGATCACTCTGTGTTTGTTGATCCATTGTCGCGGGATTTAGTATTTTTATCAATCTGTGCTTTTCAACTTTCCCAGTTTTTGGGAAATAAATCAAATATGCTGGACTATTTTTGTCATATCCCAAGAAAACACCTTTGTCGCATCTTGGATCCAGCTTTCCCCTATTTTGTTTATAAGCATAGCACAATGATCCGAATTTTTTCATTCTAGAAAGATCAGGTCTTTTTCCAGTTAACATCTTATACGCTGTCTGACCTGTGCGTTTGTTAAAACATCGGTTCCGAATCACTCCCGCGGTTTGTACTGCATATGGCCATAAAGACTTTGGCAATTCGCTCTCAACTAACATGCATCTCGCCATATCAAAAAGTGTACGCCAGTTCCTCTCTGCTGTTCCGTTTTGATGAGGCGAATATGGCGCCGAAGTTTCCTGCCTAATGCCGTGTCTACTTAATAAATCTCTGAACTGTCTGCTTGTAAATTCAGTTCCATTATCAGAACGAATGCACTTGATTTTCCCATATGACGCCACCTCTGCAATAAATCATTCAGTTGCTTGAGTTGTATCACTTTTGTGTTTCAGATTATATACAAATGTTGCACCTGAATAATCATCAACAAACGACAAAACATACTTAAACCCTTCTTTAGAGTTTGGCGTAATCGGACCAGCTAAATCCGTATGTACCAACTCTAATGCTGCCCTGGCCTTTTCATCGGGTTCTCGGTTCCTAGTTTGAGTAAACTTCCCTTGTATACAGGCTTCACATTGCATATTTTTGTTGATTTTACCCTTAATTTCCATTCCATCAACGACATTTTGCAGATTTTGAACATCCTCATAATTACAGTGTCCTAGAATTTCATGCCACGTTTGCATATCAAAACATCCATTACATTTCTCTTCAAACTCTTGCACAGTGTTTATAAAGAACAGTCTCTCGTGTTCATATATAGGGAATTTTGTTCCATCAACATGTTTAAGAAAACTGTCCCCGTGTTTGAAAACCACAGTGGCTCCGTTACTAGTAGCTGCTTTTACTGACAAAATGTCCTGTGGAAACGATGGAATGTAGAGTGCTTGTTTCAATGTTACCTTGTGACTGCGTCCTTTACTGTCAATCATACTTATCTCAGCATCTCCTCGCCGCTTTGCAGCTCCTCTGCTCCGCCTTCCGTCAGCCAACTCTACACAATGAGCCTCGGGTCGAAATGTGTCATCAAAAGTCTTAAAACTCTCGATCTTCGTAAAGATATGTGACGTCGCTCCCGTATCCACCAGTAGCTGGTTATTCAGCATCTCTTGGCCGCCGTCCGGGACCCTCTGGGGTTCGGAGCCCGTCCTGAACGCGTAGTCCTTCTCCACAACCCCTCTCGCTTCATCCCGTCTTAGCTTCCTTCTACAGGTCGCATCTTTGTGTGTACTACTCCGGCAAAAACTGCACCATACTCTGGATCGGCACGTTCTTGCAGTGTGTCCCTTTAGTCCACATTTAAAACACACAATCTCATTATTCTTTGATCTTCGGTCATCTGCTCGCCATGAAGTAGAATCCTGGTCTAATTGCACTTTTGTCCTCATTACGTTGTCATCAGTTACAGCCGCACGCATTCTCTCGGTTTCTTCATAACTTCTGAGTTTTACTTTAAACTCTGAAAATGTGATTTTTGCTTCGCTCTGTGTAACGTGCACAATCAGGGGTTTAAACCTCTCTGGTAGACCTCTCATTATCATTGCGATCAGAAGTCCATCAGTTAATGACTCACCCGCATTTTTTAACGCTGTGATAATTGCTTCTGCTCGGATAATATAGTCCGTCACACTTTCATTCTTTTCATTTGTGAGAGAAGTAAGTTCGGTGTACAGACTTATGATCCTTGGCTTGCCCACTCCTGCATAATGACCTCTCAAAATTTTTAGGGCTTTCCGTCCGTCATCAACTGCATCTCTCATAACTAACGATAAACTTTTGTCATCCAGAAATTGTATCAACTCTGCATATGCTTCTGCATTTTTGTCATCATCTTCACCATCGGCTTCTTCATCACCCTCAGCCTTTAAGATGACATCTTTCAAACCTTGTAGTCTGAGATGACCAAGGAACTTCGTTTCCCATATCTCATATTTCCTTTCATCTCCATCAAACTGCAAACGGGAATATCGACTGCCCGACTCTGCCGTGCGTCTGCTCATGATGCACAAAAACGCTTACTCACTCAATCGTGCCAAACTTTTAACACCTGCCGGTAACCTGCGGCTTTCCAGGAAACGCTGCCCTTCCTTTGGCAGTTACAGGATCTCTTTACTGCTGCTCTGGGCCCATAACCTGTTAGCAGAGCTGCTCTGTGCAGCGTTATGGCACGATAATCTTAAGGGAGAATAAAAAGTCGACACACATATCTCATTCCTGACGGAGGACTCTACCACTACACCTCTCCAGTGCATTCACAGAGTCGTTGCATGGTAAGACCTGGATGGGAAGTGGGCGGAGCCTTTTACCGTCATTTTATTACGGCGCAAAATACAAACACCTGTGGACACACAATCCAACAACATTCACACTTTTCTTTCTTTGAACATAGAATTTCATTTACAGGATAATAAATAACTGGGTTTGGTTTAGAATTAATTTAAATACTCATATAACACTGTATTCTAAAATAAGTGCGCACATTTTAGTTGACACTGTTATGTATGATTTAATCTTTTTGTTTTCTGAGTTACCTCAGCTGCAGCTGCTCCAGTCTCTTGATTGATGAGCCAAGAGGTGGAAAAGGGGCGGAGCAAGTCTGTATGGAGAACTGCAAACTGGCTCATACCATAACTCTGGATCATGGGGGGAATTGGATTTTTTTTAGTTAGTTTTTTTGTGTATTTTACCCCTTTTATGTGTTTTTGTGGGATGATCAGCCACTATTAAGTTTCTCCTTTGTCTCACTTACCTGACAGAGGGAGCTCGACGCGCCGCCGCTTTGACAGCTGGCTCGGGCAGGAGTTGTTCGGTTAGAGGCTTGCTGTTTGGAATAACACTCGATCGCCGGTGGATTGGCATAATCTGGACTGTGACTGGGTCAGAATGGCAAGTAGTAGTGGAGGGCTTTCTGACGATGAGGAAATGGACATTGATTGAAATAAATTGGACATAGTAGAAACGTGGGGGTTAGGAAGGACAGGTTGAAATCTGCGCCAACACGGAAGCGAGCACTTGAAGAGGAAGATGGTAGGCATGAAGTAATGATGGAAGAATTTAAAGTGATATTGAAATTCAAACCTGGGAATGAAATAATGGGACTGAGTCCAATTGCTCTGACTGAGCTCTGAGCTGGCTAAGGTGCTCCGAGACGGGTGATTGTTTGTGAAATGTAAAAATGCAGAACAAAAGTCTAAAGCGCTTGTGGCGGAGGTGTGGTCCAGGTGTTCTGGGAATCCATCCTACTTGGCAAACCATCCTACCCGTTGTTTCTGCGCATGCGCACAACATGAAATTAACTGCCAAACCATCCTACCTTTGTTAATGTCACCTGCAAGCATACTTAAACTGCTAAAATTCAGTGGCGAACCATCCTACCTTTGTCAACATGAGCTAGAAACGTACTTTAACAGCTAAAATTGCCAAAGTAGGATGGTTTGTCAGAACACCGGGCACGGCTGCAGGGGAGGAGTGGTGCAGTGAGCTCAACGGGGCGGTGCTGGAGACGCAGGTGAGAACAGCTGATGGCGTTCGGACTGATGATGGTTTCCTTCCCCTTTTTTAGTGAGATGGGAGAGGAGCGGAGAGGAAGCTGGGAATCAGCTGAGACCGGAGCTGTCAGACTGTGCACAGTCATAACAAATGAAAACTAAAAATAAACGTGGCATCTGGCGACAAAGAACTGTGCGTGTGTGTGAAGTGCATTTCACAGCGCTCAAGTTGAAAATGCTTTGTAAAAAAGGAGATTATGGACAGGAAGGTGGTTAGTGAGAGGAGAGGATGTAGAGGAGTGATTTCAGGTATTCCCAGTGGGGAAAATCTGGAGGAGATGAGGAAAGTGATCAACGGAGGAGAAATCACTGGAATAAAAAGACTGCAAGCTGTTAGAAATGGAGAAAAATAGTCCGTCAGTACTGCTTGAGTTCCAAGGGAATAGCTGCCAGAGAAAGTCATGGTGGAGTACATGAGTTTTAGTGTCCGTGTTTATGTGCTTCCTCCACTCAGGTGCTACAAATGTCAGAGCTTTGGTCCCATAGTGTGTAAAGGAAGAGTGAGGTGTGGAAGATGCGGGGGAGAACATATGTATGGTGACTGTGGCAGGAGTCAGGTTAAGTGTTGCAACTGTGGGTGGCCACATGCAGCAGCGCATGACAGGTGCACAGTAAGGAAGCAGGCAGCAGAGATTCAACAAGTTGGAACAGAGGAGAGGATATCTTATGCAGAAGCTTTGAGGAGAGTAAATAACAAGGGCAGAAAACCTGATGAGGAACAAGGAATAGGTGATGGGAGAGGGATGGAGGAGAAGGGCAGGAATCAGCCTGAAGTCCAAATGGATAAACGTGTCTTGTTCTTGGCGCAAGTCAAAACAGAAAAGATCAAGATAGTAGTAAAAGCAGCAGCAAAGTTTTTCAAAGTGAAGATTTGTCTTGGGGAAAAATACATTGAGATCTTAGTCATGGAGAATGTACATCAGACCCACAAGCTATAACTTAATGCTAATTCTTCAATGGAAAGCTAGGAGCGTATTGCAAATGGACAAGAACTGAAGGGAGCTATTTGTGCATTAAATTTGAAGCCGAGTATTATATGTGTACAAGAAACAGATTTAAACCAAGTCTAGACTTTGTTATTCAAGGATACTCGAGCATTCAGGTGGGTAAAAGTGGAGGATGTGCAACGTTTGTTAAGAATGAAATTAAGTATAGTCGGCTACAGCAGAGTTAGAGGTGATAGTTGTAGAAGTATGGTCTCAGAAAGGAAATATCAAAATAATTAATTTTTAGAGTCCGTTTAAAAAGTTGGAGAGGAAAGAAATGCAAATGCTTCTTAGGGATTGGAGAGGGAAACTACACCAAGCACTTTATAAGGGCAGTGTAATGACACCAGTGGGAAGGTGGTAGAGGATGTAGTTGAGGAGAAGGATTTAGTGGTTCTAAATGATGGCTCTGGCACAAGGGTGGATTTGGTAAGAGGTACAGAGTCGTGTCCTGATGTCACAATGGTTTCACAATGTTTGTCAGGTAGGAGCACATGGAAAGTGTTAAAAGAGAGTACGATTGGTAGTGATCATTATCCGATAGTTATTGATATTTGTGTAGACGCTGATGCAACAGAAAAAGAGGAAATGGAGGTTTGACGAAGCAAACTGGTGTTTGTGTAAAACATTAAGCATCAGTTAAATTCTACAGTTAGTCAGATTATGACTTATGCAGCAACAGCATCCATCCCAAAGAAAGGTGGCAGTAAAAGGATAAAGGTAGTGCCATGGTGGACGCAAGAACGTACAGCCATAATCAAAGCCAAGAACAAAGCATTTAAAATGCTGAAAAGAGCACTGTGTGTTTAAAAATCTCATATGCTACAAAAGGAAACGGGCAGAAGTAAGAACGGTAGTTAAATCAGCTGAGAGGGAATATTGGAGGAAGTACTGTAATACTTTGGGGAGATCGACCCCTTTGGAGAGTCTGGACAACTATAAAGAAAATGTCTGGGAAGAGGAACGAGTATGGTTATCCAGTAATGAAAGATAATGACAGATTATTAGTAGATAATAGGAGTAAAGCTGAATTATTGGAAAGAGCATTTGCAAAAGTTCACAGCACAGAAAATTATTGCAGAAATCAGCGGAAGAGAAGAAACACGAAGGTCTGATAAATATCATGTTTTCAGTAGCAGAGTTAAATAATTCATTAATGGAAGTAAGAAATACGACTCCAGGTAGAGATCAGATAGTTATTGTATGATTAAAAACTTAAGCAACCCTCCTAAGACTATATTAGTAAAATGTTCAAAGTATGGGAAGAAGGTAGAAACGATCATTGTTCCCGTATGTAAGCCAGGAAAGGATCCAGCCTTGGCGGAAAGTTATAGACCGATAGCTTTGACATCACATTTGGGGAAAGTAATGGAAAAAATGGTGAATGAAAGATTAATTGACTTTTTGGAAACTAATAGTAAGATCAAGTATTACCAAAGTTTAGAAAAGGAAGAAGCACGATAGATCCAGCTGTGCGTCTAGAGCATGAAATAAGGCGTGCCCAAGTGAACAGTGAGAGTGTAGCAGCCGTGATTGTAGATGTCGAGAAGGCGTACGATGTGATGTGGAAAGAAGGACTCCTGATCAGGTTGCATCAGATCGGTATTAAAGGGAGGACGTATAAATGGATTTGTAGGTGGAGAAACCGCGCCAACCCACACTCCAGTCCAGAAGGTGGCAGTAATGCACCTAAAGTTGTTTTGCCAACCGCCATTAAAATGTAGAAGAAGACGGTGATGCGGGCAGGTCTGTTTGAGTCATAATGTTTGTTTTACACATTGAGTAGAGTTCTGTTACTTTGACCTGTTTTATGGGCCTAAGATTTTGATGATCTTTTGTATAAATTTAACCAACTTTGATTTTGGGTTAAATGAAAAAACAAACAAACAAACAAACCTTTTTTGGACTTTAACCTGTGCCTGAGTTTCCTTCACTGTTCGGTCCATCACAGGTCAGTAATGGATTTCTTTAAAGCCCAGTGTTGATGCTGGCTGGTTTACACGTGTACTTCTGCTGTTTAATACATGAGTGAGATTATTCTACATTCTGCTAAATATTTCAAATATTCAAAGCTCTTTATTTACAGGCTCCACAGAAACCAGGGCCAAGCCTATCCAGAAGAAGCAGCCTTTGGAGGAGGAGCTACAGCAGTGAACATGAACGGCTTCATTTAGGAGCTGAAGAGCTGCTGTGTTCTCTCTATTGTTCATTCAGTCCAAGAGGAAATCATGTTGCTGCTTTTCATTTGGATGATGATAGTCTCCTTTCAGACTGGTGAGTCATCAAAAGATGGAGTGAGATGTAAAAGGAGATGATGGACATGAAAATATCTGGATGTTGTTTGAATTGATTCACTTTTTATAAACTAAGTTTAAAGATGCAGAAACATGATGGTGAAATATGTCTTTGTTGTTTTCAGGATCCTCTGAGGATTTACTGACACCATCTAAAGATGTAGTGACGAGTTTGGAAGGAGGCACTGTGACTCTCTCCTGCAACTATTCAGGCTCTGTCCTCAACCTCTACTGGTACCATCAGAAGTCTGGTTCACATCCACAGCTTGTTATGGCAGAACATTCAGAGCAAACAGAAAAGCTGAAGTTTATACATGACAAAGAAAAAAAGGAGTTTCATCTGGAGATCTCCTCTGCTGCAGTGACTGACTCTGCTGTGTACTACTGTGCTCTGCAGCCCACAGTGACAGGAAACAGCAAAACTCTGTACAAAAACCTTTGGAGCAAAGACAACAGAATACTCCACAACATCCACTAGAGGGAGCCACACACTGTTAAACCTCTGATTCTTGTGTCATTGGACTGATGACAAAGACAACAGAGAAATGAAGCAGTAAAGATCAGAGACAGAGCTGCTGTGGAAGCACAAAACTATTTGATTGGCTGAGCTATTAAACTGGCCCCGCCCACTGAAGTTGAGCTCATCCAATGACATTATTTGTTGGTCATTGTGCTGCAGTGGAAGAACATTGTTCATGTGCTGTCTGTCTGGCTTTAATAACTCCAAAGACATGTTGCTGCACCTCTTTTTGCTTCTATCTCACATTATAGGTGAGTTTAAGAACAGGGATTAAAGTTTAGTTGAAGCTGCTGCATTAAGCAGATATACAGACTGCATTTCACTACTTTTCTTCTTTCTTTTTCCAGGACTAACAGCTGGAGACTCAATCACTCCTCAACAACCTGAAGTCACTAAAACAGAAGGAGAATCTGTCAAACTCACATGTAGCTATGAGACAACATCAGAGTATGTACGCCTTTACTGGTACAGACATCATTCTGACCTTCAGGCTCCTCAGTTTATATTGTGGAAAGGAGCAAGATCAGACAGTCATCTAAAGTATATTCCTGATAATCGATATGACTCAGAAACATCACCAACAACAACTAATCTGACCATAGCAGCCCTAACCCTGGCAGACACAGCTCTCTACTACTGTGCTCTACAAACACAGTGATACAAAGTGTAGAAGAGGCTGTACAAAAACCTGAACACAGATATCTGACTACTCTTCAAAGAGGAGGGAAGTGGTATTCAAAGCACAGCTTCATATCAGATGGATTCTGCTAATTCCTGTTTTATCAGAGTCACTGTGGTTACAGCTGCTAATGAAACACTGTGGGAGGATTCACATGAGCAGCAAATCCACATCAACCACAAACCAACTGCAGGAACGTTCAGACACAATAAAAACTGTCAAACATCAAAAGCTGCTCATTTACACTATTTTATATTTAGTGGATGAGGACATGCAGAAATGCAGCAGAAGCAAAATAAACAGAGTAACAGAGGTTTATCTCTTTAAGGTAAAATCTCTCACATGAAGCTAAAAGTCTTCAGCTCAGTTTTTATTCTTTTGCAGAATTTATGTTGTATAAAATAAAAACAGTAAAAACTCTTTGTTCTCATATTTAAATAAAATTCAAATTTCAAGCTAACAGCTGTTTGAGAATCACCTTACTGATGTAGAAATATTTTATTATGTCAAACTGTTATCTTTTGCATTTTTTAGAGATTCAACCAACAAAATGTGAATATTTGTCTTTTTTGTAACATAGTCGAATAAATAAGATTCCAAATATACAACATAAAACTGGTTATTTGCTAGTTTTCTGTTCTGTGTAGAAAACACTGGTTCATGTGGGCGACCGTGGCTCAAGGGGTTGGGAATCGCATCTGTAACCGGAAGGTCGCCGGTTCGATCCCTGGGCTCTCTGTCCTGGTCGTTGTGTCCTTGGGCAAGACACTTTACCCTACTTGCCTACTGGTGATGGCCAGAGGGGCCGATGGCGCGATATGGCAGCCTCGCTTCTGTCAGTCTGTCCCAGGGCAGCTGTGGCTACAACTGTAGCTGCCTCCACCAGTGTGTGGATGTGAGAGTGAATGAATAGTGGTATTGTAAAGAGACAGTCTCAAAGAGACTGGAGAAAATAACCCCCCTCTTAATTCATCCTGACCAAACTGGTTTCATAAAAGGTCGGCACTCATCAACAAATACACGTAGATTACTTAATTTGATAGACTACTCATACAGTAAAAACCTAGAAACTACAATATTCTCTTTAGACGCAGAAAAAGCATTTGACAGAGTTAACTGGAAATTTCTATTTGCAACTTTACACAAATTTGGTTTTGGATCCTCTTTCATAAACTGGTTAAAAATATTATATAATTCCCCAACAGCTTGTGTCAGAACAAATGACCAGACATCCTCCAGGGGCACCAGGCAGGGATGCCCACTCTCCCCTTCACTATTTGCAATTTTTATTGAACCACTAGCAGCAGCAATTAGACAGAATTCAGTAATTAAGGGCATAAAATGCAAGAACGTGGAACATAAAATCAGCCTTTATGCGGATGATGTGTTACTCTTTCTCCAAAATTCACAAACCAATATCTCTGGGGTGATTGAATTGATAAACTCTTTTGCAAGAATATCAGATTACTCAATTAACTGGTCAAAATCTACAGTTCTACCGATTAATTGCTCCCTCCATAATTCCTCTTCTACACCACTGCAATCGGGAAATATAAAATATTTAGGTATTAATGTTTCTCCCAAGCTTGCAGATCTAACTAAATTAAACCATATCCCACTTTTAAAGAAGGTAGAAGATGATCTGGCTAGATGGAAATGTCTACCCATATCACTCATGGGAAGGGTTGCCGCTATAAAAATGATGGTCTTACCAAAAATAAATTATTTATTCTCAATGATCCCAACTAAACCGCCACAAGATTGGTTCAGATCTCTAGATTCATGTATGTCCAAATTCCTTTGGAAAAATAAACCCCCACGTATAAGCTTAAAAACACTACAAAAGACCAAGGATAAAGGAGGATTAGAACTGCCTAACTTTCAGCACTACTTCTTAGCCAACAGGCTTCAGTTTATTTCAGGATGGCTAAAACACACCCTCTTAGATGAACCTTGGCTAGATGTAGAACAAGCACTCTGCAATAATCTAGAGATCTCAGACCTACCATTTATCAGCTCAAACATCCAACGACATGAATGCTTTAAAAGCATCAACATCAGCTCTTCTCTGACAGCATGGTGGGAGTTTCTAAAATTGACGGCGTCTTCATTAATCCCATGCAAACGTACACCTATCTGGAACAACCCTGACATATTACAAAACAATAATATGATAAACTTTTCAGATTGGAGTGGTAAAGGAATCAAATATTTAGAACATATACTAGAAGGAACAGAATTTATTTCATTTGACGGACTAGTTACACAATATGGGATCAACAAGAAAAGATTTTTAGAATATCAACAAATTAAATCCATAGTAAAAAAGAAATTTAAACCGGGTCAAGTTGAACTACAAACACCACCAAGTGTGGTTCAATTTCTTACTCTTAAACCCCCCAAATTACTATCCAAAATATACAGAATGCTTTCTAAAACAGATGAATCAACATCACTTCCTATTGCAAAATGGGAAGCGGATTTATCAGTTAACTTAGACCTAAACTTCTGGTCTCAGATTTGCTTAAAAACCTTTCATCTAATTAGAAATCCCAGTCTTCAATTAATTCAATACAAAATATTACATAGAGTGCACTATACAGGTCATCGGATGTTCAAGATGGGCTTTACGTCTACCAACAACTGCTCACACTGCCAAACCAATTCACCGGACAATTATATCCACGCTCTTTGGTTCTGTCCACCAGTTCAGAAGTTTTGGCGCGAGATATGTGAAGACTTATCAAAGTGTCTGAAATGTAACGTTCCAACTTCCCCCTTAGTGTGTTTGTTGGGCAGCTTAGATAATGTCACTTCAGAAAAGAATATCGCCCATATGGTTTTCACTGCCCTATGCATAGCCAAGAAAACAGTCCTCATGAACTGGAAAAATAAAAATAATCTTAATTCTAACCAATATAGAAATTATCTATTAGATTACATTAGTCTTGATACAGCCTCTGCCACCACATCAGATCAATTGCTCTGGGCTCCTTTGATCAGCTCCATCACCTAGTGGGGGTGGGGGGTCATAGTTTGGTCCCGCCTTCACTGTTGTGATTGGTGTGGGGGTAGGGACAGGCTTAGGGCGTCGGGGGGTTCCCCGGAGGCATCTTCCTTGGGGGGCTCAACCCGGGGTAGCGGTCACGTCCGGTTAGGGGCTCTGTTGGCTCTCCGGTGACTGTTTCCTCGCGGCTGCGTGCAGCGGGGCTAGGGGAGGGTCTGTGCTGACGGACGTGGTTACTGACCTGGTAGCCTGGCTGCCCCTGGGTGGGTCCGGGATGGGCGTGAGGTTCTGGGGGCGCTCCGTCTCTGGGCTGGGACCCGGACCGGGCCTCGGGGGCTTGGGTCCTGGTTGGTGTGTTGCCGGGGTTGTGGGCGGGTGGGTGCATGGGGGCCCAGCCCTGGAGCAGGGTGCCGCCGGTGCGTCGAGCCACCTGGGGGGCTCTTCAACTGGTGGGGGAGATTGTCACATCTTGCAGGAGCTTTCCTCTCCTCAGGAGCTCCCTCTGCAGGAGGGGGAGATACAGGAGAGGTGGAGGAAGATCTCAGCCTGGGTGTTTATTGTCTTATGTAGTCTGGAAGATGTGTGGATGGTGGGGTGGGTGCAGTTTTCTCTGTGGTGGGGTTGGGTGGACTGTCCCGGGCTCTGTGGGGCCGGGCGGCGCTGCTGCACTGGGCCCGGTCTGGATGGGCCTGGGCCCCCTTTCCCTGGCGGGTCGCGGAGTATGGGGGTGCCTACTGGGGTCAGCGGGGGAGCTGGCCCCAGGGAGGGGTCACTTGCCCCTCCCTTCCTTCCCTCCCCATCTCCAGCTGCCTCCCTCTTCCCGCTCCACCACAACCACCCACACATGCAGGGCCTTGGAGTAGGGGTATGTCACCAGGGTGCAGAGGAGGCTACCCCCCCCCCCCCCCCTCTGTCCCCTTCTGGCTGCCTCTGCCTCAATTTTATCCCACAACTTAGACATTCACATTACTCACACTCTCATTACACATACATATAGGATCTTGGGGGTGGGCACGATACACGGAGCCCAAAGTACCATCAGGGTGTACACCCCACCCCTGGCATCGTTGCCCACCTCTCAATTTTAAATACACGTAGACATTGAGGGCTAGCAGGAGGGACCATGCGCTTACCTGCTGCTCTCTGGCAGGTAGCTCCATGCCCTCCTGGGTTTTAAATGCACCTTAGAACACACATGCATCAACACTACAATGAGCGGGTGGAGGGAGGTTCGGAGTCTTCTCTCACCCCCGTTCTCTGCGACCTGCTGGAGCAGGGGGGCTAGGACTAGGAGGAGGAGTTGGCTGTCCGACTGCGGTCTGGAGTGTGGAGCCTTCCTGCTGCTGCGGAGTCGGGGCGATCTGCCTCCCCCCACCGCAGGGAAAAGGGAAACACCACCTGGGTCTGGGTGCAGTTCCCCCCTCCAGGGGCGGGGGCACCTAGACCCGGTTTGTAGAGTACGCTTGGGGAGTGTGATCGTGTGTACAACGTCTCTTTATGTCTGTCTCCACGTTGGTTGAGTGTGGAGTAAGTGCATATGAGAGCATGAGGGTGGGAATGGATGTTTGTATCTGTGTGTGCCTGTATGTCTGTGTCTATATGTCAGGTTGGGTGTCAGGCGCCACCTCTCTGGGGACATCTCAGGCCCTCCAAGGTTTGGAGGCCTATCTCCCCCTACCACCACTTCCCCTGCCAGTGGCGGACCCCCTCAGACATCGGTGCATTGGTGGTTCTTTGTGTCCGGGGATGGGCGTCCAGGTACACACCGGCTCACTCCTTGGCGGCCGCTTATCGGGGCCTGGAGCCTGGGGCTCGCTCGGGCCACTTCGGAGGTGGGGTGCCCCCGGCCTCTCGGCCTGGGGCTCGGTCACTCAGGCACGGCTGGCTGCCGGCGGAGCTCACGGGCGCGTCACTGCAACTCCCCCTGGCTTCTGCTCCGCGGCTGCTGAGTGAGCCCTCATCTGGGACTCTCCTCAGCTCTTTCTGGGACAGTGGCGCAGCTGCCCCTCTGTTGGTCTTCCTTGGTCTCTTGTGCTGTGGGGGCCTCTGGATGTCTGGAGTTTTGATCTCCTCCACACCTGCTTCACGCCCTGGAGGACGGGGCTGTGGCCCCCCCACACCCTCTAGCAGATTATTACATGAAGGAACCTTTTAAAAAAACAAAAAACAAGCGCGTCCATGCTCACAGGTGTACACACGGGTGATCACACCCACAAACTACACCCTTTTTGGCTCCTACCTCAAAGCACACTGTGTTCTGTTGATCTTATGTGCTGCACAATAATGTTTAACATTTAGTATTTACTGTCATATTCCCATATATCATTGTGATGTTGTTTATTCTATTACTCTTGTTCTCTTCTGCTTGCTTTCTTTTTTCTTTCTCAGCAGGTGATCCAGGTGATTGATATATGCATTTCTTTTTCTCTGCCCGTTCTGTTGGTTTTTGTCTTTTGCCCTTCTCCCCTGTCCCTCTTCTCAGCTGTTTCTCTTTCCCTCTTTCTTTCTCCCCTTCTTTCCCCCAGTCAAGTCTGTCCCGTATTCATTAAGTGAAAATAAAATAAACAATAAAAGGTGAATCAAATGGACCATTACGGCAAGGCTGGGATGGTCAGTTTGGTAAAGTAAATCCGTTGGGCATCTTTCTTTGCCTTTAGACAACAATTCTGATGGCAAAAGAGCCAAACGGGACAGGCCAAAAAAAAAAAAAAAAAAAAAAAAAAAGTGGTATTGTAAAGCGCTTTGGGTGCCTTGAAAAGCGCTATATAAATCCAATCCATTATTATTATTATGTGTTGAGTTAGGAGCATTTTATGCTTGAAGGATTCATTACTCAGTGTTTAGTCTTAACAACAGAGCAAAGACAACAGAATACTCCACAACATCCACTAGAGGGAGCCAAACACTGTTAAGCCTCTGGTTTGTTAGCACACAGGAGGGTCTCAGTCTTGTTTAAGAGGTTTAAAGTTCAAGCTCTGGATCCAATGAGGTCTGTCTGACAAATCCTTTTTATGCTGCAAAGAGAAACTACCAGTTTCAGTCATGAGAACTGTGACCTTGTCAAAAGTGAAAGTGAAAGACACTGTAGAACATTCAGGACCTTTATTATGTGTATCTATTTATTTAAGCCTGTCTGTATACTTTAGAATCTATGTGAATTAGAGAAAATCCAAAATAAAGTCAAACTTGTGAAGCCAATTATTGTTTTTTAAAGATGTTAAAGGTGAATGTTGAACAGTCATTCCACCCTGGAACACTTCAAACAAATCATTAAAACCCAGAATTACCATGACTTTCATGCTCATGATGAGATTATATAAACTTCTGACCAATGCTCCCTCTAATGTTTCACGTGTCTGAGCGAACACACAAACTCCCTGAGCGTCCCTTGCACCACTGTGAGCAACAGCAGACGTGTGCACTGTGGTCACGCCAGCATCGAATCCATCCAAGTTACATGTTTATTAAAATAATCAGATTACAGCATTTATGTTAGACTACTTTTAATTAACTGCTTTATCACACTTACAATGAAAATTTAAAAAAAATCTTGTTCATGACCTGTGCAGCATGTTAACACTATTGGAAGGAAAAATAACTTGAACTCCAATTTTTAAAACACAACTTTCTTTTATATATATATAAAGCTCTGACTTGTATTATGAGCAGTGTTGGTCAAGTTACTTGAAAAAAGTAATCAGTAACTAATTACTGATTACTTCCTCAAAAAAGTAATCCCGTTACTTTACTGATTACTTATTTTCAAAAGTAATTAATTACTTAGTTACTTTTTAAAAACACGATTTACAACCTGAAGAGGTGATAAAGCGATAGATCTTTCAGCCCAATTCTACTTTTTCTACATAATCCATCATACAAAATGTAATCAAATGGAAAAGTCTCTTTTTAAAACTTGTTTTATTAGTTTTAATCTTTTAACTTTATGAATTCAAGCAAAGATTTAATTATATGCAACATTCTCTTAGTTGAATAAATTAGTTTAACATTTAAAGCTATTTTCTGCACATTCCAGCACATAAAATAAAATATTTTTTGTGTTTACACTCAGTCTTTCAAATAGATGCAAGTAAAACACAGCAGAAAATAAATAAAGTCAAAGACTCAGCGGTCCTGTTGCTCTATTTTCACCTGTAAAGCAGGAGTGGGGTAGGCGGAGGTTTACCCTGGTGCAGGTGTGCCGCGGTCAGTGGAAGAATCCGCGAGTTTCTCTGTGAGTTTCCCATTACGTCGTAGCTACTCGGTGCTTGTTGGAAGTTTAGGGGTTTTTCGCTGTAAAAAGAAGTTTTCTTCCCACGCACAGCGGACACTAATGTTTTTGTCACTTTTTATGGAATCAAACTCAAAGTAAGGTCAGTACTTCCACGCTTTAAACGCTGCACGCTCATACTCTCTCCCGCACTCGATATATGATCCATTGTTGATCTGCACACAGCTGTTGTCACGAACGTCGCACTCGCTTACGTCACTGTCATGAGACATTCTTGCAAAAAATCACGGTTTTACTTACTTACTTTACTCGTTACTTGAAAAAAGTAATCAGATTACAGTAACGTGCCCATCTCTGATTATGAGTCTGTGGTCTGGGAGAGAGTCTGTGACTCTGTCTGCAAAATACAGTAAATAATGACCAATGTTGGGCAATTAATTATATAGTTACTTCTTCAAAAAGTAACTGAGTTTTGCAAGTTTTTTGCAGCTGTTTACCTAAAAATGCAGCCAAGACGTTTTTTTAAACAAACATTTCAAACTATTTACAGAACAATCAGCTGTTCTGCATCAAATCTGATGCCACACAAATTATTTGTGCCACTCCAAAAAATAATTCCTGTCCACTATGAGATGAAGGAGAACAACAGCCTGATACCTGCAGGCCTGACAGCAGCAGATGTGTCACTGCTGTAACACCTGTAACACTCAGCAGGCGCCTCATTGTTCTGACACACATAACAAAACTACTGACTACACTACACACTAACTACACACTGACTACACACTAACTACACACTGACTACACACTAACTACACACTAACTACACAAGATTTGGGCTAAACGACGCAAATCTCTCACATCTCAAACACGCCGTCACTCCTAAAACTTCCCCCTCCCTAAACAACTAAATGTCATGTTGCCTTATCATTCTTTGATTGGTCCACATGGTACATTTTTCCACCAATAGGAAAGAATGGGGGGGGGGGGGGTTGGTTTTGCTCACAGGCTTTCGAGCGTTTTCCTTATAAAACGCCGTTTTTACCGTTTCTTCCTGCAGTAAATATAAACAACGACAGTATTCAGGAAGAAAAACAAACATTGCAGATATTTTATCATAACTCTGGTTTTACGTGGCCGATCAACACAATTTAAAAACTGGTATAAAGTCCACACTTTGTCCGTCAGTTGTTCCGTCTGTCCTGCTCACATCTCCAATGGTTGTACACGCTGTCATTAACGTGGCTTCACTCCACATCAGCCGCTTTGCTAAAACACCGGTGTCGGCACATAAAGACGCTGTCATAGCCTGTCAACAATGCTGATTAGCTGCGTATATACGAATGTGAATCACATCATTGGCTGGACTGTGGGATAAGGTGGCATCGTTCCAATCCCATACAGGAGCAGCCAGTCACTGACTCACACTGCAGAACAGAATTGTTAAAGTTTTAATTTCAACTCAGGTTAGAATTTTTTTGTGCGCAGAGACGTGCCAGCAGTGTGCACGCGCGCATCTTAGAGGGAACATTGCTTCTGACCACCACACCTCCTACTCTGCTGTGTTTCAAGCTGATTGAAGAGGAGGAAGTTTAAAGGAAGGAGGTGTAACAGAGAAGTGAAGCTACAAACCAAAGAGGAGGCACAGAGGTTCAGGGAGGAGCTGAGCTGTTACTGAAGAACAGACGAGAGAGAGAAACCTCCACATTCAACAGAGTTCAACACTCAGAAGATTCACTTTATTCAACATGTTGATGTTGGACTGTTATGAAACGTCTCTGTTAATGATCATGATTCTAACAGGTGCATGACAATCTGTCAACAACTGCTTCATCCTAATGTTTACATGTTATTTCTGCTTTCTTTGTATACAACACAGCATTTAACAGATTTCTGTTTCTTTAGGTGTCAGCTGTCAACAACTCACTGCAAACAAAACTGAAGAGTCCAGTTTGGAAGGCAGCACAGCTACTCTGTCCTACAGATACTTCAAACAAGCAGCTGGAGATGATTATTTCTTCTGGTATCGACAATATCCTGGAAAACCACCAGAGTTCCTGATCTCTCACTCGGGAACAGGAGTGGAAATATCAGATCCAGTCCCTGGAATCACTTTTAATGTGAGTGGAGATAAAACACTGATGACTCTTCAGATCTCCTCTGCTGCAGTGTCTGACTCTGCTGTGTACTACTGTGCTGTGAGGCCCACAGTGACAGGAAACAGCAAAACTCTGCACAAAAACCTTTGGAGCAAAGACAACAGAATACTCCACAACATCCACTAGAGGGAGCCACACACTGTTAAACCTCTGATTCTTGTGTCATTGGACTGATGACAACGACGAAAACAGTTACAAAAAAAATTTTCTTTAATAAAAAGAACAAGTACAAATACAGTCTATTTACCTTTTGTTGGTTTCCTGAAAAATTTGTTCAGTCTAAGTTCACCTGAGCCTGTGCTCTGAAGTGTACAGCACAGAGAGAGTTTCCTTGAATGTGCTTGATAAGTAAACAACATGTACTCTTTTTATGATTATGGTTTGCTGACTGTAACAGGCGTAAGGTGGGCTCACCTGTAGCCCCCGTGACTAAGCATGTAATCTCAATATTGCAGTGTGCAGTGTTGGGGATTAACAGAGTACATGTACCGCCGTTACGTATATAAAATACAAAATATGAGTAACTGTATTCTGAATACCACCTCTTTAAACAGTAACTGTATTCCGTTACAGTTACTGTTTAAAGAGGTGGTATTCAGAATACAGTTACTTTGCTGAAATAAAGGGATTACACGGGGGTCTTTTCCTGTTTCATATGTTAGGCTCTGCCCTCTCTATTTTTGGTAATTCCATGCCGGTGGAAACCCAAACAAAACACGCATTAAGAGGCTCAAATGCCTGTGTCTCAATCTCATGTCTCATAATGACGTGAAGAAATATTTTTTTAAATTATTTAATATGAAGGCAATAGCAGAGTGTTACAGGCATCACCTTAAAGCATGCAGCCTGATGGGCAGTGTAGTCCGTGCTGCAGGGAGAATGGACTGCTGTACCTGTGATGTGTCTGTGAGCGAGGGAGGGAGAACAAGGAAAAGTACGAGCTGTCACGGAGCAGAAACAGGAGCTGGAAGCATGTAAATATAATAATAACCACTGCAGCCAAACAGAGAGCCTGACGAGCCCAGCTGTAAGTAAGCTGTTAAGACTCGACTGTACGCTGTGTTCCTGTTTTCCTCTGAAACAATAAGCTCCGTTGCAGCAGCCTTTCAACGCCTCTCTCTGTCTCTCGCTAGCAAAGTTGACCCAGACAACAAAGTAAAGCTAGTTTTCAGCTACGAGCCGACACGAACCCGACGTATCAGCCAGAGGTCCCTTTACTACAGTTCAGACCTGTTTTATATACGCGAGGAATAGTTTCTATACGAGATCGCTGCAAAAAGAGCAGCCTTACCTAATGTCCACCTACTGTTACTCATTTATATTAAGATTTAAACATCTAGCTGGTGTTGGTGTGGAGAGTAACCTTCAGTAATAGTCATAAATCTCACAGCAATAGCACATTCATGTAGATGTAAAAAGCACGATAATATATTAAGTAATCACACGTTTCCACACTTCTCTATGGTTTAAACACTATAAAGTTCAAACCTTCGTAGAAAAATAAGACCAGTGTTATAGAATGAAACCAAAGGCATCCGCGGTTGCCTTTGATGGTGCAAAACATTTCATCAACATTTGTGTTTGTTGGAGAAAACTTACAAACACACAGTACAGCTCTTTAGAGGCACACTGCTAGTGATCGAAGATTTGACAAGCTGGACGCATTCTGTACTGTACAGGAGACACGGCACGAGATTGATTGACAATGGTCTACAGCCAATCAGAATGCAGATGTCAGGGTTGACCCAGTGATTTCAGTTTGTTCATGTTCAGTTTAGTTCGCCACATTAATGTTCTCACTTCCTGTTTTTCCCGTGTCAGCTTGTCTCTGTCTCTTGTGTCATTAGTCAGATTATGTTCAGGCTCACCTGTTTCCAATCATTGTCATCATTCAACCTGTGTATTTAAGTTCCTCGGTTTCACCAGTTCTTTGTCGTGTCATTGATGTGATGTTGTCGTTACTGTCGTTCCCGTCTGTGTTCAGTTATTCAGCCAGCCACTCAGTCTTCCAGTCAGCTAGTCAGTCTTGCCGTTCCTGCTTTGTCCATTCACTCGCTCCAATAAATCCTCTTCATTCTGCACAGTGAGTCCTGCGTTTGGGTCATCTCTTCCACGCCTCCACACACAACCCCTGACAGCAGAACACAATGCGCTGTAAAAAATACAAATAAAAAACAAACAAACAAACAAAAAGCATAAAAATTTGCACGAAAAAAATCTGTGAAACAACAAGACCATGAAAGGCGAATGACGTTATAGCTAGGAACCACTGTTCTGGGATCTCCCAATGCACATTGGAAATAAAGCCTTTGATGAAAATACTCCAGCCTCACCTGACCCTTCTTCTCCAGTTGGGATATCAAAAGGATCGATGAGGTCAAGAAGAAGTGAACCTCAACACCATCTTCTTCTGGGAAGTGACATGGCGGTCCTGCCGTCTCCCCTGCAGATACTTTCCTTCGCTCTGTCCACGTCTGACTTCGTCTAGCACCTGCTCCTTTCCTGGAAAAAAGATAGAGAATAAAAAAACATGCAATAGGTGTGTTTTTCTTTCTCTATCCTTAACCTAACCATGCTGCATTAAAATGATCTATCTATCTTTTCAGCCTGTTGATTCTACTTATTATCTGAGTCGAGGACATTCTGTTTGGACTCCCTTGGCCCAGAAAAAATATCAGCCTGACTCTACACACGATGTGTAAGCATGTTTGCAAAATCCCTTCTGCAGGTCTTTATATCATCCATCCATTCGCTTCTGCTTCTCCTTTTCAGGGTCGCGGGCGGCGCTGGAGCCTATCCCAGCTGTCATAGGGCGAGAGGCGGGGTACACCCTGGACAGGGCGCCAGTCTGTCGCAGGGCTAACACATAGAGACAGACAACCATTCACACTCACATTCACACCTATGGACAATTTGGATTAATCAATTAACCTATCCCAAGAAACTGCATGTCTTTGGACTGTGGGAGGAAGCCGGAGAAGCCGGAGGGAACCCACGCAAACACAGGAAGAACATGCAAACTCCACACAGAAAGACTCCGGCCTGATGGTGGAATTGAACTCAGGACCTTCTTGCTGTGCGTTATGGATATCAGCAATGCTGGGATTTCAGACCACTTCCCGGTTATGTTTAATGTTGAAATATGTAATGTGCAGTTGAACTGTGAGGGCTCTCTGTACCAGCTACGCATGATTAATCCTGAAGCAATCGCCCATTTCTCCACGGCCTTGACTAACTTTGCCTTTTATGATGCTAATTGTAAGACAAGTGCACCAGTAAATGAACACGCTCACTCCTGTATCTCTACATCTACCTCTATCTTGGACACTTTGGCTCCGATAAACACTAAACGCTTTAAACCCCCCAGGCAACTCTGGCTGAATGAATCTACGCACACTCTGAGACGTGAATGTTGAAAGGAGATGGAACAAAGACAAACTCCAGATTTCCTTGGAGATTCTGCACAACTGCCGTTTGAAATATCAGAAGGCTGTTAAAATCGCAAAACCTTCTTTCCTGTTGGAAATCATTGCGACTAATAGCCACAAGCCCCAAATCCTGTTTAGGATTCTTAATTCAGTGATGAACCCATCCTCTGCCACTCTAACAGAGACCTTTCAGGCTCTCTGTGAAAAATTCCTAAATTATTTTATAGATAAAATCTCAGCACTAAGGGCCTCAAATCCATCAGCAGCAAACCAAATTCCAATTTCTGAATGCTCAACGGTCTTTCAACAGTTTGAGCCTGTGACTTTTGTGACTCTCCCGACTCTCAAAGAAATAATAAACCAATTGAAAAGTTCGAACTCCTGGCACAACATTCTCCCTTCCCATATAATTAAGGATGCTCTGAATGTCATTGGACCCTGTATCTTACTCCTAATGAACTCGTCACTGTTATCTGTTGGGGTGCCTGGGTCGTTGACCCAGAGTTTAGAGGTTTCAATATTATTGTACTTTGGTTTTTGCCTTTATTTATCATTTCTAGTCTTTCGGTTTCTTTGTCAGAGTTGTGCCTTCTGGTTTCTGTTCTGTTCCATAGTTGCTTATTCCTGTGTCAGGTCTGCGTCTCCGTGTTATGTTTCCTGTTTTACTTTGAAGGTCCAGGTCTTATGTTAAGGCAGACACTGCGATTTTTTCAGTCGCGCTATTCAGCTTCTGCTCAAACTGCACGATTGACTCGCAGGGGTTAGAAGTTCATAGGTCACGATGCAGGTCTCACACTATACCGCCCGATGCTCTGATGCGACCTGAGTGCTCACACTGTGCGTCCATAACATGAAGGTTATAACAGAAAATCTGTCGCTCGCTCTCTGTCTTTCACTCACACAGACACACCACCACCATCAACTTTGTTAAATTGCTAATGAAAAACATGATCAGGCAGCTGTGATTGAGCAGCAGTGTAGATCCAACTATTTTCACGGTTGTTGTGGTCGTGATCATTTTGTGAGGCCACATCGAAAAGGCTCGGATGAGCTTTCCAAAGCTCTACAAGTTGTGCCTCCGTCGCTTGTGTCCAGATCACACGCTGCACAGCCGTGCTGCGCCGTGTTTTTCTCCGACGTTTACGTGTTTGTGCGTGTGCAGTGTGAGCGGCTGCGGTGACACCCTCACGACCAAGCGATTGATGATCGGGAGCTGGTCGTGAGGTGTCAATCGCTTCTCGTTACCCCACGTATACTACACGATGCACGAAGCACGATGAAGGCCAAAATCGGGCCGATCACCAAAACGGTTGCACGACTCAAAAATCAGCTCAAAATGGGCCAAAAGTCGCACAGTGTAAGCCCAGCTTTATCTACCCTCATTCATGCTGTGTGTTCTGCCTGCCTGCCTACGTTTATTCTTTGTATTTTTGAAAGTTGGTTACTTTGAGTTCAGCATTAAAGCTGTTTTTTGAGTTCACGTCTGTCTCGGGAGTCTGCACTTTGGGTCCTTTTCCTGCTTGCACACAGCCGTTTCATAACATTATCAGGCTGCGTTCCGACTGTCTTCAAACATGCAATCATGCAACTGTTCTCAAGAAAAGTAACCTTGATCCTAATGTTCTTTACAACTATAGCCCAATCTCTAAACTTCCTTTCATGGCAAAAATCTTGGAAGAAATAGTCCTTCATCAATTACTGACCTTCTTAGCGACTCATGGAATCAGTGAAGAATTCCACTCTGGGTCTAAATGGTGTCACCGTACTGAGACAGCACTACTAAATGTTTTAATGACCTCCTTTTAACTGCTGATTCAGGGCGCTCAGTGGTCTTAGAATTTATTAGATTTAACCTTGGCTTTCGATACGGTTGATCACAATATTCTCCTGGCAAGGCTAGAACATGTAAAAGTCCTTTGATAGTTTAAATCATACTTGTCTGAGAGGTTGCTCTCCATCACCATGGGGAAATACTCCTCCTCTTTTGACACTTTCCATTGTGGTGTGCCCCAGGGTTTGGTGCTAAGTCTATGTTATTTTCTTTGTACATGCTGCCCTTGGGACTCATTTTCAAAAAGCATAATCTCTCGTTTCATTGTTATGCTGACGACATCCAAATCTACTTCCCCCTGAATCAGGATGTCCAGTCCTCATTAGTGCCTTTGTTCAACTGTCTGCGGGACGTTAAAGTCTGGCTATTACAAAACTCTCTAACTCTAAATGAAAATAAAACAGAAATTGTTGTTTTTGATAATCACTTTCCCCGGACCAGCTATTTGATACACTGGGTTCCTGTGCCAGCCATCTCTCTTATACCGTAGGAAATCTTGGAGTGGTCCTGGATAGCTCCCTCAAATTAGACAAGCAAATGTTTTCAGTTGAGAAAACGAGTTTTACCCGCTATGGCAAATCTCCAAGGCAACGCCCTATACTCCACATAAAGACCTTGAAAAGCTTATCAATGCCTTTATTTCTTCTAGACTGGACTATTGCAACTCTCTGTACTTGGGCCTCCAATTCTTTGTCCTCCAGCGTTTGCAATTAGTTCAAAATGCCACAGCACGCCTCTTAACTGGCACCAGAAGGCATGATCACATCACCCCAGTTCTAGCCAGTCTGCACTGGCTCCACTTTAAATACCTAATTGTTTTTAAAATCCTTTTGTATACTTTAAAAATTGTAAATAACTTGGCGCCCAGTTACTGAACAGACCTTCTCGATGTGTATAGTTAGAGTGCTCAGATCCTCTAACCAACTGCTCTTAGTGCAACCGAGGCCCCGACGAAAGACTAGAGGGGATCGAGCTTTTGCAATTGCCGCACCCAAACTCTGGAATAATCTTCCAATCGATGTCCACGTGTCAGAATCCATTCAATCGATTAAATCACGCTTAAAAACTCACCTGTTCCATCTAGCATTTGAAGCAAATTAGTTTGGACTTCCTCCCGGTCTGCATTTGTGCAGTGTAACTGTAACTGTAACTGTAACTGTTTTATAACTGGTTTTGTTGCCCTTTGTTGTAATCCGCTTTGCTGCCTTGTGTGAAGCACTTCGTTGGACACTGTCCTTTTTACATATGCTATAGAAATAAAGATTGATTGATTGATTTACCTTAAACTTTAAACCTACAGGTTAAATGTTTAACATGGTGATTCTCATATATAAAAAGATTCCAGCGTAGTGTATCTGTATATATGATTATATTGTCCCGGGTCATTTGACCCAGCGCTTTGTGTTTATTATTATGATCTTGTGTTCTAGTTTATTCTGATTATGTGTTTGGGTTTAGACTTCTCAGTTTTTAGGGTTTTGGTTCTGTGCTTCCTCTTTTTAGTGTCTGCCGTGTGTTCCTTCTGTTCTCTGTCTGCACCGTGTCTCTGAGTCCAGTCTATGCATTTCCTGTTTTACTTTGAAGGTCTGTGTCTGATGTCAATGTGTTCAGTTTTGAACACATGTTTGCAAAATGTCTCATGCTTTCATGAACATAATACATGAAAGTTACAGTTCAGTACAGATAGATTTATAGTGTTTATAGGTATACATGTCATCCAAAAATCCAAAAACACCCTGAGCTCTTCATCAATTATAATTTCCAAGAATAGTTCAACACCATCCTCCCAGACAGTCTCAAACCTGTCCTACAGCAGCAGTCAGAGGAGCAGAACTCTTTCACGTGATGTTGACACTGAAATCTCTTTTTCCCCTGATAGCGGAATATAGTGAAAAGACTCGATCTCCTGCAAATATTCATTGCAGAGAAGTAGATAAAAGTTAGAGGAAAATAATTATAAGTTAGAATAAATAATTATTACAGGAGAACAAAGTTGAAACAAGCTGTGGGAGATAATCAGTGCAATTTGGAACCAGGTGCTCCACTGGAAAAGTATTTTTACCACCAGTTTATAACATAACTGCCTTTGAAAGGCAAATAAAATCTTCACAATGTAAAGAGAACCCAAGAGAATAAGTCCTTATGGCACAAACGCTTTAAAAAAAAATGAATAATAACTTTTATTTGTATGAAACTGTAATACTAGTATAACAGATATTTGTACTGTTTGTGATGTTGGTTATAAAAGAATCCCAAAGTGTGTGAAGCACAGGAGGAGGAGTGACTGAGAGCAGAGAGGAGGAGCAGAGATTCAGGGAGGAGCTGAGCTGTTACTGAACTATAGAAGAGAGAAAAACCTCCACATTCAACAGAGTTCAACACAAAACAAACTTTATGTTCCTCAACATGCTGTCATTACATCACTGTGTGTTTCCTTACTGGCTTCTCTTCCTGTTAACAGGTGAGTTCATATTTAATAACTCTCTCTGTTGTGTGTGAGACAGTAAGACTTTTCCATGTTCTGACTGAGTTTTTTCTGTCTGCAGGTGTGATCTGTGAGGAGCTCACAGCACTCGACACTCAGAAATCCAGTTTAGAAGGAAGCACTGTGACTCTGTCTTGCAGGTACTCTAAACCTGTTGTTGGTACCTATTATTTCTTTTGGTATCAACAATATCCAGGAAAACCACCAAAGTTCCTGATCTCTCACTCAGACAAAGGACAGCTGACATCAGATCCAGTCTCTAGACTTTCTGTTAAAGTGAACGAAACACTGATGACTCTTCAGATCTCCTCTGCTGCAGCGACAGACTCTGCTGTGTACTACTGTGCTGTGAGGCCCACAGTGACAGGAAACAGCAAAACTCTGTACAAAAACCTTTGGAGCAAAGACAACAGAATACTCCACAACATCCACTAGAGGGAGCCACACACTGTTAAACCTCTGAGATGAACATTAAAATGATGATGTCAAGAGGTAACTGGTCCTGCCTACTGAATCTCAGCCAACCAAGGACATTATTTTACTTCTGTATGTGGTCATAGATATAATCACCAGCGTTTTCTACACCACATCATGCCAATAATAAACATGAGTGAACTTACCCCCCCGCCCCCTTCTTCAAATAAAAGTGAAGTCAAAAGTTTGCGTTGCTAAAATTCTTGTTTTGCTGCTATCATATTAAAGACTTTAATAAAAGTTTCTAGAGGTCATCCAAGGTCAACCAGACAAAATTAAACAAAATTGATGTCAAACATTTGAGCTGCTTCTGTTTGAAAGATTTTAATAAAAGATTAAAGGCCAAAAACATCATGGCTGACGCCATAACTGCATTAACGCAGCAAATCCCCATTAGCGAGTTAACGCGGATCGCCCTCGTGTGAGGACTGTATCAACACATCATAGTAACACGATTAAGGCTCACAGCAACTTTAGAATGACAGCAGCACATACGTTTGATTTGAAAAAGGTGTGTGTGTGTGTGTGGGTGGGGCAACTTCACTCTGGTCAATAACAATTCTCATTCTTTGGAGAAGTCATAGTAGTATTATTTGTAACTTTCTTAGTATTTCCAGGAGGTGAGTTCTTCCTTCCCACTGTTGCCAAGTGGTTGCTCAGCTGGTGGAATTTTCCTTTAATGCTGTTGAGTCTTTATGACATGAAACACCTTGGGGTGCTTTTTTTTTTTTGATTTGGTGCTTTATAACAAAACTGAGTTAAACTAAATATTCAGATTGAAGGAGCAGGGAATTGCACCATCAGCCCTCCAGTTACTAGACTAACTTCCTCCCTAATACACATACTTCAGCCTGACTTACAGGCATGGGGTTAATGTCTGTGTATTTTTAGGCTGAAACTGATGAGGACTTCAAGCCTTCAAAGTTGTGTTCAGAGCACAGACATAAATCAGTCCAATGTAAAAACAACAGAGAGGTCAGAATACAACAGGAAACAAGGAAAAGATGACACTGAGATCAGGTTAATGTGAGGCAGTCAGTACTTTGTACAGTACTGTGTGAAAGTCTTGAGCCACCCATCACTGATTTCCTGTTGTCTTCTGACCTCTCACATAATTTACAGCATGAATCATCTGTGGACTGAAGCAGCACAGAGCTGAAATATGAGCTCCCACCTGAAAGTGAAGATGCTGCTACTAGTGTGTAAAGCAGGAGGAAGTGAGAGAAGTTCAAATCCAGATCAGAGAGGAGGAGGAGAGATTCAGGGAGGAGCTGAGCTGTTACTGAACTAGAAGAGAGAGAAACCTCCACATTCAACAGAGTTCAACACAAACCATAAACTTTACCTTCATTCAACATGTTGTCTTTGGACTATTTTGCACTTTCTTTACTGATTCTCACCATTCTAACAGGTACGTTACAATCTGTGTGTTTAAAGAAACACATTTGAATTGTGATGATTTATAAAAGAATAAAACATGTTTCTGTTCCTTTAGGTGTCAGCTGTGAAGATCTCACTCCAACCAACAAAGAAGTGTTCAGTGTAGAAGGCAGCACTGCTACTCTGTCCTATAGATTATCCAGAGAAGTGAAGACTAATGATTATTTCTTCTGGTATCGACAATATCCTGGAAAACCACCAGAGTTAATGATTTCTCACTCTGCATCAGGAGTAATAGGAATAGAAAAAATCTTTGGATTGAAAATTGAAGTGGGAAAAAACCAGCTCAACATGAGCATCTCCTCTGCTGCAGTGACAAACTCTGCTGTGTACTACTGTGCTCTGCAGCCCACAGTGACAGGAAACAGCAAAACTCTGTACAAAAACCTTTGGAGCAAAGACAACAGAATACTCCACAACATCCACTAGAGGGAGCCACACACTGTTAAACCTCTGATTCTTGTGTCATTGGACTGATGACAAAGACAACAGAGAAACGAAGCAGTAAAGATCAGAGACAGAGACAGAGCTGCTTTGGAAGCACAAAACTGTTTGATTGGCTCAGCGATTAAACTGGCCCCGCCCACTAAAGTTGAGCAATGACATTATTTGTTGGTTATTGTGCTGCAGTGGAAGAACATTGTTCATGTGCTGTCTGTCTGGCTTTAATAACTCCAAAGACATGTTGCTGCACCTCTTTTTGCTTCTATCTCACATTATAGGTGAGTTTAAGAACAGGGATTAAAGTTTAGTTGAAGCTGCTGCATTAAGCAGATATACAGACTGCATTTCACTACTTTTCTTCTTTCTTTTTCCAGGACTAACAGCTGGAGACTCAATCACTCCTCAACAACCTGAAGTCACTAAAACAGAAGGAGAATCTGTCACACTCACATGTAGCTATAAGACAACATCGGATTATGCTCACCTTTATTGGTACAGACATCATTCTGACCTTCAGGCTCCTCAGTTTATACTAAAGAAAGGAGCAAAGGACAGCAGTGGTTATGAATATACTCCTGATAAACGTTATGACTCAGAAACATCTTCTACATCAACTAATCTGACCATAGCAGCCCTAACCCTGGCAGACACAGCTCTCTACTACTGTGCTCTACAAACACAGTGATACAAAGTGTAGAAGAGGCTGTACAAAAACCGGAACACAGATATCTGACTACTCTTCAAAGAGGAGGGAAGTGGTATTCAAAGCACAGCTTCATATCAGATGGATTCTGCTAATTCCTGTTTTATCAGAGTCACTGTGGTTACAGCTGCTAATGAAACACTGTGGGAGGATTCACATGAGCAGCAAATCCACATCAACCACAAACCAACTGCAGGAACGTTCAGACATGAAGAGATCAGAAGTCAAATAAAGTAACTAGTAATAAACTCCCATCATTTTTGGTGCATTAATGATGTATTACAGCTGAAAGATTTACTGGTTGATGTTTCTTTCTGGTCTCTTTGTCGATGTAGGTTTGCCCTTGTGTCTCGCCCCTCTATGTCTCTCCAGTCTCTACTTATGTGTGCGCGAGTGTGTGTTTTACAGCCTTTGTCCCCCGTATCTGTTTCCATGTTCTTCTCCCTTTGTTCCTTTCTGTTCCTCGAGTCTATCATGTAATTTATGCCTTTGTGTTCTTTGTCCTATTGTCAAGTTTGGTTGTTATGCCTGTGTCTCCATGTTTCCTGTTTTATTTTGAAAGGTCTAGTGTCATCATGTTTAGCATGTTCAGTTATATTTCCCCCTGTAGTGTTCAGGTTCAGGTTCATTTGCATCAGCTGTGTTTCCCCAGGTGTTTCTACTTCCCTCATTATAATCCCCTCAGGTGTGGAGGGCAGTCCATAACATCACCAACTACAAACCTAGATCCAATGCTGTGGATGTTGATGCTGCACTCGTAGAGAAGTTGAACTGCTTCTACCCCCGCTTCGAACAGAAAACACCAGAAGTGGCTGCATCACATCCACCAGCCAATATCAGCCACATTTTCACTGTTGAAGAGCATGATGTGAGGCATGTACTAAGGGCAGTAAAAACCCCAAGAAAGCAGCAGGACTGGGCGGCATCTCTGGAAGTGTGCTAAAGGACGTGCAGATCAGTTAATAGGGGTCTTTATCAGGGGTTCTGATTAAATGTAAATGTATAATAATTGATTACACAGCAGTGGAGAGTAGACGTTTATCACAGTAGATGTCTTTCTGAAAGCGCTGTAACTAAGTTTAAGAATATAATCCACCCACTGTTATCATCTTCAATGCCCTGTACCAACATAGAGCAGAGCAGCTATCTGAACGCTACTCCAACAGAAGTCGATTATCTTGTTAATAATTTCACCTCCTCACTACGTACGACTCTGGATACTGTAGCTCCTGTGAAAACTAAGGTCTCTAATCAGAAGTACCTGACTCCGTGGTATAATTCTCAAACACGTAGCCTAAAGCGGATGACTCGTAAGCTGGAGAGGAAATGGCGTGTCACAAATTTAGAGGATCATCATTTAGCCTGGAGAAATAGTTTGCTGCTTTATAAGAAAGCCCTCCACAAAGCCAGAACATCTTACTATTCATCACTGATTGAAGAAAATAAGAACAACCCCAGGTTTCTCTTCAGCTCTGTAGCCAGGCTGACAAAAAGTCAGAGCTCTTTTGAGCCAACCATCCCTTTAACGTTAACTAGTAATGACTTCATGAACTTCTTCACAAATAACATTTTTATCATTAGAGAAAAAATGACCAATAATCATCCCACAGATGTAATATTATCTACAGCTACTCTTAGTACCATTGATGTTAAGTTAGACTCTTTTTCTCCAATTGATCTTTCTGAGTTAACTTCAATAATTACTTCCTCCAAACCATCAACGTGTCTTTTAGACCCCATTCCTACAAAACTGCTCAAAGAAGTCCTGCCATTAATTAATTCTTCGATCTTATATATGATCAACCTATCTCTAATGATCGACTATGTACCACAGGCCTTCAAGCTGGCTGTAGTTAAACCTTTACTCAAAAAGCATCTCTAAAAAACAGTGTCTCAGTAACTTTCCACTAGAGATGGTCCCCTCTTTTCTACATTTTCCCAGGCAAGTGTGACCGACAGTCTACAGCTTTCTCCTCCCCAAGGACACATGGTCTCATGCCTTTATTTTTCAGGGCTGTGTCCACTTAATACTATACTATATGACTTTATAACACTTATTAATAAAAAGCATAGAATTATTGATGCACTGCAAATTATTTGATCCCAACAGCTCCCACCTGAAAGTGAAGATGCTGCTACTAGTGTGTAAAGCAGGAGGAAGTGAGAGAAGTTCAAATCCAGATCAGAGAGGAGGAGGAGAGATTCAGGGAGGAGCTGAGCTGTTACTGAACTAGAAGAGAGAGAAACCTCCACATTCAACAGAGTTCAACACAAACCATAAACTTTACCTTCATTCAACATGTTGTCTTTGGACTATTTTGCACTTTCTTTACTGATTCTCACCATTCTAACAGGTACGTTACAATCTGTGTGTTTAAAGAAACACATTTGAATTGTGATGATTTATAAAAGAATAAAACATGTTTCTGTTCCTTTAGGTGTCAGCTGTGAAGATCTCACTCCAACCAACAAAGAAGTGTTCAGTGTAGAAGGCAGCACTGCTACTCTGTCCTATAGATACTCCAAAGCTGCTGATGGGAATGATTATTTCTTCTGGTATCGACAATATCCTGGAAAACCACCAGAGTTCCTGATCTCTCACTTTGGAACAGGAGAGAAAATATTAAATCCAGTCACAGGATTAAATGTAAAAGCAGTTGATAATAACAGACAAATGGATCTTCAGATCTCCTCTGCTGCAGTGACTGACTCTGCTGTGTACTACTGTGCTGTGAGGCCCACAGTGACAGGAAACAGCAAAACTCTGTACAAAAACCTTTGGAGCAAAGACAACAGAATACTCCACAACATCCACTAGAGGGAGCCACACACTGTTAAACCTCTGATTCTTGTTTAAGAGGTTTAAAGTTCAAGCTCTTCACTATGGTCAGTTTTGAAAATGAATGACAACTAAAACAAAACAAAACATCAGTTTGAGGATATTTTAAAACTGTTGATGAGTGAAGCCTGATTTCAGACACTAAAGCATCACAGTGAAGTTTTGACTTCTCTGAAAATGAAACAAGTGAAAGATTTTTCACAATAAAGCACAAAATTCTTCATGACTTAAAAAGAGTCCATTAAGTTGTCTTGATGCGCGCTCAATCATCCAGGTAAGGAAATCCCAGAAAGTTGAATCTGTAGCGTCTTCAGTGAGAGAACTTTTCTTCACTCCCCCAGGTGACTTCTTCAGTCTCAGCTGACTTCAGGTTTCCTTATAAACAGTACATTTGCATAATGACCAGCATCACAGATTAACAGTAAGCTAATGTGTCACCGTGTCACAACAAGCAACTATTCTGCCATCACTTCCCTCTGAGTGCTCCTAAAGATTATTCCAAATTCAAGCTTTTCCTTTCAGTCAGGTGTGAGATGGAAACACAGGATCCCTAAGCGTCTATGTTATAAAATCACTTTTGGACCTCACGTTGTACTTTTGTTTGAATCGATTATCTCAGAATCTGAACTTGTGTAAATCTACGTTTGTCCTTCTTTGATCTTCCCTGAGTTCCTTGGACTTTCATATTGTTCTGAGTATTGGTGGATCCCATGAGGTCTGTCTGACAAATCCTTTTTGTGCTGCAAAGATTTGGAAGGGGTGATTATTCACGCCGATGATGTGCTTATATATGGCAGAGACAGGCAGGAGCACGACCAGAGGTTGCACTGTGTCCTTCAAAAGTTTCAGAAGGAGGGTCTCACTCTGAATGAGAAGTGTGAGTTTTCTAAAAGTCAAATAATCTTTGTGGGACACAAAGTGTCAGCAAAAGGCATTCAGGCTGATCCCAATAACCTGCCACAGCCTCAGAGTGCGGCAGATATGCGCCGTCTCATGGGCATGGCCAACTATCTTGCCAAGTTTATGCCACAACTAGCCACAATCACCACACCATTAAAGGAACTGCTAAAAGACAGAAACGAGTGGATATGGGCGGAGCCACAGGATACAGCGTTTAGGAGACTAAAAGGCATATTAAGCTCTCCAGAAATGCTCGCTCTGTAGTCCAACTCAGCTGATACACGAGTCGCTGCAGATGCATCGCCATATGGTATCGGGGCTGTTCTCACTCAGAAACAGTCTGACAACTCCTGGTGACCGGTCACATACATCTCAAGAGGTCTCACAGGCACAGAGAAACGCTACTCGCAGACAGAAAAGGAGGCGCTCGCTGTAACATGGGCGTGTGAACGACTGTCATCTTATCTCATGGCCCTACAGTTCACTCTAATCACAGATCACAAAGCCCTGGTCCTCTTCTGAGCACAAGAGGCCTGGACGACCTGCCTCCACGCATCCTGAGATTCCGCCTCAGGCTGCTGCGCTTTACTTTCACCATTGTCCATGTTCCAGGGAAGAACCTCGTCACCGCTGATGCTCTCTCACGAGCACCGCTGGCGGGGCCTCCTTCTGCTGGGGCATCTTCAGCTGGAAAAAGAGGTGGAGGTTTTCATGCACTGTGTAGCTTACCATCTCCCAGCCACAGATAAAAGGCTGGAGGAGATAAAGCTGCTGCAGGAAATGGATGACCTGTGTAGAAAGGTGGTGTATCAATGTGGGACAGGCTGGCCAGAAAAAGGTAAACTAGATCCAGAGTTAAAGGGGTACTGGCAATACAGACTGGACTTCAATGTGGTTCATGGTCTTCTTATGAAAGGGGAGAGACTTGTGATACCACCTCAAATGAGAGCAGAGGTTTTGTCACGTTTGCATAAAGTCCACCAGGGCGTTTCAACATGCAGGGCCAGAGCAAAAGAGTCGGTGTGGTGGCCGGGCATCTCAACCCAAATACGTCAAATGGTAGACAGGTGCGAAACATGTCAAAAACACAGGTTACAGTGCCGTGAACCAATGCTGGCGACTCCTGTTCCTGACCGCCCATGGCAAAAAGTTGGCATGGATCTGTTCGAGTGGTCAAAGAAACATTTCCTGCTGATTATTGATTTTTTCTCAAGGTACATTGAGATAGCTGAACTGAGACACACAACAGCAGAGGTCACTATTAATGCTATAAAAGAGGCCTTTGCAAGACATGGTGTTGCCGAGACTGTCGTATCGGAAAACGGGCCGCAGTTTTCCTCAGAACAGTTCAAGCGCTTTGCCAAAGAGTATCAGTTCACACCTGAAACGAGCAGCCCCAGGTACCCCCAAGCCAATGGGGAGGCAGAACGCGCTGTTCGTACCATTAAAGACTTGTGGAAAAAGGACTGTGCCTTCAGCAGAGCACTTCTAGCGTACAGGGCCACCCCACTGGAACATGGGCTCTCGCCGGTGCAGTTGCTTATGTGTACCTCGCTGCCACAAGCTGCGGCAAAGCTGGTGCCAAAGTGGCCCGACCTACAGGCTTTTTTATCGCAAGCAAGATGGGGAGGGGAGGCGTAAGAAGGCAAAACACTACAACTGCAGTCATAGAGTCAGACCACTTCTGGAACTATTGTCAGGACAGAAAGTGTGGTCGAGTGGTGAGACCTCCTGAAAGACTGGATGTGTAATTCTCTGAAGTTATCCAATTATGCCCTATTCAAAGCTGGGTTAGGCTGCTGGAGATGTTTACAATAATGTGTTTCGTTTAAATGTAAGTGAACAAGTGTGGGACATGTGTAATTTTCACGTTTGATGATGCTCCGCATTTCTGTTCTTGTGAGCTGTTAGAGTTGTTATGAAGTATGTCTTTAGTTAAAAGGAGGAGGTGTAGCTGTGTGTGGGGGAACTTCCGGGTTACGAGTAAAGTTGGTAAACATCATCCGAACGTGCTGCGTCCAGTGTCATCATTTATACACTAATGAGACGCTAACAGTGGCCTTGTCAAAGTGAAAGACACTGTAGAACATTCAGGACCTTTATTATGTATATATTTACATGTAAATCTATTTATTTAAGCCTGTCTGTATACTTTAGGGTCCATGTGAATTAGAGAAAATCCAAAATAAAGTCAAACTTGTGAAGCCAATTATTGTTTTTTAAAGTCAATAAAGGTGAATGTTGAACAATCATTCCACCCTGGAACACTTCAAACAAATCATTAAAACCCAGAATTACCATGACTTTCATGCTCATGATGAGATTATATAAACTTCTGACCACCACACCTCCTACTCTGCTGTGTTTCACGCTGATTGAAGAGGAGGAAGTTTAAAAGAAGGAGGTGTAACAGAGAAGTGAAGCTACAAACCAAAGAGGAGGCACAGAGGTTCAGGGAGGAGCTGAGCTGTTACTGAAGAACAGACGAGAGAGAGAAACCTCCACATTCAACAGAGTTCAACACTCAGAAGATTCACTTTATTCAACATGTTGATGTTGGACTGTTATGAAACGTCTCTGTTAATGATCATGATTCTAACAGGTGCATGACAATCTGTCAACAACTGCTTCATCCCAATGTTTACATGTTATTTCTGCTTTCTTTGTATACAACACAGCATTTAACAGATTTCTGTTTCTTTAGGTGTCAGCTGTCAACAACTCACTGCAAACAAAACTGAAGAGTCCAGTTTGGAAGGCAGCACAGCTACTCTGTCCTACAGATACTCCAGACAAGCAACTGGAGCTGACGAGTTTTACTGGTATCGACAATATCCTGGAAAACCACCAGAGTTCCTGATGTCTCACTCGGGAACTGGAGTGAAAATATCAGATCCAGTCCCTGGAATCACTTTTAATGTGAGTGAAGATAAAACACTGATGACTCTTCAGATCTCCTCTGCTGCAGTGACAGACTCTGCTGTGTACTACTGTGCTGTGAGGCCCACAGTGACAGGAAACAGCAAAACTCTATACAAAAACCTATATTCATGATTTCCCTGCACACTCCCAGAATACTCCACAACATCCACTAGAGGGGGCCACACACTGTTACACTTCTCTGGTTTGTTAGAATGCAGACTGGTGACATTTAAAGGTGGCAGTCAGTCAATATATTAAAAATTAAAGATGTACAATGTCTGAAAATGATTAAACTGTTAACAATATTGTTACACACTGATGGAACTGCATTCTTTCTGGTGCTGCACATTGAGGTTCATTACTCTGAAACACAGCAAAACAGCAGTTCGGTGTTACTGTCAGCTTCCATGGCCATCACTGGCACTGGGTTAGTTTTTTTTTTTACTCGTAATGGCCATTTAGTAATAAATCAGTTGTAATCAGGGTAACCTAGATAATAGAACAATAAAAAGTTCATAACTAAAGACGTGCAGACTGGACTACTAAAACATTTCTTTTTTTTCACTGAATTTCATTTCTGGTGGAATAACACAGTTACTAAGTCAAAGGTAGGACCAACGTCATTTAGCTAGCACACCCACGTTACTTCCACTCTGTGCTATGATGTCAAACTATTGTCACAACAAAACCAACAAAGCATTTGGGAGGCGGGGCAACCACAATCACATTAAAACTACTTTTACAAGAATTCTCAAAATGGTCAGGATGCCAAGATGTCTCAGTAAAAATATTAAACATTGTAGATTGAAGTTTCTGTGTTGGTCTGTCAGGCTTCTGGTGTACCACAGGCCAGGCACTATTATGTGTAAGCAGTTTATATATCATCAATTATATGCAAATATGCTAAGAAGTTAAATAAAGTAATGAAATGTTAGTTTCAGAATTCACTAAATTCTTGTTGTTTACACCTGAAATATGTGCTGTGGGTTTTTTTTGTTGTTGTTGTTTCATCCTTTTAAGTCACAGTTAAAATTGACACTTTAGGTGAAACATTTTCTGCATTTTACAAGAATAAAGAATTTAACCTAATCTAACCTGTGTTTTTTTTTATTGGCGACATCCAGATATATGTTTTCCCGCAGGTTTTACAGAGGTACGGTGTCTCTCCTCTGTGGATTCTCTGGTGCACACTAGTGATGTGTCAGTCGTGAATGAAACGACTCTTCTGACTCTTTGAAAAGAATGAGGGGAGCCGGCACCTTATTGGGAGCCATTTTTTTCTCTCTCTCACCCTCGCTGTCTCTCTCTCTCTCTCACTCACTTTTTTCGCTTCACGCCACACGTGAGCCTTGTATTTGCGCTGAGTAGAGGGGCGGTAATTACTCTCACAGCAGCACACAAATGTAGCAGGAGAGAGAGAAAGAGTGCAAGGGGCAACAACAAGAGACAACACTGACACATTAGAAAGGTATAGTAAAGAAAATGAATGACACCAAGAAAAGGAGCTAAATCTTAAACCATTTCCATTTTATTGACATGACATAGGCAGAGTGTAGAGTCTGCAAGAAAAGAATATCAAATACAGCCGGCTCAAACAACCTGTACACGCACCTGAGAACTGTCCACCCATCAGTGCAATGGGAAGATAAAACACAGAGTGTTATATTAATGAAGGTGCCAGTGTGTCTACTGCAGCTGTTTCTGCTGCATCTACAACATCATGCTGTACATCACCACAACCACATAAACTAACCCAGAGCTCTGTGACTCCAGGAAGACAGAACTCAGTTGATAAAGACCTGGCTGTCATGGTCCTGGGTCTTTTGACCCAGCGTTTTGTGTTTTCTATTATTGTGATGTATTTTGGTTATGGTTTTCTAGCTCTTTGGTGTTTGGTTCTGTTCTTCCTCAGTTTTGTGTTTAGTCATTGCTGCCTGTGTGTTCATCTGTGCAAAGTCCGTGTTTCTTAGTCTGTGCCTTTGCATGTGTGAGTTCCTGTTTTATTTTGAAGGTCCGTGTCTCAGGTTGTATTCTGTTTTACTTCCCTCAGTCTCATCAGCTCTGATTTCCCCCAGCTGTGTCTCCCTCTTGTCTCCCATTCCCCGATTGCCCTGTATGTATTTAAGCCCTGTGTTTTCTGGTGTGTGTTGCTGGTTCATCTGCGTTATTTCCCTGCGTCCTCCTATATTGTTACCCCGGATCTCCCTGCATCTCTATTTCAGGTCTGCTTTTGTGAGTTTTTCCAGTTTAGTCAATCTTAGGTTCTGCACTTGCCACCTCCTTTGCTGTTTGTACCGTCACCATCACAATAAAGCTCACTCTCATCAGAAGCCGTGCTTGCATCATGGGTCCTACTTTCAACCTCCACTCATCTGCCACTGCAGACGTGACAGAACGAACCAGCCAACATGGACCCAGCAGCTTTCAATCCTTCTGAGGAGCTTAAAGACGACATAATCTACAATGTGGAGACACTTCTTAACCTGTGGCTGGATCATTCAGGGGAGGAGTTTCATCACACTGTGGAGGCCCGGTTGCAGCAGCTTATTTCCGGGCTTCCGTGGCTTCTGGGATCACTTCCCCCAATTGCACAGGATTTCATCCTTAAGATTCTACATCTGCATCTGCTACCTCTAAACTACCCTGTCCAGCAGAAGATTTCCAGCCGGTCCACTGAAGGATTCGCAGATCAGTGTATCTCCTCCTTCTCGGAAAAAGAAGTGGTCATGCCACCGTCACTCCACAGTTGGGGAGCAAACTCCTGTGTTGAGAGAAAGAGACTCTTTTCCCATTTTCTATGGTATTGAGACTGTTTATTCTGGGTCTTTCTTTTGTATGGCAAATGGGGATAACAGTGGTTCCCCGCTTTCACCCGTGATTGGAGAGACTTCCTTTTCTGAAGCCATTTCTGAGGCTGTCAACAAGACTGTTTTCCCTGAGACTGCTCTCACCCAGTCATCAGTTGTGTCACCTGCTCAGCAGCCACTAGCTCAGTCTCCAGTGTCCCCCGCTAGCTCGGGTTGCTATTCAGCCACTCATTCGGCCAGAACCACCACCTGCAGCTCCCACGCCATCGTCTGGTCCTGCCTCGTCTGGTCCTGCCTCATCTCGTCCTGCTGCTGCTCGCTGTCCACTGCTCGCTGCTCGCTGCCTTCTTCACTTATGTCGCTGCTGCTGCTGCCTTCCGCGCGGTTGGCCTCCGGACCTGTTTCGCCTGTGTCGCCACCGTTGCTTGGTCGGCCTCCTGAAATGGACTGTTTTGAACCTCTGTGCTGCTGGCCTCCTGGTCGGCCCCCTGAACTGCCCTGTTATGGACTTCTGTGTTGCCGTCCTCCAGGTTGGCCTCCCGAACTGTTTTTGAAGTGCTCCCTGTGCTCCAGTGTTTTTGTGGATGTTTTGTTTTCGGACTCTATCTCGACGGGATACTGTCATTGCCTGTCCCTAGCCTGGTAGAGGAGTTTAAATGTGCAAAAGTGAGGCTTGAGATGTCACTCACAAACTCCCAGGACCCCATAGTGAGAGGCACTGCTCCCACTCTAGCAACGGGGAGGAAGTGGACCCCAGCCACATCTGTGCTACAGGCCAAATCTGCCATTCGGCATTGTGATGTGGTGTGACGTCCAACAGGGCAGAGGAGGATTTGGTCTTGGAGCAGTAACACCTCGGTGACCAGTGTTGGTCAAGTTACTTGAAAAAAGTAATCAGTAACTAATTACTGATTACTTCCCCCCAAAAGTAATCTCGTTACTTTACTGATTACTTATTTTCAAAAGTAATTAATTAGTTAGTTACTTAGTTACTTTTTAAAAACACGATTTACAACCTGAATAGGTGATAAATAGATCTTTCAGCCCAATTCTACTTTTTCTGCATAATCCATCATACAAAATGTAATCAAATGGAAAAGTCTCTTTTTAAAACTTGTTTTATTAGTTTTAATCTTTTAACTTTATGCATCAATCAAAAATTTAATTATATGCAACATTCTCTGACTGGAAGAAATTAGTTTAACATTTAAACCTATTTTCTGCACATTCCAGCACATAAAATATTTTTTGTGTTTACACTCAGTCTTTCAAATAGATGCAAGTAAAACACAGCAGAAAATAAATAAAATCAAAGACTCAGCGGTCCTTTTGCTCTATTTTCATCTGTAAAGCAGGAGTGGGGCAGGTGGAGGTTTACCCTGGTGCAGGTGTGCCGCGGTCAGTGGAAGAATCCGCGAGTTTCTCTGTTTCCCAATACGTGGTAGCGCACTCGGTGCTTGCTCAGAAGTTTAGTGTTTTTTCGCTGCAAAAAGAAGTTTTCTTCCCACGCACAACAGACTAGGGATGGGTATTGATAAGATTTTCACGATTAGGATTCCAGTTTCGATTCTGTTTAACGATTCGATTGGTACCACTTTACAATAAGGCTCCCCTTATAGATGCTAATAAATAGTTTATAGCTATATTATTAATTAATTTGTAAATGCTTTATAAACCATTATTAATGGTTTATTATGCATTAGTTAAGGGTGAGAAAGAGGAAAAAAACTGACCGGTTTCTTGCCAAATAGTGAGCCAAATGTGTTCACCTATATATTTCATCTAGAGTTGCTATATTAAACATTTCAGACTAAGTTACTATCCTGTAAGCACAATCAGCATTTGTAAACATATTTTTTATCATATAAAATTGTACTTCAGAAATGCATTATAAATATCCACAACTATCAATCGGAGCTTTGTTGTAAAGTGTAAAGCATAAAACCATTTATTAATGAATAATAAATATTTATAAATGCCAAATGGGAGCCTTATTGTAAAGTGTAAAGCATGACACCATTTATTAATGACTAATAAACATTTATAAATGCCAAATGGGAGCCTTATTGTAAAGTGTAAAGCATAACACCATTTATTAATGACTACTAAACATAAATGACAAAAGAGAGTTTTGTTGTAAAGTTTAAAACATGTCAACATTTATTAAGGACTAATAAACATTTATAAATGCCAAATGGGAGCCTTATTGTAAAGTGTAAAGCATAACACCATTTATTAATGACTACTAAACATTATAAATGACAAAAGAGAGTTTTGTTGTAAAGTTTAAAACATGTCAACATTTATTAAGGACTAATAAACATTTATAAATGCCAAATGGGAGCCTTATTGTAAAGTGTAAAGCATAACACCATTTATTAATCACTAATAAACATTTATAAATGACAAAAGTGAGTCTTAAATGTATAATGTCACCATTTATAACACTTAGACCTAAATTACAATCAGTGCTTGAAATAACATTTAACTACTGTCAAAAATGGCAATGTATTGTAAGAGTAACACATGTAACATTAAATGTGTTTTTTAAAACACCAAACAGTCACCCACTCCAAAAAAAGTTCATGCCAGACTGGTTCAAACTGGAAATATTTTTTGTATGTCCTTAAATAAGCGTCCCAGTGGTCCATCAGGGTGTCGCGCTCCAGTTCCTCCTTAAGAAAAGTCAGTTTCTCTCGCTCCTTGTTAAGAAGGGCAGTTGCAGTAGGGGCAGGATTAGAAGAAGAATCTAAAGAACAAACAATTATTAAATTACAATACTAAAATAATTTATAATCTAAACTTGGGAAACTCAAATAAAATATTGATTAAAAACGGTTACAACTTGAATTTATAAAAAGCCACTTTGTAAAAATTATGTTATATACACATGTGGTGGTTCAGACATTTCTAAAACAAGGCAAATAATTCTTATGTGTACTGCCTTACCAGGGTGTTTAATATAAATTTAATGATGCACATAAACAAAACTAAAAATATACAACTAAGTGATATCAATCGTTTGGAATAACCAATAGTAATAGAGCTATTCACATGTTATGTGATGTTAGTTAGCCACTGTAGCTAGCAGCCAAATGGCTCGGTAGCTAGCTAGCTAGCATTATACTCACCTTCATGTCTAACTGCTGACGTCGTTGGCTTAGTGCAATCTAGATCATCCAGTCTCTGCTTTTTGTATCTCTTCGAACGTGTGCTAACTGTGTAAGTCGCAGACGCACACAAATTTTTATCTTCTGCTCCATCCATGGCGCAGCAACTTGAACGAGCGCCTTCAGTGTGTCTGTTCGTGCCCCTTTGGCTTGACCTTCCAGAGCGCTCCACTGCCTGTCGCGCTCTGAGAGGAGGGGCTTTCCTTAATAAAGTTAACTGTGATTGGATGGTTGTATAAGCTCCTCTGCGTTTAAATTAAATTTGTTTTCCCTCCCTTTGGCAGCAGAACATATTTTTTTAGCATGAATCCAGCGGGTTAGATCTACATAACAAAGTCGGAGATACATTATAACAGGTGAGACAATCCTCTTTTTTGCGTGGGACTATTTTTGATTATAGGGCTTGTTTTATATAGCATGTGAAGTTCTTTAACTCTGAACCGATTTGCACTAGACTCCCATAGAGTATTTTACGGTGTTTCGAGGTGATAATAAAATAAATTACTCATTTTTTTCCACCAGAATGTCTTTGGGAATGAGATTGCGCGCCAGAATAGAAGGAAAACAAACTAAATATAAGGCACTAAGGCTCATTAAATGGCTGCAGAAGAAACACCTGCTAAAAAAGAAGCTTAGATGTCCTGTTTGTCACCATAAGATGAAAATGATTTCCGTGGTGAAGAAAGACCAATATATGTGGTATGTATAATGCATGATAATGTAGTGCATGTAGTAAATATAACAAAATATTTCAGTTATCAATGCAAGAGGGAGCATTAACCTCTTTTCATTATTATTTTCTTCATACTTAATTTTGTGATTATCTTTTCAATTAATGCTCTTGTTTAAGGGTCCATTTCTTTACTTAACTCATTGATATGTTCTCAGGTGTTGCAAAAGAGCAAGTCATAGGAGAGTTTCCAGAACAATTAGAACTGGCTCCCTCTTTGAGAAATCAAAAACATCTCTTTTCAGTTGGATGAAGTTCATTTACAGGTATATGTAGATGTAGACATTAATAGCAATGCACCTTTCATAATTGAACACCAATACGAGACTTGTGAAATAAAATTAGGGCCTCAGTAAGTAATAATTGCCTCAATTTCTATCACAGATTTTCACAAGGGCTCAGGCTCAGACAAGTAGATATGATCGATGATCAGAATCAGAATCAGAATCAGAATCAGAATACTTTATTGATCCCTGGGGGAAATTATTTTTTGTTACAGTGCTCAGATGAAGTGGCTGGCAGCTCCAGAACACTAAGTAGCATGGCAAGACACATTCGATATGTTTGTATACGTGCAATTAAAAGACACAGAATAAACAATGGACACCGTCTTGGTGGTGACAGAGAATTTGTGGTTATAGATGAAAGCTGTCTCCGTCATCAGCGAAAGGTTGGTAAACTCTCAGACAGGTTTGTTAGAATCAATGCAGATCTGACTGTGTCCTCTAAACATGGAAACCTTTACCATAAGTAAAAAAAATTAGTAGAAGCAACCATCTTTTTGAATGTTTCTTTGTAGATATTTAATTTTATTCTTTTTCATTTTAATTCTGTTTAATTTTATTCTTTTTGTTTTCAGTATGCACGTGGACGCTTTGGAAATGCATGGAAAAGGAAGAAATGGGTATTTGGAATGATGGGAATTAAAGACAAAAGGCGAAGGCTCGTGTTAAAACTTGTTGAAAAACGATCAAGGCGCCACCTTGTTCCTCTGATCAGACAGCATGTTAAGTTGGGTAGTGCCATTATCAGTGATGAGTGGAGAGCCTAGAAAAATGTTTTGACAAACATAGGGTACAGACATTACACTGTAAATCACAGCAGGTGGTTTGTAGATCCTCAATCTGGCAGTCATACACAGCATATCGAAAGGGCTTGGATGACCATCAAAGGACATGTCCGTAGACTAAGAGGAAATCGCACTGAGAAGTTGCTGGAGGAACACCTGATGGTTCTTGAGTGGTCATCTTGGCTTGGTTCGCGACACCCTGATGGACCACTGGGACGCTTATTTAAGGACATACAAAAAATATTTCCAGTTTGAACCAGTCTGGCATGAACTTTTTTTGGAGTGGGTGACTGTTTGGTGTTTTAAAAAACACATTTAATGTTACATGTGTTACTCTTACAATACATTGCCATTTTTGACAGTAGTTAAATGTTATTTCAAGCACTGATTGTAATTTAGGTCTAAGTGTTATAAATGGTGACATTATACATTTAAGACTCACTTTTGGCAATTATAAATGTTTATTAGTGATTAATAAATGTTGACATGTTTTAAACTTTACGACAAAGCTATCTTTTGTCATTTATAAATGTTTATTAGTGATTAATAAATGGTGTTATGCTTTACACTTTACAATAAGGCTCCCATTTGGCATTTATAAATGTTTATTAGTCCTTAATAAATGTTGACATGTTTTAAACTTTACAACAAAACTCTCTTTTGTCATTTATAATGTTTAGTAGTCATTAATAAATGGTGTTATGCTTTACACTTTACAATAAGGCTCCCATTTGGCATTTATAAATGTTTATTAGTCCTTAATAAATGTTGACATGTTTTAAACTTTACAACAAAACTCTCTTTTGTCATTTATGTTTAGTAGTCATTAATAAATGGTGTTATGCTTTACACTTTACAATAAGGCTCCCATTTGGCATTTATAAATGTTTATTAGTCATACATAAATGGTGTCATGCTTTACACTTTACGATAAGGCTCCCATTTGGCATTTATAAATATTTATTATTCATTAATAAATGGTTTTATGCTTTACACTTTACAACAAAGCTCCGATTAATAGTTGTGGATATTTATAATGCATTTCTGAAGTACAATTTTATATGATAAAAAATATGTTTACAAATGCTGATTGTGCTTACAGGATAGTAACTTAGTCTGAAATGTTTAATATAGCAACTCTAGATGAAATATATAGGTGAACACATTTGGCTCACTATTTGGCAAGAAACCGGTCAGTTTTTTTCCTCTTTCTCACCCTTAACTAATGCATAATAAACCATTAATAATGGTTTATAAAGCATTTACAAATTAATTAATAATATAGCTATAAACTATTTATTAGCATCTATAAGGGGAGCCTTATTGTAAAGTGGTACCATTCGATTCTTTATCGATTTTTTTAAAAAAAAGGAGAACACTAAGGTCGATTAGCTCAGAACTTTGTTTTATATCTTCTCTTTGAACAAGATAGAAATTTAGGAGTAACATGGCCTTACAAACCCAGCAGTGAGATCTTAAGAGATCCAGCCTACGGCTCTTCAATGGGGTGTCACAGGGTCCCCAGGAAAAAAAATGTAAATGTAAAATAATAAAATAAATATTCTTCTGTAGCAATAACAAAGTATAACATAAATTATTCTGTAGCAATTACACAAGAATATCCAGTAATGTCCCTGCCTACAATTAAACACATTCACTTACCGAAAATCATCTGCTGTGGCAAATGGGTGGAAGCCTTTGACCACAAACTGAGTCACTGCTCGGTGACGTTCGTCTATCCTGCCTGAAAGGAGACGCTACCGGTAGACTGCAGCGAGAACTGCCAGCATCTGAGCCAGACTCTGTCTCTCTCATCATGGTCACTAAATGCACAGTAATGGCAGGTTTTGTAATAAGGCAGATCGCGCTAACATAATATCAGTTCAGTTCAGTTCATTTTTATTTCAAACATTTCAAACATGTGCCTTCACAATCATTACAAAATATCATTCCATTATTTGTTTGAAAAGGAGTAGGCTGAAGTATTTACTTATTTGTCCCTACCCCCTCAAGTTTTACCTCTCTTTCATTTAATTTTTTTTTGTCTTAAATTAAACAAACAACATATGAAACATATAAACATATGAAGTAAAACAAAACATAACATACATAAATCAAAAACAAGAAATTAGCAAGCCCCACCACAGTATAGTTTCTTTCATATGAAAAATACAGAATGTGTATATTTGCAGATACACAAGTTATGGAAAAACAACAAACCAAAACAAAACAAAAAAACAAAAAAAACAACCAAAAAAGAACCGCAACACCATTACCAGCAACATTACCGTCCTGGGTTAACCCCGTTTTCTTCATTCTTATACTTATTTAAAATTAGGTTTTTATATTTTACTTTAAACTGTTTTATGTTTTGACTGTCTTTTATTTCTTCTGTTAGACTGTTCCATAATTTAACTCCTGCAATTGAGATTGACATAGTTCTTAAAGTTGTTCTAGCACTTTGTATTTTTAAATTCCATTTCCCTCTTAAGTTATACCCACCTTCTCTTTCTATGAACAATTTACAGATTTCTTTGGGAAGCAATTTATTTCTGACTTTATACATTATTTGCGCTGTTTTAAGCTTCACCAAGTCTTGGAATTTAATAGCTTGCATTTTGACAAAGAGTGCATTTGTATGGTCCCTGTACCCTACATTATTTATTAATCTAATGGCCCTTTTCTGTATTATAGTTATTGTTTGTGTGTTACTTTTGTATGTGTTTCCCCAGACCTCTACACAGTAGCTCATATATGGCAGTAGTAAAGCACAGTATAAAATGTGCAGTGCTTTCTGATCCAACATATGCTTTGCTTTTCCCAGGACTGCAATGCCCCGTGCCAATTTCCCCCGAACATCAGTGCTGTGTGGCTTCCAACAGAGCTTGTGGTCAATGATCACCCCAAGAAATTTTATTTCATTTACTCTTTCTAAATATACATTGTCAACACATATTTCTACTTCGATGTTTTTCTTTTGGTTTCCAAACAACATAAATTTGGTTTTATCGAGATTCAATGATAATTTATTTATATCAAACCACTTCTTTAATATCGTTAATTCCTGTGTGATCATTTCCAAAACCTGTGGCAACTCCACACCTGCACACAGTATATTTGTGTCATCTGCAAATATTACAAACTTTAAAATCTCCGATACTCTGCAGATATCATTTAAGTACATAATAAACATTTTTGGACCCAGTACTGAACCTTGAGGTACTCCACAAGCTATATCCATCAAATTAGATTTATATTCATTTATTTGTACATATTGTTGCCTATTCCCTACATAGCTTTTTAACCATTCCAAAACCACTCCCCTAAACCCGTACTTTTCCAGTTTTTTTAATAGAATTTCATGATTAACAGTATCAAACGCCTTCTTTAGATCTAAGAAAACTCCGAGCGCATACCTCTTATTATCCATACATTCCGTTATCTTTTCCATTAAATCTATCAGTGCCAAAGCTGTTGATCTGTTGTTTCTGAACCCATACTGACTATCTGTCATTAATTCATATTTTTCCACAAAACTGTCAAATCTTTTTATGAAGAGTTTTTCCAGTATCTTAGAGAACTGGGAGAGTATTGACACTGGTCTATAGTTTGTAAAATGATGTCTTTCACCGGTTTTGTAAATGGGAATAACTTTAGCAACTTTCATTTTTTGTGGAAAAACTCCTTTTTGAAACGACAAGTTGAATATATATTTTAATGGTTTTACGATACCATCAATAACTGTCTTTACCGTTACCATATCAATATCATTCCAGTCTGTACTGGTTTTGTTCTTAAGTCCTCTAACCATGTCATAAATCTCTTTCTCTTCCACTGCTCTTAAAAACATTGAGCTACTATTCCTTTCAATATTTTCACCAGTGTCCCTTTCTATTCCATCAACCTTTATTTCTTCTGCCAGTTTTGGCCCTATGTTTACGAAGAATTCATTAAAGCCATTTACTATCTCCTCCATGTTATTAATACTTCTTGTCCCTTCTATAAAGTACCCAGGGTAATCATTATTCCTTGATTCATTTTTGATTATTCTGTTTAATACATTCCATATATCTCTTGTGTTATCTTTATTGTGTTCTAACCTTTTAATGAAATACTCTCTTTTACAGGATCTCATTATATTAGTTAATTTATTTTTGTAAGTTTTATACTTCATTTCAGTTTCTATTGTTCTCTTTTTTATGAATTCTCGATATAAGGTATTCTTTTTTTTGCTGGCATTTTGTAGTCCTTTTGTCATCCATGGTCTTCCTGCATAGTTGTGTTTCCTATTGATTTCAATTACTGGGCAGTTTTTATCAAGTAATGTGTTAAATGTTCTTAAAAATCCTTCGTAAGCTTTATTAACTTCTGTTTGTTCATATACAATATTCCAATCTTGCTTTAAAAGTTCATTTCTAAGACAATTTAAGGTCTTCTCTGTTCTTATTCTTTTGTAAATAATCTTATGTCCATCGTTGTTCACTTTATAATGGCATTTATAAGATGCAAAGACTGGTAAATGGTCACTTATATCATTGATTAACAGCCCACTTTTTATCTTTCCTTCTATTATATTTGTAATTATATTATCTAATAGAGTTGCACAATGAGATGTTATTCTGGTCGGTCTTGTTATCAGTGGAAATAAATCCATGCTGTACATGGAATCAATAAATTCTTCTGTACTCTTATTATGATTTGGATTCAATAAGTCAATATTAAAGTCCCCACAAATAAACATTCTTTTCTGATTTATATTTGTAAATAAGTCCTCCATATTATCCTTAAATATCTCAATCTTAGATCCTGGTGTTCTATATATACAACTGACAATTAGGTTTTTCCTTTTTTCTATAATTATTTCCACTGATAAACATTCCATCACTCCATCAATAACAGTTGTCATTCTTCCCATTCTTTTGCACTTTAGGTTTTTATCAATGTAAAGTGCCACCCCACCTCCTTTCTTGTTGATCCTGTCTACATGAAGGAATTCATATCCATTTATTTTAAAGTCTTCTTCTTTTCCAGGAGTTATCCAGGTCTCCGATATGGCTATCACATTGAATGGCTGTTCAAACTGTGTTATGTAGTCTTTGATGGATTGAAAGTTTGCATATAAGCTTCGACTATTAAAGTGAACCATTGTTATACCCTGTTCTACCTTGAATTCCTTTTTAAGTTGCTCATTTGTATAATAATTGCATTCATTTGTCTTATTGTTAAAGAAATTACAATCAGGATCTATGTTGCTGTCATACATCAATGTCTTATTTTCAATATCTATATGAGTTGTTAGTTGAAAATTGTCAGACATCTGCGTTGGTTGTGCACTTGGACGGTCACATCATATTTAGCACTGCTTTGCATTTATCGGTTATATTTTTCTAGTTCCGTCATCTCTTTGATGACTAGAACCTTAGCCTGCTCTGGTGTTCCATGTAACTTAATGAATATTTTACAGTCTGACGTCCAAGTTGACTGTATTTTCTTCTGTTTTCTTAATATTCTTGCTTGTCTTGCAATGTCTGCATTTTTCTTGATTAGGTGTTCATTTAAATAAACATTTGTACCTTTTAGCTTTCTTCCTTGCTTGAGCAGTTCTTTTTTCTGTTTTCTATTAACAAAACGGATGATAATGGCAGGTATTTGATTTTTTCTCGGAAGAGGATGGCATCCCTCAATATTTTTACTGTCCATTTCTATACCTTTGCTTTTAAAGAAGGCCATTACCTGCTCTTCCAAAGAGCGTAGCTCTTGCTCGGGTGGCTCCCCTCTCTCTGCTGCTGCTACCCGTGCGTATGTCTGATGCTTGGTTTCCAGTCCTGTCACTATCACATCATTTACTCTTGAATATTGTTCCAGATCTGACACCCGTCCTTCCAGCATAGCAATCTTCTTGTCCTTTTCCTCGCTCTGCCTTCTTAGTTCTTTAATATCATCCATTAAATTGAGTATCAGTTTTTGTTGTTTTGAAATTGTTGTTATTTCTTCAGACATAAAGTTTAGGGATTTCTTTATGTCCTCCAGTTCCTCCTCATTAACGTTGCTCCTCTTAGGCGGCATCTTAACGTTCCTGGGCCTGGTGGAGCAGGAGGATCCTGGGCCTAGTGGCTGCTGGAAGAGCCTGGGCCTGGTGGCTGCTGGAGGATCCTGGTCCTGGTGGAGCAGGAGGATCCTGGGCCTAGTGGCTGCTGGAAGAGCCTGGGCCTGGTGGCTGCTGGAGGATCCTGGGCCTGGTGGAGCAGGAGGATCCTGGGCCTAGTGGCTGCTGGAAGAGCCTGGGCCTGGTGGCTGCTGGAAGAGCCTGGGCCTGGTGGCTGCTGCAGGATCCTGGGCCTGGTGGCTGCTGGAGGATCCTGGGCCTGGTGGCTGCTGGAAGAGCCTGGGCCTGGTGGCTGCTGGAAGAGCCAGGGCCTGGTGGCTGCTGGAAGAGCCTGGGCCTGGTGGCTGCTGCAGGATCCTGGGCCTGGTGGAGCAGGAGGATCCTGGGCATAGTGGCTGCTGGAAGAGCCTGGGCCTGGTGGCTGCTGGAGGATCCTGGGCCTGGTGGCTGCTCACTTCATGTCAGTTTTACATGGGTTGTGCGGTGTGAATGAGTTACCTTGCTCTGCGAGGGATGATGATGAAACGCGTGTGTTGTTGTGTAATGTCGTTGGTGTTTTGGGGCGGAAAGTCGAATGATTTCCCGAGCTCACCTTGATGCTCTGTTAGTTGATTATTTACCTGCCGCATTAACGGGAGAGGACGTGCAAACGTTACCGCTGCTGCTGGGTTGAGATTCACGAGTCCGGAGCGGAATTAAAAACACGACATTCATTTGAGGTCATCGTGTGTTTTGTGAGCAAATGCTTTTGCATATTCGTAGTGTTTCCTCCCTTAAATGAAGTATCTACTTTGCAAGTATTGCAAGTTGCCCTGTTGTCATCTGTTCTCGTAAAGTATAACCAAACTTTTGAGCGTTTGAGCCGCTTAGGCGCCGTGTTTCCTGCCAGGTAAATGACGCTTTGCAACGTGGTGACGTCATTCAGGGCGACTGGAATCGATAAGGGAATCAATTCCAAGGAATTGAAACAGTGGGAACCGGTTTTCAACAAGAACCGGTTTTCGATACCCATCGCTAAAACGGACACTAATGTTTTTGTCACTTTTTATGGAATCAAACTCAAAGTAAGGTCAGTACTTCCACGCTTTAAACGCTATGAGCGTGCAATTGAATTGAATTGCACGCTCATACTCTCTCCCGCACTCGATATATTTCCACCAGACGAAGTGAGAGAAGTTCAAATCCAGATCAGAGAGGAGGAGAGATTCAGGGAGGAGCTGAGCTGTTACTGAACTAGAAGAGAGAGAAACCTCCACATTCAACAGAGTTCAACACAAACCATAAACTTTACCTTCATTCAACATGTTGTCTTTGGACTATTTTGCACTTTCTTTACTGATTCTCACCATTCTAACAGGTACGTTACAATCTGTGTGTTTAAAGAAACACATTTGAATTGTGATGATTTATAAAAGAATAAAACATGTTTCTGTTCCTTTAGGTGTCAGCTGTGAAGATCTCACTCCAACCAACAAAGAAGTGTTCAGTGTAGAAGGCAGCACTGTTACTCTGTCCTATAGATACTCCAAAGCTGCTGATGGGAATGATTATTTATTCTGGTATCGACAATATCCTGGAAAACCACCAAAATTCCTGATCTCTCACTTAGGAACAGGAGTGAAACTGTCAGATCCAGTCCCTGGAATAACGTTTAGAGTGAGTGAAGATAAAACACTGATGAGTCTTCAGATCTCCTCTGCTGCAGCGACAGACTCTGCTGTGTACTACTGTGCTGTGAGGCCCACAGTGACAGGAAACAGCAAAACTCTGTACAAAAACCTTTGGAGCAAAGACAACAGAATACTCCACAACATCCACTAGAGGGAGCCACACACTGTTAAACCACTGATTCAAGTTGAGAGTAGTGAGCTTTATTTGTATGTCCTGAAACTTTTGCATGTGTCCCTGCTGCAACAGACCTGAATAAAATTAGTAGGTCATTTACAACACTATAGGCTTGAGGAGATCTGCAAAGGAGATCTGGAGGAGATCTGAAGTGTAACCTTGCCTCAAGGTTACATTTCATTATTCATTATTTGTTTAAACAAATAATAGAACCTTGAGGTAGATTCTGTATTTAGCTGGCAGCCAAGTATCAAAGTAATACTCTCTTTCAGATCTTTAGATCACAAGAAAGTTTTGCGTTTAGAAATGCTCCTGAGCTGTAAAAAACTGCCACGAACAACCGAGTTTATTTGTTTGTTCAAGGTTCGAGGTTCTTTATTTGTCACATGCATAGTTATACAAGTATAACACACAGTGAAATGTAACCTGACATGCTCCTCAACTTGTGCAAGAAAAAGGGGCGGGTGGCGGGTAGAGAAAGAGCATTCTAAGGAGCTTGGAAAGAAAAGCGTCTGGACTTGATTAAGTGGCTTGAAGATGTTTCACCTCTCATCCGAGAAGCTTCTTCAGTTCTAAGGGTCAACCACCGCCTCTGTTCAAAGATGGTCGCTCACAGTGGACATAAATGGCTTCTTTCACTGAGGCCGGATGGCTTGGGGATAGAAGCTCCCCTTGAGTCTCTCTGTCCTTGTCTGGATGATGCGGAACCTTCTGCCGGATTGCAGAAGATGGAACAGTTCGTTGCCAGGATGGGATGGGTCCTTCAGCATCTGCGCTGCTCTAGTCCGGCATCTCCTGGTGTAGGTGTCCTGAAGTGGGGGGAGAGCAATCCTGCAGCAGCGTTCTGCTGCAGGAATGGTCACAGGTCACAGATATCTGACTACTCTTCAAAGAGGAGGGAACTGGGATTCATAGTACGTGCAAAGAAAAAACATGAATACAGCTAAAATGCAAAACCGGCTTATTTAAATACATGTATTCTATCTAAAAACAACATCCCATGTGATCATCACAGATTCGGTTTGAAAATTCCAGCGGAAAGCTTCAATTATTAGGAATTATTCAAGACTTCTTGTCGTTTTCAGGTATTTTCTCTCGTTCATTTTTACAGCGAAAAAATGCTTTGAGTATGACGCTTATGTGTAAGTTTGTTTGGGAAGGTCTGTAATTGCTAATCTGCATTTCAGACATTACTGCCACTTTCCCACACGGTCAGTCTCTTTGCTGACATCATGTTAGTCCAGTCACCTTCTCGCCCACCTTCTTTGAGCCAATCAGGTTCCAGAATATCGAGGTATGAACTTTGGCTATATCGCCCATCCCTAATCTGAAACATCTTAAGGACCGAGCTCAAGTGGCTTTACAATGACAGCATTCAGGTGGGAGGAGTCCGAGTAATGAAATAAAGTAATGGCAGGTGTGCTTTAATTTAATGCATGCAGAAGCTAACAGAAATAACCTATAAAAATCTATTCAACGGTTAGAAAGGATACAAGTACAATGCAAGTAAACCATTATCTTCATTTAACCCTAGTCTATTTTAGTCCATTTTTTTAAAACCCTTTCTTGTAAAGTGGTGCTGGATGAAAGATGAGCTCTGGAAGGTCCCCATGATGCAGGAAAAACACCTTTTCCTCACACTGTGCTGACGAGCAGAGAAACACCTGTGCAGCTACAGGAACGAGGTCTTTGAGCAAGGCTGGAAGATTCCAAGGGACACAATCGAAACTTTCTGCTTTACTACTGTCAAAATATTCATCCATTAGTTACTGCAGTGTACATAAAACACAACAAAACAAAGACCCTCCCCCATGCTGGTCCTGCCTACCCAACCTGATGATCCCATTAGCACAACACGCCTACATTCTTACAAAACGCAAAAGTTAAAAAACGACAAAAAACAAAAATGAAAAAATATGTCATCCTTAATGAATGGAATAACCAAAAGTGATACAGTGAGATGCAAAAGGTTGGGTAACATTGTTAATAGTCATTATTTTCCTGTATAAATCGTTGGTTGTTACAATAAAACATGTCAGTTAAATACATCATATAGGAGACACACACACAGGGATATTTGAGAAGTGAAATTAAGTTTATTGGATTTACAGAAAGTGTGCAAAAATTGTTTAAACAAAATCAGGCAGGTGCATAAATTTGGGCCCCACAAAAAAAAGAAATGAAATCAATATTTAGTAGATCCGCCTTTTGCAGAAATTCCAGCCTCTAAACGCTTCCTGTGGGTTCTAATGAGAGTCTGGATTGTGGTTGAAGGCATTTTGGACTGTTCCTCTTTACAGAACATCTCTCGTTCATTCAGATTTGATGGCTTCCAAGCATGGACAGCTCTCTTTAACTCACACCACAGATTTCAATAATATTCAGGTCTGGGGACTGAGATGGCCATTCCAGAACGTTGTACTTCAAATTGAGTTTCAACTTTGCCACAGAGAAATATATCAATAAATAAAACAGCTAAAATTCATTTTTTGATAGTCACCATATTTTCATTGACGCATTTGATGAGAACAGATTAACCCTATAACACCCTTAGTGTCATATTTGCTACATTAGTTTCTAAGACCTCCATCTCATCAAAACAAAAACATCAAATTATCAAAAGGGAAACAAAAAGTATATTTCTATTATATATCATAAACAACATGACATTAAAAATGTGGATTTTGTTATAAGGGTTATTAAACATCTCAGCCCCGCCCCAGAAAAATTATTTATTTTTAGAATTGATGGATTGGGTCTTACAGGGTTAAATCTGCCTTATACATGATAAACATGGTATTTAAAGGTATCTAAACTCTGAAAGTACTCATGTGAACCTGTATAAATTCTCAGATATTCTTCCACGCTTGGCTTCTCAGACATTGTTCTCTAAATGTTTCAAGACTACGATTTCTCACCTGTGTGAGTTTTCATGTGGCGCCATAAATGACTGCTAGATGTGAACATTTTCCCACATGTTTTGCAATGATACGGTCTCTCACCCGTGTGGGTTTTCATGTGGCGCCATAAATGACTGCTAGACGTGAACATTTTCCCACATGTTTTGCAATGATACGGTCTCTCACCTGTGTGCGTTCTTCTGTGTGCCGATAAATGACTACTACTTGAGAACACTTTCCTGCATGTTTTACAATGGTACGGTCTCTCACCTGTATGCATTCTCATGTGTATGGTCACACCACTGCTTCGCGTATAACTTTTCCCACATATTTCACAAGAATATGGTTTCTCACCTGTGTGGGTAGTCAAATGGCCTTTAAGTGTTGATAACATACAAAACTTTTTCCCACACGTTTCACAAGAATATGGCTTCTCACCTGTGTGGATTCTCTGATGTCGAGTCATTCTGTACTTACACTTAAAGGATTTTCCACAAAGATTACATGTTATAGACTCGTTACCTGTGTCAGAATTACTCTGACTTTCTAAGTTACTATTTGTCCCTGAGTCTAAATTCCTACTTCCTCCGTGATTTTGGCTCTCATCTATAGGAGAGGTTTGAAAAGGGAGCTGGTTACTGTTTGCTTCTGGTTCATGGTGGTCTCTTTCCTCAGCAGCAGTCACCATAAAGGTATCAATCTCCTCCTTCAGTCCAACCTGCTCACCCTCCTGACTGGTGCAGAGTTCCTCCTGTTCCTCTTTAATATGTGGAAGTTCTGGTTCCTCCTGGTGCAGAGAGTTCCTCTCCTGGCTCCAGAGCTGTGGCTCAGGGAGAACCTCCTCGTCCTTACAGACAGGCTGCTGTGGGAGTTCTGGCAGGACAAAAAGGAAATGAGGAAAAGGTAATGATGATAGACTGAGAGCTCCTTTTTTTTTTTGAATCTGCTTTTCTTTACAGAATCTCAAGAGATTATGAGAAAAACAGCGACCCAGGGTTGGATGTAACTTATAGCTGATTTTGTTTTTTGTTAGTGCATTTACAACTGTTGAAGTATTGCAGATAAGGTGGGTCCAAGTTTTTGTCAGAGTCTGCGCAGTAGTTACTTGAGGTGGAGCGTCTACATTACTTTCCCGCCCATACACCTGCTGGACGTGACCACGAAATCGCCGACCTTTAGATTTTATGTAGCCCGGCTGCTCCCACTGATGACTCATTAAATTAAGGTAAATACAACCACATTGCTCCTATTTATAAAAACAAAGAAACAAAAACCCAAACCCCCCAAACAAACAAAAAATGTTATATGTTGTTACACCCCGGCCTAGGCAACCGGGGTGCAACGTAGAAAAACAGAAATAAGGAAAATAAAACCACGAAGGCTCTCCACCAAAATCCCAAAATGAAAATATCCCATAACGAAAGCATTGACAAACCCATTCACAACTATTTACAACAAACTATTTATTTACAACACGGGGGGGAGATCGCGACCATGACATACTGAAACACAAGGCTTAAATACATAGAAGGAGCAATCAGGGAAGGGACCACAGGAGGGAAACACAGCTGGGGCAAATTAGACCTGACGAGGCAAGGAAAAGTAAACTGAACACACTAAGATAACACAGACTTTCAAAGTAAAACAGGAAATACATGACAGTCACGCAAAAAACAAAACACTGACAACACCGAAACGTAACAATGTCTACAACATCTAACAGCACTATGTTGGTAATTTGTTAGCTACATTAGCCGCTAGCATACACATTGTGATGTGAGAGATTTATGATATTTGGAGTGTGCAGTTAGTGTGTAGTGTAGTCAATAGCTTTGTTGTGTGTGTCGAAACAATGATGCAACTGCTGAATGTCACAGTTGCTGCCAAAAAGCCACCAAAGGCAGATTACAGAGCAAACGCTGTCGCCAGGTGGAGTGATACACCTCCGGCTGTCAGGCCTGAGGCTAAAAAGAAAGAAGAAGATACCAAACAAGGCAAAGTAAACTTTTTCTTTTTTCTTATAAATATACATCCTCTCTGGTTACTCTGGTATGAATGACTCTCAAGTACTTTATGGTAAATAATACAATATTGTAGATATTGGAGAAATTCTAGATTGAAGCCTTTAGTTCAACATATAAATGATTACCTTTGACCTTAATCGGGTTTAATTTAATGCTGTCAGAGAAAATCTCATGTGCTCTTCATGCAGCTGAAGCTGTGCATGTCTGAGATCAGCAGCTTTCTGAAACAGCAAACTAAGTTACTGGAGAATCTTGTCTTCGTTATCGTATGTTTTACTACTTCGATTTCAGCGTCTTCACCTCACAACTGAAACGTGCAGTTTACTTTGTGTGCACTCAAATGTAGGAAAGTCAACTAGCGCCACCTGTGGCCAAGTGCCACAGTGCATGAAGTTGATAGAGCCAGATTACCTTCTGACAAACATCTGGCTCTGGCTCTATCAACTTCTCTTTGCTCTTGACGAAGGCGGTCGCACTTTTCTCCTCTCCTTCTCCTCCCCCTTAGCTTCCCTGCTTAGCCTCTTGTGTCCTTGTCTAGTCTCGTGTTTGTTTGTATTACTTTCCCTGGAACAGTCTCTCACAGTCTGTTCTCTAAAACCTAAAAGAGGATTTACGGATTTGATCAACTGGTCCCTAAATGAAATTGACATCCTTTTCTCAATGAGAAGTCTGGGCTCGGGTGAGCCTGAGTGCTGAAGATATCTACCTATTCGGAACCATGATAACAGGGTTCTGGCTGATCGGAGCTGGCTTGGCCCTTATAGAAGAATTAAGGAAGCGGAACCGGCTGTTCAAACCCCAACAAGGCTGGATTGTTTTGGCCTCCTAAGCGAAGCAGTTGTTTTGTTTTATTTTATTTTAACTTGAGCCTTCAACTGCTTAATAAATTTAAGAAAATCCACTTTGAGCATATTTTTCTTTTCTCTCTAAATGAACCCAACATTGATCATCACCAGTTAATCTGTAACAGCAGCAGGGATGCAAAAGATGCAGTCGGGTTTTTATTAACCCTCACAATCAGAAACGTCCCGCAGAGCTGTGATCAGGATGCTCCCTCAGAGGGACACTCACCTGTCCTGTGCAGCTTGATTTTGGGGTTTCCAGGTGATATCCAGCAGTCTGCGCTGACGGTCGATCTCTTCCTCGTACTGGACGATCGTTTTTTCAAACTCCAAGAATATTTGTTCAGCAGCAGCAGTTAGTCGCTCGTTGATGAACTCTCTCAGATACTGAACTGAAGGCATCGTTGCTGCCGCAGCTCACACACTCAGCTCACACAACAACAACACAACAGAAGAGTCTCTGCTCAGTCACACAAGAGGAAAGCTAACAGTTTTAGCGCCTTTCCTTTGTTTACTTCCGCCTGGTGTCACGTGATAAAGCTCCGACAGAGCGGGACTGTTAACGCACCTCCCCCTCTCTCTCTCTTATTAATGAATGTAAAGTATTACAGAGAGCTCGGTGAGTCAGTGCAAAGCCGCTAACACCACAGTGATGTGCTGACTCTTTCGGTCCCACACTCCCGGCTCTGTTCACACACGCGCCTTTCCTTTCTTTATTTCCGCTTGGTGTCACACGGTTGTTGTTCCGGCAGAGAGCATTTACCTTTAACTGTTCCGCTGTCGAAGATTTCTCTGTTTCAAATCAGTTTCCAGCTGAAATCAATTTTTTTCTACATCCACGGAAAACAAGAAAATCGCAGATATTCTCATTTGAATTTTGCTTTTCTGTTTTGAAATGATCTGAATGGTTTTCTTACATTGAACTTTACTGTGTTTCCTATCTTGAATCCACTGCCTCCTTAAACCGATCAGCACCGCAGACTCAGATGACATTTGTAAATCTCATTTTTATAAAAGGAGTTACTGTTTGGATTTGGTGAGTTCAGAATAAATAAAAGAAATATGTTTTCACGCAGTTTAAATACAAAAAAATCCCTCACAAAGTAATGCCTGAATAAAATATTTGTTAATTATTATTACCGTTTAGCTGAGCGCTAATACATTTTTATTATATGCAGATGTTAAATATTTGGCCTATTGTCTATTAAATCAGATGTTCTGGTGCTCCATACTTTCATTTAGATGAGATGATTTAACTTATTACTGTTAACTTTGTTCTTTTCAATTTTAGTTTTGATTTAAATTCATTGTTCGACTTTTTTTTTTGTCTCTAATCATAACCAAGAGAAATTCTGTTTTGTTAAAAATTCTGTTCATGTCAAACTTAACCCTTAATATACTTAAGGAGCTCAGTGATGGGGAACATTTGGGTCCTTGTGATTGCACACAGTGAAAAGTGCTCCATCCTCCCTCCTCACAGTGATGTGCATTTATCTATGTATCCTGCAAAAGATGTAAAATGGATGGTGTAAGATACAGCAGTCATCATTTCACTGAAGACCTTGGAAGCCTTGACATGACTGGAAAGACTGAAGCAGTTCACATATGTTTTTGTCATTGGGTTGATGACAAAGACGAAAGAGAAATGAAGCAGGAAACAGGAGCTGCTGTGGAGGCACAAAACTATTTGATTGGCTGAGATGAACTGTAACTATGATGTCAAAATGTAACTGGCCCCGCTCACTGAATCTTGGTCATTGTGCTGCAGTGGAAGAACATTGTTCATGTGCTGTCTGTCTGGCTTTAATAACTCCAAAGACATGTTGCTGCACCTCTTTTTGCTTCTATCTCACATTATAGGTGAGTTTAAGAACAGGGATTAAAGTTTAGTTGAAGCTGCTGCATTAAGCAGATATACAGACTGCATTTCACTACTTTTCTTCTTTCTTTTTCCAGGACTAACAGCTGGAGACTCAATCACTCCTCAACAACCTGAAGTCACTGAAACAGAAGGAGAATCTGTCAAACTCACATGTAGCTATAAGACAACATCAGAGTATGTACGCCTTCACTGGTACAGACATGATTCTGACCTTCAGGCTCCTCAGTTTATACTCTTCAAAGGAGAAAGATTATGGAGTGGTGATTATATTCCCAATAATCGATATGACTCAGAAACATCTTCTACATCAACTAATCTGACCATAGCAGCCCTAACCCTGGCAGACACAGCTCTCTACTACTGTGCTCTACAAACACAGTGATACAAAGTGTAGAAGAGGCTGTACAAAAACCTGAACACAGATATCTGACTACTCTTCAAAGAGGAGGGAAGTGGTATTCAAAGCACAGCTTCATATCAGATGGATTCTGCTAATTCCTGTTTTATCAGAGTCACTGTGGTTACAGCTGCTAATGAAACACTGTGGGAGGATTCACATGAGCAGCAAATCCACATCAACCACAAACCAACTGCAGGAACGTTCAGACACAATAAAAACTGTCAAACATCAAAAGCTGCTCATTTACACTATTTTATATTTAGTGGATGAGGACATGCAGAAATGCAGCAGAAGCAAAATAAACAGAGTAACAGAGGTTTATCTCTTTAAGGTAAAATCTCTCACATGAAGCTAAAAGTCTTCAGCTCAGTTTTTATTCTTTTGCAGAATTTATGTTGTATAAAATAAAAACAGTGAAAACTCTTTGTTCTCATATTTAAATAAAATTCAAATTTCAAGCTAACAGCTGTTTGAGAATCACCTTACTGATGTAGAAATATTTTATTATGTCAAACTGTTATCTTTTGCATTTTTTAGAGATTCAACCAACAAAATGTGAATATTTGTCTTTTTTGTAACACAGTCGAATAAATAAGATTCCAAATATACAACATAAAACTGGTTATTTGCTAGTTTTCTGTTCTGTGTAGAAAACACTGGTTCATGTGTTGAGTTAAGAGCATTTTATGCTTGAAGGATTCATTACTCAGTGTTTAGAGTCTTAACAATCAAAAACATTCTCCTGAAAATGATCAGGTACAAGGACTGGACTGAAAATGAGTGAACAAGCAGCCAATGCAAGGAAAACTTTGAAAGACCTTCAGGAAGCTGGAGAATGATTTCTACCCAGTAATGCACATCACTCAATAACTTCATCATGACTGAGTCTAAAGAAACGCCTGTGATATCTAACAGAGCTGATACTGAACTCTGTATTTATTTTTTCACTCCTACAGATTTATAACTTGCCAAGTATGAGAAATTTAGGAAGAGCTACCAACAGCTGATGCTTTACATCCAAAGCTTCACTCTGTGCAGAAAACAGTGGAAAAGGATTTTTCTAATCAGGCTTTGATATGATAAACTGTGTTAGGTTGTTAAAACCAATCAGCTACAAATGAATCTTTAAAGCCCAGTGTTGATGCTGGCTGGTTTACACGTGTACTTCTGCTGTTTAATACATGAGTGAGATTATTCTACATTCTGCTAAATATTTCAAATATTCAAAGCTCTTTATTTACAGGCTCCACAGAAACCAGGGCCAAGCCTATCCAGAAGAAGCAGCCTTTGGAGGAGGAGCTACAGCAGTGAACATGAACGGCTTCATTTAGGAGCTGAAGAGCTGCTGTGTTCTCTCTATTGTTCATTCAGTCCAAGAGGAAATCATGTTGCTGCTTTTCATTTGGATGATGATAGTCTCCTTTCAGACTGGTGAGTCATCAAAAGATGGAGTGAGATGTAAAAGGAGATGATGGACATGAAAATATCTGGATGTTGTTTGAATTGATTCACTTTTTATAAACTAAGTTTAAAGATGCAGAAACATGATGGTGAAATATGTCTTTGTTGTTTTCAGGATCCTCTGAGGATTTACTGACACCATCTAAAGATGTAGTGACGAGTTTGGAAGGAGACACTGTGACTCTCTCCTGCAACTATTCAGGCTCTGTCAGTTACTTCTTCTGGTACAAACAAAAGTCCAGTTTATCTCCACAGTTTCTCATCAATGAATATTCAGAGCAAAACGAAAAGCTGAAGTTTAGAAAAGATCAAGACAAAAGTGAGTTTCATCTGGAGATCTCCTCTGCTGCAGTGTCTGACTCTGCTGTGTACTACTGTGCTCTGCAGCCCACAGTGACAGGAAACAGCAAAACTCTGTACAAAAACCTTTGGAGCAAAGACAACAGAATACTCCACAACATCCACTAGAGGGAGCCACACACTGTTAAACCTCTGGTTTGTTAGCACACAGGAGGGTCTCAGGATATTTTAAAACTGTTGATGAGTGAAGCCTGATTTCAGACACTAAAGCATCACAGTGAAGTTTTGACTTCTCTGAAAATGAAACAAGTCAAAGATTTTTCACAATAAAGCACAAAATTCTTCATGACTTAAAAAGAGTCCATTAAGTTGTCTTGATGCGCGCTCAATCATCCAGGTAAGGAAATCCCAGAAAGTTGAATCTGTAGCGTCTTCAGTGAGAGAACCTTTCTTCACTCCCCCAGGTGACTTCTTCAGTCTCAGCTGACTTCAGGTTTCCTTATAAACAGTACATTTGCATAATGACCAGCATCACAGATTAACAGTAAGCTAATGTGTCACCGTGTCACAACAAGCAACTATTCTGCCATCACTTCCCTCTGAGTGCTCCTAAAGATTATTCCAAATTCAAGCTTTTCCTTTCAGTCAGGTGTGAGATGGAAACACAGGATCCCTAAGCTTCTATGTTATAAAATCACTTTTAGACCTCACGTTGTACTTTTGTTTGAATCGATTATCTCAGAATCTGAACTTGTGTAAATCTACGTTTGTCCTTCTTTGATCTTCCCTGAGTTCCTTGGACTTTCATATTGTTCTGAGTATTGGTGGATCCCATGAGGTCTGTCTGACAAATCCTTTTTGTGCTGCAAAGAGAAACTACCAGTTTGAGTCAAACACTCATGAGAACTGTGGCCTTGTCAAAGTGAAAGACACTGTAGAACATTCAGGACCTTTATTATGTATATATTTACATGTAAATCTATTTATTTAAGCCCGTCTGTATACTTTAGGGTCCATGTGAATTAGAGAAAATCCAAAATAAAGTCAAACTTGTGAAGCCAATTATTGTTTTTTAAAGTCAATAAAGGTGAATGTTGAACAATCATTCCACCCTGGAACACTTCAAACAAATCATTAAAACCCAGAATTACCATGACTTTCATGCTCATGATGAGATTATATAAACTTCTGACCACCACACCTCCTACTCTGCTGTGTTTCAAGCTGATTGAAGAGGAGGAAGTTTAAAGGAAGGAGGTGTAACAGAGAAGTGAAGCTACAAACCAAAGAGGAGGCACAGAGGTTCAGGGAGGAGCTGAGCTGTTACTGAAGAACAGACGAGAGAGAGAAACCTCCACATTCAACAGAGTTCAACACTCAGAAGATTCACTTTATTCAACATGTTGATGTTGGACTGTTATGAAACGTCTCTGTTAATGATCATGATTCTAACAGGTGCATGACAATCTGTCAAAAACTGCTTCATCCCAATGTTTACATGTTATTTCTGCTTTCTTTGTATACAACACAGCATTGAACAGATTTCTGTTTCTTTAGGTGTCAGCTGTCAACAACTCACTGCAAACAAAACTGAAGAGTCCAGTTTGGAAGGCAGCACAGCTACTCTGTCCTACAGATACTCCAGACAAGCAGCTGGAGGTGACGAGTTTTACTGGTATCGACAATATCCTGGAAAACCACCAGAGTTCCTGATCTCTCACTCGGGAACAGGAGTGAAAATGTCCAACCCAGTCCCTGGAATCACTTTTAATGTGAGTGAAGATAAAACACTGATGACTCTTCAGATCTCCTCTGCTGCAGTGTCTGACTCAGCTGTGTACTACTGTGCTGTGCAGCCCACAGTGACAGGAAACAGCAAAACTCTGTACAAAAACCTTTGGAGCAAAGACAACAGAATACTCCACAACATCCACTAGAGGGAGCCACACACTGTTACACTTCTCTGGTTTTGGGTCATGTAATCGTTTCTGGTCGAGGTCACACCAACTGTGTAAATCAGTAAACACCGCAACGTGTCACGGATCGTCTTTAAACAATAGTATAGTAGGCCGGGGAGGACATGAGTACCCAGGCTGGTTAAGCTCTGGACCTTAACATTCATTGTTAGCACCCAAGATCAAAGTCTCTCAACTAAAGGCGTCTAATGATGTGTTGTGATTACTAACCCAATTATAAAGTTACATAATGACATCCTGTATGAAGGACAATTTTGACAGGTGACACAGAACTATAAATAAAGAATTGGAAGATTATTGTTACGGCTCACGTTATTGAATATTTATAATCATATAAATATATAAATAAATATAATGTGTTTTGGTTTATAATATTTTTAGGGAGGTCTCGAATGGAGAGTAGCCTTTGACGGAGGAGGTTATGGGCAGACTCCATCCAAGTAAGCTGGCTGCTCCAGGTCATCTGGTTGGAAGAGAGGAGATAACACAGGGTGTTTTCTAGCTCCTGGTTGGTTGGTTCAGTCTGACCGTTTGTCTGGGGATGTAAACTGGAAGACAGACTCACCTTTGTGCCAACGGTTGAACAGAACTCTTGACAGACCTGGGAAGTGAACTGTGGGTTGGAGGAGGTCTGAGGAAGCTGGTTGGTGGTGAGCTGGAAGACTCTCGGACTTCCCTCATGAGAGATGGCTACCGCAACGCTCCTTGCAAAAATGTTATTGTGCGGTTCATTCCATGGTGTCAGGTGAATTTCCCCGTATGGGCCCTATGAACTACCTGGAGTGGACGGACATAGGAATGTAAAACTGCCCGGGCGGACCATTCCCAAGGTCTGGTTCCCGGTTCCTGGAACCTCCCAAACAGCAGACTTGATTTATCCAGGCCAGGAACCCACCACACAGGCGGTAGGGAGGATGTTCGATTCCTCCGCGGGCTCGTCAAGTGAAAAAGAATTGCTGTGACAGTGCACCTGGTTTTGTGTTTCTTGATCCAAGTTTGCAGGAGACAATGAAAACCAACCGAGTGAAGCAGAGGGCCCACCTGGCTTGTCATGTATTTAGGGATCTTGCAGTCCGGAGATATGCAAGGTTTTTATCGTCCGTCCAAATGATGAATGGCTGTTCCGCTAGGGGTGGGTTTTGATTATCGATTTATTAAAATCGATTCTAGCTTGGATAACGTGATATCGAATCATTAAAATCCTGAACTGATTTTTTAAATATAAATTAATTTTGCCCGAAATGCCAGAATCTCAGGATAAACCTCACAAAATTTCAACAAACAGCTTAAACAGTAAATGAGAGCAGGCACACGGATTCTGCACAAAGATGTAACCACTGTAGTGTTTTATCACAAGCACATCCTTGTGAAGGGTTGTTTGATGTTTGGTCAGCTTCCTGCCCTTTTTATGGCTTCACTGTGTTGTGCATGGTGAACCAATACAGGAATTGAACCACATATTGAGTGTGGGGGAGATCATCATTTTACGACTAAGGATGTTGTTAGAAACAGTTGGAGGTCACAAACACAGAGAGACACACATTCTCACACTCACTCAAACCGGTGGGGCTTAAGTTAAGTCTGTGTTTAGGAGTTTTGTCTTTCAGGTGAACCAGTTTTTGTCTGAGCGTGTTGGTGGGTCTGAAATGCATCAGGATGTCATGCTTGGAGAAAACTCTCCTGAGTGTTTCTGATGCACCGGCTACATAGGGGATGACAATGTTGTTATTTTACATTTGACATGTAAAATCAGTCTATTTATGTAAATTTAATGATATTCTAGAAAAACAGTACAAGACAGTAAAATACTTTTATATTACAATTTGTTTTTACAGTGTAGATCAAAAACGAAAGAAAACCATTAATCAACATATGAACATTACCTGATGCTGCTGAAGTGAAACAAAGTTACAGAGGTTTTATTAGAGACACAGTGTTTTGCAATTTTGTATCATTTTAAAGTTTAAATTTGTTCAGTCTTCAACAGCAGAAATGAGACTTTCTCTTCGGAAGTTAAAGGAAAAAAAAAAAGACAGCGCTGCAAACAACGGTAGACTTGTGCGTAACAAGCAAGCGAACAATGCAGAAAACAGATTTTTAGACAGGAAACTGATCTTGAACTGCAGAGAGAGAGAGAGAGAGATCTCACATCTCATTGATTCTGATGCGTCGGCGGGTCGGCGCTTTGTGTTTACGTCTCTGTGCAGAATCCGTGTTCCTGCTGTCATTTACTGTTGTAGCTGTTCAGTGATTGTTGAAATTTTGTGAGGTTTAACTTGAGATTCTGGTGTTTCGGGCAAAATAAATTTAGATTAAAAAAATCGATTCAGAATTTTAATGATTCGATATCATGTTATCCAAGCCAGAATCGATTTTAATCGATAAATCGATAATCAAAACCCACCCCTAACTCCAACCGGTGATTGTATTGCATTCCCAATCAATGTTAGGATTATGGACCTTTAACGAAGCATGACCCAGAACTAACAGGGTACCAGGAGCCTCGATGAACCAAATGGTTTCCTGACAGAACCAGAGAGTGGCTTGGTTAGTGATTTAGCGCGGAAACCTGTAATGGCGCCAGAAGGAGTTCCTGGGGAATGTTGAGCTGAGTAACCAGGGAGTGACCTTGAATCAACTAATGGATGTACGGAGTGAGTGTTGGTGTTTAGTGAAATCTTAGTGAATAGCATGACTCTGGGCAGGGAAAATCTGCCAGAATCCTTGTGACTGCTAAGGGACGTGGCCGTTTGGCTGGGAGGGACAGTTGTGAATGTAATGGTAAATGGCCTGTATTTGTATAGCGCTTTACTTAGTCCCTAAGGACCCCAAAGTGCTTTACACTACAATCAGTCATTCATTCACACACTGGTGATGTCAAACTACATTGTAGCCACAGCAGCCCTGGGGTGCACTGACAGAGGCGAGGCTGCGGGACACTGGCGCCACCGGGCCCTCTGCAGTCTGCCAGCAATGCAGACTCTCTTATTTTTGGACTGAAGCAGCACAGAGCTGAAATATGAGCTCCCACCTGAAAGTGAAGATGCTGCTACTAGTGTGTAAAGCAGGAGGAAGTGAGAGAAGTTCAAATCCAGATCAGAGAGGAGGAGGAGAGATTCAGGGAGGAGCTGAGCTGTTACTGAACTAGAAGAGAGAGAAACCTCCACATTCAACAGAGTTCAACACAAACCATAAACTTTACCTTCATTCAACATGTTGTCTTTGGACTATTTTGCACTTTCTTTACTGATTCTCACCATTCTAACAGGTACGTTACAATCTGTGTGTTTAAAGAAACACATTTGAATTGTGATGATTTATAAAAGAATCAAACATGTTTCTGTTCCTTTAGGTGTCAGCTGTGAAGATCTCACTCCAACCAACAAAGAAGTGTTCAGTGTAGAAGGCAGCACTGCTACTCTGTCCTATAGATACTCCAAAGCTGCAGTTTATGATGATTATTTCTTCTGGTATCGACAATATCCTGGAAAACCACCAGAGTTCCTGATCTCTCACTCAGGGTCAGGGGAGAAAATATTAAATCCAGTCACAGGATTAAATGTAAAAGCAGTTGATAATAACAGACAAATGGATCTTCAGATCTCCTCTGCTGCAGCGACAGACTCTGCTGTGTACTACTGTGCTGTGAGGCCCACAGTGACAGGAAACAGCAAAACTCTGTACAAAAACCTTTGGAGCAAAGACAACAGAATACTCCACAACATCCACTAGAGGGAGCCACACACTGTTAAACCTCTGATTCTTGTGTCATTGGACTGATGACAAAGACAACAGAGAAATGAAGCAGTTTGGGTCAGGTGGCAACAATGGCAGATGAAGGTCTGATTCCTGGTTGCTGAAACTAGTTTTGGGTACTTTGTGATGTTCCCCCTCTGGCAGGTCCAGACTCTCCTCTGTGCTTCTGCTCTGAACAACATTTCAGAGTGCCTGGCCTTCTTGAGGTCTCTGAGCAGGATCCTGGACGCTGCATCATCTGGTAACTCTATTGTGCTTCTGAGGACTTTATGTGTCCGAGTGACACAATGGTGGTTTCTGTTTTACTGGACTTGTGTGCTAACCACAGTATAGGTTATGCTTGACTCTGTAATTGCATCATCAGGTCTGCAGCAGTGTGTTCTGGACACTCTGGTGAAGAGAGGAGCTGAGCTGTCATCTGATCACCATCTGGGGGTGAGTTGAGTCAGGTGGTGGGGGAGAATGCTGGACAGGCCTGGCGTATCAAAGTGGTTCAGGTGATCTTCAACTCCCACCTCCAGCAGAGCTTTGGCAGCAGTCTGAGTGAGGCTGGGGACTCATTGCTGATGGGGCTGTGCAGAGCTTTGGCTGCAAGCTGGTTGGTGCTTGTAGTGTTGCTAACCTCCTAACCAGATCTCATTAACTCCTCGTGTTTTGGGGAATGAAAGGTCCAGCTGAAACATCCACTCTTTGTCAGATTGTTGTCTTCATTCTGGTGGTAATTCAGCTTTAATTTATGACTTATGAGTTTGTGCTTGTAGCTTCTGTTACCTCACCATGTTCTCTTGTGTCTGCTCATAGCTCTGTGGACTTGAGTTACCTGAAACCTGAAGGATTCTCTCATTGTCTGCTGTTTGGAAAGGACTGACTTGTAACAGAGCTGGAAAACTCACCTGCCCATCCACTCTCCACCCACTCAGCCTTCTGAAGCCTTCACTTACCTCCCTGACACAGAAACTCTAAAAGTGAAACACAAGAAAGGACTCTAATAAATACTATATAAGCAATTCTGACTGCACTGATACTCAGCAGTCGTTCTCTCGGGCAGTTCTCTGGTGTCTCCCTGCTCTGTCCCTCTGCAGGAAACCTACTTACCTGCCCCCCTGTCTTTGAACCTTCTCAAAATAAAAGCATGTAAAGCTTTAGCCTCATGTGGGCTGCGTTAGAGTCGATGCATTCCTGTAATCATGACACTGAGAGGTTGCTCCAGGGATTTAAATCATGTATTAATCGTAGTGGAGAGAAATTAATATGAATATTTCCTGTGTGAAGATGATGGTGTGATATCAAGGGAAAAGTCCTGAGATTTGGTTCCAAGATGGTGCCAGTGTTTTCGGCGAGCCGTCTCCTCGAGCTTTGTCTACTGTTTGCTATCCCATTTTCTATGATGTTCATCCTGCCCGTATTTATAAGGAATCGCTGAATACTATTGGGCCTTGTATTTTATTAATATTGAATGCATCACTGTCCTCAGGCTGTGTACCATCTGCCTCCAAGCATGCTGTTGTTCAACCCGCTATTAAGACGACTAATCTTGACTCCAGTGTTCTTTCAAATTATTGTTGTTCTTTCAATAATTGTTGTTCAAATTAATTGATTTCTAAGCTTCCCTTTTGGTCAAAGATCCTGAAAAAAGTGGTCTGTAAACAACTTCAGACCTTCTTAGACACCAGTGGTATTACTGAAAAATTCCAGTCGGGCTTCAAGCCTCGACATAGTACTGAGACAGCTTTGTTAACAGTTTTTAATGATCTCCTTTTAACCACTGATTCAGGTTGCTCTGTGGTTCTAGTCTTACTGGATCTGACTTCTGCTTTTGACACAGTAGATCACAAAATTTTATTATCAAGATTAGATCAAGTAGTTGGTCTTAAGGGCACAGCCTTATTATGGTTTAAATCTTATCTTTCAGAGAGGTCATTCTCTATCGCTATGGGGCAATACTCTTCCTCCTCTGCTCCCTTTCTCTGTGGTGTGCCCCAGGGGTCTGTTTTGGGCCCTATGTTATGCTCTCTGTACATTTGCCCTTGGGATCTATTTTCCAAAGATATAATATTTCTTTCCATTGTTATGCCGATGACATTCAAATTTATTTTCCTGTGAGTTTGAATGTCGCAGATCCATTGCATACATTGTTTAACTGTCTTCATGATGTGAGAACCTGGCTATCTCAAAACTCTCTTACCTTGAATGACAGTAAAACTGAAGTTAGTGTCTTTGACAGCCATATCCCTCTGAACCAACTAACCATTACCCTTGGCCCACTTGCTAGCTACCTCTCCCACATTGTAAGAGACCTTGGGATACTCTTGGATAGCTCCTTCAAATTAGAGAAACAAGTATCTACTGTGGTTAAATCCAGCTTCTATCAGCTACGTCAAATTTCTAAAGCCAAGCCTTTTCTCTCCCCCAAGGACCTTGAAAAGCTTATTCATGTATTCATTATCTCTAGACTGGACTGTTGTAACTCCCTCTATTTAGGCCTAGTACAGAACGCTGCTGCACGCCTTTTATCAGGTGCCAGAATGCATGATCATATTACTCCAGTTTTAGCTAACTTACACTGGCTTCCTGTGAAATTTCGCATTGATTTTAAAATTCTTTTACTCACTTATAAAATCTTAAATAACGTTGCCCCTGGCTATTTAACAGAACTTCTCCATTTGTATAATCCTAAAAAAGCACTAAGATCTTCAAACCAGATGCTCTTAATGCAACCTAAGTCCAGGCTGAAAACCAGAGGTGATCGTGTCTTTGCTATTGCAGCTCCTGAACTGTGGAACATTCTCCCTAATGCCATTCGCTCTTCTGAGTCTATTCAGTCTTTTCTTGCTTAAAGACCCATCTTTTTACTCTGGCTCTGACTTAAGATAGTTTGACTATCATTTGGTTGGCTTCTAAGTTTGTCTTGTCTTGTGTTGTTGTTTGGTAAATTTGTCTTGTTGTTTTTAAATTTGCTATATAAATAATTTTGATTTGATTGATTGATATCGGGGCTGCCACATGAAGGGGCAAAGTGAACAATTTTATGAATACCCCCGAAAAAAACTTTAATTAGTGTAAATTATCCTCTAATATCAACAATATCCTGGAACACCAACAGAGATCGTTGTGTTTCACTGGGAACACAAAACAGAGAAAATTCCAGACTGTCTGTTAAAGTTGTTGATGGTCAAAGATGAATGGATCTTCAGATCTGCTCTGCTGCAGTGACAGACTCTGCTGTGAGGCCCACAGTGACAGCAAACCAACAGAGATGCTCCACTAGAGGGCGACATCATCCAGTAGGCGGGGCTCTCCTTCTGCACTGTGTTCAACCATTGTGTCAATAATAAGTGCTGCTGTGAAGAGAACAATTCTCAGACTGAATGTTGAACATCAGCTAGTTTCTCCTGTTGATTTAAACCTTGTTGTACAGATGGAACATTGGCTGTGGATTATTCTTGCTGCTCTTTTCTTTGGTGAGATACAAACATCAACATGTTTCCTCTGCACACGACTCACAACAAGGACAGAAAGAGGAGATTTAATCATTTTACACTGTGGAACTTTTCAATAACTTCAATCATGTTTATTGATCCATCTCTTCCTCTGCATGTTCTGTTCTTCCTCAGAGTGTAAAGGAGAAGACAAAGTGATCCAGGAACAAGGAGATGTCATTGCTGCTGAAGGAGACACAGTTACACTTGGATGTAGATTTGAAACCAGTGACCCAGGCCCGACTTTGTTCTGGTACAAACAGAAAAATAACTGCTCGCCAAAACTTTTAGTTCAACGATTTTTCTTATCAGCAGATAATTCTGAAGCAAAGGACAGATTTGATGCCGAAGTCGACAAGAAAGAAAAATCAGTTCCTCTGAAGATCCAGAAGCTTCAGCTGTCTGACTCTGCTGTGTACTACTGTGCTCTGCAGCCCACAGTGACAGGAAACAGCAAAACTCTGTACAAAAACCTTTGGAGCAAAGACAACAGAATACTCCACAACATCCACTAGAGGGAGCCACACACTGTTAAACCTCTGATTCTTGTGTCATTGGACTGATGACAAAGACAACAGAGAAATGAAGCAGTAAAGATCAGAGACAGAGACAGAGCTGCTGTCGAAGCCAAAAAGAAAGTCTTACCATGACAATAAAGGTATTAACTTTTATTTTTCCAGAATAGAAAACTAGGATCACACCATCAACTCAACAATTCAATGCCGTTCTTTAGCAGAACTACAAACCAAAGCTGGGTTGTACGTTATCCAAACTCCAAAAAGGCTCAGACTTTGTGTAAAATTTCAAACTGTTTGATTGGCTGAGCTATTACAATGGCCCCGCCCACTGAACCTGAGCTCATCCAATGACATTATTTGTTGGTCATTGTGCTGCAGTGGAAGAACATTGTTCATGTGCTGTCTGTCTGGCTTTAATAACTTAATAATAAATAAATAATAAATAATTTAATTCTTTCTTTTTCCAGGACTCACATTATAGGTGTGTAAGATCTCACCTGGATGCCTTCTGCCCTCACAAAATCAGGTTTTCGCCAGAAAACTTCCCTAATATCTACAAAGGTGTTTCAACACCATTCAGACAGACATCAGTTTATCTGCCAGTTTTGAAAACTACATAGTGGTGCATTGTTTTGGCAGTGTTACACACCGAATGGACCCAGTGCAGGTGGTGGGAGACAGAAGGACTCTGGCCAAAATAACATCTCTGATGGACAGAGTCTCCCACCCCATGCATGTAAATGTTGCTGAACTACAGAGCTCCTTCAGTGACAAACTGCTGCGTCCTCAATGGATGAAGAAGTGATTCAGCAGGTCCTTCCTCCCTGCAGCTGCCAGACTGCACAATCAGAACTGTTCCCAACAGAGAGGTTTACATCAGCGCTTCAACTGATTCACACTGCAACCTGGGTTCGCCTCTTATCTGTATTTAATTTTATGTAACTTTAATAACTGTACTGTAATATCTGAAAGACATTACAGGCCACCAGCTGGACCCTCTGCAGTTCGCCTACCGGGCAAACAGGTCGGTGGATGATGCAGTGAACATGGGGCTGCATTACATCCTGCAACACCTCGACCGCCCGGGAACTTATGCCAGGGTCCTGTTTGTGGACTTTAGTTCGGCTTTTAACACCATTGTGCCTGAACTTCTTTCCCCCAAACTCTCCCAGCTCAGCGTGTCACCAGATACCTGTCAGTGGATCGCCAGCTTCCTGACAGACAGAAAGCAACAAGTGAGGCTGGGGGAGATCACCTCTGAAACCCAGTCCCTCAGTATTGGTGCCCCTCAAGGATGTGTCCTCTCACCACTACTGTTCTCCCTCTACACTAACGACTGCACCTCCAATAACTCAGCTGTCAAACTCCTAAAGTTTGCAGATGACACCACTGTCATTGGCCTCATTCAAGATGGTGATGAGTCTGCATACCGGCAGGAAGTTGAGCAGCTGGTACTCTGGTGCAGTCAGCACAATCTGGAGCTGAACACTCTTAAGACTGTAGAGATGACAGTGGACTTCAGGAGACATCCCTCAACACTGCTCCCCCTCACCATATCAGACAGCCCTGTGTCAACTGTGAAGACCTTCAAGTTCCTGGGTACAACCATCTCCCAGGACCTGAAGTGGGAGACCAACATCAACTCCATCCTCAAAAAGACCCAGCAGAGGATGTACTTCCTGAGACAACTGGGGAAGTACAGTCTTCCACAGGAGCTGCTGATCCAGTTCTACACTGCGGTCATTGAGTCTGTCCTGTGCTCCTCCATCACAGTCTGGTATGGAGCAGCCACTAAACAGGACAGGAGCAGACTGCAGCGGACTGTACGGGCAGCAGAAAGGATCATCGGCGCCCCCCTGCCCTCCATCCAGGATCTGTACCTCTCAAGAACCAGGAAACGGGCAGGGAACATCATCACAGACCCCTCACACCCTGGACACAGACTTTTTGATCTGCTGCCCTCTGGCAGACGGTACAGAAGCCTGCAGACCAGGACCACCCGACACAGGAACAGTTTCTTTCCCCTCGCCATCTCCCTTCTTAACAGTTGACCTGTCACACTGCTCCCACTGCCAGACTGCAGCTGCACCTTATGTACATTTTGTAGTATTCACTCCACCTCATTCATTTCTGTATTTTATGTATATAAGTTTAGATTCGTTATTTATAGTTGGTTTACACAGCTTTGTGTACGTATGTGTAATGTGTATATAGACACGTGTGTGTGTGTGTGTGTGTGTGTGTGTGTGTGCTGTGCTTGAGAGCCACCATCTACCGGAACCAAATTCCCTGTATGTGTCTGCACATATACTTGGCCAATAAACACGATTCTGATTCTGATTCTGTACAGTACTCTGTTTTGGGTAACTCTTGTCCATGATGTAAATAATACATTGTGTTTGTTTCTGTTCTGTGTATTCTATTCTATTCTATTCTATTCTATTCTATTCTATTCGTTTTAGTGGTCTGTGATTGACAACCAGGAGTCATTGTGATTGATGTGAATGATCATTTTCTTAGACAATAGTTTCAGATTTTTATTTTAATGAGGTTTCATTTCAGTGAAGTTTGTGGTGTACTCTTTTTTTATCTGACCCAAACACGCGCCAATGAGAGGGACAAAATCCTCTGACTCTGCTTCCAACAGGAAGTGACTGCTAGTCGTTGCTATAGCAACATGTAAACACTGCTTTTGCGTGGAAACCAGTTAATGCAGTTCGCTCCAGGTTGACACATAATGTCGTTAAATACAGAAAAGCGCAACGCGCCCGGTCTTCAAACCTGACGTTTGAAAGGCTTTTGTATCATTTTCAATCATAACAGGAGCTGTAGTTTAGTTCAGTCACTGAAATCTGTCATGTCGGCGCAAAGAGGAAACCAAGAGCAGAAAGAAACAAACACAGAGCCAGGCGGAGACACCGCGGAGGAGGACGGCGGGGAGCCGGGAGGAGAGGAGGTGAGGTCCGGCAGCTCGGCTTCAGGTGAGTCCAGGTGGGCTGGAGCTCCTGACAGTGTTCGGATAAATACTCAGGAATAAAGAGAATGTGACCTTTTTCACAGCAGCAGAGACTCGTGTGGCGCAACTCACATCAAAGGTTTTATTACACTGGAGGGGAGAAATACTGAAATGCTGTTTGTCTGGATTGTGACTGAGCACGGCCAGACTCGATAGCACCTCTGTGTCTCTGTGTGTGGTTGCAGTCAAGGTGGTGCTGGTGCCGGAGGGCCACGTGATGACGGTGGCGTTTGCTATCGAGCTCAGCATTCACGAGCTGAAGCGTCACCTCGCCTCAGAGCTCCGAGTCCCAGCAGACGTGCTTCAGATCTCTCTGGACGGTTCGTTTCTTTCTCCTGACCCAGTATGAACCATCCAGATCCCTCAGCTCATCTGGATCCGGTCTTTTATCAGTTCCCAGAGTCAGAACCAGACACGGAGAAGCTGCATTCAGCTTTTATGCTCCTTATATCTGGAACAAACTCCCAGAAAGCCTCAGATCAGCTGAAACACTCAGTTTATTTAAATCCAGGTTGAAGACTCACCTGTTCTCAGCTGCATTTGAATAAAACACCAAATCCACACTTTTAAGATTAAACTTCAAAACTTACATTTAACTACTGATTTTATCTTTTGCTTGTTTTAATCAATTTTAAATCCTGCTTTTTATTTGTTTTTGTTTCTAATGTCTCTGTGAAGCACTTTGAATCACCTTGTTGTTGAATTGTGCTCTATAAAAAAACTTGCCTTACTTCCACAAGTTTTTCTACAGAGTCGCACTTTGAAGATGACGACTAGTGGACATAGGTGTCAGTTGTCTAGATAACCCTACAAAGTCTTTACTGTCCTGCCATATGACAGTCACTAGTATCCTGACTGGTAGTTGCTTCAGTTATTTGCCTTCAAGTTGAGAGGAGTGTTTTTTTCATTTCCTATGATGTTTGGTCACCAAGTCGCTGCGAGCTGCTGCCTGTGTGGATACAGATTAACGGGTCAGTGTGTTTTTAGGCAGAGCGGTGGAGGAACACAAGAGTCTGATGGAGCTCGGCGTCAGGCCTCACAGCTCCACCCGGATGGAAATGAGCTCCACTGACCCAAGCTTCCACCCACTCCGCCCTGTTCGCCCCCTAGAGCACGACAGCATGCCCGATGTTATCACCGTCCAAGTTGAAGCAGGTACGAATACACAAGCTGCTACCTGTCCGTATACACAAAGTGCTTCCATTAGACATGAAAGCACTAAGAAATCACGAGTTACATCTGATTTATATAAAACTACAAGACTCCATAGGAAATAACACTGTAAAGATAAGGATAAGAGAGAATCCTCATAATGTGACGTGCATTCATTTGAACCGACTTTTAGCTAAACAAGTTTGCCAGACCTGGTTTAATCCTGGTGCCAAGCTAAAGATTTCCATACAAAGATATGCCGTCTTTGAAAAACCTTCAGTCATTGTCTCTCAGATGGGGGGGTGCTTCAGGAGGTGGTGGTGGAGATTGAGCGCCCACGCCATCAGAAAGCCTTCCTCGGTGGCTACAGGCATCGGCTGACGGGGCTGGAGTACCATCACGCCGCAGTCCAGACGCTGCCCAAGAGGAGACCCGATAGAGGAGTGGCGGTCTTCAGCCGCGACACACAGGTACAGAAAACAGCTTCAAAAGCACCACAGTTTATATCAGAGTCAAAACTGGGACTAAATAAGTCTTTACATAAATAATGAAAAAGATCGGCACAGGACGCCCAGACTTCATGTTCAAATTAAACAATGTAATTCTAGAGATAAGCAGCGAGTGTAATGAGCTCCCTGGACCAACAGAGACAAACACCTCTGAGGATTACAGCGCTCAGCTGATGTGCTCATTTAAACATTCATCTACTTTTTTTGGTTAAAATCTCTTAAACTCTCCACACTCGAGGTTTTATATGGTCAGTGCTGCAGCTTTCTGTCAGTTTTACCTCACAGGGGATCTTTTCTTATTCCTTTCATTTATCCCATCACAGTCAATACTTACTTAATTTCAGTTTGAATTCAGTTTTAGTTACTACTCGAGTACTATTACACCCAATGTCAATGAGATTAACATTACAGTAATCTTATTATTTATTAAAAACCTTCCATTAACCACACTGAAACAAAACCCAGCCGAGTCAAACAAAACAAAGTCACGAGGTCTGTCTGCAGGCCGGAAGCTCCTCACACAACTTTCACATTTTTTGGTATTAACTTTGTCTACATGTTTAAAGATGTTGCTCTTAAAGCCAGTCAGCCCCTGATTTAGTTTGTTTTCTCTGTTTCAGACAGTAGAGCTGAAGTCTCAGGCTCAGCAGTGTCCAGTCAGTGCCTCCACCCAGATGACTGGCATCGGCTGCTACGTCTCCTGCATGAACGACAGGTTGGTGACTCCAGGGACCTACACCACTGCTGATGAGCACCACGACCGGAGGCTGAGAGCTGTGAGTGTACACTGAGCGTGTGTGGTTGCAATGCAGTGTTTCTGAGTACCTGCTGTACCAAGTGTTTGGACACACCTGCTCTTTCATGCTGTTTCCAGCTCTGTAGAACAAAACTGAAGATATCAAAACTAGGAAATAACACATTTGAGCTTCATAGTGCGAGTGATGATTCAGTGTTGCCTTGGCTTCTGAATAGAAATGTGACCAGCAATGCTGCGCTGTTAGAGCTCAGCATGCTTTATGGTGGGAACACATGCTCAGATTTCTGAGGCTTCAGGCTGCTGGCCCTCTGTGTTACAGTGAAGTCTTGCTCTGCTTCTTCATCTCGGGGATTCACGGTGTTTGAACTTTCAGATTTTTGGTGTTTGAAATGGTTTCGATGTCTTCAGTCTCGTTCTGCATCACAGAAGATGAAGAGCAGTTTGTGTGTGTAGTTATCATATACGCAGTCAATTCAGTCCCACTAAATATAAAAAATACATTTAGTGGGACTAAGTATATGACCCGTCACACACCCAGGTGATCCGTCTGCAGACGTTTGCTCGGCGCTGGTTGGCCCAGCAGGCGGTGGAGCACCTGCGGAAGGAGCGAGCCCGGCGGTTGGCCTGGCTGGAGATGCAGGAAAGGAGGAGGAACAAGGAGAAAGAGGAGCAGCTGAGAGACCGCCGAAACCGCTGGCTGAATCCGAAGAGGCAGGAGGACTTCAACCTGCTGTACCAAGCTCTGGAGAGTAGGCTTTAGGGGCAGGAGGAGTTCCCCGCTTTATGTCTGTGAATGCAGCAGAGCAGTTACGTATTTAACTTTGTGTGTCTCAGAGTGGAGGAACGAGGAGGAGCAGAGGATCAGCTCGTCCCTGCGAGGAGCTGAGAGGAAAGCAGCTCTCTGCGCGCTGCTGGACCAGGAGATGGATCTCATTGCTGCTATCGGACGCCATCACATCGCCGTTCACAGCGACAACTACGACAAAGCTGTCAGGAACTTCCTGGACAAGGTCAGAGGTCGCTCCACCTACTCTACTCCAGCTCTCAACCCAATTTCATAATTTATCTTTTATATGCAAATGAAAGTCATCAGTAAACACAAAAAGAGAACCATGGTTATGTGTGTAGTCACATCATCTTAATTTGATTTGGATTTTACGCACCTTCAGTTTGTTGCGGTGCTCGTTAGAAGATGTTTAATACAAGGTGGAGCCTGTTTCATTCTTATTCACGGCACTTCAGTCAGTGCAAGGCTGCTTGCTACACTTACAAGCACTCTCATCACATGCTTTCGTAGCACGATGTTCCAAAGAGATTCTAATGCTGTCAGTAATGTTTGGGTTTCTTATGGTGTTTCACACCAAATGTGACAATAAGCTTGTTGTTCGTTGTGAATCATCAATCGCAACCAGAATCTAAAAGTGTGCCGGAAGAATCTCAGCTTTCTTTACATAATGTAAAGCAAATTTTTGGCCACAGATCTAATATTTTATGCTGTACTGACATGTGTTATGAGGCATAGCTTCTAAGTTTGAAAACCTGATCTTGCATTCTTTCCGATGGCCAGCAGAGGGCGACTCCTCTGCTTGTAAAAAAAAACCAGTTCAGTTCTGCAGGAGTTTAAAGAAATGACTCGTTTGGCTCACTTGATTAGGAAAGACTTTCCTGATCAGTCTTTATTTAACGTATCCTCGTTGGAATCGGAGAGACCTTGCACTCTTTCCTTAGTGACTGTCCAAGAGTGGAGGGTGTTCTGGGAATCCATCCTACCTGACAAACCATCCTACCCGTTGTTTCTACACATGCGCACAACACGAAATTAAGTGGCGACCTGCCCTACCCTTGTGAATATGAGCTAGAAACATACTTTAACGGGTAAAATGAAGTGGCAAAGCGTCCTGGCTTTATGATTATGGGCTACAGCATACTCTGATGGGCAACGTGAAGTGGCAAACCGTCATACCTGTGTAAATTTGCTGGAATTACTCTGTGACAGCAGAAATGTGCATAAACTACTTACGGTAGGACGTTTTGCCAAAGTAGGATGGTTTGTGAAAATAGAGGGTCCCTTAGTTTCGAGTCAGATCCCCACCCACACGGTGATCACAGAAACACTCAACTTTAAAACAGGACTTGGGTGAGACCTTGGTGGCTACAGCCATCTTTTATATACAGTCTCTGGTTTCTCCGTAAACGCTGGGGTGACTGTGGGATGCTCAGAGCAAACTTCAGAGGAGCGTTCGGTCTCACAGGTACTGACACTGTGCTGTATCTGCTCCAGTCTGCGTCTCCTCATCAAAGGCGAGCAGCGGACGGTCGTCTGATTGAGATTGAAACTCAGAACACCATCAGAGCCCGAGAGCTGCGAGATCTGTACAACAGCATCAGCCTGACCACCGTCAGCCAGGAGCAGAGGCTCCACTTCCTCATGACACTGAAACACACTGTCAAGGTAAAACACACACAGTTCTTTCACAGCTAACGGTACTCTGATGTCGTCCTGTTATTATTTATATTATTTTGGGGCCTTTTGCCTTATTCAGTAACGTAGTCATGGGGAGGGGACAGGAAAGCAGGGACTCGCTGAGCACAAACAGGTCAGACTGAGACACAACATTTCAGCCTTGTAGCAGTTGGTCAGCTGCTCATGCTGTTACGTTTTTATCAAAGATAAGTGGAAGTGAATCGCGCACGGTTCATAGCATAAATGAGTCCTGAGGCTCAGTGGTTAGGACCACTGCCTGCACGGTGAGAGGTTACTGGGTTCATTCCTCTGGGAGCTTCAGTTTTTTCCCCTTTGAATGTTTCACTGTGTCACTCTGAATCTCATGAGTTTCACTTCTTGGTCAAAAGTGTTATTTTTAGAATAAAACAACCTTGGCGTTGTAAAGTGCTTTTGGGTGCCTTGAAAAGCGCTATATAAATCCAATCCATTATTATTATTAAAATGCCAAATATATGAAGCTCACGATATGAAGCTCAGACAAGTAGTGCCCTTCAGAATAAAAGTCTGTGCTTTGTGTTGCCTTGTTCATAATTTGACACATCAACTTTACTGACCTGGAGATACGTACGTACATCAAAATACCGTAAATATCTGTTTTACATGAGCAGTACGGTTGCGCTGAAATTTTCTTTCTTCCATGCTCATTGGACAGGAGCAGGAGTGTGCGCTGACCCGGGACATCGTGGATTTGGTTGACAGGGAGGTAGACCTGATGACTCGAGGGGTCAAATCAGCCAAGTTGGAGGGCCTGAGGAAGAGGATCTGTACTCTGTTACTTCAGTACATCAAAACTCCAGCTTTCAACCCTGAGGTGGCCAAGCTGCTGAAGGTGAGCGACCATCCCTCCTCATCTCACGTGTTTGGCACAATCTCAAATATGATTTCATATGTAAAATTAAAAATCTGCCCCAGGTTCCCCAGAATCCTTCCCAGCTGAAGAATGACATGATACTCTGCCAATACTGTCATCGTTACCTGCGCCTCACGGACTTCATTATGTCGGCCAGCGGCAGTCCGAACCGCCAGTGCCGCCAGTGCGCCAGACTCAACAACATAGCCAGATCTCGCCATGACTTCACCTTTTACAAAAGCATCCTGATGAGGCTGAGAGCCGACGAGCAGAGGCTCAACGCAGAAGCTAAGATCCCCTTCCTGCTGAAGGTGAACTGCTTTCATTGTGTATAATGAACAGCTCCACTGATTTCACTCTTTTGTCTACAGAAGTCTGCCATCTTCATCGTTTCAGGTGCAAGACATGCAGTACTTGGTGGAAGCAGTGTGGGCGTCCCGGTCGGCCCTCAGCGCCAACATCGATCTCTACAACCTGGCGTTTGTTCGGTGGGATCGTCAGAAGGACTGGAGCCCCTGGAACTGCATTCTGCTGTCCAAAGAAGAGACCTCAGCTCACTTAGAGGTGGAGGACGTCCACACGGTCTGTACATGTCTGAACAATATCAATTTATCTTTTGTTGAGAGAAAGTCCGTATTAGGACAGCCCCTCTCAGCTTCCACTAGAAGGAACTCTGACTCTGTTTCACTTCTGAATCGACCTCCTTAATGCTAATCTCTGTGAACAGGTACCTGCATACCACGTCCAGTCCACCGCCTACATTTCACGCTTTGCCCGTCCAAAACGTGAAGTGTTCACGCATGCAGAAGTTACAGCAAGTTGCAGTAACAGCAACAGAGGGAGATATTTTATTTCCAGCCAACATGAAAATTTAAACAGACAGCAACACATTTACATGTAAATACATATTAGTCCCTAGCTTAATCGATTCTGACGATTTAGGACCTTGGAATGTACTTATTGGCACTTTTTGCTCATTACCGACTTCTTGGCTTTAAATATATTATATATTATCTCGCCCTGCTGGTAATGCAACTTCTGCATACGTGTCCATTTCATGTTTTGGAGAGGTAAAGTGTGAAATGGACACGATGGACGGCGTGCCTATTACACGTTTTGCGGTTTGACATGTATCCAGAGCCTGAAGCCATCAGACCAGAGCTGTTGACTCGTTCCGTTACGGATGGTTTTTGGCGCAGCACCTGCTCATGTTTCTGGCTCCAATGTTGTTCTTAGCTTTGTACAAAGCTTACATATTTACACTGTAATTGTACATTTGATTGTTTTACATTTTATTTGTTTTGGTGGCATTTTACATTGTTAAGCACTTTGTGCAGCAGGGACTGTTTGGAAATGTGCTGTATAAATAGACTTGCCCTTGATGAATTCTCTAAGCCTGTGTGTGTTTGTGTGTTCAGACATACGACACAACGTTAATCCACGAGATCGAACGCAAACACGCACAAGCTCGACGCCACTTCAGCCAGGTTCCCGTTATGTCCGAGCAGCTGGATACTCACCCTGCTGCTGTCCTTGGCAACCAACTTGTCTCCAAGCCCATTACCATGGCAATAATCAAGCATACCAGAGACACTCAGACCTCAGATCATTAACACTCTGTGCAGTTTTATTTCTTCTGCCTCATATTTCTTGTAACTTTCATTTGAAGTCTACAGTAAAGCTTATGTTGGTTCTGACTTTTGTACATTTATTTCTCTGATTTGACTTTTAAGGTAGAGGCTCATCTTAAAATGTCTCATACAAACATCTCAAGGATGTTTTGAGTTTGCCAAGATGTTCAGCTTTATGAAAAGTCATGTGCTTAACAAGCTTTTATATTCATAGCTTGATGTTTGGCCTGGTATGCAGGGTGAACTGTGGGGCCTTATTCAGTATCAGCGCAAGTTGCCATAAGAAGACATTCAGTTTCTAGATGATGATACTCACACTTACCAGTGACGGCAGAACAGAATCCCAGCAGAGACGGGATATAGGACAGACTGGTTTTAGATTTTAACAAATTAAAAACTGTTCACAGTTACAGATTGTGTGTCCAAATGCAGGTTAAAGCTCCATCATGCAAAGCAATCTTCTCTGGACCATTGTTTCAAATTTGAACTTTTTTTTGGCAACTGTGGATGTGTTATTAGACTAAAGGGGGGGGGGGGGGGGGGGGGGCAACCCGCTCATTATCAGCGCAGAGTTCAAACACCTGCATCTCAGATAATGGTGGTGCCTCAGTGGAACCAGCAGCGTACTTGTAGAGTCCATGTGCTGAACTGGCCAGCCTGCAGTCCAGACGTTTTACTAGCTGAGAACATCTGGAGCCTCATAAAGCAAAAGAAACCATAAAGAATATTCGAGTATCGAGCAGCTACAATCATCCATCCTCCCCCAGGTCCAGGAGCAGAAACAGATGTTACACAAGCTGTCGCTGATTTGCGACCCCTGGACACTATCAACCTGTTATAAACAGGTAAATTCAAAGTGAATTTAAACAGCATCAACATCTTTAATGTAAATTGATGTCTGCTGCTCTCAGTGTAATTTACCATTGACCATGAACACCGCAGCTGCTCTGCAGCAGTCAAACATCGAGCATCACTGTAAATTTCACTGAAAACTAACCAGTGTAGCCTGCACGAAACTTTACCAGACTGACAGAATAACATCAACTATAACCGGTTATGTCAAAGCTAAAGATGTTTATTGACTCGTACAACAGACTGAGATGCTGAGTTCTACAAGTGAGAACTTTATTTACAACCACACATTGAGCAGTCTGTTGTAGGCAGTATTCTTTTGGAGATTGTGTTTTAGGTTTATCCCATGATCTTAAAAACTAAAGCTAAAAGGCATTTCCAAAACATTTCACTTTATGTTAGGAAAAATGCAAAAATGCACACAAAAGATGAGGCTAGAAATCAATGTTGACTGTTAGTGACCTTCAGGCCTTCAGATGGGTTTAGATCAAGTTTTATAAGAAAAAAAAACTAATATAGTGATATGAGAGGAGGAAGAGGCTGAAGGAGGAGCAACACTGTCACAGAGCAGAAAAGGACTCCCACTGTCAGATACATTCAATATGTGAAGCATACAGAACAGATAGTGTGTGGAAGATGCTGTCACTGCATTACTGGCTCATGTTTCCTTTGTTTGTGATCACACTAACAGGTCGGTTAAAGCAGGAAGAAGAAATGTCTTTAAAGGATCTGTTTGCTAGAAATCACTGGAACAGGCGCTCACAGTTTAACATCGTCTTTAACAACATTTATCTCTTCCTTTAGGTGTCAGCTGTGATCAACTCACTGCAGTCAAGGATGAAGAGTCCACTGTAGAAGGAAACACTCTCACTCTGTCCTACAGATTATCCAGAGATATTATAATTAATGATTATTTCTTCTGGTATCGACAATATCCAGGAAAACCTCCAGAGTTCCTGATCCTCATATCAGGGACGAACAATTCAAGACCGTCAGAGTTTCTGAAATCAGCTGCAAGATTCTCCACAAAACTGTCTGGAAAAAACCGTCTGGACCTTCAGATCTCCTCTGCTGCAGTGACAGACTCTGCTGTGTACTACTGTGCTCTGCAGCCCACAGTGACAGGAAACAGCAAAACTCTGTACAAAAACCTTTGGAGCAAAGACAACAGAATACTCCACAACATCCACTAGAGGGAGCCACACACTGTTAAACCTCTGATTCTTGTGTCATTGGACTGATGACAAAGACAACAGAGAAATGAAGCAGTAAAGATCAGAGACAGAGCCAGAGCTGCTGTGGAAGCACAGAACTGTTTGATTGGCTGAGCTATTAAACTGGCCCCGCCCACTGAAGTTGAGCTCATCCAATGACATTATTTGTTGGTCATTGTGCTGCAGTGGAAGAACATTGTTCATGTGCTGTCTGTCTGGCTTTAATAACTCCAAAGACATGTTGCTGCACCTCTTTTTGCTTCTATCTCACATTATAGGTGAGTTTAAGAACAGGGATTAAAGTTTAGTTGAAGCTGCTGCATTAAGCAGATATACAGACTGCATTTCACTACTTTTCTTCTTTCTTTTTCCAGGACTAACAGCTGGAGACTCAATCACTCCTCAACATACTGAAGTCACTAAAACAGAAGGAGAATCTGTCAAACTCACATGTAGCTATGAGACAGATGCAAGTTACCCACGCCTTCACTGGTACAGACATGATTCTGACCTTCAGGCTCCTCAGTTTATACTCTGGAAAGGAGGGAAACGAGAAACAACTCAATATATTCCTGATAATCGATATCAGTCCACAACAACAGATAAATCAACTAATCTGACCATAGCAGCCCTAACCCTGGCAGACACAGCTCTCTACTACTGTGCTCTACAAACACAGTGATACAAAGTGTAGAAGAGGCTGTACAAAAACCTGAACACAGATATCTGACTACTCTTCAAAGAGGAGGGAAGTGGTATTCAAAGCACAGCTTCATATCAGATGGATTCTGCTAATTCCTGTTTTATCAGAGTCACTGTGGTTACAGCTGCTAATGAAACACTGTGGGAGGATTCACATGAGCAGCAAATCCACATCAACCACAAACCAACACTTTATATCAGCATCAACAGTCAGGAGGAAACATCGTTGCTAGTTGATGATAAATTCTGTATTGTACAAATTGTAAAGATTTCCTATATGAAAACCTTTAAAACTCAGCTTTTGCAGTAAAAAAGAGACAAACCATTTGTCATTCTGTACACTGTTTTATATGAGAAGATAAGTCTAATTGAATGATATCAAAGGTAATGTACACCAGCTTAACTTTAAATGCAGACAGGATCATTTATAAAAGCAATTTAGCGAGGACAAAAGAAAGCATCTTTACACAGCCTGCACCTGGGGTCTCTCCTGCTGTGATAGACCCCAGCCTCTTGTGCTCAGAGCTTGTTCCTGTGCTGCCATGATTAGTGCCTCTGTGCTGTCTTTCAGTCCAGCCACTGGTAGGATTTCTGGGTATCAGCCACCTCCTCTATCTGCCGGTGGTACATACCGTGCAGGGGCCTGTCCTTCCATGATGGTTTGTCCTCTTGCTCCTTTTTCTTGGGTTTCTGCTTTCTTCCCGTATGTTACGTTCCCCTAAAAGGGTCCAGGCGGTGAGGGGGAAGTAACAATAAGTGTCCAGGTCAGAAAAAGGAGCCAAGGAGGCAACAGGGTTAAATTAAAGAGTTTTATTAAAATAGCTCAACTAAAAGAGACAGACAAGCCGCTATCACCATTTAAGAAAACAAACGAAACTCAAATGTTAGTCAAAGCACAAAGTAAGTCAAAAAGAGTGCAGCTCACAAGCTGCAAACACACTAAGGGCACTCTGGCCCAGAGCTCACCTTTCCCTGGGCTTAAATCTCCTTAACTACTGACGAGAGTCAGCTGCACAAAAGGGAAAGGTGGCACCTCAGGCAGAAGAGGTGGTGGGACACGCCCACACAGGCACCTTCAGGAGGAGGCCCTGCTAGGGCCGTAACACCGTAGCATACAGTCACAGGGTGCTGGGCTTTGGGTGAAACCCTCTGTGCATGGTCAGGAGCTTCCTCATCTAAATGTCATTGGCTTCTAGCTCAGGAATGTTTCTTTATATGTTGAAGCGCATGCATTTAGGCTCCTACATGTGTGATCCTGGATCTTTCAGTCAGTACACTGCAACAAAATCCAGATGAAATAATGACCAATCATTAACCAGAAAGAGTTTGATAGTCCTCTCCACTTTTCCCTCATGTCATCATCCAATTATATCCAATCATTTGATGACGAGCCGCACCCTGGTGTTCTCTCTCTACTTCCCTCTGCAGCAAACGTTTCTTTATTAGTTACATTTATTCAACATAATTCAGTTTGTATAATTTTAACCGGACTTCTTATCATCTCGATTAGAAACACAGTTCCCCCTCTCGTACTCTACATAGTTCACATGCAGTTTCCAGTTCTGATTCTGAATCAATAAAACTGAAAAAGAATTGCTGCAATGAAATAATAATAATATTTAAACCTTTCAACCTGTGTGTGTGTGTGTGTGTGTGTGTGTGTGTGTGTGTGTGAGAGAGAAGAGCAAACATCTGATAAAAGTGAAGCAGGCACAAAGGTTTTGGACTTTATACATACAGAAGACTCTGTTAAAGCTCTGTGTTACATGACGCCCATGAAGGCTGGATTTTCGGCCTTTAACTGGAGCCGAGCTCAGGGATCTAATCTGCCTGACAGTACAAACATACACAGAAAAAGCAAACTTAATATTTCATTCAAAAGACCTTTAAATTTGACTTTTTCCAAAGTACAATTTAAATAAAAGACCTTCACCGTGTTTTCACTTGAGCATTTAAAAGCCTCCACGAGACTCTGCAGGCTGACACATCTGTTGTTAGACTGATCTCACACCGTGTGACATGTAATAAAGTGATGGAGCAGTGTGAAGGTTTGTAAACCTGGAAGCTCTGCTCTGAGATTCTGTGAATCCTCGGATGGATATTTATCAGCCTCGGCTTCACAGACAGTTTGTCTCTAAGACTTTTGCCACGTGTGAATTTTATTGTGGCGCCACAAATGACTGTGACACCTGAACATTTTCCCGCATGTTTTACAGGAAGACGGCTTCTCGCCTGTGTGGATTCTCATGTGGATCAACAAATTACTCCTTACAGTAAAGTTCTTCCCACATGCAACACAAGGATACGGCTTTTCACCCGTGTGGATTCTCATGTGCACAGTCAAATTATCCATCTGAGAAAAACCTTTTCCACATATGTCACAAGAATACGGCTTCTCACCTGTGTGCATCGAATAATGTCGCTTCATTCTGGAAGTATACTTAAAAGATTTTCCACAAACATCACATTTTATAGACTTTTCACCAGTTTTGTTGTTACACTGACTGTATGACACAGGAGGGCGATCTGCATTGTTGCTGTGACTAATGTTTCGATTTCTAGTGGATCCTGAGTCGGCGCTCCCGCTTCCTTCCTGATGCTGACTCTCAGCTCCAGCAGAGCTGTGAGAGAGGAGCTGCTCCCACATCGGTTCAAGTTCACTGTACCCACTTTCCTCAGCAGCAGCAGTCACCATGAAGGTATCCGTCTCCTCCTTCAGTCCCAGCTGCTCTCCCTGCTGACTGCTGCACAGTTCCTCCTGTTCCTCTTTAATCTGTGGAGCTTCTGGCTCCTCCTGCTCCACACTGGAGCTCCTCTCCTGGTTCCAGAGCTGCTGCTCAGGGAGAACCTCCTCCTCCTCCTCACAGACCTGCTGCTGTGGGACACCTGAGACAATCATAAGCTTGTATGGTGAATAAAGTCAACTACACTTTAAAGAAACTATCATCTTTACATGTGACACGAGTGCAGCCTCTCACACTATCCATCCTCAGACCTCTCTTAGCTTGGTCTTATATACAAATCTGATTCCTCAGCTAAAAAATCCTCAAGAGGAAAATATTCTGACTTCAAAGCTTTAAAGCGCAGCGCAGTCCTGTCCTCTGTTTGCTCTTTGTTAGCTCACATCAAAAAGTCCTCACAATCAGAAACGTCCCGCAGAGCTGTGATCAGGATCCTCCCTCAGAGGGACACTCACCTGTCCTGTGCAGCTTGATTTGGGGTTTCCAGGTGATATCCAGCAGTCTGCGCTGACGGTCGATCTCTTCCTCGTACTGGACGATCGTTTTTTCAAACTCCAAGAATATTTGTTCAGCAGCAGCAGTTAGTCGCTCGTTGATGAACTCTCTCAGATACTGAACTGAAGGCATCGTTGCTGCCGCAGCTCACACACTCAGCTCACGATCGATGTATGCTTCCGCGCTAAATTGCGCTCTTTCTCGGAGATATTACTCCGCTTTCAGCCGCACAGGTGTGAGCTTCCACAGACGGTGTCGCAGATTTTTAAAATATTCAACGCAGAACTCTAAATTAAGCCTTTTCCAACAGAAAAGCCTCCCTGCTCACTCCTCACGCAGGAAACAAACACTTCCGGCTTTTCTTTCCTTACTTCCGCCTGCTGTCACACATAAAGCTTCCTGCAGAGGACAGTTGCTTTTTGTTCCGCCCTGTACAGCCCGCAATGTCTGCGTCGCTTTTAAATCCACAGGTTATAAAGTTCATCAGTCAGACTAACTGAACGCATCAGCCTGGAGAGCAGCTCGATAACAAAGTGTACAACAGTTTCTGTCAAAGCTGAAGATTTTTCTGGACTCATACAGCAGACTGAGATGATGGACTTCACAATCGAGGCTTTACTTACGACCACACATTGATCAGTCTAGTGTAGGTGGTATTCTGTTAAATCGAGACTGTGGATTCTCATCCAAACTGACGCTATAAAGCTCGAAATGTTTCACCTCATGTTAGTAAAAGATTCTGAAAAATGCTCTGTACAAAAGACAAGGTTGAAAATCAGTACTGACTGTCAGCCTTCCGACGGGTTCAGACAAAGTTTAGGAAATGTTTGTAATGTTCTTATTTTCAGGATGTCTCTAAATAAAATGTTTTAATGTATTAAAGCTGAAGGACATTTTAAGAACAACAGCCACACTGAGAGCTTCAGGACAAATGTTTAAAAAAATGCAAGATTGAAAGTTTGGTGAAGGGTTTTCTGTTGAATGCTTTAAATGCTGCCCTCTCTGTCTCAGTGCACAAGTCACAACACAACTCAATGAGCTGCAACTTTCTGCAGCTAAATGAAGATAAGACTGAACATGCAGAGATATGAGAGGAGGAAGAGGCTGAAGGAGGAGCAACACTGTCACAGAGCAGAAAAGGACTCCCACTGTCAGATACATTCAATATGTGAAGCATACAGAACAGATAGTGTGTGGAAGATGCTGTCACTGCATTACTGGCTCATGTTTCCTTTGTTTGTGATCACACTAACAGGTCGGTTAAAGCAGGAAGAAGAAATGTCTTTAAAGGATCTGTTTGCTAGAAATCACTGGAACAGGCGCTCACAGTTTAACATCGTCTTTAACAACATTTATCTCTTCCTTTAGGTGTCAGCTGTGATCAACTCACTGCAGTCAAGGATAAAGAGTCCACTGTAGAAGGAAACACTCTCACTCTGTCCTACAGATTATCCAGAGATATTATAATTAATGATTATTTCTTCTGGTATCGACAATATCCAGGAAAACCTCCAGAGTTCCTGATCCTCATATCAGGGACGAACAATTCAAGACCGTCAGAGTTTCTGAAATCAGCTGCAAGATTCTCCACAAAACTGTCTGGAAAAAACCGTCTGGACCTTCAGATCTCCTCTGCTGCAGTGTCTGACTCTGCTGTGTACTACTGTGCTCTGCAGCCCACAGTGACAGGAAACAGCAAAACTCTGTACAAAAACCTTTGGAGCAAAGACAACAGAATACTCCACAACATCCACTAGAGGGAGCCACACACTGTTAAACCTCTGATTCTTGTGTCATTGGACTGATGACAAAGACAACAGAGAAATGAAGCAGTAAAGATCAGAGACAGAGACAGAGCTGCTGTGGAAGCACAAAACTGTTTGATTGGCTGAGCTATTAAACTGTCCCCACCCACTGAAGTTGAGCTCATCCAATGACATTATTTGTTGGTCATTGTGCTGCAGTGGAAGAACATTGTTCATGTGCTGTCTGTCTGGCTTTAATAACTCCAAAGACATGTTGCTGCACCTCTTTTTGCTTCTATCTCACATTATAGGTGAGTTTAAGAACAGGGATTAAAGTTTAGTTGAAGCTGCTGCATTAAGCAGATATACAGACTGCATTTCACTACTTTTCTTCTTTCTTTTTCCAGGACTAACAGCTGGAGACTCAATCACTCCTCAACAACCTGAAGTCACTGAAACAGAAGGAGAATCTGTCAAACTCACATGAGTCTTCAACCTCAGTCTGCGACTGGGGAGAGTGCCCGCCCTATGGAAGACATCCTGCATCGTCCCAGTCCCCAAAAAGAACCGGCCCAATGAGCTGAATGACTTCCGACCGGTGGCACTGACGTCACATCTTATGAAGACTCTAGAGCGGCTCTTCCTCAACCTCCTCCGACCACAGGTACAACATGCCCAGGACCCACTACAGTTTGCATACAAGGCAGGTGTCGGAGTGGAGGATGCCATCCTGTACCTCCTACACAGAGCCCACTCACACCTGGATGGGGGAAAAGGCACGGTCAGGATCCTGTTTCTTGACTTTTCCAGTGCCTTTAATACCATCCGGCCCTGTATGCTTCAGGAAAAACTGAACAGGATGGAGGTGGACCCCTGCCTGGTGGCTTGGATCTCCGACTACCTCACCGACAGACCACAGTACGTCAGGCTGAAGGACATCACGTCTGACACTGTGGTCAGCAGCACAGGAGCACCACAGGGAACTGTGCTGTCCCCTCTTCTCTTCACCCTGTACACCTCTGACTTCTGCTACAACTCTGAATTATGCCACATTCAGAAGTTTGCAGACGACACAGCCATCATGGGGTGTATCTGGGATGATCAGGAAGAGGAGTACAGAAGTCTGGTGAGGAACTTTGTCGCATGGAGTCACACAAACCACCTGCAACTCAACACCTCAAAGACTAAGGAACTGGTTGTGGACTTCGGGAGGTCCAGAGAAGGTCCACTGCCGGTTCAGATAGAGGGGGAGGAGGTGGAGGTGGTCAACAAGTACAAGTACCTCGGGCTGTGGGTGGACAATAAACTGGACTGGTCATGCAACACAGAGCACCTGTATAAAAAAGCCCAAAGCCGACTGTACTTCCTCAGGAGGCTGAGGTCTTTTAACATCTGCAGGAAGCTCCTGAGGATGTTTTACCAGTCAGTGGTTGCTGGAGTACTTTTCTATGCTGTGGTGTGCTGGGGGAGCAGCACAGCAAAGAGGGACTCATCCAGGCTGGAGAAACTGATCAGGAGGGCTAGCTCTGTGGTCGGCATGAAGCTAGACACTCTGGTGACAGTGGCAGAGAAAAGGACATTAAAGAAACTGATGGACATTATGGACAATGCCAGACATCCTCTGCACACGGCCATTAACAACCAGAAGAGTCTGTTCAGTGACAGGTTGCTTCTCCCAAAGACAAGAACTAACAGACTTAAAAACTCCTTTGTCCCACACGCCATCAGACTGTTTAACTCCTCTCTGGAGGGGAGAGGGAGGGGAAACAGGAGGACAAAGGAGGGGGGAACAACTAAGCTGTAGTGCCTCTTCACCTCACTGTACAATACCTTGTGCAATACTTTTGTAAATAGTCAACAGTGCAATAGACTCAATACTTGAAATGTGCAATTCACTTGTATTTTTATTTTTTATTCCTATTTATTCTATTTATCCCCTTCGTATATTTTATTTATATTGTCTCTGTATTTATATATATGTGTGTGTGTATAACTCTGTAACTTCTGTCGGTGCTGTGCTTTTTTGGAAATCGAATTTCCCAGAGGAACCCACCCGAGGGATTAATAAAGTTCTATCTTATCTTATCTTATCTTATCTTATGTAGCTATGAGACGAGTGATGATACTCCTTGGCTTTTCTGGTACAGACATCATTCTGACCTTCAGGCTCCTCAGTTCATACTCTGGAAAGGGGCAAAGGGGGACACAACTCAGTATATTCCTGATAATCGATATGACTCAGAAACATCACCTACATCAACTAATCTGACCATAGCAGCCCTAACCCTGGCAGACACAGCTCTCTACTACTGTGCTCTAGAAACACAGTGATACAAAGTGTAGAAGAGGCTGTACAAAAACCTGAACACAGATATCTGACTACTCTTCAAAGAGGAGGGAAGTGGTATTCAAAGCACAGCTTCATATCAGATGGATTCTGCTAATTCCTGTTTTATCAGAGTCACTGTGGTTACAGCTGCTAATGAAACACTGTGGGAGGATTCACATGAGCAGCAAATCCACATCAACCACAAACCAACTGCAGGAACGTTCAGACATGAAGAAACAAAGTTCAATTCAATTCAATTTTATTTATATAGCGCCAAATCACAACAAAAGTCACCTCAAGGCGAGTAACTGTTGCAACACCTGCTGAATTTTAATGTACTGACAACTTATAACAACGAACATTATTTATAGATTTCATTAGTTAGAAGGTGCAAAAATGCACCTGAAGCAAAATAAACAGAGTGACAGAGGTTTATCTCTTTACGGTTAAACTGTCACATCCATATGCTGTGATGTAAGCATCGTCCTGTAGAAAAGACAAGTGTTGGATACCAAGAGTACACGTTATTGCAATCTGATGACAGAAGCACGCTGGCAGTTCAACCTGATGAACATGAACTTCAGACTTTCAGAGAAGAATCAGAAACATTCCCACACAAGCTGAACTCCAAATCTCTGTAAAAATGCCAAAGGCAGAAGTTTCCTTTCACATGCTGCACCTTGTTCTGAGCAGCCACCTATCTAACATGCTGTCAGGATCTTTGAATTTCATTCTGAGGAAGCGTAACAGGAACCTGAAATAAAGACCAAGAGGAGACACAGACTGTGGGAGGAGCTGAGGTGAAGTACAGAACAGAAAAACTCCACAGTACACAGAGTTCATCATACAGACCACACAAACCCTCTTTATTCAACATGCTGTCGTTCAGCTGCTCCACACATCCTCTGCTGATTATAATGATTCTAACAGGTACGCTAATATCTGTACATTTAAAAATGCTTTTCATTCCAGTGATTCATAAATATATTTCAATATTTATAATTCGTATAAAGCATATTTCTCTCATTTTAGCTGTTTGCTGTCAAGATCTCACTCCAACCAACAAAGAAGAGTTCAGTGTAGAACGCAGCACTGTTACTCTCTCCTACAAATACTCCAAGGAAGCAACTGGGAGTGATTATTTCTACTGGTATCAGCAACATCCAGGAAAACCACCAGAGTTCCTGATCTCTCACACAGGAACAGGAAGGAAAATATCAGATCCAGTCCCTGGAATCACTTTTAATGTGAGTGGAGATAAAACACTGATGACTCTTCAGATCTCCTCTGCTGCAGTGACAGACTCTGCTGTGTACTACTGTGCTGTGAGGCCCACAGTGACAGGAAACAGCAAAACTCTGTACAAAAACCTTTGGAGCAAAGACAACAGAATACTCCACAACATCCACTAGAGGGAGCCACACACTGTTAAACCTCTGATTCTTGTGTGACTGATGACAAAGACAACAGAGAAATGAAGCAGTAAAGATCAGAGACAGAGACAGAGCTGCTGTCGAAGCCAAAAAGAAAGTCTTACCATGACAATAAAGGTATTAACTTTTATTTTTCCAGAATAGAAAACTAGGATCACACCATCAACTCAACAATTCAATGCCGTTCTTTAGCAGAACTACAAACCAAAGCTGGGTTGTACGTTATCCAAACTCCAAAAAGGCTCAGACTTTGTGTAAAATTTCAACAAAAACAACATGCAAATCTCATAAGTCCGTATTTTATTCACAACAAAACAGAAAAACATTTTTAAAGTCAGTTTTTTTTCTGAAAAAATATTTTTCCAAATTTTGAATTGAACTTATTTTGAATTGAATGGTAGCGACACATCTCAGGATTGGGCAGCAAAAAGCTGGAAGAGTACGTTGTACTGAAAGAAACAGTTGGAGGAACATTTGGCAACTAATGAGGTTAATTGGCCACCAGTCAGGAACAAGACTGGGTATAAATCAGTGCCTGTGGATCTGGCAGCTGGCACATCTGGAAAGGCACCATCAACACTGAAAGGTGCTTACAGGTGACATATTCTCTACCCAGACGACTTTTTCAGAGGTCTTCATATTTTAGCAGGACGACGCTAAACTGCACACTGCATCTATTCTAACAGCACAGCTTCATAGCAGAAACATCTGGGTGTTGAACTGACCCAGACCTTTCACCAGCTGAAACATCTGGATCATCATGAAACAAAAATACACCAAAGAAGACCCAGGACTGCTGAGCAGCTAGAACCCTCTATCAGACCAGAATGGGACAACACTCCTCTTTTCAGGTCACGGACGCTGCACAGTGGAGACCTGACCCAGCTTTTGAGACGTGCTGTTGCCATCAAATCCAAAATAAGATTAATCATATTTTCACTGAATAATATAAAAGCCTTACATGTAAGAGTCAAACAATCATTGGAGAGGTCAGAAGATGATTTCAAGCCAAGCCTCTACTTTTGAACCATCATGAATTAATGTTTGCGTTAAACTTGGCTTCAAAGGTGTTGCTTTTTCTAAAGATATTTTTCGGTTACACCTTTTCACCTGTGTGAATTCTCATGTGGCTAGTCAAATCAGAATTTTGATTAAAGCTTTTCCCGTATGTTTTGCAGGAATACAGCTGTTTACCTGGGTGGATTTTTGTGTTTTTTAAGTCCTGTTATATTTAAAAATCTTTTCCCGCAGATGTTACAGACGTGTGACATCTCACCCATGTGGATTTTCATGTGCTCCATCAGAATACTCCTGTGATGAAAACTTTCCCCACAAGTGTTACAAAGATGTCGCTTCACACATGTGGAGAACCAAATGATTACGGCAACAAAAACTTTTCCCGCATGTTTTGCAAGAGTACGGCTTCTCACCTGAGTGGAGCCGTGCGTGATCTTTAAGTGAAGAAGATGCACAAAACTTTTCACTACATGTTTGACATTGATACGGTTTCTAACCTGTGTGAGTTCTCATGTGGATGGTCAAATGATAGTTTCGACGAAAGTTTTTCCCACATGATTTACAGGAATATGGCTTCTCACCTGTGTGGATCTTTGTATGCTTTCTAAGTACTGATTGGCTAGAAAACATTTTACCACAAGTCTTAATAAGAATAAATTATTCGTTAAAGTATTTGTTAATCATTAGTATTGAAATTTGCAAATTTATTTTTGTGATATTTAAATTTGAAATATTTTGCATCTTGTATATTAAATCTGAATATCTGGTGCTCCATTCTGTCATACAGATAAATATCGCTCATTAGTGTTAACGTTATTCTCTTCAATTTTAGTAATTCTCTTGATTTAAATATTACGTGTCGTCTGACAAATTGTGTCAGATGACATGTCTCATCCTTGTGTGAACCACGACACTGCGGGTCGTTGTCCTTGCACACAGTGCAAAGTGCTCCATCCTCCCTCCTCACAGTGATTCAAATGCTGCTAGCAGTCTGTGAACCAGGAGGAAGAGGAAGTGAGAGAAGTCAGACTCAAAGAGGAGACAGAGGGCGACATCATCCAGTAGGCGGGGCTCTCCTTCTGCACTGTGTTCAACCATTGTGTCAATAATAAGTGCTGCTGTGAAGAGAACAATTCTCAGACTGAATGTTGAACATCAGCTAGTTTCTCCTGTTGATTTAAACCTTGTTGTACAGATGGAACATTGGCTGTGGATTATTCTTGCTGCTCTTTTCTTTGGTGAGATACAAACATCAACATGTTTCCTCTGCTTAAATAAATGTGTGAGTCTGATTAATGGTGAGTTTTTAATCATGTTTATTGATCCATCTCTTCCTCTGCATGTTCTGTTCTTCCTCAGAGTGTAAAGGAGAAGACAAAGTGATCCAGGAACAAGGAGATGTCATTGCTGCTGAAGGAGACACAGTTACACTTGACTGTAGATATGAGACCAGTTATGCAGCTACACTGATCTGGTACAAGCAAGAAGTAAATAGTTACCCAAAGTATATGCTCAAATGTGTCTCAGAAACAACAGTTAAAGCTGAAGAATTCAACAACAACAGATTTGATGCAAAAATCAATGAGAAGCAAAAGTCAGCTCCTCTGAAGATCCAGAAGCTTCAGCTGTCTGACTCTGCTGTGTACTACTGTGCTCTGCAGCCCACAGTGACAGGAAACAGCAAAACTCTGTACAAAAACCTTTGGAGCAAAGACAACAGAATACTCCACAACATCCACTAGAGGGAGCCACACACTGTTAAACCTCTGATTCTTGTGTCATTGGACTGATGACAAAGACAACAGAGAAATGAAGCAGTAAAGATCAGAGACAGAGACAGAGCTGCTGTGGAAGCACAGAATTATTTGATTGGCTGAGCTATTAAACTGGCCCCGCCCACTGAAGTTGAGCTCATCCAATGACATTATTTGTTGGTCATTGTGCTGCAGTGGAAGAACATTGTTCATGTGCTGTCTGTCTGGCTTTAATAACTCCAAAGACATGTTGCTGCACCTCTTTTTGCTTCTATCTCACATTATAGGTGAGTTTAAGAACAGGGATTAAAGTTTAGTTGAAGCTGCTGCATTAAGCAGATATACAGACTGCATTTCACTACTTTTCTTCTTTCTTTTTCCAGGACTAACAGCTGGAGACTCAATCACTCCTCAACAACCTGAAGTCACTAAAACAGAAGGAGAATCTGTCAAACTCACATGTGACTATGAGACAAATGCAGGTGGTGCTTTACTTCACTGGTACAGACATCATTCTGACCTTCAGGCTCCTCAGTGTATATTGTGGAAAGGAGCAAGATCAGACAGTCATCTAAAGTATATTCCTGATAAACGATATGACTCAGAAACATCTTCTACATCAACTAATCTGACCATAGCAGCCCTAACCCTGGCAGACACAGCTCTCTACTACTGTGCTCTAGAAACACAGTGATACAAAGTGTAGAAGAGGCTGTACAAAAACCTGAACACAGATATCTGACTACTCTTCAAAGAGGAGGGAAGTGGTATTCAAAGCACAGCTTCATATCAGATGGATTCTGCTAATTCCTGTTTTATCAGAGTCACTGTGGTTACAGCTGCTAATGAAACACTGTGGGAGGATTCACATGAGCAGCAAATCCACATCAACCACAAACCAACTGCAGGAACGTTCAGACACAATAAAAACTGTCAAACATCAAAAGCTGCTCATTTACACTATTTTATATTTAGTGGATGAGGACATGCAGAAATGCAGCAGAAGCAAAATAAACAGAGTAACAGAGGTTTATCTCTTTAAGGTAAAATCTCTCACATGAGGCTAAAAGTCCAACCAGGAAGACCATCTCATGCTTAGTGCAATATGTTGCCATCAGGGTGTGAATTTCATGCTTAAAACACAACCCTGGATGTAGATGTGACTCCGTTACATCTCATGTCTAAATCAGGGGTGTCAAAGCTCAGCTTGCTCAGTGTTTGAGTGTCTAAATGAGTCTCACAGTCCTAATTGTGCACTTGAAGCCATTTATAAATATAACTTATAATTCTTAACCTGTTTGAATTCTTAACCTGCTCACCACAAACAAGCACAAGCAGACATTTTTTGGACTGTTCATAAGTGTTACAGTTTTTCCTATTGATACAAACTTATGGCCATTCATACCACACAAAGAAATCTAGCAACAAACAATTAATGCCCCCAGTACAGGAGCAGAGCGAGAGAACATGTGGTTGAACAGGATGTACCACCAGATGTGTTGTTTATACAAAGACATGTGTGGTATCCACGGAAACGTTAGAATCTCAGCTAAAAGCTCTTAAAACAGTTTCAACGACCACCAAACAGCCAAAACAGCAAACGATTAAAGAGCAGGTAAACAGATTCAACAAAGAGATGTAAACATAATGAGCTGATCGTTCACCCGGCAGCAGGAACACGAACACGCCGCCCGTGATGAAAGTAGACATCTCACTGGAAATGCAGATTCCGATGATTAGACCAACATTCACTGAACCAGCATGAAAGAAGACCAAAACTACACCTCACGTTTGAAAAACATTTTCATGAATTCACTCTTTCTTTGGCTGTTTTGCTTCCACCATGATTCCTGCACATCTCTCTCCCTCTTTCTGCTTTGAGACCATCAAAAATCTCTGTTTTCTGCATTATGTGCTTGCTTATTACACACCAGTCTACCGTTGTGTATGCTGCTGTCGGCCGCTGTTTTTGTTTATTCCCCAAAATGGCTTCTGACAAGAAAGCCTCATTTTTGCTTTTCAATACAGAAGAAATTTCAGCTTTCACAAATGATGCCAAACTACAAAGTGCTCAGCTGTGTCTCTAACAAAACCTCTGTGACTTTGTGAGAAACAGAAAAGTTGATCTTTTTCACTTTCTGCTATAGAAGTTTTAGATTTTTTACAACTACAGTTAAAAAAAACTGGACAGTTTGGGCAATGAGCTCCCAGAACTTCTTCTGTCGTTGTATTTCTCACAGTTCTTCATGTAACTTATTTACACTGACAGAAAAATTCACCAGTCTTGCCTACTTAACATCAAAGTGGGCTGTATGTGTCATGTGGTGTAAAATGAGTTTGATACCCCTCGTCTAAACCTCTGTAGCACAGGGGTGTTTCAGAAAGACGGAGGTCAGTGCTGATGGGAACAAGAGCAGTACATGTCTGACCTGTTCTGGAAGCACTGGTTTCAGAAGTATCTGCCTCAACTTCAGGACAGTCAGAATTGTCAGAGAACCAAAAAAAGCATCGCTCCTGGAGATGTTATCATCATGACTAAGTGCCTCGGTACTCATAGCTGACTGAAAGACATACTTCCTGACAGCAGATGGCTTGTATAGTGGCTATACATTAACACAAGGATTATCTCGATAGGCTCATCGCAAAGATGTCTTCTTCAAGAACAAAAGGAGCTATGAGGAGCTGCTTTGACCTTTGCCCTTGTTGGAGACGCTGACTTTTGTATTGATATAGACCTATTCTTATTCCAAACACATCTGGGACTCAAGCTTTTGTTCTTTAAATATTTACATTAATTGACTTTGACACAAGGATTTGTGATATTTTTGTTGATGTTATTTCTCCTATGTGGTGGTACGGTATAATTACTGGTGTTGAATAACTGTGGGCTGGAATATTCGAGTCATTCATGTCAGTTTCTGTCAGTATTTCTAAAAAATTTAAATTAACAATGTCATATTTTTATCATGATATGTTATTTTGCGATAATTATCTTTATCATCTTTATCACCAAGCCCACCATTATTTCCATTTACCCCTAGTTTATCTTATCCTGCACTACTTACAACCACCGTGAGCCTCATGAAGCTTGGTTGGATAACAGATGAGCTCAAAGGCAGCTGTCCTCAGCTCTGAGAGGATCCAAGGAAGAAGGAAAACGATCTTTCCCTCAGGCTGTGGCCTCATGTGGCTACTTGGCTCAGAGAGCAGAGGTCTCCTAACACCTCTGCAGGTACAGGAGTGAGGTCTTGAGTGACCTCATCCCTTCATGCAGACTTTTTCTCTTTGCTGCCCCTCCTGTGCAGGTATTTAAAAAAACAAACAAACAAACAAACAACCAGTGCATGCTGGTCCTATACCTGCTTACCCTATCTATACAACCTGAGATTTCCATATTCTATCTTGACTTTTTAATCACCCCCCCCAATGAAATGAAAAACAGCAGTGAAACAAATAGAGCAATAAAAATATACAAATATATAATAGCTTCAACATCTGCCATTTATTTAAAACCAAACAGCTCATACATGTTATTTCACACCATAAGACACTAATAAAGTAACAACTGTCAGTTATTTATCCCCCACTATGTACCATAATATCTCAGTTTGGACCCACATAAAACATTTGTAGCTACAAACCTAACAAATCAGCTTCATCTATCGAATCTATCCAGAGTTCAGAGAAAACCATTGGTGATTGGTGTTTCTATATGGTCAAAGTTAAACATCAATTATCAAAAATCAGTACCAGCAGGACACCCAGAGAAAAATCTGAAATGGCCAAAAAATAATTTAGTGCGTGCATCTCTAGTTCCAACATACTCTAAGACTTCTCAGCTGTGTGAGTTTTCATGTGGCGCAAGAGCTGACTACTATAGGTGAACATTTCCCCACATGTTTTACAATGATGTGGTTTCTCTCCTGTGTGCATTCTTATGTGCACCGACAGGTAACTACTACGTGTGAACATTTTCCCGCACATTTTACAAGGATATGGTTTCTCTCCTGTGTGAGATCTTACGTGCTCCAGCAAACGACTACTGCGTGTAAACATTTTTCCACATGTTTGACATGGATACGGCTTCTCACTTGTGTGGATTCTCATGTGGACAGTCAAAGTACTCTTCTGACTAAAACGATGCCCACACATTTCACAAGAATACGGTTTCTCACCTGTGTGGATTCTGTAATGTCGTTTCATTTCATAATTATCTTTAAAGCATTTTCCACAAACGTCACATTTTAAAAACTTTTTAGCTGTGTCAAAATTATACTGACTCCCTGATCTGGGAGGAAATTCTTGACTTTCATTTTTATTTCCAGTTGATCCTGGATCTGCACTCCTGCTTTCTTCCTGATCCTGGCTCTCAGCTACAGCAGAGCCTCCTTCTGATTCACTGTGGTCTCTTTCCTCGTTAGCAGCAGGCACCATTAAGGTATCAGTCTCCTCCTTCAATCCAAGCTCCTCTCCCTCCTCACTCCTGCAGAGTTCCTCCTGTTCCTCTTTAATCTGTGGAGGTTCTGGCTCTTCCTGGCCCAGGCTGGAGCTCCTCTCCTGGTCACAGAGCTGCAGCTCAATGAGAACCTCCTCCTCCTTACAGACAGGCTGCTGCGGGATGTCTGGAGGGACTAAAGGAGACAACAAAAACAAAAGTGAACTGAACATGATTCTCTGAAATGCACAAAAGGTTTCCACTTGTTGTCAGTGCTGCAAATCGCTACCTTATCGTGGTGGAGGGGTTTGTGTGTTGTGTTGTCTGGGGGCTTTTCCCCCCTGGAAGGGTCTCATGTGGCAAATTGGTCCAGGGTAAGGGACTAGACAAAGAGAGATTCAGAAGACCCCTATGAATACCACACTGGTGCTCCACAGGGGTGTGTACTGTGCCCTCTCCTGTACTCACTCTACACCTACGACTGCACAGCCACTAACAGCTCCAACATCATTGTGAAGTTTGCGGACGACACTACAGTGGTGGGTCTTATCACCAACGGTGATGAGACGGCTTACAGGGAGGAGGTCAGCGCCCTGACCCACTGGTGTCAAGACAACCATCTCACCCTCAACGTCGCAAAGACAAAGGAGTTGATAGTGGACTTCCGGAGGTGCAGAGAAGTACACACCCCCATCACCATCAACGGCGCTGCTGTGGAGAGAGTGAGCAGCTTCCGGTTCCTTGGAGTACATCTGGCTGAGGATCTTACGTGGTCAGTACACACAAACAAAACAGTGAAGAAGGCGCAGCAGCGCCTCTTCTTTCTCAGGAGACTGAAAAGATTCGGCATGAGCCCCCGCATCCTCAGGACCTTCTATCACTGTGCCATTGAGAGCATCCTCACTGGATGCATCACCACCTGGTATGGCAACAGCACCGCCTACAACTGCAAAGCTCTCCAGAGAGTAGTGCGGTGCTCTGAACGGATAATTGGAGGTGAGCTTCCCTCCCTCCAAGACATCTACAGGAAGCGCTGCCTGAGGAAAGCGGGGAGGATCATCAAGGACTCCAGTCACCCCAGCCATAAACTGTTCAGACTGCTTCCATCAGGAAGGAGGTTCTGCAGCATCCGGTCCCGTACCAGCAGACTGAGAGACAGCTTCTTCCACCAGGCCATCAGACTGCTGAACACGTCATAGACACCTCAGCTTCACTACTGGAACTTCAACATTATGCACTCCACACTGTATATAAATGCCACTGTTTTGCACATATTCAACTCTGTATATTTTATTCCTACTCCTTTTCAGACCAAACATTGTTACATTATGTCAGACGATTTTGTTTTATTTCATTATATATTTTTTGTTTATCTGAACACATACGTGTGTGTGTGTGTATATCTACATATATATTCGTATCTGTAAATGAAAATATATGTAGTGTGTATATATTGTTTTTTGTTTTATATGTCTGAAACAAATAAAGATACAATACAACACAATACAATATATTTTATTATTATTATTATTATTTTATTTTATTTTTTTTACTATTTAATTTGTAAAAATGTGTATACACACACACACACACACACACACACACACACACACGTAGGAAAATATTTAGTATACACATCCAGAAATGCATACACTATTATATATTGTACATATATTTATTAGTTTCAGGTTGGCCATTCTTGTATTTTGCTCGTTTGTGTTGTTGTGTTTGCACATCTCTGTTGCTTGTGGGGCTCGCACACAAGAATTTCACTCGCATGTGCTGTGCCAGTGTGCCTGCACATGTGATGTGACAATAAAAGTGATTTGATTTGATTTGATTTGAGTGTAAGATCAAGGGAACAGTTCACCCTTCCTTGGATAGGGTTACCAGAGCCCTGCCCTGGAGCCAGGCATGGGGAAGGGTGTTCATGGGCAAGCGTCTGGTGACCGGGCCTTAGTCCATGGGGCCCAGCCTGAAAACGGGACACAGGCCCATCGTCCTGCAGGCCCACCACCTGCAGGAGGCGGTGTAAGGAACCCAACCTCTAGGAGCGGAGCGGAGCGGAAGCCCTGGTGGACCGATCCCTGGCTACCAAGACTGGCAATTGGGACATGGAATGTCACCTCTCTGCGGTGACAATGGGGAAGGAGCCTGAGCTAGCCTGCCTACTCAAAAGTAGGCCGATAGAAGCCAGACGTGTCTCCCTGCCAGCGGCTTAAAATAGTTTCTGGTGACTTGTATCAAGGTGTTACCCTACTGTGACACAAACTCAAACTCTTTCAGGTACCTGTAATCAAGGGAGGTGAAAACTGTTTTTCTCGCTATGATAGCATATAATCGATATTATGTGGTACAATCAACCTTCACTTTTCTCTGGTGGTATATTCAAGGGAGCAAACACTGAAAAATGTAGCCTAAAGAAAATGGCATGAGGTAAAGCTAGTATTGTTTTTAGTCAAAATCATGAATTCACGAACGTAGAGTGAGTATAGTTCATGACAGTGGAGGGATGGATGAATGTTACTGCACTAACTGAGTTTACAGAAAAGCACGTGTGCTCCCCTGTCCTCCTCCTGTGTAACACACCTGATAAACCACACACATGTACCTGGATTAGCTGATTTCATGAGACTGATGCTGCTAACCCTAACCCTCCCAGGGGGGGCACTTCACAGGTGTTTATAGCTAATGCAGTGATGTAGCCGCCATTCTGGATCAGGACATGGCACACGATACATGACTATATCAGCTACTTCCACTGGAAACTGTGGTGACAGCAAAAAAGTCCATTTTTTACTTCAACAGAGACTGCTTACTAAGATATTTCCTTATATTAAAAAAATTTATTTATTTATCAGATTTTCTGTCATGTTTAATGCTGCACACTGTAGACCAGGGGTCTCAAACTTAAACGAGCTGTGGGCCACTGCTGGCACTGTCATCTCATTGGAGGGCAACTTTAGTGATCAAGTAGTACAAAAACAAACAAACAAACAAACAGCCACAAATATTTCTGAAAATGTTTGTTTTTAAAATTTCAAATATTCTACAACAGGGCCGTGCAGAGAGGTTTAAAGGGGCGGGTGCTCAAAGTTAAAAAGGGGCACATTGAACCAGGCTGAATAACAACAACACACATTCATCAAGAATCTAATATGGGAAGGGCAGGGCTGTGTTGATCTGAGACTGTAGACATTAAAAAGTCCACAGGAGAGATGGTAGCTGATTAAACAAGTGTCATGAGATAATAACAAAATGCAAAGATTGGTGACAGCGCTTGGAACCATAAGGCAACAAAAAACTGTGAGAAATAATTTAGGCTCTGCCTGTGAATCACTCTTTGCTTCTCTTCTTCCTTCCATCATTTCATATATCACTCTCCACTTGCTGTCTATCTGAGAACAAGGCACAACTTGCTATTGCAATAAACTATAATCTAATTATCCACACCTAACAACTCCTGCACTTAATCTATAATAAAATGATGACAGAAAAATGTTATAGCCCTGCCTTTAGTAGCCTCACACAGCTCCTGCTGTTTCCTCCTCATGTCCTTACCAGCCATGTCTGGACAATGTTATATCATGAGTAATAATTTAAAATAATCCATATACATAAAACACACACATGCACACACAGTGACATTTTAGACCTTCTTCAGAATACTGTATATACTATGGGCATCCTTACATTATTATTTATTACTAGAGCTACAATAATAAAGCAATGAGGAGGGGGAAGTAATAAATATGAAATAATGTATTTATGATGATTCCATTTGTTTCACTATCCACTCTGTGCAGGGCAAAGCTTATTACATGTTTAAACTGCAGAGATACAATCATTTTACTGCTGTAAAATCCAAATTTTGTCTTATTTAAAATATAAATCTAATATAATCTGCTTCTTAATGTATGTTCTTTAAAATACAGCGTGTGTTTTTAATATATTATAATTATAATAATGCATAATTATGTGGACATGCATATTAGATCGTTTTTTAGTGAAATATAATCCCTCCAGAAAGGCAGGAAAAGCCCGGAAACTTACTTTAAAACTAAATATGTTCCCTAAAACGGTGACAGAGCTACAGACCCATGACAGCCTTACACAGGTAGCCAGCAGCTGTGACCAGCACTACCTGTGCAGTTAATAAAAGGACAGGTAATGTTTGTCGCGCTGTTGCACACACAGCACGCTCGTTTGTTTCAGTTCGTCAGTTGCAACAAGACAGCTTACCAACGTGTACGTAATAAGCTAATACTCCTGGGTGCTACACACTACAGTGTACGCTGTACACCTACTTACTGGTTGTGTCGCATCAGTCTGTGTCTCTGAGTTAACTTGTGTTTCTCCTACAGCTCCGGACCGCAAAAAATGCGCGTGCTCTTTGTGAGCTCGTTCCCGGCTCGTAACCAGCGCGTTCTGCCGTCGAGGGCGACCATTGGTTAAATGTGATCATGTGACTGATGCAAGCCAGATCCTTTTATTTAGCAAAACTGTGATTAATAGTTAAATATTATTGTTGAGGGGCACAGACAGGACTCCGCACTCACACACACATAAAAAAAAAATATATATACATATTTTTTTAAAAGTTGCCTTATCAAAAGGGCACTTTGGGCACCCATCAGGAAAGGGGCGGGTGCTCAAGCCCCTCTAGCCCCCCCCCCCCCCTCCCTCCCTCACGTGCCTGTTCTACAACAAGACAAAACAGCAAACATGAACACACATTTCTTTGTCCCACTCTTCACTAACTGCAGCCTTCACTGATCTACCAAACAAACCCATCGGTCCTCTCTTCCTGTTCAGACACGTGGCAGCACTTCTATCATTTTGTTTGTATTTAACAAAATAAAAATGCAGACATAAGAGAACACATTCGTCTTTGACTCTCTCCCTGAACTCACACCTCAACATGTTTGTACTCTTTGCTCATATTGCCTTCATATCAAATCATTTTTGGCTTTTAAAGAACTTATTTTAACATTGCACTCAACAACAAACAAATCCTCCCTAACACAAAAAGTCATTTTAACGGCCAAATTGCAATATATAAGTAAGGAGGGGTGACGTGGGCTGCAAGTGGCCCCCGGGCCGCGAGTTAGAGACCCCTGGTGTAGACAACCATAGAGACATTTACTAATGTCTGCTACATAACTACTACTTCACTTCAAATAAATAATATTAAAATACATTTATTATTATGAATATCTGGTCACCTGACATTATTTGCTCTATCAAAGACAGTTTCACTTCATCATCTTCCTCTTTCTTAAATTTATACTTCATCCTCACAGCGCAGTCCTGTCCTCTGTTTGCTCTTTGTTAGCTCACATCTCCAAAAAGTCCTCACAATCAGAAACGTCCCGCAGAGCTGTGATCAGGATCCTCCCTCAGAGGGACACTCACCTGTCCTGTGCAGCTTGATTTGGGGTTTCCAGGTGATATCCAGCAGTCTGCGCTGACGGTCGATCTCTTCCTCGTACTGGACGATCGTTTTTTCAAACTCCAAGAATATTTGTTCAGCAGCAGCAGTTAGTCGCTCGTTGATGAACTCTCTCAGATACTGAACTGAAGGCATCGTTGATGCCGCAGCTCACACACTCAGCTCACACACTCAGCTCACACACATAAATTGCGCCCTAACGCACAGAAATTGCTCCACGTTCAGTCCGCACAGGTGTGAATGTCTCATAAAGTCTAAATTAAGCCTTTGAAGACGCAACAGCCTTGCTGCTCGCGCGACACACAAGAAACGGAACCACTTCCGCCTTTTCCTTGTTTACTTCCGCCTGCTGTCACACAGAGCGCTTCCTGTCGATGAGGAAAGTTGCTTTGAATTCCGCTCTCGTGTCTGTATGTTCTTTTAAATTCCCAGTTTGTTCTTCAAATAGAAGATGAAAAATACACAAACATATACCAGAGCTCCCGCACATCAATGAATTAATAAAGTTCATAACTGCGCTAAAATAAAGGTCACAATAATCTTTATTAAGCCTTTTTCTGACATTGTGCTCACATTAAGGTGAAGGTGACATTTGAACATGAACAAACTGTCTGAATGTGAGATTCACCAAATCGACCCGATGAGCTGCAACTTTCTGCAGCTAAATGAAGATAAGACTGAACATGCAGAGATATGAGAGGAGGAAGAGGCTGAAGGAGGAGGAAGAGGCTGAAGGAGGAGCAACACTGTCACAGAGCAGAAAAGGACTCCCACTGTCAGATACATTCAATATGTGAAGCATACAGAACAGATAGTGTGTGGAAGATGCTGTCACTGCATTACTGGCTCATGTTTCCTTTGTTTGTGATCACACTAACAGGTCGGTTAAAGCAGGAAGAAGAAATGTCTTTAAAGGATCTGTTTGCTAGAAATCACTGGAACAGGCGCTCACAGTTTAACATCGTCTTTAACAACATTTATCTCTTCCTTTAGGTGTCAGCTGTGATCAACTCACTGCAGTCAAGGATGAAGAGTCCACTGTAGAAGGAAACACTCTCACTCTGTCCTACAGATTCTCTGGACAAGCTAATGTCAATGATTATTTCTTCTGGTATCGACAATATCCTGGAAACCCACCAGAGTTCCTGATCTCTCATTTGGGAAATGGAGATTTATTGAAGCGAGAATTCTCCAGAGTGTCTTTTAAAGTCGTTGATGATCAAAGACAAATAACGATCTCCTCTGCTGCAGTGTCTGACTCTGCTGTGTACTACTGTGCTCTGCAGCCCACAGTGACAGGAAACAGCAAAACTCTGTACAAAAACCTTTGGAGCAAAGACAACAGAATACTCCACAACATCCACTAGAGGGAGCCACACACTGTTAAACCTCAGTGCTTTGGTTGGATATAATCCCTTCTTTTCACTCCACTTCACTAGTGTGACATGTGACTCAGTCCACTGTAAATCATTAAGTGCTGTTGTAAGTTTTGTGAGTCTAAAGTAAGCAAGTATAGCAGAAACTAGGTGATTTATTATTTCTCATAAAGAGTTATTCTTGGCCTGATATGAACCATTTAGCAAACTGAGCGTGTTGAGCATCAATTTTTGTGGCTTCAGTTTTACTCTCACAATAACACCTGAAGAAAGAACTTTTCAAACAGCCTGTGTACAGACTGAAAGCTGGGACACCAAGTTCCAAAAAGTTGATTCTGTTCATCAGTGTGAGAAACGATTCGTCACTCATCCAGGTGACTTCTTCAGTCTCAGCTGACTCTAGGTTTCCTCAACTTTATAAACAGTACATTTGCACAACTGCTGATCAAAGAAATGGCTTTGGGACATCAAGGGTTATACAACAATGTATTTTAGTCCCTTTGCAATCCGGTATTATGAAGCTGTCAGCTGAGGACCTGTAAGGAGTCTGTTTTTCAAATAATGACTCAGACGCTGGTCCAGTTACATGAAAATAGTAATTAGTTACTAATTACTGGTTACTTCTCAAAGAAAGTAATCTTGTTACTTTACTGATTACTTATATTCAAAAGTAATTAGTTACTTATTACTTAGTTACTTTTTAAAAACATGATACACAAGCTCAGTACGTAATAAAGAAATAGACCTTTAGCCCATAATCCATCATATGAAACTGAATCAAATGAAAGTCTCTTTCTAAAATTTGTTTTATTAGTATTAATCTTTTAACTTTATGCATCAAGCAAAAATTAAATTATATGCAACAGTCTTTGACTTGAAGAAACGTGTTTAACATTTAAACCTATTTTCTGCATATTCCAGCATAAAATAAAGTTTTGTGTTTACACTTTTTCAAATAGATGCAAGTAAAACACAGCAAAAATAAATAAAATGAAAGATTCAGCAGCACTGAGTCCTGTCGCTCTTAAATCTATTGTCACCTGTTTAGCAGGAGTGGGGCGGGTGGAGGTTTTCCCACAGCGGTCGTGTCAGTGGGGGCATCCGGGTGTCTGTCTGTGAATGTCACATTCCCGTGGCAGCGTGCTCGCACAGATTTGAAGTTTAATTTTTTGCTGTAGATTCAGTAAAAGGACTCGATGTTACGGTCCCTGATAATGCATTGCTTCAGATGGAGAGACTCTTGAGGGACGGCTGTTATGAGGAAAGCCCAGAAACTTTGTCAGCAGCACGCATCGTTGTGCCTCAACTTTCGGTCTTTTACCCAGGCTAATCTGCCATTTTCCTTCCTTGGTTAGGTTTAGGGATTAGAGATCTGATCTAGATTATCATTTTAAATTTGGGACACATCATCAGTTGTGGACCTTGGATTCATCGGGTGTTTCGGCCATTATCACCAGACACCCTCATCCAAGGAGGCCCTGCCAGGGTTGGTCAGGCCCCGGAGTGTCAGTGGTTTGTGTTAAATTGTTATTTCTCTCCTTCTTTCTTCTGTTTAGTTTCCTACAGTTTATTTTCTATCTATTTCTATCTACTGCAACTGAGAAATAATATTTACCTCTTTAGCATTTATGGAGCCTAACTTCTTCAAAGGGATAGAAAAGGTGATCGAGAGAAGTAAGACAAACGGGACAAGATAGGAGAGAGAAGAGCCGGAAGGGGGGCGCCCGGTCTGGCTTCCCACACCTCCCCGCCGGATCGGGCTGTACGCTCTACCTCCCCACTGCCTCCCAAAAAAGGGAAGAAGAACAGAATATTTATTTTCTCATGGTTAGCTGACTGCCTTAGCTCCCCAAGTGATGTCAGCCCTTTTTAACCATGGCCAGTGACTGCTCCTCTCAGCACTGTTAGCTAGTTCTCTTATAGCCTGCTGTTGCGCCTGTCCTCTGATCCCAGTCTCTCTGAGCAGTTTTGCTGTTGGCCACAAAGCCCCTGCACCCCACTTCCACCGGGCCCACCATGATCTTCCAGCCTCTCTCCTCTGCCTCAGCTGTTGTTGGCATAGCGCAGCTTCTTACGCTCAAATGCTCCCTCAATTGCTTCCTCCCATGGAAGTTTTCTGCCCACACAGAGTGTACAGTGGACGCTAATATTTTTGTCACTCTTTACAGACTCAAATTCAAAGTAATGCGATTACTTCCACACTTTAAACACTGCGTGTTTGTACTCTCTCCATCACACCATATTATACATGTTGATCTGCACACGTCTGTTGCTGCCACGGACGTCACTGTCATGAGACACATTCACAAACAAAATCACAGTTTAGTAATGCAGCATGGCTACGGGAAAGTAACAGTAATCTAATTACTTTTTTGCAATACTGCTCATCTCTAATGTCCACTTCTCAGCGTGCAACAGGAACTCTGTGCTGTAGAGGGAGTAACACATGGTTGTATTCAATTCAGGTTTATTTATATAGCACCAAACAGTCACCTCAATGGGCTGAACACTGTAAGGTAAAGATCATCATCATCATCATCAACTTTATTTATAAAGCACTTTAAAACAACCACAGCTGACACAAAGTGCTGTACACTGGAACTGTAAAATAAAATTACATGAGATATAAATAAAAACAAATAAAAGAGTGAAATCATTAATTAAATAACTACTTCAATTAAAAGAGAAACTAAGTCTCACTGAGGTTAGAAGCCAAGGAATAAAAGTGGGTTTTAAGACGGGATTTAAAAGTGGACAGTGAAGGCGCCTCTCTAACATGCATGGGCAAATTATTCCATAATTTTGGAGCCACGATAGAGAAGGCCCCGCCCCCTCTGAGCTTCCTCCTGGATCTCGGTACCTCCAGGAGCAGCTGGTCAGCTGACCTGAGAGACCGACAGGGTATGTGGGGATGAAGAAGCTCAGAGAGGTAAGGCGGGGCAAGACTGAAGGCATTTAAAAACAAACATGAGAATTTTAAAATGAACTCTAAAAGACACAGGCAGCCAGTGCAGAGAGGCCAGCACGGGGGTTATATGCTCTCTTTTAAGAGTTCCTGTTAGGAGTCGTGCAGCCGCATTTTGAACCAGCTGCAGACGTGAGAGCAACGACTGACTGACCCCCACATAAAGTGAGTTACAGTCCAGGCGGGAAGAAATAAAAGCATGGATCACTGTTTCAAGGTGCTGCCTCGAAAGAAAAGATTTTACTCTTGCCAGTTGCCTTAAATGATAAAAACTGGACTTCACCACTGCTCTGATTTGGTTGTCCAATTTAAAATCACTGTCCAACTTAAAACCAAGGTCAGTAACAACAGATTTAAAATAGACTTCCAGGGATCCTAAAACAACAGAGGAGGACTCACAGGGACCACTGGGTCCAAACACCAACACTTCTGTTTTCTTTTCATTAAAATTTTAAAAGTTTAGAGCCAACCAAGCTTTAATGTCATCTAGACATGTCAAGAGAGGTTTTATGGAGATGCCATCCTTGTGCTTTAGTGGCAAACAAATTTGGCAGTCATCGGCATAACAATGAAATGAGATCCCGGGCCTTCTAAAGATACAGTAAAAAGAGTAGTGGCCCTAAAATTGAGCCCTGTGGGACGCCGCATGACAGAGGAGCAGAAGACGATTCGTAACCGAGAAGGCTGACAGAGAAAGTTCTGTCTGACAAATAAGACCTAAACCAATTAAGTGCAGTGCCACCAATACCCACTACATCACTTAATCGAGAAGTTAGAATATTGTGGTCTACGGTGTCAAAGGCAGCAGTTCGGTCGAGCAAGACAAGAACAACATGGCTACCAGAATCACATGCCAGAAGGATGTCATTAAAAACCCTTAATAATGCAGATTCTGTGCTATGAAGTGTTTTAAAACCTGACTGAAAAACCTCAAAGATGCCATTACCATCTAGAAAATCTTTCAGATGACTAAAAACTATTTTCTCTAAAACCTTGGAGACTAAAGGCAGCTTGGAAATAGGCCTATAGTTCGCTAAAACTGTGTGATCAAGGCCAGGTTTCTTAAGCAGTGGCTGCACTACTGTATGTTTGAAATTTGGAGGAACCATACCAGAAGACAGACTGCTGTTAATAATGTCAAGGACAGACTGCCCTATACCAGGAAAAATTTCTTTAAAGAATCGTGGAGGGAAAGGACCACGAGGGGAACCTGTGGGCTTAATATGGCGAACCACATCCTCTAAAGTGGAGAGCGTCACAAGCTCAAACTGAGTGAAAACAGCAGTGCAAGGGACAGAGACAGAGGGCTCACAGTCAGGAGCTGTGATAAGAGCCCTGGTGGTGACAACCTTTTCAATAAAAAGTTCAGAAAATCATTGCAAATCTTAGGAGAAACTTCCAAACAGACATTCAGTGGAGTATTAAGAACAGAGACAGAGAGAAAACCCCAACAATAACATAAACACCTATGAGCAAGCAAAGGCAACAGTGGGAAGGAAAAACTCCCTTTTAACAGGAATAAACTTCAAGCAGGAAAAGGCTCAGGGAGGGGCGGTCATCAGGTGAGAGGAGGAAGCCAGGACAAAGTCACGCTGTGGCAGAGAGCCAGAGATTAACAACTAATGATTAAACGCAGAGAAGAGTAAGTTTGTCTCACCAAACACAGTTGGTGTCTTAGAACAAGAACACTGTCAGGAGTTTCAGAAGTTTTCCTGTTGCTCATTTTAAAACTATAATTGAAGCTCTGTGCTGTTAACTTTGTAAACTTCTTTTTGTTGCTCGAACATGTTTCAGTTAGACCATGTGTGCAGGATGCAGTCGGAGCTCTGCAGGCTCCTCCTTCAGTCTGACCTTCTTGATGATAATGATGATGATGATGACTGCAGCATCACTGTCAAAGCTTCATCAGCCTGAATGGAAACAGAGCTCAGCAAGAGGAGGAGCTACAGCAGTAAACATGAACGGCTTCATTTAGGAGCTGAAGAGCTGCTGTGTTCTCTCTATTGTTCATTCAGTCCAAGAGAAAATCATGTTGCTGCTTTTCATTTGGATGATGATAGTCTCCTTTCAGACTGGTGAGTCATCAAAAGATGGAGTGAGATGTAAAAGGAGATGATGGACATGAAAATATCTGGATGTTGTTTGAATTGATTCACTTTTTATAAACTAAGTTTAAAGATGCAGAAACATGATGGTGAAATATGTCTTTGTTGTTTTCAGGATCCTCTGAGGATTTACTGACACCATCTAAAGATGTAGTGACGAGTTTGGAAGGAGGCACTGTGACTCTCTCCTGCAACTATTCAGGCTCTGAAACTTACTTCTTTTGGTACCAACAGAAACCTAATTCACATCCAGACTTTCTCATCGCCTACTATTCAAAGCAAACAGAAAAGCTGAAGTTTATACATGACAAAGAAAAACAGCAGTTTCATCTGGAGATCTCCTCTGCTGCAGTGACAGACTCTGCTGTGTACTACTGTGCTCTGCAGCCCACAGTGACAGGAAACAGCAAAACTCTGTACAAAAACCTTTGGAGCAAAGACAACAGAATACTCCACAACATCCACTAGAGGGAGCCACACACTGTTAAACCTCTGATTCTTGTGTGACTGATGACAAAGACAACAGAGAAATGAAGCAGTAAAGATCAGAGACAGAGACAGAGCTGCTGTGGAAGCACAGAACTGTTTGATTGGCTCAGCTATTACACTGGCCCCGCCCACTGAAGTTGAGCTCATCCAATGACATTATTTGTTGGTCATTGTGCTGCAGTGGAAGAACATTGTTCATGTGCTGTCTGTCTGGCTTTAATAACTCCAAAGACATGTTGCTGCACCTCTTTTTGCTTCTATCTCACATTATAGGTGAGTTTAAGAACAGGGATTAAAGTTTAGTTGAAGCTGCTGCATTAAGCAGATATACAGACTGCATTTCACTACTTTTCTTCTTTCTTTTTCCAGGACTAACAGCTGGAGACTCAATCACTCCTCAACAACCTGAAGTCACTAAAACAGAAGGAGAATCTGTCACACTCACATGTAGCTATGAGACGAGTGAAAGCAGTCTTCTACTTCACTGGTACAGACATGATTCTGACCTTCAGGCTCCTCAGTTTATACTCTGGAAAGGAGCAAGATCATGGAGTGGCAATGAATATATTCCCAATAATCGATATGAATCAAAAACATCACATACAACAACTGATCTGACCATAGCAGCCCTAACCCTGGCAGACACAGCTCTCTACTACTGTGCTCTACAAACACAGTGATACAAAGTGTAGAAGAGGCTGTACAAAAACCTGAACACAGATATCTGACTACTCTTCAAAGAGGAGGGAAGTGGTATTCAAAGCACAGCTTCATATCAGATGGATTCTGCTAATTCCTGTTTTATCAGAGTCACTGTGGTTACAGCTGCTAATGAAACACTGTGGGAGGATTCACATGAGCAGCAAATCCACATCAACCACAAACCAACTGCAGGAACGTTCAGACACGAAGACATAAAAAATACAAAATTATAAGTAAACAAACTTTTATTACAGCAATATAAAGGAAAAACTAAATTCACTGCATGATTTTATCTCAGGACACTAAGGCAGACACAGAGGAAACTGTTTGTCTTTTCCTGGACTACAATCCAGGATCGAACCATGTTCTCAACAATTGAATGTTGTCCTTCAGCAGTTATACAAACCCAATTCCAAAAAAGTTGGGACTTTGTGTAAAATGGAAATAAAAACAGAATACACATCTCAGAAACACGTTTTATTCAAAATAGGACAGAAAAAACAAAATGTGGAAAAAACTACAATTATAAGAAAACTATGAACTTGTTTTGACTTTAATGCAGCGACATGTTTCACGATGGAACAACAAAGGCTGGAGAATTAAGTGGTGCTAAAGAAAACAGGTGGAGGAGCATTTTGAAAACAGTAAGGTTCATTTGTAGGGCTACAATGATTCGTCGACATAATCGATCACACGACATAGAAATTTCTTGTCACATCTTAAAACCACATAAATGTTTTTTTTGTTTTTATTTAAACTAAAACACACTACAGGAAGCTGTGGGGGCAGTATCACCTACAGTGGGGCAAAAAAGTATTTAGTCAGCCACCGATTGTGCAAGTTCCCCCACTGAAAATGATGACAGAGGTCAGTAATTTGCACCAGAGGTACACTTCAACTGTGAGAGACAGAATGTGAAAAAAAAATCCATGAATCCACATGGTAGGATTTGTAAAGAATTTATTCGTAAATCAGGGTGGAAAATAAGTATTTGGTCACCTCAAACAAGGAAAATCTCTGGCTCTCACAGACCTGTAACGTCTTCTGTAAGAAGCTTTTCTGACCCCCACTCGTTACCTGTATGAATGGCACCTGTTTGAACTCATCATCTGTATAAAAGACACCTGTCCACAGCCTCAAACAGTCAGACTCCAAACTCCGCCATGGCCAAGACCAAAGAGCTTTCGAAGGACACCAGGAAAAGTATTGTAGACCTGCACCAGACTGGGAAGAGTAAATCTACAATAGGCAAGCAGCTTGGTGTGAAAAAATCAACTGTGGGAGCAATCATCAGAAAATGGAAGACATACAAGACCACTGATAATCTCCCTCGATCTGGGGCTCCACGCAAGATCTCATCCCGTGGGGTCAAAATGATCATGAGAACGGTGAGCAAAGATCCCAGAACCACACGGGGGGACCTGGTGAATGACCTGCAGAGAGCTGGGACCAAAGTAACAAAGGTCACCATCAGTAACACACTACAACGGCAGGGAATCAAATCCCGCAGTGCCAGACGTGTTCCGCTGCTGAAGCCAGTGCATGTCCAGGCCCGTCTGAAGTTTGCCAGAGAGCACATGGATGATACAGCAGAGGATTGGGAGAATGTCATGTGGTCAGATGAAACCAAAGTAGAACTTTTTGGTATAAACTCAACTCGTCGTGTTTGGAGGACGAAGAATACTGAGTTGCATCCCAAGAACACCATACCTACTGTGAAGCATGGGGGTGGAAACATCATGCTATGGGGCTGTTTTTCTGCCAAGGGGACAGGACGACTGATCCGTGTTAAGGACAGAATGAATGGGGCCATGTATCGTGAGATTTTGAGCCAAAACCTCCTTCCATCAGTGAGAACTTTGAAGATGAAACGAGGCTGGGTCTTCCAACATGACAATGATCCAAAACACACCGCCCGGGCAACAAAGGAGTGGCTCCGTAAGAAGCATTTGAAAGTCCTGGAGTGGCCTAGCCAGTCTCCAGACCTCAACCCCATAGAAAATCTGTGGCGGGAGTTGAAAGTCCGTGTTGCTCGGCGACAGCCCCAAAACATCACTGCTCTCGAGAAGATCTGCATGGAGGAATGGGCCAAAATACCAGCTACTGTGTGTGCAAACCTGGTAAAGACCTATAGTAAACGTTTGACCTCTGTTATTGCCAACAAAGGTTATGTTACAAATAGGGCTGAACAATTATGGAAAATAATCTAATTGCGATTTTTTGCCCCAATATTGCGATTGCGATGCGATATGCGATTATTTTTTAAGGTCTTTGTCTTCTGTATTATTAAACAAAGACAAGCAATACATCATATAGTATGGCCAATACTATATTACATTAATTTTAAACTGTTCTTTCCTGGAAGACAGACCTCTGTTATGATGACATGAGGTGATGCATGAATTGATGACTGACATTTTTATTTAACTTCTTCAATCACAACAGTATATTTGAACATACACAATAGTTTATTTTTAGCTTACAAACATCTGAGCATAAAGTGCTGACAAGGAACCCTGGTGTAAACATTAAAATGAAAGTCAGTACAATGTGCAGATTGCAGAAATATACATAAACAAAATCAGTGGCTTTACCACACTCAGTTTTTCGACATCTGTGAACTACTAGACAGTCATTCAATTAAAAAAATAATATTAAATAAATAAAACTAATAAATAAAAAATACACACATCTTACTGATCTCTGCAGTCAGTAACATTACACATAAAGTGCAAACATAATAGCAATTGTATAAACACACACACAAACACGCCTTTAAAGTTTAAAGGCGTGAAATTGGACGGTCTAGTTCTGATTAGCGTCACCGCTGTCTCGGTGGAGTTTAATAAACTCGGCCGTCTGCTTCTTGCTATCTAAAATATAACCAGACACTGGTGTAAATTCTCGACTGTCTCATACTTCTGTTTAATAAGTTTTCTGTTTGACGTTTAGTCAGCTGTGTGAAAACCAAGGAGGAACCCACCCGGGGGATTAATAAAGTTTTATTTTATCTAATCTAATAACTTTAATCTCAGCCAAACCGATTTACTCACGAACAAACAAAACACTGAAAAAAGCCCAACAATAACATTTTTAGGTTGTCTAAGTGACTTATATATTACGTTTAACCCGAGCAGCGAAACTCCGCGGTGATCTGAAAATGATGTGCCGGGAGTTGTGCCGCTCTCGGCCGCATCAGTAATCCTCGAGCTCCCGGCTAGCTGTCGAGCTGGTGGGTAGCAGACGCCTCTGAAAACGTCGAAGCACTTTTGCAAATATGGGATATCTTGATAAACCGAGCAGATATTTGATGTTTACACAACTACTTTCTCGCCTGAAAATATGTTAAAAGTTTATTTTGTGACCCAGAAAGATTAGTATGAGTAATTTTAAAACTTAGTAGCGGCCGCCATTGTTGGAAACTGGAGTTTGGCTGGGCCGCGCTATGAATTCTGGGATATGGTAGTAATTTGGACAGCCTTCGGCGCGTCGCTGTGATGTAATCGGTCTACAAATGCGGCCTCAGGAGGATGCAGCCCATGAATTTGGACATGTCCAGAGTATAATCGCAGCCTTTGCGGTTAGAAAATTGCACTTGATCATGTCGCGATATTATCGCAAATGCGATATATCGTTCAGCCCTAGTTACAAAGTATTGAGTTGTATTTTTGTTATTGACCAAATACTTATTTTCCACCCTGATTTACGAATAAATTCTTTACAAATCCTACCATGTGGATTCATGGATTTTTTTTTTCACATTCTGTCTCTCACAGTTGAAGTGTACCTCTGGTGCAAATTACTGACCTCTGTCATCATTTTAAGTGGGGGAACTTGCACAATCGGTGGCTGACTAAATACTTTTTTGCCCCACTGTATGTTGTCTGCCAACACTGCACTCAACACTGACGAAGAATGCAGTGGAACAGCAAAACAGCATCATCTGTAAACTTTGGAAACTTGTTATTTTGGACTGGAAAACAAAATCTTTTTTTATTTACTTTAAAGCTGAATTTTTGGTTCAAATACTACTAGAATTTAATTCATATTACTTAATATTTGTATTTATTTCATTTTTATTTGGACAGTCTTATTGAGTAAAATAGGACTAAATATTTAAGTATTGATGTTAAAAATACATTATTTTCAAATTCATGTCTCCTGGGTCATTGTTTTAATTTTCTGTGGGACGAGACGAGAGGGTGATACTCACAGGTGGGCAGACCTGAGCAGGTGAGGTACTAAAGCCTAGAACAGGAAGTCTTCCCACAGGAAGCGGAGACAAGATTTATTGAAATAATCGTTGACTAATCAAAGACAAATTGAAATCTCTGGAGCATCAGAAAATCAAAAACACAACAAAGAGCCGGGGGACTGCTGAGCCTCTAGAATCCTCTATCAAACCTTTTTTGAGACCTGGTGCTGCCATCAATTTCAAAAAAAAGATTTATCATATTTTCCCTGACGAATGAAAAAGCTTCAACATGATAGGTATCATCAGATTTAGTTCACACATTGCGACATGTAATACAGTCAAACGATCATTGTCTGAATAGGTTTTCAAGCCAAAAGCAAAAACATTTGAACCAGCATGAATTTGTACATTTGTGTCAAACTTAGCTCCAAATATTTGACCTTTTCTAAAAATATGTTAAGACTACAGCTTCTCACCTGTGTGAGCTCTCAGCAGGAGGAAACAGCTGATGTTCAACATTTACGTGGCCAGTCAAATGAGGATTTCAACTTTCCCCACGCTTTGCAGGAATGCAGCTATTTACCTGAATGAATTTCTGTGTGTTTTTTAAGTGATGTTGAATTTGAAAACTTTTTACTGGAGGTGTTACCAACATGTGACCTCTCAACTGTGTGAGTTCTTATGTGGAAAGACAAACTTTTATTGTGATAAAAACCTTTCCCGCATGTTTTGCAAGAGTACGGCTTCTCACCTGAGTGAAGTCGTGCGTGTTGTTTAAGTGACGATGACCTGGGAAACCTTTTACCGCATGTTTGACAAGAGTACGGCTTCTCACCTGTGTGCAGCCGTACATGGTCTTTAAATGACGATGACCTGGAAAACAATTTACCGCATGTTTGACAAGAGTACGGCTTCTCACCTGTGTGAAGCCTTGCGTGTTCTTTAAGTGACGATGACGCAGAAAACTGTTTACTACATGTTTGACAAGAGTACGGTTTCTCACCTGTGTGATATCTCATGTGGACGGTCAAATGACAAGTTCGACGAAACTTTTTCCCACATGTTTTACAGGAATATGGCTTCTCACCTGTGTGGATCTGTGTATGCCTTCTAAGTACTGATGGCCTAGAAAACATTTTACCACAAGTCTTACAGAGATTTTTGCACGAACGAGAGCTTTCTGCATTTTTACTGTTTGGATTTCTCGTTGATCCTGGATCTGCACTCCTGCTTCTTCCCTGATCTTGGCTCTCAGCAAGAGGGGCGTTATTAGTGATGAGACGATCATTATCTGGTTCACTGTGCTCTCCTTCCTCAGCAGCAGTCACCATGAAGGTATCCGTCTCCTCCTTCAGTCCCAGCTGCTCTCCCTCCTGACTGCTGCACAGTTCCTCCTGCTCCTCTTTAATCTGTGGAGGTTCTGGTTCCTCCTGGTCACAGAGCTGCAGCTCAAGGAGAACCTCCTCCTCCTTACAGACAGGCTGCTGTGGGACGTCTGGAGGGGAAAAAAAAGACAACTAATGAGATTATGAGAGACAGAGAGAGACAGACAGAGAGAGACAGAGAGAGACAGAGACAGAGAGAGAGAGAGACAGAGACAGAGAGAGTACATACAATACAAACATCACATTGGGGATGGTCAGGCTAGGTAGTGAGGAAAAAAAAAAAACAAAAAACAAAAAAACAACAGTGAAATGTGTAACACAAAAGGATAATACAGGAATATCAGCACACCATAACACAATAAAACACAGACAAGCAACATGGGAGAGTATTCCAGTGTGTACAGCTGATCTGGGACAATCTTCGCCTGCGCCTCCAGCTGATCCGTCCACATTGGATGGGAGGCGTTGGATTCAGGGGAAGGAGGGTGATAGTGAGGGCGCATCAGTATCAGTGTACATGTTTCGTGCGTGTGCATGTGTATCCCGTATTCAGCTGAGAGAAAGTGTCACCACGCCCGGTTAAGCAAAGGTCAACAGTCTCCAGTGGACGCAGGTGGCCTTGAAGGAGGGACAAAGAGTTCTGACAACAATCCTGTAATCATGGGAACAATTTGTTGTTCCAGTCAGCTTCGACCTTGGCGCCAGTGGGATAGCTGCATGAGTGAAGATGGTGAATGTTTGGGTTTAGTGCGAACAACTGCATCCAATTTTTACAGTTGGTCTAATGTCCGTCACTGGTCACCAATTATCTCAATTCCCGTTGTTCTTCTCCAAGATCTTATCAAAACACAGTCTGAGTACTCACAGCCCTGCCCATCGTCTATCATGTCAGCCAGCCTTATGGGATTTTGAACAGCAGTAGCAATAAAAAAAAAAAAATAAAAAAAAAAAAAAAAATGCGGCCTGAACCTGAATTGGGATACAGCCATTGAGATGAGATGAGATAGCCTTTATTTGTCAGTTGCAGGTCTTTTGGCCACAACCGAGATGACAGACCTTGCCGACCGTACATACAATACAAACATCACATTGGGGAGACAGGTCAGGCCAGGTAGCGAGGAAAAAAAACATTGAAATGTGCAACACAAAAGGATAATACAGGAATGCACAGATATCAACACACCACAGCACAATAAACACAGACAAGCAACATGGGAAAGAGTTCCAGTGTGGACATCTGATCTGGAACCGCTACAATCTTTCGACTGCGCCTCCAGCTGACCCGATGTCCACATCATGGGGGAGGTAAGCGTTGGAGGTGGCGTTGGATCCGGGGTAGGGAGGGTGATGCGTCAGTGAGTGCTTATCAGTATCAGTACAGGGAGTGCAGAATTATTAGGCAAATGAGTATTTTGTCCACATCATCCTCTTCATGTATGTTGTCTTACTCCAAGCTGTTTAGGCTCGAAAGCCTACTACCAATTAAGCATATTAGGTGATGTGCATCTCTGTAATGAGAAGGGGTGTGGTCTAATGACATCAACACATATATCAGGTGTGCATAATTATTAGGTAACGTCCTTTCCTTTGGCAAAATGGGTCAAAAGAAGGACTTGACAGGCTCAGAAAAGTCAAAAATAGTGAGATATCTTGCAGAGGGATGCAGCAGTCTCAAAATTGCAAAGCTTCTGAAGCGTGATCATCGAACAATCAAGCGTTTCATTCAAAATAGTCAACAGGGTCGCAAGAAGCGTGTGGAAAAACCAAGGCGCAAAATAACTGCCCATGAACTGAGAAAAGTCAAGCGTGCAGCTGCCAAGATGCCACTTGCCACCAGTTTGGCCATATTTCAGAGCTGCAACATCACTGGAGTGCCCAAAAGCACAAGGTGTGCAATACTCAGAGACATGGCCAAGGTAAGAAAGGCTGAAAGACGACCACCACTGAACAAGACACACAAGCTGAAACGTCAAGACTGGGCCAAGAAATATCTCAAGACTGGTTTTTCTAAGGTTTTATGGACTGATGAATGAGAGTGAGTCTTGATGGGCCAGATGGATGGGCCCGTGGCTGGATTGGTAAAGGGCAGAGAGCTCCAGTCTGACTCAGACGCCAGCAAGGTGGAGGTGGAGTACTGGTTTGGGCTGGTATCATCAAAGATGAGCTTGTGGGGCCTTTTCGGGTTGAGGATGGAGTCAAGCTCAACTCCCAGTCCTACTGCCAGTTTCTGGAAGACACCTTCTTCAAGCAGTGGTACAGGAAGAAGTCTGCATCCTTCAAGAAAAACATGATTTTCATGCAGGACAATGCTCCATCACACGCGTCCAAGTACTCCACAGCGTGGCTGCAAGAAAGGGTATAAAAGAAGAAAAACTAATGACATGGCCTCCTTGTTCACCTGATCTGAACCCCATTGAGAACCTGTGGTCCATCATCAAATGTGAGATTTACAAGGAGGGAAAACAGTACACCTCTCTGAACAGTGTCTGGGAGGCTGTGGTTGCTGCTGCACGCAATGTTGATGGTGAACAGATCAAAACACTGACAGAATCCATGGATGGCAGGCTTTTGAGTGTCCTTGCAAAGAAAGGCGGCTATATTGGTCGCTGATTTGTTTTTGTTTTTGAATGTCAGAAATGTATATTTGTGAATGTGGAGATGTTATATTGGTTTCACTGGTAAAAATAAATAATTGAAATGGGTATATATTTGTTTTTTGTTAAGTTGCCTAATAATTATGCACAGTAATAGTCACCTGCACACACAGATATCCCCCTAAAATAGCTAAAACTAAAAACAAACTAAAAACTACTTCCAAAAACATTCAGCTTTGATATTAATGAGTTTTTTGGGTTCATTGAGAACATGGTTGTTGTTCAATAATAAAATTATTCCTCAGAAATACAACTTGCCTAATAATTCTGCACTCCCTGTATATGTATGTGTGTGCGTGTCTATAGTTCAGCTGAGACAGTGTCCTTCGCCCTGCCAGGCTAAGTAAACAGTCTTCCAGCCAACCCAGGTGGCCTTGTAGGGAATGGGAAGGAACAGACTCAACACAGTCGTTATCAGGGAGTTGTTGTTCGGCTCCAGCCTTGAGCTGGCGCCGAAGGGGTAGCCAGGTTATGATGGTAATTGAGAATTTCAAGCTGTTTTTTAACACTCCGACACTGGTCTCTCAGTCTCCCGTTAATAGCTGCGAGCTTCTCCGTGATGCTATTAGCCGTCGATTCTGTGGTCTTGTCACTCTTTTTGCTCACAGAGCAGATTCTGAGACCTCACGACCGCAGCCAACTGATCCGAGGTGTAATCCAGCTCCACCCAGAGATGTTGTTCTGAGTTGATTCTTTCCTGATATAATCCAACATACATACGCTCAAAGGTGTTATTCTGAGCATTCACTGCAGCCGTTAGCGCCTCCAAGCTCTTAACCATGCTGCCTTCAGTGAGCCCTTTCTGAGAAGTCGCACCTGTCGTTCCAATCCCAGCGGGCAGCCTTGGTGGGGTTTGAACAGCCGGTTCCGCTCTCTTAATTCTCCGATAAGTCAGGGCCAAGCCAGCTCCGATCAGCAAGAACCCTGTTATCGTGGTTCCGAATAGGTCGATATCTTCAGCGTCCTCGATCGACAGTCCCGCCAGGCACACGATCCTCTGCCACCCGTCCATCGTGTATCCGGCAGGGAAAGTCCCTCCAGGGCACTCGGGTTCTCCCGAGCCCAGACTTCACGTTAAAGGGTGTCAATAGCATTCAGAGACCAGTTGATCAAATCCATAATTCTCTTTTAGGTTTTAGACACAGACTGTGAGAGAGTGTTCCAGGGAAAGTAATACAAAAAAAGACATGAGACTAGACAAGGACATAAGAACTAGCAGGAAAGATAAGGGAGAGGAGAAAAGTGCGTCCGCCTCCTCCGAGAGCCAAAGAAAGTGTGTGTCTGTTTTATACTGATGCACGAAGGCCCTGACACTGAGAGGGTGGATCTACCTGTATGTGACCAGGCTGCATCCTCAGTGCTCAAACATCTGAAGATGAAAACCTGTTTTATGTTTCCTACATCTAATCAAGCGCACGACACAAACACTCAGCAAGTACTGGTCTCTGTTTATGGATGGGATAAAGAAAGGCAACGGAGTTGATGCCTTGTAACTAAGCAACAACCTATATGATGCACTTAGCAACGCTAAGTCACACTGAGTCTGAACTTTTACAAACCAAGCTACTGAGAACACAGGACACAATCAGCAGAATGTCTGTGATGAAAATGACCATGAGCTGCCTGAAATGACACTGATGCGTTCATATTATTGGAGACCCACAGGAGGACTTCTATCGCTGTATCTGCATCTGCATCTTAATGCATTCATACATGAGGGTATTTTACATTACACTTTCTTTTAAAGCGATACTTTCACAGTTCTAACTTTATGCTGTTACTTGCATAAAGAAAACTCAAATCCAGGCTGATTTTAGTGCCTGCTGTTTGAATGGAGCACAGTGCAGTCCTGTCAGTGAAGTTGCCCCCCACCTTCTTCAAATCCAACAAAAGTGGTGTCAAACGTTTGTGCTGCAAATTTTTTGTTTGTGCCGCTTTCATTTTAAAGATATTTATAAAATTCCATCAATCCATCCATTCGCTTCCACTTATCCTTTTAAGGGTCGCGGGGGCGCTGGAGCCTATCTGAAGAAATTTAAAGGGGCATGCCCGTAGGTGCGTATCAGTTTATAATTAGATATGGTGTTTTGAGCCAATAAGCTGGTTGTGGATCACTGACTACCATGTTTCTTAACATTACCTTACTCCATCTAGTGTGCTACCAGCAGGGTATATGCTAAAATGCTAATGGTTGTTAAAACATTAACCTAATAATATGTGAACTGTAGCTTTTAATTCAAATGCTAATATTAACAAAAGTGCTGTCATTTGTATGTGGGCTGTCATGAGCAAGTTGTATAAAATTAACGTGCACTTCAGTGATTCAGCAAATCTGAGCTCAACGGCTCCAAACAGCCTGCAGAACTGTGAATCTCAGGTAACTGTCAATGTTACCTGAAAGAGCCAAACTTCTGTAGCCATGGTCCCAAAGGGCTATTAAACACGTGTGGCATTGACACACATTTATCTCAGAGCCTGGATTTATCTACAAGTATTTTGATGATGAGCTATGAACATTGACTAAATTCATTTTTATGCCGATCAAATGAATTTTGAACTAGATCTTGTTAAGGATAAACTGGTACAACTCTGCCAAAAAAGCAAACATAGCGACCTGTGTTCGGTTTGTGATCACCAGGGGGCGCTATCACACACATTCTACTTCTGAGAGAAAAAAAACAAGAGTTGAAGAAAACATGTGCTAGCTCTCTCATTTGCATTTTTAAGCTAGCTTCCATGAGCAACAGCAATCATCAACACTTCAATTCACTACGTCAAAACAGTGTATCAAAGTAAGTAATTTTATGTCCACTTAAAGATGTAGAACTAAAGTTATAACCAAATTATGGCAGTAATATATCACATTTGTCATTTTTGCTTGACAGATGCCAAAGAAATCAGTGGTGGACAAAATTGCAGTATTTGAAGTCCTTCGTGCTTCTAAAGAAGCAGTCATAAAAAAATGGAAAAGTTTCAACTCCAAGTGACATATAGAAAAATCTATGCAAACAACTTGGCGAAAAGATGACACCAAAAGCTCTTTACACTTTTGTTAAATTAAACAGACAATGTATGGGCTGCTCTGGATTACAGTGACGAATAGAGACTGACACAGACAGCAGTGACAATGATAATGATTTTGAACAAAGCAGCTCTCCTTTTCAAAACAAAGACTGCAAGACTGTGGAGCTCCCATTTGAACAGTGGATACATATGATATGTGGATACATATGATTCCACATAAAGTCACATACAAAAAGAATACTTTCAAGAAAAGGGAAGCTGGCCAGCTGTACATTACATGTGAAAAGGAACCTGAAAATCACTGCCCAATGGTGCTGAAGTGTGTAATGGCAAACACGGATGAATCCATGCACACTGGCTTTTCTAAGAGAGCCATGCCCGGAAGGCTGAGGGCAAAAGTAACAAAAGAACTTGGTGAAGGCAGACTGCAGCCCCATGTGTGGAGAGCATCAGAGGCAGCAAAGCTGATGGACTTTGGTGATCCAGAGCCAAGCCATCTACCAAATTTGACAACTCTGCGCAAAGACAAACACGAACAAAATCAACTAGAAGTTGCTCATAAAAACCCAATACTTTCTCTCCACTCATTAAAATACAGTTCCCCTCCCAGTGGAAGCATTTGGGACATTGGATTAGACAAGTTCTTCTGTCACTACTGGAGTCAAACTCAAATGCTGTACAAGACTGCAAAGCACCCATAGTCGCCTTTGATGCGACTGGCTCAGCTGTAAAAAAGCTTCTCAGGCCTAATGGTTTGTCTGGAAACATCTTCCTGTATCAAGGTGTGTTAACAGGAAGGGACAACTCTCACGTCCCAGTGGTGCAAATGTTGTCAGAGAGACATGATGTCCAGGCAATCACAAGATGGTTATCGGAATGGATTCGTGCTGGAGCACCAATCCCAAAGGAGGCCATCTGTGATTTCTCCTTAGCTTTACTTGGTGCTTTAGTTAAGGCTTTAACACATCATTCAGATTTGAAGCTACATTAATGAATGCTTTGGTGTCTTGCTTCGGAAAAAATCCCCCTTATGTCAGGAGTGTCCAAATCAAATCTGAAAAGAAAGATTGCAGATGAGACTATGTCTGTTTCTGATGACAAGGAAGAAGAAGACATTAGATAACTTCAGCTAATGTTGAAGCAGAGTTCAAGAACATTAAACATGGTCTGTTCAAGCATGAAAATCTCCCTATAAGGATAGATAAATTCACTGCACGACATCTTGGTTTCATTGAAGGAAACATGCAGATCTGTTCTGCAACACAAATACGAAAAGAAGCAGAGGTTGCCAGACAGGATGGTACAGTGAAGCGTCAGGATCCACACAAAGCCTTTGTGGAGCAGGAAGTGGATGATAACCCCTCTCAGGAGCCCAAAATTGGCACAGACATGGACATTGAAGAAACAGCAGCTTTGGAAAACTGGAGAGGCCTTGCAGTTCCACCAAACCATACCTCTCCCCTTGTCCTGAATGGCTCCACTCAGATCCAGCTGTGAAAAAGAAAAAAGTAAAGCTATGGCTGTTAAAAAATGGAAATAATCAACAGCCAGTCAAACTTGGCAAAGGACAATACTGTGTCATGAACACCTGTGCCTTTGATGCCTTCTGTCAAAGTCTGTGCTGCGCTTTCTGTGACAGTCTTACTGCTCAAAACATGTTGAATAGTTCAGAGGAGAACAAAGTATTCCAGCTTGTGAAATCCCTTGCTTCAAAGGGTGTCACTCAACATGCCTATTCATTGAGGGCAGAGGTGCTGAGCTCAATATTCTGCCCTGTTCAGTTGAAGACTGCTGTTCATCGTGTTGATGCACAGTGCCATGTGTCCACAGTAATTCAAAAAACAATGACGGAAAATCCAAGTGTTCACTTCACAAGACAGTGTTCCTCCCAGTACTGCAAACTTTACACACCAAACACAAGGCAAATCCCTTTTGTTTCCATTGATCTGTCAGCTTCTGGCATAGCTCACCTTCAGTCTGCTGTTGAACAAGGGCTCAACCTTCCAGCATCGCCATGCCTAAGACCAATCGAAAGTCCTGATGCATCTCCAACAGCATTTAAAACAGATTCATCAGGAAAGCAACTTTGCACAGGGACTGTTTGTCACAGTTTCACCCTGAGAGAGCTTGTATGGATTGACACAGACCTTGGAAAAGGCTCTACAGAAACTCTGGAGCACAGTTTTCACAGTCCAAAAAGGTTTTTGCTTACTGAATTCCCATCCACTCTGCTACTTCAAGGAGAGAAATTCACACTGAAAGCAGTCATTACATTTCAGGAGGGCCCAACACCAGAAACACTCGGGCATTATATGACATTCTGTAACAGGACCCCGTACATCTGGGAGATGTATGATGACCTAAGGAAGGATGTAACCATAGCATCTGAAAACACCAGCGCATGTCCGCACGCTGTGCTCTACACAAAGGAATGATGGCAAGATTTCATGAAAGAAAGTCCTTTTCTAGTTTGTGAGTTAGATGATGGAAATAGCTGTTATTTTTCAGTTATTGTATTAGACTTGTGAGGCTCAGACAGTTCCATGTATTTACCTTTTCTAACAGGAAACATAAACCACGTTGTTCTCGTAGTTTTGTATTTTGTTACCAGCAAATAAAGTTGTTTCTCCAACAGAATGCATTAATTATTTTAAATGCTATATTTAACCTAGTTTTTAAATAGGTTATAGCAGTTTGATTACTAGGTTTAAGAGTGTGATCATGAGAAAAAAATATCCAATGCTGGTTAATATCTCTCAATGTTTTTTACAGCAAAGGAAGTGGCTGGTTGAACTTTAGAAGCTTATAATAATATCTTTAAAACGACAGCGGCACAAACAAACATTTTTGCAGCACAAACGTTAGATACCACTTTTGCTGGATTTGAAGAAGGTGGGGGGCAACTTCACTCGTGCAGTCCTGTCCTCTGTTTGCTCTTTGTTAGCTCACATCAAAAAGTCCTCACAATCAGAAACGTCCCGCAGAGCTGTGATCAGGATCCTCCCTCAGAGGGACACTCACCTGTCCTGTGCAGCTTGATTTGGGGTTTACAGGTGATATCCAGCAGTCTGCGCTGACGGTCGATCTCTTCCTCGTACTGGACGATCGTTTTTTCAAACTCCAAGAATATTTGTTCAGCAGCAGCAGTTAGTCGCTCGTTGATGAACTCTCTCAGATACTGAACTGAAGGCATCGTTGCTGCCGCGGCTCACACACTCAGCTCACACAACAACAACAGTCTCTGGAAAGCTAACGCAATTTGCGCCTTTCCTTTGTTTACTTCCGCCTGGTGTCACGTGATTAACGCACCTCCCCCTCTCTCTTATTAATGAATGTAAAGTATTACAGAGAGCTCGGTGAGTCAGTGCAAAGCCGCTAACACCACAGTGATGTGCTGACTCTTTCGGTCCCACACTCCCGGCTCTGTTCACACACGCGCCTTTCCTTTCTTTATTTCCGCTTGGTGTCACACGGTTGTTGCTCCGGCAGAGGGCATTTACCTTTAACTGTTCCGCTGTCGAAGATTTCTCTGTTTCAAATCAGTTTCCAGCTGAAATCAATTTTTTTCTACATCCACGGAAAACAAGAAAATCGCAGATATTCTCATTTGAATTTTAAGCTTTCTGGTTTGAAATGATCTGAATACGTTTCTTATATTGAACTTTAACATGATCCCTATAAAAAGAGTTACTGTTTGATCTGGTGAGCTCAGAACAAACAAACAAAAATGTGCTTTCTGATCAAAATATATAAAGTTTGATTAAAAACTTACAAAGTAATGCCAGAATAAGTTATTAATTATTATTATTGTTTGACTGGCCACAAATAAATTCTTATTATATTCAGTTGTTAAACATTCGGCATATTGTTTATTAAATTAGAACCTCTGGGGCCCGTTCTTCGTACGTCGCTTACTACATCCAAGATCAAATGACACATCCAAGACCAAACCATCGCGCTAACCGTGAGCTCGCTAATCCGGTTCCCCGAACACACCTGCTGTTGACGATTACTACAGCTGGACGCAGGAATGTGACATCACTGAGTGTCGTAAAAGGGGCTACGCATCGATAGTAGAAACATTGATCGGCAACCCTCTGATTGGTCGGCGAAAATGTCGAAGGGGCGTGCTCGGTATTTTCCGGCAGCAGAGCAAGAACTCTTGATTGAGGGATTTCAGGAGTTTCAGAGTTTAATTAAAACGCAAGGGAACACTGCAAAGGCTGCAAAAGCAAGGAGCGAGGGCTGGCAGAAAGTTGCTGACAAATTAAACTCGTAGGTAATTTAATAATAATAATAATAATGGATTGGATTTATATAGCGCTTTCCAAGGCACCCAAAGCGCTTTACGATACCACTATTCATTCACTCCCACATTCACACACTGGTGGAGGCAGCTACGGTTGTAGCCAGGCTGCCATATCGCGCCATCGGCCCCTCTGGCCAACACCAGTAGGCGGTAGGGTAGATCTATCATATGACACTATATTGTCCAATATCATATGGCATTATATTATATTATAATATGTTATATTATATCCCCTTTCACATTAGAGCCACAACAGGACCCACAAGAACATGGGAACAAGTAAAAGTGGAATACAGGAGTATTCTACAGAATGGTAATATTTATCTCTTAGATTGCTTTGCGTCTCTTGGCAAGGTAATACTGGCCTGTAATACTCTGTTAGTTTGTTCATAACAGCAACCAAGAAAAGGGCAGAGCAAAAAAAGACAGGTGGTGGTCCTGCACCCCCTCGTCAACAAGTTGGTTAAGTGAATAATACCCTCACGGGAATATCGATATCTCTCTATGAGCACACTGTCGCGCTGAGCTAAAGGATCCTGTCTGTCCCGCAATATACGCTGAATTCTGAAAACTCTCCTTATCAATCTTGCACCTTCCGCGTAAACGGACAGGACATGGCTGCGACAGACTTCCCAAATCCACCTTCGCTTTTATAGCCGTGGTCTCTCATCTTGATTACACAAAGTAATTTACTATTACTACTGTGAAATATGAATTACATCTGTAATAATCACATACATGTAATAGAATGTTAATAGTACATTTCCCTTTTTTAGGAAATGACCTGTATGTATCTGTGTGAAATCAATAAAAGGATCAAGTGCTGCATTGTCTTTAGTTACATTGATGTTATTTATTTATGGTGAAACAGTGGTGGAATATCGCTGTTGCTTTCGTATGAATGACGCGGACATACCTGCGTGGCCGCGATCTAATCCTGTTTACATAAAGTAAACCTGCTCCCGAGCAGGTTTACGCTTACGGCTCTGTTGCTATGACAGCAAGTCCCGGATGATCTTCGGGGAACCGAACGATCAACGATCACGCGAAATCGTCAACAATCTAATCCAGCTAACTTACTTAGCGAGGTACGAAGAACGGACCCCTGGTGCTGGTCACCACCAGCTCCCTCACAGGGAAATCTTCAAAACTCCTCCGTAGGCCCACCCAGAAGATGGATAAACTCAGCATTTCATGAACACTGTGATGGAGATGTTTGTGTAATGTTATAAATACTCGGATACTCCTCAGAGGCTCCGGACATAAAGATATTATATTCAGTCCTGTAGAAAGTTATATATTTACAAATATATTATCATCTCTGGTTACTGTGGTATGAATGACTCTGAATTACTTTATGGTAAACAACACGCTACTGTCAAAAAACAGTGAAAGAATTCCAGATCACAAGTTTGTAGTTAAACATACAAGTGACGACCTTTGACCTTCCTCAGGTTTTATTTAATTGTGTCTGAGAAAATCTCATGTACTCTTCATGCAGCTGAGTACATTCAGTGCACATTCTTATCTCTCGCCTCAGTCTTGAATCCTCCTCACCTGATTCATCACTGACCCCAACCAGCAAAGGCATAAGAGCTTGATCCACATAGCTGGAAAGAAAGCGAATTTGTTCCTGGTGGGTGTTGGACTCTGCGCTCTGCAGATATGAGGAAACAGTGACAGGAAACAGAGCTCAGCAAGAGGAGGAGCTACAGCAGTGAACATGAACGGCTTCATTTAGGAGCTGAAGAGCTGCTGTGTTCTCTCTATTGTTCATTCAGTCCAAGAGAAAATCATGTTGCTGCTTTTCATTTGGATGATGATAGTCTCCTTTCAGACTGGTGAGTCATCAAAAGATGGAGTGAGATGTAAAAGGAGATGATGGACATGAAAATATCTGGATGTTGTTTGAATTGATTCACTTTTTATAAACTAAGTTTAAAGATGCAGAAACATGATGGTGAAATATGTCTTTGTTGTTTTCAGGATCCTCTGAGGATTTACTGACACCATCTAAAGATGTAGTGACGAGTTTGGAAGGAGACACTGTGACTCTCTCCTGCAACTATTCAGGCTCTGAAACTTACTTCTTCTGGTACAAACAAAAGTCCAGTTTATCTCCACAGTTTCTCATCAATGACTATTCAGAGCAAAACGAAAAGCTGAAGTTTAGAAAAGATCAAGACAAAAGTGAGTTTCATCTGGAGATCTCCTCTGCTGCAGTGACAGACTCTGCTGTGTACTACTGTGCTCTGCAGCCCACAGTGACAGGAAACAACAAAACTCTGTACAAAAACCTTTGGAGCAAAGGCAAGGCAAGGCAAGTTTATTTGTATAGCACAATTCAACAACAAGGTGATTCAAAGTGCTTTACAGAGACATTAGAAACAAGAACAAATAAAAAGCATGATTTAAAATTGAATAAAACAAGCAAATAAACTAACTAACTAATTAACAAACAAACAAACAAACAACAGTATATAAAATCAAAACAGATAAAATCAGAACAGTAGATAAAATCAGTAGTTAAATGTAAGTTTTGAAATTTAAGCTTAAAAGTGTGGATTTGGTGCTTTATTCAAATGCAGCTGAGAACAGGTGAGTCTTCAACCTGGATTTAAATAAACTGAGTGTTTCAGCTGATCTGAGGCTTTCTGGGAGTTTGTTCCAGATATAAGGAGCATAAAAGCTGAATGCAGCTTCTCCGTGTCTGGTTCTGACTCTGGGAACTGATAAAAGACCGGATCCAGATGACCTGAGGGATCTGGAAGGTTCATACTGGGTCAGGAGGTCATCGATGTATTTTGGTCCTAAACCATTCAGAGCTTTATAGACCAGCATCAGAACTTTAAAGTCTATCCTCTGACGGACAGGCAGCCAGTGTAAGGACCTCAGAGCTGGACTGATGTGGTCCACTTTTTTGGTCTTAGTGAGGACTCGAGCAGCAGAGTTCTGAATGAGCTGTAGTTGTCTGACTGATTTTTTAGGTACACCTGTAAAGATGCTGTTACAGTAATCAAGCCTACTAAAGATGAATGCATGGACTAGTTTTTCCAGGTCCTGTTGAGACATCAGATCTTTTATCCTTGATATATTCTTGAGGTGATAGTAAGCTGATTTTGTTATTGTCTTAATGTGTTTTCCTAAGTTTAGGTCTGCATCCATCACTACACCCAAATTTCTCGCCTGGTTTGTGGTTTTTAGATGTATAGATTGAAGTTCTCTGGTGACCTGTAATCGTTTTTCTTTGGCGCCAAAGACTATTACCTCAGTTTTGTTTTTGTTTAGCTGGAGAAAATTGTGGCACAACCAGTCATTAATTTCCTCAATGCATTTACCAAGAGCCTGTACAGGGCCTCGGTCTCCTGGTGACATTGTGATATATATTTGTGTGTCATCTGCATAGCTGTGATAGTTTATTTTGTTGTTGTTTATAATCTGTGCCAGTGGGAGCATGTAGATGTTAAACAGAAGGGGTCCCAAGATGGAACCTTGGGGAACTCCACATGTGATACTTGTCTGCTCAGATGTGAAGTTACCTATTGATACAAAGTATTTCCTGTTTTCTACGTATGTTTTGAACCAGTTTAGTACAGTTCCTGAAAGACCTGCCCAGTTCTCCAGTCGTTTGAGTAATATGTTGTGGTCAACTGTATCAAATGCTGCACTGAGATCCAGTAAAACTAGGACTGACATTTTTCCACTGTCTGTATTCAGACATATGTCATTAAACACTTTTGTCAGAGCGGTTTCAGTGCTGTGGTTCTGTCTAAAACCTGACTGGAAGGCATCGTAGCAGTTATTCTGTTTTAAGAAGTAACTGAGCTGTTGAGAAACTGCTTTTTCAATGATCTTACTTAAAAACGGGAGATTTGAGATCGGCCTGTAGTTGTTCATTTGTGTCTTGTCAAGATTGTCCTTTTTCAGTATAGGTTTGATTACAGCAGTTTTTAGTGATTCTGGAAACACACCTGATAATAAAGAAAAGTTGGCGATCTGTAACAGGTCTGACTCTAAAGTCTTTGAGACCTTTTTGAAAAAACTTGTTGGCAGGACATCTAAACAGCAGGAGGAGGAGTTCAGTTGACCTAAGATGTCCTCCAGGTCTTTGCTGTTAATAGGTTGAAACTGTTTCATGGTGTTTAAACAGTTTTTTGGTGGACACAGTACATATCCTGGATCTGCTGTTGATGTACCAATTGCTTGTCTAATTTTTTGGATTTTTTCAGTGAAGAATTTGGCAAAGTCATTGCAGGCCATGGTCGAATGAAGTTCAGCTGCCACTGACACAGGAGGGTTTGTTAGCCTGTCAACTGTAGAAAATAAGACCCGAGCATTATGGCTGTTTTGAGTGATGATGTCAGAGAAGTAGGACCTTCTTGCACTCCTCAGTTGTAAATTATAATTGTGAAGTTTCTCTTTATAGATGTCATAATGAACCTGGAGGTTTGTTTTTCTCCATCTGCGCTCAGCTTTCCTACACTCTCTTTTTTCATTTTTCACCAGTGTGGAGTTTCTCCATGGAGACTTTTTCCTTCCAGAGATAACCTTCACCTTAATGGGGGCAATAGTGTCCATTACATTTAACATGTTAGCATTGAAGCTATTGACGAGCTCATTGACTGACCCTCTGGGCAGGTCAGGTGTTAATGGGAAGACCTGGTTAAAAATTGCACTACTGTGTTCAGTTATACACCGTTTTGTGATCACTGTTGTTGATATATTTGTGTGGGCTGAGATTTTACTTTCAAAGAAAACACAGTAATGATCAGACAGGCCCACATCAGACACAGTAACCTTTGAAATGCTCAGGCCTTTGGAGATCAGTAGGTCAAGAGTGTGTCCTCTATTATGTGTGGCCTCTGTTACATGCTGAGTCAGCCCAAAGTTGCCCAGAGTGTTACTCAGGTCTTTAGTCCCTTTGTCCTGAGGGTTGTCCACATGAATGTTAAAATCCCCAGCAATAATTACACAGTCAAAATCAACACAGATCACAGACAGCAGTTCACTGAGGTCATTAAAAAAGTCTGTGCAGTATTTGGGAGGCCTGTAAACATTAAGAAACACAACTTTGGATTTGGCCTTCAGCTGTAAAGCCACATATTCAAAAGACTGAAAACTTCCAGGAGATAGCTGCTTACATTGAAATGATTCATTAAATAAGACAGCAACCCCTCCTCCTCTCCTGCTCGCCCTGACCTCACTGATAAAACTGTAGTTAGGAGGGGTCGTCTCGATGAGAACAGCTCCACTGTTACTTTGGTCCAACCAAGTTTCAGTTAAAAACATAAAATCAAGGCTGTGCTCAGTGATTAAATCATTAATTAAAAATGTTTTCCCAGCTAGAGATCTAACGTTTAATAAAGCCAACTTAAGTGTTTTAGAGGTATTACTTGTCCCCTCGTGTTTGGGAGCAGTCTGTGGCACACAAGGTATGTTTACTATGTTTAAAGATCTTTTAGAGTGCAGCTCTCTGTGTTTTGACCAGGCCACATGTCTCCTGTCACCTAAAAGTACAGAGATTTTAAAACCTTCTAGTAAACAGGGTCCCAGCTTCTCCTGGGAAAAGTCATCACTGCCATAATCCTCACAGCCCGGACCCTTCACACATCACGCATCAGACTGCGGAGACAGGGCATGAAGAGGAACTAAGGGGGGCGAGGCTGGGCAATGTGACTTCGATTGCTCTGTTGAGGGTGGGGCTCGATGGCGAACCTTTGGCCGCTCTGGTGGGGGGTTTATGGGGGACAAAAAGGGATTGGGACGGGGGGTAGATCTGAGCCCAGCATTGACCCGCTCCATCATCTCCTCAGTGAATTTCAGGTGTGGGGAGGAGGGAGAAAGGGAGGGGGAGGAGGGTGATGGCCTGTCAGGGGTTTGGGGGACTGGGGAAGGTCGTGGTCCCTTGTCCTGGTCGTTGGTGTTGTTGAGAGAGTTGGAGGCAAATAGGGACCCCTCTTCTTGCCTTAGATGTCTCTCCTTTCTGAGGCTCTTCCTCAGATGCCATGGATGTCTCTCCTTTCTGAGGCTCTTCCCGGGTGGGGGCAAATGGAGCTCCTCCTCAAGGTTTCTGCTGGGTTTGTCTGTTCTTGGAGTACTGTTTGTTCCTCTTTATGAGATAACTCCTCGTTTATCTCAGCCTTGGCACCAAGCACGGATGGATGACGTATGGAATAAAACAAGTTGGAGGTGAACAGTTTCACCCCTGACTTGTTAAAATTAAATCCATTTGCTTTGAACAGATGCCTGCGTTCCCAAAAAATATTAAAGTTGTCGATAAAGTGCACTGAGTGGTCAGCACATGCTGATATAAGCCATTTATTCAGTGTAAACAACCTGCTGAATCTCTCGTCTCCTCCTCTGACCGGCGGTACAGGTCCACTGATGAATACAGCTGCATTCAGAGAGTTTACAGTATTTAATAATCCAGTAAAGTCCCGTTTCAGAACCTCCGACTGTTGTTTGGACACATCGTTTGACCCTGTATGCAGAACAATGTTTGTCACAGTTGGATATTCATCTGCAATTTGAAGAATTCTCTCCTTCAGGTTGTTGACCATATCGTTAGGAAAGCAGAGGACTTTAGTGTTCTTACCACACATCCTTTGTACATCCTTTACGGCAGAGTCACCCACAATCAGAGTTTCAGGCCTAGCCGTTAGCTTTCCCTGTGGCCTTTCACTTTTCAACAGATTTTCAGACCTTATTTTGCTGCTTTTAGATGGATGGTTGTCCGATATAGATCCAGGGTCCTTTGATAGTGGAGCAAATCTGTTCTGCAGTTTCACATTCAGTTGTTTTGGAGGTTTGTTGTTAACCTTCCTATTCACGGTTGTCCAGTCCTGTTTCCTCCCGTATACAGGGGTAGAAGAGCTTCTCTGTCTCGTAGGAAGTGAAGGCCAGTCGGTTTCAGAGATTTCAGCTCGCTGTGCCCTGCCTGTGATACGTCCTCCCCCTTCCAGGAGACATGATTTATGTCTTGGTTTTGCACCAAGACAGTCTAAGGGGGGATTATCACTTGAGGATTTATAATAATGCACAGAGTCTACTTTCTTGGTCATGTTATCTGTGCTCCTTAGCTGTGTGCTAGCTTGCTCATTGCCATTGTTTTGAATCAAAGGCAAGGTTGTTTCATTTCCACACAGTCCATTTACCTCCACGTTTACTTCTAAGCGATGAAAGACAACAGAATACTCCACAACATCCACTAGAGGGAGCCACACACTGTTAAACCTCTGATTCTTGTGTCATTGGACTGATGACAAAGACAACAGAGAAATGAAGCAGTAAAGATCAGAGACAGAGACAGAGCTGCTGTGGAAGCACAGAACTGTTTGATTGGCTCAGCTATTACACTGACCCCGCCCACTGAAGTTGAGCTCATCCAATGACATTATTTGTTGGTCATTGTGCTGCAGTGGAAGAACATTGTTCATGTGCTGTCTGTCTGGCTTTAATAACTCCAAAGACATGTTGCTGCACCTCTTTTTGCTTCTATCTCACATTATAGGTGAGTTTAAGAACAGGGATTAAAGTTTAGTTGAAGCTGCTGCATTAAGCAGATATACAGACTGCATTTCACTACTTTTCTTCTTTCTTTTTCCAGGACTAACAGCTGGAGACTCAATCACTCCTCAACAACCTGAAGTCACTGAAACAGAAGGACAATCTGTCAAACTCACATGTAGCTATGAGACAAGTTATACACATCCAGAGCTTCACTGGTACAGACATCATTCTGACCTTCAGGCTCCTCAGTTTATACTCTGGAAAGGAGCCAAAGACTACAGTGGTCGTCAATATATTCCCAATAATCGATATGGATCCCAAACATCACCAACAACAACTAATCTGACCATAGCAGCCCTAACCCTGGCAGACACAGCTCTCTACTACTGTGCTCTACAAACACAGTGATACAAAGTGTAGAAGAGGCTGTACAAAAACCTGAACACAGATATCTGACTACTCTTCAAAGAGGAGGGAAGTGGTATTCAAAGCACAGCTTCATATCAGATGGATTCTGCTAATTCCTGTTTTATCAGAGTCACTGTGGTTACAGCTGCTAATGAAACACTGTGGGAGGATTCACATGAGCAGCAAATCCACATCAACCACAAACCAACTGCAGGAACGTTCAAGCACAAAGAAATAAAAAAGCAAATTCACACAGCTGAAATTCAAAACCCACTGACTTTAAATACATATTTATGCATTTAATACTAAAATGTGAATTTATGTTCTTAGTACTAAGTTATGTGCAATTTAGATGGAACTGTTTAGAAACTTCAACTAAGGATCTGACTTAGCCACAAAATCTGTATTTCTACATGACTTAGGAGAGACTACTGACATTTTAAAGAAACCACTGATACAATAAGCAGGGGAGATTTATTTTAACCAGTGGTTTTCTGTTTTATTGCAGCAGTTATAAATGCATTCAGAAAAAAAAAAGTCAACTATTCTAATCTGTCCTTGGTTCTCTTTCCCTGTACTTGTAACCACCTTGGATCTTGAAACATGGCTGGATAATAGATGAGCTTAAAACAGTTATTCTCAAAGTATGTGGCGTGCGCCACTGGTGGGGTTCTGACAGGTGGGGCACCAGTTACCTGGCAGAAAAACCATGCGCAACTAATGTTCAACATTAGTTGCGCATGTTAAGCATCTGCTGAAAAGCTGCGGCCACGTGTGTAAGTTGACAGTTTCAATAAAGGAGTGTACTAAAAAGTGCGATCATGTGGTCAGGTCTGTTGTGCATCTTTTACAGTGGTGCCGAAACCCAGGACTGGGGCACGAGACCCAACCACATTTTATTTTATAAGACTGAACTTTCTTTCCCATGTCTGGCCACGTTCACGTTCTGTTTAACTTGTTGCTTTTTTGAAGAAGTGTAGCAAACTAATGAAGCAGTCCAGTGACAAAAGTTACAAATAGTTTGAAGTGAAAGTTGTTTGTTTGAAACAAAAATTGTTGAAGGATTTATTGGGAATGAGTTGAATGAGGCAGCTGTTGTCAGCTGTGATTGGTCCCCATGAAGGAGAAAAAGCATCTTTACTTCAGGCTGTGGCCTTATTTGTGCTTCTTGGCTAAGTGACCAGAGGCCTCCAAACATCTAGGTGGGTCCAGGAACAGGCTGAGGGAGTACGAACGACCAAAAACAGCCCGTGAGGATTTTTAATCAGCATCTGCTTTTTGAAAATCTTTGACACAGACAAGCGAAGAAACTGCACTCCTGTGCCGCTGTGTAAAAAAAGCAACCCAAAATCTCCCGAGTGCATGGTGGCCCTTTACCCATCTTTGGATTCTAAAGTCATGTCTAGATTTTAACAAAACCCCAATGCACAGCATCAGTATTAAAATGATGCAAAAAAATTATCAAAATAAAGAAAATTAAAGAAACTATAAACAAACAGTTGCCTCTGCAGGTATGGGTGCAAGTCTTTACTGCAAAGGGGATTCTGACCATCTGTAGCACAAAAAAGATAAAACAAAAAAATAAATAAATGTTTTTCATGCCTTTCTTCATCAGTATTGTTTTCTTCAGAAACCTCTCCAGAGTAGAGGAACATTTGAATTGGATGCAATGATCAGCTTCTCACAGTGAGCGAGCTTCACCACAGTAAACCACGAGGGCACCAGCTTGTAACAATAGGCATGTAACAAAATGACGGAGGTAAAGGGGAAAACTGTTTCTCTAACACAATCTGGATTTTACATCACTCAGGAAAGACTACTGAAAGAAACTACTGAATGAAATAAAGTAAGGACAGATGGGCTTTAATATAATCATAGATTGAATTTATTTAATGCAGGCAGAAGGCTAACAGCAATAATATATAAAAATCTATTCAACAGTTATAAAGGATACAATTTAAGTAAACTGTTATCTTCACTTATCCCTGTTCCAGCTTATTCTACTCTGCTTAAAACCCTCTTTGACCTTTTAAAGCGATGCTGAATGAAAGTTGAGCTCAAACCAGCCTTCCTCAGCTCTGGCAGGTCCCCATGACGCAGGAAAAACATCTTTGCCTCACACTGTGCTCTCAAGCAGAGAAACATATGTGCAGCTATAGGAACGAGGTCTTTGCTGCAGGCTGGAGGAGTCCAAGGGAAACAAATGTTCTACTTTATCACTGTCAAAATATTCTTTCATTAGTTACTGCTATGCAGATAAAACACAACAAAACAAAGACCCTCCCCAATGCTGGTACAGTTATAACCTGATGATAACAACGCATAACAACGTCTACATTCTTACAAAACTGAAAAGTAAAAAACAAACAAAAACAAAACAAAGTCAATGAACTAAATAACCAAAAATGATATGAACCAAATAAACTGAATAGCTACAAAATGTAAAAAACAAAATTAAAAAAAACCTTCAACATTTTCTATTTATTAAAAAACAAATAGCTCAAATGCACTTTTACATCACAAGACACCAACTCCAAATCAGCAAAAGCTATCAGCTATCAACGAATAGACAGCAAATATAAAACTTGATATTCAAATTGAGTTTCAACCACCCAGTAGATAAATATTCTCTTAACAGCTCTCCTGTGAACCTGTATAAATCCTTAGATCTTCTGTTACGCTAGGTCTCTCAGATGTCAGTCTCTCTAAATTCTTCAAGACTACGACTTCTTCTGTATGGGAACATTTTCCCACATGTTTTGCAATGATACGGTTTCTCACTTGTGTGCTTTTTTCATGTGTACCGATAAACAACTACTACTTATAAATTTTTTCCTGCATCGTTTACAACGATACGGTCTCTCACCTGTGTGCAGTCTCATGTGTATGGTCAAACTAGCCCTCTGTGTTAAACTTTTCCCACAGGTTTTACAAGAATACAGCTTCTCACCTGTATGGGCAGTCATATGTCTTTTAAGTGAATATGAAAAATAAAAACTTTTTCCACAAGTTTCACAAGAATACGGCTTCTCACCTGTGTGCATTCTTATGTGTTCAGATAAACTTCTTCTACGAATGAACATCTTCCTGCATATTTTACAATGATACGGCTTCTCACCTGTATGTGCTTTCTTGTGCCTATTTAAATTACCCCCGTTTCTGAAACTTTTCCCACATGTTTTACAAGAATATGGTTTCTCACCTGTGTGGACATTCTTATGGTCTTTAAGTGATGATGACAAATGAAAACTTTTCCCACACGTTTCACAAGAATACGGCTTCTCACCTGTGTGCGTTCTCATGTGTACAGTCAGATTACCCTTCACTGTGAAACTTTTCTCACATGTTTCACAAGAATACGGCTTATTACCTGTGTGGATTGTCAGATGTCGATTCATTTTGTACATTTCATTAAAGGATTTTCCACAAAAATCACACGTTAAATACTTTTTACCTGTGTCAGAGTTACACCGACTCTCTGAGTTACTATTTGTCCCTGAATCTAAATTCCAGCTTCCTTCATGATTTTGGCTCTCATTCATAGGACAGCTGTGATAAAGAAGCTGGTCAGTGTTTGCTTCTGGGTCATTGTGGTCTCCTTCCTCAGCAGCAGTCACCATAAAGGTATCAGTCTCCTCCTTCAGTCCAAGCTGCTCTCCCTCTGTGATGTGATAATAGAAAAACATGCCTGAGAAAATACATTGTCAAAATAACACTTTTACAGAGACTATAAGTGTCATCCACAAAGGCTGCTACTCCAGATATAAGCTCATCAACAGAGGAACATCAGCAGACGTGCAGCAGTAAAGGAAGAGAGAGGTTAAACGGCAAGGTAGAAAAGCTGCAGGCAGTGAACATATACTGAATGAATAAATGATCAGTATGACCTGGATCACCTGCTGAGAAAGAAAAAAGAAAACAAGCAGAAGAGAACAAGAGTAATAGAATAAACAACATCACAATGATATATGGGAATATGACAGTAAATACTAAATATTAAACATTATTGTGCAGCACATAAGATCAACAGAACACAGTGTGCTTTGAGGTAGGAGCCAAAAAGGGTGTAGTTTGTGGGTGTGATCACCCGTGTGTACACCTGTGAGCATGGACGCGCTTGTTTTTTTAAAAGGTTCCTTCATGTAATGATCTGCTAGAGGGTGTGGGGGGGCCACAGCCCCGTCCTCCAGGGCATGAAGCAGGTATGGAGGAGATCAAAACTGTTTTTTTCTTTCACAGCAGGTGATCCAGGTGATCGATATATGCATTTTTTATTTCTTTTTTTTTTTCTGCTCATTCTGTTGGTTTTTGTCTTTTGCCCTTCTCCCCCGTCCCTCTTCTCAGCTGTTTCTCTTTCCCTCTTTCTTTCTCCCCTTCTTTCCTCCAGTCAAGTCTGTCCCGTATTCAGTAAGTGAAAATAAAATATTGGTAAAGTAAATCCGTTGGGCATCTTTCTTTGCCTTTAGATAATAATTCTGATGCAAAAGAGCCAAACGGGACAGGCCAAAAAAAAAAAAAAAAAAAAAAAAAAAAAAAAAAAAAAGATCAGTATGACACGACAAACCAACTTTCTAACAGTAACAACAACATTAACAAAGATTACCTTCTGATGCATCATCTGACTGTTTGTGATCATACTCAGACTGAAAATGAAGCCATTTCCAGGCTCAAGGTGATATTGTACGGTGGATTAAATCTGCATGTACTTTTCCGCATTTATAATTCCTTCAGTTTTAACCCTTGTATGGTGTTCGGGTCTGTGAGACCCATGTTCAGTTTTTTTCAAAAGAAAAATTAAACAATTAATTATTTTTTCACGTGTAAATGTGTTGTGTCTTTCCACTCACTCCACTTGATTATAACTGATTTATTTATAACATTTTATATAAAAGAAAAACGAGAAGCACATTAATTCATAAATGTGATCTAACAAAGGTAAAGGGAAAAAATTAACCATGTTTGCTGTTCATATGTCTTGTAATTGGGATGAAGTAAACATCTGTTGAGTAATTTAACATAAAATTGTTTGATAGTGTTAACCCTTTACAGCCGATCGGAGCGGGCACGCTCCATTTTGCGTAACTATTTTTAAATCCCGGTAGCTCTGCAACCACGTAAGCTAGCGCAATAATTTTTTTTGCATATGAAACCAGAGGAGTTGTACTTGCATCTTATGCCATCAGTTTGTCCTCGGTCACAGTTTCCTTCCACATATAGCTTTGCAAAAACTGCATAAAAATCACTTGCAGCAACAAAAACATGATATTCCAGAAACACGCTTCGCCGATCCATCAGCTGTTTGTAACACTTCCTACGTCCATCAGCGCGAACTATCACATGACCGCATGACCTGCCCGAAACCGGAAGTGACGTCATTTTGCGGAAATGTAGTTTTTTTACGATCGGGGCCTTATGAGCCTATACTTGTGTTTTAAAAAGTTATGTTTGAGTTTATGACTTTCTGTGTCGTTTCTGGGATGCTGAGGACTCATATTGCACTGCTGGAAATAGTTTATTTTGATGCATATGCTGTTATTTTGCAAATTTGCACTATAATATTTATTTTCGTTTTTCCTGCAGTGTATAAAAATTGGTGTATTTCAAAAATAAAACTATGAAGACACTCAAAATAAATTTCCTGTGGTGGGAAACTATTTTGTGCAACTTTTTTGTATTTACAGTTTTGAGGGATAAGCCTCTTAAATTTCTCTAACTAGAAATATATGTTAAAAAAACAAAAACGATTTTCAATTTTTTTGTAGTTTATTGCACTTTTTTGCAATTTATGTAATTACTATGCACCTAATGCAGACATATTATTAAAGTTTGGGCTATAATGGTTGTATTGATGTATAGCAACTTGAAATGCTCCCAAAAATGGCTCCACAGCATGTAAAAATATACTATAAGCTCTGGTGGACTTGGTTCTATGGTAGGTCTTAAAGGGTTAATTTGGAAAGCCAAAACTCTAGCGGGTCCACCAGACCCATGAACACTGGCTGAGTAACAAAAATACGAACACCACACAAGGGTTAATATGAGCTCCAACACTGGCTGAAATGCAGCGCAAACCATGACAGCACCTCCACCGTGTTCAACAGAAGGCTGCAGACGCCGACTGTTAGACCTCTCTCCTGACCTCCTTCAAACATGTTGATCATGATTCAGATTCATAACTTACACAGTGCAGTCTGTTTGCTCTTTGTTAGCTCACATCTCCAAAAAGCCCTCACAATCAGAAACGTCCCGCAGAGCTGTGATCAGGATGCTTCATGAGTCCCATTCATGTGTGACTTCATTCAGACTTTTACATACCTGTAATGTGAAGCTGTATTTCGGGTTTCCAGCTGACATCCATGAGTCTGTGCTGATGGTCGTTCTCTTCCTCGTACTGGATAGAATTATTAATAACTTCAAATATTTCTTTAGATTTGGACTGAAGAAACGCAAAAATATCAGAGCTGTGAGAGGGGAGCTGGTCAGTGTTTGCTTCTGGTTCACTGTGCTCTCCTTCCTCAGCAACAGTCACCATGAAGGTATCCGTCTCCTCCTTCAGTCCCAGCTGCTCTCCCTCCTGACTGCTGCACAGTTCCTCCTGTTCCTCTTTAATCTGTGGAGCTTCTGGTTCCTCCTGCTCCACACTGGAGCTCCTCTCCTGGTTCCAGAGCTGCTGCTCAGGGAGAACCTCCTCCTCCTCCTTACAGACGTGCTGCTGTGGGTCGTCTGGAGGAAAAAAAAGGACACAAGAAGAAGAAAAGTGATGATGTTAGACGTTGGACTCATTTTTTAAAATCAGCTTCGCTCCTCAGAATCTCAAGAGGTTGTGAGCAGAGCCGATTATACCCAGAGTTACATAAAAGTAATGGCTGACTTTTGTATTTGTGCATTCGCGACTGCTGAATTATTGCAGATGAGGCGGGTCCATAGTGGAAGTTAATGTCAGCTGCTCTGGAACATGAAAGCTCGTCCCCTGAGCAGTAAAAGCAGCTTAAAAACTATCAGCAGCTCCATTCAGAAGAGCTGCTGTTAACCAAAGTGCTTCTGCAGGTTTTCATGTGATCAGCGAGCTGATAGGGCTTTGGGAAGAAGTCAATTTTATTAAATTTTATTTATATAGCGCCAAATCACAACAAAAGTCGCCTCAAGGCGCTTCATAGATACAGAGAAAAACCCAACAATCATATAACCCCCTATGAGCAAGCACTTTGGCGACAGTGGGAAGGAAAAACTCCCTTTTAACAGGAAGAAACCTCCGGCAGAACCAGGCTCAGGGAGGGGCGGGGCCATCTGCTGTGATTGGTTGGGGTGAGAGAAGGAAGACAGGATAAAGACATGCTGTGGAAGAGAGACAGAGGTTAATAACAAGTATGATTCAATGCAGAGAGGTCTGTTAACACATAGTGAGTGAGAAAGGTGACTGGAAAGGAAAAACTCAATGCATCATGGGAATCCCCGGCAGTCTACGTCTATTGCAGCATAACTAAGGGAGGATTCAGGGTCACCTGGTCCAGCCCTAACTATATGCTTTAGCAAAAAGGAAAGTTTGAAGCCTAATCTTAAAAGTAGAGATAGTGTCTGTCTCCCGAATCCAAACTGGAAGCTGGTTCCACAGAAGAGGGGAAGAAGTCAGTTGGCAGACATTTTTAACCAAATCATCATTTCCTGTAGATACACTGACGCCGACGATTCAATTCAATTTATGTAGCGCCAAATCACAACAAAAGTTGCCTCAAGGCGCTTTATATTGTACAGTACATCCTATAATAACAGATACAGAGAAAATCCCAACAATCATATGACCCCCTATGAGCAGCACTTTGGCGACAGTGATCTGGCAGAAACTGTTGATCGTTTCGTTTTCATTTGCTGAATTCTTTAACGCCTTAGAAGGACCCCCGGCTATTATGACAAGTTACTCTAAATATGTTACAAATTATCTTCACTACATAAAAACATAGTTGAGAATAACTACAATTTTTGTTTTTCCATTAAATCTTTGTTGTTTAAAACTATTTTTGGAGCCGTGGGAGCGGCCATGTTTTTTCGTACACAATGCATTCTGGGACGATGACACGTATTGGTTGTCGGCGAGGGTGTTAATTAACTTGCCTACTAGTGACCTGGTTACGACTTGGTAAACCAGTACTATGCCGGTCATGGAGGCTAACGAGGGCTGCCCAAAGAACATCTGTATTAAGACATACGGCTTCAAAGTTTTGGTGCACTGTGTTGCATGGAGAATCTGTAAGAACAACAATATCGTAATTTCACTATATAATAAAAATTAAAATGTGTTAATGGTTTGATCATGCAGTTATGCGATACCATGGATAGCTGCTGCCATAAAATTGAGCTCTTTATGCTCTCAGTCACCGTTGCCATTGGCAAGCAGCAGCCGCATAGACTATGGTTGACTATTTTCATCCTCTCTCGGTTTGCACTGGTTCATACTGGAAAGGTTGAACAGAACCCATTTTCAGTGCGCTGCTAACTGTGAACTCAATGCTGTGCAACCGTATGACATCATTACCCAGAGTGCATTGAGAAGTTAATAACAATGGTAGCCTACTGGTAAAATCGGATTTATATAAAATGTGCTTAAAAGGAAAACATTTGGTGTATTTTAATACTAGGGCTGCCACGATTAGTCATTTAGTTATGATTATGTCGACTATCAAAATTGTAGACGACTGATTTAATAGTCGACGCGTCGTTTGAAGCTTTGCAAGATCCCAAAAGACGCAGGAATAAGTAGCAGGATTTAAGAGTGTAATATCGGACTGAAACAGAAGATGGCAGCACTGCATGTACAAGGATGCCAGCTGCTGTTAATCCACGAAGAAGAAGAAGAAGCAGTGTCCGGTATCGTAGCTGTGTCCAAATTGAGGAACCGCATCCTCCTGTGCCCGCATTTGTAGGCCAATTACGTTACAGCTACACAACGAAGACTGTCCAAATTTAAAGACTCCGACAAACGCGGCCGACAAATGCGTCCTTCATTTCCCCAGATTTGAAGGATGGGTTGGGTGCATCCCTCGTGGCCCAACCTGCCCCAGAATTCATAGCGCGGCCCAGCTCAGTTTCCAACAATGGCGGCAGCTAGTTAGTTTTAATGTTACTCTTATTATTCTTTCTGGGTCACAAAATAAACGTTTAACATATTTTCAGGCGAGAATGTAGCTGTGTAAACCTCAAATATCTGCTCAGTTTATCAGGACACCGCATATTTTCAAAAGCGCTCCGACGTTTTCAGAGACGTCTGTTACCCACTAGCTCGATAGCGAGCCGGGGGCTAGGCTAACTAGAGCCGTGAGAACACCAGACTCCCGGCAAATCGTTTTAAACCCCTCAAGATTTTTTGCCACTCTGGTTCAACAGGATATATGAGTCACTTAGAGAACTTAAAAATGATATTGTTTGGCTTTTTTCAGTATTTTATTTGTTCCTGAGTAAATCGGTTTGGCTGAGATTAAAGTTTTTACACAGCTGAATAAACGTCAAGCAGACAGCTGATTATCAGAAGTGTGAGATGCTCGAGAATTTACTCCGGTGTCCTGTTATATTTTAGATAGCAAGGATCAGACGGGTGAGTTTATTAAACTCCACCGAAACAATCTGCAAATATCATCAAAACTTAATAAACTATCATCTTGTCTTTGTTTTTAGTTAGTACATACCTAAACACTAGGGGTGCAACGATACTCGTATCGACATTGAACCGTTCGATACAGTGCTTTCGGTTCGGTACGCATATGTATCGAACAATACAAAATTTTTCATTTATTTTATCAACTTTTCTCCTGACGATGCTGTCTGTGTTGAGAGCTCAGTGGATCTGCGTTCGACTACTCTGCCTAGGCTGCACTGTCGAGCGCAGATCCACTGAGCACAGCACAAGCTAGCAAGACAGAAACTAAGCTCGTTGCAACATGGCAACTGCCTCAACGCTACCCGAAATTGAACCTCCCCCACCCTCATTCAGATCTGGCGTTTGGAACTAATTTGGTTTTCATGTGACGGATGACCCTGAAGGTAAGCGCGTCATGGACTAAAGTAAAACAGTATGTTGGATGTGCCACGCAATGCTCAATTACATGGGTGGGAACTAGTGTGTTAGCGCAGTTAGCTTGTTAACGTGTTGGCCGTCCAGCCCCACGCACGGGGCGATCCACGGTAGCTCGTTAACGGAGATTTGCCGTGTTGTGACGTTAACGTCATTTTAACGAGATTAACGCTGACAGCACTAGTGGGAACACAACGAATATGACTGCACATTTACTCCGACATCATCCTAGTGCAAAGACAAGTGGAAGCAGACAAAAACAACAAGCAGCATGCTACAAACTTTACCCGAGTCATTTAGACAGCCGTTAGCACAGGATTCTCCTTATGGGGACCTGATATGTTTAATATGCTGCTGAGAATATAGCCCAGAAGAAGCGGATAGTATAGCTTTTATTTTGGAAAGAGACATTTCTCTGTAATAAACTCTCTTTTCCAAAGATGAGTGATTCCTCAATCAGATAGATTTTTTAAATTACTTTGTAGTTTCAGCAACATTAAATTAAAAACTGTACTTTTCAGTTAAAATATATATTTATAATTTTAATAAATGTTAATTAAAAAGGCATGAACATTTTTTTGTATTGAAAAAAATATCGAACCGTGACACCAAAGTATCGAACCGAACCGTGAATTTTGTGTATCGTTGCACCCCTACTAAACACTTAAAGCTGTAAGCTAATCACATATAAGAGCAGATTCATGTTGGTGCAATAAGCTGTACGTTTTACGTCCAATGGATGATAATCTGATTAGTCGACTAATCGCAAAAATAATCTGTGACTAGTCGACTATGAAAATAATCATTTGTGGCAGCCCTAAAGGGCACTCAAATGATTGAAGCTGGAAGCCAACGAGTCTCTGGCTGAATATCTGGAACAAGCAGCCAAACTCTGAAAACATCACACAGGTGTGCGGCCTGATACGAGTGAGGCAACCTTACTCTTGTGGAGAAATCAGTGCCAAGATCTGTACAAGACTCGCTGGATGGGGTGGTCGACTTGAGTGCTATGACAGACTCGTTATGGAGAGAGTACTTGCAACATCATGTCAGGAGACATGGAGAGAAACCAGAGCAAAAGATTAAACAATTAACCAAAAGGTTGCTTAAACATTAGATGGAAGAAAGGGACTCAGAGTTTAACATGAACAAAACAAAAGCTAAACAAATGGTGGCTGTATCAGCTGACTTAAAAACAGAGATACAACAATCTGTGGCTGCTGCATTGGCTACACGAGCACAGCCTGAGCGTGAACCAAAGCTACAGCAACAACAGCCAGGACCACGATTTGTCCCAATATGGAATGCTGGCAGAGGTGTCGGTTGGTGGCTTTTGGCATGAGAGATTTCAACACAAACCATGGAGTAGTGGCATTTTTGAGCTCAAGTGCATTCATTTAGACACCAGCCAGGAAGACAAAGATCTCCAGCACGCTTACACAGCTGCATATCACCTATGGCACACATTCAACATGGCTGAAGGAATGGCAATAATCGACAATCAACCACATGACTGTGCAAAGACAGCAGTTAAGGATATCAGATCTGCCTTTGCCTGGAATTGGGCACGCCACCCTTTTTCAGCTGAGAGTCATGGCTCTGGACTTTGAGATGCTAAATTCTCATTTCCGCTGTTTCACACTCTGCACCAGGTGACTTACAGCTGCAAAGTGCATCAAGTCACCACCAAAAGAAACAAGTCGTCTGTTGAACACAGTTAAGATTCTGGGACCACCAAACCTGAGACTCTCTGCCACTTTGCTGTACCAAGAAGTCCTGATGATATAAAAGTAGAACTGGTGATGAAGGGCAGCACTGCTGGAACCCATCATCCACCAGGAATGAGTCCAACTTATTGTTGCCAACATGGACCAAGTTCAGGGCAGCTGTACAGGGACTAACTGCCCTTTGACAACGGCAAAATAGCCAATAGTTCCAAAGCACCGTTCACAGGACACCCCAAGGACTGCAGTCGAATACCTTCTCCAAGTCCACAAAGCACTGTAGACTGTTGGGCAAACTCCCACACACTCTCGAACAGCCTCAAGAGGATAAAGAGCCAGCGTTCGATGACCAGGATGAAAACTGCACTGTACATCCTCCATCTGATGTTTGACTAATGGATGAATTCTCCTCTCCAGTACTCCAGCGTACACCTTCCCAGGTAGGCTTAGCAGTGTGATCCCCCACACAGCTGGAGCACACCCTCCCTTCTTAAAAGACAGTACCACCAGCCCAGTCTGATAATCCAGTGGTCACACCCTGAGTTCTTTTCTGGATAGAAAATAGTAAAAATAAGCCCAAGATTCTCATTTTAATCAGCAAAGGAGCTGGTCAGATGAAATGAAACATTTTATTCCAATTATAATTGGATGAAGGGTTTAAGAGTTTCAGCTCCTTAACATGTGCCACCCTCTTTTTAAAGGGACCAAAAGTAATTGGACAGTTGACTCAAATACCATTTCATGGGCAATACTTTTGTTATGTCATTATCAATTAAGCAGATAAAAGGCCTGGAGTTGATCTGAGTTGTGGTGCTTGCATTTGGAAGATTTTGCTGTGAACATACAACATGCGGTCAAAGGAGCTCTCCATGCAGGTGAAACACGCCTGCAAGCTGCAAAACAGCAAAAACCCACCTGAGTGGCAGAAATGGGGATCAAACCAACCTTCTAGTTGGTAGGTGAGCTGCTCTACAAACTGAGCTACAGACATTTGACTATAGTTTCAGTCATGTGGTCAGTTTCTTTATGGATCAATGACCTGCTCCTCTGATCCTCCTGATAGGATCCTCCCTGAGACTGACTCACCTATTCTGTAGAGCTTTATTTCTGGTTTCCAGGTGACAGCCAACTGCCTTTGTTGATGGTTGATGTCTTCTTTGTACTGGAAAAAAATTCTAAAGTCTTCCGTGTCTGTTGGTTTGGTACAAAAAAAGTTATCAGAGCTGAGAGATGGAAGCTGTTCACGGTCTGCTTCTGGTTCACTGTGCTCTCCTTCCTCAGCAACAGTCACCATGAAGGTATCCATCTCCTCTTTCAGTCCCAGCTGCTCTCCCTCCTGACTGCTGCACAGTTCCTCCTGTTCCTCTTTAATCTGTGGAGGTTCTGGTTCCTCCTGGTCACAGAGCTGCAGCTCAGGGAGAACCTCCTCCTCACAGACAGGCTGCAGTGGGACGTCTGGAGGGATGAAAATAATAAAACAGATGCGATGATTAAAAAAAATGTACAAATCAGTAAATATCCTCTGCAACCATAAGCTTGTACGAGTAAAAAAAATTGAAAAGGGGAATAAAGTCAACTACATGAAGATACTGTCACCTCTACAGGGAGTGCAGAATTATTAGGCAAATGAGTATTTTGTCCACATCATCCTCTTCATGCATGTTGTCTTACTCCAAGCTGTATAGGCTCGAAAGCCTACTACCAGTTAAGCATATTAGGTGATGTGCATCTCTGTAATGAGAAGGGGTGTGGTCTAATGACATCAACACCCTATATCAGGTGTGCATAATTATTAGGCAACGTCCTTTCCTTTGGCAAAATGGGTCAAAAGAAGGACTTGACAGGCTCAGAAAAGTCAAAAATAGTGAGATATCTTGCAGAGGGATGCAGCAGTCTCAACATTGCAAAGCTTCTGAAGCGTGATCATCGAACAATCAAGCGTTTCATTCAAAATAGTCAACAGGGTCGCAAGAAGCGTGTGGAAAAACCAAGGCGCAAAATAACTGCCCATGAACTGAGAAAAGTCAAGCGTGCAGCTGCCAAGATGCCACTTGCCACCAGTTTGGCCATATTTCAGAGCTGCAACATCACTGGAGTGCCCAAAAGCACAAGGTGTGCAATACTCAGAGACATGGCCAAGGTAAGAAAGGCTGAAAGACGACCACCACTGAACAAGACACACAAGCTGAAACGTCAAGACTGGGCCAAGAAATATCTCAAGACTGGTTTTTCTAAGGTTTTATGGACTGATGAAATGAGAGTGAGTCTTGATGGGCCAGATGGATGGGCCCGTGGCTGGATTGGTAAAGGGCAGAGAGCTCCAGTCCCACTCAGACGCCAGCAAGGTGGAGGTGGAGTACTGGTTTGGGCTGGTATCATCAAAGATGAGCTTGTGGGGCCTTTTCGGGTTGAGGATGGAGTCAAGCTCAACTCCCAGTCCTACTGCCAGTTTCTGGAAGACACCTTCTTCAAGCAGTGGTACAGGAAGAAGTCTGCATCCTTCAAGAAAAACATGATTTTCATGCAGGACAATGCTCCATCACACGCGTCCAAGTACTCCACAGCGTGGCTGCAAGAAAGGGTATAAAAGAAGAAAAACTAATGACATGGCCTCCTTGTTCACCTGATCTGAACCCCATTGAGAACCTGTGGTCCATCATCAAATGTGAGATTTACAAGGAGGGAAAACAGTACACCTCTCTGAACAGTGTCTGGGAGGCTGTGGTTGCTGCTGCACGCAATGTTGATGGTGAACAGATCAAAACACTGACAGAATCCATGGATGGCAGGCTTTTGAGTGTCCTTGCAAAGAAAGGTGGCTATATTGGTCGCTGATTTGTTTTTGTTTTTGAATGTCAGAAATGTATATTTGTGAATGTGGAGATGTTATATTGGTTTCACTGGTAAAAATAAATAATTGAAATGGGTATATATTTGTTTTTTGTTAAGTTGCCTAATAATTATGCACAGTAATAGTCACCTGCACACACAGATATCCCCCTAAAATAGCTAAAACTAAAAACAAACTAAAAACTACTTCCAAAAACATTCAGCTTTGATACACTCAACAAAAATATAAACGCAACACCTTTGTTACTGCTCCCATTCCCCATGGGATGGACGTAGAGACCTAAAATTCATTCCAGATACACAATATAACCATCCCTCCCAAACAGTGGTCACAAATCAGTCCAAATGTGTGGTAGTGGGCACATCTGCCATATTGAGATGGACTCCATGCGACGATGTGTTGCACTGCATGAGGCAAATGGTGGTCACACCAGATACTGACCGGTTCTGGGTCCCCAGACCCCCAATAGCGCAAAAAACTGCACATTCCAGGGTGGCCTTTTGTTGTGGGCAGTCTGAGGTACACCTGTGCACTACTCATGATGTCAGATCAGCATCCTGATGTGGCACACCTGTGAGGTGGGATGGATTATCTCAATATGGCAGATGTGCCCACTACCACACATTTGGACTGATTTGTGACCACTGTTTGGGAGGGATGGTTATATTGTGTATCTGGAATGAATTTTAGGTCTCTACGTCCATCCCATGGGGAATGGGAGCAGTAACAAAGGTGTTGCGTTTATATTTTTGTTCAGTGTATTAATGAGTTTTTTGGGTTCATTGAGAACATGGTTGTTGTTCAATAATAAAATTATTCCTCAAAAATACAACTTGCCTAATAATTCTGCACTCCCTGTACATGTAACACATGTGCAGCCTCACACACTATCCATGCTCAGATTTCTCTTAGCTTGGTCTTATATATAAATCTGATTCCTTAGTTAAAAAACCATCAAGAGGAAAAAGTTCAGACTTCAAAGCTTTAAATGATTTCAGCGCCTGCTGTTTGAATGCAGCGCAGCGCAGTCCTGTCCTCTGTTTGCTCTTTGTTAGCTCACATCAAAAAGTCCTCACAATCAGAAACGTCCCGCAGAGCTGTGATCAGGATCCTCCCTCAGAGGGACACTCACCTGTCCTGTGCAGCTTGATTTGGGGTTTCCAGGTGATATCCAGCAGTCTGCGCTGACGGTCGATCTCTTCCTCGTACTGGACGATCGTTTTTTCAAACTCCAAGAATATTTGTTCAGCAGCAGCAGTTAGTCGCTCGTTGATGAACTCTCTCAGATACTGAACTGAAGGCATCGTTGCTGCCGCAGCTCACACACTCAGCTCACACACTCAGCTCACACAACAACAACAGTCTCTGGAAAGCTAACGCAATTTGCGCCTTTCCTTTGTTTACTTCCGCCTGGTGTCACGTGATAAAGCTCCGACAGAGCGGGACTGTTAACGCACCTCCCCCTCTCTCTCTCTTATTAATGAATGTAAAGTATTACAGAGAGCTCGGGGAGTCAGTGCAAAGCCGCTAACACCACAGTGATGTGCTGACTCTTTCGGTCCCACACTCCCGGCTCTGTTCACACACGCGCCTTTCCTTTCTTTATTTCCGCCTGGTGTCACACGGTGTTGTTCCGGCAGAGAGCATTTACCTTTAACTGTTCCGCTGTCGAAGATTTCTCTGTTTCAAATCAGTTTCCAGCTGAAAACAATGTTTTTCTACATCCATGAAAAACAAGAAAATCACAAATATTATAAATTTAATTTGAAGTTTTCTGTTTTGAAATTATCTGAATGATTTTCTTAGGTTGAACTTTAACATGATTCCTATCTTGAATCCACTGCCTCCTTAAACTGACACCGCAGAATAATATGACATTTTTAAATCTTATTTTTAAAAAAGGAGTTACTGTTTGGATTTGGTGAGTTCAGAACAAACAAACTGCTCCTCGGGTGTTGGCCCGGCAGGTGCAGTTTCTGACCTCGCTGGAAGCTCAGGTGAGCCCGTCCAGCTGTTCTCCTCGTGTTCTGGAGGCTCAGGAGAGCTAGCTCAGCTACCTGCTAATCCACCACTACAACAAACACAGTTTGATTACATAGGAACTCACAAAGCATTTCCAGAATAAATTATGTGTTAATTATTATTACGATTTGGCCATGAATTATTTTTTATTATATTCAGATCTTAAATATTTGGCCTTTTGTCTAATAAATCAGAAGTTCTGGTGCTCATACTTTCATATAGATGAGATGATGTGTTCTTTTCAATTTTAGTTTTGCTTTTAATTCCCTGTTCGACTTATGCCATGTGTATTTTTCTCTAATCATAACCATAAGAGGCTCAAGGTTCAAGGTTCTTTATTTGTCACATGTATAATTATACAATTATAACACACAGTGAAATGTAACCTGACACGCTCCTCGACATGTGCAAAAATAGTGGTGGTGGGGGGGGGGGGGGGGGGGGGGGTAGAGGAAGAACATTATATATATAGTATATACATTAGGTGAATGTGCAGTAGTAGCAGCAAGCAGGTGAATTCTGTAAGAGATTCTGTTTTGGTGAAATTCTGTTCATGTCAAACTTAAGCCTCATATAATTCTTAAATTTCAAGTATTAATCAGCTCAGTGATGGAGAACATTTGGCTCGTTGTCCTTGCACACAGTGCAAAGTGCTCCATCCTCCCTCCTCACAGTGATTCAAATGCTGCTAACAGTCTGTGAACCAGGAGGAAGAGGAAGTGAGAGAAGTCAGACTCAAAGAGGAGACAGAGGGCGACATCATCCAGTAGGCGGGGCTCTCCTTCTGCACTGTGTTCAACCATTGTGTCAATAATAAGTGCTGCTGTGAAGAGAACAATTCTCAGACTGAATGTTGAACATCAGCTAGTTTTATTGCAGATGGTAAACTATTCAAAATATGAGGACATTTGAAAGAAAACGAGGACTCACCAAGTAATGTTTTGGATTTTGGTAGTTTGCAGGCTCCCTGAGCTGACTTTTAGAATCATATTGGTCACTAACTCTGGGACAAGGCCAGTGATGCATTTGAAAGCCAGTTTTAAAAAAGAGAGAAATCTGTCTTGGCATCTAAAAAAACCATCTTTAGAACAACACAGAGCAAATAAACTCATTTCCATTGTTAATTCAGTAACTTGGCAAAAAACAAAGGAAATATTCAGTTCAGGGACTTTAAATATCACGAATGTTTTTAACTAACTTCCTTTTTTCTTTTATTTGTTTTTTTTTTTATGTTTTCTGTTCATATAAAGTATCTGTCTATATATCATCATTTAGTGAAAATAGATAATTTAAGATTCATCACATAAGTCATCATTTCACTGGAAACTTTGGAAGCCTTGACATGACTGGAAAGACTGAAGCAGTTCACATACGATTTTGTCATTGGACTGATGACAAAGACAACATGAAGCAGTAAAGATCAGAGACAGAGACAGAGCTGCTGTGGAAGCACAAAACGATTTGATTGGCTGAGCTATTACACTGGCCCCGCCCACTGAAGTTGAGCTCATCCAATGACATTATTTGTTGGTCATTGTGCTGCAGTGGAAGAACATTGTTCATGTGCTGTCTGTCTGGCTTTAATAACTCCAAAGACATGTTGCTGCACCTCTTTTTGCTTCTATCTCACATTATAGGTGAGTTTAAGAACAGGGATTAAAGTTTAGTTGAAGCTGCTGCATTAAGCAGATATACAGACTGCATTTCACTACTTTTCTTCTTTCTTTTTCCAGGACTAACAGCTGGAGACTCAATCACTCCTCAACAACCTGAAGTCACTGAAACAGAAGGAGAATCTCACATTATAGGTGAGTTTAAGAACAGGGATTAAAGTTTAGTTGAAGCTGCTGCATTAAGCAGATATACAGACTGCATTTCACTACTTTTCTTCTTTCTTTTTCCAGGACTAACAGCTGGAGACTCAATCACTCCTCAACAACCTGAAGTCACTGAAACAGAAGGAGAATCTGTCAAACTCACATGTAGCTATGAGATAAGTGGCACCCCTTATGTTTACTGGTACAAACATCATTCTGACCTTCAGGCTCCTCAGTTTATACTCTGGAAAGGAGCAAGAGGATCCACAACTCAGTATATTCCTGATAAACGATATGGATCAGAAACATCAGATCGATCAACTAATCTGACCATAGCAGCCCTAACCCTGGCAGACACAGCTCTCTACTACTGTGCTCTAGAAACACAGTGATACAAAGTGTAGAAGAGGCTGTACAAAAACCTGAACACAGATATCTGACTACTCTTCAAAGAGGAGGGAAGTGGTATTCAAAGCACAGCTTCATATCAGATGGATTCTGCTAATTCCTGTTTTATCAGAGTCACTGTGGTTACAGCTGCTAATGAAACACTGTGGGAGGATTCACATGAGCAGCAAATCCACATCAACCACAAACCAACTGCAGGAACGTTCAGACACAATAAAAACTGTCAAACATCAAAAGCTGCTCATTTACACTATTTTATATTTAGTGGATGAGGACATGCAGAAATGCAGCAGAAGCAAAATAAACAGAGTAACAGAGGTTTATCTCTTTAAGGTAAAATCTCTCACATGAAGCTAAAAGTCTTTAGGTCATTTTTTTTTCATATTTTTGATTCCTTTGCGTAATTTCTCTTTTATAAAATAAAAGACTAAGAACTCTTTCTTCTCATATTTAAATAAAATTCCCATTTTCAAGCTAGTAGCTGAGAATCCCCTCATTCATTTCATTATGTCAAATCTTTTGCATTTTCATAGATTCAACCAACCAATGTGAATATTTGTCTGTTTTTTGACAGAATCGAGTAAATAATAGTCTAAATATAAAACTGTTAGGGTCCTTGGGTTTCTGACTCTTTGTTTTGTCTTTATGCTTTTTTGAGTCTTGTTCATTCATTATTGTTTTCTCTGTGTGACTTGTTCGTAGCTTAGTTATCGGTATTTCTAGTTTTGATTGTCTGGTGTTAGATTGTCCAGCCTGGAGCCTGGGGCTCACTTGGGCCACTTCGGGGGTGGGGTGCCCTCAGCCTCTCGGCCTGGGGCTCGGTCGCTCTGGCACAGCTGGCTGGGACTCTCCTCAGCTCTTTCTGGGACAGTGGCGCGGCTGCCCCTCTGTTGGTCTTCCTTGGTCTCTTGTGTTCTGGGGGCCTCTGGATGTCTGGAGTTTTGATCTCCTCCATACCTGCTTCATACCCTGGAGGACGGGGCTGTGCCCCCCCCCCCCCCCCCCACACCCTCTAGCAGATCATTACATGAAGGAACTTTTTAAAAACAAGCGCACTCATACTACATAGTTGTATTTTAGATCACTGAGGAAAGGCTACTGGCATTTTAAAGAAACCGAAACAGTCAAATAAAATAAAGACAAGAGTTTTACTTTAACAACAAGTTAAATGCTTTATTTACAGCTTGCAGAAGCTAACAGCAATATTCTGTGAAATTATGTTCAAAATAATAAATGCATGAAGACAAAAATGAATCTTCCATTATTTTCATCCAACTCTACTCCACCTTATCCTCCTCTACTCATGACTGCCTGGGATCATGTGACGCATGGCTGTACGATGAGCTCAAAGGAAGCTGTCCTAAATAAAGCTAACAATAAACTGATTTAAATTAACTTCATAATCGAAAATGAGCCAAATAAACTAAACAACTGTCCATGTTTTGTTTTTTTTAACAACAAAATCTAATCAGAATAAAGCTTCACTGAACATCACCGAGAAGCCTGATGTAGATGGATAACAGATCAGACTGATCAGTGTTACATGTAATAAACTCAAACACAAAAGGAGTTTGAACTCTGAAAACTGAAACATGTACACATTTTTGGATGTTTTGCCCAAAGCTGGATTCCCTAATAATGTTTAACTGTCAAGACTAGGACTTCTGACCCGTGTGATTTTCAGTGTGGCGTAAAACAGCGGTCCCCAACCCCGGGCCTCACACTGGTACCGGTCCGTGAGTCGTTTGGTACCGGGCTGTGAGAGTTGAGGCTCAGGTGTGAAATGTATGGCTTTCAGGGTTTTTATCGGTTTTCAGCGTTATTTTGTTATCGTTTTTATCGTTTTTCTTGGGTCTTTTCACGTGTGTTATGAATAAATCTTTTTTTCGGTACTAGTTGTATTTTGTTGTATTTATCCGCGACACCTTAAAGGCCGGTCCGTGAAAATATTGTCGGGCATAAACCGGTCCGTGGCGCAAAAAAGGTTGGAGACCGCTGGCGTAAAATATTTCTACACAATATGAATATTTTTCCACATGCTTTACATTCATGTTTGTCACCTGTCTGAGTTCGTGTGTGTACTGACAACTAACTCCTACATTGAATGTTTTTCCGTGGGTTTCACAATGATATGGTTTCTCTCCTGTGTGCGTTCTCATGTGGACAGTCAAAGTACTGTTGTGAGTAAAATGTTTCTCACATTCTTTACAAGAGCAAGACTTCTTTCATGTGCGGATTCTGTGAAATTTATTCATTTGTAACCTTTTCACATTTTAAAGACTTTTTACTTGCACCAGAGTCACACTGACTCTTTGATAGAAGAGAGTCTTTTACATTTTTGCTGTGATGTCAGTTTATGTGAAGTCTCTTCTTTGACTTTGACTCTGAATTTTTAGATGATCCCAAATCTTTATTCTTTCTTTCCTGATCTTTTCTCTCAGCTACGGCAGAGCTGTGAGAGAGGAGCTACTCCTATTATGGTCTATGATCTCTTTCCTAATAAGCAGCAGTCACCATAAAGGTATCAGTCTCTTCAAATGCAAGTTGCTCGCCGTCCCGACTGCTGCAGAGTTCCTCATCTTCCTCTTTAATCTGTGGAGCTTCTGGTTCCTCCTGCTCCAGACTGGAGCTCCTCTCCTGGTTCCAGAGCTTCTGCTCAGGGAGAACCTCCTCCTGCTCCTTCATACAGATGTGCTGCTGTGGGACGCCTGGAGGAACAAAAGGAAACAAGAAGAGTAGAGTAACACACAGAGGTAAAGACAGAAATAACCTCACAGACTGACCTGAAACTGTTTCTGACTTCACCCACTGATGTTGAACTCAACCAATGAGATGATTTCTGTCTGCACAAGTCAAAGCACAACCAGCCTGATGTTGGACTGCAGTGGACTCTCCACTTCTGAGAGTCCATATTCATGGAGCCATAGTGCCAGATATTTAATCTCAAACATCTTAAGGGCCGAGCTCAAGTGGCTGTATAATGACAGCATTCAGGTGGGAGGAGTCTGAGGAACAGACATAGACCCCTGTGTAACAGTTTTCAACAAAGTTCAGGTGTACAAAAACCAAAATGATGGAGGTAAAGGGGTAAAAATGTTTCTCTAACACACAATCTGAAAGAAACTATTGAATGAAATAAGTAATGACAGGTGGGCTTTACTTTAATAACAGATTCAATTTATTTAATGCATGCAGAAGGCTAACAGCAATAATCTATAAAAATCTATTCAAACATTATAAAGGTAAAATTGAAGTAAACCCTTATCTTCATTTATCCCTATTCCATCTTATTCTACTCTGCTTAAAACCCTCTTTGACCTTTTAAAGCGATGCTGAATGAAAGTTGAGCTCAAACCAGCCTTCCTCAGCTCTGGCAGGTCCCCCTGATGCAGGAAAAACATCTTTGCCTCACACTGTGCTCTCAAGCAGAGAAACATATGTGCAGCTATAGGAACGAGGTCTTTGCTGAAGGCTGGAGGAGTCCAAGGGAAACAATCATCCCCTTGAAACTTTCTACTTTATTATTGTCATTAGTTACTGCTATGCAGATAAAACACAACAAAACAAAGTCAGTCTAAATGAACTAAATAACCAAAGATATTATGAACCAAATAAAGTGAATAGCTTCAAATATAAAAAACAAAATAAAAAAAACGTCAACATTTTCTATTTATTAAAAAACAAATACCTCGAATGCAGTTTTACATCACAAGACACCAACCAGCAACAGTCATTGGTTATCCATTAATAGACAGCAAATACAAAACTTAATATACAAATTGAGTTTCAAACCCCCTGTAAATAAAGACTATATCAATAAATAAAACCAAACTAAAATTCATTTTTTAAGAGTCACCATATTTTCACTGAAGAATTAGATGAGAACAGATTAGATGAAACTCTGCTTTATACATAATAATCATGCAATAAATGATGCTTGTCGGAACACAGTCTAAAGATATTTGAACTCTGAAAGCTCTCCTGTAAACACGTATAAGTCCGCCAATCTTCTTTCACGCTTGGCTTCTCTCCACATGTTTCAAGACTACAATTTCTGAAAATGATACGCTTGATACAACGGTGTGAGTTCTTCTATGTCCAAACAGACACTTCTGGATGTGAACATTCTTCCGCATTTTGTACAACATTATGGTTTCTCACCTGTGTGAGTTTTCATGTGACGCCACAAATGACTGTTATATGTGAACATTTTCCCGCATGTTTTGCAATGATACGGTTTCTCACCAGTGTGCGTTCTTATGTGCCCGAACAGCTGACTTCTGTATGTGAACATTTTCCCGCATGTTTTACAACAATATGGTTTCTCACCTGTGTGTGTTCTTATGTGCACTGATAAATGACTGCTACATGTGAATATTTTCCTGCACGTTTTACAATGATACGGCTTTTCACCTGTGTGCGTTCTCATGTGTATAGTCAAACTACCCCTCTGTGTGAAACTTTTCCCACATGTTTTACAAGAATATGGTTTCTCACCTGTATGGGTAGTCTTATGGCTTTTAAGAGATGATGACACATAAAAACCTTTCCCACATGTTTCACAAGAATACGGCTTCTCACCTGTGTGGATTCTGTGATGTTGATTCATGTTGTACTTATTCTTAAAGGATTTTCCACAAAAATCACACGTTAAGGACTTTTTACCTGTGTCAGAGTTACACCGACTCTCTGAGTTACTATTTGTCCCTGAATCTAAATTCCAGCTTCCTTCATGATTTTGGCTCTCATTTATAGGACAGTTGTGATAAAGAAGCTGGTTAGTGTTTGCTTCTGGGTCATTGTGGTCTTCTTCCTCAGCAGCAGTCACCACAAAGGTATCAGTCTCCCCCTTCAGTCCAAGCTGCTCTCCCTCTGGTTCCTCCTGGTCCACACTGGAGCTCCTTTTCTGCTTCCAGAGCTGCTGTTCAGGGAGAACCTCCTCCTCCTCACAGACAGGCTGCTGTGGGACGTCTGGAAGGACAAAAGGACACGAGAAAAAGAAAAGTGATGTGATAATAGAAAAACATCCCCGAGAAAACACATTGTCAAAATAAGACTTTTACAGAGAAAATAAGTGTCATCCACAAAGGCTGCTACTCCAGAAATCAACAGAGGAAGAGAGAGGTTAAATGGCAAGGTAGAAAAGCTGCAGGCAGTGAACATATACTGAATGAATAAATGATCAGTATGACACGACAAACCAACTTTCTAACAGTAACAAAATAAAAAGATTGTGTTTGTGTCGTTTTTATGGCATTCATGCAGGTTTTTGTCTTTTAGTCGATTCTTTAAAGAACTTTCAGTTTGAATACATTTCCAGTACATTTAAATAAATGTTTATATTTTGCATGTGTATTTTAAAAATGTCAGTTGGTAAAAATTTACAGACGAGTGAGATAAATAAAAGTGTAATACTGTGCAAAAGTCTAAAGCTATCCTTCATTTATGTTTTGCCTGGAAAATGAGGAAATGATGTAGCAAGTTAATGAAACGGCAGATTTATTGAAATGTGTGCAAAACCAAATGCATTATACAGTATACAAAGCAAAGGTTTGTACAATTTTAAATATTTGGTATTGATTGATGTGGTTTGGCTACCTTTAATCTTCACCACAGACTGAACAGTTTGGCAGCTTTTGTCATTTATTCAGGTAGTGTTGAAAAAAAGAGTTCTCCAGGGTTCCTGAAAAAGATTTAGAGATATTCTTTGGATATTGACTGAATTTTGTTTTGTTGCCTGTCAAAACCCTACACTTCTTGAACAATGTTGAGGTCTGAGTTCCAGGGAGACTGATCCATGACTCATAGAAAAAACACACAGTAAAGCACCATCTAGATGACCTTCCGATGCATCATCTGACTGTTTGTGATCATGCTCAGACTGAAAATGAAGCCATTTCCAGTGTACGGTGTATTGTACGGTGGATTAAATCTGCATGTACTTTTCCGCATTTATAATTCCTTCAGTTTTAATATGAGCTCCAACACTGGCTGAAATGCAGCGCAAACCATGACAGCACCTCCACCGTGTTCAACAGAAGGCTGCAGACGCCGACTGTTAGACCTCTCTCCTGACCTCCTTCAAACATGTTGATCATGATTCAGATTCATAACTTACATGAGTCCCATTCATGTGTGACTTCATTCAGACTTTTACATACCTGTAATGTGAAGCTGTATTTCGGGTTTCCAGCTGACATCCATGAGTCTGTGCTGATGGTCGTTCTCTTCCTCGTACAGGATAGAATTATTAATAACTTCAAATATTTCTTTAGATTTGGACTGAAGAAACGTAAAAGTGTCAGAGCTGTGAGAGGGGAGCTGGTCAGTGTTTGCTTCTGGTTCACTGTGCTCTCCTTCCTCAGCAGCAGTCACCATGAAGGTATCCGTCTCCTCCTTCAGTCCCAGCTGCTCTCCCTCCTGACTGCTGCACAGTTCCTCCTGTTCCTCTTTAATCTGTGGAGCTTCTGGTTCCTCCTGCTCCACACTGGAGCTCCTCTCCTGGTTCCAGAGCTGCTGCTCAGGGAGAACCTCCTCCTCCTCCTTACAGACGTGCTGCTGTGGGTCGTCTGGAGGAAAAAAAAGGACACAAGAAGAAGAAAAGTGATGATGTTAGACGTTGGACTCATTTTTTAAAATCAGCTTCGCTCCTCAGAATCTCAAGAGGTTGTGAGCAGAGCCGATTATACCCAGAGTTACATAAAAGTAATGGCTGACTTTTGTATTTGTGCATTCGCGACTGCTGAATTATTGCAGATGAGGCGGGTCCATAGTGGAAGTTAATGTCAGCTGCTCTGGAACATGAAAGCTCGTCCCCTGAGCAGTAAAAGCAGCTTAAAAACTATCAGCAGCTCCATTCAGAAGAGCTGCTGTTAACCAAAGTGCTTCTGCAGGTTTGAAGTCAGCTGGCAGACATTTTTAACCAAATCATCATTTTGCAACATTTCCTGTAGATACACTGACACTGACAGAGATCTGGAGAAACTGTTGATTGTTTCTGTTTCATTTGCTGAAGTCTTTAACTCCTTAACACCTGGTGTATCATATTTGTGAGTCTTTGTGAGTTTTTGAGACTTACATCATCAGTGGGTTTCTCTCCACTGAAAATCCTAAATTAATTAAAAATAAATAAATAATAAAAATGCAACCAATGCATTGAAAAAAACCAGCTGTAACAAATATGACACAAATTAAAGTTCATATATGAATTTTTATTGTCAGAAGCTTCACACTAGCCAGCGCTGCAGTTCCATTTTAAGACACTGATAAGCTCTAAACTCATAATTTCATACGTGCGTCATGTTCTCAGTTTATCGCTGATATAAACAGCACATGCTCACAGCCTGATGGCAACAAATGACACCAGCCAGCTTCTCCAATAGACTCTGAGCCCTGTTTTTACATCTATCAGTTTTAAAGTTCAAGCTGTCTGAAGGTAAACACACTGATCACAGATAAGAAGCAGCTGAGCTGCATCTCACTGAGCAGCTGCTCGGATTTAACTGTCATTAAAGACAAACTCAGAGTCCATCAGCTCAGAGTTATTTACACACACACACACACACACACACACACACACACACACACACACACACACACCGGCTCGGTGAAAATGATGCATTCAGGTTTTTCTACCTCACAATCAGAAACGTCCCGCAGAGCTGTGATCAGGATCCTCCCTCAGAGGGACACTCACCTGTCCTGTGCAGCTTGATTTGGGGTTTCCAGGTGATATCCAGCAGTCTGCGCTGACGGTCGATCTCTTCCTCGTACTGGACGATCGTTTTTTCAAACTCCAAGAATATTTGTTCAGCAGCAGCAGTTAGTCGCTCGTTGATGAACTCTCTCAGATACTGAACTGAAGGCATCGTTGCTGCCGCGGCTCACACACTCAGCTCACACACTTCGTGCTCAGACACACGGGAGGAAAGCTAACGGTTCTTCCGCCTTTTCTTTGTTTACTTCCGCCTGGTGTCACAATGTGAAGTTCCGTCAGTTGAAGGCAGATATTAGTGGTTGGAAAACAGGGAAATAGTGCATTAGCGCCATCTGCTGGTGGGAAGTGTGAACGAGCGCGTCACTGAGAAAAAGAACTGATTCTGTTTAACAGGACCTGAAAGTTTCGCTGTCAGCGACTTTAATGAGGTTTGGGGTCAGTCTGCAGCTCTCAGCCGCATGTTTCTGACAGCCTGGTGTAAGATGATGCTTGGTTTCCTCACCGCTGTCACATGTCCTTGTGTCCTGTTTCCTGTTATGAACCATGTGCTGTTTAAACCAGAGCATCCAAATCAACGTGCTGATGTCCTCTCTCTCCTGCTTTCCTCTGAGTCCTGTAACACCGTCATCCTTCTTTTTCCTCCGCCCACTGCTTTTCCAACGTTTCCACCATTTCTGCTTTATCATGCTCTTTATTTCTGCCTCGCTCATGTCGATGCTGAAGTATTTACTACACATCCATAAGACTCACAGCACCGATCAACCTAACCAAGTCCACAGTCACATCCAACGCATAAACACATAAAACATCAAAGTTGCCTCAAAGAGCAAAGACCCTGCAATATTATAAAGAAACCAACAATCCGACGACCCAGTGCCCACTCGCCCAAATCCATGTCGTGATCATTATCTACCCAAGACACCGCTCCAGTCCAACCACCCACCAGAAACCCAAAGAAACAAGTTCTGTTTGTGACCATTTATATTTTCTTTCATTGCTCTTCTCGTGGGAGCTCAGTGATGGAGAACATTTGGCTCGTTGTGCACACAGTGCAAAGCGCTCCATCCTCCCTCCTCACAGTGATTCAACTGCTGCTCACAGTCTGTGAACCAGGAGGAAGAGGAAGTGAGAGAAGTGAGACTCAAAGAGGAGACAGAGGGCGACATCATCCAGTAGGCGGGGCTCTCCTTCTGCACTGTGTTCAACCATTGTGTCAATAATAAGTGCTGCTGTGAAGAGAACAATTCTCAGACTGAATGTTGAACATCAGCTAGTTTCTCCTGTTGATTTAAACCTTGTTGTACAGATGGAACATTGGCTGTGGATTATTCTTGCTGCTCTTTTCTTTGGTGAGATACAAACATCAACATGTTTCCTCTGCTTAAATAAATGTGTGAGTCTGATTAATGGTGAGTTTTTAATCATGTTTATTGATCCATCTCTTCCTCTGCATGTTCTGTTCTTCCTCAGAGTGTAAAGGAGAAGACAAAGTGATCCAGGAACAAGGAGATGTCATTGCTGCTGAAGGAGACACAGTTACACTTGGATGTAGATATGAAACAACAGACAATTTCCCCAGATTGTTCTGGTACAAACAAAAAGTAGGAAGCTTTCCAGAGTTTGTACTACGACGCTTCTCTGGATCAACAGAACATGAAGACTCTGAGAGGAGCAGATTTACGGCTACGCTACAAGAAAAGTCAGTTCCTCTGAAGATCCAGAAGCTTCAGCTGTCTGACTCTGCTGTGTACTACTGTGCTCTGCAGCCCACAGTGACAGGAAACAGCAAAACTCTGTACAAAAACCTTTGGAGCAAAGACAACAGAATACTCCACAACATCCACTAGAGGGAGCCACACACTGTTAAACCTCTGTGTGGATATCTCTAAAAGTTGATTCTGTTCATCTGTTCGTAGCGTTTTGTGGGAGAAACGTTTCATCATCATCATCATCAGGTGACTTCTTCAGTCTCAGCTGACTGCAGGTTTCAATCTTATAAACAGTCTGTGTGGATACAGACTGGATTCATTTCACTTATGAAGCAAAATATAAGAAATAACATTGATGTTGATGGAAACTCACATCAACCACCCCTAATTATTATCATTATTTAAAGACAATAATGGCAACTAATTGAACTGATCTATTTACATCATAATGTCTTCCTAAATGTAAGAAAATTACAATAATAGTAAATAATATATTAAATTCAATTTAAATATTCGAAATTGTTGTCAATAAAGAAAACTGATACCTTCATGGTGTCTGCTGCTTTCTTCTCCCACTGAAACGCTACAGATGAACAGAATCAACCTTGTGGGATTTCCTTACCTGAATATTCGCCCGTGCATCAACACGTCTTTAAGAAAGAAGCTGTTGTGTTGTCCTGTCAGACTGTAACGATGAGCGAGTGGACTGAGCACTCGGGCTGGGCTGTTAGACCACCACAGGCCACACATAGCCCACTGTGATCTTAAGTGGGTCAGACCGGTGAAACTTTCTCTCAGTGCAAAGAAGTTACATATTTAACTGTTTTTCTACATGATGTTTGCTGGACGTTGACACTGTTTTTACACAGTCATTTACAGTAAGTAAAGGTTTAATCCTTTAACAGCTGAAATGATTTAAGGCTGCCATTGGTCATTAGGCAGGATCATGATTTTGTTGCTTGAGCTGCCGTTACTTATCCATGGCGTTATATACAGTGGGGCAAAAATCAGCCACGGATTGTGCAAGTTCCCCCACTTAAAATGATGACAGAGGTCAGTAATTTGCACCAGAGGTACACTTCAACTGTGAGAGACAGAATGTGAAAAAAAAATCCATGAATTCACATGGTAGGATTTGTAAAGAATTTATTGGTAAATCAGGGTGGAAAATAAGTATTTGGTCACCTCAAACAAGGAAAATCTCTGGCTCTCACAGACCTGTAACGTCTTCTGTAAGAAGCTTTTCTGTCCCCCACTCGTTACCTGTATGAATGGCACCTGTTTGAACTCATCATCTGTATAAAAGACACCTGTCCACAGCCTCAAACAGTCAGACTCCAAACTCCGCCATGGCCAAGACCAAAGAGCTTTCGAAGGACACCAGGAAAAGTATTGTAGACCTGCACCAGACTGGGAAGAGTGAATCTACAATAGGCAAGCAGCTTGGTGTGAAGAAATCCACTGTGGGAGCAATCATCAGAAAATGGAAGACATACAAGACCACTGATAATCTCCCTCGATCTGGGGCTCCACGCAAGATCTCATCCCGTGGGGTCAAAATGATCATGAGAACGGTGAGCAAAGATCCCAGAACCACACGGGGGGACCTGGTGACCTGCAGAGAGCTGGGACCAAAGTAACAAAGGTCACCATCAGTAACACACTACAACGGCAGGGAATCAAATCCCGCAGTGCCAGACGTGTTCCGCTGCTGAAGCCAGTGCATGTCCAGGCCCGTCTGAAGTTTGCCAGAGAGCACATGGATGATACAGCAGAGGATTGGGAGAATGTCATGTGGTCAGATGAAACCAAAGTAGAACTTTTTGGTATAAACTCAACTCGTCGTGTTTGGAGGAAGAAGAATACTGAGTTGCATCCCAAGAACACCATACCTACTGTGAAGCATGGGGGTGGAAACATCATGCTATGGGGCTGTTTTTCTGCCAAGGGGACAGGACGACTGATCCGTGTTAAGGACAGAATGAATGGGGCCATGTATCGTGAGATTTTGAGCCCAAACCTCCTTCCATCAGTGAGAACTTTGAAGATGAAACGAGGCTGGGTCTTCCAACATGACAATGATCCAAAACACACCGCCCGGGCAACAAAGGAGTGGCTCCGTAAGAAGCATTTGAAAGTCCTGGAGTGGCCTAGCCAGTCTCCAGACCTCAACCCCATAGAAAATCTGTGGCGGGAGTTGAAAGTCCGTGTTGCTCGGCGACAGCCCCAAAACATCACTGCTCTCGAGAAGATCTGCATGGAGGAATGGGCCAAAATACCAGCTACTGTGTGTGCAAACCTGGTAAAGACCTATAGTAAACATTTGACCTCTGTTATTGCCAACAAAGGTTATGTTACAAAGTATTGAGTTGTATTTTTGTTATTGACCAAATACTTATTTTCCACCCTGATTTACCAATAAATTCTTTACAAATCCTACCATGTGGATTCATGGATTTTTTTTTTTTCACATTCTGTCTCTCACAGTTGAAGTGTACCTCTGGTGCAAATTACTGACCTCTGTCATCATTTTAGGTGGGGGAACTTGCACAATCGGTGGCTGACTAAATACTTTTTTGCCCCACTGTATGTGTGTGGAAATAAACACCCCCTGCTTCCACCGTACTCGGTCTCACTGTAAATCCATTGGCAAAAGGCCGCCTTGACAAAGGCTCCCACGTACAGACATACGTCAGTTAATAACTGACATTTGAAATGATCTCGTAGGCCTAATGTGACGTGTCTGTGCGTTTCTACAAATCAAGACAACTAATCTGAGAGAAATAAGTCAAAACTTTCTGTTCATGTGAGGCTCACTGCTCACATCACACTTTTATTATTAGTGTTTCATGTGCATCGGTATACTGAACAAAACTTCTGTAAGCAAATGTGACGTGTGGAAGATTTTTACAAAGTCCAAGCTGCACTGCAAGACTGCAGGCAGCAAGAGTTAGTCGTTAGTAATTCATCGGCCTTTTTAAAAGAAGCAACAACAAGTCCTGCAGCAGCTTTGGAAGGAACACATGGATGATGTAAGATTTTCATGTTTTAATCATTTTTATTCAAAAGAGCAAATTTTCTTTGTTGCACATAATGGAAAAGTTTTCAAAACAGTTGAAACCTTCATCATCCCAACTAGCATTTGTTGGGATGATGAAGCAACCAGCAACTCTGGTTATAAAGTGTGTGAAGCACAGGAGGAGGAGTGACTGAGAGCAGAGAGGAGGAGCAGAGATTCAGGGAGGAGCTGAGCTGTTACTGAACTATAGAAGAGAGAAAAACCTCCACATTCAACAGAGTTCAACACAAAACAAACTTTATGTTCCTCAACATGCTGTCATTACATCACTGTGTGTTTCCTCTGATTCTTCTCACTCTCACAGGTCTGCTCACCTACACAGGAAACTATGTTCAATTAAATGATTCATTAACGTCAATTATTGATTGAAAACGTTCTCTCTTCCTTCAGGTGTCACATGTGATCAGCTCACTCCAGTCAAAGATGAAGAGTCCAGCGTAGAAGGCAGCACAGTTACTCTGACCTACACTTACAAAGTGTCACCTTCTGATTATTTCTTCTGGTATCGACAACATCCAGGAAAACCTCCAGAGTTCCTGATCTCACACTCACCTTCAGGAACAGTAGGAGAAGAAAAAGTTCCTGGACTGAAGATTCAAGTGAAGGGAACAGAAATCAAGATGAACATCTCCTCTGCTGCAGTGTCTGACTCTGCTGTGTACTACTGTGCTCTGCAGCCCACAGTGACAGGAAACAGCAAAACTCTGTACAAAAACCTTTGGAGCAAAGACAACAGAATACTCCACAACATCCACTAGAGGGAGCCACACACTGTTAAACCTCTGATTCTTGTGTCATTGGACTGATGACAAAGACAACAGAGAAATGAAGCAGTAAAGATCAGAGACAGAGACAGAGCTGCTGTGGAAGCACAAAACTATTTGATTGGCTGAGCTATTAAACTGTCCCCGCCCACTGAAGTTGAGCTCATCCAATGACATTATTTGTTGGTCATTGTGCTGCAGTGGAAGAACATTGTTCATGTGCTGTCTGTCTGGCTTTAATAACTCCAAAGACATGTTGCTGCACCTCTTTTTGCTTCTATCTCACATTATAGGTGAGTTTAAGAACAGGGATTAAAGTTTAGTTGAAGCTGCTGCATTAAGCAGATATACAGACTGCATTTCACTACTTTTCTTCTTTCTTTTTCCAGGACTAACAGCTGGAGACTCAATCACTCCTCAACAACCTGAAGTCACTGAAACAGAAGGAGAATCTGTCACACTCACATGTAGCTATGAGATAAGTGGCACCCCTTATGTTTACTGGTACAAACATCATTCTGACCTTCAGGCTCCGCAGTTTATACTCTGGAAAGAAGCAAGAGGATCCACAACTCAGTATATTCCTGATAAACGATATGGATCAGAAACATCAGATCGATCAACTAATCTGAGCATAGCAGCCCTAACCCTGGCAGACACAGCTCTCTACTACTGTGCTCTAGAAACACAGTGATACAAAGTGTAGAAGAGGCTGTACAAAAACCTGAACACAGATATCTGACTACTCTTCAAAGAGGAGGGAAGTGGTATTCAAAGCACAGCTTCATATCAGATGGATTCTGCTAATTCCTGTTTTATCAGAGTCACTGTGGTTACAGCTGCTAATGAAACACTGTGGGAGGATTCACATGAGCAGCAAATCCACATCAACCACAAACCAACTGCAGGAACGTTCAAGCACAATAAAAACTGTCAAACATCAAAAGCTGCTCATTTACACTATTTTATATTTAGTGGATGAGGACATGCAGAAATGCAGCAGAAGCAAAATAAACAGAGTAACAGAGGTTTATCTCTTTAAGGTAAAATCTCTCACATGAAGCTAAAAGTCCAACCATGTTAGGATGCCTGGGTTGTTGACCCAGGGTTTTTGAGTTTATTATTATTATTATTATTATTATTATTTTTTTTTATAATTTCTAGTCTTTGGTTTCTTTGAGTTCTGTCTTATGGTTTATGTCTCTGTCTTCTCTAGCTGCTCTGTCTCCCCTGTCAGCTGTATCCCCTTGTCTAGTTCGCGTCTCTGTGTATCCTTAGTTGTTATATCCCCGTGTCCAGTCAGTGTCTGTGTCTGCCCTGGTCCCACGTCTCTGTTCCCTCTGTTGCAGTGCGTGCGAGTCAGTGTCTTTAGTTCAGTCTGTATCATGTTTCCTGTTTTATTTTGAAGGTCCTTGTCTTATGTTAATGTATCTGGTTTTGCTTCCCCTGTCTCGTTAGGCCTGATTTGCCCCAGCTGTGTTTCCCTCCTGTTACCCATTCCCTGATTGCTCCCTCTGTGTATTTAAGCCCTGTGTTTCTCTGTGTCGCGATCTACCGTTTACCTAGCTGTGTGTTCTGTCAGTCCTCTGGTTTAAGTTTATTTTGATTTTTCCAGTTATGTTATATTTTGAGTTTTACATTAAAGCTGTTTTGAGTTCACGACTGTCTCCGGAGTCTGCACCTTGGGTCCTATTCCTGTCTGCACACAGCCTACACATAACAAACCAGGAAGACCATCTCATGCTTGTTCCATTTATTCTCTTTGAACTCATCACATCAGATGATGATGCTCTCCTTCAGATTTTCTAGTCACGAGTTTCATCAACATCACATCCAGACATTATAAAATCACCAGTATTTTGATTCCAACTGTTGGTAAAAACTGATCTCATATGAAACTGTAGACTGCCCCACATGGTGAGCTATACACACGTCCTCATATTAACAACTAAAAAGGTTTTTATTGTTATTTTCTGCAGATAAAAAAATCCTTCCAGTGCTGAGCTCTTACAGGAGTAAAGGTCTCTGTAACACAGTTAAAGAAGTCAGCTCCCACAAAGCTGCAAACTAACAGGAAAGAAAACTGTTGAGAAATCTGCACGAGTTCTGTTCATAAAGAGCTTTTTGTGGAGACGAACAACATTCAGCTGGAAATGACACAAAATCAGAATCAAGTCCAGTGTTGATGCTGGCTGGTTTACACGTGTACTTCTGCTGTTTAATACATGAGTGAGATTATTCTACAGTCTGCTAAATATTTCAAATATTCAAAGCTCTTTATTTACAGGCTCCACAGAAACCAGGGCCAAGCCTATCCAGAAGAAGCAGCCTTTGGAGGAGGAGCTACAGCAGTGAACATGAACGGCTTCATTTAGGAGCTGAAGAGCTGCTGTGTTCTCTCTATTGTTCATTCAGTCCAAGAGAAAATCATGTTGCTGCTTTTCATTTGGATGATGATAGTCTCCTTTCAGACTGGTGAGTCATCAAAAGATGGAGTGAGATGTAAAAGGAGATGATGGGCATGAAAATATCTGGATGTTGTTTGAATTGATTCACTTTTTATAAACTAAGTTTAAAGATGCAGAAACATGATGGTGAAATATGTCTTTGTTGTTTTCAGGATCCTCTGAGGATTTACTGACACCATCTAAAGATGTAGTGACGAGTTTGGAAGGAGGCACTGTGACTCTCTCCTGCAACTATTCAGGCTCTGACACTTACTTCTTCTGGTACAAACAGAAACCTAATTCACATCCAGACTTTCTCATCGCCTACTATTCAAAGCAAACAGAAAAGCTGAAGTTTATACATGACAAAGAAAAACAGGAGTTTCATCTGGAGATCTCCTCTGCTGCAGTGTCTGACTCTGCTGTGTACTACTGTGCTCTGCAGCCCACAGTGACAGGAAACAGCAAAACTCTGTACAAAAACCTTTGGAGCAAAGACAACAGAATACTCCACAACATCCACTAGAGGGAGCCACACACTGTTAAACCATTCTATTTTGAGAGGATGCAGCAGGGGTCAGCAACCCTAGGCACGCGTGCCGAAAGGTTAACTGATGGCACGACCATAGCTGGACTGGCCATCGGGCATTTGCTCGGTGGCCGATGATTTTTTTTTCTTTGTAACGGTATAAACAATGAAAGGTGGTGGATTGGCCAGATGCTGGCCGGTGTGTAAAAATAACTCAGTTGTTTGGTGGTGGCTGTGTTGGAGCTTCCACAGATTCAGTAACAAGTGGTGGAGGCCAGCAGGTGGATGAGGGAAGGGGAGGCAGGAGGAGGAGAGACCCGAGGCAGACGCCGGTCCCAGTGACAGGTGAACTGAACTTCAGGTAAGAAGTTATGACCTGCAGTCTATCTGGGTCAGATATAAACCAAGTTTAGGTGGAGTTTATTTTCTTTTCTTTTTGTCCCGTTTGGATCTTTAGCCATCAGAATTGTTGTCTTAAGGCCAAGAAAGATGCCAAGTGGATCATCATGGCCTTGCCATATTGGTCCATTTGATTGACCTTTATTATAATTATGAATTTATTTTATTTTCAGTTGCTACAAACGGGATAGGACAGGGAGAAAGAATGAAAGAAAGAGAGGGAGAGAAAGAAAACCAAAGGGGAGAAGAGACGGTGAGAAGGGGGGGAAGAAAGAAAGAAAAACAAAACACCTGGATCACCTGTATGGAGAAAAAAAAACAGAAGAGAAAGTAAACAACAAAGAGCAACATAATAAATGGAGTTTATGTTCGTTGTGCTGAGTTTTTACAGTCAGTTACAATAACTCGTACTGTGTACTAGCTAGCATGACGGAGTCTCTATACAGCTGGGTGGGTGCTATGATGTTACTGATAGTGAACTTTATTTAATTCATTAGGTTCATTAGTAGAGTTGCCAACTGTCCCGCAAAAATAAAGTGGTTCTACATAGTGTGTAACTGTTAATATAGAGCGTTATTAAATCTATTGCTAATGCAATCATATGGCCCGTTGACTTCTGAGGAAAATTTAAACAGCACTCGTCATCAGAAAGGTTGCCGACCCCTGGGATGCAGACTACATTTATTTCATCGTATTGTTACGGTGGCCCTGAGAGGCCAAAAGGACAACTTAAGAAAACATCAGCAATAATAAAAAGACTGCAAAAGTACACAAAACACAACGGAAATAGGAAAAATGGAAATACAAAAAATCTGATTTCCAAAAGCACAAGGGAAGTGTTTTTTTAGGGAGACAATAACCCGTCGCAGTAGCAGGAACCAAAATATGATAGGTTTGTTTGTTTTAATCTCATGATTCATTTAATACTGACGACGGATTGTTAGGTTAACACACTTACCTCTCATCTTTTCTTTGTTGTCACAGATCCAGAGTACATAAATATGTTGTAAGTGTAAGTGAAACAGCTGACTCAAGAGAGTAATTAAATGTTCCCAGAATTACATTTATCTATGATTGTTAACTATTTTTATTTATCTTCTTCTTCCTAATATTTCCAGCAGATGTTGTTGTTGTTCATCTTAAGTAGGAATAGGTATCGTTTAGGTTTTATCTGATACCGGTGCCAAATCGGTACTTTAGAAACGGTGCCGGTGCTCAAACGGTGCTTAAAGAATGGAGAACACAAAATTGGTCCAAAAACCTCTCATGTTCAGCTGGTTTTTTGTAAACAGATAACAATGTTAGCCTTTTCTGCAGCTATGGGGCATATATGGCATCACTCTTGGCTGGAAGCAGTGCTTAAACAATGGAAAAAAACACAGACTTTGTCCAAAAACCTCTCATGTTTAGCTGTTTCCCACTTTTTCTTTGGTCATTTTAGCCTTTTTGGCCAGGGTGAAGGGAGCATCTGCCATCAAACAAGAGGACAGCCGCATGTAGCTATGATGATGTTTGCTAGTTCACCTTACATGCATTAATGTAATAACGTGGTTAGCCTACTCAGCGTAAATTACACACGAACATTAAGCAACTCACGCAGAGAAGAACGGCTGCTGCTGCATCATCATCCTCATCATTTCTGCTACACTGGCAGGGCTAGGGGCCAGGACTCTCCTCTTCGGGTTTTTGGGGGATGTTGCTAACTCCGGGTCCGATAACAGGCACCACACCCGCAGTAGATGTGCTCGGTGTGAGGTCTCGCAGCAAGCTATCAAATACGGCGCATTTCTGGGCTTTTAAAAAAACGCTATGCGTCGCCAGGTGTTTCATCGGATTTGAGGTGTTACCTCCTTTGACAGTATCACAGTATCAGCTTAAAGCACTTGTTGCTGCTGAGTTTGCATATTTTGCTGTGAAGTACAGCCAGACTTTTGCCCGCTTCGCCTTGGGCATTTTTAATCTGTAGCTCTGCTCTAAAAGAACGTACATACCTGGCCCCGCCTACTATCCTCGGAAACGTAAAATGATTGGCTAGAATCTAAAGTGTATCACAGCTCAGGAAAAAAAAGCACCGAAATAAAGCACCGAAACGTGCGCTGCTTTTCGGTCTGGTTACTACCGTTTATGTCAGAACCGGTGCCATCATGGCACCGGACACCGGTACCCATCCCTAATCTTAAGTTTAAGAAGTTTGTTTGGGACCCGGTGGCTTATATTGCCAACTGAGACTCAGCTCACCAAGTGAACCTGAAGAGGGGATGCAATGATTTTCTGTCTGTGAATTGTAAAATCTCTGCACCTGAAGTGTAACAAAATATGACGATTAAACTGTGAGTGTTAGGCTTTCAGGTTTGACGGAAACCTGATGCCAGTTCTTTTCTAAGCAGCTACATTAAGATTTAGAAAGGAACGTCTTTGAGAACTGACATCAAACTCTGTAGGCAAATACATAATTAAGCAGTGCAGGTATATGTATTAAATATTTAAAATGTTAGAAAACTTTAATAGTGTTACCAATAATGTTTTCTTTGTATTTTATTCATCTCTATTAAACAAGTTTCTGTGTTTTGGCCTGTTAGGCCAAGATTTCTTCTGGTGTACCACATGGTTCAATGTTAGGCCATCTCATCTTCTCCTTTACATGTGACATTAACATCATCTAGTAAACTCTGATAAAGTGTCAATAAAAGAATATTACAAATTCCATTACTTCCCTTTTTTCTTTCAACTGTATAATAAAGTAGAAGTTTTAAATGATCTTCTTATCTAATCTTTAAAATATTTCATGAGCTTCTCTGGATGACGACATCAGTTGAAAAGCTCAGGTTCTCTTTGGAATGAAAAAAGCAGAGAGATTTTCAGTCATTAACTTTCAATGATCTTTTTAAAAGTTACCTAAAAAAACATCAAAAGAATAAACAGATTTCTTATGTCATCTTTGTAGAACAAGTTTCTGCGAAGGATTGTCAGGATGGATTCAGTGAGAGTTCCTCAAGTGCATTCTTTACATGTTGTCCATCCAACCATTTTCCTCCACTTATGTGGGGCCGGATCACAGGGGCAGCAGCGTAAGCAGAGAAACCCAGACCTCCCTCTCCCTGGCCACCTCCTCCAGCTTGCCCAGCAGAACACCAAGGTGTTCCCAGGCCAGCCGACAGACCCAGCATTTCCTGAGTCTGTCCAGGGAACTCCTCCCGGTGGGACTGGAACACCTCACTCAGGAGAAATCCAGGAGGCATCCTTGTCAGATGCCCGAACCACCTTAACTGTCTCTTTTCGATGTGGAGGAGCAGCAGCTCTACTCTGTTGTTTTTCTGACAACAAATTGTGTTATTTTAAAAATCTGAATCTTTGGCAAGTTTGTTTATTATATGGGAGGTTTTTTTTAATTCCAGATTTTCCAGCAGCTCCACTTCAAAAACTTCAAAAACTGTTGAGAAGGTAATGGAAATTATTTCAGCCGTATATTAAACTGAAAAGAATACAAAAATAACAGCTTTTGGTTTTTAATTTTTTTCTAATAAACAAATAAATGTTAATTTTGAATTTGACGCCAGTAGTAATTTTTCAAACACTTAAGTAGGGCTATGCTTAGTGCAGTTTTTTTGTTTCATAATGAAGAACCAAATGGAGACATTAAAAGCATCAGAACAGACAAACACAAACTTACTAAATGAAGATGAGCTGGAATCAAATGTGCTGAACCGGCAGATTTTCATGAAACAAAATCAGAGACACAAAGAGATCAAAGTATAAACGTGACAGGTTTTTGTAATTTGAATTGCATATAGAGTTTAAATTATTATTTATTCAAGTCACTCGGTCTTCATTTTTAACAATATCCAAACGTTTTGGTGGCTGTATAATTGAGCTCCCACCTGAAAGTGAAGATGCTGCTACTAGTGTGTGAAGCAGGAGGAAGTGAGAGAAGTTCAAATCCAGATCAGAGAGGAGGAGGAGAGATTCAGGGAGGAGCTGAGCTGTTACTGAACTAGAAGAGAGAGAAACCTCCACATTCAACAGAGTTCAACACAAACCATAAACTTTACCTTCATTCAACATGTTGTCTTTGGACTATTTTGCACTTTCTTTACTGATTCTCACCATTCTAACAGGTACGTTACAATCTGTGTGTTTAAAGAAACACATTTGAATTGTGATGATTTATAAAAGAATAAAACATGTTTCTGTTCCTTTAGGTGTCAGCTGTGAAGATCTCACTCCAACCAACAAAGAAGTGTTCAGTGTAGAAGGCAGCACTGCTACTCTGTCCTATAGATACTCCAGAGAAGCAGCTGGAAATTATTATTTCTTCTGGTATCGACAATATCCAGGAAAACCACCAGAGTTCCTGATCTCTCACTTTGGAACAGGAGAGAAAATATCAGATCCAGTCCCTGGAATAACTTTTAATGTGAGTGGAGACAAAACACTGATGACTCTTCAGATCTCCTCTGCTGCAGTGTCTGACTCTGCTGTGTACTACTGTGCTCTGCAGCCCACAGTGACAGGAAACAGCAAAACTCTGTACAAAAACCTTTGGAGCAAAGACAACAGAATACTCCACAACATCCACTAGAGGGAGCCACACACTGTTAAACCTCTGATTCTTGTGTCATTGGACTGATGACAAAGACAACAGAGAAATGAAGCAGTAAAGATCAGAGACAGAGACAGAGCTGCTGTGGAAGCACAAAACTATTTGATTGGCTGAGCTATTAAACTGTCCCCGCCCACTGAAGTTGAGCTCATCCAATGACATTATTTGTTGGTCATTGTGCTGCAGTGGAAGAACATTGTTCATGTGCTGTCTGTCTGGCTTTAATAACTCCAAAGACATGTTGCTGCACCTCTTTTTGCTTCTATCTCACATTATAGGTGAGTTTAAGAACAGGGATTAAAGTTTAGTTGAAGCTGCTGCATTAAGCAGATATACAGACTGCATTTCACTACTTTTCTTCTTTCTTTTTCCAGGACTAACAGCTGGAGACTCAATCACTCCTCAACAAGCTGAAGTCACTAAAACAGAAGGAGAATCTGTCAAACTCACATGTAGCTATGAGACAACATCAGAGTATGTACGCCTTTACTGGTACAGACATGATTCTGACCTTCAGGCTCCTCAGTTTATACTCTGGAAAGAAGCAAGAGCAGTGAGTGGTGAATATATTCCTGATGATCGATATGAATCAAAAACATCACGTACAACAACTAATCTGACCATAGCAGCCCTAACCCTGGCAGACACAGCTCTCTACTACTGTGCTCTACAAACACAGTGATACAAAGTGTAGAAGAGGCTGTACAAAAACCTGAACACAGATATCTGACTACTCTTCAAAGAGGAGGGAAGTGGTATTCAAAGCACAGCTTCATATCAGATGGATTCTGCTAATTCCTGTTTTATCAGAGTCACTGTGGTTACAGCTGCTAATGAAACACTGTGGGAGGATTCACATGAGCAGCAAATCCACATCAACCACAAACCAACTGCAGGAACGTTCAGACAGAAAGAAAAATATAACGATGAACTCTCAAATTAACTAGTTTTATTCAGTATTTTACTCTAAAGTCCACAGATATGTGCTGGGGTTTTTTTTCAAAACATAAATTACAAAAACTTTACATAAACAAGTTTTATGAATACAAGAAATCATAAAATGCTTGGAAACATTATAGGATTATGAAACAAATCAAATGGATTAAAATGTGTTGGTTTCTTTAGTGAAATTCTTTTCATATAAAATTAATGTTTCCTAAGATTTGTTTGTGTTGAGGTTTGGTTTTGGTGTTTGTAACATGCAGAGATATGAGAGGAGGAAGAGGCTGAAGGAGGAGGAAGAGGCTGAAGGAGGAGCAACACTGTCACAGAGCAGAAAAGGACTCCCACTGTCAGATACATTCAATATGTGAAGCATACAGAACAGATAGTGTGTGGAAGATGCTGTCACTGCATTACTGGCTCATGTTTCCTTTGTTTGTGATCACACTAACAGGTCGGTTAAAGCAGGAAGAAGAAATGTCTTTAAAGGATCTGTTTGCTAGAAATCACTGGAACAGGCGCTCACAGTTTAACATCGTCTTTAACAACATTTATCTCTTCCTTTAGGTGTCAGCTGTGATCAACTCACTGCAGTCAAGGATGAAGAGTCCACTGTAGAAGGAAACACTCTCACTCTGTCCTACAGATTCTCTGGACAAGCTAATGTCAATGATTATTTCTTCTGGTATCGACAATATCCTGGAAACCCACCAGAGTTCCTGATCTCTCATTTGGCATCAGGAAACATATTGAAACAAGAATTTCCCACAGTGTCAGTTAAAGTGCATGACGATCAAAAACAAATGGATCTTCAGATCTCCTCTGCTGCAGTGTCTGACTCTGCTGTGTACTACTGTGCTCTGCAGCCCACAGTGACAGGAAACAGCAAAACTCTGTACAAAAACCTTTGGAGCAAAGACAACAGAATACTCCACAACATCCACTAGAGGGAGCCACACACTGTTGACTTCTCTGTTTTCTGCATTACTTGTGATGATTGTAGCATCCCCAATTGAAAAGATGATCTCAAACCTATTGAACAGCCATGTCTTCTCCTCTTCCTGAGCTTCACTGTGTCTTTTTTAGCTCTCCGAGGCTTACCCATAGAGGCGGCGGCTTAGCCTCGGTCTCTAAATGTAAATACAAAGTCCGACAGCTAACCTCTCCTTTCTACCTCAGCTACGAGGCTCAACTTTTGGAGATGACCGCCCCTCGAACTACTCTGTTTGTTCTGGTTTACCGGCCACCTAAATATAATAAGACTTTTATTCATTAATTTGCTGACCTTCTTAGTTCTGTTATTTTTAAATATGACTGTGTGATTATTATTGGTTATTTTAACATTCATATCTGCTGTAAGGACGATCCGTTAGCTAAAGACTTCCTTGCATTAACTGATTCTTTTAATCTTGCCCAGTGAGTCAACCAATCAACCCACACTAAGGGCCATACTCTCGATCTGTTTTTTCACATGGTTTGGACATTTGCATTAGGGATATAAGCAATGTTGGGATTTCCTGTTATCTTTGATGTTAATTTATGTAATTCTGAACTTCTGAACCATCCCATGGTTGATGACTTTGCCAGCACCTTTTTTTTTCACATGCTCCTCCATCCTCAATACTTTTGCCCCTATTAAAATGAAGCAACCTAGATCCTTTTCCCAATGTTGGCTAAATGATTCTACACGTGCCTTGCGACGTGCGTGCCGCAACGATGAGAGAAGAAGGAAGAAAGCGGCATGCCTCAAGGATCTGTCCTTGGTCCCCTGCTCTTCTCACTGTATATGCTTCCCTTAGGCGCAATCTTTGAGAAGTACAACATTGCACATCATTGTTATGCCAATGATATTCAGATCTATTTCGAATTAACTGATGATCCTGCCATGTCTTGTACCGTTTTCGTGAGCGTATGCACGAGGTCAAAGATTGGCTCTCTGGTAACTCTCTTATCTTAAATGACAGGAAAACCGAAATCATCGTGTTCGACAGTAATATCCCTTGCGGCCAACTCCGTGACGCCTTTGGTCCGACACTGTTTGTGACCTGTGTGATTTTGGATAGCTCATTTAAATTCGACAAACAAGTGTCTTCTGTTGTTAAATCCTGCTTCCACCAATTTCGTCTTATTAGCAAAGCCAGACATTATGTCCCGCATAGAGACCTGGAAAAGCTCATCCTCGCCTTCGTGACATCTAGGTTGGATTACTGCAACTCCCTTTTATTATTTTTTATTTGGCCTGAACTCTACTCTTCTCCATAGACTGCAAATTGTTCAGAATCCGGCGGCTCGTATCCTTACTGGTACGGTGTGTCTCCATTACCCCCGTCCTTGCTGACCTGCATTGTCTTCCCGTTAAGTACCCTATTTAATTCAAAATCCTGCTGCTCACCTTTAGAACTATTAAAAATAAAGCGCCAAATCACCTCATTGAACGACTTAGATCGGGGTGGCCAGCTCCAGGTCTCAACAGCCGGTGTCCTACAGGTTTTAGATCTCACCCTGGGTCTCCACACCTGAATCAAATGATTGGTTCATTACAAGGCCTCTGGAGAACTTCAAGACATGTTGAGGAGGTAATTTAGCCATTATATCAGCTGTGATGGATCAAGGACACATCTAAAACCTGCAGGACACTGGCTCTCGAGGCCCGGAGTTGGCCACCCCTGGCTTAGACCATACACCCCTGCTAGGGTACTAAGATCATCTTCCCAGTCATTTTGGTACAGCCGAGACTGCACGTTTGCCTTGGCTGCCATGAAATAAAATACGCTATAATACAATTGTCTTTGACTTTGCACAGCATATAACAGTGAACATTGCAAACCTTTGCACTGCCGACTAAGCGTGACAAACTTATCGTGGTGCGTTAGCACCCTCTGGTGGGTGAAAACCCTTACACTTACGGTCAGCTGCTTTATGCTCTGTGAAATAACAAATACACATGTACACAACAAAACTTTGATACCAACCTTGTTCCCGCATCAACCTGGCGCTAAGGAACCATTTGTGACACCTTAACTGCCATCTGTTTCCTGTTTCTTAACCGCTGAGAACGCCACATTCAAGCTCGCGCTGTTGCTGTATCGTTTATGTAAACTGACTTACGACACCGTGTAGGTCTATACCTTTTCAAAGTAAAAGCATCAACTGTTTCCAAGCTGAATAGTAAGCGCTTATGAACCAATTTTTAATAAAGTAAATATTAATAGGTTATTTACAGCGATAATTACACAGATTTAAATAAATAATTTCACAGAAACTTCATGTCAGTCAGTAAGTAAACACAGAAACAGTGACAGACAATCAGATTTATAGATTTATGTTAACTCCTAAATTAGATTGTTCAGATAAGGATCTACCAAGACTGTCCTTTCTCTTCACTTCTTCATTTTCTTCTTCTTCTTCTTCCTCAGTAAAGTACAGTATAATGAGTAAAGTATAATACCTTGATGCTTTTTTGCCTTGGTGAATAAAAATGTAAGTAAAAAACAATAAAATGAAATAGCTTGTTAAATTCATTGCAGCAAAATGAAGCAGTGTTAAGTGTTTCAGTGCAACTGATTATAAAGTGTAAATACAACGCATGTTTATCATCAGAAAACTCTTGTTCTCATAAAGAACTGCTATCAGGAAATTTCAGTGAGGTTTTATTACAGACACAGCTCAGCTGGAGGCAGAACAACAGAAGAACTCCAGAATAAACCAATTTCATCCATTATTTTACTCCAACCACAGAGCCAGCCTTCATGGTCATTCTCTTCATGTCTTGCAGGAATACAAGACATTATATCAGCAGGGGGAATAACACAGGGCTGTGAATGAGTCCTGTCACTGTGATCAGGCTCCTCCTTCTAATCCACCAACTTAGTGTTGATGAAGACTAAACAGAGAGATCACAGCTTCTTTATACTTGCTGTAGCTCACAGTTACTCTACACTGCAGATATGACGCCTCTGTTCATCTCAGTGCTGCTGGCTGCTATGTGCCTCGGTATGAACACAACTCTGTTTCTTTGATATCAACATTGACGTGATTCTTTAACAGCACACTGATACTGTTTGTTGGTGTTTTACAGAATGCAGAGCACAAAAAGACAACGTGCTGCAAGCAAAAGGAGAAGAGACTGCTGCTGCAGGAGGCACAGTAACACTTCACTGTCTCTATAACGTCAGCATTACAACAAATCATTATCTCTTCTGGTACAAACAGGATGGAAACAACAGCCCCAAATTCATCCTGAGTCGTGTTAGTGGGGATCAAGGAAACACAGCAGCCGAGTTCAAGGAGAGATTTTCCTCCACACTGGATTCCAGCATCAGATCAGCTCCTCTGAAGATCCAGAAGCTTCAGCTGTCTGACTCTGCTGTGTACTACTGTGCTCTGCAGCCCACAGTGACAGGAAACAGCAAAACTCTGTACAAAAACCTTTGGAGCAAAGACAACAGAATACTCCACAACATCCACTAGAGGGAGCCACACACTGTTAAACCTCTCTAGCTTATTAGAATACAGACTACATTCATTTTCATGGATTTACCAACAAAACATTGTTTCTTTACCTTTTTATAAATAAAAGCACATTAAATATAATAAGAATCATCTGAAGTCCCTCAAGAGAAGAAAAGTTCAGAAAGAAAAATACCCTCAGACCACAAATTACATTTTAAATGATTAATACACTACGAGATAAGATAAGATAACCTTTATTAGTCACACGTGGGAAATTTGTTTTGTTACAGCAGAAAGTGCAAAGTTACATCGCAAAATTTAGAAAAACTCTGGAATAACATAAAAATAAGATACTCTCTACACAATAGAATAGAATAAGATGAAATACTATATACAATCGAATAAAATAGAATAAAATAGAATACAAATACAAATGCTATATACAACTGAGTATAATACAACGATGCCAGAAAAGAGTATTGCACTTAGTGTTATTACACATGTGAGGATGTGAGTGTTGATCAGTTGGAGTCTTTGTTGTGGAGTCTGACAGCAGTGGGGAGAAAAGACCTGCGAAATCTCTCCGTCCCACACCGTGGGTGCCGCAGTCTCCCACTGAAGGAGCTGCTCAGTGCTGTCACAGTCTGCTGCATGGGGTGGGAGATGTTGTCCATCAGGGATGACAGCTTAGCCGCCGTTCTCCTGTCACTCACCACCTCCACTGGGTCCAGAGGGCATCCTAGAACAGAGCTGGCCCTCTGGATCAGCCTGTTCAGTCTCTTCCTGTCCCTGGCAGAGATGCTGCTGCCTCAGCAGACCACACCATAAAAGATGTCATAGAAGGTCTTCAGGAGTGGGTCCTTCACTCCAAACGACCTGAGTCTCCACAGCAGGTACAGCCTGCTCTGCCCTTTCCTGTAGAGGGCGTCTGAATTATGAGCAATGTTCCCTCTAAGCTGCACGTGTGCGCAATTGCTGGCTTGGTCTCTGCGGACAGAAAATCTGCGTTGCGCACAAAAAAAAATCTAACCTGAATTGAAATTAAAATTAAAACTTTAACAATTCTGTTTTGCAGTGTTAGTCAGTGAGTGACTGGCTGCTCCCGTATGGGATCAGAACGATGCCACCTTATCCCACAGTCCAGCCAATGATGCGATTCACATTCGTATATACGCAGCTAATCAACGTGGTTGACAGGCTATGACGCGTCCTTATCCGCCGACACCGGTGTTTTAGCGAGCAAAGCGGCTGATGTGGAGTGAAGCCACGTTAATGACAACGTGTACAACCATTGGAGATGTGAGCAGGACAGACGGAACAACTGACGGAAAAAGTGTGGACTTTATACCAGTTTTTAAATTGTGTTGATCGGCCACGTAAAACCAGAGTTATGATAAAATATCTGCAATGTTTGTTTTTCTTCCTGAATACTGTCGTTGTTTATATTTACTGCAGGAAGAAACGGTAAAAACGGCATTTTATAAGGAAAACGCTCGAAAGCCTGTGAGCAAAACCAACACCAAAAAAACCCCGCCCTTTCCCATTGATCGAAAAATGTACCATGTCGACCAATCAAAAAATGACGCAAGATTACTAATTACTAGTAATCAGATTACTTTTTTCAAGTAACGAGTAATATAAGGGATTACTATTGCAAAACAGGTAATTAGATTACTGTTACTTTCCCATAAACACACTGCGTTACTGCGTTACTAAAACCGTGATTTTTTTTGCGAGAGTGTCTCATGACAGTGACGTAAGCGAGTGCGACATTCGTGACAACAGCTGTGTGCAGATCAACAATGGATCATATATCGAGTGCGGGAGAGAGTATGAGCGTGCAGCGATTAAAGCGTGGAAGTACTGACCTTACTTTGAGTTTGATTTCATAAATCAAAATAAAGTGACAAAAACATTAGTGTCCGTTTTTCACTGCATGGGAAGAAAACGTCTTTTTACAGCGGAACCCCCCGCTAAACTTTACGAACAAGCACCGACAGTACGCTACGACGGGAATGGGAAATTTACAGACAAACTTGCGGATTCTTCCACTTCCACTTATTTTATGTGCTGGAATGTGCAGAAAATACGTTTAAATGTTAAACTAATTTCTTCCAGTCAGAGAATGTTGCATATAATTAAATTTTTGCTTGATGCATAAAGTTAAAAGATTAAAACTAATAAAACAAGTTTTAAAAAGAGACTTTTCCATCTGATTACATTTTGTATGATGGATTATGTAGAAAAAGTAGAATTGGGCTGAAAGATCTATCGCTTTATCACCTCTTCAGGTTGTAAATCGTGTTTTTAAAAAGTAACTAAGTAACTAAGTAATTAATTACTTTTGAAAATAAGTCATCAGTAAAGTAACAGGATTACTTTTTTGGGGAAGTAATCAGTAATTAGTTACTGATTACTTTTTTCAAGTAACTTGACCAACACTGCTCACAATACAAGTCAGAGCTTTATATATATATAAAAGAAAGTTGTGTTTTAAAAATTGGAGTTCAAGTTATTTTTCCTTCCAATAGTGTTAACATGCTGCACAGGTCATGAACAAGATTTTTTTTTAAATTTTCATTGTAAGAGTGATAAAGCAGGTAATTAAAAGTAGTCTAACATAAATGCTGTAATCTGATTATTTTAATAAACATCGAGGCTGGCGTGACCACAGTGCACACGTCTGCTGTTGCTCACAGTGGTCCAAGGGACGCTCAGGGAGTTTGTGTGTTCGCTCAGACACATGAAACATTAGAGGAAACACTGATTATGAGTCCAGTCCAGTTTATTGTTCGGATGAATATCAAGGTTCCTGTAGCTGTCCACAGCCTCAATGTCCCAACCTTGAATGTTTAGTGGTTGCAGTCGAGGATAAGGAACCATCTCCGTTTCAACCTGAGATGCAGACAAAGCAGAGTTGTTCCTAAGAGCCTGCGCCTTGGATCCACTGTCAGGGGATACAGAGCGGACTTGATTCTACGGAGAGCACAAAATCAGCTTCTAAGTGAAAGGATAAGACAGGTCCATTTCACTATAGATCCCTCCAGAGCAAGATTAGCCAGACTCTGCAGGAACTGGAAACCCTTCTACCCTCTCCAATTTTAGAAGAGGTTTACAAGTTTGTGGACAAGGCTCAGCAGGCCCAACACTCTAAAGGAAAAGAAAGACAACGCAGGAAATTCCACACCTTGCCTTCAAAAACACACACTCCTCAGTCTGAATCCACACAACTCAGAGAAGAACACACACCTGAGGACAGAATCCTTAGACTACGATGACCTGGATGACTGAGAACCTTCACAGACAGTCGAGGATGTTTGTGCCTGCAGAAGTGTACCACCAGCTCCTTGGTTTTACTAGTGTTGATCTGGAACGTGCCAAAACTGTTGAAATTTGTCAGACATGCTCTCCATCAATATGAGAAAGCAGCCCTGTTATTGACACATGACTTCTTCCTTTCATTTAATCTGATATTGTAACAGAACCTGAAAGGCACACAGGGAGACACGGCCAAAGCCAACCATCCACAACTAATGGAAATGATCAGTGGGAACCAGCAACAAATAAATTCATCCAGTTGTTGATGTTTTTTTGAGGATATAGACATCGAAACTGAGGTGATCTAGAAGTACATTTTTCTATTCAGTAATACATAAATGAAAACAATAAAAGTTGTTTTCTTTGTGATGCTTTAGGCAGTAAGAACTATATTTCATGTATTTACTTGAAATAGTTGCTCTATTATTGTAGGGTCTACCTTACAATGTGCTGTATAAAAAAATGAATTGACCTGAATTCCATCTCTAGTTCATTTAAGTACACAGTTTGGGTGAGGTTGGGATACAGCGACTAAACCATTTGTATAGATCTTCACATATCCTCTGCCAGAAGCTGTGGACAGGCATTCAAGAACAAAAAGCATGGATATAGTTCTCAATGGTATTGCCTTTGCAGTGGGTGCATGTTTGAGTCTACAAGAACCATTTGTCTGTCCTGTATAGTGTCGTCTGTGGAGAGTTTTTGTATTATATGAGTCGTAAGATGGGGCTTTTAGTACTTTTGAAGGTATGTAAGTATATTTGTGTCCAGAAGTATTGATCTGGATTCATGGAATGGTCCACAATCACCAATATTTAACTTCTACATTTTCAATAACAATTTGGGAATAAAGAAATTAAAATAAATTAAAATTATGTTAGCCAGATGGGTATTTCTAAATTCAGTTGATTGAGATTAAAAGTGGCGAGTGTTGGTGTGGTTCAGTGGGTGAATGTGAGGCCGTGCTGGACATGGACGTGCCTGAAGGCTCACAGGCAGCTTGGCAGATGGCTGGAATTCCGGGACCACACTGTTCCAAAAAATAGTAACGTCAAAGTATCTCACTGTATATTTTACAGTTTTGTCTTTCTAGAATATCATTAAATTTACATAAGCAGACTGTGATTTTACATGTCAAAGGTAAAATAACATAACATCACTGTAAATATAGTAAAACACAATTTACTTTTTTAAAATATATTTTTAGTACATATGCATGTTTAGATTGTAAAAATACATCCAGAAATGTATCATAACTTCACAAATATTTCTCTGTTATGTGAGAGAATGATCTGTTAAATCCAAATGTAATACTATGGAAAAATATATAAAATGATCGAAAATCAATGAGTATAATCAATAATTAAACAGTATTTGAATTATAATTGTGCTGAAAATTTCATGTCATCTAGGTCTGATTCAATAATTCAGAGGTAACAAGTGAAAATATAATTAATAGGAATAAAAACTTAAAAAAAAACATTGCACGGCCACGCTGTGCTAATTATATATTTAGAAAAAGAAATGTAGAGGCAGGAATTGCAATTAATATAAATCTCAAAGTATTCCCAACATTCCTGAACAGAAATAGGCCTCTGCACCTGGGGTGAGGGTGTGGCCATGACAACAATGTGACATGCCATTGGATGTTGGGACACATAATAACATGACGCTAAGCATCGGCCAATGAACGTGAACTAACAACCACAAGGTCGCGGGTATGGCTGCACTGTAGGAAAACATCCTAATATAAAAGTATTGTACTGCATTTCACAGTTTTGTTCTGTTCTTCTAAAATATCACTAAAGTTACGTAAATAGACTGATTTCACATTTCAAATGTAAATTAACATTAAATCACTGTAATGCAATAAAACATAATTTTCATGATTATTAAATGTATCTGTCTGTACATATGCATATTTAGATTGTTAAAATACATTCACAAATGTATCAGGATTTCACAAATATCTGTCCGTTATTTGAAAGATTGAACTGTTGAATTCAAATGTGATGCTATGGAAAAGTATATAACATGATTCCTATAAGCTTGTGTTACATCACATAAGTATTATAATTGTTGCTATTTAGGGCGATCGTGGCTCAAGAGTTGGCAGTTCGCCTTGTGATCAGAAAGTTGCCGATTCGAGCTTCGGTATTGTGTCCGTGGTCAAGACTCTTCACCTACTGGTGATGGCCAGAGGGGCCAATGGTGCAATATGGCAGCCTCGCCTCTGTCAGTCTGTCCCAGGGCATGCGATGCATTATTTTTTAAACCAACTGTTAACTGTATATTTCTGAACATTTACATATTATGATTCATATTGCCACATTCATTGACCTTGTTTATAGGTAATTTCATTGTTTGATCACGTTAAAAAGTTCCTAATTTAATGTCTAAAAGCACTTGGAAAAGGCAGAACCCCATGTGAAATTAGCGCAACAAACTGTATTGTCATTACTGGAAATAACCGTATTTTTATGAGGAAGTTATTTTCTGTTATTTTACGGTGGTATTTTGGCGCCCCAGCTGCCAGAATATTGTGCTTTTTACAGTGTAGCTAACATTAGTTGGAAGGAACACTGAAATACTGGAAGAGGTCACAGTTTCAGGCTGTTTGTGTCCTGCTTCACTGTCTTCATGGGACTGCCAGTGTCAAAGTTTGAACTAATAGATCGTTTTCTTACATATTTTTAAGATGTTTTTTTTAACAGTGCAGACGAGGCATGACGAGACGAGACAGGAGGGCCCGCTGACCTCTGGCAGAGATGGCGCAGGACCGGACAGCGTGCTGACCACTGGTGGAGATACAGCTTGACCAGATGGCAGCGTGGCAGTTGCCAGTTCAGCTAGTGGTGGCATGGCAGCCATGGTTGGTTGAGATGGTGTTTGAGTTTGCAGTTGAGAGTGGAGTGGCTCTCCTGAGCCCCCAGCGGAATCAGACGGCTGCACACCAGTTTTATTTAATATCATCTATCGTCCACCTGGGCCTTACACAGAGTTTCTCTCTGATTTCTCAGACTTTTTATCTGATTTAGTGCTGAGCTCAGATAAAATAATTATTGTGGGTGATTTTAACATCCATGTAGATGCTAAAAATGACAGCCTGAACATGGCATTTAATCTGTTGTTAGACTCAATTGGCTTCTCTCAAAACCCACCCACCACTTTAATCACACTAGATCTTGTTTTAACATATGGCATAGAAACTGAACATTTAACAAATGAGTTTTTAAACTAGCAGAGATGTAGGATAAGTATAAAAAAGTGTGGACAAAGTATTTACAGCATGAATCATCTGTGGACTGAAGCAGCACAGAGCTGAAACATGAGCTCCCACCTGAAAGTGAAGATGCTGCTACTAGTGTGTAAAGCAGGAGGAAGTGAGAGAAGTTCAAATCCAGATCAGAGAGGAGGAGGAGAGATTCAGGGAGGAGCTGAGCTGTTACTGAACTAGAAGAGAGAGAAACCTCCACATTCAACAGAGTTCAACACAAACCATAAACTTTACCTTCATTCAACATGTTGTCTTTGGACTATTTTGCACTTTCTTTACTGATTCTCACCATTCTAACAGGTACGTTACAATCTGTGTGTTTAAAGAAACACATTTGAATTGTGATGATTTATAAAAGAATAAAACATGTTTCTGTTCCTTTAGGTGTCAGCTGTGAAGATCTCACTCCAACCAACAAAGAAGTGTTCAGTGTAGAAGGCAGCACTGCTACTCTGTCCTATAGATACTCCAAAGCTGCTGATGGGAATGATTATTTCTTCTGGTATCGACAATATCCTGGAAAACCACCAGAGTTCCTGATCTCTCACTTTGGAACAGGAGAGAAAATATCAGATCCAGTCCCTGGAATAACTTTTAATGTGAGTGGAGACAAAACACTGATGACTCTTCAGATCTCCTCTGCTGCAGTGTCTGACTCTGCTGTGTACTACTGTACTGTGAGGCCCACAGTGACAGGAAACAGCAAAACTCTGTACAAAAACCTTTGGAGCAAAGACAACAGAATACTCCACAACATCCACTAGAGGGAGCCACACACTGTTAAACCTCTGATTCTTGTGTCATTGGACTGATGACAAAGACAACAGAGAAATGAAGCAGTAAAGATCAGAGACAGAGACAGAGCTGCTGTGGAAGCACAGAACTGTTTGATTGGTTGAGCTATTAAACTGGCCCCGCCCACTGAAGCTGTGCTCATCCAATGACATTATTTGTTGGTCATTGTGCTGCAGTGGAAGAACATTGTTCATGTGCTGTCTGTCTGGCTTTAATAACTCCAAAGACATGTTGCTGCACCTCTTTTTGCTTCTATCTCACATTATAGGTGAGTTTAAGAACAGGGATTAAAGTTTAGTTGAAGCTGCTGCATTAAGCAGATATACAGACTGCATTTCACTACTTTTCTTTTTTCTTTTTCCAGGACTAACAGCTGGAGACTCAATCACTCCTCAACAACCTGAAGTCACTAAAACAGAAGGAGAATCTGTCACATTCACATGTGACTATGAGACAGATGCAGGTGTTGCTGACCTTCACTGGTACAGACATGATTCTGACCTTCAGGCTCCTCAGTTTATACTCTGGAAAAGAGGAAAGGGGGGCACATATGAATATATTCTTGATAAACGATATGAATCAGAAACATCAGATCGATCAACTAATCTGACCATAGCAGCCCTAACCCTGGCAGACACAGCTCTCTACTACTGTGCTCTACAAACACAGTGATACAAAGTGTAGAAGAGGCTGTACAAAAACCTGAACACAGATATCTGACTACTCTTCAAAGAGGAGGGAAGTGGTATTCAAAGCACAGCTTCATATCAGATGGATTCTGCTAATTCCTGTTTTATCAGAGTCACTGTGGTTACAGCTGCTAATGAAACACTGTGGGAGGATTCACATGAGCAGCAAATCCACATCAACCACAAACCAACTGCAGGAACGTTCAGACACAATAAAAACTGTCAAACATCAAAAGCTGCTCATTTACACTATTTTATATTTAGTGGATGAGGACATGCAGAAATGCAGCAGAAGCAAAATAAACAGAGTAACAGAGGTTTATCTCTTTAAGGTAAAATCTCTCACATGAAGCTAAAAGTCCAACCAGGAAGACCATCTCATGCTTGTTCCATTTATTCTCTGAACTCATCACATCAGATGATGATGCTCTCCTTCAGATTTGGTGAAAACATCAATGTCCTGCTCTCATTTCTCAAAGTCTCCCCCTCTCTGCTGTTCTTAGTTTTCATTTCAGTGTCAGATGGATGCAGCCCTCCTCCCCCCCACACATTTCATCAGGACCAGAGTCTGTGGGTCCTTCCACTGAGTTCTTCAGCAGTCCTGCTCCACCACCAGGCTCCCTCTGATCTAAACACTGAGGACCGCTCACACATTTCTGCAGCAGCAGGGAGAGTTTCCAGTCAGCAGAGTTCATGAGTTCACATATTTTCTTTCACAGGAACTGCAGCAACATTTCAACATCACATCCTCTTTAGATTTTATAATCTTACAGAGATTATAAAAGACAAAAGTATGACTTTGGACGCAGGATTCCACAATAGCAAACTTTAAATCTGATGAACCAGCAAAGACAGACTCGACATAGCTGCTGTAAACCAAGAAGAAAACACGTGGAGGAAACCTGACAGCATTACTGTATATGTGTGAAACCAACAAGGCAAAACAAGCACAGAGTAAACATCCAATTTATCAAGAAGTGGGGACAAGGAAAGCACTAGAAATGAAGAGGATTAGGTAGACGGGGAAGCATCAGAAACATGAGGAAATAGTAAAGAGAAGAAAAACAGGAGAAGCTGTGAATGTGACAACCTGTGAGATTTGAACTAAAGACATGCTGGAACAGTGGGGACGAGATTTTCTCACCTTATTGTTTTGTACAAGAATATTTAAGGCATTCACACAGCTCAGTTAGATGTGGTCAATATAATGTGACTGGTACATGGTCAATGAACCTGATGGAGGAAATCAGAGATGACCCGGAGCCTGCGAGCAGAACCAGGTCCTGCATTTTTAGCTCCTGAGCTTGATACAAGCAGCAGAAATTAACAGTTGGTCTTCTTTCTTTTAAATTCATAATCTTTTGACAAACAAACATTTGTGTTAGTTGAAATTTGGCGGCTCAAACTGGTGCTGCTTGAAAGCTAACTCTTGGTCTGGTTTATGTCCTGAGTCTAACACACTGATCATGAGGAAGTTTTGGATTTTTAATGAAGGGTTTTCCCCTGACGCTGCTTCTTCAGGAAATCATCTGATCTACACTTATTATCTGTCCTAATGCAACATTTACCTGCAGGCCAGGTTTGACGCAGCATTGCTGAGCGGCCTCATTCTTCTGCTGGGAGTCAAAAAGAAAACGATCTATTAGTTCAAACTTTGACCCTGGCAGTCCCATGAAGACAGTGAAGCAGGACACAAACAGCCTGAAACTGTGACCTCTTCCAGTATTTCAGTGTTCCTTCCAACTAATGTTAGCTACACTGTAAAAAGCACAAAGCTTCCATCCAACAACCAAACACAAGCCCAGGTTTGGTGTAAAAGTGCAAATAGCCAGAACCCGTTCCAGGGATGCAACTCTCCTGTCCACCAGCAAAAATCCCAACATAAAGGCATCAAGCTGGGGGAAACAGATGTATCCACCCTGGTTATCGCCAGGGCCTCCAACTTTGGCTGCCACCTAACCCACACTCTCTGTGGAGCCCCTCCCCTGGGCCTGGTCCAGCTTAGAGCCTCAGAAACCCCATCCCACGTACCCAGACATGGTCCACTGGTCAATGCAGCATGGATGTCTTCTGATTCATTCTTAGTCTTACCCCTCTCTCAGGACCAGTGTGCATATAGGGACCCTGCCAGGGGCAAATTACCATTGAAAACAGAGCTCCTGGTATCATTTGGCACCATATCCCTCCACCATGATAAGGTGGAGATTCGTGGAGGAACATTACATCAAGTAGTTCCTGAATTATCTCTAAACATGTCCATGAGTTAATCGGTGAAGAAGCAAACGTATCACCTGTGTAAAGGAAAGCGAGCCTCATTCCTGTGTTTGTTCTGGCATATTGTGAAACCAGTTCGGTGAGTTTCTTTTCAGGAAACTGGAAACCTCCCAAACAGCCAAAGCAAAACCAGTTTGGTCCAAAGAACTCAGCCTTCACGTTATCATGAAGAAGAACAATTCTAACTAGATTCCAGCTCAGTATAAAAGAGCATCCAGTCAGTCAGTCAGTCAGCAGGTGTTTCCAGTGCAGGTACAGTTGAGTCCTTCTTTTCTGAGCAGTCTGAGCTCTTTAATCAGAGGACAACCAGGACTCAGCATCTCTGCTGTAAGTCTCTGATTCTTCATTTCTCATTTGTCTTAGCAGCAGCAGCAGATGTTGTTTCTGTTTTACGTTGAAGAAGGTTTTTCTTTCATCTGTCACATCAGAGATGGAGGATGTTGCAAAGAAAGAAGACATGAGAGGAACATGATTATTTTGTGTTCTTATTGTGAAACATCTTGGGACAGAAATGACATTATTCAGATTTTATGTCAGTGAAAGTGTTAAGTTTGCAGTACTGTGGTAAAGCTGAGAGGGGTAAACTTGGACTGGTGAAGAGTAGCTGAGCTGTTTGCATACATTTAATCAGACATTGTTTAACTGTAAGGTGCTGTTTGAGTTAATTCACCAAATTCTAGGTTTTTTGGGTTTTCGTAGTGGCTGGAAGCTGGAAATATGTAACATCTGAATTTGGTCGGCTAAATCCACAAAGAGCAGCTTCAGCTGATCACAACCTGGATACAAAGAAAACCTGAGTGGAGCTTCCAGTACAGGGTCTCATTTCCAAGTCGCCCACGCTGCCCCACTGCACCTGGGCTTAGAGTTTCCCCACCTGCCAAATCTCACTTTGATGCCTGATTAGGATCCCGTGTGTCTACATTCAATAGTCTTCAGGTTTATTAGGCTCAAGTCTTATTATCTATTAATCAGTATCAGCAATACATTTTCTCATTAATATTTTTAAAAATCAGTCCTGAATAATCCACAAGAAGCAGAGATGATGTGATGCACAGTGAAAATCCCAAGAGCTGATGTGATGTGACACATTCTGTCCCTCCAGCTCAACATGTCCTCTGATTTCTTTCTAGGTCAGAGATGGAGACGTGGACAGACAGTCAGGGTAAAAAAGTATGTTACTGTATGATTCATATGAGATATGTTGATTGTTTGATCTTAGCCTCTTGTAGTAACTTCCAAACCAATAATAATAATAATTACTGCAAATGACTGCATAAAAAAATCAGCTTGTGTTAAAATAATCTGAAGAGTTTCTGTTTGGTCTCTCAGATTTACCCAGTGACTCAACAATCACAGTCAAATCGCATCGCCCTGCTGATCAACATTGAAACGTTTAATACAAGTTTATACAAATGTAGAGCTGCGAAAGATGAGAAAGTCATGCAAAGTCTACTTCAAACTCTTGGATATGAGGTAGTGAGATGTGGGGACATCACTGCAAAGGTAACTTTTAAAAGCAGAAAAGGTTTCTTCACTTGCACCCAGTTTTACAAACTGGTTAAATGATCCAGTGACGGATTTCTTCTCACAGATGATCGATAAACCTCTGAAAGAATTTTCTGAACACCCAAAACTGGCCCTCACAGACAGTGTGTTTGTGACTTTGGTGTGTTATGGAGGCACGGGAACTGAGGAGTTTGAAATTGACCAAATCTTTCAGCACTTAAACTCAAAGAACTGTCCTGCACTGAAGGACAAACCAAAGATCGTCATTATTTACGCCTGCAGAGGAGGTGATTCTCATCTGTCCTCACACACCCAACAAACAGCATGAATGAATCTTCAATGAATTTACTGTTAATATTTGTTCATTTGAAAAGGTAAAAGATCGACACGTTTCAGTAAGTCTGTGTGTTTGTTTCAGTGGGGGAGGAATCGGTGGATTTACTTGATAGGACACAATTTGTGCCCACAGACGACATCGAATCTCTGTCAGTGAACTCTGTCAAAGGTCCTCGGACACACAATGAAAAGGATTTCATCATTTTTCATTCCAGCACCACTTGTAAGTGCACCACCCTCCAATAAGTAACATTTAGAACAATCAAACACCGCCTAACTACAGATATGATCTGGTTCTGTTTGCTTGCAGACACAGGTTCATACACTCATGAAACATACGGTTCTGCCTTCATCCAACACATCTGTGAGGCTGTCAAAAAGCACTGCCTTAGAGATGACATTGAGGAAATATTCAGAACGGTAAGTTTGGCAAGTGGAATATATGGAATACACAAATACATACGACATCTATCTATCTATCTATCTATCTATCTATCTATCTATCTATCTATCTATCTATCTATCTATCTATCTATCTATCTATCTATCTATCTATCTATCTATCTATCTATCTATCTATCTATCTATCTATCTATCTATCTATCTATCTATCTATCTATCTATCTATCTATCTATCTGTGTGTGGAATCATGTTAAGTGCAGTCTAACCAACAGGTCATGCAAAGCTTTGAAGAATTCCCATCTGAGCAGATGCCAACCAAAGAGAGAGACACTCTGACAAAGCGCTTCTACGTGTTTCAAAGTTAGTGTTACAGGTTTTTGATGTGACTTTAAGATATTGTGTTGTTTTGGGATGACAGGACACACGAGACTGCATGAAATGTTCAGTCTGGTTTATTCACATCAATGAGCGACTGATGGAACTAAAGAGCAATGATGATGATGATGATGAACAAAACAGAAAAGCATCCCACAACATTACAGTTTTTCTCAGTCGCTTTGGTGCGTTTCTCAGATCAGAATTGAAATTCTCATAACTATTAGTTCAACCTCCACAACACTCAGTCATTTGTGCACATCATAGTAGCAATTTCTCCTCTCTCTGAACAAACTGCAAATGATTTTGGACATGAATCAGTTGCTTCCATACATTTCCCTGCTGCTTTCTGACATTTCCATTTGCTTATGTCATGTCAGTCAAAAGTAATCATACCTATGGATGCTGAATAGTCGTTCCCAATAAAACTAATAGTCATACATCCATTGCTTGAGTCATCACACACAAAATTGTTGAACTAGTTATCACATGCCAAATATTGGCCATCTGTCAAGCAAATCCTATACCTTCCTGTATCATTGTTCCTGGAAATGTCTCCGAAATTGAACAATTGATCTCGGGTGAATTACAGCTGTCACTCATGAGGAGGCGTGTGAAAGTTTAGTTGTAACCAATGACAAACAACTTGTTCACTGTCAATTATGGATGAATCCTGTGAATCCCCAATTGGCAAGCATATATAAACTGCGCAGGAGCTAGTGTGTACCATTTCTACACTTCTGTGACACAAAATGGAAGGTCAGCACCGTGGAAGAGGGGTGAAGATGCGGGGAGGAAGGGGAAGAGGGAGAAGAGGCAGATATAGGCGGATTCCTAATGAAATAAGGGCTACAATTGTGGACCATGTTGTCAATCACGGCCTCACCATGGAGGAGGCTGGTCGAAGGGTGCAACCCAATATTGGAAGAACTACTGTCAGTTCAATCATTCAAACATTCCGTAGGAAAAACAGGTATGCAAACAGTAATACACTGTACTGTACTGTGCCATCTCAGACACATCACATGTTACTGTACTGTATTTGCAATTTCACAAAAAGTTCACTCTGCACCACATAGGATTGTAAGACAACCTCGCGGAGGCGGAAGAGGGCCCCTTTTTACCCCACAGCAAGAAGAAGCCATTTGTGCAATGGTCATTGCAAACAATGCAATAAAGCTGAGAGACATACAAAGCGCTGTCATAGAGAATTACACGGTATTTGGCAATATTGAATCTGTTCCAATTTCAACAATTGACAGAGTACTCAAGACAAATGAAATCCACATGAGCAAATGGCCCTGCTAGCAGCCATGGATGCAGCATGTGACGACATCACAGCAGGGTCCTGCAGAGGATGGATTCGCCACTCCAGGAGATACTTTCCTCGCTGCATTGCGAGGGATAACATCTGTTGTGATGTAGATGAAAATATGTGGCCAGACAGACAGGAACGTCTGGATGTGCCAGAATGATTTACTGTACTGTTACATGTGCTGTTTATTGTTCACATTAGTGCACAGCTCTACCAAATGGGTGATTTTATGTTTACATGTATTCTACAGTGAACAGGTGACTGTAGCATATTTTTCTTTTGCACACTTCTGTAGGATTACAAACACTTCTACACAATGGAAATGTGAAACGTACGTATTCAGTGTCTCAGTTACTCCCAAGACTCCCATAACATCTACAGTGACTTCACTGCACATTTCAGATGGCTGTACAGGTAGGCCATAGTGCTGTCGTCAGCATTTTCAGGTGTCACCAATTGTTTTTGCAATGGGAAACACTGAAATTATAAACTGTCATAGTGGAAACATGACAATGCCATTTGACTATCTTGTTCATAAAGATGGTGTCAAGACTTTTCATTTTGATGGCACTGACAGTTTCATTGACATGGATACTTGCTTTTGAGGTATGGATAATCAATTCTGTGCATGTGACGTGCTTTTGCAGGCTATCCACTAGGTTTTGCAGTTTGCACTAATTGTTTTGGGAAATGCACTAACTGCTGTGCAAATGTTAATGGTGTTCTGAGGAACGCACCAAAGCGACTGAGAAAAACTGTAATTTCCCCGTGGACAGTTCTGTGTGGCATCAGTCCATATGAGAGTCCTCCATGATCCCACAGGGCTTCAATAATGAGGTCCAGGCTCTGAGGAAGCCGGTGCATGGCTCACAGTGTTTCATTGTGTTTGTGTTTCATTGTGTTTGTGAAGTTCACCTGATCGACACACCAGCTGTCAACAACTGTACCATCCGTGCTCCAGTTATGTTGAGTCTTCCCAGGCACCTCAACCCCTACTCACATCTTGCGTCTCAATGGGTCACATGATAGAGTGAGGCAAGGTTTCACCATAGTTTCATCCAAAAGCTCTGCTGATAATGACCCACACCTTTTTTTATAACTTGGATCTTGTGATGAGGCACATGATCAATAGTGTGCCAATGATCCTCTTAAGTGGACAACTCCCACTAGAGTTTAAACACCAAAGGAGAAACCTCTTCAAAAAGCTTCATGAGGTCCAGTCGCCGTCTTCCAAAGCTGCTTAGATCGAATAAACGGTAAATGGACTGGTTCTTATTTAACTCAACACAACGTGCCTCATTCACCTTTTCTATATAAGAGCTTTCTATCTAACATGCACACATATTTATATTCTGATGGATGCGTTGAATCCATCAATCTTCTTCAGTAGTTTATGTAGACTAAAAATGACCATGACAAGCAGAGGACGAATGTCAGCACATCAAAGTCTCTTGGTGGCTTTACTGCTTTCACTCAACTGATATATGAGGAAAAAACACTTTGACTTCCTACTTTTGTTCTGTTTCATTCAAAAAAACAAAACATGTAGGTGTTGTGAAAATTGTAATATTTGATTTTAAAAGAGCAATTCTGATTCAAGATGCACCTGAAGAAGTGAAGCAGTGGTCTGCAGGAAAGGAGTCTCTAAACAGGTATGAACAGATCCCTTCACTCAGCCTGTTTGTTTTATGCAGATGTAAGAGCTACATGAAGTCTTCCCTCTGTGACAGTATGAGTGATGATGTCCATGTTAGCATGTTGCCAACGACTGTGCTGGTTTGACCCCTCCTCTCCCTGCAGGGTGGAGCCTGATGGCGTCCGACGGGTGAGCTCGGATCTGAAGAAGTGTACGTTTGATTTTATGATGATTCTTGGAAACAAATCCAGCCGTCTTTAAACTACTGTGTCGCTCATTCATATCTCTGATATCAGGAGTCACCATCAAAGAGCCGATCAACGAATAGATGATCGATCAATAACTGCAGCTGGATTTATTTGTTCTCTCTATCAGATTCCTATCAACTCACAATCGACCCAAACACAGTATACAAATGGATCCAGCTGTCTGACAGCAACAGAGAGGTGATGCGTTTGAATGCACAGCAGCCATATCCTGATCATCCAGAGAGATTTGACCGCCCTCAGCTGCTGTGCACAGACGGGCTGACTGGTCCTTGTTACTGGGAGGTTGAGTGGAGTGGATATGTTTCTATAGCAGTGAGCTACAAAGGAATCAAACGGAGAGGACACAGTGATGACTGCTTGTTTGGACTGAACAGTCAGTCCTGGAGCCTGGACTGCTCTTACTCTTACTCTGTCTTGCACAATAACACAGAAACCTTCATCCCCAAAGACGTTGTCTCCAACAGAGTAGCAGTGTATGTGGACCATCCTGCCGGCACGCTGTCCTTCTACAATATCTTCTTGGACTCTCTGATCCACCTCCACACCTTCAACACCACATTCACTGAACCTCTGTATCCTGGATTTGGAGTCTGGTCTCATAATTCTTCAGTGAGAATAATGAAGCCGGTCCATGTGCACTGCTCTCCTCCAACAGAGTAGCAGTGTATGTGGACCGTCCTGCCGGCACAGCAAACAACCTCTATCCTGGATTTGAAGCTTGGTTTCATAATTCTTCAGTCAGTCTGTGCTTAGTTCAGTATAAAACTCTGAGAAGCACTGCTAAATAGACCTTTCAGTCTGCATCTTGCACTCAAAAACACTTTCAGATTCATGGATTCAATGATTTAAACTCCTCTAAATGATTCCTTCTTAATTTCAATCCGTTGAAGATTGAAGCTTCCAGCAACCGTAGAGTGTGAGCCAGGGTCCAAGCTGGACAGGTCACCAATCTGAGACAGGGCTGACATTAACTTCATTCCACTAACTGCATGTCTTTGGACTGTGAGAGGAAGCTGGAGCACCCAGAGAGAATCCAAACAAACAAGCTGAGAACATACAAACTCCACACATGAAGGTGAAGCTGGACTCGGGACTTTGTTGCTGTGAGGTGACGGTGCTGACCTCTGCACCAAAGCTCTTCTGACATGGGGCTGAGAAAATATTTTGCACTGCTGATCAGAAAGAGAAATTCCTGCTTGAACAATGTTCTTTGTGTGATAGAGACTAAATATATATTGATCTTCAGTTTTCTTTACTGATGTGCTTTGTGTGAAGTGTGTTTCTTCTGCTTCGAGTATTTTAAAGTCACTGATACAACAACCACGTTTTTCCTCACCTGGAGACTTTCAATGAGAGCTTTAGATGAGAAATTCATCATGATGTTTAAATTGAATTCAACTTTATTTACACAGCACCAAATCACAACAACAGCCGCCTCAAGGTGCTTTATATTGTAAGGTCGACCCCACAATAATACACGCAGAGAGAAACCCAGCAATCATATGAAGTCCAGATATGTAATAGTCATTAACATGATCAGAGCCACGAGTGGTTTTAATCTCAGGAAGTTTATACAACAACTTGTAGCACCAACTGTAGTTAAATGAGGCTGCACAACATGAAATGCAGACTACAGAATTTCACTTTAATAATACTGAATGAGAGGAGCAGCAGCTAAGTCGTCTACATAAACCTGGAACAGTGTTTATTGATAGGCTGCGGACACTGCGCTGGTTGCCTGGGGTCAGGAAACTCTCAGGGTTTGCCTGCTCTCGTTGTGCCTAACTGAGCTAGTCTGGGTAAACAGGCACAACATTCACTGGCTTCATCTGGACTGAACCACGGGGAGAACCGGTGACAAGAACACTCTTCCTCCTGGAAGAGGGAGCATGGCTCCTCATCCTCCCACCACAACCACACCAATGATGAAGCTGGTTCATTCATGGAACTGTCTGGAATGCCGAATAACAGGAGCTCTTACAAGCTGGGCACCAGCGTCACAGCTTGAATGCTGGGTGGCAGCGGTGATGGTGGTGACCTGGGTGACCGGTGCAATAAGACTGCTGACTAAGAAGGCAGCAACAGACGAACTCCAGAAAACTCATCTCCAGTCAACCAGGGAACACATGATGGTAGGTCAACATAGACTGACACAGACACTGAGGAATAAACAGCACTATTTAAACACCCGAGGGTCAGAGGCATCAGGAGAAACAAGAGTGTAACAAGACGCAGGTGAGGATCATCAGAAGCAATGAGACAGAAGGTAAAACTAGACCAGCAACCGTCAGGACGTCAGAACCTTTAACTAGGGGAGCTGACACGAGAGGACACGATCGGAAAGGGAACAAATTAAACTCTGAACCAGGTGAACAACATTACTGCAAATACTTTGTGTTACAAATATTTTTCAGAGTCACCTATTTTAATGCAGCCCTTCACTCTGACAGTGTAATTTCACAGGATTAACTAATTTATTTGGATCACGTTTGAAATGTCATGATTTTTGCTGTAGATTAACAGATGGGAGCATTCAGACCACTGCAGTAGCAACAACCAGTTCAGTCAGCGCTACTTTCTCCTGAGATGAAGCCAAAATGTTCCTTTCTTTCTTTCCGTGTTTAGAAGCATCTGGACCTGCTCGTCATCACTCGTGTCCACTTCTTACACTTACAGTGCATTTTTGAGGAACACCTTTACTGTGTATATATCACGGTTATTATAGTGAACTAATATAATCTGCATGTGAAAAGCCTTTTGGTTAACTAAAACAAAAATAAAAACTAGACCTGAAATTATTTTGTGAACTTGGAAAAAAGAAAGATTAACGGTGGAAATCCCCGTAGTTTCAATATTTGTGAATTTGATCAAAACGTTCAAAATGTGCTTTATGAGGCTTTATAGAATAGAATAGAATAGAATAGAATTCAACTTTATTGTCATTGCACATGCACAGGTACAGGCCAACGAAATGCAGTTTGCATCCATCCAGAAGTTTTGGATGAGGCTTTATGAGGCTTTATGAGGCTTTATGAGGCTTTATGAGGCTTTATGTGACGTTTGCCATCCAGGCAATAATAATTAATAAAGACTAAAACTAAAACAGACAATGACAGTTAAAAATAAATATTCTTAAACATTGCAAACTAAACTGAAATGATTCAACTCAATCTAAAAACTTATTAAACCTACATTGAATTAAAAGCCAAATGTGATGGTCTCTGTCGTCTCCGGCTGATTTCTCGGTTTGTTTGCTGTCTGTCTCTGGACTTTAGTTTTCTCTCTCTCCTCTGTCTGTGTTCCTTTGTTGTTGTTTGTGTTCCTTTGTTGTTGTTTGTGTTCCTTTGTTGTTGTTCGTGTTCCTGAGTGGGCCTCGTCTCAGCTTGCTGCCTCTGACCTGACCCACGTGTCTCCGATGATCTCAAATGCAGAATTGAGCTGGCTGTCATTCTTCACTGGACTGTTGGATTAGAGTTAGTGAAGCCCTGGCTCCTCCTGCTCAGTGTTTGTGCTGCTTCTGATGCTTCAAGATACTTGCTGTGTGTTTCTTCTGTGTAGACTCCTGGTTTTGATCTTCCCAGGTGTGTGGTAAGACAAACCCTGAGTTGAGAGAGTGTTGTGTGGACTCCTTTCCTCCCTGGAGTCCCTGGAGCACTATACGCCTCCAATGAACTTTACAAATCATATATTTGAGTCCAACCTGCCTACCAACACAGATACACAAAGTCAAAATATGTAATGTAAAGCCTTAAGACTGCATTATAATAAACAACTAAATGTTCCAAAATGCAAAACAGAACTACGAATGTTGAACAACCTTAAAAGTTCAAACATTATTAATCGCACCAAATTCCAACAACAGTCCCCTCAAGGTGCTTTATATTGTGAGGTAGACCCTACAATAATCAGACCCAAGATCATGTGCAGCCGATATTTTACAGAATCTGTCCTCTGTGTTGGAAAGGCTGTCAACTGTGTGTGGGAGCCCCCTTGTGGCGAGAGGGCACAGGTGCACTATTGAACACATGTTCCAGGGATCAGAGTTTGAGCGGACTGACTCAGCGGGGGATGTCGACACACAGTGTGAGTCGTGCGCGTTGCTAAAGAACTGAGTGGACGTGGAGCCCTGCCTGGAAAGGACAGCTTTAGTCTTTTAGGCATTTAGTGGATGTAGAAGTGCAATGTGTATTGGCCTGTTCACCTGTGTGGCCAGTTCATGCTGCTAACGTTGTACACAATAATAATACTGCACACTTTGTATTGATCCCCGTGGGGAAATTCACTCAGTGAAGCAGTGGGCAGACACCAGTGCAGCGCCCGGGGAGCACTGTGTGGGGATGGTACCTTGCTCAGGGGTACCTCAGGGTAGCCGTTCAGGGGATTCGAACCCCTGACCTTACGATCATGGGGCGACCGCTTTGGTTGATTGGCTGTTTTGTGTTGTTGGGTGTATTGGCAATTAATGTCATGGACTGTAAGGTTTTCTGAGTAGTGCATGGAGATCTTCATATCGGAATTTCCATTTGTAGTTCTGGTCAGACTGGAAGAAAGCTCATGAATCTTAATTCATGACTTAAATGTTTGTTATATTCAGTATTTTGTATATGTTCTGCTCTTGTTAGCTAACAGCCAGCCTGATGTTGAGGAGAAGGCTGTGCAGCAGAGAGGCTGCTTAGTCTTTTCATTCTGCTGAACTTTGTTCATCTGCTGTGTGACTTCAGCACCTGAAACATGTTCCTTTACCTGTTTGTACTTTTCTCTCACTGCATAGGTGAGTGTTAGAACACAGAAAAGTCTCATGGTGACAAGATTTGATCAGGAAATAAAAACCAGAGGAGACACAGATTCAGGGAGGAGCTGAGCTGCGACTGAAGAGCAGACGAGACAGAGAAACCTCCACATTCAACACAGAAGATTCAGTCCAACATGTTGTTGTTGGGCTGTTATGAAACTTCTCTGTTAATCATCATGATTCTAACAGGTACATGTGAAAAAACTTCATCCTAATATTTTAATTATTATTCACGATTTCTTTGTAAAATATTTACAGATTTCTGTTTCTTTAGGTGTCAGCTGTCAACAACTCACTGCCAGCAAAGCTGAAGAGTCCAGTTTGGAAGGCAGCACAGCTACTCTGTCCTACAGATACTCCAGACAAGCAACTGGAAGTGATCAGTTCTACTGGTATCGACAATATCCTGGAAAACCACCAGAGTTCCTGACCTTTAACTTTGGAACACAAAACACAACAAATTCCAAACTTTCTGTCAGAATGGTCGATGACAGAAATGGTCTGAACCTTCAGATCTCCTCTGCTGCAGTGACAGACTCTGCTGTGTACTACTGTGCTGTGAGGCCCACAGTGACAGGAAACAGCAAAACTCTGTACAAAAACCTTTGGAGCAAAGACAACAGAATACTCCACAACATCCACTAGAGGGAGCCACAGTCTGTTAAACCTCTGTAGACTCTGAGAGAATGAGGCACAGCTGTGACAGTGAACTTCAGCAGCTACAATAACGTCACGAGTCTCCTCCTGAGTCTTGTAATCACAGTGTTCAGCTCAGGTGAAGCCTGTCATGCAGCAGCAGAGCAGCAGAGCTGGAAGAAACACAGCCGTGGGAACATTCCTGTTTCAAACCAAACACTCATCTTTCTCTGTTTTGTTTGCTCACAGAATATTAAGAATATTTTAACAGATGATTTTATCTCTTGCAGATGATTCATTCAGCAGATTACAACTAGAAAACAGATTTTTACGGGAGGCTTTGATTAACCTGAAATTGCTCTGAGTATAAATGTGTGTGAAAGGGTGAATGAGGCTGTTGTATGAAGCACTCTGAGCGCTCAAGTAGAAAAGTGCTTTATGAGAAGCAGGAAGCTGAAGCTGATAAATGGAGCAAGTCTTGTTTTTCTTCATTTTACTGAAGCTCTTTATAAACCTTTTCCTTCTTAAGGCTTTTTTCTTTTGTATGAAAAATAAATTCCTCGCTAATACACACGTCAATGCCAGACTTAATAATGAACCTACTTTAAAAACATGCACATTACATTACATGACCTAAAAGGTGGTGTCAAAGACTTATCCACGTTCTATCTGAACATATTAATGCTCACAAAGATGAAAGTTTCCCAAGGCACGAGCATGTACATGATCTATTTCCTCTTTTACTCCTGCTGAAACATTTGTTCACAACATTACCGGAGAAGATACGCCAAAGACAGGGTCATGGCCAAACGCTACTGTTGCTCAATGCATAACACAACAGAGATCATTTGTGACACATGTCTTCCTCTGATCAGATTTCAAAGCCAAAACATTTTAGAATAAATTTACAGGTAGCTCCATGCCCTCCTGGGTTTTAAATGCACCTTAGAACACACATGCATCAACACTACAATGAGCGGGTGGAGGGAGGTTTGGAGTCTTCTCTCACCCCCATTCTCTGCGGCCTGCTGGAGCAGGGGGGGGCTAGGAGGAGGAGTTGGCCGTCCGACTGTGGTCTGGAGTGTGGGGCCTCCCTGCTGCTACGGAGTCGGGGCGGTCTGCCTCTCCTCACCGCAGGGAAAAGGGTAACACCACCTGGGTCTGGGTGCAGTTCCCCCCTCCAGGGGCAAGGGTACCTAGACCCGGTTTGTAGAGTATGCTTGGGGAGTGTGATCGTGTGTACAGCGTCTTGTTATGTCTGTCTCCACGTTGGTTGAGTGTGGAGTAAGTGAGAGCATGAGGGTGGGAATGGATGTTTGTATCTGTGTGTGCCTGTATGTCTGTGTCTATATGTCAGGTTGGGTATCAGACACCACCTCTCTGGGGACATCTCAGGCCCTCCAAGGTTTGGAGGCCTATCTCCCCCTACCACCACTTCCCCTGCCGGTGGCGGACTCCCTCAGGTGTCGGTGCGTTGGTGGTTCTTTGTGTCCGGGGATGGGCGTCCAGGTACACACCGGCTCACTCCTTGGCGGCCGCTTATCGGGGCCTGGAGCCTGGGGCTCGCTCGGACCACTTCGGAGGTGGGGTGCCCCCGGCCTCTCGGCCTGGGGCTCGGTCACTCAGGCACGGCTGGCTGCCGGCGGAGCTCACGGGCGCATCACTGCAACCCCCCCTGGCTTCTGCTCCGCGGCTGCTGAGTGAGCCCTCATCTGGGACTCTCCTCAGCTCTTACTGGGACAGTGGCGCGGCTGCCCCTCTGTTGGTCTTCTATGGTCTCTTGTGTTCTGGGGGCCTCTGGATGTCTGGAGTTTTGATCTCCTCCATACCTGCTTCATACCCTGGAGGACGGGGCTGTGGCTCCCCCACACTCCCTAGCAGATCGTTACATGGAGAAACCTTTGGAATACAAGCGTGCTGATCCACACAGGTATGCACACGGGTGTTCACTGCTCGTAGACTTAAATTACACCTTTCTTGGCTGCTACTTCGAAGCACATCTGTCCTGCGTGCTGCACAACAACATTGAATATTTAGTATTTACTGCTGTTTACACTTAGCTAGATTAATGCGATGGTGTTGTGTTTAGTATGTTGCTTTGGTTTTTTTGTTTTTTTGCTTGTTTTCTATTCTTCTCTCAACAGGTGATCCAGGAGATTCTTATTTTTTTTCTCCCCCCCTCTCTCACTGTCCCTCTCCCCTTCTGTTTTTCCTTTCCTTCCTCTTTCTTTCTCCCTTTCCTATCCCCCACTCATGTCTGTCCCGTCTGTAACATCTGAAAATAAAATATAATAAATAATAAAAACAAAGATCGACCAAATGGACCAATAAGGGAATGCCACGATGATCCAATTGGCAAAGTAAATCCATTGGGTATCCTTGTTGGTCTTCAGACAACAATTTTGATGGCTAAAGAACCAAATGGGACAGGCAAAAAAAAAAAAAAAAACATACACAAACTATTCTGAGATGTTTCTTGAATTCAGGACTTCTTACACATTTTTCTCCAAATGTCTCAAGTTTCAGACTTTTTAACTGTGTGAGTATCAGCGACTCTCTGACTCTGTCTACATGGTTAATGTGACTTCTGCTTGTGTGACGTGTCACACGGCTCCCTTAAATCATTTTGGTTATAAAGTGTGTGAAGCACAGGAGGAGGAGTGACTGAGAGCAGAGAGGAGGAGCAGAGATTCAGGGAGGAGCTGAGCTGTTACTGAACTATAGAAGAGAGAAAAACCTCCACATTCAACAGAGTTCAACACAAAACAAACTTTATGTTCCTCAACATGCTGTCATTACATCACTGTGTGTTTCCTCTGATTCTTCTCACTCTCACAGGTCTGCTCACCTACACAGGAAACTATGTTCAACTCAAATTATTCATTAACGTCAATTATTGATTGAAAACGTTCTCTCTTCCTTCAGGTGTCACATGTGATCAGCTCACTCCAGTCAAAGATGAAGAGTCCAGTGTAGAAGGCAGCACAGTTACTCTGACCTACACTTACAAAGTGTCAACTGGTGATTATTTCTTCTGGTATCGACAACATCCAGGAAAAGCACCAGAGTTCCTGATCTCACACTCACCTTCAGGATCAGTAGGAGAAGAAAAAGTTCCTGGACTGAAGATTCAAGTGAAGGGAACAGAAATCAAGATGAGCATCTCCTCTGCTGCAGTGTCTGACTCTGCTGTGTACTACTGTGCTCTGCAGCCCACAGTGACAGGAAACAGCAAAACTCTGTACAAAAACCTTTGGAGCAAAGACAACAGAATACTCCACAACATCCACTAGAGGGAGCCACACACTGTTAAACCTCTATGATTTGTTAGGATGCAGGTTGTGATGATTAAAATGAAAACTATTTGAAGTATAAAATAACAATTCTTGTGGGATGAACTTTCAGCTGGCGTTTTTGTGGCCTCGGCAATAATGTTCTCAGCTACCTCGTGTTGAATTATAATATTATTTTATGCCATGTTAGACCCCTAATTAAAGATTGTGAATTATTATGTAGTTTTAGTTTGCATTATTCTCCTGAATTAGAAGAAGGTGATAACTATTGCATTTGTTAAACTGATTTGCATTACATTAAACTGCTGATTTATTGTGAATGAAGGATATTGTTTTATGATGCATTATACTGCTGAGTTATAAGAAAAATACTGTTCGCAGAAAGTCATCGCCTATTTGTCTGATTAGAAGAGAACAGAATATACTGGAGTTTTCTGCCCCATCTCAGCAGGAGCAGATAAATGGGGAGCCAAGGTCGTAGCTTAGGCGCCGTGTGAGAGAAAAGCATGTGAATGTTTAGGCTTTTATGATAAGGTGGGGGCACCAGAGGCTATAAAAGTTTGAGCAATGCTCCACCATTTTGAGATCTGAGGCTGTCTGCATACAGTGTCCATCTCCCACGCGTGTGATCATTAAAATCATCGTTTGACTCAACCCGGCCGGACCAGTGTTGTTATTGTGGTTTTTTCCTCTTGTATCCATCCCCAATTTTGAACTCGTAACACTCGTCCTCTCTTATAATCCTTGAACATCAGCCTCAGGAGCAGCAGAACATGACACTGCAAAGCAGAGCCCTGACACAACCAGATGAGTCCAACCAAATATTCAAATTCTTTATATTCTATGAAGTTGTATTATATTCTATATAAAAGTTCAAAATTGCAAATTTACAGGTCAGGACAGATAATAACAGTTTGACAATTAGTCAGTGATTCAGCAGCCTGATGGATAGAAACTCTTTTTGAGATTGTTCTTCCTTGCTTTCACACTCCTGTAGCGACTGCCAGATAGCAGGAGTGTGAACAGTGTGTGCTGTGGGTGGGGCCTATCCTTGATGATGTTGTGAGTCCTTTGCATGACCCGAGTGTTGTAAATGTCCTGTAGTGGTGGGAGGGGTACTCCATAGACGAGTCGATTACACGCCGGAGAGCCTTCCTGTCCTGAGTGGTGCTGTTCCCGTACCACACTGTGATGGAGTTTGTCAGGATACTCTCCACTAGGGATGGGTACCGGTGTCATGGCACCGGTTCTGACATAAACGGTAGTAACCAGACCGAAAAGCAGCGCACATTTCGGTGCTTTGTTTTCCTGAGCTGTGATACACTTTAGATTCTAGCCAATCATTTTACGTTTCCGAGGATAGTAGGCGGGTCCAGGTATGTACGTTCTTTTAGAGCAGAGCTACAGATTAAAAAGGCCCAAGGCGAAGCGGTCAAAAGTCTGGCTGTACTTCACAGCAAAAGATGCAAACTCAGCAGCAACAAGTGCTTTAAGCTGATACTGTGATACTGTCAAAGGAGGTAACACCTCAAATCTGATGAAACACCTGGCGACGCATAGCGTTTTTTTTTTAAAAGCAGAGAAATGCGCCGTATTTGATAGCTTGCTGCGAGACCTCACACCGAGCACATCTACTGCGGGTGTGGTGCCTGTTATCGGACCCAGAGTTAGCAACATCCCCCAAAAACCCGAAGAGGAGAGTCCTGGCCCCTAGCCCTGCCAGTGTAGCAGGAATGATGAGGATGATGATGCAGCAGCAGCCGTTCTTCTCTGCGTGAGTAGCTTAATGTTCGTGTGTAATTTACGTTGAGTAGGCTAACCACGTTATTACATTAATGCATGTAAGGTGAACTAGCAAACATCATCATAGCTACATGCGGCTGTCTTCTTGTTTGATGGCAGATACTCCCTTCACCCTGGACAAAAAGGCTAAAATGACCAAAGAAAAAGTGGGAAACAGCTAAACATGAGAGGTTTAGGACAAAGTTTGTGTTTTTTCCATGTTTAAGCACCGCTTCCAGCCAAGAGTGATACCATATATGCCCCACAGCTGCAGAAAAGGCTAACATTGTTATCTTTTCACAAAAAAACAGCTGAACATGAGAGGTTTTTGGACCAATTTTGTGTTCTCAATGTTTTAAGCACCGGTTTGAGCACCGTTTAAGCACCGGCACAGTTTCAAAAGTACCAGTTTGGCACCGGTATCGGATAAAACCTAAACGATACCCATCCCTACTCTCCACTGTGCATTTGTGAAAGTTGCTGAGCAGTTTAGAGGTTAATCCAGATTTTCTCAGCTTCCTTAGGAAGAAGAGTTGTTGTTGAGCCTTGTTGATGATCTACTGTGTGTCATGGGTCCAGGTGAGATCCTCACTGATGTGAGTGCTGAGGAATTTGAAGATCTTCACCCTCTCCACCCGAGTCCTGTTGATGTATAGTGGGGCGTGCTGCTCTCTCCTGATTCTTGGGTCAATAATCATCTCCTTAGTCTTAGCATTTAAGGAGAGATAATTTTCCAGGCACCATGACAGCAGCTGAGCCACCTCTTCCCTGTAAGCAGCCTCCTTTTTACTAGTGATCAGCCCCGTGATGGCTGTGTCGCCAATGAACTTAATGATGGAGGTGTTGCTCTGGAAGGGGACACAGTCGTAGCTGAAGAGGACGTACAGGAGTGGACTGAGCACTGGTTCCAAGTGTCTGTCTCCTGTTTCATAATCAGGAGACAGACACTATCTCTACTTTCAAGATTAGGCTTCAAACTTTCCTTTTTGCTAAAGCATATAGTTAGGGCTGGCCAGGTGACCCTGAATCCTCCCTTAGTTATGCTGCAATAGACGTAGGCTGCCGGGGATTCCCATGATGCACTGGGTGTTTCTTCTTCACTCACTATGTGTTAATAGACCTCTCTGCACTGAATCATATCTGTTATTAATCTCTGTCTCTCTTCCACAGCATGTCTTTGTCCTGTCTTCCTTCTCTCACCCCAACTGGTCACAGCAGATGGCCCCGCCCCTCCCTGAGCCTGGTTCTTCCTGTTAAAAGGGAGTTTTTCCTTCCCACTGTCGCCAAAGTGCTCGCTCATAATCATATAATTGTTGGGATTTTCTCTGGTTTCTTGTGTTATTGTGGGGTCTTTACCTTATAGTGCAAAGCAACTGGAGGCAACTTTTGTTGTGATTTGGCATTGTGTAAATAAAACAGAATTGACTTGAACAAGGACAGCTGTAAAAATAACCAGCAGATGTTTTGCTGTTCATAAAGACCCTAAACAGGTTTCTGTCTGGCTCCACCCACTGATGCTGAACTCAGCCAATGAGATGGTTTCAGCCAGCCTGATGTTGAGGAGAAGGCTGTGCAGCAGAGAGGCTGCTTAGTCTTTTCATTCTGCTGAACTTTGTTCATCTGCTGTGTGACTTCAGCACCTGAAACATGTTCCTTTACCTGTTTGTACTTTTCTCTCACTGCATAGGTGAGTGTTAGAACACAGAAAAGTCTCATTGTGACAAGATTTGATCAGAGTTATTATTAGCAGATTTCTTCATCTCATTATGCTCACAAAGGAAGAAAAAGACTGACTGACATGAATCATTCATTTGCAGCTTTGGGCTCCATGAACAGCATAAAGCAGGAACGTGCTGAAGAAGCTGTTGCAGAGCGAGGAAACATCAACCTGACCTGTACATATGATGGTTCTATCTACAATATCCAGTGGTACCGACAGTACCAGAGATCCAGACCAGAGTTCCTGCTCTACATCACAGAGGAAGGATCAGTTCATCGAGCTGTGTCGGGATTCTCAGCTCACATTGACAAAACAGAGAAACGTGCAGATCTGGAGATCTCCTCTGCTGCAGTGTCTGACTCTGCTGTGTACTACTGTGCTCTGCAGCCCACAGTGACAGGAAACAGCAAAACTCTGTACAAAAACCTTTGGAGCAAAGACAACAGAATACTCCACAACATCCACTAGAGGGAGCCACACACTGTTAAACCTCTGATTCTTGTGTCATTGGACTGATGACAAAGACAACAGAGAAATGAAGCAGTAAAGATCAGAGACAGAGACAGAGCTGCCGTGGAAGCACAAAACTATTTGATTGGCTGAGCTATTAAACTGGCCCCGCCCACTGAAGTTGAGCTCATCCAATGACATTATTTGTTGGTCATTGTGCTGCAGTGGAAGAACATTGTTCATGTGCTGTCTGTCTGGCTTTAATAACTCCAAAGACATGTTGCTGCACCTCTTTTTGCTTCTATCTCACATTATAGGTGAGTTTAAGAACAGGGATTAAAGTTTAGTTGAAGCTGCTGCATTAAGCAGATATACAGACTGCATTTCATTACTTTTCTTCTTTCTTTTTCCAGGACTAACAGCTGGAGACTCAATCACTCCTCAACAACCTGAAGTCACTAAAACAGAAGGAGAATCTGTCAAACTCACATGTAGCTATGAGACAACAGGTTATCCCCGCCTACACTGGTACAGACATCATTCTGATCTTCAGGCTCCTCAGTTTATACTCTGGAAAGATGGACAAGGATACACAGGTGAATATATTCCTGATAATCGATATCGATCAGAAACATCAGATCGATCAACTAATCTGACCATAGCAGCCCTAACCCTGGCAGACACAGCTCTCTACTACTGTGCTCTACAAACACAGTGATACAAAGTGTAGAAGAGGCTGTACAAAAACCTGAACACAGATATCTGACTACTCTTCAAAGAGGAGGGAAGTGGTATTCAAAGCACAGCTTCATATCAGATGGATTCTGCTAATTCCTGTTTTATCAGAGTCACTGTGGTTACAGCTGCTAATGAAACACTGTGGGAGGATTCACATGAGCAGCAAATCCACATCAACCACAAACCAACTGCAGGAACGTTCAGACACAATAAAAACTGTCAAACATCAAAAGCTGCTCATTTACACTATTTTATATTTAGTGGATGAGGACATGCAGAAATGCAGCAGAAGCAAAATAAACAGAGTAACAGAGGTTTATCTCTTTAAGGTAAAATCTCTCACATGAAGCTAAAAGTCCAACCAGGAAGACCATCTCATGCTTGTTCCATTTATTCTCTTTGAACTCATCACATCAGATGATGATGCTCTCCTTCATCATTGTCCTGCTCTGGTACTTTGTGATGTTCCCCCTCTGGCAGGTCCAGACTCTCCTCTGTGCTTCTGCTCTGAACAACATTTCAGAGTGCCTGGCCTTCTTGAGATCTCTGAGCAGGATCCTGGACGCTGCATCATCTGGTAACTCTATTGTGCTTCTGAGGACTTTATGTGTCCGAGTGACACAATGGTGGTTTCTGTTTTACTGGACTTGTGTGCTAACCACAGTATAGGTTGATGCTTGACTCTGTAATTGCATCATCAGGTCTGCAGCAGTGTGTTCTGGACACTCTGGTGAAGAGAGGAGCTGAGCTGTCATCTGATCACCATCTGGGGGTGAGTTGAGTCAGGTGGTGGGGGAGAATGCTGGACAGGCCTGGCGTATCAAAGTGGTTCAGGTGATCTTCAACTCCCACCTCCAGCAGAGCTTTGGCAGCAGTCTGAGTGAGGCTGGGGACTCATTGCTGATGGGGCTGTGCAGAGCTTTGGCTGCAAGCTGGTTGGTGCTTGTAGTGTTGCTAACCTCCTAACCAGATCTCATTAACTCCTCGTGTTTTGGGGAATGAAAGGTCCAGCTGAAACATCCACTCTTTGTCAGATTGTTGTCTTCATTCTGGTGGTAATTCAGCTTTAATTTATGACTTATCAGATTGTGCTTGTAGCTTCTGTTACCTCACCATGTTCTCTTGTGTCTGCTCATAGCTCTGTGGACTTGAGTTACCTGAAACCTGAAGGATTCTCTCATCGTCTGCTGTTTGGAAAGGACTGACTTGTAACAGAGCTGGAAAACTCACCTGGAAAACTCACCTGCCCATCCACTCTCCACCCACTCAGCCTTCTGAAGCCTTCACTTACCTCCCTGACACAGAAACTCTAAAAGTGAAACACAAGAAAGGACTCTAATAAATACTATATAAGCAATTCTGACTGCACTGATACTCAGCAGTCGTTCTCTCGGGCAGTTCTCTGGTGTCTCCCTGCTCTGTCCCTCTGCAGGAAACCTACTTACCTGCCCCCCTGTCTTTGAACCTTCTCAAAATAAAAGCATGTAAAGCTTTAGCCTCATGTGGGCTGCGTTAGAGTCGATGCATTCCTGTAATCATGACACTGAGAGGTTGCTCCAGGGATTTAAATCATGTATTAATCGTAGTGGAGAGAAATTAATATGAATATTTCCTGTGTGAAGATGATGGTGTGATATCAGGGCTGCCACATGAAGGGGCAACGTGAACAAGTTTATGAATACCTCAGAAAAAAAGCTTCAATGAGTATAAATGATCTTCTGATATTAACAATATCCTGGAACACCAACATGCACGCTCAGTCATCCAGGTAAGCAAATCCCAAAAAGTTGATTCTGTTCATCTGGATGTTTTCAGTGGGAGAAACGTTTCATCATCATCAGGTGACGTCTTCAGTCTCAGCTGACTGCAGGTTTCCAACCTTAGAAACAGGACATTTGCACAATGACTGAAACCAGCAGCACTGAATGAACACTGGGCTGTGAGGTCAGTTTATGACCATTAGTATGCAAATTGTCACAACCATTGATCAACAACCACTGATCAAGGGTCATGAGTACCACTCTCTGTTAATCATACTAAGCTGCTGTGGAATCAGAAAAGTATTTGATTGGCTGAGATGAAGTTACAAAAAATATTAGAGCTCCTCCCACCTGAAAGTGAAGATGCTGCTACTAGTGTGTAAAGCAGGAGGAAGTGAGAGAAGTTCAAATCCAGATCAGAGAGGAGGAGGAGAGATTCAGGGAGGAGCTGAGCTGTTACTGAACTAGAAGAGAGAGAAACCTCCACATTCAACAGAGTTCAACACAAACCATAAACTTTACCTTCATTCAACATGTTGTCTTTGGACTATTTTGCACTTTCTTTACTGATTCTCACCATTCTAACAGGTACGTTACAATCTGTGTGTTTAAAGAAACACATTTGAATTGTGATGATTTATAAAAGAATAAAACATGTTTCTGTTCCTTTAGGTGTCAGCTGTGAAGATCTCACTCCAACCAACAAAGAAGTGTTCAGTGTAGAAGGCAGCACTGCTACTCTGTCCTATAGATACTCCAAAAAGGCAACTGGAAGTGATAATTTCTACTGGTATCGACAATATCCTGGAAAACCACCAGAGTTCCTGATCTCTCATTTACCATCCGGAGAAGTGATGAAAAAAGAAATCTCTTCACTCACATTAATCTCTATTAATGTGAGTGAAGATAAAACACTGATGACTCTTCAGATCTCCTCTGCTGCAGTGTCTGACTCTGCTGTGTACTACTGTGCTCTGCAGCCCACAGTGACAGGAAACAGCAAAACTCTGTACAAAAACCTTTGGAGCAAAGACAACAGAATACTCCACAACATCCACTAGAGGGAGCCACACACTGTTAAACCTCTGATTCTCGTGTGACTGATGACAAAGACAACAGAAACGTGACGATCCAGTTCTGGGACCAGGAGTTGCAGTTTTAACAGTCTTCCACACCAGCTTATTGTGTTTTTTTTTATATTTTTTTATTTTTAAAAATTTTTTTCCAAAATTTAAAACAAACACAAACCCCAAAACAAACAAAAACAAACAACCATGCACTTCACAAAAACCACAGGTACCAAAAGCTACCAAAACATCAAACCTACTTCCAGTGGCCGCTGCACTTTAAACGGGAGTAGCTCAGACGTCAGAGAACATCTTCACTCACATTAATAGAGATTAATGTGAGTGAAGATCAAACACTGATGACTCTTCAGATCTCCTCTGCTGCAGTGTCTGACTCTGCTGTGTACTACTGTGCTCTGCAGCCCACAGTGACAGGAAACAGCAAAACTCTGTACAAAAACCTTTGGAGCAAAGACAACAGAATACTCCACAACATCCACTAGAGGGAGCCACACACTGTTAAACTTCTCTGGTTTGTTTCACTCAGTTAATAAAATGTCTTTTGCATAAAAGCAGAAGCTTTAATTCACTTCGTAAAGGAGAGATTTCTCACATAAATGATTCATTCTCTCTCTTCACTGCAGTTTCTTTAAAACTGTCTCTTCATGATCAGATGTGCAGATCACAGCCTGATGGTAGCAGACCTGTTAGTGACTTTTAATCTTCATCCATCATTCTATGTTTCTCAGATATTTTTGCTATATGTTTTTCTTACACATATTTCATGAATGTTGCTTCTTAGACAGGTGTTTAGTTATATTTATATTATCAGAATCAGAATTGCGTTTATTGGCCATGTATATGCACAGACACATGCAAGGAATTTGGTTTCGGTAAATGGTGAATCTCAAGCACAGCAATGTAAACAACACAATTTACACACACACACACACACACACACACACACACACACACACACACACACACACACACACACACACACACACACACACGTATATAGAGCTAAACATACATACACAAGCCTACACAAGCTGTGTAAACCAACCATAAATAACCAGTTTAAATGTCTTGATGCATCTCAATCATCCAGGTAAGTAAATCTCCAAAAGTTGATTCTGTTCGTAGCGTTTTGTGGGAGAAACATTTCATCATCATCCAAGTGGCTTCTTCAGTCTCAGCTGACTGCAGGTCTCAATCTTATAAACAGGACATTTGCATAATGACTGAAACCAGCACACTGAAGGAACAATGAGCTGTGAGGTCAGTTCCTTAATCTTAATTATGCAAATTCCATTGATCCATCACCATTGATCAACAACCACTGATCAATGGTCATGAGTCCCATTCACAGAGAGCTGGGGAATGGCTGCAATCACAGCGGCGCCATCTTTAGCACAGCTCAAGAAAATACAACAAGAAAGGAAAGCAGCTTCATTGTGCAAAAATACAAAATACAGTGGTATGGTTTCTCTCATCTGTACATGCTGAAGTTGAACCCACAGCAGAGATGATCACTGTCACCTGTGTCTGTCCTGGGTTTCTGTACTTTTTGTCTACTTCATTTAGAAAACAACATTTGTGAAATGAATCACTTCCTGATCATCGTTCAGAAATCTGAAAATCTTTTTGTTTTTCCTAAAAAGGTCATTTTTTTTTAACTGGAAATCAAAAGCTGACATAAACACAAAGTAACTGTCGTGTGAGACTGTAGCAGGCAGGAAGTGGACCTAAATGCAGGATTCAAACACCAAAGGCAAACTTAAGGCTGCAGCTTTATTGATGGGAGGATTGTCCAAGAACATAAACTCACAAAAAACAAAGTGAAACCCTGAACATGAAAACTAGGAACAGAACACTGAGAAACAAGAACTAAAACACTAGGAAACGAGAAAACGTGGAACTAAAACTGAAACAGTGTGGCTGTGGCTCAGGTGGTGGAGCAGCTACTTATCGGAAGGTTGGTGATTCGTTTCTTGGCTTCCCCAGTCTGCATGCCTATTATCCTTGGGCAAGATACTCACCCCGAGTTGCCCTCCGATCATCGGAGTATGAATGTGTGTGAATGTAGTTTAGTTTGCACTTGTGTTTAGAAGTGCTTGTATGAGTGAATGAGACATGCTGTATACAGCACTTTGAGGACTCCAGGAGAGTAGAAAAGCGCTATATAAGAATGAGTCCATTTACCAAACACAAGGAGACTTACACACATGAGGCAGTACGATGCCACAAAGGGCAAAAGACATCACAGGGCTTAAATATACAAGAGAGTAATGAGGGAAACACAGCTGGAACTAATCTGATACAACGACACAGGAATCAAACCTGAATGCACTAAACACAGGACACGGGACTATCAAAATAAAACAGGAAACACACAGACACAAACTGACGCAGCGACTGGGGAGACAGGAAGAAACACAGAGAGAGACTTACTAACCACAAGAGAAGATTAGAGTCAGAGGGAGGGAGAACTATGATCACTAAGAACCTACGACCCAGAAACTAAACAGAAACTAAACGATCTAATAAGACCTCCAAATGACAAGAAAACCAAACATCAACCCATCCCCAGCTCTTTCTGTCCTGGTCGTTGTGTCCTTGGGCAAGATACTTCACCTACCGCCTACTGGTGATGGCCAGAGGGGCCGATGGCGCGATATGGCAGCCTCGCCTCTGTCAGTCTGCCCCAGGGCAGCTGTGGCTACACCTGTAGCTGCCTCCACCAGTGTGTGGATGTGAGAGTGAATGAATAGTGGCATTGTAAAGCGCTTTGAGGGCCTAGAAAAGCGCTATATAAATGCAATCCATTACTATTATGAGTAATGTTCAGTATTCATTTATTTTCCAGTGTACTATTACTATTCTAGATTTAGATTAATGCATTTGTCACTTGTTCCTGAAGCGATGGTTCTACTAGTCAGTGATTTATCCTCAGACCTGCTCTGGACTGTGGAAAGGAGTTGTATCTGGCTCTACTCGTCCAGGAAAAGTTTCAGAAGACACACAATCAGAGGAAGCTCTACAATATAAAGGTAACATTAATGTGGGCTAAAGCTACAGTGTTGGACTGCATGCATGCAGGATCCAGGTATGATCCAGTTCATTTTACTTTGCTAGCCCCTCCCTCTGGAAGACACCACTGCTGCTTTAATCACAACTACGTTAAATGATGGCAGCTAGTAACCGATGACTGAGCCGAGAGCGTGTCTGGGTCTCTGTTATCTGACGACCAGTTAAATTCTCTTTTTCATGTCGCTTGACTTGACAGAGGCTGTGTTTCAAAGACACACGCCTTAATGACAAGTTAGTTTTTTATTCTTTAACTTTTATATATTGTGTTTATGTTATTGTTTAAGGTCACTGATGCAGGTCTTATTCTTTATTTCTTCTTCTATAAATGTTCACTCTGGTAGATTCAGTTTTATTTATATAACAACAGCAGTTGTTGCTTTACATTGTGAAGTCCCTGCAATAATACAAGAGAGAAAACCCCGACAATCATGACCCGCTATGAGGAAGCAGTTTGGCGACAGTGGGAAGGAAAAACTCCCTTTTAACAGGAAGAAACATCCAGCAGAACCAGGCTCATCTGTTGTGACCAGTTGGGGTGATGGGAGGAAGACAGGACAGAGACCCACTGTGGAAGAGAGCAGAGATGAATAATAACGAATGAGTCAATACAGAGAGGTGTATAAACACATAGTGAGTGAAGAAGAAAATCTCAGTGCATCATGGGAGTCTCCCAGCAGCCTACACCGACTGTAGAGTAACTGAAGGAGGTCTTGATGCACAATCAGTCATCCAGGTAAGTAAATCTCCAAAAGTTGGTTCTGTTCATCTGGACATAAATGCTACGTCCAGATTAACTAAAGGAGGATTCAGGGTCACTGGTCCAGCTCTAACTATATGCTTTATCAACAATATACTTTAATATAAGTGTAGCATTTAAATAAACTGCAAAGTAACTAAATATTTCCTGAAGGATCACAAACCATCAAACTGACCAAACAGCCACAAAGTAAAACAGATGTTGTGTCCAAAAGCGTCAGCTGTAACTGGGACTGCTGCTGCACCACAACACTCCTGCATGTCGTGTCCACAGACATGACGTCTCTCAGGTTTGTGTTTGAAGATCAAATCAAATAAGATGATGCTTCATTTGAACAAACAGTTGTGAACAAAAATCCTTCCCAACATACACAAACTATTCTGAGATGTTTCTTGAATTCAGGACTTCTTACACATTTTTCTCCAAATGTCTCAAGTTTCAGACTTTTTAACTGTGTGAGTATCAGCGACTCTCTGACTCTGTCTACATCGTTAATGTGACTTCTGCTTGTGTGACGTGTCACACGGCTCCCTTAAATCATTTTGGTTATAAAGTGTGTGAAGCACAGGAGGAGGAGTGACTGAGAGCAGAGAGGAGGAGCAGAGATTCAGGGAGGAGCTGAGCTGTTACTGAACTATAGAAGAGAGAAAAACCTCCACATTCAACAGAGTTCAACACAAAACAAACTTTATGTTCCTCAACATGCTGTCATTACATCACTGTGTGTTTCCTCTGATTCTTCTCACTCTCACAGGTCTGCTCACCTACACAGGAAACTATGTTCAATTAAATGATTCATTAACGTCAATTATTGATTGAAAACGTTCTCTCTTCCTTCAGGTGTCACATGTGATCAGCTCACTCCAGTCAAAGATGAAGAGTCCAGCGTAGAAGGCAGCACAGTTACTCTGACCTACAAATACACCACAGGTGCTAATTATTTCTTCTGGTATCGACAACATCCAGGAAAACCTCCAGAGTTCCTGATCTCACACTCACCTTCAGGAACAGTAGGAGTAGAAAAAGTTCCTGGATTGAAGATTCAAGTGGAGGGAAAAGAAATCAAGATGAGCATCTCCTCTGCTGCAGTGACTGACTCTGCTGTGTACTACTGTGCTCTGCAGCCCACAGTGACAGGAAACAGCAAAACTCTGTACAAAAACCTTTGGAGCAAAGACAACAGAATACTCCACAACATCCACTAGAGGGAGCCACACACTGTTAAACCTCTGATTCTTGTGTCATTGGACTGATGACAAAGACAACAGAGAAATGAAGCAGTAAAGATCAGAGACAGAGACAGAGCTGCTGTGGAAGCACAAAACTGTTTGATTGGCTGAGCTATTACAATGGCCCCGCCCACTGAAGTTGAGCTCATCCAATGACATTATTTGTTGGTCATTGTGCTGCAGTGGAAGAACATTGTTCATGTGCTGTCTGTCTGGCTTTAATAACTCCAAAGACATGTTGCTGCACCTCTTTTTGCTTCTATCTCACATTATAGGTGAGTTTAAGAACAGGGATTAAAGTTTAGTTGAAGCTGCTGCATTAAGCAGATATACAGACTGCATTTCACTACTTTTCTTCTTTCTTTTTCCAGGACTAACAGCTGGAGACTCAATCACTCCTCAACAACCTGAAGTCACTGAAACAGAAGGAAGAAGAAGAAATACATAAAAACAGCCGCTATAATGTGATATTCATAGACTGCTTTACACAGTAGTTCTTAACAGACTTACTTTCTGTGATCACTAAAAGTTTGATTTTTTTTTTAATTCATTGGTCCCGCTCCACAACAAGTCAGAAAAGCTTCTTTTACTGCGAGACAAAGACACTACAATACAGTATCAGAAAGAAAACTGAAAATCTGAGAGGAAGCGCCTGACAAAAGTTTGAAGGAAGAACTCCTTATTATCAGGAAGAGCCCTCCAAGAGAATCAGGCTAAGACAGGGGCAGTCATCTGCCTCTGCAGGTCGGGTGGGAAGAATAGGAAGAGAAAAGACAAGCTGTGGCACTGAGACAACAAAATTTAATGACAGGCACCAGTGGCTACTATTTGGTTGTGCTTTGCTCTGTAGTCCAGTCGTCCAACCTCCATGATGCACAATGTGGGGAAAAAACGGTGAGAGAGAAAGTAGCAGGAGTTTCTCAGCTGAAATTGAAGAAATGTTTAGATGTTAAGTAGAATCAGAGCCAGTGTAACACTGATACTGATAAAAACTTTGTGACATGTGACATTTGTGGAAAAGTCTGTAAGAAAAAGTCCATCATGAAGAATCCACACAGATGAGAAACCATATCATTGTGAAACTTGTGGGAAACATTTTGGTAAAAATAGTAATTTCTTGACCCATATGAAAACTCACACAGGTGAAAAACCATATTCATGTAAAACATGTGGGAAATGTTTTACTATAAGGAGTTGGCCCACATCAGAATCCACGCAGGTGAGGAACACTGTAAAACTGTAAAACCTGCAGGAAAAGATTATCTGCCTCATCAGCACTTAAAAGGTATAATGCAGTGTATACAGGGGAGAAACCATATTCCTGTTAAACAAGTGGCAAAAGTTTGCCTGAAAGTCGTAGTTTGATATGAGAAGCCATGCTGGTGATAAACCGTACCACTGTAAAACCTGCGGGAAAATGTTCACACACAGAAATCATTTAGTGGTCCACATGAAGATTCCCACAGGTCAGAGGTCATAGAGCTGAAATGTTGGTTGGGAAAATAATGTGTGTAAAGCCAAGCTTAAATAATAATGAAGATTTAAAGTAGAGCTTCAGTGGGTTTCTTGAATGTCACACTGTGCGGGATCAGCCTGATTATATCTGTTTTTCGGCAGTGATGAAGCTTTCAAATTCTCTAATGAGACTTCTCCTGTTTGCCTTGCAGAAGTGTGTTTCAGCTCCTTAAGGAAACAAATTAACCAAAGAACTTTTTTTCTCTCTGACCGCCATTATTTTGTTCTGTGTCTTTAACTAATTGTTATTGAAAAATTGTGTATTCTTTAGGTCATATTCTGACCTTTGACTCAGTCTGCACCAGTTATTTGTGGCTTGAGAATTGTATCGTTGAAGTGTTGCAGTGTTGGTTCAGTTCATGTTTCTATGTATTCAATACTTGTTACCTGTTACAGTGGTGAGAGACAACAAAGCCCTCTAAGTATAAATGACATTTATAGTGACATCATGTCCTTCTCTTAAGCTGAAAGTGGAAAAGAAATAGAAGCAAACCAACAAAGATTTTATTCTCACAAAAACAATACAACAGTGGTCAAAGGTGAGAAATCGTACTGTTACGAGACACTGGAGAAAGATTTACTTGAACATTGTAGCGCGCACAAAGCAGACGTGTTCTCTTGAAGCATGTGGGAAAGCTGTCAAATGCTGTTGGCTCTCACTGCCATACAGTAGCACTTCCTGTTCCCATATCTGTTCTGTCTGCCCTCTGACGTTTTTTGCTTGAATACTTACAATCTTTTAGCTCCAGAGCTCTACCTGTTTCATATTCAAAACTATGCTTGCGATCTAAGCACATATTCCTGCTTAGTCACCTGAAAATTGTGACTGTGTGGCAGCAATCTTCATCTCAGGCTTATTTATTTATTTATTTATTAACCTTTATTTAACCAGGAAGATCCCATTGAGATTAAAAACCTCTTTTTCAAGGGAGACCTGGCCAAGATAGGCAGCAGCAGATGTCTCACAGTTACAGAAATTACTCAAACACAGGCAGCAACAACACACATGCAACAATAAGTGAAAGAATACAAATAAAATAAAAATAAAATTCAATAAAATTCAAATAAAATAAAAAGTCAGTTAAAATGACAATCAATCTAATTGAAACAGTTGCATGTTATGGACTTGGCCTCAAGGATTCGTAGTTTAGATTTAAAATCACTTAATGAAATGAATTCAGTCATTTTCCATTCCTTCTGCAGTTTGTTCCAGGCCGAGGGTGCTAAATGGACAAAAGCTTCTCAATCAACCAAAGATCCAGACAGTTTTCATTCATTCGGGGGGGGGGGGGGGGGGGTCCTATTCCTCTGCGGGGCAACCTGCATATGGCCAATAAAGCATTCATTCAATTCAATTCATTCAATTCAATTCAATTCAATTAGAAATGTTGAGTCTTGGACCTGGGGTATAGAGTATGTGTGGGGAATGTGATTGTGTCCATTTCTGTTTGTCTCCTTGTTGGGTGAGTGCCAAGTATTTGCATATGTGTGCATGAGGGTGGGAATGCACGTTTGTGTCTGTGTGTGCCTGGGGCCTGGATCTCCTCCATGCCTGCTTCATACCCTGGAGGACGGGGCTGTGGCCCCCCACACACTCTAGCAGACCATTACACGGAGAAACCGTTTTAATACAAGTGCGCCCGTCCGGACAGGTGCGCACACAGCTGTACACACGGGTGTTCACAAACTACACCTTTCTTGGCTGCTACCTCAAAGCACATTGTGCGCAGTCGCTCTTGCATGCTGCACAACAATTTCAATATTTAGTATTTACTGTTACTTACATTTATTTAGGTTATTGCAGTGATGTTGTGTGTATTGTGTTGCTCTATTTTTGCATGTTTTCCCTTTTTTATCTCTCAACAGGTGCCATGGTCCTGGTTTATTTTGACCCAGCGCTCTCAGTTTTCTTGTGTTTTTGTATTACTGTTAATTTCATTTGTTATTTTAAGGATTTATTCTATGGTTCCTAGGGTGTTCTGTTTATTTTTGTTTATTAGATTCCCCCCTTGTGTCTTTGCTCTTCCTCACGTTCCTCCATACTCTCTCTCCAGTCTGCATCTCTGTGTACTTCCTGTTTACCTTGACAGTCTATCATCAGTGTACACAATGTCCCCTCTAAGCTGCGTGCATGCACAATCACGTACAGAAGATCTGCGTGGCACACAAAAAAAATCTAACCTGAATTGAAATTAAAATAAATACGTTAACAATTCATTCTGTTTTGCAGTGTGAGTCAGTAAGTGACCGGTGACTGGCTGCTCCACCCAATCACGCGATTCACATTCGTATATACGCAGCTATTCAACGTCATTGACAGGCTATGACGCGTCCTTATGTGCCGACACCGGTGTTTTAGCGAGCAAAGCAGCTGATGTGGAGTGAAGCCACGTTAATGACAACGTGCACAACCATTGGAGATGTGAGCAGGACAGACGGAACAACTGACGGACAAAGTTTGGACTTTATACCAGTTTTTAAATTGTGTTGATCGGCCACGTAAAACCAGAGTTATGATAAAAATACCTGCAATGATTGGTTTTCTTCCTGAACTCTATCGTTGTTTATATTTACTGCGGGAAGAAACGGTAAAAACGGCGTTTTATAAGGAAAACGCTCAAAAGCCTGTGAGCAAAAACAACACCAACCCCCCCCCCCCAGCCTTTCCTATTGGTGGAAAAATGTACCATGTCGACCAATCAAAAAATGATATGGCAACATGACATTTAGTTGCTTAGGAAGGGAGGAAGTTTTAGGAGTGACGGCGTGTTTGAGATGTGAGACATTTGCGTCGTTTAGCACAAATCTTGTGTAGTTAGTGTGTAGTTAGTGTGTAGTTAGTGTGTAGTGTAGTCAGTAGTTTTGTTGTGTGTCAGAACAATGAGGCGACTGCTGAGTGTTACAGGTGTTACAGCAGTGATTCATCTGCTGCTGTCAGGCCTGCAGGTATCAGGCTGTTGTTCTCCTTCATCTCATAGTGGACAGAAATTATTTTTTGGAGTGGCACAAATAATTTGTGTGGCATCAGATTTGATGCAGAACAGCTGATTGTTCTGTAAATAGTTTGAAATGTTTATTTTAAAGCGCATTGGCTGCATTTAAAAAAAAAAAACATAGCTGCAAAAAACTTTCTAGCTACCAGACCACATACTCATAATACAAGTCAGAGCTTTATACATATATACATATATACATATAAAAAAAAAACACCCAGCACGCCCCTGCGGGCGGTTTATCCTTCAAGCTCGCGTCCTCTACCAGAGGCCTGGGAGCTTGAGCGTCCTGCAGTATCTTAGCTGTTCCCAGGACTGCGCTCTCTTCTGGACAGAAATCTCCGATGTTATTCCCGGGATCTGCTGGAGCCACTCGCCTAGCTTGGGAGTCACCGCACCTAGTGCTCCGATTACCACGGGGACCACCGTTACCTTCACCCTCCACATCCTCTCCAGCTCTTCTCTGAGCCCTTGGTATTTCTCCAGCTTCTCGTGTTCCTTCTTCCTGATTTTGCTGTCATTCGGAACCGCTACATCGATCACTACGGCCGTCTTCTTCTGTTTGTCTACCACCACTATGTCCGGTTGGTTAGCCACCACCATTTTGTCCGTCTGTATCTGGAAGTCCCACAGGATCTTAGCTCGGTCATTCTCCACCACCCTTGGGGACATCTCCCATTTTGACCTCGGGACTTCCAGGTTATACTCGGCACAGATGTTCCTGTACACTATGCCGGCCACTTGGTTATGGCGTTCCATGTATGCCTTGCCTGCTAGCATCTTGCACCCTGCTGTTATGTGCTGGATAGTCTCTGGGGCATCTTTACACAGCCTGCACCTGGGGTCTTGCCTGGTGTGATAGACCCCAGCCTCTATGGATCTTGTGCTCAGAGCTTGTTCTTGTGCTGCCATGATTAGTGCCTCTGTGCTGTCTTTCAGTCCAGCTTTGTCCAGCCACTGGTAGGATTTCTGGATATCAGCCACCTCCTCTATCTGGCGCTGCTACATACCGTGCAGGGGCCTGTCCTTCCATGATGGTTCCTCGTCTCCCTCCTCTTTCTTGGGTTTCTGCTGCCTGAGGTATTCACTGAGCACTCGGTCAGTTGGGGCCATCTTCCCAATGTATTCTTGGATGTTCGTTGTCTCATCCTGGACTGTGGTGCTGACACTCACCAGTCCCCGGCCCCCTTCCTTCCGCTTAGCGTACAGCCTCAGGGTGCTGGACTTGGGGTGAAACCCTCCATGCATGGTAAGGAGCTTTCTTGTCTTTATGTCAGTGGCTTCTATCTCCTCCTTTGGCCAGCCTATTACCCCAGCAGGGTACCTGATCACGGGCAGGGCGTACGTGTTGATGGCCCGGATCTTGTTCTTACCATTCAGCTGACTCCTCAGGACTTGCCTGACCCTCTGCAGGTACTTGGTGGTTGCAGCTTTTCTAGCGGCCTCTTCATGGTTCCCATTTGCCTGCGGGATCCCCAGGTACTTGTAACTGTCCTCTATGTCTGCAATGTTGCCTTCTGGTAGTTCAATCCCCTCAGTTCTGACTACCTTCCCTCTCTTTGTTACCATCCGACTACACTTCTCCAGTCCGAACGACATTCCAATGTCATTGCTGTATAGCCTGGTAGTGTGGATCAGTGAATCGATGTCTCGTTCACTCTTGGCATACAGCTTGATGTCATCCATGTACAGGAGGTGGCTGACAACTGCTCCGTTCCGTAGTCGGTATCCGTAGCCAGTCTTGTTAATGATCTCACTGAGGGGGTTCAGGCCTATGCAGAACAGCAGTGGGGACAGAGCATCTCCTTGGTAGATCCCGCACTTGATGGTGACTTGTGCTATGGGCTTGGAGTTGGCCTCTAGTGTTGTACGCCACATCCCCATTGAGTTCCTGATGAAGGCTCTTAGGGTCCCATTGATCTTGTACAATTCTAGGCATTCCAGTATCCAGCTGTGGGGCATTGAGTCATAGGCCTTCTTGTAATCAATCCAGGCAGTGCACAGGTTGGTCAGTCTGGACTTGCAGTCTCGGCTGATATATATATATATCTATATATATATATCTATATATATAGATATATATATTTAGATATCTATATATATATATAGATATATAAATGTAAATATATATCTACATATATATATATTTATATATTAGGGGTGCAACGATACTCGTATCGATATTGAACCGTTCGATACAGTGCTTTCGGTTCGCTATGCATACTGTATGTATCGAACAATACAAAATTTTTCATTTTTTTTTATCATAATTGGTGATATAGGTTACAAGCAAGTCTGGCGCTGAACAGAAATTGTGGCGCTATGCTCCTTTGTTTATTGTGCATAAATAGTGAATTGTCCTGACACAATATTGCGTTTCGCTTCTGTTATTATGGTACATTGACAAAAACATATACTTTTATTCACAGGATAAAACAGGTTTTTTGTATCATTAATTGCCCAGTACGATTACAGGATACAGTATTATTGTCACTGCTACATTTCTGTGATGCTACCAGAAATTATTTCCACTGCTAATTAATTACCATTGAGCTCAAAGGTTATATTAATAAACGGTTAACGAATGTGTATTTATGACGACGATTTGTGAGACTGGTAAACTTACCTTTGTTCTTACGATGGTCTTTCGTTCTACACGGTGCATTTCAAGGTCCTGCACCCATCCGTCGGTAAACTGTACCTCGGCTTGTTGCAGTGACCTGAAGTTACTAAACTTCATGAGTGTATGCACTCACTCCAAGAACCGTATGATTATAAATATGAGCGTGGTGAAAGTTGGGCAGCACGCTAACGTCTTTTGTCCACTCTGTGTGCTCGTAAGGGTCTGACCCTTTCACTCCTTTGATTTTTTCCTCGTATCTTTTCTTTGCCTTTTCGTCGAGTCTGTCTTTGACCGGCATTGTTCTCCTTCGTTTTGTACATAACTTTTTTGGGGGGCAAACAAAAAGCAAGAAGGTATTGGAACCGGAGAATGAACATTTTGCGGTGCTGCAAATGCTTGCATTTGATGCGATACTTGGATTGTTTTGCCACTAGTTCCCGGCATGCAATGCGCAAAAGTCACGTGGTCTGTCAGTCTCTATTCAGATCTGGCCTTTGGAACTATTTTGGTTTTCATGTGACGTATGACCCTGAAGGTAAGCGCGTCATGGACAAAAGTAAAACAGTATGTTGGATGTGCCACGCAATGCTCAATTACATTGGTGGGAACTAGTGCGTTAGCGCAGTTAGCTCGTTAATGTGTTGACGCCGTCCAGCCCCACGCACGGGGCGATCCGCGGTAGCTCGTTAACGGAGATTTGCCGTGTTGTGGCGTTAACGTCATTTCAGATTAACGCTGACAGCACTAGTGGGAACACAACGAATATGGCTGCACATTTACTCTGACATCATCCTAGTGCAAAGACAAGTGGAAACAGACAAAAACAACAAGCACGCATGCTACAAACTTTACCCGAGTCATTTAGACAGCCGTTAGCACATGATTCTCCTTATGGGGACCTGATATGTTTAATATGCTGCTGAGAATATAGCCCAGAAGAAGCGGATAGTATAGCTTTTATTTTGGAAAAAGCCATTTCTCTGTAATAAACTCTCTTTTCCAAAGATGAGGGATTTCTCCATCAGTGTCATGGTCCTGGGCCATGTGGTCCCAGTATTCTTAGTTTCCTGTATTTTTGTATTTCGTTCCTTATTTAGGCCATGTTTCCTGAGTTGTCCTGGTGTGTTGTTCCCAAATATTTTCCCTTCGTGACTCTTACCCCCTGTGTGCCCCTCTGTGTATTTATGAGCCCTCATCTCTCTTTGTGTTTATTCCATGTTTCCCCTGCCTGTTATGTCTATGTTCTTCCTGTGCTCTCTCTCTCCCCTCCTGTCTAAACCCCCATGTACTTCCTGTTTTACTTTGTGACTCCCGCGCCTGTATACGTCATGTTATGTTCATCCCGCCCTGTCTCGTTATGATTATCAGTGTCACCTGTGTTCCCCATGTGCTCCCACTTCCCTCATTATCCTCCTGTGTGTATTTAGTCCGCGTGCTTTCAGTCATTCCTTGTCAGGTCGTCTGCTCATCCATACCCTCACTTCAGCATTCTATGTCAGTTCACCACGTTTAAGGTTTTTTCATGTTTATCTTTAGTTCACCCAGTTTAGGTTATGGTTTAGTTTTCACCTGTGCACCTTTTTTGCTGGCCTCAATAAACGGCTTGTTTTCTGTTAAATCTACGCCACGTTCAGTTTTTGGAGTTGCATTTGGGTCCTTTTGCCAACACCTACAGTCTGCCCTCGCCAGACTGTGACAATCAGATAGATTTTTTAAATTACTTTGTTGTTTCAGCAACATTAAATTTAAAAACTGTACTTTTGAGTTAAAATATATATTTATAATTTTAATAAATGACAAATTAAAAAGGCATGAACATCTTTTGTATCGAAAAAATATCGACCCGTGACACCAAAGTATCGAACCGAACCGTGAATTTTATGTATCGTTGCACCCCTAATACATACATACATATATATACATATGCATACATATACATATACATGTATATATAAAGAGTAGCACCGCCTACTCTTATTATACTTATTATACTATGAAAAAAGAATGTATTTAAAAGTTTTTAATTAAATTGATAAGCTACTCAGAAACACCACTGTGTTTGAGCAGGAACAGGAAGTGATACTCTGATACTCTACCGCAGAGTATGAGAGCGAACACCAAGAGTAATAATAATAACAATAATTGTTATTATTAGTATACTTTTATCATGTCGATGTTTTCTTGTATTTGAATATCAACAAGTAAATAAGCAAATAAAAGAGAGAGTGTGAACACTGTGTGATTCCTCGGTGTGAAACTTTATGATGTGAATATTGTGACTCTGAGGGAGCTTACATGGTTCTTATCTAATGGATGACTTCATCTACTGAAAATGGAAAGTATCAAGTCAGAATGTTTTTATAACTTATCATCATTTATGAAGAAAATTAAAGGAGGATTCATCAGATGTGAGCAATTAACGTCCATCAGGTTAATCAGTAGTTTAAAGCCTCACTTTAGCCTCTACAAGATATTTATGCAGAAGTTCAACCAAACAGAAGACATCAGGTCCTGAGGTCACAGACTCAGACTATCACATTATCAGAGAGAAGCTCGAGTGTCTGTGACCTCTGCAGACCTGAACCTATGAAGAAAGACCTACTCTAAAAATATCAAAAGAAACCAGCTTCAAAATCAACAACCAACCTCCTCTACATGGACCACTGACTTCATGATATTTTCTTTAGTTTGTAACATTTTGCCCTGTAAAACAATTAAAGACCACCTTAAATAACTTTGGTTATAAAAGAATCCCAAAGTGTGTGAAGCACAGGAGGAGGAGTGACTGAGAGCAGAGAGGAGGAGCAGAGATTCAGGGAGGAGCTGAGCTGTTACTGAACTATAGAAGAGAGAAAAACCTCCACATTCAACAGAGTTCAACACAAAACAAACTTTATGTTCCTCAACATGCTGTCATTACATCACTGTGTGTTTCCTCTGATTCTTCTCACTCTCACAGGTCTGCTCACCTACACAGGAAACTATGTTCAATTCAATCTTTATATGAATGTCGATTATCCACTGAAACTATTCAACATTTCTTCCTTCAGGTGTCAGCTGTGATCAACTCACTCCAGTCAAAGATGAAGAGTCCAGTTTAGAGGGCAGCACAGTTACTCTGACCTGCACGTACACCAAAGGTGCTGCTGATTATTTCTTCTGGTATCGACAACATCCAGGAAAAGCACCTGAGTTCCTGATCTCTCATTTGGAATCAGGAGAAATACTAACACCTCCCAGCAGCTCCAGACTCTCTGTTGGAGTCAGAAAGGAAGAAACAAAAATGAGTCTTCAGATCTCCTCTGCTGCAGTGTCAGACTCTGCTGTGTACTACTGTGCTGTGAGGCCCACAGTGACAGGAAACAGCAAAACTCTGTACAAAAACCTTTGGAGCAAAGACAACAGAATACTCCACAACATCCACTAGAGGGAGCCACACACTGTTAAACCTCTGATTCTTGTGTGAATCAGTGGTTGTAAACTTCTGGAGTTTGTTAGGATGGAGTTAAGATAGCTTTCAGTCATCAAACAGTTATGAAGAAAGAGTTTTAGAGGAAACAGTAAAGAAGCATCAGAGTCTTCCTGTTTGAAGAAACTGGAGGTATTTTTATAGGATATTGAAAGAAATGAAAAGTGTGTAAATCTCCTGTTAAACCAGTACAATCTTTCTCTTACTGGCACCTTTAGTGAAGCTTCCAGCAGAGGACCTGTGAGGCGTCTGTTTCTCACAATACAGACTCTCGTGTACGTGTCCTCTTGCTCAGTGTGTATCAGTGGAGATTTCAGTAGAGCCAGTTTGTGGAGAAGGTCGTTCTCATCGGTGTATTAAACCTTCATCAGCCTTTGTTTGGAACAAGAACTCTGCTGAGTTTCATAAGAAACTTCTTTTGGTTTGGGTCATTTGAAACTAGCCTGGATGTGACAGAAGCTGATGTTCTGCACACAGTTTGGTAAATGTATTGTTTCTTTGAGCATCAGATCATTCTCAGCTACGCCAACGTGAACTGGAATGTTTTTACTCCTCATCAATGATCCTGTAAACATGACAAATGTGAATTATGTGACACAGAGCAGCATCTGAACACGGGAGCTGTGAGTGCTGAACAACGGCCCCCATGTGCTCAGTCTTATAGTAAATTACATTATACTGTTGGCAAAGTGTTACATTACTGTTATTAAATATTAAGTTTAAAATAAGATTTTGTTGGATTTGATTGTCATTTTTATGGAAGAAGTTTCTGTGATTTTCTGTTAGGTAGAGATTTCATATGGTGAACAACAGGGGGCGCTGTTACACAAAACTATTTGATTGGCTGAGCTATTAAACTGGCCCCGCCCACTGAAGTTGAGCTCATCCAATGACATTATTTGTTGGTCATTGTGCTGCAGTGGAAGAACATTGTTCATGTGCTGTCTGTCTGGCTTTAATAACTCCAAAGACATGTTGCTGCACCTCTTTTTGCTTCTATCTCACATTATAGGTGAGTTTAAGAACAGGGATTAAAGTTTAGTTGAAGCTGCTGCATTAAGCAGATATACAGACTGCATTTCACTACTTTTCTTCTTTCTTTTTCCAGGACTAACAGCTGGAGACTCAATCACTCCTCAACAACCTGAAGTCACTAAAACAGAAGGAGAATCTGTCACACTCACATGTGACTATGAGACGAGTGATGATACTCCTTGGCTTTATTGGTACAGACATGATTCTGACCTTCAGGCTCCTCAGTTTATACTCTGGAAAAAAGGAAAAGGATGGACAGCTCAATATATCCCTAATAGACGATATGACTCAGAAGCTTCACCAACATCAACTAATCTGACCATAGCAGCCCTAACCCTGGCAGACACAGCTCTCTACTACTGTGCTCTAGAAACACAGTGATACAAAGTGTAGAAGAGGCTGTACAAAAACCTGAACACAGATATCTGACTACTCTTCAAAGAGGAGGGAAGTGGTATTCAAAGCACAGCTTCATATCAGATGGATTCTGCTAATTCCTGTTTTATCAGAGTCACTGTGGTTACAGCTGCTAATGAAACACTGTGGGAGGATTCACATGAGCAGCAAATCCACATCAACCACAAACCAACTGCAGGAACGTTCAAACACAATAAAAACTGTCAAACATCAAAAGCTGCTCATTTACACTATTTTATATTTAGTGGATGAGGACATGCAGAAATGCAGCAGAAGCAAAATAAACAGAGTAACAGAGGTTTATCTCTTTAAGGTAAAATCTCTCACATGAAGCTAAAAGTCCAACCAGGAAGACCATCTCATGCTTGTTCCATTTATTCTCTTTGAACTCATCACATCAGATGATGATGCTCTCCTTCATCATTGTCCTGCTCTGGTACTTTGTGATGTTCCCCCTCTGGCAGGTCCAGACTCTCCTCTGTGCTTCTGCTCTGAACAACATTTCAGAGTGCCTGGCCTTCTTGAGGTCTCTGAGCAGGATCCTGGACGCTGCATCATCTGGTAACTCTATTGTGCTTCTGAGGACTTTATGTGTCCGAGTGACACAATGGTGGTTTCTGTTTTACTGGACTTGTGTGCTAACCACAGTATAGGTTATGCTTGACTCTGTAATTGCATCATCAGGTCTGCAGCAGTGTGTTCTGGACACTCTGGTGAAGAGAGGAGCTGAGCTGTCATCTGATCACCATCTGGGGGTGAGTTGAGTCAGGTGGTGGGGGAGAATGCTGGACAGGCCTGGCGTATCAAAGTGGTTCAGGTGATCTTCAACTCCCACCTCCAGCAGAGCTTTGGCAGCAGTCTGAGTGAGGCTGGGGACTCATTGCTGATGGGGCTGTGCAGAGCTTTGGCTGCAAGCTGGTTGGTGCTTGTAGTGTTGCTAACCTCCTAACCAGATCTCATTAACTCCTCGTGTTTTGGGGAATGAAAGGTCCAGCTGAAACATCCACTCTTTGTCAGATTGTTGTCTTCATTCTGGTGGTAATTCAGCTTTAATTTATGACTTATGAGTTTGTGCTTGTAGCTTCTGTTACCTCACCATGTTCTCTTGTGTCTGCTCATAGCTCTGTGGACTTGAGTTACCTGAAACCTGAAGGATTGTCTCATTGCCTGCTGTTTGGAAAGGACTGACTTGTAACAGAGCTGGAAAACTCACCTGCCCATCCACTCTCCACCCACTCAGCCTTCTGAAGCCTTCACTTACCTCCCTGACACAGAAACTCCAAAAGTGAAACACAAGAAAGGACTCTAATAAATACTATATAAGCAATTCTGACTGCACTGATACTCAGCAGTCGTTCTCTCGGGCAGTTCTCTGGTGTCTCCCTGCTCTGTCCCTCTGCAGGAAACCTACTTACCTGCCCCCCTGTCTTTGAACCTTCTCAAAATAAAAGCATGTAAAGCTTTAGCCTCATGTGGGCTGCGTTAGAGTCGATGCATTCCTGTAATCATGACACTGAGAGGTTGCTCCAGGGATTTAAATCATGTATTAATCGTAGTGGAGAGAAATTAATATGAATATTTCCTGTGTGAAGATGATGGTGTGATATCAGGGCTGCCACATGAAGGGGCAACGTGAACAAGTTTATGAATACCTCAGAAAAAAAGCTTCAATGAGTATAAATGATCTTCTGATATTAACGATATCCTGGAACACCAACATGCACGCTCAGTCATCCAGGTAAGCAAATCCCAAAAAGTTGATTCTGTTCATCTGGATGTTTTCAGTGGGAGAAACGTTTCATCATCATCAGGTGATGTCTTCAGTCTCAGCTGACTGCAGGTTTCCAACCTTAGAAACGGGACATTTGCACAATGACTGAAACCAGCAGCACTGAATGAACACTGGGCTGTGAGGTCAGTTTATGACCATTAATATGCAAATCGTCACAACCATTGATCAACAACCACTGATCAATGGTCACGAGTACCACTCTCTGTTTATCATACTAAGCTGCTGTGGAATCAGAAAAGTATTTGATTGGCTGAGATGAAGTTACAAAAAATATTAGAGCTCCTCCCACCTGAAAGTGAAGATGCTGCTACTAGTGTGTAAAGCAGGAGGAAGTGAGAGAAGTTCAAATCCAGATCAGAGAGGAGGAGGAGAGATTCAGGGAGGAGCTGAGCTGTTACTGAACTAGAAGAGAGAGAAACCTCCACATTCAACAGAGTTCAACACAAACCATAAACTTTACCTTCATTCAACATGTTGTCTTTGGACTATTTTGCACTTTCTTTACTGATTCTCACCATTCTAACAGGTACGTTACAATCTGTGTGTTTAAAGAAACACATTTGAATTGTGATGATTTATAAAAGAATAAAACATGTTTCTGTTCCTTTAGGTGTCAGCTGTGAAGATCTCACTCCAACCAACAAAGAAGTGTTCAGTGTAGAAGGCAGCACTGCTACTCTGTCCTACAGATACTCCAAAGCTGCAGTTTATGGTGATTATTTCTTCTGGTATCGACAATATCCAGGAAAACCACCAGAGTTCCTGATCTCTCACTCAGGGACAGGGGAGAAAATATTAAATCCAGTCACAGGACTAAATGTAAAAGCAGTTGATAATAACAGACAAATGGATCTTCAGATCTCCTCTGCTGCAGCGACAGACTCTGCTGTGTACTACTGTGCTCTGCAGCCCACAGTGACAGGAAACAGCAAAACTCTGTACAAAAACCTTTGGAGCAAAGACAACAGAATACTCCACAACATCCACTAGAGGGAGCCACACACTGTTAAACCTCTGATTCTTGTGTCATTGGACTGATGACAAAGACAACAGAGAAATGAAGCAGTAAAGATCAGAGACAGAGACAGAGCTGCTGTGGAAGCACAAAGCTGTTTGATTGGCTGAGCTATTAAACTGGCCCCGCCCACTGAAGTTGAGCCCATCCAATGACATTATTTGTTGGTCATTGTGCTGCAGTGGAAGAACATTGTTCATGTGCTGTCTGTCTGGCTTTAATAACTCCAAAGACATGTTGCTGCACCTCTTTTTGCTTCTATCTCACATTATAGGTGAGTTTAAGAACAGGGATTAAAGTTTAGTTGAAGCTGCTGCATTAAGCAGATATACAGACTGCATTTCACTACTTTTCTTCTTTCTTTTTCCAGGACTAACAGCTGGAGACTCAATCACTCCTCAACAACCTGAAGTCACTGAGACAGAAGGAGAATCTGTCAAACTCACATGTAGCTATGAGACAAGTGCAAGTGATGCTTGGCTTCACTGGTACAGACATGATTCTGACCTTCAGGCTCCTCAGTTTATACTCTGGAAAAGAGGAAAGGGGGGCACATATGAATATATTCTTGATAAACGATATAACTCAGAAACATCAGATCGATCAACTAATCTGACCATAGCAGCCCTAACCCTGGCAGACACAGCTCTCTACTACTGTGCTCTACAAACACAGTGATACAAAGTGTAGAAGAGGCTGTACAAAAACCTGAACACAGATATCTGACTACTCTTCAAAGAGGAGGGAAGTGGTATTCAAAGCACAGCTTCATATCAGATGGATTCTGCTAATTCCTGTTTTATCAGAGTCACTGTGGTTACAGCTGCTAATGAAACACTGTGGGAGGATTCACATGAGCAGCAAATCCACATCAACCACAAACCAACTGCAGGAACGTTCAAACACAATAAAAACTGTCAAACATCAAAAGCTGCTCATTTACACTATTTTATATTTAGTGGATGAGGACATGCAGAAATGCAGCAGAAGCAAAATAAACAGAGTAACAGAGGTTTATCTCTTTAAGGTAAAATCTCTCACATGAAGCTAAAAGTCCAACCAGGAAGACCATCTCATGCTTGTTCCATTTATTCTCTTTGAACTCATCACATCAGATGATGATGCTCTCCTTCAGATTTGGTGAAAACATCAATGTCCTGCTCTCATTTCTCAAAGTCTCCCCCTCTCTGCTGTTCTTAGTTTTCATTTCAGTGTCAGATGGATGCAGCCCTCCTCCCCCCCACACATTTCATCAGGACCAGAGTCTGTGGGTCCTTCCACTGAGTTCTTCAGCAGTCCTGCTCCACCACCAGGCTCCCTCTGATCGAAACACTGAGGACCGCTCACACATTTCTGCAGCAGCAGGGAGAGTTTCCAGTCAGCAGAGTTCATGAGTTCACATATTTTCTTTCACAGGAACTGCAGCAACATTTCAACATCACATCCTCTTTAGATTTTATAATCTTACAGAGATTATAAAAGACAAAAGTATGACTTTGGACGCAGGATTCCACAATAGCAAACTTATATCTGATGAACCAGCAAAGACAGACTCGACATAGCTGCTGTAAACCAAGAAGAAAACACATGGAGGAAACCTGACAGCATTACTGTATATGTGTGAAACCAACAAGGCAAAACAAGCACAGAGTAAACATCCAATTTATCAAGAAGTGGGGACAAGGAAAGCACTAGAAATGAAGAGGATTAGGTAGACGGGGAAGCATCAGAAACATGAGGAAATAGTAAAGAGAAGAAAAACAGGAGAAGCTGTGAATGTGACAACCTGTGAGATTTGAACTAAAGACATGCTGGAACAGTGGGGACGAGATTTTCTCACCTTATTGTTTTGTACAAGAATATTTAAGGCATTCACACAGCTCAGTTAGATGTGGTCAATATAATGTGACTGGTACATGGTCAATGAACCTGATGGAGGAAATCAGAGATGACCCGGAGCCTGCGAGCAGAACCAGGTCCTGCATTTTTAGCTCCTGAGCTTGATACAAGCAGCAGAAATTAACAGTTGGTCTTCTTTCTTTTAAATTCATAATCTTTTGACAAACAAACATTTGTGTTAGTTGAAATTTGGCGGCTCAAACTGGTGCTGCTTGAAAGCTAACTCTTGGTCTGGTTTATGTCCTGAGTCTAACACACTGATCATGAGGAAGTTTTGGATTTTTAATGAAGGGTTTTCCCCTGACGCTGCTTCTTCAGGAAATCATCTGATCTACACTTATTATCTGTCCTAATGCAACATTTACCTGCAGGCCAGGTTTGACGCAGCATTGCTGAGCGGCCTCATTCTTCTGCTGGGAGTCAAAAAGAAAACGATCTATTAGTTCAAACTTTGACCCTGGCAGTCCCATGAAGACAGTGAAGCAGGACACAAACAGCCTGAAACTGTGACCTCTTCCAGTATTTCAGTGTTCCTTCCAACTAATGTTAGCTACACTGTCAAAAGCACAAAGCTTCCATCCAACAACCAAACACAAGCCCAGGTTTGGTGCAAAAGTGCAAATAGCCAGAACCCGTTCCAGGGATGCAACTCTCCTGTCCACCAGCAAAAATCCCAACATAAAGGCATCAAGCTGGGGGAAACAGATGTATCCACCCTGGTTATCGCCAGGGCCTCCAACTTTGGCTGCCACCTAACCCACACTCTCTGTGGAGCCCCTCCCCTGGGCCTGGTCCAGCTTAGAGCCTCAGAAACCCCATCCCACGTACCCAGACATGGTCCACTGGTCAATGCAGCATGGATGTCTTCTGATTCATTCTTAGTCTTACCCCTCTCTCAGGACCAGTGTGCATATAGGGACCCTGCCAGGGGCAAATTACCATTGAAAACAGAGCTCCTGGTATCATTTGGCACCATATCCCTCCACCATGATAAGGTGGAGATTCGTGGAGGAACATTACATCAAGTAGTTCCTGAATTATCTCTAAACATGTCCATGAGTTAATCGGTGAAGAAGCAAACGTATCACCTGTGTAAAGGAAAGCGAGCCTCATTCCTGTGTTTGTTCTGGCATATTGTGAAACCAGTTCGGTGAGTTTCTTTTCAGGAAACTGGAAACCTCCCAAACAGCCAAAGCAAAACCAGTTTGGTCCAAAGAACTCAGCCTTCACGTTATCATGAAGAAGAACAATTCTAACTAGATTCCAGCTCAGTATAAAAGAGCATCCAGTCAGTCAGCAGGTGTTTCCAGTGCAGGTACAGTTGAGTCCTTCTTTTCTGAGCAGTCTGAGCTCTTTAATCAGAGGACAACCAGGACTCAGCATCTCTGCTGTAAGTCTCTGATTCTTCATTTCTCATTTGTCTTAGCAGCAGCAGCAGATGTTGTTTCTGTTTTACTTTGAAGAAGGTTTTTCTTTCATCTGTCACATCAGAGATGGAGGATGTTGCAAAGAAAGAAGACATGAGAGGAACATGATTATTTTGTGTTCTTATTGTGAAACATCTTGGGACAGAAATGACATTATTCAGATTTTATGTCAGTGAAAGTGTTAAGTTTGCAGTACTGTGGTAAAGCTGAGAGGGGTAAACTTGGACTGGTGAAGAGTAGCTGAGCTGTTTGCATACATTTAATCAGAGATTGTTTAACTGTGAGGTGCTGTTTGAGTTAATTCACCAAATTCTAGGTTTTTTGGGTTTTCGTAGTGGCTGGAAGCTGGAAATATGTAACATCTGAATTCGGTCGGCTAAATCCACAAAGAGCAGCTTCAGCTGATCACAACCTGGATACAAAGAAAACCTGAGTGGAGCTTCCAGTACAGGGTCTCATTTCCAAGTCCCCCACGCTGCCCCACTGCACCTGGGCTTAGAGTTTCCCCACCTGCCAAATCTCACTTTGATGCCTGATTAGGATCCCGTGTGTCTACATTCAATAGTCTTCAGGTTTATTAGGCTCAAGTCTTATTATCTATTAATCAGTATCAGCAATACATTTTCTCATTAATATTTTTAAAAATCAGTCCTGAATAATCCACAAGAAGCAGAGATGATGTGATGCACAGTGAAAATCCCAAGAGCTGATGTGATGTGACACATTCTGTCCCTCCAGCTCAACATGTCCTCTGATTTCTTTCTAGGTCAGAGATGGAGACGTGGACAGACAGTCAGGGTAAAAAAGTATGTTACTGTATGATTCATATGAGATATGTTGATTGTTTGATCTTAGCCTCTTGTAGTAACTTCCAAACCAATAATAATAATAATTACTGCAAATGACTGCATAAAAAAATCAGCTTGTGTTAAAATAATCTGAAGAGTTTCTGTTTGGTCTCTCAGATTTACCCAGTGACTCAACAATCACAGTCAAATCGCATCGCCCTGCTGATCAACATTGAAACGTTTAATACAAGTTTATACAAATGTAGAGCTGCGAAAGATGAGAAAGTCATGCAAAGTCTACTTCAAACTCTTGGATATGAGGTAGTGAGATGTGGGGACATCACTGCAAAGGTAACTTTTAAAAGCAGAAAAGGTTTCTTCACTTGCACCCAGTTTTACAAACTGGTTAAATGATCCAGTGACGGATTTCTTCTCACAGATGATCGATAAACCTCTGAAAGAATTTTCTGAACACCCAAAACTGGCCCTCACAGACAGTGTGTTTGTGACTTTGGTGTGTTATGGAGGCACGGGAACTGAGGAGTTTGAAATTGACCAAATCTTTCAGCACTTAAACTCAAAGAACTGTCCTGCACTGAAGGACAAACCAAAGATCGTCATTATTCACGCCTGCAGAGGAGGTGATTCTCATCTGTCCTCACACACCCAACAAACAGCATGAATGAATCTTCAATGAATTTACTGTTAATATTTGTTCATTTGAAAAGGTAAAAGATCGACACGTTTCAGTAAGTCTGTGTGTTTGTTTCAGTGGGGGAGGAATCGGTGGATTTACTTGATAGGACACAATTTGTGCCCACAGACGACATCGAATCTCTGTCAGTGAACTCTGTCAAAGGTCCTCGGACACACAATGAAAAGGATTTCATCATTTTTCATTCCAGCACCACTTGTAAGTGCACCACCCTCCAATAAGTAACATTTAGAACAATCAAACACCGCCTAACTACAGATATGATCTGGTTCTGTTTGCTTGCAGACACAGGTTCATACACTCATGAAACATACGGTTCTGCCTTCATCCAACACATCTGTGAGGCTGTCAAAAAGCACTGCCTTAGAGATGACATTGAGGAAATATTCAGAACGGTAAGTTTGGCAAGTGGAATATATGGAATACACAAATACATACGACATCTATCTATCTATCTATCTATCTATCTATCTATCTATCTATCTATCTATCTATCTATCTATCTATCTATCTATCTATCTATCTATCTATCTATCTATCTATCTATCTATCTATCTATCTATCTATCTATCTATCTATCTATCTATCTATCTATCTATCTGTGTGTGGAATCATGTTAAGTGCAGTCTAACCAACAGGTCATGCAAAGCTTTGAAGAATTCCCATCTGAGCAGATGCCAACCAAAGAGAGAGACACTCTGACAAAGCGCTTCTACGTGTTTCAAAGTGAGTGTTACAGGTTTTTGATGTGACTTTAAGATATTGTGTTGTTTTGGGATGACAGGACACATGAGACTGCATGAAATGTTCAGTCTGGTTTATTCACATCGATGAGCGACTGATGGAACTAAAGAGCAATGATGATGATGATGATGAACAAAACAGAAAAGCATCCCACAACATTACAGTTTTTCTCAGTCGCTTTGGTGCGTTTCTCAGATCAGAATTGAAATTCTCATAACTATTAGTTCAACCTCCACAACACTCAGTCATTTGTGCACATCATAGTAGCAATTTCTCCTCTCTCTGAACAAACTGCAAATGATTTTGGACATGAATCAGTTGCTTCCATACATTTCCCTGCTGCTTTCTGACATTTCCATTTGCTTATGTCATGTCAGTCAAAAGTAATCATACCTATGGATGCTGAATAGTCGTTCCCAATAAAACTAATAGTCATACATCCATTGCTTGAGTCATCACACACAAAATTGTTGAACTAGTTATCACATGCCAAATATTGGCCATCTGTCAAGCAAATCCTATACCTTTCTGTATCATTGTTCCTGGAAATGTCTCCGAAATTGAACAATTGATCTCGGGTGAATTACAGCTGTCACTCATGAGGAGGCGTGTGAAAGTTTAGTTGTAACCAATGACAAACAACTTGTTCACTGTCAATTATGGATGAATCCTGTGAATCCCCAATTGGCAAGCATATATAAACTGCGCAGGAGCTAGTGTGTACCATTTCTACACTTCTGTGACACAAAATGGAAGATCAGCACCGTGGAAGAGGGGTGAAGATGCGGGGAGGAAGGGGAAGGGGAAGAGGGAGAAGAGGCAGATATAGGCGGATTCCCAATGAAATAAGGGCTACAATTGTGGACCATGTTGTCAATCACAGCCTCACCATGGAGGAGGCTGGTCGAAGGGTGCAACCCAATATTGGAAGAACTACTGTCAGTTCAATCATTCAAACATTCCGTAGGAAAACAGGTATGCAAACAGTAATACACTGTACTGTACTGTGCCATCTCAGACACATCACATGTTACTGTACTGTATTTGCAATTTCACAAAAAGTTCACTCTGCACCACATAGGATTGTAAGACAACCTCGCGGAGGCGGAAGAGGGCCCCTTTTTACCCCACAGCAAGAAGAAGCCATTTGTGCAATGGTCATTGCAAACAATGCAATAAAGCTGAGAGAAATACAAAGCGCTGTCATAGAGAATTACACGGTATTTGGCAATATTGAATCTGTTCCAATTTCAACAATTGACAGAGTACTCAAGACAAATGAAATCCACATGAGCAAATGGCCCTGCTAGCAGCCATGGATGCAGCATGTGACGACATCACAGCAGGGTCCTGCAGAGGATGGATTCGCCACTCCAGGAGATACTTTCCTCGCTGCATTGCGAGGGATAACATCTGTTGTGATGTAGATGAAAATATGTGGCCAGACAGACAGGAACGTCTGGATGTGCCAGAATGATTTACTGTACTGTTACATGTGCTGTTTATTGTTCACATTAGTGCACAGCTCTACCAAATGGGTGATTTTATGTTTACATGTATTCTACAGTGAACAGGTGACTGTAGCATATTTTTCTTTTGCACACTTCTGTAGGATTACAAACACTTCTACACAATGGAAATGTGAAACGTACGTATTCAGTGTCTCAGTTACTCCCAAGACTCCCATAACATCTACAGTGACTTTACTGCACATTTCAGATGGCTGTACAGGTAGGCCATAGTGCTGTCGTCAGCATTTTCAGGTGTCACCAATTGTTTTTGCAATGGGAAACACTGAAATTATAAACTGTCATAGTGGAAACATGACAATGCCATTTGACTATCTTGTTCATAAAGATGGTGTCAAGACTTTTCATTTTGATGGCACTGACAGTTTCATTGACATGGATACTTGCTTTTGAGGTATGGATAATCAATTCTGTGCATGTGACGTGCTTTTGCAGGCTATCCACTAGGTTTTGCAGTTTGCACTAATTGTTTTGGGAAATGCACTAACTGCTGTGCAAATGTTAATGGTGTTCTGAGGAACGCACCAAAGCGACTGAGAAAAACTGTAATTTCCCCGTGGACAGTTCTGTGTGGCATCAGTCCATATGAGAGTCCTCATGATCCCACAGGGCTTCAATATTGAGGTCCAGGCTCTGAGGAAGCCGGTGCATGGCTCACAGTGTTTCATTGTGTTTGTGTTTCATTGTGTTTGTGAAGTTCACCTGATCGACACACCAGCTGTCAACAACTGTACCATCCGTGCTCCAGTTATGTTGAGTCTTCCCAGGCACCTCAACCCCTACTCACATCTTGCGTCTCAATGGGTCACATGATAGAGTGAGGCAAGGTTTCACCATAGTTTCATCCAAAAGCTCTGCTGATAATGACCCACACCTTTTTTTATAACTTGGATCTTGTGATGAGGCACATGATCAATAGTGTGCCAATGATCCTCTTAAGTGGACAACTCCCACTAGAGTTTAAACACCAAAGGAGAAACCTCTTCAAAAAGCTTCATGAGGTCCAGTCGCCGTCTTCCAAAGCTGCTTAGATCGAATAAACGGTAAATGGACTGGTTCTTATTTAACTCAACACAACGTGCCTCATTCACCTTTTCTATATAAGAGCTTTCTATCTAACATGCACACATATTTATATTCTGATGGATGCGTCGAATCCATCAATCTTCTTCAGTAGTTTATGTAGACTAAAAATGACCATGACAAGCAGAGGACGAATGTCAGCACATCAAAGTCTCTTGGTGGCTTTACTGCTTTCACTCAACTGATATATGAGGAAAAAACACTTTGACTTCCTACTTTTGTTCTGTTTCATTCAAAAAAACAAAACATGTAGGTGTTGTGAAAATTGTAATATTTGATTTTAAAAGAGCAATTCTGATTCAAGATGCACCTGAAGAAGTGAAGCAGTGGTCTGCAGGAAAGGAGTCTCTAAACAGGTATGAACAGATCCCTTCACTCAGCCTGTTTGTTTTATGCAGATGTAAGAGCTACATGAAGTCTTCCCTCTGTGACAGTATGAGTGATGATGTCCATGTTAGCATGTTGCCAACGACTGTGCTGGTTTCACCCCTCCTCTCCCTGCAGGGTGGAGCCTGATGGCGTCCGACGGGTGAGCTCGGATCTGAAGAAGTGTACGTTTGATTTTATGATGATTCTTGGAAACAAATCCAACCGTCTTTAAACTACTGTGTCGCTCATTCATATCTCTGATATCAGGAGTCACCATCAAAGAGCCGATCAACGAATAGATGATCGATCAATAACTGCAGCTGGATTTATTTGTTCTCTCTATCAGATTCCTATCAACTCACAATCGACCCAAACACAGTATACAAATGGATCCAGCTGTCTGACAGCAACAGAGGTGTGATGCGTTTGAATGCACAGCAGCCATATACTGATCATCCAGAGAGATTTGACCGCCCTCAGCTGCTGTGCACAGACGGGCTGACTGGTCCTTGTTACTGGGAGGTTGAGTGGAGTGGATATGTTTCTATAGCAGTGAGCTACAAAGGAATCAAACGGAGAGGACACAGTGATGACTGCTTGTTTGGACTGAACAGTCAGTCCTGGAGCCTGGACTGCTCTTACTCTTACTCTGTCTTGCACAATAACACAGAAACCTTCATCCCCAAAGACGTTGTCTCCAACAGAGTAGCAGTGTATGTGGACCATCCTGCCGGCACGCTGTCCTTCTACAATATCTTCTTGGACTCTCTGATCCACCTCCACACCTTCAACACCACATTCACTGAACCTCTGTATCCTGGATTTGGAGTCTGGTCTCATAATTCTTCAGTGAGAATAATGAAGCCGGTCCATGTGCACTGCTCTCCTCCAACAGAGTAGCAGTGTATGTGGACCGTCCTGCCGGCACAGCAAACAACCTCTATCCTGGATTTGAAGCTTGGTTTCATAATTCTTCAGTCAGTCTGTGCTTAGTTCAGTATAAAACTCTGAGAAGCACTGCTAAATAGACCTTTCAGTCTGCATCTTGCACTCAAAAACACTTTCAGATTCATGGATTCAATGATTTAATGTTTTAAACTCCTCTAAATGATTCCTTCTTAATTTCAATCCGTTGAAGATTGAAGCTTCCAGCAACCGTAGAGTGTGAGCCAGGGTCCAAGCTGGACAGGTCACCAATCTGAGACAGGGCTGACATTAACTTCATTCCACTAACTGCATGTCTTTGGACTGTGAGAGGAAGCTGGAGCACCCAGAGAGAATCCAAACAAACAAGCTGAGAACATACAAACTCCACACATGAAGGTGAAGCTGGACTCGGGACTTTGTTGCTGTGAGGTGACGGTGCTGACCTCTGCACCAAAGCTCTTCTGACATGGGGCTGAGAAAATATTTTGCACTGCTGATCAGAAAGAGAAATTCCTGCTTGAACAATGTTCTTTGTGTGATAGAGACTAAATATATATTGATCTTCAGTTTTCTTTACTGATGTGCTTTGTGTGAAGTGTGTTTCTTCTGCTTCGAGTATTTTAAAGTCACTGATACAACAACCACGTTTTTCCTCACCTGGAGACTTTCAATGAGAGCTTTAGATGAGAAATTCATCATGATGTTTAAATTGAATTCAACTTTATTTACACAGCACCAAATCACAACAACAGCCGCCTCAAGGTGCTTTATATTGTAAGGTCGACCCTACAATAATACACGCAGAGAGAAACCCAGCAATCATATGAAGTCCAGATATGTAATAGTCATTAACATGATCAGAGCCACGAGTGGTTTTAATCTCAGGAAGTTTATACAACAACTTGTAGCACCAACTGTAGTTAAATGAGGCTGCACAACATGAAATGCAGACTACAGAATTTCACTTTAATAATACTGAATGAGAGGAGCAGCAGCTAAGTCGTCTACATAAACCTGGAACAGTGTTTATTGATAGGCTGCGGACACTGCGCTGGTTGCCTGGGGTCAGGAAACTCTCAGGGTTTGCCTGCTCTCGTTGTGCCTAACTGAGCTAGTCTGGGTAAACAGGCACAACATTCACTGGCTTCATCTGGACTGAACCACGGGGAGAACCGGTGACAAGAACACTCTTCCTCCTGGAAGAGGGAGCATGGCTCCTCATCCTCCCACCACAACCACACCAATGATGAAGCTGGTTCATTCATGGAACTGTCTGGAATGCCGAATAACAGGAGCTCTTACAAGCTGGGCACCAGCGTCACAGCTTGAATGCTGGGTGGCAGCGGTGATGGTGGTGACCTGGGTGACCGGTGCAATAAGACTGCTGACTAAGAAGGCAGCAACAGACGAACTCCAGAAAACTCATCTCCAGTCAACCAGGGAACACATGATGGTAGGTCAACATAGACTGACACAGACACTGAGGAATAAACAGCACTATTTAAACACCCGAGGGTCAGAGGCATCAGGAGAAACAAGAGTGTAACAAGACGCAGGTGAGGATCATCAGAAGCAATGAGACAGAAGGTAAAACTAGACCAGCAACCGTCAGGACGTCAGAACCTTTAACTAGGGGAGCTGACACGAGAGGACACGATCGGAAAGGGAACAAATTAAACTCTGAACCAGGTGAACAACATTACTGCAAATACTTTGTGTTACAAATATTTTTCAGAGTCACCTATTTTAATGCAGCCCTTCACTCTGACAGTGTAATTTCACAGGATTAACTAATTTATTTGGATCACGTTTGAAATGTCATGATTTTTGCTGTAGATTAACAGATGGGAGCATTCAGACCACTGCAGTAGCAACAACCAGTTCAGTCAGCGCTACTTTCTCCTGAGATGAAGCCAAAATGTTCCTTTCTTTCTTTCCGTGTTTAGAAGCATCTGGACCTGCTCGTCATCACTCGTGTCCACTTCTTACACTTACAGTGCATTTTTGAGGAACACCTTTACTGTGTATATATCACGGTTATTATAGTGAACTAATATAATCTGCATGTGAAAAGCCTTTTGGTTAACTAAAACAAAAATAAAAACTAGACCTGAAATTATTTTGTGAACTTGGAAAAAAGAAAAGAAAGATTAACGGTGGAAATCCCCGTAGTTTCAATATTTGTGAATTTGATCAAAACGTTCAGAATGTGCTTTATGAGGCTTTATGAGGCTTTATGAGGCTTTATGAGGCTTTATGTGACGTTTGCCATCCAGGCAATAATAATTAATAAAGACTAAAACTAAAACAGACAATGACAGTTAAAAATAAATATTCTTAAACATTGCAAACTAAACTGAAATGATTCAACTCAATCTAAAAACTTATTAAACCTACATTGAATTAAAAGCCAAATGTGATGGTCTCTGTCGTCTCCAGCTGATTTCTCGGTTTGTTTGCTGTCTGTCTCTGGACTTTAGTTTTCTCTCTCTCCTCTGTCTGTGTTCCTTTGTTGTTGTTTGTGTTCCTTTGTTGTTGTTTGTGTTCCTTTGTTGTTGTTTGTGTTCCTTTGTTGTTGTTTGTGTTCCTTTGTTGTTGTTTGTGTCATTCTTCACTGGACTGTTGAATTAGTGAAGCCCTGGCTCCTCCTGCTCAGTGTTTGTGCTGCTTCTGATGCTTCAAGATACTTGCTGTGTGTTTCTTCTGTGTAGACTTCTGGTTTTGATCTTCCCAGGTGTGTGGTAAGACAAACCCTGAGTTGAGAGAGTGTTGTGTGGACTCCTTTCCTCCCTGGACTCCCTGGAGCACTATACGCCTCCAATGAACTTTACAAATCATATATTTGAGTCCAACCTGCCTACCAACACAGATACAAAAAGTCAAAATATGTAATGTAAAGCCTTAAGACTGCATTATAATAAACAACTAAATGTTCCAAAATGCAAAACAGAACTACGAATGTTGAACAACCTTAAAAGTTCAAACATTATTAATCGCACCAAATTCCAACAACAGTCCCCTCAAGGTGCTTTATATTGTGAGGTAGACCCTACAATAATCAGACCCAAGATCATGTGCAGCCGATATTTTACAGAATCTGTCCTCTGTGTTGGAAAGGCTGTCAACTGTGTGTGGGAGCCCCCTTGTGGCGAGAGGGCACAGGTGCACTATTGAACACATGTTCCAGGGATCAGAGTTTGAGCGGACTGACTCAGCGGGGGATGTCGACACACGGTGTGAGTCGTGCGCGTTGCTAAAGAACTGAGTGGACGTGGAGCCCTGCCTGGAAAGGACAGCTTTAGTCTTTTAGGCATTTAGTGGATGTAGAAGTGCAATGTGTATTGGCCTGTTCACCTGTGTGGCCAGTTCATGCTGCTAATGTTGTACACAATAATAATACTGCACACTTTGTATTGATCCCCGTGGGGAAATTCACTCAGTGAAGCAGTGGGCAGACACCAGTGCAGCGCCCGGGGAGCACTGTGTGGGGATGGTACCTTGCTCAGGGGTACCTCAGGGTAGCCGTTCAGGGGATTCGAACCCCTGACCTTACGATCATGGGGCGACCGCTTTGGTTGATTGGCTGTTTTGTGTTGTTGGGTGTATTGGCAATTAATGTCATGGACTGTAAGGTTTTCTGAGTAGTACATGGAGATCTTCATATCGGAATTTCCATTTGTAGTTCTGGTCAGACTGGAAGAAAGCTCATGAATCTTAATTCATGACTTAAATGTTTGTTATATTCAGTATTTTGTATATGTTCTGCTCTTGTTAGCTAACAGCTAACAGCCCCCCCACCTACGAGTTCTTGTACATCCTCTGAAAGCCTGCGGTTGCATTACTGTGCTGCTGTGCTGCGCTGTTAAGCTACAGAATCACAGTAAAGACGGAATAACCTTATTTGTGCGTCCTGTGTGTTCTGACACCACAAGGTGAACACCACTGCTATTCAGCCAACGCCGATACAGTCCTGGGTTCAACCCAAATTACCTCAGAATCAGAACAGAAGCAGAAAGAATGGCTTCTAAGTACACAGCAGATTGTCTCTCTCACTCACTGTCTGACTGCTACAACTATCACAGCCGAACATAAAGACAGGTTCAGATATGCTTTTTTCCCTGCTGTCAAATAATTGTGTAGTTATCAGTGAATTCACTGTCACTGATGATTCCAGGGAATCCTCTCCTCCCCAAACTTTACAGTCTGAACGGGAAACTTGTGCAGACACTGATGTGGAGAAGCCAGCCGTAAAAGTCACTGTCTGGATGTACTTGTACTTGTAACTGCACCTCTTTAGTTTCTTTTAACACCAGCAGATGTTTCGCTGTTCATAAAGACCCTAAACAGGTTTCTGTCTGGCTCCACCCACTGATGCTGAACTCAGCCAATGAGATGGTCTCTCTGTGCAGAACTACAGCCTGATATTGAGGAGAAGGCTGTGCAGCAGAGAGGCTGCTTAGTCTTTTCATTCTGCTGAACTTTGTTCATCTGCTGTGTGACTTCAGCACCTGAAACATGTTCCTTTACCTGTTTGTACTTTTCTCTCACTGCATAGGTGAGTGTTAGAACACAGAAAAGTCTCATTGTGACAAGATTTGATCAGGAAATAAAAACCAGAGGAGACACAGATTCAGGGAGGAGCTGAGCTGCGACTGAAGAGCAGACGAGACAGAGAAACCTCCACATTCAACACAGAAGATTCAGTCCAACATGTTGTTGTTGGGCTGTTATGAAACTTCTCTGTTAATCATCATGATTCTAACAGGTACATGTGAAAAAACTTCATCCTAATATTTTAATTATTATTCACGATTTCTTTGTAAAATATTTACAGATTTCTGTTTCTTTAGGTGTCAGCTGTCAACAACTCACTGCCAGCAAAGCTGAAGAGTCCAGTTTGGAAGGCAGCACAGCTACTCTGTCCTACAGATACTCCAGACAAGCAACTGGAGGTGATCAGTTCTACTGGTATCGACAATATCCTGGAAAACCACCAGAGTTCCTGACCTTTAACTTTGGAACACAAAACACAACAAATTCCAAACTTTCTGTCAGAATGGTCGATGACAGAAATGGTCTGAACCTTCAGATCTCCTCTGCTGCAGTGTCTGACTCTGCTGTGTACTACTGTGCTGTGAGGCCCACAGTGACAGGAAACAGCAAAACTCTGTACAAAAACCTTTGGAGCAAAGACAACAGAATACTCCACAACATCCACTAGAGGGAGCCACACACTGTTAAACCTCTGATTCTTGTGTGACTGATGACAAAGACAACAGAGAAATGAAGCAGTAAAGATCAGAGACAGAGACAGAGCTGCTGTGGAAGCACAGAACTGTTTGATTGGTTGAGCTATTAAACTGGCCCCGCCCACTGAAGCTGTGCTCATCCAATGACATTATTTGTTGGTCATTGTGCTGCAGTGGAAGAACATTGTTCATGTGCTGTCTGTCTGGCTTTAATAACTCCAAAGACATGTTGCTGCACCTCTTTTTGCTTCTATCTCACATTATAGGTGAGTTTAAGAACAGGGATTAAAGTTTAGTTGAAGCTGCTGCATTAAGCAGATATACAGACTGCATTTCACTACTTTTCTTCTTTCTTTTTCCAGGACTAACAGCTGGAGACTCAATCACTCCTCAACAACCTGAAGTCACTGAAACAGAAGGACAATCTGTCAAACTCACATGTAGCTATGAGACAAGTGTTAGCTATATCGAGCTTCACTGGTACAGACATCATTCTGACCTTCAGGCTCCTCAGTTTATACTCTGGAAAAGAGCAAGAGGATCCACAACTCAGTATATTCCTGATAAACGATATGACTCAGAAACAGCTTCTTCATCAACTAATCTGACCATAGCAGCCCTAACCCTGGCAGACACAGCTCTCTACTACTGTGCTCTACAAACACAGTGATACAAAGTGTAGAAGAGGCTGTACAAAAACCTGAACACAGATATCTGACTACTCTTCAAAGAGGAGGGAAGTGGTATTCAAAGCACAGCTTCATATCAGATGGATTCTGCTAATTCCTGTTTTATCAGAGTCACTGTGGTTACAGCTGCTAATGAAACACTGTGGGAGGATTCACATGAGCAGCAAATCCACATCAACCACAAACCAACTGCAGGAACGTTCAGACATGAAGACATTTTATTCCTTATTTAGTGATGATGTGTGTAAAAAGCATCAGAAGTCAAATACAGTAACTAGTAATAAACTCCCAACATTGTTGGTGCATTAATGATGTTTTACAGCTGAAAGATTTACTTTGTTATTCTCACATTTTCTCCTGCATGGTTTAAACTTTTCCTTCATTTTTTTTATGAGAATCACGTCTTTGTGTTTTCTCACGATGATGTCGTAGGTACAGTTTCTCCTCTGTGTTCTGATTGGACATTTAAATCATTGATGGTATCAGATCCATTTCACACGTTGTTGAAGTTCAGTCTGAAGTCACTTTAAGTCTCAAAGCTTCACTTTAACCTGCAAAGACCAACAACGTCTCATTTCCTACTGATTCTTCTCCCCACACTGCACCACTACACCGGATATCAGGACTCCACACTCTCCAAATTCCCAGTGTTAAAATTCAGTCATGAAACATTCTGGCAGATACAAGAAGATTCTTCTACTGTTTTCTCTTCTTCAGTTGTTAAAGATGAACATCATGATCCACACTGACACACATTCATATTCTTCGGTTTCCTGGATTAAAACGGAGCCTCTGCTCTTTATTTATCCTGTGCTTGTTTCTCGACTCACAGTTCAGTCTGTTAAACCTGCTTCCTGCAATAGGAGCAAATATCCACTGAAAGCAGCAGAAAGACGTGCTGAGTGTGAAGCTGTCAGCAGGGGGAATAACACAGGGCTGTGAATGAGTCCTGTCACTGTGATCAGGCTCCTCCTTCTAATCCACCAACTTAGTGTTGATGAAGACTAAACAGAGAGATCACAGCTTCTTTATACTTGCTGTAGCTCACAGTTACTCTACACTGCAGATATGACGCCTCTGTTCATCTCAGTGCTGCTGGCTGCTATGTGCCTCGGTATGAACACAACTCTGTTTCTTTGATATCAACATTGACGTGATTCTTTAACAGCACACTGATACTGTTTGTTGGTGTTTTACAGAATGCAGAGCACAACAAGACAACGTGCTGCAAGCAAAAGGAGAAGAGACTGCTGCTGCAGGAGGCACAGTGACACTTGACTGTCTCTATAACACCAGCAGTTTAACAGGTACTTCTCTCTTCTGGTACAAACAGGATGGAAACAACAGCCCCAAATTCATCCTGAGTCGCTATAGTGGGGATCAAGGAAACACAGCAGACGAGTTCAAGGAGAGATTTTCATCCACACTGGATTCCAGCAACAGATCAGTTCCTCTGAAGATCCAGAAGCTTCAGCTGTCTGACTCTGCTGTGTACTACTGTGCTCTGCAGCCCACAGTGACAGGAAACAGCAAAACTCTGTACAAAAACCTTTGGAGCAAAGACAACAGAATACTCCACAACATCCACTAGAGGGAGCCACACACTGTTAAACTGTCACCTGTAGGTCTGAATTCTCTGTTCTTATGATTAAACAAAGTCTTATCTATAACTCGTTATGTTACATCTTATTACTGTGCTGTTGTTTGATGTTTCCTGTGTTTCTTACATTATGTATAATATGAAGAATTGTTTTATGAAAGTTTGATATTATAGATATTATTTTGCTGTGTCTCTGGACCCTCTGAAAAACACTTTTACACTACAAATGTGTCGACGCCTCTCATGTAGTTGCTGTGTTTTCTGGGACTGTGCTGATGTGTCTTCCATGATTAAACACAGCTGCAGTCATCAGAGCCGTGCACTACTTTGTGTTAGAGAACTTCAGGGTTGTCCCGGGTTTCTGTGTTACGAAGGTGGTTCACTTCTCACCAGGACAAATCACCAAAGAAACTTATGCTGTGAACTAACCTGCCACACAAAAGGTTCAGTTCCACATTAGAGATCAACAGGTATGACATCACCACCCACCGACCAATCAATTCTCCAGGAAACAGGTCATCATTCCTGGCAGATCCTTCGGACCTCCGTGCAACAGTAGGAAGGTCCAAAGTTTTTTCTTTAATATAGAGTAATGTCCTTCAGTTTCCCTGGTGAGCATCAGTAAGAAGTAATAAATAATCCAGATTTTTATTTATTGATTTTTTCCTTTGGTAAGAAACAAACGTACAATAAATGTGTTGCTTTATTGGCAATACAGGGAGTGCAGAATTATTAGGCAAATGAGTATTTTGTCCACATCATCCTCTTCATGCATGTTGTCTTACTCCAAGCTGTATAGGCTCGAAAGCCTACTACCAATTAAGCATATTAGGTGATGTGCATCTCTGTAATGAGAAGGGGTGTGGTCTAATGACATCAACACCCTATATCAGGTGTGCATAATTATTAGGCAACGTCCTTTCCTTTGGCAAAATGGGTCAAAAGAAGGACTTGACAGGCTCAGAAAAGTCAAAAATAGTGAGATATCTTGCAGAGGGATGCAGCAGTCTCAAAATTGCAAAGCTTCTGAAGCGTGATCATCGAACAATCAAGCGTTTCATTCAAAATAGTCAACAGGGTCGCAAGAAGCGTGTGGAAAAACCAAGGCGCAAAATAACTGCCCATGAACTGAGAAAAGTCAAGCGTGCAGCTGCCAAGATGCCACTTGCCACCAGTTTGGCCATATTTCAGAGCTGCAACATCACTGGAGTGCCCAAAAGCACAAGGTGTGCAATACTCAGAGACATGGCCAAGGTAAGAAAGGCTGAAAGACGACCACCACTGAACAAGACACACAAGCTGAAACGTCAAGACTGGGCCAAGAAATATCTCAAGACTGGTTTTTCTAAGGTTTTATGGACTGATGAAATGAGAGTGAGTCTTGATGGGCCAGATGGATGGGCCCGTGGCTGGATTGGTAAAGGGCAGAGAGCTCCAGTCCCACTCAGACGCCAGCAAGGTGGAGGTGGAGTACTGGTTTGGGCTGGTATCATCAAAGATGAGCTTGTGGGGCCTTTTCGGGTTGAGGATGGAGTCAAGCTCAACTCCCAGTCCTACTGCCAGTTTCTGGAAGACACCTTCTTCAAGCAGTGGTACAGGAAGAAGTCTGCATCCTTCAAGAAAAACATGATTTTCATGCAGGACAATGCTCCATCACACGCGTCCAAGTACTCCACAGCGTGGCTGCAAGAAAGGGTATAAAAGAAGAAAAACTAATGACATGGCCTCCTTATTCACCTGATCTGAACCCCATTGAGAACCTGTGGTCCATCATCAAATGTGAGATTTACAAGGAGGGAAAACAGTACACCTCTCTGAACAGTGTCTGGGAGGCTGTGGTTGCTGCTGCACGCAATGTTGATGGTGAACAGATCAAAACACTGACAGAATCCATGGATGGCAGGCTTTTGAGTGTCCTTGCAAAGAAAGGTGGCTATATTGGTCGCTGATTTGTTTTTGTTTTGTTTTTGAATGTCAGAAATGTATATTTGTGAATGTGGAGATGTTATATTGGTGTCACTGGTAAAAATAAATAATTGAAATGGGTATATATTTGTTTTTTGTTAAGTTGCCTAATAATTATGCACAGTAATAGTCACCTGCACACACAGATATCCCCCTAAAATAGCTAAAACTAAAAACAAACTAAAAACTACTTCCAAAAACATTCAGCTTTGATATTAATGAGTTTTTTGGGTTCATTGAGAACATGGTTGTTGTTCAATAATAACATTATTCCTCAAAAATACAACTCGCCTAATAATTCTGCCCTCCCTGTAATGTCTGATGCTAAAACAGGAAACCTGTTCTGTGCTTGCTGCCTTCATATCAAATCTGCAGTAAAGTTTTATTCTATTTTTATATTGAATCTTTCCTCTGAAACTGCAGCTGGTCTGCATGTGAGGGAATCAAAGCTCACCAGCTGGTTACAGTGGGGCAAAAAAGTATGTAGTCAGCCACCGATTGTGCAAGTTCCCCCACTTAAAATGATGACAGAGGTCAGTAATTTGCACCAGAGGTACACTTCAACTGTGAGAGACAGAATGTGAAAAATAAAATCCATGAATTCACATGGTAGGATTTGTAAAGAATTTATTCGTAAATCAGGGTGGAAAATAAGTATTTGGTCACCTCAAACAAGGAAAATCTCTGGCTCTCACAGACCTGTAACGTCTTCTGTAAGAAGCTTTTCTGTCCCCCACTCGTTACCTGTATGAATGGCACCTGTTTGAACTCATCATCTGTATAAAAGACACCTGTCCACAGCCTCAAACAGTCAGACTCCAAACTCCGCCATGGCCAAGACCAAAGAGCTTTGGAAGGACACCAGGAAAAGTATTGTAGACCTGCACCAGACTGGGAAGAGTGAATCTACAATAGGCAAGCAGCTTGGTGTGAAAAAATCAACTGTGGGAGCAATCATCAGAAAATGGAAGACATACAAGACCACTGATAATCTCCCTCGATCTGGGGCTCCACGCAAGATCTCATCCCGTGGGGTCAAAATGATCATGTGAACGGTGAGCAAAGATCCCAGAACCACACGGGGGGACCTGGTGAATGACCTGCAGAGAGCTGGGACCAAAGTAACAAAGGTCACCATCAGTAACACACTACAACGGCAGGGAATCAAATCCCGCAGTGCCAGACGTGTTCCGCTGCTGAAGCCAGTGCATGTCCAGGCCCGTCTGAAGTTTGCCAGAGAGCACATGGATGATACAGCAGAGGATTGGGAGAATGTCATGTGGTCAGATGAAACCAAAGTAGAACTTTTTGGTATAAACTCAACTCGTCGTGTTTGGAGGAAGAAGAATACTGAGTTGCATCCCAAGAACACCATACCTACTGTGAAGCATGGGGGTGGAAACATCATGCTATGGGGCTGTTTTTCTGCCAAGGGGACAGGACGACTGATCCGTGTTAAGGACAGAATGAATGGGGCCATGTATCGTGAGATTTTGAGCCAAAACCTCCTTCCATCAGTGAGAACTTTGAAGATGAAACGAGGCTGGGTCTTCCAACATGACAATGATCCAAAACACACCGCCCGGGCAACAAAGGAGTGGCTCCGTAAGAAGCATTTGAAAGTCCTGGAGTGGCCTAGCCAGTCTCCAGACCTCAACCCCATAGAAAATCTGTGGCGGGAGTTGAAAGTCCGTGTTGCTCGGCGACAGCCCCAAAACATCACTGCTCTCGAGAAGATCTGCATGGAGGAATGGGCCAAAATACCAGCTACTGTGTGTGCAAACCTGGTAAAGACCTATAGTAAACGTTTGACCTCTGTTATTGCCAACAAAGGTTATGTTACAAAGTATTGAGTTGTATTTTTGTTATTGACCAAATACTTATTTTCCACCCTGATTTACCAATAAATTCTTTACAAATCCTACCATGTGAATTCATGGATTTTTTTTTCACATTCTGTCTCTCACAGTTGAAGTGTACCTCTGGTGCAAATTACTGACCTCTGTCATCATTTTAGGTGGGGGAACTTGCACAATCGGTGGCTGACTAAATACTTTTTTGCCCCACTGTATGTGTGTGGAAATAAACACCCCCTGCTTCCACCGTACTCGGTCTCACTGTAAATCCATTGGCAAAAGGCCGCCTTGACAAAGGCTCCCACGTACAGACATACGTCAGTTAATAACTGACATTTGAAATGATCTCGTAGGCCTAATGTGACGTGTCTGTGCGTTTCTACAAATCAAGACAACTAATCTGAGAGAAATAAGTCAAAACTTTCTGTTCATGTGAGGCTCACTGCTCACATCACACTTTTATTATTAGTGTTTCATGTGCATCGGTATACTGAACAAAACTTCTGTAAGCAAATGTGACGTGTGGAAGATTTTTACAAAGTCCAAGCTGCACTGCAAGACTGCAGGCAGCAAGAGTTAGTCGTTAGTAATTCATCGGCCTTTTTAAAAGAAGCAACAACAAGTCCTGCAGCAGCTTTGGAAGGAACACATGGATGATGTAAGACTTTCATGTTTTAATCATTTTTATTCAAAAGAGCAAATTTTCTTTGTTGCACATAATGGAAAAGTTTTCAAAACAGTTGAAACCTTCATCATCCCAACTAGCATTTGTTGGGATGATGAAGCAACCAGCAACTCTGGTTATAAAGTGTGTGAAGCACAGGAGGAGGAGTGACTGAGAGCAGAGAGGAGGAGCAGAGATTCAGGGAGGAGCTGAGCTGTTACTGAACTATAGAAGAGAGAAAAACCTCCACATTCAACAGAGTTCAACACAAAACAAACTTTATGTTCCTCAACATGCTGTCATTACATCACTGTGTGTTTCCTCTGATTCTTCTCACTCTCACAGGTCTGCTCACCTACACAGGAAACTATGTTCAATTAAATGATTCATTAACGTCAATTATTGATTGAAAACGTTCTCTCTTCCTTCAGGTGTCACATGTGATCAGCTCACTCCAGTCAAAGATGAAGAGTCCAGCGTAGAAGGCAGCACAGTTACTCTGACCTACACTTACAAAGTGTCACCTTCTGATTATTTCTTCTGGTATCGACAACATCCAGGAAAACCTCCAGAGTTCCTGATCTCACACTCACCTTCAGGATCAGTAGGAGAAGAAAAAGTTCCTGGACTGAAGATTCAAGTGAAGGGAACAGAAATCAAGATGAGCATCTCCTCTGCTGCAGTGTCTGACTCTGCTGTGTACTACTGTGCTCTGCAGCCCACAGTGACAGGAAACAGCAAAACTCTGTACAAAAACCTTTGGAGCAAAGACAACAGAATACTCCACAACATCCACTAGAGGGAGCCACACACTGTTACACCTCTGATTCTTGTGTCATTGGACTGATGACAAAGACAACAGAGAAATGAAGCAGTAAAGATCAGAGACAGAGACAGAGCTGCTGTGGAAGCACAGAACTGTTTGATTGGCTCAGCTATTTCACTGGCCCCGCCCACTGAACCTGAGCTCATCCAATGACATTATTTGTTGGTCATTGTGCTGCAGTGGAAGAACATTGTTCATGTGCTGTCTGTCTGGCTTTAATAACTCCAAAGACATGTTGCTGCACCTCTTTTTGCTTCTATCTCACATTATAGGTGAGTTTAAGAACAGGGATTAAAGTTTAGTTGAAGCTGCTGCATTAAGCAGATATACAGACTGCATTTCACTACTTTTCTTCTTTCTTTTTCCAGGACTAACAGCTGGAGACTCAATCACTCCTCAACAACCTGAAGTCACTAAAACAGAAGGAGAATCTGTCACACTCACATGTAGCTATGAGATAAGTGGCACCCCTTATGTTTACTGGTACAAACATCATTCTGACCTTCAGGCTCCTCAGTTCATACTCTGGAAAGAAGCAAGAGGATCCACAACTCAGTATATTCCTGATAAACGATATGGATCAGAAACATCAGATCGATCAACTAATCTGAGCATAGCAGCCCTAACCCTGGCAGACACAGCTCTCTACTACTGTGCTCTACAAACACAGTGATACAAAGTGTAGAAGAGGCTGTACAAAAACCTGAACACAGATATCTGACTACTCTTCAAAGAGGAGGGAAGTGGTATTCAAAGCACAGCTTCATATCAGATGGATTCTGCTAATTCCTGTTTTATCAGAGTCACTGTGGTTACAGCTGCTAATGAAACACTGTGGGAGGATTCACATGAGCAGCAAATCCACATCAACCACAAACCACCTGCAGGAACGTTCAAGCACAATAAAAACTGTCAAACATCAAAAGCTGCTCATTTACACTATTTTATATTTAGTGGATGAGGACATGCAGAAATGCAGCAGAAGCAAAATAAACAGAGTAACAGAGGTTTATCTCTTTAAGGTAAAATCTCTCACATGAAGCTAAAAGTCCAACCATGTTAGGATGCCTGGGTTGTTGACCCAGGGTTTTTGAGTTTATTATTATTATTATTATTATTATTATTATTTTTTATAATTTCTAGTCTTTGGTTTCTTTGAGTTCTGTCTTATGGTTTATGTCTCTGTCTTCTCTAGCTGCTCTGTCTCCCCTGTCAGCTGTATCCCCTTGTCTAGTTCGCGTCTCTGTGTATCCTTAGTTGTTATATCCCCGTGTCCAGTCAGTGTCAGTGTCTGCCCTGGTCCCACGTCTCTGTTCCCTCTGTTGCAGTGCGTGCGAGTCAGTGTCTTTAGTTCAGTCTGTATCATGTTTCCTGTTTTATTTTGAAGGTCCTTGTCTTATGTTAATGTATCTGGTTTTGCTTCCCCTGTCTCGTTAGGCCTGATTTGCCCCAGCTGTGTTTCCCTCCTGTTACCCATTCCCTGATTGCTCCCTCTGTGTATTTAAGCCCTGTGTTTCTCTGTGTCGCGATCTACCGTTTACCTAGCTGTGTGTTCTGTCAGTCCTCTGGTTTAAGTTTATTTTGATTTTTCCAGTTATGTTATATTTTGAGTTTTACATTAAAGCTGTTTTGAGTTCACGAATGTCTCCGGAGTCTGCACCTTGGGTCCCATTCCTGTCTGCACACAGCCTACACATAACAAACCAGGAAGACCATCTCATGCTTGTTCCGTTTATTCTCTTTGAACTCATCACATCAGATGATGATGCTCTCCTTCAGATTTTCTAGTCACGAGTTTCATCAACATCACATCCAGACATTATAAAATCACCAGTATTTTGATTCCAACTGTTGGTAAAAACTGATCTCATATGAAACTGTAGACTGCCCCACATGGTGAGCTATACACACGTCCTCATATTAACAACTAAAAAGGTTTTTATTGTTATTTTCTGCAGATAAAAAAATCCTTCCAGTGCTGAGCTCTTACAGGAGTAAAGGTCTCTGTAACACAGTTAAAGAAGTCAGCTCCCACAAAGCTGCAAACTAACAGGAAAGAAAACTGTTGAGAAATCTGCACGAGTTCTGTTCATAAAGAGCTTTTTGTGGAGACGAACAACATTCAGCTGGAAATGACACAAAATCAGAATCAAGCCCAGTGTTGATGCTGGCTGGTTTACACGTGTACTTCTGCTGTTTAATACATGAGTGAGATTATTCTACATTCTGCTAAATATTTCAAATATTCAAAGCTCTTTATTTACAGGCTCCACAGAAACCAGGGCCAAGCCTATCCAGAAGAAGCAGCCTTTGGAGGAGGAGCTACAGCAGTGAACATGAACGGCTTCATTTAGGAGCTGAAGAGCTGCTGTGTTCTCTCTATTGTTCATTCAGTCCAAGAGAAAATCATGTTGCTGCTTTTCATTTGGATGATGATAGTCTCCTTTCAGACTGGTGAGTCATCAAAAGATGGAGTGAGATGTAAAAGGAGATGATGGGCATGAAAATATCTGGATGTTGTTTGAATTGATTCACTTTTTATAAACTAAGTTTAAAGATGCAGAAACATGATGGTGAAATATGTCTTTGTTGTTTTCAGGATCCTCTGAGGATTTACTGACACCATCTAAAGATGTAGTGACGAGTTTGGAAGGAGGCACTGTGACTCTCTCCTGCAACTATTCAGGCTCTGACACTTACTTCTTCTGGTACAAACAGAAACCTAATTCACATCCAGACTTTCTCATCGCCTACTATTCAAAGCAAACAGAAAAGCTGAAGTTTATACATGACAAAGAAAAACAGGAGTTTCATCTGGAGATCTCCTCTGCTGCAGTGTCTGACTCTGCTGTGTACTACTGTGCTCTGCAGCCCACAGTGACAGGAAACAGCAAAACTCTGTACAAAAACCTTTGGAGCAAAGACAACAGAATACTCCACAACATCCACTAGAGGGAGCCACACACTGTTAAACCATTCTATTTTGAGAGGATGCAGCAGGGGTCAGCAACCCTAGGCACGCGTGCCGAAAGGTTAACTGATGGCACGACCATAGCTGGACTGGCCATCGGGCATTTGCTCGGTGGCCGATGATTTTTTTTTCTTTGTAACGGTATAAACAATGAAAGGTGGTGGATTGGCCAGATGCTGGCCGGTGTGTAAAAATAACTCAGTTGTTTGGTGGTGGCTGTGTTGGAGCTTCCACAGATTCAGTAACAAGTGGTGGAGGCCAGCAGGTGGATGAGGGAAGGGGAGGCAGGAGGAGGAGAGACCCGAGGCAGACGCCGGTCCCAGTGACAGGTGAACTGAACTTCAGGTAAGAAGTTATGACCTGCAGTCTATCTGGGTCAGATATAAACCAAGTTTAGGTGGAGTTTATTTTCTTTTCTTTTTGTCCCGTTTGGATCTTTAGCCATCAGAATTGTTGTCTTAAGGCCAAGAAAGATGCCAAGTGGATCATCATGGCCTTGCCATATTGGTCCATTTGATTGACCTTTATTATAATTATGAATTTATTTTATTTTCAGTTGCTACAAACGGGATAGGACAGGGAGAAAGAATGAAAGAAAGAGAGGGAGAGAAAGAAAACCAAAGGGGAGAAGAGACGGTGAGAAGGGGGGGAAGAAAGAAAGAAAAACAAAACACCTGGATCACCTGCATGGAGAAAAAAAAACAGAAGAGAAAGTAAACAACAAAGAGCAACATAATAAATGGAGTTTATGTTCGTTGTGCTGAGTTTTTACAGTCAGTTACAATAACTCGTACTGCTACTAGCTAGCATGACGGAGTCTCTATACAGCTGGGTGGGTGCTATGATGTTACTGATAGTGAACTTTATTTAATTCATTAGGTTCATTAGTAGAGTTGCCAACTGTCCCGCAAAAATAAAGTGGTTCTACATAGTGTGTAACTGTTAATATAGAGCGTTATTAAATCTATTGCTAATGCAATCATATGGCCCGTTGACTTCTGAGGAAAATTTAAACAGCACTCGTCATCAGAAAGGTTGCCGACCCCTGGGATGCAGACTACATTTATTTCATCGTATTGTTACGGTGGCCCTGAGAGGCCAAAAGGACAACTTAAGAAAACATCAGCAATAATAAAAAGACTGCAAAAGTACACAAAACACAACGGAAATAGGAAAAATGGAAATACAAAAAATCTGATTTCCAAAAGCACAAGGGAAGTGTTTTTTTAGGGAGACAATAACCCGTCGCAGTAGCAGGAACCAAAATATGATAGGTTTGTTTGTTTTAATCTCATGATTCATTTAATACTGACGACGGATTGTTAGGTTAACACACTTACCTCTCATCTTTTCTTTGTTGTCACAGATCCAGAGTACATAAATATGTTGTAAGTGTAAGTGAAACAGCTGACTCAAGAGAGTAATTAAATGTTCCCAGAATTACATTTATCTATGATTGTTAACTATTTTTATTTATCTTCTTCTTCCTAATATTTCCAGCAGATGTTGTTGTTGTTCATCTTAAGTAGGAATAGGTATCGTTTAGGTTTTATCTGATACCGGTGCCAAATCGGTACTTTAGAAACGGTGCCGGTGCTCAAACGGTGCTTAAAGAATGGAGAACACAAAATTGGTCCAAAAACCTCTCATGTTCAGCTGGTTTTTTGTAAACAGATAACAATGTTAGCCTTTTCTGCAGCTATGGGGCATATATGGCATCACTCTTGGCTGGAAGCAGTGCTTAAACAATGGAAAAAAACACAGACTTTGTCCAAAAACCTCTCATGTTCAGCTGTTTCCCACTTTTTCTTTGGTCATTTTAGCCTTTTTGGCCAGGGTGAAGGGAGTATCTGCCATCAAACAAGAAGACAGCCGCATGTAGCTATGATGATGTTTGCTAGTTCACCTTACATGCATTAATGTAATAACGTGGTTAGCCTACTCAGCGTAAATTACACACGAACATTAAGCAACTCACGCAGAGAAGAACGGCTGCTGCTGCATCATCATCCTCATCATTTCTGCTACACTGGCAGGGCTAGGGGCCAGGACTCTCCTCTTCGGGTTTTTGGGGGATGTTGCTAACTCTGGGTCCGATAACAGGCACCACACCCGCAGTAGATGTGCTCGGTGTGAGGTCTCGCAGCAAGCTATCAAATACGGCGCATTTCTGGGCTTTTAAAAAAACGCTATGCGTCGCCAGGTGTTTCATTGGATTTGAGGTGTTACCTCCTTTGACAGTATCACAGTATCAGCTTAAAGCACTTGTTGCTGCTGAGTTTGCATATTTTGCTGTGAAGTACAGCCAGACTTTTGACCGCTTCGCCTTGGGCATTTTTAATCTGTAGCTCTGCTCTAAAAGAACGTACATACCTGGCCCCGCCTACTATCCTCGGAAACGTAAAATGATTGGCTAGAATCTAAAGTGTATCACAGCTCAGGAAAAAAAAGCACCGAAATAAAGCACCGAAACGTGCGCTGCTTTTCGGTCTGGTTACTACCGTTTATGTCAGAACCGGTGCCATCATGGCACCGGACACCGGTACCCATCCCTAATCTTAAGTTTAAGAAGTTTGTTTGGGACCCGGTGGCTTATATTGCCAACTGAGACTCAGCTCACCAAGTGAACCTGAAGAGGGGATGCAATGATTTTCTGTCTGTGAATTGTAAAATCTCTGCACCTGAAGTGTAACAAAATATGACGATTAAACTGTGAGTGTTAGGCTTTCAGGTTTGACGGAAACCTGATGCCAGTTCTTTTCTAAGCAGCTACATTAAGATTTAGAAAGGAACGTCTTTGAGAACTGACATCAAACTCTGTAGGCAAATACATAATTAAGCAGTGCAGGTATATGTATTAAATATTTAAAATGTTAGAAAACTTTAATAGTGTTACCAATAATGTTTTCTTTGTATTTTATTCATCTCTATTAAACAAGTTTCTGTGTTTTGGCCTGTTAGGCCAAGATTTCTTCTGGTGTACCACATGCTTCAATGTTAGGCCATCTCATCTTCTCCTTTACATGTGACATTAACATCATCTAGTAAACTCTGATAAAGTGTCAATAAAAGAATATTACAAATTCCATTACTTCCCTTTTTTCTTTCAACTGTATAATAAAGTAGAAGTTTTAAATGATCTTCTTATCTAATCTTTAAAATATTTCATGAGCTTCTCTGGATGACGACATCAGTTGAAAAGCTCAGGTTCTCTTTGGAATGAAAAAAGCAGAGAGATTTTCAGTCATTAACTTTCAATGATCTTTTTAAAAGTTACCTAAAAAAACATCAAAAGAATAAACAGATTTCTTATGTCATCTTTGTAGAACAAGTTTCTGCGAAGGATTGTCAGGATGGATTCAGTGAGAGTTCCTCAAGTGCATTCTTTACATGTTGTCCATCCAACCATTTTCCTCCACTTATGTGGGGCCGGATCACAGGGGCAGCAGCGTAAGCAGAGAAACCCAGACCTCCCTCTCCCTGGCCACCTCCTCCAGCTTGCCCAGCAGAACACCAAGGTGTTCCCAGGCCAGCCGACAGACCCAGCATTTCCTGAGTCTGTCCAGGGAACTCCTCCCGGTGGGACTGGAACACCTCACTCAGGAGAAATCCAGGAGGCATCCTTGTCAGATGCCCGAACCACCTTAACTGTCTCTTTTCGATGTGGAGGAGCAGCAGCTCTACTCTGTTGTTTTTCTGACAACAAATTGTGTTATTTTAAAAATCTGAATCTTTGGCAAGTTTGTTTATTATATGGGAGGTTTTTTTTAATTCCAGATTTTCCAGCAGCTCCACTTCAAAAACTTCAAAAACTGTTGAGAAGGTAATGGAAATTATTTCAGCCGTATATTAAACTGAAAAGAATACAAAAATAACAGCTTTTGGTTTTTAATTTTTTTCTAATAAACAAATAAATGTTAATTTTGAATTTGACGCCAGTAGTAATTTTTCAAACACTTAAGTAGGGCTATGCTTAGTGCAGTTTTTTTGTTTCATAATGAAGAACCAAATGGAGACATTAAAAGCATCAGAACAGACAAACACAAACTTACTAAATGAAGATGAGCTGGAATCAAATGTGCTGAACCGGCAGATTTTCATGAAACAAAATCAGAGACACAAAGAGATCAAAGTATAAACGTGACAGGTTTTTGTAATTTGAATTGCATATAGAGTTTAAATTATTATTTATTCAAGTCACTCGGTCTTCATTTTTAACAATATCCAAACGTTTTGGTGGCTGTATAATTGAGCTCCCACCTGAAAGTGAAGATGCTGCTACTAGTGTGTGAAGCAGGAGGAAGTGAGAGAAGTTCAAATCCAGATCAGAGAGGAGGAGGAGAGATTCAGGGAGGAACTGAGCTGTTACTGAACTAGAAGAGAGAGAAACCTCCACATTCAACAGAGTTCAACACAAACCATAAACTTTACCTTCATTCAACATGTTGTCTTTGGACTATTTTGCACTTTCTTTACTGATTCTCACCATTCTAACAGGTACGTTACAATCTGTGTGTTTAAAGAAACACATTTGAATTGTGATGATTTATAAAAGAATAAAACATGTTTCTGTTCCTTTAGGTGTCAGCTGTGAAGATCTCACTCCAACCAACAAAGAAGTGTTCAGTGTAGAAGGCAGCACTGCTACTCTGTCCTATAGATACTCCAGAGAAGCAGCTGGAAATTATTATTTCTTCTGGTATCGACAATATCCAGGAAAACCACCAGAGTTCCTGATCTCTCACTTTGGAACAGGAGAGAAAATATCAGATCCAGTCCCTGGAATAACTTTTAATGTGAGTGGAGACAAAACACTGATGACTCTTCAGATCTCCTCTGCTGCAGTGTCTGACTCTGCTGTGTACTACTGTGCTCTGCAGCCCACAGTGACAGGAAACAGCAAAACTCTGTACAAAAACCTTTGGAGCAAAGACAACAGAATACTCCACAACATCCACTAGAGGGAGCCACACACTGTTAAACCTCTGATTCTTGTGTCATTGGACTGATGACAAAGACAACAGAGAAATGAAGCAGTAAAGATCAGAGATAGAGACAGAGCTGCTGTGGAAGCACAGAACTATTTGATTGGCTGAGCTATTAAACTGTCCCCGCCCACTGAAGTTGAGCTCATCCAATGACATTATTTGTTGGTCATTGTGCTGCAGTGGAAGAACATTGTTCATGTGCTGTCTGTCTGGCTTTAATAACTCCAAAGACATGTTGCTGCACCTCTTTTTGCTTCTATCTCACATTATAGGTGAGTTTAAGAACAGGGATTAAAGTTTAGTTGAAGCTGCTGCATTAAGCAGATATACAGACTGCATTTCACTACTTTTCTTCTTTCTTTTTCCAGGACTAACAGCTGGAGACTCAATCACTCCTCAACAACCTGAAGTCACTAAAACAGAAGGACAATCTGTCAAACTCACATGTAGCTATGAGACAACATCAGAGTATGTACGCCTTTACTGGTACAGACATGATTCTGACCTTCAGGCTCCTCAGTTTATACTCTGGAAAGAAGCAAGAGCAGTGAGTGGTGAATATATTCCTGATAAACGATATGAATCAAAAACATCACGTACAACAACTAATCTGACCATAGCAGCCCTAACCCTGGCAGACACAGCTCTCTACTACTGTGCTCTACAAACACAGTGATACAAAGTGTAGAAGAGGCTGTACAAAAACCTGAACACAGATATCTGACTACTCTTCAAAGAGGAGGGAAGTGGTATTCAAAGCACAGCTTCATATCAGATGGATTCTGCTAATTCCTGTTTTATCAGAGTCACTGTGGTTACAGCTGCTAATGAAACACTGTGGGAGGATTCACATGAGCAGCAAATCCACATCAACCACAAACCAACTGCAGGAACGTTCAGACAGAAAGAAAAATATAACGATGAACTCTCAAATTAACTAGTTTTATTCAGTATTTTACTCTAAAGTCCACAGATATGTGCTGGGGTTTTTTTTCAAAACATAAATTACAAAAACTTTACATAAACAAGTTTTATGAATACAAGAAATCATAAAATGCTTGGAAACATTATAGGATTATGAAACAAATCAAATGGATTAAAATGTGTTGGTTTCTTTAGTGAAATTCTTTTCATATAAAATTAATGTTTCCTAAGATTTGTTTGTGTTGAGGTTTGGTTTTGGTGTTTGTAACATGCAGAGATATGAGAGGAGGAAGAGGCTGAAGGAGGAGGAAGAGGCTGAAGGAGGAGGAAGAGGCTGAAGGAGGAGCAACACTGTCACAGAGCAGAAAAGGACTCCCACTGTCAGATACATTCAATATGTGAAGCATACAGAACAGATAGTGTGTGGAAGATGCTGTCACTGCATTACTGGCTCATGTTTCCTTTGTTTGTGATCACACTAACAGGTCGGTTAAAGCAGGAAGAAGAAATGTCTTTAAAGGATCTGTTTGCTAGAAATCACTGGAACAGGCGCTCACAGTTTAACATCGTCTTTAACAACATTTATCTCTTCCTTTAGGTGTCAGCTGTGATCAACTCACTGCAGTCAAGGATGAAGAGTCCACTGTAGAAGGAAACACTCTCACTCTGTCCTACAGATTCTCTGGACAAGCTAATGTCAATGATTATTTCTTCTGGTATCGACAATATCCTGGAAACCCACCAGAGTTCCTGATCTCTCATTTGGCATCAGGAAACATATTGAAACAAGAATTTCCCACAGTGTCAGTTAAAGTGCATGACGATCAAAAACAAATGGATCTTCAGATCTCCTCTGCTGCAGTGTCTGACTCTGCTGTGTACTACTGTGCTCTGCAGCCCACAGTGACAGGAAACAGCAAAACTCTGTACAAAAACCTTTGGAGCAAAGACAACAGAATACTCCACAACATCCACTAGAGGGAGCCACACACTGTTGACTTCTCTGTTTTCTGCATTACTTGTGATGATTGTAGCATCCCCAATTGAAAAGATGATCTCAAACCTATTGAACAGCCATGTCTTCTCCTCTTCCTGAGCTTCACTGTGTCTTTTTTAGCTCTCCGAGGCTTACCCATAGAGGCGGCGGCTTAGCCTCGGTCTCTAAATGTAAATACAAAGTCCGACAGCTAACCTCTCCTTTCTACCTCAGCTACGAGGCTCAACTTTTGGAGATGACCGCCCCTCGAACTACTCTGTTTGTTCTGGTTTACCGGCCACCTAAATATAATAAGACTTTTATTCATTAATTTGCTGACCTTCTTAGTTCTGTTATTTTTAAATATGACTGTGTGATTATTATTGGTTATTTTAACATTCATATCTGCTGTAAGGACGATCCGTTAGCTAAAGACTTCCTTGCATTAACTGATTCTTTTAATCTTGCCCAGTGAGTCAACCAATCAACCCACACTAAGGGCCATACTCTCGATCTGTTTTTTCACATGGTTTGGACATTTGCATTAGGGATATAAGCAATGTTGGGATTTCCTGTTATCTTTGATGTTAATTTATGTAATTCTGAACTTCTGAACCATCCCATGGTTGATGACTTTGCCAGCACCTTTTTTTTTCACATGCTCCTCCATCCTCAATACTTTTGCCCCTATTAAAATGAAGCAACCTAGATCCTTTTCCCAATGTTGGCTAAATGATTCTACACGTGCCTTGCGACGTGCGTGCCGCAACGATGAGAGAAGAAGGAAGAAAGCGGCATGCCTCAAGGATCTGTCCTTGGTCCCCTGCTCTTCTCACTGTATATGCTTCCCTTAGGCGCAATCTTTGAGAAGTACAACATTGCACATCATTGTTATGCCAATGATATTCAGATCTATTTCGAATTAACTGATGATCCTGCCATGTCTTGTACCGTTTTCGTGAGCGTATGCACGAGGTCAAAGATTGGCTCTCTGGTAACTCTCTTATCTTAAATGACAGGAAAACCGAAATCATCGTGTTCGACAGTAATATCCCTTGCGGCCAACTCCGTGACGCCTTTGGTCCGACACTGTTTGTGACCTGTGTGATTTTGGATAGCTCATTTAAATTCGACAAACAAGTGTCTTCTGTTGTTAAATCCTGCTTCCACCAATTTCGTCTTATTAGCAAAGCCAGACATTATGTCCCGCATAGAGACCTGGAAAAGCTCATCCTCGCCTTCGTGACATCTAGGTTGGATTACTGCAACTCCCTTTTATTATTTTTTATTTGGCCTGAACTCTACTCTTCTCCATAGACTGCAAATTGTTCAGAATCCGGCGGCTCGTATCCTTACTGGTACGGTGTGTCTCCATTACCCCCGTCCTTGCTGACCTGCATTGTCTTCCCGTTAAGTACCCTATTTAATTCAAAATCCTGCTGCTCACCTTTAGAACTATTAAAAATAAAGCGCCAAATCACCTCATTGAACGACTTAGATCGGGGTGGCCAGCTCCAGGTCTCAACAGCCGGTGTCCTACAGGTTTTAGATCTCACCCTGGGTCTCCACACCTGAATCAAATGATTGGTTCATTACAAGGCCTCTGGAGAACTTCAAGACATGTTGAGGAGGTAATTTAGCCATTATATCAGCTGTGATGGATCAAGGACACATCTAAAACCTGCAGGACACTGGCTCTCGAGGCCCGGAGTTGGCCACCCCTGGCTTAGACCATACACCCCTGCTAGGGTACTAAGATCATCTTCCCAGTCATTTTGGTACAGCCGAGACTGCACGTTTGCCTTGGCTGCCATGAAATAAAATACGCTATAATACAATTGTCTTTGACTTTGCACAGCATATAACAGTGAACATTGCAAACCTTTGCACTGCCGACTAAGCGTGACAAACTTATCGTGGTGCGTTAGCACCCTCTGGTGGGTGAAAACCCTTACACTTACGGTCAGCTGCTTTATGCTCTGTGAAATAACAAATACACATGTACACAACAAAACTTTGATACCAACCTTGTTCCCGCATCAACCTGGCGCTAAGGAACCATTTGTGACACCTTAACTGCCATCTGTTTCCTGTTTCTTAACCGCTGAGAACGCCACATTCAAGCTCGCGCTGTTGCTGTATCGTTTATGTAAACTGACTTACGACACCGTGTAGGTCTATACCTTTTCAAAGTAAAAGCATCAACTGTTTCCAAGCTGAATAGTAAGCGCTTATGAACCAATTTTTAATAAAGTAAATATTAATAGGTTATTTACAGCGATAATTACACAGATTTAAATAAATAATTTCACAGAAACTTCATGTCAGTCAGTAAGTAAACACAGAAACAGTGACAGACAATCAGATTTATAGATTTATGTTAACTCCTAAATTAGATTGTTCAGATAAGGATCTACCAAGACTGTCCTTTCTCTTCACTTCTTCATTTTCTTCTTCTTCTTCTTCCTCAGTAAAGTACAGTATAATGAGTAAAGTATAATACCTTGATGCTTTTTTGCCTTGGTGAATAAAAATGTAAGTAAAAAACAATAAAATGAAATAGCTTGTTAAATTCATTGCAGCAAAATGAAGCAGTGTTAAGTGTTTCAGTGCAACTGATTATAAAGTGTAAATACAACGCATGTTTATCATCAGAAAACTCTTGTTCTCATAAAGAACTGCTATCAGGAAATTTCAGTGAGGTTTTATTACAGACACAGCTCAGCTGGAGGCAGAACAACAGAAGAACTCCAGAATAAACCAATTTCATCCATTATTTTACTCCAACCACAGAGCCAGCCTTCATGGTCATTCTCTTCATGTCTTGCAGGAATACAAGACATTATATCAGCAGGGGGAATAACACAGGGCTGTGAATGAGTCCTGTCACTGTGATCAGGCTCCTCCTTCTAATCCACCAACTTAGTGTTGATGAAGACTAAACAGAGAGATCACAGCTTCTTTATACTTGCTGTAGCTCACAGTTACTCTACACTGCAGATATGACGCCTCTGTTCATCTCAGTGCTGCTGGCTGCTATGTGCCTCGGTATGAACACAACTCTGTTTCTTTGATATCAACATTGACGTGATTCTTTAACAGCACACTGATACTGTTTGTTGGTGTTTTACAGAATGCAGAGCACAAAAAGACAACGTGCTGCAAGCAAAAGGAGAAGAGACTGCTGCTGCAGGAGGCACAGTAACACTTCACTGTCTCTATAACGTCAGCATTACAACAAATCATTATCTCTTCTGGTACAAACAGGATGGAAACAACAGCCCCAAATTCATCCTGAGTCGTGTTAGTGGGGATCAAGGAAACACAGCAGCCGAGTTCAAGGAGAGATTTTCCTCCACACTGGATTCCAGCATCAGATCAGCTCCTCTGAAGATCCAGAAGCTTCAGCTGTCTGACTCTGCTGTGTACTACTGTGCTCTGCAGCCCACAGTGACAGGAAACAGCAAAACTCTGTACAAAAACCTTTGGAGCAAAGACAACAGAATACTCCACAACATCCACTAGAGGGAGCCACACACTGTTAAACCTCTCTAGCTTATTAGAATACAGACTACATTCATTTTCATGGATTTACCAACAAAACATTGTTTCTTTACCTTTTTATAAATAAAAGCACATTAAATATAATAAGAATCATCTGAAGTCCCTCAAGAGAAGAAAAGTTCAGAAAGAAAAATACCCTCAGACCACAAATTACATTTTAAATGATTAATACACTACGAGATAAGATAAGATAACCTTTATTAGTCACACGTGGGAAATTTGTTTTGTTACAGCAGAAAGTGCAAAGTTACATCGCAAAATTTAGAAAAACTCTGGAATAACATAAAAATAAGATACTCTCTACACAATAGAATAGAATAAGATGAAATACTATATACAATCGAATAAAATAGAATAAAATAGAATACAAATACAAATGCTATATACAACTGAGTATAATACAACGATGCCAGAAAAGAGTATTGCACTTAGTGTTATTACACATGTGAGGATGTGAGTGTTGATCAGTTGGAGTCTTTGTTGTGGAGTCTGACAGCAGTGGGGAGAAAAGACCTGCGAAATCTCTCCGTCCCACACCGTGGGTGCCGCAGTCTCCCACTGAAGGAGCTGCTCAGTGCTGTCACAGTCTGCTGCATGGGGTGGGAGATGTTGTCCATCAGGGATGACAGCTTAGCCGCCGTTCTCCTGTCACTCACCACCTCCACTGGGTCCAGAGGGCATCCTAGAACAGAGCTGGCCCTCTGGATCAGCCTGTTCAGTCTCTTCCTGTCCCTGGCAGAGATGCTGCTGCCTCAGCAGACCACACCATAAAAGATGTCATAGAAGGTCTTCAGGAGTGGGTCCTTCACTCCAAACGACCTGAGTCTCCACAGCAGGTACAGCCTGCTCTGCCCTTTCCTGTAGAGGGCGTCTGAATTATGAGCAATGTTCCCTCTAAGCTGCACGTGTGCGCAATTGCTGGCTTGGTCTCTGCGGACAGAAAATCTGCGTTGCGCACAAAAAAAAATCTAACCTGAATTGAAATTAAAATTAAAACTTTAACAATTCTGTTTTGCAGTGTTAGTCAGTGAGTGACTGGCTGCTCCCGTATGGGATCAGAACGATGCCACCTTATCCCACAGTCCAGCCAATGATGCGATTCACATTCGTATATACGCAGCTAATCAACGTGGTTGACAGGCTATGACGCGTCCTTATCCGCCGACACCGGTGTTTTAGCGAGCAAAGCGGCTGATGTGGAGTGAAGCCACGTTAATGACAACGTGTACAACCATTGGAGATGTGAGCAGGACAGACGGAACAACTGACGGAAAAAGTGTGGACTTTATACCAGTTTTTAAATTGTGTTGATCGGCCACGTAAAACCAGAGTTATGATAAAATATCTGCAATGTTTGTTTTTCTTCCTGAATACTGTCGTTGTTTATATTTACTGCAGGAAGAAACGGTAAAAACGGCATTTTATAAGGAAAACGCTCGAAAGCCTGTGAGCAAAACCAACACCAAAAAAACCCCGCCCTTTCCCATTGATCGAAAAATGTACCATGTCGACCAATCAAAAAATGACGCAAGATTACTAATTACTAGTAATCAGATTACTTTTTTCAAGTAACGAGTAATATAAGGGATTACTATTGCAAAACAGGTAATTAGATTACTGTTACTTTCCCATAAACACACTGCGTTACTGCGTTACTAAAACCGTGATTTTTTTTGCGAGAGTGTCTCATGACAGTGACGTAAGCGAGTGCGACATTCGTGACAACAGCTGTGTGCAGATCAACAATGGATCATATATCGAGTGCGGGAGAGAGTATGAGCGTGCAGCGATTAAAGCGTGGAAGTACTGACCTTACTTTGAGTTTGATTTCATAAATCAAAATAAAGTGACAAAAACATTAGTGTCCGTTTTTCACTGCATGGGAAGAAAACGTCTTTTTACAGCGGAACCCCCCGCTAAACTTTACGAACAAGCACCGACAGTACGCTACGACGGGAATGGGAAATTTACAGACAAACTTGCGGATTCTTCCACTTCCACTTATTTTATGTGCTGGAATGTGCAGAAAATACGTTTAAATGTTAAACTAATTTCTTCCAGTCAGAGAATGTTGCATATAATTAAATTTTTACTTGATGCATAAAGTTAAAAGATTAAAACTAATAAAACAAGTTTTAAAAAGAGACTTTTCCATCTGATTACATTTTGTATGATGGATTATGTAGAAAAAGTAGAATTGGGCTGAAAGATCTATCGCTTTATCACCTCTTCAGGTTGTAAATCGTGTTTTTAAAAAGTAACTAAGTAACTAAGTAATTAATTACTTTTGAAAATAAGTCATCAGTAAAGTAACAGGATTACTTTTTTGGGGAAGTAATCAGTAATTAGTTACTGATTACTTTTTTCAAGTAACTTGACCAACACTGCTCACAATACAAGTCAGAGCTTTATATATATATAAAAGAAAGTTGTGTTTTAAAAATTGGAGTTCAAGTTATTTTTCCTTCCAATAGTGTTAACATGCTGCACAGGTCATGAACAAGATTTTTTTTTAAATTTTCATTGTAAGAGTGATAAAGCAGGTAATTAAAAGTAGTCTAACATAAATGCTGTAATCTGATTATTTTAATAAACATCGAGGCTGGCGTGACCACAGTGCACACGTCTGCTGTTGCTCACAGTGGTCCAAGGGACGCTCAGGGAGTTTGTGTGTTCGCTCAGACACATGAAACATTAGAGGAAACACTGATTATGAGTCCAGTCCAGTTTATTGTTCGGATGAATATCAAGGTTCCTGTAGCTGTCCACAGCCTCAATGTCCCAACCTTGAATGTTTAGTGGTTGCAGTCGAGGATAAGGAACCATCTCCGTTTCAACCTGAGATGCAGACAAAGCAGAGTTGTTCCTAAGAGCCTGCGCCTTGGATCCACTGTCAGGGGATACAGAGCGGACTTGATTCTACGGAGAGCACAAAATCAGCTTCTAAGTGAAAGGATAAGACAGGTCCATTTCACTATAGATCCCTCCAGAGCAAGATTAGCCAGACTCTGCAGGAACTGGAAACCCTTCTACCCTCTCCAATTTTAGAAGAGGTTTACAAGTTTGTGGACAAGGCTCAGCAGGCCCAACACTCTAAAGGAAAAGAAAGACAACGCAGGAAATTCCACACCTTGCCTTCAAAAACACACACTCCTCAGTCTGAATCCACACAACTCAGAGAAGAACACACACCTGAGGACAGAATCCTTAGACTACGATGACCTGGATGACTGAGAACCTTCACAGACAGTCGAGGATGTTTGTGCCTGCAGAAGTGTACCACCAGCTCCTTGGTTTTACTAGTGTTGATCTGGAACGTGCCAAAACTGTTGAAATTTGTCAGACATGCTCTCCATCAATATGAGAAAGCAGCCCTGTTATTGACACATGACTTCTTCCTTTCATTTAATCTGATATTGTAACAGAACCTGAAAGGCACACAGGGAGACACGGCCAAAGCCAACCATCCACAACTAATGGAAATGATCAGTGGGAACCAGCAACAAATAAATTCATCCAGTTGTTGATGTTTTTTTGAGGATATAGACATCGAAACTGAGGTGATCTAGAAGTACATTTTTCTATTCAGTAATACATAAATGAAAACAATAAAAGTTGTTTTCTTTGTGATGCTTTAGGCAGTAAGAACTATATTTCATGTATTTACTTGAAATAGTTGCTCTATTATTGTAGGGTCTACCTTACAATGTGCTGTATAAAAAAATGAATTGACCTGAATTCCATCTCTAGTTCATTTAAGTACACAGTTTGGGTGAGGTTGGGATACAGCGACTAAACCATTTGTATAGATCTTCACATATCCTCTGCCAGAAGCTGTGGACAGGCATTCAAGAACAAAAAGCATGGATATAGTTCTCAATGGTATTGCCTTTGCAGTGGGTGCATGTTTGAGTCTACAAGAACCATTTGTCTGTCCTGTATAGTGTCGTCTGTGGAGAGTTTTTGTATTATATGAGTCGTAAGATGGGGCTTTTAGTACTTTTGAAGGTATGTAAGTATATTTGTGTCCAGAAGTATTGATCTGGATTCATGGAATGGTCCACAATCACCAATATTTAACTTCTACATTTTCAATAACAATTTGGGAATAAAGAAATTAAAATAAATTAAAATTATGTTAGCCAGATGGGTATTTCTAAATTCAGTTGATTGAGATTAAAAGTGGCGAGTGTTGGTGTGGTTCAGTGGGTGAATGTGAGGCCGTGCTGGACATGGACGTGCCTGAAGGCTCACAGGCAGCTTGGCAGATGGCTGGAATTCCGGGACCACACTGTTCCAAAAAATAGTAACGTCAAAGTATCTCACTGTATATTTTACAGTTTTGTCTTTCTAGAATATCATTAAATTTACATAAGCAGACTGTGATTTTACATGTCAAAGGTAAAATAACATAACATCACTGTAAATATAGTAAAACACAATTTACTTTTTTAAAATATATTTTTAGTACATATGCATGTTTAGATTGTAAAAATACATCCAGAAATGTATCATAACTTCACAAATATTTCTCTGTTATGTGAGAGAATGATCTGTTAAATCCAAATGTAATACTATGGAAAAATATATAAAATGATCGAAAATCAATGAGTATAATCAATAATTAAACAGTATTTGAATTATAATTGTGCTGAAAATTTCATGTCATCTAGGTCTGATTCAATAATTCAGAGGTAACAAGTGAAAATATAATTAATAGGAATAAAAACTTAAAAAAAAACATTGCACGGCCACGCTGTGCTAATTATATATTTAGAAAAAGAAATGTAGAGGCAGGAATTGCAATTAATATAAATCTCAAAGTATTCCCAACATTCCTGAACAGAAATAGGCCTCTGCACCTGGGGTGAGGGTGTGGCCATGACAACAATGTGACATGCCATTGGATGTTGGGACACATAATAACATGACGCTAAGCATCGGCCAATGAACGTGAACTAACAACCACAAGGTCGCGGGTATGGCTGCACTGTAGGAAAACATCCTAATATAAAAGTATTGTACTGCATTTCACAGTTTTGTTCTGTTCTTCTAAAATATCACTAAAGTTACGTAAATAGACTGATTTCACATTTCAAATGTAAATTAACATTAAATCACTGTAATGCAATAAAACATAATTTTCATGATTATTAAATGTATCTGTCTGTACATATGCATATTTAGATTGTTAAAATACATTCACAAATGTATCAGGATTTCACAAATATCTGTCCGTTATTTGAAAGATTGAACTGTTGAATTCAAATGTGATGCTATGGAAAAGTATATAACATGATTCCTATAAGCTTGTGTTACATCACATAAGTATTATAATTGTTGCTATTTAGGGCGATCGTGGCTCAAGAGTTGGCAGTTCGCCTTGTGATCAGAAAGTTGCCGATTCGAGCTTCGGTATTGTGTCCGTGGTCAAGACTCTTCACCTACTGGTGATGGCCAGAGGGGCCAATGGTGCAATATGGCAGCCTCGCCTCTGTCAGTCTGTCCCAGGGCATGCGATGCATTATTTTTTAAACCAACTGTTAACTGTATATTTCTGAACATTTACATATTATGATTCATATTGCCACATTCATTGACCTTGTTTATAGGTAATTTCATTGTTTGATCACGTTAAAAAGTTCCTAATTTAATGTCTAAAAGCACTTGGAAAAGGCAGAACCCCATGTGAAATTAGCGCAACAAACTGTATTGTCATTACTGGAAATAACCGTATTTTTATGAGGAAGTTATTTTCTGTTATTTTACGGTGGTATTTTGGCGCCCCAGCTGCCAGAATATTGTGCTTTTTACAGTGTAGCTAACATTAGTTGGAAGGAACACTGAAATACTGGAAGAGGTCACAGTTTCAGGCTGTTTGTGTCCTGCTTCACTGTCTTCATGGGACTGCCAGTGTCAAAGTTTGAACTAATAGATCGTTTTCTTACATATTTTTAAGATGTTTTTTTTAACAGTGCAGACGAGGCATGACGAGACGAGACAGGAGGGCCCGCTGACCTCTGGCAGAGATGGCGCAGGACCGGACAGCGTGCTGACCACTGGTGGAGATACAGCTTGACCAGATGGCAGCGTGGCAGTTGCCAGTTCAGCTAGTGGTGGCATGGCAGCCATGGTTGGTTGAGATGGTGTTTGAGTTTGCAGTTGAGAGTGGAGTGGCTCTCCTGAGCCCCCAGCGGAATCAGACGGCTGCACACCAGTTTTATTTAATATCATCTATCGTCCACCTGGGCCTTACACAGAGTTTCTCTCTGATTTCTCAGACTTTTTATCTGATTTAGTGCTGAGCTCAGATAAAATAATTATTGTGGGTGATTTTAACATCCATGTAGATGCTAAAAATGACAGCCTGAACATGGCATTTAATCTGTTGTTAGACTCAATTGGCTTCTCTCAAAACCCACCCACCACTTTAATCACACTAGATCTTGTTTTAACATATGGCATAGAAACTGAACATTTAACAAATGAGTTTTTAAACTAGCAGAGATGTAGGATAAGTATAAAAAAGTGTGGACAAAGTATTTACAGCATGAATCATCTGTGGACTGAAGCAGCACAGAGCTGAAACATGAGCTCCCACCTGAAAGTGAAGATGCTGCTACTAGTGTGTAAAGCAGGAGGAAGTGAGAGAAGTTCAAATCCAGATCAGAGAGGAGGAGGAGAGATTCAGGGAGGAGCTGAGCTGTTACTGAACTAGAAGAGAGAGAAACCTCCACATTCAACAGAGTTCAACACAAACCATAAACTTTACCTTCATTCAACATGTTGTCTTTGGACTATTTTGCACTTTCTTTACTGATTCTCACCATTCTAACAGGTACGTTACAATCTGTGTGTTTAAAGAAACACATTTGAATTGTGATGATTTATAAAAGAATAAAACATGTTTCTGTTCCTTTAGGTGTCAGCTGTGAAGATCTCACTCCAACCAACAAAGAAGTGTTCAGTGTAGAAGGCAGCACTGCTACTCTGTCCTACAGATACTCCAAAGCTGCAGTTTATGGTGATTATTTCTTCTGGTATCGACAATATCCAGGAAAACCACCAGAGTTCCTGATCTCTCACTCAGGGACAGGGGAGAAAATATTAAATCCAGTCACAGGACTAAATGTAAAAGCAGTTGATAATAACAGACAAATGGATCTTCAGATCTCCTCTGCTGCAGCGACAGACTCTGCTGTGTACTACTGTGCTCTGCAGCCCACAGTGACAGGAAACAGCAAAACTCTGTACAAAAACCTTTGGAGCAAAGACAACAGAATACTCCACAACATCCACTAGAGGGAGCCACACACTGTTAAACCTCTGATTCTTGTGTCATTGGACTGATGACAAAGACAACAGAGAAATGAAGCAGTAAAGATCAGAGACAGAGACAGAGCTGCTGTGGAAGCACAAAACTATTTGATTGGCTGAGCTATTAAACTGGCCCCGCCCACTGAAGTTGAGCTCATCCAATGACATTATTTGTTGGTCATTGTGCTGCAGTGGAAGAACATTGTTCATGTGCTGTCTGTCTGGCTTTAATAACTCCAAAGACATGTTGCTGCACCTCTTTTTGCTTCTATCTCACATTATAGGTGAGTTTAAGAACAGGGATTAAAGTTTAGTTGAAGCTGCTGCATTAAGCAGATATACAGACTGCATTTCACTACTTTTCTTCTTTCTTTTTCCAGGACTAACAGCTGGAGACTCAATCACTCCTCAACAACCTGAAGTCACTGAAACAGAAGGAAAATCTGTCAAACTCACATGTAGCTATGAGACGAGTGATGATACTCCTTGGCTTTATTGGTACAGACATGATTCTGACCTTCAGGCTCCTCAGTTTATACTCTGGAAAGGAGCAAAACGCAGCACAAGTGATTATATTCCCAATAATCGATATGGATCCCAAACATCACCTACAACAACTAATCTGACCATAGCAGCCCTAACCCTGGCAGACACAGCTCTCTACTACTGTGCTCTACAAACACAGTGATACAAAGTGTAGAAGAGGCTGTACAAAAACCTGAACACAGATATCTGACTACTCTTCAAAGAGGAGGGAAGTGGTATTCAAAGCACAGCTTCATATCAGATGGATTCTGCTAATTCCTGTTTTATCAGAGTCACTGTGGTTACAGCTGCTAATGAAACACTGTGGGAGGATTCACATGAGCAGCAAATCCACATCAACCACAAACCAACTGCAGGAACGTTCAGACACAATAAAAACTGTCAAACATCAAAAGCTGCTCATTTACACTATTTTATATTTAGTGGATGAGGACATGCAGAAATGCAGCAGAAGCAAAATAAACAGAGTAACAGAGGTTTATCTCTTTAAGGTAAAATCTCTCACATGAAGCTAAAAGTCCAACCAGGAAGACCATCTCATGCTTGTTCCATTTATTCTCTCTGAACTCATCACATCAGATGATGATGCTCTCCTTCAGATTTGGTGAAAACATCAATGTCCTGCTCTCATTTCTCAAAGTCTCCCCCTCTCTGCTGTTCTTAGTTTTCATTTCAGTGTCAGATGGATGCAGCCCTCCTCCCCCCCACACATTTCATCAGGACCAGAGTCTGTGGGTCCTTCCACTGAGTTCTTCAGCAGTCCTGCTCCACCACCAGGCTCCCTCTGATCTAAACACTGAGGACCGCTCACACATTTCTGCAGCAGCAGGGAGAGTTTCCAGTCAGCAGAGTTCATGAGTTCACATATTTTCTTTCACAGGAACTGCAGCAACATTTCAACATCACATCCTCTTTAGATTTTATAATTTTACAGAGATTATAAAAGACAAAAGTATGACTTTGGACGCAGGATTCCACAATAGCAAACTTATATCTGATGAACCAGCAAAGACAGACTCGACATAGCTGCTGTAAACCAAGAAGAAAACACATGGAGGAAACCTGACAGCATTACTGTATATGTGTGAAACCAACAAGGCAAAACAAGCACAGAGTAAATATCAAATTTATCAGGAAGTGGGGACAAGGAAAGCACTAGAAATGAAGAGGATTAGGTAGACGGGGAAGCATCAGAAACATGAGGAAATAGTAAAGAGAAGAAAAACAGGAGAAGCTGTGAATGTGACAACCTGTGAGATTTGAACTAAAGACATGCTGGAACAGTGGGGACGAGATTTTCTCACCTTATTGTTTTGTACAAGAATATTTAAGGCATTCACACAGCTCAGTTAGATGTGGTCAATATAATGTGACTGGTACATGGTCAATGAACCTGATGGAGGAAATCAGAGATGACCCGGAGCCTGCGAGCAGAACCAGGTCCTGCATTTTTAGCTCCTGAGCTTGATACAAGCAGCAGAAATTAACAGTTGGTCTTCTTTCTTTTAAATTCATAATCTTTTGACAAACAAACATTTGTGTTAGTTGAAATTTGGCGGCTCAAACTGGTGCTGCTCGAAAGCTAACTCTTGGTCTGGTTTATGTCCCGAGTCTAACACACTGATCATGAGGAAGTTTTGGATTTTTAATGAAGGGTTTTCCCCTGACGCTGCTTCTTCAGGAAATCATCTGATCTACACTTATTATCTGTCCTAATGCAACATTTACCTGCAGGCCAGGTTTGACGCAGCATTGCTGAGCGGCCTCATTCTTCTGCTGGGAGTCAAAAAGAAAACGATCTATTAGTTCAAACTTTGACCCTGGCAGTCCCATGAAGACAGTGAAGCAGGACACAAACAGCCTGAAACTGTGACCTCTTCCAGTATTTCAGTGTTCCTTCCAACTAATGTTAGCTACACTGTCAAAAGCACAAAGCTTCCATCCAACAACCAAACACAAGCCCAGGTTTGGTGCAAAAGTGCAAATAGCCAGAACCCGTTCCAGGGATGCAACTCTCCTGTCCACCAGCAAAAATCCCAACATAAAGGCATCAAGCTGGGGGAAACAGATGTATCCACCCTGGTTATCGCCAGGGCCTCCAACTTTGGCTGCCACCTAACCCACACTCTCTGTGGAGCCCCTCCCCTGGGCCTGGTCCAGCTTAGAGCCTCAGAAACCCCATCCCACGTACCCAGACATGGTCCACTGGTCAATGCAGCATGGATGTCTTCTGATTCATTCTTAGTCTTACCCCTCTCTCAGGACCAGTGTGCATATAGGGACCCTGCCAGGGGCAAATTACCATTGAAAACAGAGCTCCTGGTATCATTTGGCACCATATCCCTCCACCATGATAAGGTGGAGATTCGTGGAGGAACATTACATCAAGTAGTTCCTGAATTATCTCTAAACATGTCCATGAGTTAATCGGTGAAGAAGCAAACGTATCACCTGTGTAAAGGAAAGCGAGCCTCATTCCTGTGTTTGTTCTGGCATATTGTGAAACCAGTTCGGTGAGTTTCTTTTCAGGAAACTGGAAACCTCCCAAACAGCCAAAGCAAAACCAGTTTGGTCCAAAGAACTCAGCCTTCACGTTATCATGAAGAAGAACAATTCTAACTAGATTCCAGCTCAGTATAAAAAAGCATCCAGTCAGTCAGCAGGTGTTTCCAGTGCAGGTACAGTTGAGTCCTTCTTTTCTGAGCAGTCTGAGCTCTTTAATCAGAGGACAACCAGGACTCAGCATCTCTGCTGTAAGTCTCTGATTCTTCATTTCTCATTTGTCTTAGCAGCAGCAGCAGATGTTGTTTCTGTTTTACTTTGAAGAAGGTTTTTCTTTCATCTGTCACATCAGAGATGGAGGATGTTGCAAAGAAAGAAGACATGAGAGGAACATGATTATTTTGTTTTCTTATTGTGAAACATCTTGGGACAGAAATGACATTATTCAGATTTTATGTCAGTGAAAGTGTTAAGTTTGCAGTACTGTGGTAAAGCTGAGAGGGGTAAACTTGGACTGGTGAAGAGTAGCTGAGCTGTTTGCATACATTTAATCAGAGATTGTTTAACTGTAAGGTGCTGTTTGAGTTAATTCACCAAATTCTAGGTTTTTTGGGTTTTCGTAGTGGCTGGAAGCTGGAAATATGTAACATCTGAATTCGGTCGGCTAAATCCACAAAGAGCAGCTTCAGCTGATCACAACCTGGATACAAAGAAAACCTGAGTGGAGCTTCCAGTACAGGGTCTCATTTCCAAGTCGCCCACGCTGCCCCACTGCACCTGGGCTTAGAGTTTCCCCACCTGCCAAATCTCACTTTGATGCCTGATTAGGATCCCGTGTATCTACATTCAATAGTCTTCAGGTTTATTAGGCTCAAGTCTTATTATCTATTAATCAGTATCAGCAATACATTTTCTCATTAATATTTTTAAAAATCAGTCCTGAATAATCCACAAGAAGCAGAGATGATGTGATGCACAGTGAAAATCCCAAGAGCTGATGTGATGTGACACATTCTGTCCCTCCAGCTCAACATGTCCTCTGATTTCTTTCTAGGTCAGAGATGGAGACGTGGACAGACAGACAGGGTAAAAAAGTATGTTACTGTATGATTCATATGAGATATGTTGATTGTTTGATCTTAGCCTCTTGTAGTAACTTCCAAACCAATAATAATAATAATTACTGCAAATGACTGCATAAAAAAATCAGCTTGTGTTAAAATAATCTGAAGAGTTTCTGTTTGGTCTCTCAGATTTACCCAGTGACTCAACAATCACAGTCAAATCGCATCGCCCTGCTGATCAACATTGAAACGTTTAATACAAGTTTATACAAATGTAGAGCTGCGAAAGATGAGAAAGTCATGCAAAGTCTACTTCAAACTCTTGGATATGAGGTAGTGAGATGTGGGGACATCACTGCAAAGGTAACTTTTAAAAGCAGAAAAGGTTTCTTCACTTGCACCCAGTTTTACAAACTGGTTAAATGATCCAGTGACGGATTTCTTCTCACAGATGATCGATAAACCTCTGAAAGAATTTTCTGAACACCCAAAACTGGCCCTCACAGACAGTGTGTTTGTGACTTTGGTGTGTTATGGAGGCACGGGAACTGAGGAGTTTGAAATTGACCAAATCTTTCAGCACTTAAACTCAAAGAACTGTCCTGCACTGAAGGACAAACCAAAGATCGTCATTATTCACGCCTGCAGAGGAGGTGATTCTCATCTGTCCTCACACACCCAACAAACAGCATGAATGAATCTTCAATGAATTTACTGTTAATATTTGTTCATTTGAAAAGGTAAAAGATCGACACGTTTCAGTAAGTCTGTGTGTTTGTTTCAGTGGGGAAGGAATCGGTGGATTTACTTGATAGGACACAATTTGTGCCCACAGACGACATCGAATCTCTGTCAGTGAACTCTGTCAAAGGTCCTCGGACACACAATGAAAAGGATTTCATCATTTTTCATTCCAGCACCACTTGTAAGTGCACCACCCTCCAATAAGTAACATTTAGAACAATCAAACACCGCCTAACTACAGATATGATCTGGTTCTGTTTGCTTGCAGACACAGGTTCATACACTCATGAAACATACGGTTCTGCCTTCATCCAACACATCTGTGAGGCTGTCAAAAAGCACTGCCTTAGAGATGACATTGAGGAAATATTCAGAACGGTAAGTTTGGCAAGTGGAATATATGGAATACACAAATACATATCTATCTATCTATCTATCTATCTATCTATCTATCTATCTATCTATCTATCTATCTATCTATCTATCTATCTATCTATCTATCTATCTATCTATCTATCTATCTATCTATCTATCTATCTATCTATCTATCTATCTATCTATCTATCTATCTATCTATCTATCTATCTATCTATCTATCTATCTATCTGTGTGTGGAATCATGTTAAGTGCAGTCTAACCAACAGGTCATGCAAAGCTTTGAAGAATTCCCATCTGAGCAGATGCCAACCAAAGAGAGAGACACTCTGACAAAGCGCTTCTACGTGTTTCAAAGTGAGTGTTACAGGTTTTTGATGTGACTTTAAGATATTGTGTTGTTTTGGGATGACAGGACACATGAGACTGCATGAAATGTTCAGTCTGGTTTATTCACATCGATGAGCGACTGATGGAACTAAAGAGCAATGATGATGATGATGATGAACAAAACAGAAAAGCATCCCACAACATTACAGTTTTTCTCAGTCGCTTTGGTGCGTTTCTCAGATCAGAATTGAAATTCTCATAACTATTAGTTCAACCTCCACAACACTCAGTCATTTGTGCACATCATAGTAGCAATTTCTCCTCTCTCTGAACAAACTGCAAATGATTTTGGACATGAATCAGTTGCTTCCATACATTTCCCTGCTGCTTTCTGACATTTCCATTTGCTTATGTCATGTCAGTCAAAAGTAATCATACCTATGGATGCTGAATAGTCGTTCCCAATAAAACTAATAGTCATACATCCATTGCTTGAGTCATCACACACAAAATTGTTGAACTAGTTATCACATGCCAAATATTGGCCATCTGTCAAGCAAATCCTATACCTTTCTGTATCATTGTTCCTGGAAATGTCTCCGAAATTGAACAATTGATCTCGGGTGAATTACAGCTGTCACTCATGAGGAGGCGTGTGAAAGTTTAGTTGTAACCAATGACAAACAACTTGTTCACTGTCAATTATGGATGAATCCTGTGAATCCCCAATTGGCAAGCATATATAAACTGCGCAGGAGCTAGTGTGTACCATTTCTACACTTCTGTGACACAAAATGGAAGATCAGCACCGTGGAAGAGGGGTGAAGATGCGGGGAGGAAGGGGAAGGGGAAGAGGGAGAAGAGGCAGATATAGGCGGATTCCCAATGAAATAAGGGCTACAATTGTGGACCATGTTGTCAATCACAGCCTCACCATGGAGGAGGCTGGTCGAAGGGTGCAACCCAATATTGGAAGAACTACTGTCAGTTCAATCATTCAAACATTCCGTAGGAAAACAGGTATGCAAACAGTAATACACTGTACTGTACTGTGCCATCTCAGACACATCACATGTTACTGTACTGTATTTGCAATTTCACAAAAAGTTCACTCTGCACCACATAGGATTGTAAGACAACCTCGCGGAGGCGGAAGAGGGCCCCTTTTTACCCCACAGCAAGAAGAAGCCATTTGTGCAATGGTCATTGCAAACAATGCAATAAAGCTGAGAGAAATACAAAGCGCTGTCATAGAGAATTACACGGTATTTGGCAATATTGAATCTGTTCCAATTTCAACAATTGACAGAGTACTCAAGACAAATGAAATCCACATGAGCAAATGGCCCTGCTAGCAGCCATGGATGCAGCATGTGACGACATCACAGCAGGGTCCTGCAGAGGATGGATTCGCCACTCCAGGAGATACTTTCCTCGCTGCATTGCGAGGGATAACATCTGTTGTGATGTAGATGAAAATATGTGGCCAGACAGACAGGAACGTCTGGATGTGCCAGAATGATTTACTGTACTGTTACATGTGCTGTTTATTGTTCACATTAGTGCACAGCTCTACCAAATGGGTGATTTTATGTTTACATGTATTCTACAGTGAACAGGTGACTGTAGCATATTTTTCTTTTGCACACTTCTGTAGGATTACAAACACTTCTACACAATGGAAATGTGAAACGTACGTATTCAGTGTCTCAGTTACTCCCAAGACTCCCATAACATCTACAGTGACTTTACTGCACATTTCAGATGGCTGTACAGGTAGGCCATAGTGCTGTCGTCAGCATTTTCAGGTGTCACCAATTGTTTTTGCAATGGGAAACACTGAAATTATAAACTGTCATAGTGGAAACATGACAATGCCATTTGACTATCTTGTTCATAAAGATGGTGTCAAGACTTTTCATTTTGATGGCACTGACAGTTTCATTGACATGGATACTTGCTTTTGAGGTATGGATAATCAATTCTGTGCATGTGACGTGCTTTTGCAGGCTATCCACTAGGTTTTGCAGTTTGCACTAATTGTTTTGGGAAATGCACTAACTGCTGTGCAAATGTTAATGGTGTTCTGAGGAACGCACCAAAGCGACTGAGAAAAACTGTAATTTCCCCGTGGACAGTTCTGTGTGGCATCAGTCCATATGAGAGTCCTCATGATCCCACAGGGCTTCAATATTGAGGTCCAGGCTCTGAGGAAGCCGGTGCATGGCTCACAGTGTTTCATTGTGTTTGTGTTTCATTGTGTTTGTGAAGTTCACCTGATCGACACACCAGCTGTCAACAACTGTACCATCCGTGCTCCAGTTATGTTGAGTCTTCCCAGGCACCTCAACCCCTACTCACATCTTGCGTCTCAATGGGTCACATGATAGAGTGAGGCAAGGTTTCACCATAGTTTCATCCAAAAGCTCTGCTGATAATGACCCACACCTTTTTTTATAACTTGGATCTTGTGATGAGGCACATGATCAATAGTGTGCCAATGATCCTCTTAAGTGGACAACTCCCACTAGAGTTTAAACACCAAAGGAGAAACCTCTTCAAAAAGCTTCATGAGGTCCAGTCGCCGTCTTCCAAAGCTGCTTAGATCGAATAAACGGTAAATGGACTGGTTCTTATTTAACTCAACACAACGTGCCTCATTCACCTTTTCTATATAAGAGCTTTCTATCTAACATGCACACATATTTATATTCTGATGGATGCGTCGAATCCATCAATCTTCTTCAGTAGTTTATGTAGACTAAAAATGACCATGACAAGCAGAGGACGAATGTCAGCACATCAAAGTCTCTTGGTGGCTTTACTGCTTTCACTCAACTGATATATGAGGAAAAAACACTTTGACTTCCTACTTTTGTTCTGTTTCATTCAAAAAAACAAAACATGTAGGTGTTGTGAAAATTGTAATATTTGATTTTAAAAGAGCAATTCTGATTCAAGATGCACCTGAAGAAGTGAAGCAGTGGTCTGCAGGAAAGGAGTCTCTAAACAGGTATGAACAGATCCCTTCACTCAGCCTGTTTGTTTTATGCAGATGTAAGAGCTACATGAAGTCTTCCCTCTGTGACAGTATGAGTGATGATGTCCATGTTAGCATGTTGCCAACGACTGTGCTGGTTTCACCCCTCCTCTCCCTGCAGGGTGGAGCCTGATGGCGTCCGACGGGTGAGCTCGGATCTGAAGAAGTGTACGTTTGATTTTATGATGATTCTTGGAAACAAATCCAACCGTCTTTAAACTACTGTGTCGCTCATTCATATCTCTGATATCAGGAGTCACCATCAAAGAGCCGATCAACGAATAGATGATCGATCAATAACTGCAGCTGGATTTATTTGTTCTCTCTATCAGATTCCTATCAACTCACAATCGACCCAAACACAGTATACAAATGGATCCAGCTGTCTGACAGCAACAGAGAGGTGATGCGTTTGAATGCACAGCAGCCATATCCTGATCATCCAGAGAGATTTGACCGCCCTCAGCTGCTGTGCACAGACGGGCTGACTGGTCCTTGTTACTGGGAGGTTGAGTGGAGTGGATATGTTTCTATAGCAGTGAGCTACAAAGGAATCAAACGGAGAGGACACAGTGATGACTGCTTGTTTGGACTGAACAGTCAGTCCTGGAGCCTGGACTGCTCTTACTCTTACTCTGTCTTGCACAATAACACAGAAACCTTCATCCCCAAAGACGTTGTCTCCAACAGAGTAGCAGTGTATGTGGACCATCCTGCCGGCACGCTGTCCTTCTACAATATCTTCTTGGACTCTCTGATCCACCTCCACACCTTCAACACCACATTCACTGAACCTCTGTATCCTGGATTTGGAGTCTGGTCTCATAATTCTTCAGTGAGAATAATGAAGCCGGTCCATGTGCACTGCTCTCCTCCAACAGAGTAGCAGTGTATGTGGACCGTCCTGCCGGCACAGCAAACAACCTCTATCCTGGATTTGAAGCTTGGTTTCATAATTCTTCAGTCAGTCTGTGCTTAGTTCAGTATAAAACTCTGAGAAGCACTGCTAAATAGACCTTTCAGTCTGCATCTTGCACTCAAAAACACTTTCAGATTCATGGATTCAATGATTTAATGTTTTAAACTCCTCTAAATGATTCCTTCTTAATTTCAATCCGTTGAAGATTGAAGCTTCCAGCAACCGTAGAGTGTGAGCCAGGGTCCAAGCTGGACAGGTCACCAATCTGAGACAGGGCTGACATTAACTTCATTCCACTAACTGCATGTCTTTGGACTGTGAGAGGAAGCTGGAGCACCCAGAGAGAATCCAAACAAACAAGCTGAGAACATACAAACTCCACACATGAAGGTGAAGCTGGACTCGGGACTTTGTTGCTGTGAGGTGACGGTGCTGACCTCTGCACCAAAGCTCTTCTGACATGGGGCTGAGAAAATATTTTGCACTGCTGATCAGAAAGAGAAATTCCTGCTTGAACAATGTTCTTTGTGTGATAGAGACTAAATATATATTGATCTTCAGTTTTCTTTACTGATGTGCTTTGTGTGAAGTGTGTTTCTTCTGCTTCGAGTATTTTAAAGTCACTGATACAACAACCACGTTTTTCCTCACCTGGAGACTTTCAATGAGAGCTTTAGATGAGAAATTCATCATGATGTTTAAATTGAATTCAACTTTATTTACACAGCACCAAATCACAACAACAGCCGCCTCAAGGTGCTTTATATTGTAAGGTCGACCCTACAATAATACACGCAGAGAGAAACCCAGCAATCATATGAAGTCCAGATATGTAATAGTCATTAACATGATCAGAGCCACGAGTGGTTTTAATCTCAGGAAGTTTATACAACAACTTGTAGCACCAACTGTAGTTAAATGAGGCTGCACAACATGAAATGCAGACTACAGAATTTCACTTTAATAATACTGAATGAGAGGAGCAGCAGCTAAGTCGTCTACATAAACCTGGAACAGTGTTTATTGATAGGCTGCGGACACTGCGCTGGTTGCCTGGGGTCAGGAAACTCTCAGGGTTTGCCTGCTCTCGTTGTGCCTAACTGAGCTAGTCTGGGTAAACAGGCACAACATTCACTGGCTTCATCTGGACTGAACCACGGGGAGAACCGGTGACAAGAACACTCTTCCTCCTGGAAGAGGGAGCATGGCTCCTCATCCTCCCACCACAACCACACCAATGATGAAGCTGGTTCATTCATGGAACTGTCTGGAATGCCGAATAACAGGAGCTCTTACAAGCTGGGCACCAGCGTCACAGCTTGAATGCTGGGTGGCAGCGGTGATGGTGGTGACCTGGGTGACCGGTGCAATAAGACTGCTGACTAAGAAGGCAGCAACAGACGAACTCCAGAAAACTCATCTCCAGTCAACCAGGGAACACATGATGGTAGGTCAACATAGACTGACACAGACACTGAGGAATAAACAGCACTATTTAAACACCCGAGGGTCAGAGGCATCAGGAGAAACAAGAGTGTAACAAGACGCAGGTGAGGATCATCAGAAGCAATGAGACAGAAGGTAAAACTAGACCAGCAACCGTCAGGACGTCAGAACCTTTAACTAGGGGAGCTGACACGAGAGGACACGATCGGAAAGGGAACAAATTAAACTCTGAACCAGGTGAACAACATTACTGCAAATACTTTGTGTTACAAATATTTTTCAGAGTCACCTATTTTAATGCAGCCCTTCACTCTGACAGTGTAATTTCACAGGATTAACTAATTTATTTGGATCACGTTTGAAATGTCATGATTTTTGCTGTAGATTAACAGATGGGAGCATTCAGACCACTGCAGTAGCAACAACCAGTTCAGTCAGCGCTACTTTCTCCTGAGATGAAGCCAAAATGTTCCTTTCTTTCTTTCCGTGTTTAGAAGCATCTGGACCTGCTCGTCATCACTCGTGTCCACTTCTTACACTTACAGTGCATTTTTGAGGAACACCTTTACTGTGTATATATCACGGTTATTATAGTGAACTAATATAATCTGCATGTGAAAAGCCTTTTGGTTAACTAAAACAAAAATAAAAACTAGACCTGAAATTATTTTGTGAACTTGGAAAAAAGAAAAGAAAGATTAACGGTGGAAATCCCCGTAGTTTCAATATTTGTGAATTTGATCAAAACGTTCAGAATGTGCTTTATGAGGCTTTATGAGGCTTTATGAGGCTTTATGAGGCTTTATGTGACGTTTGCCATCCAGGCAATAATAATTAATAAAGACTAAAACTAAAACAGACAATGACAGTTAAAAATAAATATTCTTAAACATTGCAAACTAAACTGAAATGATTCAACTCAATCTAAAAACTTATTAAACCTACATTGAATTAAAAGCCAAATGTGATGGTCTCTGTCGTCTCCAGCTGATTTCTCGGTTTGTTTGCTGTCTGTCTCTGGACTTTAGTTTTCTCTCTCTCCTCTGTCTGTGTTCCTTTGTTGTTGTTTGTGTTCCTTTGTTGTTGTTTGTGTTCCTTTGTTGTTGTTTGTGTTCCTTTGTTGTTGTTTGTGTTCCTTTGTTGTTGTTTGTGTCATTCTTCACTGGACTGTTGAATTAGTGAAGCCCTGGCTCCTCCTGCTCAGTGTTTGTGCTGCTTCTGATGCTTCAAGATACTTGCTGTGTGTTTCTTCTGTGTAGACTTCTGGTTTTGATCTTCCCAGGTGTGTGGTAAGACAAACCCTGAGTTGAGAGAGTGTTGTGTGGACTCCTTTCCTCCCTGGACTCCCTGGAGCACTATACGCCTCCAATGAACTTTACAAATCATATATTTGAGTCCAACCTGCCTACCAACACAGATACAAAAAGTCAAAATATGTAATGTAAAGCCTTAAGACTGCATTATAATAAACAACTAAATGTTCCAAAATGCAAAACAGAACTACGAATGTTGAACAACCTTAAAAGTTCAAACATTATTAATCGCACCAAATTCCAACAACAGTCCCCTCAAGGTGCTTTATATTGTGAGGTAGACCCTACAATAATCAGACCCAAGATCATGTGCAGCCGATATTTTACAGAATCTGTCCTCTGTGTTGGAAAGGCTGTCAACTGTGTGTGGGAGCCCCCTTGTGGCGAGAGGGCACAGGTGCACTATTGAACACATGTTCCAGGGATCAGAGTTTGAGCGGACTGACTCAGCGGGGGATGTCGACACACGGTGTGAGTCGTGCGCGTTGCTAAAGAACTGAGTGGACGTGGAGCCCTGCCTGGAAAGGACAGCTTTAGTCTTTTAGGCATTTAGTGGATGTAGAAGTGCAATGTGTATTGGCCTGTTCACCTGTGTGGCCAGTTCATGCTGCTAATGTTGTACACAATAATAATACTGCACACTTTGTATTGATCCCCGTGGGGAAATTCACTCAGTGAAGCAGTGGGCAGACACCAGTGCAGCGCCCGGGGAGCACTGTGTGGGGATGGTACCTTGCTCAGGGGTACCTCAGGGTAGCCGTTCAGGGGATTCGAACCCCTGACCTTACGATCATGGGGCGACCGCTTTGGTTGATTGGCTGTTTTGTGTTGTTGGGTGTATTGGCAATTAATGTCATGGACTGTAAGGTTTTCTGAGTAGTACATGGAGATCTTCATATCGGAATTTCCATTTGTAGTTCTGGTCAGACTGGAAGAAAGCTCATGAATCTTAATTCATGACTTAAATGTTTGTTATATTCAGTATTTTGTATATGTTCTGCTCTTGTTAGCTAACAGCTAACAGCCCCCCCACCTACGAGTTCTTGTACATCCTCTGAAAGCCTGCGGTTGCATTACTGTGCTGCTGTGCTGCGCTGTTAAGCTACAGAATCACAGTAAAGACGGAATAACCTTATTTGTGCGTCCTGTGTGTTCTGACACCACAAGGTGAACACCACTGCTATTCAGCCAACGCCGATACAGTCCTGGGTTCAACCCAAATTACCTCAGAATCAGAACAGAAGCAGAAAGAATGGCTTCTAAGTACACAGCAGATTGTCTCTCTCACTCACTGTCTGACTGCTACAACTATCACAGCCGAACATAAAGACAGGTTCAGATATGCTTTTTTCCCTGCTGTCAAATAATTGTGTAGTTATCAGTGAATTCACTGTCACTGATGATTCCAGGGAATCCTCTCCTCCCCAAACTTTACAGTCTGAACGGGAAACTTGTGCAGACACTGATGTGGAGAAGCCAGCCGTAAAAGTCACTGTCTGGATGTACTTGTACTTGTAACTGCACCTCTTTAGTTTCTTTTAACACCAGCAGATGTTTCGCTGTTCATAAAGACCCTAAACAGGTTTCTGTCTGGCTCCACCCACTGATGCTGAACTCAGCCAATGAGATGGTCTCTCTGTGCAGAACTACAGCCTGATATTGAGGAGAAGGCTGTGCAGCAGAGAGGCTGCTTAGTCTTTTCATTCTGCTGAACTTTGTTCATCTGCTGTGTGACTTCAGCACCTGAAACATGTTCCTTTACCTGTTTGTACTTTTCTCTCACTGCATAGGTGAGTGTTAGAACACAGAAAAGTCTCATTGTGACAAGATTTGATCAGGAAATAAAAACCAGAGGAGACACAGATTCAGGGAGGAGCTGAGCTGCGACTGAAGAGCAGACGAGACAGAGAAACCTCCACATTCAACACAGAAGATTCAGTCCAACATGTTGTTGTTGGGCTGTTATGAAACTTCTCTGTTAATCATCATGATTCTAACAGGTACATGTGAAAAAACTTCATCCTAATATTTTAATTATTATTCACGATTTCTTTGTAAAATATTTACAGATTTCTGTTTCTTTAGGTGTCAGCTGTCAACAACTCACTGCCAGCAAAGCTGAAGAGTCCAGTTTGGAAGGCAGCACAGCTACTCTGTCCTACAGATACTCCAGACAAGCAACTGGAGGTGATCAGTTCTACTGGTATCGACAATATCCTGGAAAACCACCAGAGTTCCTGACCTTTAACTTTGGAACACAAAACACAACAAATTCCAAACTTTCTGTCAGAATGGTCGATGACAGAAATGGTCTGAACCTTCAGATCTCCTCTGCTGCAGTGTCTGACTCTGCTGTGTACTACTGTGCTGTGAGGCCCACAGTGACAGGAAACAGCAAAACTCTGTACAAAAACCTTTGGAGCAAAGACAACAGAATACTCCACAACATCCACTAGAGGGAGCCACACACTGTTAAACCTCTGATTCTTGTGTGACTGATGACAAAGACAACAGAGAAATGAAGCAGTAAAGATCAGAGACAGAGACAGAGCTGCTGTGGAAGCACAGAACTGTTTGATTGGTTGAGCTATTAAACTGGCCCCGCCCACTGAAGCTGTGCTCATCCAATGACATTATTTGTTGGTCATTGTGCTGCAGTGGAAGAACATTGTTCATGTGCTGTCTGTCTGGCTTTAATAACTCCAAAGACATGTTGCTGCACCTCTTTTTGCTTCTATCTCACATTATAGGTGAGTTTAAGAACAGGGATTAAAGTTTAGTTGAAGCTGCTGCATTAAGCAGATATACAGACTGCATTTCACTACTTTTCTTCTTTCTTTTTCCAGGACTAACAGCTGGAGACTCAATCACTCCTCAACAACCTGAAGTCACTGAAACAGAAGGACAATCTGTCAAACTCACATGTAGCTATGAGACAAGTGTTAGCTATATCGAGCTTCACTGGTACAGACATCATTCTGACCTTCAGGCTCCTCAGTTTATACTCTGGAAAAGAGCAAGAGGATCCACAACTCAGTATATTCCTGATAAACGATATGACTCAGAAACAGCTTCTTCATCAACTAATCTGACCATAGCAGCCCTAACCCTGGCAGACACAGCTCTCTACTACTGTGCTCTACAAACACAGTGATACAAAGTGTAGAAGAGGCTGTACAAAAACCTGAACACAGATATCTGACTACTCTTCAAAGAGGAGGGAAGTGGTATTCAAAGCACAGCTTCATATCAGATGGATTCTGCTAATTCCTGTTTTATCAGAGTCACTGTGGTTACAGCTGCTAATGAAACACTGTGGGAGGATTCACATGAGCAGCAAATCCACATCAACCACAAACCAACTGCAGGAACGTTCAGACATGAAGACATTTTATTCCTTATTTAGTGATGATGTGTGTAAAAAGCATCAGAAGTCAAATACAGTAACTAGTAATAAACTCCCAACATTGTTGGTGCATTAATGATGTTTTACAGCTGAAAGATTTACTTTGTTATTCTCACATTTTCTCCTGCATGGTTTAAACTTTTCCTTCATTTTTTTTATGAGAATCACGTCTTTGTGTTTTCTCACGATGATGTCGTAGGTACAGTTTCTCCTCTGTGTTCTGATTGGACATTTAAATCATTGATGGTATCAGATCCATTTCACACGTTGTTGAAGTTCAGTCTGAAGTCACTTTAAGTCTCAAAGCTTCACTTTAACCTGCAAAGACCAACAACGTCTCATTTCCTACTGATTCTTCTCCCCACACTGCACCACTACACCGGATATCAGGACTCCACACTCTCCAAATTCCCAGTGTTAAAATTCAGTCATGAAACATTCTGGCAGATACAAGAAGATTCTTCTACTGTTTTCTCTTCTTCAGTTGTTAAAGATGAACATCATGATCCACACTGACACACATTCATATTCTTCGGTTTCCTGGATTAAAACGGAGCCTCTGCTCTTTATTTATCCTGTGCTTGTTTCTCGACTCACAGTTCAGTCTGTTAAACCTGCTTCCTGCAATAGGAGCAAATATCCACTGAAAGCAGCAGAAAGACGTGCTGAGTGTGAAGCTGTCAGCAGGGGGAATAACACAGGGCTGTGAATGAGTCCTGTCACTGTGATCAGGCTCCTCCTTCTAATCCACCAACTTAGTGTTGATGAAGACTAAACAGAGAGATCACAGCTTCTTTATACTTGCTGTAGCTCACAGTTACTCTACACTGCAGATATGACGCCTCTGTTCATCTCAGTGCTGCTGGCTGCTATGTGCCTCGGTATGAACACAACTCTGTTTCTTTGATATCAACATTGACGTGATTCTTTAACAGCACACTGATACTGTTTGTTGGTGTTTTACAGAATGCAGAGCACAACAAGACAACGTGCTGCAAGCAAAAGGAGAAGAGACTGCTGCTGCAGGAGGCACAGTGACACTTGACTGTCTCTATAACACCAGCAGTTTAACAGGTACTTCTCTCTTCTGGTACAAACAGGATGGAAACAACAGCCCCAAATTCATCCTGAGTCGCTATAGTGGGGATCAAGGAAACACAGCAGACGAGTTCAAGGAGAGATTTTCATCCACACTGGATTCCAGCAACAGATCAGTTCCTCTGAAGATCCAGAAGCTTCAGCTGTCTGACTCTGCTGTGTACTACTGTGCTCTGCAGCCCACAGTGACAGGAAACAGCAAAACTCTGTACAAAAACCTTTGGAGCAAAGACAACAGAATACTCCACAACATCCACTAGAGGGAGCCACACACTGTTAAACTGTCACCTGTAGGTCTGAATTCTCTGTTCTTATGATTAAACAAAGTCTTATCTATAACTCGTTATGTTACATCTTATTACTGTGCTGTTGTTTGATGTTTCCTGTGTTTCTTACATTATGTATAATATGAAGAATTGTTTTATGAAAGTTTGATATTATAGATATTATTTTGCTGTGTCTCTGGACCCTCTGAAAAACACTTTTACACTACAAATGTGTCGACGCCTCTCATGTAGTTGCTGTGTTTTCTGGGACTGTGCTGATGTGTCTTCCATGATTAAACACAGCTGCAGTCATCAGAGCCGTGCACTACTTTGTGTTAGAGAACTTCAGGGTTGTCCCGGGTTTCTGTGTTACGAAGGTGGTTCACTTCTCACCAGGACAAATCACCAAAGAAACTTATGCTGTGAACTAACCTGCCACACAAAAGGTTCAGTTCCACATTAGAGATCAACAGGTATGACATCACCACCCACCGACCAATCAATTCTCCAGGAAACAGGTCATCATTCCTGGCAGATCCTTCGGACCTCCGTGCAACAGTAGGAAGGTCCAAAGTTTTTTCTTTAATATAGAGTAATGTCCTTCAGTTTCCCTGGTGAGCATCAGTAAGAAGTAATAAATAATCCAGATTTTTATTTATTGATTTTTTCCTTTGGTAAGAAACAAACGTACAATAAATGTGTTGCTTTATTGGCAATACAGGGAGTGCAGAATTATTAGGCAAATGAGTATTTTGTCCACATCATCCTCTTCATGCATGTTGTCTTACTCCAAGCTGTATAGGCTCGAAAGCCTACTACCAATTAAGCATATTAGGTGATGTGCATCTCTGTAATGAGAAGGGGTGTGGTCTAATGACATCAACACCCTATATCAGGTGTGCATAATTATTAGGCAACGTCCTTTCCTTTGGCAAAATGGGTCAAAAGAAGGACTTGACAGGCTCAGAAAAGTCAAAAATAGTGAGATATCTTGCAGAGGGATGCAGCAGTCTCAAAATTGCAAAGCTTCTGAAGCGTGATCATCGAACAATCAAGCGTTTCATTCAAAATAGTCAACAGGGTCGCAAGAAGCGTGTGGAAAAACCAAGGCGCAAAATAACTGCCCATGAACTGAGAAAAGTCAAGCGTGCAGCTGCCAAGATGCCACTTGCCACCAGTTTGGCCATATTTCAGAGCTGCAACATCACTGGAGTGCCCAAAAGCACAAGGTGTGCAATACTCAGAGACATGGCCAAGGTAAGAAAGGCTGAAAGACGACCACCACTGAACAAGACACACAAGCTGAAACGTCAAGACTGGGCCAAGAAATATCTCAAGACTGGTTTTTCTAAGGTTTTATGGACTGATGAAATGAGAGTGAGTCTTGATGGGCCAGATGGATGGGCCCGTGGCTGGATTGGTAAAGGGCAGAGAGCTCCAGTCCCACTCAGACGCCAGCAAGGTGGAGGTGGAGTACTGGTTTGGGCTGGTATCATCAAAGATGAGCTTGTGGGGCCTTTTCGGGTTGAGGATGGAGTCAAGCTCAACTCCCAGTCCTACTGCCAGTTTCTGGAAGACACCTTCTTCAAGCAGTGGTACAGGAAGAAGTCTGCATCCTTCAAGAAAAACATGATTTTCATGCAGGACAATGCTCCATCACACGCGTCCAAGTACTCCACAGCGTGGCTGCAAGAAAGGGTATAAAAGAAGAAAAACTAATGACATGGCCTCCTTATTCACCTGATCTGAACCCCATTGAGAACCTGTGGTCCATCATCAAATGTGAGATTTACAAGGAGGGAAAACAGTACACCTCTCTGAACAGTGTCTGGGAGGCTGTGGTTGCTGCTGCACGCAATGTTGATGGTGAACAGATCAAAACACTGACAGAATCCATGGATGGCAGGCTTTTGAGTGTCCTTGCAAAGAAAGGTGGCTATATTGGTCGCTGATTTGTTTTTGTTTTGTTTTTGAATGTCAGAAATGTATATTTGTGAATGTGGAGATGTTATATTGGTGTCACTGGTAAAAATAAATAATTGAAATGGGTATATATTTGTTTTTTGTTAAGTTGCCTAATAATTATGCACAGTAATAGTCACCTGCACACACAGATATCCCCCTAAAATAGCTAAAACTAAAAACAAACTAAAAACTACTTCCAAAAACATTCAGCTTTGATATTAATGAGTTTTTTGGGTTCATTGAGAACATGGTTGTTGTTCAATAATAACATTATTCCTCAAAAATACAACTCGCCTAATAATTCTGCCCTCCCTGTAATGTCTGATGCTAAAACAGGAAACCTGTTCTGTGCTTGCTGCCTTCATATCAAATCTGCAGTAAAGTTTTATTCTATTTTTATATTGAATCTTTCCTCTGAAACTGCAGCTGGTCTGCATGTGAGGGAATCAAAGCTCACCAGCTGGTTACAGTGGGGCAAAAAAGTATGTAGTCAGCCACCGATTGTGCAAGTTCCCCCACTTAAAATGATGACAGAGGTCAGTAATTTGCACCAGAGGTACACTTCAACTGTGAGAGACAGAATGTGAAAAATAAAATCCATGAATTCACATGGTAGGATTTGTAAAGAATTTATTCACAATCGGTGGCTGACTAAATACTTTTTTGCCCCACTGTATGTTCTGAGTTCTGAGCTTTTCCACTGATTCTTTTATTGAAAGCATCAAACAGATTCTCTGCTGGGGGAATCTGTTCTATGAGTGCGAGCTGTAAATGACAACATCTTGTTATACTTCAGTCTAATCTGCTGTTGCTGAGTCTGTTTCACTCTCCTGGAAACACACATGAAGATCACCTGTTCTATCGATCACATTCATTTCACTTTGATTTGAGATAAACTGAAGAGATTTCCAGACTGTTCTGTCAGTCAGCTTTAATCTTTAAATGGATCCAGTTTACAGTTGCACAGCTGTAATGTGCAGCTGTGACCTTAGAAACTTAGCAGTGAGAGCACACTCACAGATGAAATTATTAACTAGGATTCAAATGTTTACTGTGTGTTAAATCAGCAGATTCACTGAAACGTTTCCTGCAGGATTCATTTCTTGCCTTTTTAACATCAGTCTTGCAGTTGCTGGTGTAGTTTTATGTTCTTTATAGGTGTTTGATCACCATTCAATAACATCTCTGGATTAGGTGACACTCATAGGGATCATTTTCAATGTAAGAGTCATGTGATCCATGAACCGCCCCTTTCAGATTGGTCAGATGCTGCCATCATCATGCAGGGTAAACCCTGGTTTAACTTCATGACTTTATAACAAGCTTCATGTGATGATTTATCCTGATCACCAGTGTTAAAGTAAGATAATGGAAAGATGTTCCGGGTGTGCTGAATGAGGTTTGGAGTACAGCGCCCTCTTCAGCTCGCTTTGCATTGATGAGCATGAGCAGAGGGAGACCTTGGGGCTGAAGCTTTGTGCTGATTGCTGTTTTTTGTTGCAGTTTTTCTTGGTTTTATGCAGTTTGTGTGTTTGTTGATAATGTTTTCATGCACTGACGTGTGTCAATAGCTGTGCAGTGACTGAATAAAGCAGAACTAACAGTCACAGAAGTGCATCTGATTCCTTTGTGTGCTTCATCAGTTTCTCTCATGCTTAGTGTGCCGCAGCTATTTTTGGTCACTAGTTAGCAGCATCAAAGGTTTTTTCCACATATAAGTTTTTAAGCACATTTAGTAAAAGCCTGCTGCTGTTTGGACACATAAGACTAGGATGTAAGAAGTCAGGGATTGTGTGAGGAAGCTTTATCATTTGCTTTCCTTTACTAGTCCATGCATTCATTTTTAGTAGGCTTGATTACTGTAACAGCATCTTTACAGGTCTACCTAAAAAATCAGTCAGACAACTACAGCTCATTCAGAACTCTGCTGCTCGAGTCCTCACTAAGACCAAAAAAGTGGACCACATCAGTCCAGCTCTGAGGTCCTTACACTGGCTGCCTGTCCGTCAGAGGATAGACTTTAAAGTTCTGATGCTGGTCTATAAAGCTCTGAATGGTTTAGGACCAAAATACATCAATGACCTCCTGACCCAGTATGAACCTTCCAGATCCCTCAGGTCATCTGGATCCGGTCTTTTATCAGTTCCCAGAGTCAGAACCAGACACGGAGAAGCTGCATTCAGCTTTTATGCTCCTTATATCTGGAACAAACTCCCAGAAAGCCTCAGATCAGCTGAAACACTCAGTTTATTTAAATCCAGGTTGAAGACTCACCTGTTCTCAGCTGCATTTGAATAAAGCACCAAATCCACACTTTTAAGCTTAAATTTCAAAACTTACACTAACTACTGATCTTATCTATTTCTGATTTTATCTGTTTTGATTTTATATACTGTTTTGTTTGTTTGTTTGTTTGTTTGTTTGTTTGTTAAGTGGGTTTAGAGCTCTGGGTAGCTCCCCAGCTGGGTCTAGACTGGGTCTAGAGAGTATTTTAAATTCAGGGAATTTAAAATAGAAAGTAGCTCGTCCACAGAAGGACTGGTAGCTCCCCTTACGATAAGGGTTCAGATCGCGCGAACAGGTGTGAAATGTGTGTGTTTAGTTAGTTAGTTTGTTTGTTTTAATCAATTTTAAATCCTGCTTTTTATTTGTTTTTGTTTCTAATGTCTCTGTAAAGCACTTTGAATCACCTTGTTGTTGAATTGTGCTATACAAATAAATTTGCCTTGCCTTGCCTTGCCTACAGTTCATGCTGTAGGCTAACTAAGGGGCTATTTTTAAAGGCTTTGATTTCATGCAGTTCTCAAAATTGCGGGGAGAAATATTTTTTAAACACATCTGCATTTGTAGACAATGACCTGAAGATGGAAAAGTGGTCTTAAAAGTTAGAAATGACAGTTTGTCTGTTTTGCTTTTAAGAGACAAAATCTGCTCAGGAAGTTAATCCCACATAAGAAATGCCAAAACATGTGCACCACTGAGAGTCGTCCAGCATTGTTATCAAAGCTGAGAACTTTCACCTGCTGCTCAAACATGTTTCAGTCAGACTGCGTGTGCAGGATGCAGTCGGAGCTCTGCAGGCTCCTCCTTCAGTCTGACCTTCTTGATGATGATGATGATGACTGCAGCATCACTGTCAAAGCTTCATCAGCCTGAATGGAAACAGAGCTCAGCAAGAGGAGGAGCTACAGCAGTGAACATGAAAGGCTTCATTTAGGAGCTGAAGAGCTGCTGTGTTCTCTCTATTGTTCATTCAGTCCAAGAGGAAATCATGTTGCTGCTTTTCATTTGGATGATGATAGTCTCCTTTCAGACTGGTGAGTCATCAAAAGATGGAGTGAGATGTAAAAGGAGATGATGGACATGAAAATATCTGGATGTTGTTTGAATTGATTCACTTTTTATAAACTAAGTTTAAAGATGCAGAAACATGATGGTGAAATATGTCTTTGTTGTTTTCAGGATCCTCTGAGGATTTACTGACACCATCTAAAGATGTAGTGACGAGTTTGGAAGGAGGCACTGTGACTCTCTCCTGCAACTATTCAGCTGTAGTTCACACACTTTTCTGGTACCAACAGAAGTCTGGTTCACATCCACAGCTTCTCATGGCAGAACATTCAGAGGAAACAGAAAAGCTGAAGTTTATACATGAGAGAGAAAAAAAGGAGTTTCATCTGGAGATCTCCTCTGCTGCAGTGTCTGACTCTGCTGTGTACTACTGTGCTCTGCAGCCCACAGTGACAGGAAACAGCAAAACTCTGTACAAAAACCTTTGGAGCAAAGACAACAGAATACTCCACAACATCCACTAGAGGGAGCCACACACTGTTAAACTTCTGGTTTGTTTCACTCAGTTAATAAAATGTCTTTTGCATAAAAGCAGAAGCTTTAATTCACTTCGTAAAGGAGAGATTTCTCACATAAATGAATCATTCTCTCTCTTCACTGCAGTTTCTTTAAAACTGTCTCTTCATGATCAGATGTGCAGATCACAGCCTGATGGTAGCAGACCTGTTAGTGACTTTTAATCTTCATCCATCATTCTGTGTTTCTCAGATATTTTTGCTATATGTTTTTCTTACACATATTTCATGAATGTTGCTTCTTAGACAGGTGTTTAGTTATATTTATATTATCAGAATCAGAATCGCGTTTATTGGCCATGTATATGCACAGACACATGCAAGGAATTTGGTTTCGGTAAATGGTGAATCTCAAGCACAGCAATGTAAACAACACAATTTACACACACACACACACACACACACACACACACACACACACACACACACACACACACACACACGTATATAGAGCTAAACATACATACACAAACCTACACAAGCTGTGTAAAGCAACCATAAATAACCAGTTTAAATGTCTTGATGCATCTCAATCATCCAGGTAAGTAAATCTCCAAAAGTTGATTCTGTTCGTAGCGTTTTGTGGGAGAAACGTTTCATCATCATCCAAGTGGCTTCTTCAGTCTCAGCTGACTGCAGGTCTCAATCTTATAAACAGGACATTTGCATAATGACTGAAACCAGCACAGTGAAGGAACAATGAGCTGTGAGGTCAGTTCCTTAATCTTAATTATGCAAATTCCATTGATCCATGACCAATGATCAACAACCACTGATCAATGGTCATGAGTCCCATTCACAGAGAGCTGGGGAATGGCTGCAATCACAGCGGCGCCATCTTTAGCACAGCTCAAGAAAATACAACAAGAAAGGAAAGCAGCTTCATTGTGCAAAAATACAAAATACAGTGGTATGGTTTCTCTCATCTGTACATGCTGAAGTTGAACCCACAGCAGAGATGATCACTGTCACCTGTGTCTGTCCTGGGTTTCTGTACTTTTTGTCTACTTCATTTAGAAAACAACATTTGTGAAATGAATCACTTCCTGATCATCGTTCAGAAATCTGAAAATGTTTTTGTTTTTCCTAAAAAGATCATTTTTTTTTAACTGGAAATCAAAAGCTGACATAAACACAAAGTAACTGTCGTGTGAGACTGTAGCAGGCAGGAAGTGGACCTAAATGCAGGATTCAAACACCAAAGGCAAACTTAAGGCTGCAGCTTCATTGATGGGAGGATTGTCCAAGAACATAAACTCACAAAAAACAAAGTGAAACCCTGAACATGAAAACTAGGAACAGAACACTGAGAAACAAGAACTAACACACTAGGAAACGAGAAAACATGGAACTAAAACTGAAACAGTGTGGCTGTGGCTCAGGTGGTGGAGCAGCTACTGATCGGAAGGTTGGTGATTCGTTTCTTGGCTTCCCCAGTCTGCATGCCTATTATCCTTGGGCAAGATACTCACCCCGAGTTGCCCTCCGATCATCGGAGTATGAATGTGTGTGAATGTAGTTTAGTTTGCACTTGTGTTTAGAAGTGCTTGTATGAGTGAATGAGACATGCTGTATACAGCACTTTGAGGACTCCAGGGGAGTAGAAAAGCGCTATATAAGAATGAGTCCATTTACCAAACACAAGGAGACTTACACACATGAGGCAGTACGATGCCACAAAGGGCAAAAGACATCAGAGGGCTTAAATATACAAGAGATAATGAGGGAAACACAGCTGGAACTAATCTGATACAACGACACAGGAATCAAACCTGAATGCACTAAACACAGGACACGGGACTATCAAAATAAAACAGGAAACACACAGACACAAACTGACGCAGCGACTGGGGAGACAGGAAGAAACACAGAGAGAGACGGACTAACCACAAGAGAAGATTAGAGTCAGAGGGAGGGAGAACTATGATCACTAAGAACCTACGACCCAGAAACTAAACAGAAACTAAACGATCTAATAAGACCTCCAAATGACAAGAAAACCAAACATCAACCCATCCCCAGCTCTTTCTGTCCTAGTCGTTGTGTCCTTGGGCAAGATACTTCACCTACCGCCTACTGGTGTTGGCCAGAGGGGCCGATGGAGCGATATGGCAGCCTCGCTTCTGTCAGTCTGCCCCAGGGCAGCTGTGGCTACACCTGCAGCTGCCTCCACCAGTGTGTGGATGTGAGAGTGAATGAATAGTGGCATTGTAAAGCGCTTTGAGGGCCTAGAAAAGCGCTATATAAATGCAATCCATTACTATTATGAGTAATGTTCAGTATTCATTTATTTTCCAGTGTACTATTACTATTCTAGATTTAGATTAATGCATTTGTCACTTGTTCCTGAAGCGATGGTTCTACTAGTCAGTGATTTATCCTCAGACCTGCTCTGGACTGTGGAAAGGAGTTGTATCTGGCTCTACTCGTCCAGGAAAAGTTTCAGAAGACACACAATCAGAGGAAGCTCTACAATATAAAGGTAACATTAATGTGGGCTAAAGCTACAGTGTTGGACTGCATGCATGCAGGATCCAGGTATGATCCAGTTCATTTTACTTTGCTAGCCCCTCCCTCTGGAAGACACCACTGCTGCTTTAATCACAGCTACGTTAAATGATGGCAGCTAGTAACCGATGACTGAGCCGAGAGCGTGTCTCGGTCTCTGTTATCTGACGACCAGTTAAATTCTCTTTTTCATGTCGCTGGACTTGACAGAGTCTGTGTTTCAAAGACACACGCCTTAATGACAAGTTAGTTTTTTATGCTTTAACTTTTATATATTGTGTTTATGTTATTGTTTAAGGTCACTGATTCAGGTCTTATTCTTTATTTCTTCTTCTATAAATGTTCACTCTGGTAGATTCAGTTTTATTTATATAACAACAGCAGTTGTTGCTTTACATTGTGAAGTCCCTGCAATAATACAAGAGAGAAAACCCCGACAATCATGACCCGCTATGAGGAAGCACTTTGGCGACTGTGGGAAGGAAAAACTCCCTTTTAACAGGAAGAAACATCCAGCAGAACCAGGCTCATCTGTTGTGACCTGTTGGGGTGATGGGAGGAAGACAGGACAGAGACACACTGTGGAAGAGAGCCAGAGATGAATAATAACGAATGAGTCAATACAGAGAGGTGTATAAACACATAGTGAGTGAAGAAGAAAATCTCAGTGCATCATGGGAGTCTCCCAGCAGCCGACACCGACTGTAGAGTAACTGAAGGAGGTCTTGATGCACAATCAGTCATCCAGGTAAGTAAATCTCCAAAAGTTGGTTCTGTTCATCTGGACATAAATGCTACGTCCAGATTAACTATAGGAGGATTCAGGGTCACTGGTCCAGCTCTAACTATATGCTTTATCAACAATATACTTTAATATAAGTGTAGCATTTAAATAAACTGCAAAGTAACTAAATATTTCCTGAAGGATCACAAACCATCAAACTGACCAAGGAGCCACAAAGTAAAACAGATGTTGTGTCCAAAAGCGTCAGCTGTAACTGGGACTGCTGCTGCACCACAACACTCCTGCATGTCGTGTCCACAGACATGACGTCTCTCAGGTTTGTGTTTGAAGATCAAATCAAATAAGATGATGCTTCATTTGAAAAAACAGTTGTGAACAAAAATCCTTCCCAACATACACAAACTATTCGGAGATGTTTCTTGAATTCAGGACTTCTTACACATTTTTCTCCAAATGTCTCAAGTTTCAGACTTTTTAACTGTGTGAGTATCAGCGACTCTCTGACTCTGTCTACATCGTTAATGTGACTTCTGCTTGTGTGATGTGTCACACGGCTCCCTTAAATCATTTTGGTTATAAAGTGTGTGAAGCACAGGAGGAGGAGTGACTGAGAGTAGAGAGGAGGAGCAGAGATTCAGGGAGGAGCTGAGCTGTTACTGAACTATAGAAGAGAGAAAAACCTCCACATTCAACAGAGTTCAACACAAAACAAACTTTATGTTCCTCAACATGCTGTCATTACATCACTGTGTGTTTCCTCTGATTCTTCTCACTCTCACAGGTCTGCTCACCTACACAGGAAACTATGTTCAATTAAATGATTCATTAACGTCAATTATTGATTGAAAACGTTCTCTCTTCCTTCAGGTGTCACATGTGATCAGCTCACTCCAGTCAAAGATGAAGAGTCCAGCGTAGAAGGCAGCACAGTTACTCTGACCTACAAATACACCACAGGTGCTGATTATTTCTTCTGGTATCGACAACATCCAGGAAAACCTCCAGAGTTCCTGATCTCACACTCACCTTCAGGAACAGTAGGAGTAGAAAAAGTTCCTGGATTGAAAATTCAAGTGGAGGGAACAGAAATCAAGATGAGCATCTCCTCTGCTGCAGTGTCTGACTCTGCTGTGTACTACTGTGCTCTGCAGCCCACAGTGACAGGAAACAGCAAAACTCTGTACAAAAACCTTTGGAGCAAAGACAACAGAATATTCCACAACATCCACTAGAGGGAGCCACACACTGTTAAACCTCTGATTCTTGTGTCATTGGACTGATGACAAAGACAACAGAGAAATGAAGCAGTAAAGATCAGAGACAGAGACAGAGCTGCTGTGGAAGCACAAAACTATTTGATTGGCTGAGCTATTAAACTGGCCCCGCCCACTGAACCTGTGCTCATCCAATGACATTATTTGTTGGTCATTGTGCTGCAGTGGAAGAACATTGTTCATGTGCTGTCTGTCTGGCTTTAATAACTCCAAAGACATGTTGCTGCACCTCTTTTTGCTTCTATCTCACATTATAGGTGAGTTTAAGAACAGGGATTAAAGTTTAGTTGAAGCTGCTGCATTAAGCAGATATACAGACTGCATTTCACTACTTTTCTTCTTTCTTTTTCCAGGACTAACAGCTGGAGACTCAATCACTCCTCAACAACCTGAAGTCACTGAAACAGAAGGAAGAAGAAGAAATACATAAAAACAGCCGCTATAATGTGATATTCATAGACTGCTTTACACAGTAGTTCTTAACAGACTTACTTTCTGTGATCACTAAAAGTTTGATTTTTTTTTTTAATTCATTGGTCCCGCTCCACAACAAGTCAGAAAAGCTTCTTTTACTGCGAGACAAAGACACTACAATACAGTATCAGAAAGAAAACTGAAAATCTGAGAGGAAGCGCCTGACAAAAGTTTGAAGGAAGAACTCCTTATTATCAGGAAGAGCCCTCCAAGAGAATCAGGCTAAGACAGGGGCAGTCATCTGCCTCTGCAGGTCGGGTGGGAAGAATAGGAAGAGAAAAGACAAGCTGTGGCACTGAGACAACAAAATTTAATGACAGGCACCAGTGGCTACTATTTGGTTGTGCTTTGCTCTGTAGTCCAGTCGTCCAACCTCCATGATGCACAATGTGGGGAAAAAACGGTGAGAGAGAAAGTAGCAGGAGTTTCTCAGCTGAAATTGAAGAAATGTTTAGATGTTAAGTAGAATCAGAGCCAGTGTAACACTGATACTGATAAAAACTTTGTGACATGTGACATTTGTGGAAAAGTCTTTAAGAAAAAGTCCATCATGAAGAATCCACACAGATGAGAAACCATATCATTGTGAAACTTGTGGGAAACATTTTGGTAAAAATAGTAATTTCTTGACCCATATGAAAACTCACACAGGTGAAAAACCATATTCATGTAAAACATGTGGGAAATGTTTTACTATAAGGAGTTGGCCCACATCAGAATCCACGCAGGTGAGGAACACTGTAAAACTGTAAAACCTGCAGGAAAAGATTATCTGCCTCATCAGGTATAAAAGGTATAATGCAGTGCATACAGGGGAGAAACCATATTCCTGTTAAACAAGTGGCAAAAGTTTGACTGAAAGTCGTAGTTTGATATGAGAAGCCATGCTGGTGATAAACCGTACCACTGTAAAACCTGCGGGAAAATGTTCACACACAGAAATCATTTAGTGGTCCACATGAAGATTCCCACAGGTCAGAGGTCATAGAGCTGAAATGTTGGTTGGGAAAATAATGTGTGTAAAGCCAAGCTTAAATAATAATGAAGATTTAAAGTAGAGCTTCAGTGGGTTTCTTGAATGTCACACTGTGCGGGATCAGCCTGATTATATCTGTTTTTCGGCAGTGATGAAGCTTTCAAATTCTCTAATGAGACTTCTCCTGTTTGCCTTGCAGAAGTGTGTTTCAGCTCCTTAAGGAAACAAATTAACCAAAGAACTTTTTTTCTCTCTGACCGCCATTATTTTGTTCTGTGTCTTTAACTAATTGTTATTGAAAAATTGTGTATTCTTTAGGTCATATTCTGACCTTTGACTCAGTCTGCACCAGTTATTTGTGGCTTGAGAATTGTAACGTTGAAGTGTTGCAGTGTTGGTTCAGTTCATGTTTCTATGTATTCAATACTTGTTACCTGTTACAGTGGTGAGAGACAACAAAGCCCTCTAAGTATAAATGACATTTATAGTGACATCATGTCCTTCTCTTAAGCTGAAAGTGGAAAAGAAATAGAAGCAAACCAACACAGATTTTATTCTCACAAAAACAATACAACAGTGGTCAAAGGTGAGAAATCGTACTGTTACGAGACACTGGAGAAAGATTTACTTGAACATTGTAGCGCACACAAAGCAGACGTGTTCTCTTGAAGCATGTGGGAAAGCTGTCAAATGCTGTTGGCTCTCACTGCCATACAGTAGCACTTCCTGTTCCCATATCTGTTCTGTCTGCCCTCTGACGTTTTTTGCTTGAATACTTACAGTCTTTTAGCTCCAGAGCTCTACCTGTTTCATATTCAAAACTATGCTTGCGATCTAAGCACATATTCCTGCTTAGTCACCTGAAAATTGTGACTGTGTGGCAGCAATCTTCATCTCAGGCTTATTTATTTATTTATTTATTAACCTTTATTTAACCAGGAAGATCCCATTGAGATTAAAAACCTCTTTTTCAAGGGAGACCTGGCCAAGATAGGCAGCAGCAGATGTCTCACAGTTACAGAAATTACTCAAACACAGGCAGCAACAACACACATGCAACAATAAGTGAAAGAATACAAATAAAATAAAAATAAAATTCAATAAAATTCAAATAAAATAAAAAGTCAGTTAAAATGACAATCAATCTAATTGAAACAGTTGCATGTTATGGACTTGGCCTCAAGGATTCGTAGTTTAGATTTAAAATCACTTAATGAAATGAATTCAGTCATTTTCCATTCCTTCTGCAGTTTGTTCCAGGCCGAGGGTGCTAAATGGACAAAAGCTTCTCAATCAACCAAAGATCCAGACAGTTTTCATTCATTCGGGGGGGGGGGGGGGGGGGGGGGGGGGTCCTATTCCTCTGCGGGGCAACCTGCATATGGCCAATAAAGCATTCATTCAATTCAATTCATTCAATTCAATTCAATTCAATTAGAAATGTTGAGTCTTGGACCTGGGGTATAGAGTATGTGTGGGGAATGTGATTGTGTCCATTTCTGTTTGTCTCCTTGTTGGGTGAGTGCCAAGTATTTGCCTGGATCTCCTCCATGCCTGCTTCATACCCTGGAGGACGGGGCTGTGGCCCCCCACACACTCTAGCAGACCATTACACGGAGAAACCGTTTTAATACAAGTGCGCCCGTCCGGACAGGTGCGCACACAGCTGTACACACGGGTGTTCACAAACTACACCTTTCTTGGCTGCTACCTCAAAGCACATTGTGCGCAGTCGCTCTTGCATGCTGCACAACAATTTCAATATTTAGTATTTACTGTTACTTACATTTATTTAGGTTATTGCAGTGATGTTGTGTGTATTGTGTTGCTCTATTTTTGCATGTTTTCCCTTTTTTATCTCTCAACAGGTGCCATGGTCCTGGTTTATTTTGACCCAGCGCTCTCAGTTTTCTTGTGTTTTGTATTATTGTTAATTTCATTTGTTATTTTAAGGATTTATTCTATGGTTCCTAGGGTGTTCTGTTTATTTTTGTTTATTAGATTCCCCCCTTGTGTCTTTGCTCTTCCTCACGTTCCTCCATACTCTCTCTCCAGTCTGCATCTCTGTGTACTTCCTGTTTACCTTGACAGTCTATCATCAGTGTACACAATGTCCCCTCTAAGCTGCGTGCATGCACAATCACGTACAGAAGATCTGCGTGGCACACAAAAAAAATCTAACCTGAATTGAAATTAAAATAAATACGTTAACAATTCATTCTGTTTTGCAGTGTGAGTCAGTAAGTGACCGGTGACTGGCTGCTCCACCCAATCACGCGATTCACATTCGTATATACGCAGCTATTCAACGTCATTGACAGGCTATGACGCGTCCTTATGTGCCGACACCGGTGTTTTAGCGAGCAAAGCAGCTGATGTGGAGTGAAGCCACGTTAATGACAACGTGCACAACCATTGGAGATGTGAGCAGGACAGACGGAACAACTGACGGACAAAGTTTGGACTTTATACCAGTTTTTAAATTGTGTTGATCGGCCACGTAAAACCAGAGTTATGATAAAAATACCTGCAATGATTGGTTTTCTTCCTGAACTCTATCGTTGTTTATATTTACTGCGGGAAGAAACGGTAAAAACGGCGTTTTATGAGGAAAACGCTCAAAAGCCTGTGAGCAAAAACAACACCAACCCCCCCCCCCCCCAGCCTTTCCTATTGGTGGAAAAATGTACCATGTCGACCAATCAAAAAATGATATGGCAACATGACATTTAGTTGCTTAGGAAGGGAGGAAGTTTTAGGAGTGACGGCGTGTTTGAGATGTGAGACATTTGCGTCGTTTAGCACAAATCTTGTGTAGTTAGTGTGTAGTTAGTGTGTAGTTAGTGTGTAGTGTAGTCAGTAGTTTTGTTGTGTGTCAGAACAATGAGGCGACTGCTGAGTGTTACAGGTGTTACAGCAGTGATTCATCTGCTGCTGTCAGGCCTGCAGGTATCAGGCTGTTGTTCTCCTTCATCTCATAGTGGACAGAAATTATTTTTTGGAGTGGCACAAATAATTTGTGTGGCATCAGATTTGATGCAGAACAGCTGATTGTTCTGTAAATAGTTTGAAATGTTTATTTTAAAGCGCATTGGCTTCATTAAAAAAAAAAAAACATAGCTGCAAAAAACTTTGTAGCTACCAGACGACATACTCATAATACAAGTCAGAGCTTTATACATATATACATATATACATATAAAAAAACAAAACACCCAGCACGCCCCTGCGGGCAGTTTATCCTTCAAGCTCGGGTCCTCTACCAGAGGCCTGGGAGCTTGAGGGTCCTGCGCAGTATCTTAGCTGTTCCCAGGACTGCGCTCTTCTGGACAGAGATCTCCGATGTTGTTCCCGGGATCTGCTGGAGCCACTCGCCTAGCTTGGGAGTCACCGCACCTAGTGCTCCGATTACCACGGGGACCACCCTTACCTTCACCTTCCACATCCTCTCGAGCTCTTCTCTGAGCCCTTGGTATTTCTCCAGCTTCTCGTGTTCCTTCTTCCTGATTTTGCTGTCATTGGGAACCGCTACATCGATCACTACGGCCGTCTTCTTCTGTTTGTCTACCACCACTATGTCCGGTTGGTTAGCCACCACCATTTTGTCCGTCTGTATCTGGAAGTCCCACAGGATCTTAGCTCGGTCATTCTCCACCACCCTTGGGGGCATCTCCCATTTTGACCTCGGGACTTCCAGGTTATACTCGGCACAGATGTTCCTGTACACTATGCCGGCCACTTGGTTATGGCGTTCCATGTATGCCTTGCCTGCTAGCATCTTGCACCCTGCTGTTATGTGCTGGATTGTCTCTGGGGCATCTTTACACAGCCTGCACCTGGGGTCTTGCCTGGTGTGATAGACCCCAGCCTCTATGGATCTTGTACTCAGAGCTTGTTCTTGTGCTGCCATGATTAGTGCCTCTGTGCTGTCTTTCAGTCCAGCTTTGTCCAGCCACTGGTAGGATTTCTGGATATCAGCCACCTCCTCTATCTGGCGCTGCTACATACCGTGCAGGGGCCTGTCCTTCCATGATGGTTCCTCGTCTCCCTCCTCTTTCTTGGGTTTCTGCTGCCTGAGGTATTCACTGAGCACTCGGTCAGTTGGGGCCATCTTCCCAATGTATTCTTGGATGTTCGTTGTCTCATCCTGGACTGTGGTGCTGACACTCACCAGTCCCCGGCCCCCTTCCTTCCGCTTAGCGTACAGCCTCAGGGTGCTGGACTTGGGGTGAAACCCTCCATGCATGGTAAGGAGCTTTCTTGTCTTTATGTCAGTGGCTTCTATCTCCTCCTTTGGCCAGCCTATTACCCCAGCAGGGTACCTGATCACGGGCAGGGTGTACGTGTTGATGGCCCGGATCTTGTTCTTACCATTCAGCTGACTCCTCAGGACTTGCCTGACCCTCTGCAGGTACTTGGTGGTTGCAGCTTTTCTAGCGGCCTCTTCATGGTTCCCATTTGCCTGCGGGATCCCCAGGTACTTGTAAATGTCCTCTATGTCTGCAATGTTGCCTTCTGGTAGTTCAATCCCCTCAGTTCTGACTACCTTCCCTCTCTTTGATACCATCCGACTACACTTCTCCAGTCCAAACGACATTCCAATGTCATTGCTGTATAGCCTGGTAGTGTGGATCAGTGAATCGATGTCTCGTTCACTCTTGGCATACAGCTTGATGTCATCCATGTACAGGAGGTGGCTGACAACTGCTCCGTTCCGTAGTCGGTATCCGTAGCCAGTCTTGTTAATGATCTCACTGAGGGGGTTCAGGCCTATGCAGAACAGCAGTGGGGACAGAGCATCTCCTTGGTAGATCCCGCACTTGATGGTGACTTGTGCTATGGGCTTGGAGTTGGCCTCTAGTGTTGTACGCCACATCCCCATTGAGTTCCTGATGAAGGCTCTTAGGGTCCCATTGATCTTGTACAATTCTAGGCATTCCAGTATCCAGCTGTGGGGCATTGAGTCATAGGCCTTCTTGTAATCAATCCAGGCAGTGCACAGGTTGGTCAGTCTGGACTTGCAGTCTCGGCTGATATATATATATATCTATATATATATCTCTATATATATAGATATATATATTTAGATATCTATATATATATATAGATATATAAATGTAAATGTATATCTACATATATATATATTTATATATTAGGGGTGCAACGATACTCGTATCGATATTGAACCGTTCGATACAGTGCTTTCGGTTCGCTATGCATACTGTATGTATCGAACAATACAAAATTTTTCATTTTTTTTATCAACTTTTCTTCTGACGATGCTGTCTGTGTTGAGCGCTCAGTGGATCTGCGTTCGACTACTCCGCCTAGGCTGCACTGTCGAGCGCAGATCCACTGAGCGCAGCGCAAGCTAGCAAGACAGAAGCTAAGCTCGTTGCAACATGGCAAATTGAACCTCCCCCACCCTCATAGAAGCTGTGTCCCAAAACGTCGGCTGCATCCTCTGGAGGCCGCATTTGAAGGCCGATTACGCCACAGCCAGGCAACGAAGGCTGTCCCAATGCGTCGACTCCTTCAAATGCGTCCTTCATTTCCCCGAATTTGAAGGATGGGTCGGGTGTGTCCTTCGTGGCCCACCATATCCCAGAATTCATAGTGCGGCCCAGCCAAATTTCAGCTGCCAACAATGGCGGCCGCTACTAAGTTTTAAAATTACTCTTATTAATCTTTCTGGGTCACAAAATAAACTTTTACCATATTTTCAGGTGAGAAAGTAGCTGTGTAAACTTCAAATATCTTCTTGGTCTATCAAGACATCGTATATTTGCAAAAGTGTGCCGACGTTTTCGGAGACGTCTGTTACCCACCCGCTCGATAGCAAGCCGGGGGGTTCAATGGTCACTCGAGCCGGCGAGAGCAGCGGACTCCCGGCTTCATCGTTTTCAGACCCCCGCTCTTTCACTATTCAGGTTAAACATGATATATAAGTCACTCGGATAACTTAAAAATTTAATTGTTTGCCTTTTTTCTGTGTTTTATTTGTTCCGGAGTAAATCAGTTTGGCTGAGATTAAAGTTATTCGATTATTAGATTAAATAAAACTTTATTAATCCCTCGGGTGGGTTCCTCTGGGATTTTCACACAGCTGAATAAACGTTAAACAGAAAACTGATTAAACAGAAGTGTGAGACGGTCGAGAATTTACTCCAGTGGCAAGCGGTACTAGTGCACCCAGGCTTTCAATTGAAATCAGTCACACAGCGATAAAAAGAAACACAAAAATGTCAAGAAGCTGTTGTATTATTAACTGCAATAGCTGGTCGCATGACAGCCACGGGAAGCCGACGGGTAAAGAGATCGGTTGTTATCGGATTACATCGTTGAAGAGAAATTGTTCGAGCCATGTTTCCGAAGTAAAAAGAGCCGATGGATGGTCTGGATATACCAAATATAACGTCTCAGAACACTCCAGCTCACAGGTTAGTCTGCTCCAAGCATTCCCACAGAGGTCAGTCTGCTGTTGTAGTTAATACGTCATTTTTCTTAACATAATTGGTGATATAGGTTACAAGCAAGTCTGGCGCTGAACAGAAATTGTCGCGCTATGCTCCTTTGTTTATTGTGCATAAATACTGAATTGTCCTGACACAATATTGTGTTTCGCTTCTGTTATTATGGTACATTGACAAAAACATATACTTTTATTCACAGGATAAAACTGGTTTTTTGTATCACTAATTGCCCAGTACGATTACAGCATACAGTATTATTGTCACTGCTACATTTCTGTGATGCTACCAGAAATTATTTCCACTACTAATTAATTACCGTTGAGCTCAAAGGTCCTATTAATAAACGGTTAACTAATGTGTATTTATGACGACGATTTGTGAGACTGGTAAACTTACCTTTGTTCTTACGATGGTCTTTCGTTCTACACGGTGCATTTCAAGGTCGTGTACCCATCCGTCGGTAAACTGTACCTGGGCTTGTTGCAGTGACCTGAAGTTACTAAACTTCATGAGTGTATGCACTCACTCCAAGAACCGTATGATTATAAATATGAGCGTGGTGAAAGTTGGGCAGCACGCTAACGTCTTTTGTCCACTCTGTGTGCTTGTAAGGGTCTAACCCTTTCACTCCTTTGATTTTGTCCTCGTATCTTTTCTTTGCCTTTTCGTCGAGTCTGTCTTTGACCGGCATTGTTCTCCTTCGTTTTGTACATAACTTTTTTGGGGGGCAAACAAAAAGCAAGAAGGTATTGGAACCGGAGAATGAACATTTTGCGGTGGTGCAAATGCTTGCATTTGATGCGATACTTGGGTTGTTTTGCCACTAGTTCCCGGCATGCAATGCGCAAAAGTCACGTGGTCTGTCAATCTCTATTCAGATCTGGCCTTTGGAACTATTTTGGTTTTCATGTGACGTATGACCCTGAAGGTAAGCGCGTCATGGACAAAAGTAAAACAGTATGTTGGATGTGCCACGCAATGCTCAATTACATTGGTGGGAACTAGTGCGTTAGCGCAGTTAGCTCGTTAATGTGTTGACGCCGTCCAGCCCCACGCACGGGGCGATCCGCGGTAGCTCGTTAACGGAGATTTGCCGTGTTGTGGTGTTAACGTCATTTCAGATTAACGCTGACAGCACTAGTGGGAACACAACGAATATGGCTGCACATTTACGCCGACATCATCCTAGTGCAAAGACAAGTGGAAGCAGACAAAAACAACAAGCACGCATGCTACAAACTTTACCCGAGTCATTTAGACAGCTGTTAGCACAGGATTCTCCTTATGGGGACCTGATATGTTTAATATGCTGCTGAGAATATAGCCCAGAAGAAGCGGATAGTATAGCTTTTATTTTGGAAAAAGCCATTTCTCTGTAATAAACTCTCTTTTCCAAAGATGAGGGATTTCTCCATCAGTGTCATGGTCCTGGGCCATGTGGGCCCAGTATTCTTAGTTTCTTGTATTTTTGTATTTCGTTCCTTATTTAGGCCATGTTTCCTGAGTTGTCCTGGTGTGTTGTTCCCAAATGTTTTCCCTTCGTGACTCTTACCCCCTGTGTGCCCCTCTGTGTATTTATGAGCCCTCGTCTCTCTTTGTGTTTATTCCATGTTTCCCCTGCCTGTTATGTCTATGTTCTTCCTGTGCTCTCTCTCTCCCCTCCTGTCTAAACCCCCATGTACTTCCTGTTTTACTTTGTGACTCCCGCGCCTGTATACGTCATGTTATGTTCATCCCGCCCTGTCTCGTTATGATTATCAGTGTCACCTGTGTTCCCCATGTGCTCCCACTTCCCTCATTATCCTCCTGTGTGTATTTAGTCCGCGTGCTTTCAGTCATTCCTTGTCAGGTCGTCTGCTCATCCTGTCATGACCCTGTGCCTTCTCGGCTGACTCTGTATGGCTACAAGTGTTTTTGTTGTGCTGCATCTCTCTCTCTCTCCCCTGCACTGCGCTCTACCGGGGCGGAGTCATGACGGCTCCAGCCCCTGGCTCGGACACCTGCAAGCAATCATCCCACTCACTTCTTAAGGCGGCTGCTGAGAGTGCTTCCTCGCTGGATTATTGTGTAACACTCGTCAGTGTCATCACTTATCTGAGCCGTTTTTCGAGTTTCTGTCGTGCCACTACTCACCTGCCTTTCCTCTCTGTGCCAGGATTCTCGCCAGCCTGAGGACCGCCGTTGGTGAGCTAAAGCCGGAGTCCGAGCTACCTGAGCTCCAGTGGATGTTGTACATAGCCCTCTTCTTCCCGTGCCTGTGCTTCCCGGAGACCCTCTTCCTGTGCCCCCTCACCTGTATATATTCGCACCTGGTGTCTGTGTGTGTAAATAAATTACGAACTTAAGTGACGGTCTGCCTCCGAGTCCCTCCTGAGCCTGACAGAATAATCCAGCCACCGCTATGGACTCAGCAGGCCCGGCCTCGGCAGCGACAGCCCCTATGTCTCTGGAGGAGCTTCTGCACCGACACGAGCAAATGCTGGTGAAGCTCAGCGGAGACGTGGCGTCTCTAACGCAGGCCTTCGCCCAACGGATTCCGCTGGCCGAGGACCAGCCTCCCGCGGCCCCTCCCCAGGTAACGCACGCTCCTGCCGTCACTACAACAGCCACAGCTACCCAGGCTGCTAGCGTGGTATCATCAGTAGCCTCCGCGGTTTCGCTGGATAAGCTTTTGCCTTCACCTGAGGCTTTTTCTGGGGAGATGGGAAAATGTGCGGGATTTTTGTTGCAGTGTTCTATGCACTTTCAATTACTGCCCCATGTGTTTGTTTCTGACGGGGTTAAGATCGCTTACGTCACCCAGCTACTACGTGATCGAGCCCTGGCCTGGGCCCAGGCCCAGCTGCAGGCTTGCCCCGGAATGTCTTATGACGACTTCCTGTCGCGCTTCAAGTCGGTGTTTGATAAAGGCTCTAGTACAGAGGCAGCTGGCTATCGTTTGATTAATCTGAAGCAAGGTAAGCGAAGCATGGCTGACTTTTCTGTTGATTTCTGGACTCTAGCTGCACAGACCAAATGGGGACCTGAAGCCCTGAAGACCACTCTGTTAAATAATATCCGCAAAGAGCTCAAGGATGAGATAATGATGCGTGAGCTTCCTGCTTCTCTAAATGCTTTGATGTCCCTGTGTATTCAGGTGGATGATCGCCTGCGGGCGCGCCAGAGCTCACGAAGACAGCAGTTTCGCGAGCCCCTGGCTTTTCGGGAGCCCCAACCCGACGCACGGGAGGCTAGAGCTTTTGGAACTGAGGAGGAGGTACCCATGCAGCTGGGACGTTCTCGACTCACCCCTGCGGAGCGACAACGCCGGTTTTCCGCGGGTGAGTGTCTGTATTGCGGTCGCAAGGGGCATTACATCTCTGCCTGCCCAGCGCTGGCAAAAGGGGGCGCCCGCCAGTAATTGAGAGGGTACTGGTGGGCGACCTGTCCAGCAACAAGCCTCTTCCCCGTCTCTTGCTGCCTGCTAAACTCACCCTCCGGTCGTTGTCCCATTCCCTCTCTGTGTTAATTGACTCTGGTGCAGAACAGAATTTCATTGATGCGTCGCTAGTCTCCAAGCTCAGCATTGGCACACGACCACTGCCTCATCCTCTCCGCGTGTCCGCCCTGTCTGGTCACCGGTTGCCTGACATAACGCACGTCACCCTACCTGTCACACTCACTCTCTCCGGTAACCACGTTGAGAACGTTTGTTTCTGTGTGTTTAAGGCTCCAGTAACCCCGCTCGTACTAGGTTATCCATGGCTTTCACAACACAACCCACACATCGACTGGAAGAAGGAGCAAGTTATGGGGTGGGGTGTGGGCTGCCACATGACCTGCCTTCGGGCCGCCACGCCATCTGCTCCCTCTCCCCCCCCCGGGAAGCCTTCAAAGTCACCAGAGCTGTCTTCGGTTCCTTCCGTCTATCATGACCTCGCAGCAGTTTTTAGTAAGGATGAGGCGGGCTCGCTTCCACCACACCGGCCCTATGACTGTGCCATTGATCTTTTCCCTGGGGCGCCTCTCCCCTCTGGCCGCCTCTACAGCCTCACACAGCCCGAAAGGGAAACCATGGAGAGATACGTCAACGACTCTCTGGCTGCTGGGTTAATTCGCCCGTCATCCTCCCCCGTGGGGGCAGGATTCTTCTTTGTTGCAAAAAAAGACAAGACGCTCCGGCCATGTATTGATTACCGCGGCCTCAACAAGATCACAGTAAAGAACAAGTACCCTCTTCCCCTCCTTAATTCTGCTTTCGAACTACTCCAGGGGGCCACGGTGTTCAGCAAACTGGACCTGCGAAACGCTTACCACCTGGTGAGGATCCGGGAGGGAGATGAGTGGAAGACCGCTTTCAACACTCATATCGGACACTATGAGTATCTCGTCATGCCCTTTGGCTTAACCAATGCGCCCGCGGTCTTCCAGGCCCTTGTTAACGATGTTCTGAGGGATTTTATTAATCGATGTGCTTTTGTGTACCTTGATGATATTCTCATTTTCTCTAAGTCCCAGGCGGAGCACGAGAGTCACGTGAGGCAGGTCCTGCAGCGCCTCCTGGAGAACCGGTTGTTCGTGAAAGCGGAGAAATGTGAATTTCACGTTGACACTGTGGCCTTCCTTGGCTATATCATCTCTCAGGGGGATCTCGAACCTGACCCCGAGAAGGTCCGGGCCGTGGTGGACTGGCCTCAACCGCCGAACCGCCAGCAACTCCGACGGTTCCTAGGATTCGCCAACTTCCACCGACGCTTCATAAAGGACTACAGTAAGATCGCCTCACCTCTCACTGCGCTTACCTCTCCCAAAGTTCCTTTTCAGTGGGACCTCTCTGCTCAGGAGGCCTTTTCCCTACTAAAGGAGAAGTTCACTACCGCCCCCATCCTCCGTCAGCCCAACCTCAGGCAACCGTTCGTGGTGGAGGTGGATGCTTCGGACTCTGGAGTGGGAGCAGTTCTGTCTCAACGATTTGAAGGTACGCTCCATCCCTGTGCATTCTTTTCTCGTCGTCTCTCACCCGCAGAACAGAACTACGGCATTGGTGATCGGGAGCTGCTAGCGGTCAAACTGGCCCTGGAGGAGTGGAGGCACTGGCTTGAGGGCGCGGAACACCCATTCATCGTGTGGACCGACCATAAGAACCTTGAGTACATCCGGTCCGCCAAACGCCTAAATTCACGACAAGCCAGGTGGGCCCTCTTCTTCACAAGATTCAATTTCACCATCACTTACAGACCAGGGTCGCGCAACGTGAAGCCCGATGCACTCTCCCGTCAGTTTTCCAGTACGGAAGGAGACTCCGATCCAGAACCGATTCTTCCAGCTACCTGTGTTGTTGGAGTTGTCACATGGGAGATCGAAGCTCTCGTGCGCGAGGCCCAGGATACTGACCCCGACCCGGGGACGGGCCCCCCTGGTCGGTTGTTTGTCCCTGCTGCTGTCCGACCTCAGGTACTCCACTGGGGCCACACTGCCCGGTTCACCTGTCATCCAGGAGCCCGCCGCACCATCACCTTTCTGCAGCGGTTTTTCTGGTGGCCCACCTTGGACAAGGACGCCAGGGAGTACGTTATGGCGTGCACCACGTGTGCCCGGAACAAACGTCCCAACCGACCACCCGCCGGGCTTCTTCAACCACTCCCCACGCCAGGACGGCCATGGTCTCACATAGCGCTGGACTTCGTTACGGGGCTCCCACCGTCATCCGGTAACACCACCATCCTCACTATTGTTGACCGTTTTTCTAAGTCGGCTCATTTCATCGCCCTCCCCAAGCTCCCTACAGCCCTGGAGACCGCCCAGCTGCTCACCACCCATGTCTTCCGGCTTCATGGCATTCCGATGGACATCGTTTCCGACCGGGGACCCCAATTTACCTCTCGGGTTTGGAAGGAGTTCTGCGTGCAGATCGGCGCCGCGGTCAGTCTCTCTTCGGGCTTCCACCCTCAGAGCAATGGACAGGCCGAGCGGACCAACCAAGAGCTCGAAGCGGCACTCCGCTGTGTCGTCTCTCTCAACCAGGCCACTTGGAGCGAGCAGCTCCCCTGGATTGAGTACGCCCACAACTGCCTGACCTCTTCAGCCACTGGACTGTCGCCGTTCGAAGCCTCATTGGGCTACCAACCACCCCTGTTCCCGGCCGTGGAGGGTGAGCATGCCGTCCCATCAGTACAACATCATTTCCGCAGGTGCCGCCGGGCCTGGCGGTCCACCCGAGCTGCTCTGCTGCGGACGGCGGAGCGCAATAAGGAGATCGCTGACCGCCACCGGATCCCTGCGCCTGCCTATACAGTTGGGCAACGGGTGTGGCTCTCCTCACGCTTTGTTCCCCTTCGTGCAGAGTCGAAGAAACTTTCCCCGGCTTTCATCGGTCCGTTTGAGATTGAGGCCCTGGTCAATCCGGTATCCGTCCGTCTGAAGCTGCCTCGCAATATGCGTATCCATAATGTTTTCCATGTCTCCCAGGTCAAGCCCGTGCTCTCCAGCCCGTTGTGCCCTCCTTCCGGGCCCCCTCCGCCCGCCCGGCTCGTGGATGGGCAGGAAGTGTTTAACATCACCCGCATTATGGACTCTCGGCGGCGGGGGCGGGGCGTCCAGTACCTGGTGGACTGGGAGGGCTACGGGCCAGAGGAACGTTCCTGGGTGCCCCGGTCGGCGGTTCTGGCTCCTGGTCTGCTCCGCGAGTTTCACCGGCGGCATCCGGGTAAGCCAGGTGGGTCGCCGAGGGGCTCCCGTTGAGGGGGGGGTACTGTCATGACCCTGTGCCTTCTCGGCTGACTCTGTATGGCTACAAGTGTTTTTGTTGTGCTGCATCTCTCTCTCTCTCCCCTGCACTGCGCTCTACCGGGGCGGAGTCATGACGGCTCCAGCCCCTGGCTCGGACACCTGCAAGCAATCATCCCACTCACTTCTTAAGGCGGCTGCTGAGAGTGCTTCCTCGCTGGATTATTGTGTAACACTCGTCAGTGTCATCACTTATCTGAGCCGTTTTTCGAGTTTCTGTCGTGCCACTACTCACCTGCCTTTCCTCTCTGTGCCAGGATTCTCGCCAGCCTGAGGACCGCCGTTGGTGAGCTAAAGCCGGAGTCCGAGCTACCTGAGCTCCAGTGGATGTTGTACATAGCCCTCTTCTTCCCGTGCCTGTGCTTCCCGGAGACCCTCTTCCTGTGCCCCCTCACCTGTATATATTCGCACCTGGTGTCTGTGTGTGTAAATAAATTACGAACTTAAGTGACGGTCTGCCTCCGAGTCCCTCCTGAGCCTGACACATCCATACCCTCACTTCAGCATTCTATGTCAGTTCACCACGTTTAAGGTTTTTTCATGTTTAGCTTTAGTTCACCCAGTTTAGGTTATGGTTTAGTTTTCACCTGTGTCCTTCTGTTTGTACACCTTTTTTGCTGGCCTCAATAAACGGCTTGTTTTCTGTTAAATCTACGCCACGTTCAGTTTTTGGAGTTGCATTTGGGTCCTTTTGCCAACACCTACAGTCTGCCCTCGCCAGACTGTGACAATCAGATAGATTTTTTAAATTACTTTGTTGTTTCAGCAACATTAAATTTAAAAACTGTACTTTTGAGTTAAAATATATATTTATAATTTTAATAAATGACAAATTAAAAAGGCATGAACATCTTTTGTATCGAAAAAATATCGACCCGTGACACCAAAGTATCGAACCGAACTGTGAATTTTATGTATCGTTGCACCCCTAATACATACATACATATATATACATATGCATACATATACATATACATGTATATATAAAGAGTAGCACCGCCTACTCTTATTATACTTATTATACTATGAAAAAAGAATGTATTTAAAAGTTTTTAATTAAATTGATAAGCTACTCAGAAACACCACTGTGTTTGAGCAGGAACAGGAAGTGATACTCTGATACTCTACCGCAGAGTATGAGAGCGAACACCAAGAGTAATAATAATAACAATAATTGTTATTATTAGTATACTTTTATCATGTCGATGTTTTCTTGTATTTGAATATCAACAAGTAAATAAGCAAATAAAAGAGAGAGTGTGAACACTGTGTGATTCCTCAGTGTGAAACTTTATGATGTGAATATTGTGACTCTGACGGAGCTTACATGGTTCTTATCTAATGGATGACTTCATCTACTGAAAATGGAAAGTATCAAGTCAGAATGTTTTTATAACTTATCATCATTTATGAAGAAAATTAAAGGAGGATTCATCAGATGTGAGCAATTAACGTCCATCAGGTTAATCAGTAGTTTAAAGCCTCACTTTAGCCTCTACAAGATATTTATGCAGAAGTTCAACCAAACAGAAGACATCAGGTCCTGAGGTCACAGACTCAGACTATCACATTATCAGAGAGAAGCTCGAATGTCTGTGACCTCTGCAGACCTGAACCTATGAAGAAAGACCTACTCTAAAAATATCAAAAGAAACCAGCTTCAAAATCAACAACCAACCTCCTCTACATGGACCACTGACTTCATGATATTTTCTTTAGTTTGTAACATTTTGCCCTGTAAAACAATTAAAGACTACCTTAAATAACTTTGGTTATAAATGAATCCCAAAGTGTGTGAAGCACAGGAGGAGGAGTGACTGAGAGCAGAGAGGAGGAGCAGAGATTCAGGGAGGAGCTGAGCTGTTACTGAACTATAGAAGAGAGAAAAACCTCCACATTCAACAGAGTTCAACACAAAACAAACTTTATGTTCCTCAACATGCTGTCATTACATCACTGTGTGTTTCCTCTGATTCTTCTCACTCTCACAGGTCTGCTCACCTACACAGGAAACTATGTTCAATTCAATCTTTATATGAATGTCGATTATCCACTGAAACTATTCAACATTTCTTCCTTCAGGTGTCAGCTGTGATCAACTCACTCCAGTCAAAGATGAAGAGTCCAGTTTAGAAGGCAGCACAGTTACTCTGACCTGCACGTACACCAAAGGTGCTGCTGATTATTTCTTCTGGTATCGACAACATCCAGGAAAAGCACCAGAGTTCCTGATCTCTCATTTGGAATCAGGAGAAATACTAACACCTCCCAGCAGCTCCAGACTCTCTGTTGGAGTCAGAAAGGAAGAAACAAAAATGAGTCTTCAGATCTCCTCTGCTGCAGTGTCAGACTCTGCTGTGTACTACTGTGCTCTGCAGCCCACAGTGACAGGAAACAGCAAAACTCTGTACAAAAACCTTTGGAGCAAAGACAACAGAATACTCCACAACATCCACTAGAGGGAGCCACACACTGTTAAACCTCTGATTCTTGTGTGAATCAGTGGTTGTAAACTTCTGGAGTTTGTTAGGATGGAGTTAAGATAGCTTTCAGTCATCAAACAGTTATGAAGAAAGAGTTTTAGAGGAAACAGTAAGCATCAGAGTCTTCCTGTTTGAAGAAACTGGAGGTATTTTTATAGGATATTGAAAGAAATGAAAAGTGTGTAAATCTCCTGTTAAACCAGTACAATCTTTCTCTTACTGGCACCTTTAGTGAAGCTTCCAGCAGAGGACCCGTGAGGCGTCTGTTTCTCAAACTACAGACTCTCGTGTACGTGTCCTCTTGCTCAGTGTGTATCAGTGGAGATTTCAGTAGAGCCAGTTTGTGGAGAAGGTCGTTCTCATCGGTGTATTAAACCTTCATGAGCCTTTGTTTGGAACAAGAACTCTGCTGAGTTTCATAAGACATTTCTTTTGGTTTTGGGTCATTTGAAACTAGCCTGGATGTGACAGAAGCTGATGTTCTGCACACAGTTTGGTAAATGTATTGTTTCTTTGAGCATCAGATCATTCTCAGCTACGCCAACGTGAACTGGAACGTTTTTACTCCTCATCAATCATCCTGTAAACATGACAAAGGTGAATTATGTGACACAGAGCAGCATCTGAACACGGGAGCTGTGAGTGCTGAACAACGGCCCCCATGTGCTCAGTCTTATAGTAAACTACATTATACTGTTGGCAAAGTGTTACATTACTGTTATTAAATATTAAGTTTAAAATAAAATTTTGTTGGATTTGATTGTCATTTTTATGGAAGAAGTTTCTGTGATTTTCTGTTAGGTAGAGATTTCATATGGCGAACAACAGGGGGCGCTGTTACACAAAACTATTTGATTGGCTGAGCTATTAAAGTGGCCCCGCCCACTGAACCTGAGCTCATCCACTGACATTATTTGTTGGTCATTGTGCTGCAGTGGAAGAACATTGTTCATGTGCTGTCTGTCTGGCTTTAATAACTCCAAAGACATGTTGCTGCACCTCTTTTTGCTTCTATCTCACATTATAGGTGAGTTTAAGAACAGGGATTAAAGTTTAGTTGAAGCTGCTGCATTAAGCAGATATACAGACTGCATTTCACTACTTTTCTTCTTTCTTTTTCCAGGACTAACAGCTGGAGACTCAATCACTCCTCAACAACCTGAAGTCACTGAAACAGAAGGACAATCTGTCACACTCACATGTAGCTATGAGACAACAGGTTATCCCCGCCTACACTGGTACAGACATCATTCTGATCTTCAGGCTCCTCAGTTTATACTCTGGAAAGATGGACAAGGATACACAGGTGAATATATTCCTGATAATCGATATGGATCAGAAACATCAGATCGATCAACTAATCTGACCATAGCAGCCCTAACCCTGGCAGACACAGCTCTCTACTACTGTGCTCTACAAACACAGTGATACAAAGTGTAGAAGAGGCTGTACAAAAACCTGAACACAGATATCTGACTACTCTTCAAAGAGGAGGGAAGTGGTATTCAAAGCACAGCTTCATATCAGATGGATTCTGCTAATTCCTGTTTTATCAGAGTCACTGTGGTTACAGCTGCTAATGAAACACTGTGGGAGGATTCACATGAGCAGCAAATCCACATCAACCACAAACCAACTGCAGGAACGTTCAGACACAATAAAAACTGTCAAACATCAAAAGCTGCTCATTTACACTATTTTATATTTAGTGGATGAGGACATGCAGAAATGCAGCAGAAGCTAAATAAACAGAGTAACAGAGGTTTATCTCTTTAAGGTAAAATCTCTCACATGAAGCTAAAAGTCCAACCAGGAAGACCATCTCATGCTTGTTCCATTTATTCTCTTTGAACTCATCACATCAGATGATGATGCTCTCCTTCATCATTGTCCTGCTCTGGTACTTTGTGATGTTCCCCCTCTGGCAGGTCCAGACTCTCCTCTGTGCTTCTGCTCTGAACAACATTTCAGAGTGCCTGGCCTTCTTGAGGTCTCTGAGCAGGATCCTGGACGCTGCATCATCTGGTAACTCTATTGTGCTTCTGAGGACTTTATGTGTCCGAGTGACACAATGGTGGTTTCTGTTTTACTGGACTTGTGTGCTAACCACAGTATAGGTTATGCTTGACTCTGTAATTGCATCATCAGGTCTGCAGCAGTGTGTTCTGGACACTCTGGTGAAGAGAGGAGCTGAGCTGTCATCTGATCACCATCTGGGGGTGAGTTGAGTCAGGTGGTGGGGGAGAATGCTGGACAGGCCTGGCGTATCAAAGTGGTTCAGGTGATCTTCAACTCCCACCTCCAGCAGAGCTTTGGCAGCAGTCTGAGTGAGGCTGGGGACTCATTGCTGATGGGGCTGTGCAGAGCTTTGGCTGCAAGCTGGTTGGTGCTTGTAGTGTTGCTAACCTCCTAACCAGATCTCATTAACTCCTCGTGTTTTGGGGAATGAAAGGTCCAGCTGAAACATCCACTCTTTGTCAGATTGTTGTCTTCATTCTGGTGGTAATTCAGCTTTAATTTATGACTTATGAGTTTGTGCTTGTAGCTTCTGTTACCTCACCATGTTCTCTTGTGTCTGCTCATAGCTCTGTGGACTTGAGTTACCTGAAACCTGAAGGATTGTCTCATTGCCTGCTGTTTGGAAAGGACTGACTTGTAACAGAGCTGGAAAACTCACCTGCCCATCCACTCTCCACCCACTCAGCCTTCTGAAGCCTTCACTTACCTCCCTGACACAGAAACTCCAAAAGTGAAACACAAGAAAGGACTCTAATAAATACTATATAAGCAATTCTGACTGCACTGATACTCAGCAGTCGTTCTCTCGGGCAGTTCTCTGGTGTCTCCCTGCTCTGTCCCTCTGCAGGAAACCTACTTACCTGCCCCCCTGTCTTTGAACCTTCTCAAAATAAAAGCATGTAAAGCTTTAGCCTCATGTGGGCTGCGTTAGAGTCGATGCATTCCTGTAATCATGACACTGAGAGGTTGCTCCAGGGATTTAAATCATGTATTAATCGTAGTGGAGAGAAATTAATATGAATATTTCCTGTGTGAAGATGATGGTGTGATATCAGGGCTGCCACATGAAGGGGCAACGTGAACAAGTTTATGAATACCTCAGAAAAAAAGCTTCAATGAGTATAAATGATCTTCTGATATTAACGATATCCTGGAACACCAACATGCACGCTCAGTCATCCAGGTAAGCAAATCCCAAAAAGTTGATTCTGTTCATCTGGATGTTTTCAGTGGGAGAAACGTTTCATCATCATCAGGTGATGTCTTCAGTCTCAGCTGACTGCAGGTTTCCAACCTTAGAAACGGGACATTTGCACAATGACTGAAACCAGCAGCACTGAATGAACACTGGGCTGTGAGGTCAGTTTATGACCATTAATATGCAAATCGTCACAACCATTGATCAACAACCACTGATCAATGGTCACGAGTACCACTCTCTGTTTATCATACTAAGCTGCTGTGGAATCAGAAAAGTATTTGATTGGCTGAGATGAAGTTACAAAAAATATTAGAGCTCCTCCCACCTGAAAGTGAAGATGCTGCTACTAGTGTGTAAAGCAGGAGGAAGTGAGAGAAGTTCAAATCCAGATCAGAGAGGAGGAGGAGAGATTCAGGGAGGAGCTGAGCTGTTACTGAACTAGAAGAGAGAGAAACCTCCACATTCAACAGAGTTCAACACAAACCATAAACTTTACCTTCATTCAACATGTTGTCTTTGGACTATTTTGCACTTTCTTTACTGATTCTCACCATTCTAACAGGTACGTTACAATCTGTGTGTTTAAAGAAACACATTTGAATTGTGATGATTTATAAAAGAATAAAACATGTTTCTGTTCCTTTAGGTGTCAGCTGTGAAGATCTCACTCCAACCAACAAAGAAGTGTTCAGTGTAGAAGGCAGCACTGCTACTCTGTCCTATAGATACTCCAAAAAGGCAACTGGAAGTGATAATTTCTACTGGTATCGACAATATCCTGGAAAACCACCAGAGTTCCTGATCTCTCATTTACCATCCGGAGAAGTGATGAAAAAAGAAATCTCTTCACTCACATTAATCTCTATTAATGTGAGTGAAGATAAAACACTGATGACTCTTCAGATCTCCTCTGCTGCAGTGTCTGACTCTGCTGTGTACTACTGTGCTCTGCAGCCCACAGTGACAGGAAACAGCAAAACTCTGTACAAAAACCTTTGGAGCAAAGACAACAGAATACTCCACAACATCCACTAGAGGGAGCCACACACTGTTAAACCTCTGATTCTCGTGTGACTGATGACAAAGACAACAGAAACGTGACGATCCAGTTCTGGGACCAGGAGTTGCAGTTTTAACAGTCTTCCACACCAGCTTATTGTGTTTTTTTTTATATTTTTTTATTTTTAAAAATTTTTTTCCAAAATTTAAAACAAACACAAACCCCAAAACAAACAAAAACAAACAACCATGCACTTCACAAAAACCACAGGTACCAAAAGCTACCAAAACATCAAACCTACTTCCAGTGGCCGCTGCACTTTAAACGGGAGTAGCTCAGACGTCAGAGAACATCCAAAAACTACAAGTTCAGGCTGTGCAGGCTTCATATCTGCCTCAGAATACCAGTCAAACATTTTAGAACAAAAGTCATGGAACAACGGACCTTCTGCCAGTCTACACCTGTCACACATTGGGGAGATAGAAGGATAAATGTTGTGCAGTCTGGCCTTAGAACAGTGTAACCGGTGGAGGATTTTAACTGAATTAACTGGTGTCTGCTGTTTATAGAGCAGGAGTGGATTTTAGACAGACACTTACTCCGCATAGATTCAGGCACCTTCATCCCCGATTTATTCTCCCAAGCCTGCCTAATCCCAGCTGTATGCACCACAGCAGAATTACCAAATAACTGTACAATTTTGGTGATATGATGTCTGGAATCAGGTCTTGAGTATTTTGTAGATGCCATGTTCTGACGGTAGAGTTGCAGAATCTTTAAACTTGGACTGGATGTAATGCCTGACCTGCAGATATCTATATAAATGTGAATGTGGCAGATTATATTTCCCTTTTAGTTGACAAAAGAAGAAAATGTGTTATCAACATACAAATCCTCAATAGACACTAAACCCTTTTCTCTCCAGTCATGATACGTCTTATCTTGCCAAGGAGGCATAAAATCATGATTAAAACACATCTGTACAGGTGTGTCTGGCAGTTCCAGAAATCTTCTCCTCTGATTCAAGATTCTAACGGTTTGTTTTAATTAAAATATTAGCAGCTCAGGAGTAATGTCTGAAAATTGGCAGGCCCAGCCCTGCGTCTCTCTTGGATTTCTGCCCTCTTGCCATTCCAAATATAGGACGTTGGCAGCTAATTCATGACCTTCCATGCGGTTCTGTAAGTCAGTCTGTACGGATAGCACCGACTGGAACTTGGCCTCAAAAGCATCAAACCGTTCATCAGGTCTCTCCAGGATTGATTCAGATGTTGTCTTACATATTTCCTGGCACATGTCCTACATTTCAATCTTGTCATCTGTGGTGACAACTTTAGGCTCAGCCAAAGCCCTGCTAGCGCAGCTATCATTAGCACCAAGCTCGCTAACATTAGTGCTGCTAATGTATCTGTCGATGGTCTTATTCTCGCCCAGGTTCAAGGCTTTCTTCAGCAGTTTGAGATGTGCAGGGCAACGATTAAGCCAAAGGAACCAGTTGATTATTTAAGCTCCTGAATGGTTTTATCTTGTGTTGCATGGAGAGCTCAAACCCACGCGTCTACATCATACACATGTGCACTAGCCTTCCAACCAGCTTATTAATCTACCAGCGACCCAGACAGAGTTTTCATTCATTTTAAAGCCTGAAAGCTGTTTTATTTGCTATCATCTATCGTCCACCTGGGCCTTACACAGAGTTTCCATTGATGGAAGGACTCGACCAAACTGGAGCAGGGCCAAGCGATGGGTTTGGTGACTCACCCCCAGTTGCCACAGATGCGTCCCCAGTAGGGTGTGGTCCACGAGGGCTGTGTGGTCACCAGCCATTGGACCAGCCATTGAGAGTCACAGCACATAAATGTGTTGGAGCTGCAAGCTGTGGTCCTGCCATGGTCACAGCAGCCTACATGAAGAGCCGGGGGGCCTAGGCTCCCCCCTCCTCTCCAGGATGGCTACCAGGCTGTGGCAGTGGGATCACCTCCTGTTCCACTCACTGAGAGCAGTTCATGTTCCAGGGCCATTGAATATGGCATCGAGTTCTGGAGACACAGAGACACAAAAAGAAAACTGATGATGATAAACTCTGGACTCATGTTTTAAAATCAGTTTTGCTTCACAGAAACTCAGGAGGTTGTGAGTAGAGCAGGTCCACAGTTTGATCAAAGTAATGTTTGATTCATTTTAGTATCACTGCATTTATAACTGTTGAATGATTGTGGCTGAGCTGGGTGCTTAGTTAAAGTGTGTGCTGTAGAACATAAAGGATCATTCCCAAGCAGTGAAAGCAGCTTAAAAACGATCCAACAACTAAAACTGGTCCATTCAGAAAAGAGCTGCTGTTAAAAAAGTGCTTCTGCTGGTGTTCTTGTGGTCAGCAAGCTAACTAATGAAGCTCTGCAATGTGAAAGTGTTATTCACAAGCACACAAAAGCTGCTCTCTAAAACCTTCACCAAACAGTGTGAACTTTCCATTTAAATGAAGCAAGAAGAACTGTTTTTAAGGATGACTGGGACATAAAGTTTACCAGGACAGCAGATACAGCACTTATTTTTCACTGAACAATGAAGGAGGCAGCTTTCTTCTGGCAGTTCAGGAACAAACTGCAAGAAGTCTACACTGACCTTTCACCCTTCAGTAAAGGCTCAAACTTGTGTAGAACTATTGCACATTTCTGAGGGGGAAGAGGAAGTGAGAGAAGTCAGACTCAAAGAGGAGACAGAGGGCGACATCATCCAGTAGGCGGGGCTCTCCTTCTGCACTGTGTTCAACCATTGTGTCAATAATAAGTGCTGCTGTGAAGAGAACAATTCTCAGACTGAATGTTGAACATCAGCTAGTTTCTCCTGTTGATTTAAACCTTGTTGTACAGATGGAACATTGGCTGTGGATTATTCTTGCTGCTCTTTTCTTTGGTGAGATACAAACATCAACATGTTTCCTCTGCTTAAATAAATGTGTGAGTCTGATTAATGGTGAGTTTTTAATCATGTTTATTGATCCATCTCTTCCTCTGCATGTTCTGTTCTTCCTCAGAGTGTAAAGGAGAAGACAAAGTGATCCAGGAACAAGGAGATGTCATTGCTGCTGAAGGAGACACAGTTACACTTGGATGTACATTTGAAACAACAAGAACAGGCCCCACTTTGTTCTGGTACAAACAGGAAGTAAATGGTTACCCACAGTATATGCTGCATTGTCTCTCAACATCAACATTTAAAGCTGAAGAGTTCAATGTGGACAGATTTGATTCTAAAATCATTGAGACATCAGTTCCTCTGAAGATCCAGAAGCTTCAGCTGTCTGACTCTGCTGTGTACTACTGTGCTCTGCAGCCCACAGTGACAGGAAACAGCAAAACTCTGTACAAAAACCTTTGGAGCAAAGACAACAGAATACTCCACAACATCCACTAGAGGGAGCCACACACTGTTAAACCTCTGATTCTTGTGTCATTGGACTGATGACAAAGACAACAGAGAAATGAAGCAGTAAAGATCAGAGACAGAGACAGAGCTGCTGTGGAAGCACAAAACTATTTGATTGGCTGAGCTATTAAACTGGCCCCGCCCACTGAAGTTGAGTTCTGATGACATCAGATCCAAAGTTTGATCAAATTAATGTTTGTTTGATTTTTTTTTATTTGATTTGATTTTATTGATTAGCATTCAAATATCTCAGTGAATACAGAATACACATCTTCGTACCTCGCTAAGTAAGTTAGCTGGATTAGATTGTTGACGATTTCGCGTGATCCTGGATCGTTCGGTTCTCCGAAGCTCATCCGGGACTTGCTGTCATAGCAACAGAGCCGTAAGCGTAAACCTGCTCGGGAGCAGGTTTACTTTATGTAAACAGGATTAGATCGCGGCCACGCAGGTATGTCCGCTTCATGTATACGAAAGCAACAGCGATATTCCACCACTGTTTCACCATAAATAAATAACATCAATGTAACTAAAGATAATGCAGCACTTGATCCTTTCATTGATTTCACATAGATACATACAGGTCATTTCCTAAAAAAGGGAAATGTACTATTAACATTCTATTACATGTATGTGATTATTTCAGATGTAATTCATATTTCAGAGTAGTAATAGTAAATTACTTCGTGTAATCAAGATGGGAGACCACGGCTATAAAAGCGAAGGTGGATTTGGGAAGTCTGTCGCAGCCATGTCCTGTCCGTATACGCGAGCCACCCATTGCGGAAGGTGCAAGATTGATAAGGAGAGTCCTCAGAATTCAGCGTATATTGCGGGACAGACAGGATCCTTTAGCTCAGCGCGACAGTGTGCTCATAGAGAGATATCGATTTTCCCGTGAGGGTATTATTTACTTAACCAACTTGTTGACGAGGGGGTGCAGGACCACCACCTGTCTTTTGTTGCTCTGCCCTTTTCTTGGTTGCTGTTATGAACAAACAAACAGATTATTTCAGGGTCTCTTTCCAAGAGACTAAAAGCAATATAAGTGATAAATATTACCATTCTGTAGAATATTCTTATATTTCACTTTTACTTGTTCCCATGTTCTAGTGGGTCCTGTTGTGGCTCTAATGTGAAAGAGGATATAATATAATATAATATAATATAATATAACATATTATAATATAATGTAATATAATATAATATAATATAACATATTATAATATAATGTAATATAATATAATATAATATAACATATTATAATATAATGTAATACAATATTGGATAATATAGTGTAATATAATAAATCTACCCTACCGCCTACTGGTGTTGGTCAGAGGGGCCGATGGCGTGATATGGCAGCCTGGCTTCTGTCAGTTTGCCCCAGGGCAGCTGTGGCTACAACCGTAGCTGCCTCCACCAGTGTGTGAATGTGAGAGTGAATGAATAGTGGCATTGTAAAGCACTTTGGGTGCCTTGAAAAGCGCTATATAAACCCACTCCATTATTATTGTTATTATTAAATTACTTACGAGTTTAATTTGTCAGCAACTTTCTGCCAGCCCTCTCTCCTTGCTTTTGCAGCCTTTGCAGTGTTCGCTTGCGTTTTAATTAAACTCTGAAACTCCTGAAATCCCTCAATCAAGAGTTCTTGCTCTGCTGCCGAAAAATACCGAACGCGCTCCTTCGACATTTTCGCCGACCAATCAGAGGGTTGCCGATCAATGTTTCTACTCTCGATGCGTAGCCCCTTTTACGACACCCAGTGATCTCACATTACTTCATCCAGCTGTACTAATCGTCAACAGCAGGTGTGTTCGGAGAACCGGATTAGCGAGCTCACGGTTAGCGCGATGATTTGGTCTTGGATGTAGTGAGCGACGTACGAAGAACGGGCCCCAGATCTGCATGCAGCTCCTGTCCACAGGGCTCGAAGCAAAGAATAAAACAAAGCACAAACAAACAAACCAACAAACAAACAAACAAACAAACAAAAAACTTTCCACCTTAGATAAGTAACTACATCAAAGCAAAACAATCAAGAGTTTCAGTATTATTATTTTTGCTCTTTTCATTCTTGATTTATATATTTTTCTAATACTCTATTTTTAAACATGTTTTTAAACAAGGAAAATGAACTACGCCTTTTTAAATCACTGTCATAACTATTCCACAGGTTAACTCCTCTAACAGAAACACATCTCTGCTTTATGTTTGTCCTTATCTTGTTTTTGATTGATTCATTTTAGTATTACAGTATTTATAACTGTTGAATGATTGTGGCTGAGCTGGGTCCTTCGTTAACCTGTATGCTCTAGCCCTTTAGCGTTCTCCTCAACCGTTTGGTAGAGCACATTTTCAGCCCCTAACTGAGGCTTTCACTGAAATTGACCTACCTTGTTGAGTCTTTTCTACCAATTGGTTTACATCTGTAATGCCAAAAAAAGCCAGCAGAAGGCGCTGTGAATGGAAACTGTGGGCTCTTCTTATACCTCTCCCAACCAGGAAGTCAGAAACAAAAAACCATGCAACATATTTTGAGTGTTTTTTGATGAAACTAAGGTAGAAAGATATCATTTTTGATATATGACAGTGTTAGAGGACTTACTAAACAGATGTGTGTCACTTGACAGGATTAAAAAAGTGAAATTGAATGTTGAATAATTTTTTAAAAAGTGGTGAACCAAACGGTTGATTTGTCCCTTTATGGTGCTAATGCTAACATAAAGTAATGTTATTAAAACTGATTATTTGCCATAAAATCAGACCACTAGACCCATTTTGTTTATCCATTGCTGTTGATAAATCACATTAAGTGTTAGCACAGCAAGAATATGCTGAAAGAATTTCCTCAGTAAGTCTTTTTTGTAACTTTCTGAGTTAATATTTTTAAATATTGTAAAAATCAAGAATAACACGTGGAAATCACAAATATCACAACTGATTACTTTTTAACCAAATTACAGTAGCTGGTAAATTAATATTACTAAGTTTTCAAAATGATAACTTCATTTTGAACAAGACGCTAAACAATATTATGGCTAAAAATCACATGGTTCTGTGGCATGATACTCATGATACCATCCACCTTCAACCACAGCGTGTTTGAGGTCATGGTTTCATATGAAGCCACAAGAGCTGGCACTCTGCACCAGTATATTGCCAACAAACCAGATGAGTGGGGCTTTAAATTGTTCTGCCAAGCGTGGATCTGGCATCATCCACGACTTGCTGCTGTGTCAGGGGGGTCGATGTTCTTCAATGCTCCCCTGAGTGAAAAGGAACAGAAGCTCCCTCTAAGGGGCCAAAGCTGTAAAAAAACACTTTGCAAACCCATAAAAGAACCTGAGCTCTTCACAAGTTTCAGCTTGGTCCAGAACTTGCACACCTCCTCTGGTGTCAGGTGCATTGGTACTGTATGACCAAACTGCAGCGGTGGAGCTCCCCTGATGGCAGACAAAGACCTGATGAAGAAGGGCCATGGAACCTGTGATTACAGGTCTGATGAAGGTCTGATTGCAATGAAATGATTTGACAACAAATGTGTCAACCTCCTAAACAAGGCCTGTGGGTTCATGGTTCTTTCATCGGTCAAACGGTGGAGCAAAGAGTCCAATGCAAAGATCACCATCCCATGCCCATCACTCATCCCTGTATGTAATTAGCATATGGGAGAAATCAAGCTTTGATATGCTATTACACCTGTATAAGACAAGTTATAAGTTACAAGTTAAGGAGATGGCATATCCCACTGTTCGGATACATCCTTGACTTGAATACCTGGTCTACATGAGAGACTGTGCCCTGCTGGACCAGAAACCGATGGCTCTCAAAAGGTTTCCACCTGGCTGTGTCTGAACCAAGTTAACAAGCCAGCATCTAGAGTTGGACAACCATGATCCAGCTCTCCAAGACCACAGAATCAGAGCTACACCCTAAGACCCCAACGACCAAAACCACAAGCAGATGTGCTGATTTGCACTGTTTTTATTTAATTTTTTAAACAAAACTGATTTTGCACAGTAGCATTCAATCAGAAGTGGCCTGAATGTGAGTATTTTGTGCTGCAGCACATTTTTCACATTTGCAGATGAAAAAATGATGTATTTTGTTGTTTGATAGAATACTTTCCTTTGATGGAATGAAAACAGCAATGTTCATTGGCATGCTGCTAGAAATAAACTGTATCCAATGGCCTGGATAGGTTTTGTTATTAATTTAATTATAATTTGGCCCTTTATTTGATTTTTTTCAACTGTATTATCTAATGTACTTGTATTTGCATGACATTTCATACTTTTACCATAAGAATAGAATAGAATTCAACTTGCACATGTCACAGGTACAGGGCAACGAAATGCAGTTTGCATCCATCCAGAAGTGCTTTAGCCATGATATAGATATATTACAATATATATTAGCAATAATATAGATATGTAAGTATATTACAGAAATGGGTCTATTATGTTATAATGTACACGGTATGAAGTATGTTATGAATATGCTATAACTATAAGTATGTACAGTCTGTAGTGAGTACAAGCTATGTGCAGGCTATGAACAGGATATAAATATGGAAAACTATACAGAATATGAAATAAATAACTTTACAGAATCTGAGATATACAGCTATACAGAAATGGGAACTATGCAAGTTATAAACAGTTGTAGAATTAAAAATTATCGTATGTACAGAATGATTATTTACACAGAGCTATACAGTAGTGCAGTTAAGATAAGTGAGGGTGTGGATAATTTCTACAGAGGCTATATAAAGTGCTAGTGGTTGTGAGTGGTGGTTCAGTCCATGTTATTATTGTGTGTTTGAGGGTACAGTTGTCCATTGTGTGAGTGTGTGTTGAGTCCATGAGTTTAACGTGGGTCAGATGTCAGGAGGCAGAGTTCAGGAGTCTGACAGCTGTGGGGAAGAAGCTGTTCCGGTACCTGGTGGTCTTAGTCCGGAGGCTCCTGTAGCGCCTCCCAGAGGGCAGGAGGGTGAAGAGTCCATGTGATGGGTGACTGGGGTCTTTGATGATTTTCGGTCCGAGGCAGAGCAGTTCCCGTACCAGACTGTTATACAGTTGGTCAGGATGCTCTCGATGGTGCAGCGATAGAAATTCACCAGGATGTCTGAGGACAGGTGGTTCTTCCTCAGAGTCCTCAAGAAGAAGAGGCGCTGGTGAGCCTTCTTGACCAGCTTGGAGCAGTTGGTCGTCCAGGTGAGATCCTCGGAGATGTGGACTCCCAGGAACTTGAAGCTGCTCACACGCTCCACAGCCGTCCCCTTAATGTGGATGGGTGGATGTGGGTCAGCATTCCTCCTGTAGTCCACGATGAGCTCCTTGGTCTTCTCGGTGTTAAGCAGCAGGTTGTTTGTGTCGCTCCACTCAGCCAGACGATCCACCTCCTCACTAAAAATGGACATCTCAACCGTTTGGTAGAGATCATTATTTAAAAAACTACAGGATCTATTGAAAAAAAAATGTATTGAAATGTATTCACTCAAATCAATAAGAAATGCAAACAAAAATGTTTTCCATTGCTTTTTTCTTGGTGAGGACATCAAAGGGCTAGAACAGGGGTAAGCAACTCCTGTCCTAAGTTTATTTTCGTTGTGCAACATTTGTCCAAATAGACATTCCATGTCCCGGTTGGTGGGTTCCTTCCGGGTACTCCGGCTTCCTCCCACAGTCCAAAGACATGCAGCTTGTGGGGATAGGTTAATTGATTAATCCAAATATCCACTAGGTGTGAATGTGTGAGTGAATGTGAGTATGAATGGTTGTCTGTCCCTGTGTGTTGGCCCTGCGACAGACTGGCGACCTGTCCAGGGTGTACCCCGCCTCTCGCCCTATGACAGCTGGGATAGGCTCCAGCGCCCCCGCGACCCTAAAGAGGAGAAGCGGAAGCGAGTGGATGGATGGATGTCTCAAGTTTCAGACTTTTTAACTGTGTGAGTATCAGCGACTCTCTGACTCTGTCTACATCGTTAATGTGACTTCTGCTTGTGTGACGTGTCACACGGCTCCCTTAAATCATTTTGGTTATAAAGTGTGTGAAGCACAGGAGGAGGAGTGACTGAGAGCAGAGAGGAGGAGCAGAGATTCAGGGAGGAGCTGAGCTGTTACTGAACTATAGAAGAGAGAAAAACCTCCACATTCAACAGAGTTCAACACAAAACAAACTTTATGTTCCTCAACATGCTGTCATTACATCACTGTGTGTTTCCTCTGATTCTTCTCACTCTCACAGGTCTGCTCACCTACACAGGAAACTATGTTCAATTCAAATGATCAATTATTGATTGAAAAACGTTCTCTCTTCCTTCAGGTGTCACATGTGATCAGCTCACTCCAGTCACAGATGAAGAGTCCAGCGTAGAAGGCAGCACAGTTACTCTGACCTACAAATACACCACAGGTGCTACTTATTTCTTCTGGTATCGACAACATCCAGGAAAAGCACCAGAGTTCCTGATCTCACACTCACCTTCAGGATCAGTAGGAGAAGAAAAAGTTCCTGGACTGAAGATTCAAGTGAAGGGAAAAGAAATCAAGGTGAGCATCTCCTCTGCTGCAGTGTCTGACTCTGCTGTGTACTACTGTGCTGTGAGGCCCACAGTGACAGGAAACAGCAAAACTCTGTACAAAAACCTTTGGAGCAAAGACAACAGAATACTCCACAACATCCACTAGAGGGAGCCACACACCTTTGTTAGGATACAGACTAACACATAACACAGCTGTGATGAAGAGCTTCAGGTGAAGTTAATGTGATTTGAGCCTCCTCCTCCTCCTGACTGCAGAAACCTGTCTGACTCCAGCTGTGAACATCAGACCACTCACAGCTAACTCCCAGTGAACATCACTTCCAACATTTCTCCTCTGGAAACATGGAAAAACTGGCTGTGATTTGGATCTTTGCAGCTCTCGTAGGTACGTATGTTTCTGACAGGAACACCTGAAATTCAAAGACATGTTTACAGCGTTACGGATTCAGTTTGGACTTTCTTTGAGCTCAAGTTTGGAGTGATTAAACAGAAAAATATTTCAATTGTGAAATCAGAGAAACCAGAAGTAAAATGTGTTTAAAAAAACACAGTAATACTCACAGATACTCAGCTTCATTTTCTCTACTTTTCCAGGACTAACAGCTGGAGACTCAATCACTCCTCAACAACCTGAAGTCACGGCAACAGAAGGAGAATCTGTCAAACTCACATGTAGCTATGAGACGAGTGAAAGTGATGTTTACCTTCACTGGTACAGACATCATTCTGACCTTCAGGCTCCTCAGTTTATACTCTGGAAAGGAGCAAAAGACTACAGTCGTTATGAATATATTCCTGATAAACGATATGAATCAGAAACATCACCTACAACAACTAATCTGACCATAGCAGCCCTAACCCTGGCAGACACAGCTCTCTACTACTGTGCTCTAGAAACACAGTGATACAAAGTGTAGAAGAGGCTGTACAAAAACCTGAACACAGATATCTGACTACTCTTCAAAGAGGAGGGAAGTGGTATTCAAAGCACAGCTTCATATCAGATGGATTCTGCTAATTCCTGTTTTATCAGAGTCACTGTGGTTACAGCTGCTAATGAAACACTGTGGGAGGATTCACATGAGCAGCAAATCCACATCAACCACAAACCAACTGCAGGAACGTTCAGACATGAAGACATTTTATTCCTTATTTAGTGATGATGTGTGTAAAAAGCATCAGAAGTCAAATACAGTAACTAGTAATAAACTCCCAACATTGTTGGTGCATTAATGATGTTTTACAGCTGAAAGATTTACTTTGTTATTCTCACATTTTCTCCTGCATGGTTTAAACTTTTCCTTCATTTTTTTTATAAGAATCACGTCTTTGTGTTTTCTCTCGATGATGTCATAGGTAGAGTTTCTCCTCTGTGTTCTGATTGGACATTTAAAGCAGCGCCGTCATTGATGGTATCAGATCCATTTCATACGTTGTTGAAGTTCAGTCTGAAGTCACTTTAAGTCTCAAAGCTTCACTTTAACCTGCAAAGACCAACAACGTCTCATTTCCTACTGATTCTTCTCCCCACACTGCACCACTACACCGGATATCAGGACTCCACACTCTCCAAATTCCCAGTGTTAAAATTCAGTCATGAAACATTCTGGCAGATACAAGAAGATTTTTCTACTGTTTTCTCTTCTTCAGATTTTAAAGATGAACATCATGATCCACACTGACACACATTCATATTCTTTGGTTTCCTGGATTAAAACGGAGCCTCTGCTCTTTATTTATCCTGTGCTTGTTTCTCGACTCACAGTTCAGTCTGTTAAACCTGCTTCCTGCAATAGGAGCAAATATCCACTGAAAGCAGCAGAAAGACGTGCTGAGTGTGAAGCTGTCAGCAGGGGGAATAACACAGGGCTGTGAATGAGTCCTGTCACTGTGATCAGGCTCCTCCTTCTAATCCACCAACTTAGTGTTGATGAAGACTAAACAGAGAGATCACAGCTTCTTTATACTTGCTGTAGCTCACAGTTACTCTACACTGCAGATATGACGCCTCTGTTCATCTCAGTGCTGCTGGCTGCTATGTGCCTCGGTATGAACACAACTCTGTTTCTTTGATATCAACATTGACGTGATTCTTTAACAGCACACTGATACTGTTTGTTGGTGTTTTACAGAATGCAGAGCACAAAAAGACAACGTGCTGCAAGCAAAAGGAGAAGAGACTGCTGCTGCAGGAGGCACAGTGACACTTGACTGTCAGTATGAGAGCAGTTCTTCACAACCTTCTCTCTTCTGGTACAAACAGGATGGAAACAACAGCCCCAAATTCATCCTGAGCCGTGTTAGTGGGGATCAAGGAAACATAGCAGCCGAGTTCAAGGAGAGATTTTCCTCCACACTGGATTCCAGCATCAGATCAGTTCCTCTGAAGATTCAGAAGCTTCAGCTGTCTGACTCTGCTGTGTACTACTGTGCTGTGAGGCCCACAGTGACAGGAAACAGCAAAACTCTGTACAAAAACCTTTGGAGCAAAGACAACAGAATACTCCACAACATCCACTAGAGGGAGCCACACACTGTTAAACCTCTGATTCTTGTGTCATTGGACTGATGACAAAGACAACAGAGAAATGAAGCAGTAAAGATCAGAGACAGAGACAGAGCTGCTGTGGAAGCACAAAACTGTTTGATTGGCTGAGCTATTACACTGGCCCCGCCCACTGAACCTGAGCTCATCCAATGACATTATTTGTTGGTCATTGTGCTGCAGTGGAAGAACATTGTTCATGTGCTGTCTGTCTGGCTTTAATAACTCCAAAGACATGTTGCTGCACCTCTTTTTGCTTCTATCTCACATTATAGGTGAGTTTAAGAACAGGGATTAAAGTTTAGTTGAAGCTGCTGCATTAAGCAGATATACAGACTGCATTTCACTACTTTTCTTCTTTCTTTTTCCAGGACTAACAGCTGGAGACTCAATCACTCCTCAACAACCTGAAGTCACTGAGACAGAAGGAGAATCTGTCAAACTCACATGTAGCTATGAGACAAGATACAGTGTTGCTGACCTTTATTGGTACAGACATGATTCTGACCTTCAGGCTCCTCAGTTTATACTCTGGAAAAGAGGAAAGGGGGGGACATCTGAATATATTCCTGATAAACGATATGAATCAGAAACATCAGATCGATCAACTAATCTGACCATAGCAGCCCTAACCCTGGCAGACACAGCTCTCTACTACTGTGCTCTACAAACACAGTGATACAAAGTGTAGAAGAGGCTGTACAAAAACCTGAACACAGATATCTGACTACTCTTCAAAGAGGAGGGAAGTGGTATTCAAAGCACAGCTTCATATCAGATGGATTCTGCTAATTCCTGTTTTATCAGAGTCACTGTGGTTACAGCTGCTAATGAAACACTGTGGGAGGATTCACATGAGCAGCAAATCCACATCAACCACAAACCAACTGCAGGAACGTTCAGACACAATAAAAACTGTCAAACATCAAAAGCTGCTCATTTACACTATTTTATATTTAGTGGATGAGGACATGCAGAAATGCAGCAGAAGCTAAATAAACAGAGTAACAGAGGTTTATCTCTTTAAGGTAAAATCTCTCACATGAAGCTAAAAGTCCAACCAGGAAGACCATCTCATGCTTGTTCCATTTATTCTCTTTGAACTCATCACATCATAAGATGATGCTCTCCTTCATCATTGTCCTGCTCTCATGTTTAAGTGTTCCCCCTCTCAGTGTCAGATGGATGCAGCCCCTTTACAGAATCAAACTCAAAGTAAGGTCAGTACTTCCACGCTTTAAACGCTGCACGCTCATACTCTCTCTGCACTCGATATGTGATCCATTGTTGATCTGCACACAGCTGTTGTCATGAACGTCGCGCTCGCTTACGTCACTGTCGTGAGACATTCTCGCAAAAAAATCACAGTTTTAGTAACGCAGTAATGCAGCGTTCCTACGGGAAAGTAACGGTAATCTAATTACCTTATTTGCAATTGTAATCGTTACTTGGATTACAGTAACGCGTTACTGCCCATCTCTGATCATTTGTGTCGTCTACTTGCTGCAGTCTCCTCCTTTTCTCTGCAGCTGTGATTTCTCTTCCCTTTGACCTTCACTAAGTCTGCACTTGAACTTTGAATCTGAACAGAAGTTTTTCCGTCACATCTTCTCTTCATCTTTCACGGCTATAACTAAATGCAGACACAGATTCTCTTTGTCTCTCACAGGCTGTCAGTGATCTTCAGTCTGTTTCTGACTTTGTTTCTGCTCACAGTCAGAGGGAGCTGACATATTCAACATGAACACAGATCATGAAGTTACAGAGTTATTCTGTCTGTTCTGACTTAAAGTTGTTGATGATCAAAGATGAATGGATCTTCAGATCTGCTCTGCTGCAGTGACAGACTCTGCTGTGAGGCCCACAGTGACAGCAAACCCACAGAGATGCTCCACTAGAGGGCGACATCATCCAGTAGGCGGGGCTCTCCTTCTGCACTGTGTTCAACCATTGTGTCAATAATAAGTGCTGCTGTGAAGAGAACAATTCTCAGACTGAATGTTGAACATCAGCTAGTTTCTCCTGTTGATTTAAACCTTGTTGTACAGATGGAACATTGGCTGTGGATTATTCTTGCTGCTCTTTTCTTTGGTGAGATACAAACATCAACATGTTTCCTCTGCTTAAATAAATGTGTGAGTCTGATTAATGGTGAGTTTTTAATCATGTTTATTGATCCATCTCTTCCTCTGCATGTTCTGTTCTTCCTCAGAGTGTAAAGGAGAAGACAAAGTGATCCAGGAACAAGGAGATGTCATTGCTGCTGAAGGAGACACAGTTACACTTGGATGTAGATATGAAACCAGTGACCCAGGCCCGACTTTATTCTGGTACAAACAGGATGGAAACAACAGCCCCAAATTCATCCTGAGTCGTGTTAGTGGGGATGATGGAAACACAGCAGATGAGTTCAGGGAGAGATTTTCATCCACACTGGATTCCAGCATCAGATCAGTTCCTCTGAAGATCCAGAAGCTTCAGCTGTCTGACTCTGCTGTGTACTACTGTGCTCTGCAGCCCACAGTGACAGGAAACAGCAAAACTCTGTACAAAAACCTTTGGAGCAAAGACAACAGAATACTCCACAACATCCACTAGAGGGAGCCACACACTGTTAAACCTCTGATTCTTGTGTCATTGGACTGATGACAAAGACAACAGAGAAATGAAGCAGTAAAGATCAGAGACAGAGACAGAGCTGCTGTGGAAGCACAAAACTGTTTGATTGGCTGAGCTATTAAACTGACCCCGCCCACTGAAGTTGAGCTCATCCAATGACATTATTTGTTGGTCATTGTGCTGCAGTGGAAGAACATTGTTCATGTGCTGTCTGTCTGGCTTTAATAACTCCAAAGACATGTTGCTGCACCTCTTTTTGCTTCTATCTCACATTATAGGTGAGTTTAAGAACAGGGATTAAAGTTTAGTTGAAGCTGCTGCATTAAGCAGATATACAGACTGCATTTCACTACTTTTCTTCTTTCTTTTTCCAGGACTAACAGCTGGAGACTCAATCACTCCTCAACAACCTGAAGTCACTAAAACAGAAGGAGAATCTGTCACATTCACATGTAGCTATGAGACAGATGCAGGTGTTGCTGACCTTTACTGGTACAGACATGATTCTGACCTTCAGGCTCCTCAGTTTATACTCTGGAAAAGAGGAAAGGGGGGCACATATGAATATATTCTTGATAAACGATATAACTCAGAAACATCAGATCGATCAACTAATCTGAGCATAGCAGCCCTAACCCTGGCAGACACAGCTCTCTACTACTGTGCTCTAGAAACACAGTGATACAAAGTGTAGAAGAGGCTGTACAAAAACCTGAACACAGATATCTGACTACTCTTCAAAGAGGAGGGAAGTGGTATTCAAAGCACAGCTTCATATCAGATGGATTCTGCTAATTCCTGTTTTATCAGAGTCACTGTGGTTACAGCTGCTAATGAAACACTGTGGGAGGATTCACATGAGCAGCAAATCCACATCAACCACAAACCAACTGCAGGAACGTTCAGACAGAAAGAAAAATATAACGATGAACTCTCAAATTAACTAGTTTTATTCAGTATTTTACTCTAAAGTCCACAGATATGTGCTGGGGGGTTTTCAAAACATAAATTACAAAAACTTTACATAAACAAGTTTTATGAATACAAGAAATCATAAAATGCTTGGAAACATTATAGGATTATGAAACAAATCAAATGGATTAAAATGTGTTGGTTTCTTTAGTGAAATTCTTTTCATATAAAATTAATGTTTCCTAAGATTTGTCGGCGAGTGATGAAGATGTTCAAAGGAGTTAAAAACAAAGATTGAAAGCCACTGGAGGTTTCTGAGTTTGTGCTGAAAGCTGTAACATGTATTGAGGTTTGGTTTTGGTGTTTGTAACATGCAGAGATATGAGAGGAGGAAGAGGCTGAAGGAGGAGCAACACTGTCACAGAGCAGAAAAGGACTCCCACTGTCAGATACATTCAATATGTGAAGCATACAGAACAGATAGTGTGTGGAAGATGCTGTCACTGCATTACTGGCTCATGTTTCCTTTGTTTGTGATCACACTAACAGGTCGGTTAAAGCAGGAAGAAGAAATGTCTTTAAAGGATCTGTTTGCTAGAAATCACTGGAACAGGCGCTCACAGTTTAACATCGTCTTTAACAACATTTATCTCTTCCTTTAGGTGTCAGCTGTGATCAACTCACTGCAGTCAAGGATGAAGAGTCCACTGTAGAAGGAAACACTCTCACTCTGTCCTACAGATTATCCAGAGAAGCAAGAAGTGACGATTATTTCTTCTGGTATCGACAATATCCAGGAAACCCACCAGAGTTCCTGATCTCTCATTTGGCATCAGGAAACATATTGAAACAAGAATTTCCCACAGTGTCAGTTAAAGTGCATGACGATCAAAAACAAATGGACCTTCAGATTTCCTCTGCTGCAGTGTCTGACTCTGCTGTGTACTACTGTGCTGTGAGGCCCACAGTGACAGGAAACAGCAAAACTCTGTACAAAAACCTTTGGAGCCAAGACAACAGAATACTCCACAACATCCACTAGAGGGAGCCACACACTGTTGACTTCTCTGTTTTCTGCATTCCTTGTGATGATTGTAGCATCCCCAATTGAAAAGATGATCTCAAACCTATTGAACAGCCATGTCTTCTCCTCTTCCTGAGCTTCACTGTGTCTTTTTTAGCTCTCCGAGGCTTACCCGTAGAGGCGGCGGCTTAGCCTCGGTCTCTAAATGTAAATACAAAGTCCGACAGCTAACCTCTCCTTTCTACCTCAGCTACGAGGCTCAACTTTTGGAGATGACCGCCCCTCGAACTACTCTGTTTGTTCTGGTTTACCGGCCACCTAAATATAATAAGACTTTTATTCATTAATTTGCTGACCTTCTTAGGTCTGTTATTTTTAAATATGACTGTGTGATTATTATTGGTTATTTTAACATTCATATCTGCTGTAAGGACGATCCGTTAGCTAAAGACTTCCTTGCATTAACTGATTCTTTTAATCTTGCCCAGTGAGTCAACCAATCAACCCACACTAAGGGCCATACTCTCGATCTGTTTTTTCACATGGTTTGGACATTTGCATTAGGGATATAAGCAATGTTGGGATTTCCTGTTATCTTTGATGTTAATTTATGTAATTCTGAACTTCTGAACCATCCCATGGTTGATGACTTTGCCAGCACCTTTTTTTTTCACATGCTCCTCCATCCTCAATACTTTTGCCCCTATTAAAATGAAGCAACCTAGATCCTTTTCCCAATGTTGGCTAAATGATTCTACACGTGCCTTGCGACGTGCGTGCCGCAACGATGAGAGAAGAAGGAAGAAAGCGGCATGCCTCAAGGATCTGTCCTTGGTCCCCTGCTCTTCTCACTGTATATGCTTCCCTTAGGCGCAATCTTTGAGAAGTACAACATTGCACATCATTGTTATGCCAATGATATTCAGATCTATTTCGAATTAACTGATGATCCTGCCATGTCTTGTACTGTTTTCGTGAGCGTATGCACGAGGTCAAAGATTGGCTCTCTGGTAACTCTCTTATCTTAAATGACAGGAAAACCGAAATCATCGTGTTCGACAGTAATATCCCCTGCGGCCAACTCCGTGACGCCTTTGGTCGCTTTGCCAGTTACCTCTCCGACACTGTTTGTGACCTGTGTGATTTTGGATAGCTCATTTAAATTCGACAAACAAGTGTCTTCTGTTGTTAAATCCTGCTTCCACCAATTTCGTCTTATTAGCAAAGCCAGACATTATGTCCCGCATAGAGACCTGGAAAAGCTCATCCTCGCCTTCGTGACATCTAGGTTGGATTACTGCAACTCCCTTTTATTATTTTTTATTTGGTCTGAACTCTACTCTTCTCCATAGACTGCAAATTGTTCAGAATCCGGCGGCTCGTATCCTTACTGGTACGGTGTGTCTCCATTACCCCCGTCCTTGCTGACCTGCATTGTCTTCCCGTTAAGTACCCTATTTAATTCAAAACCCTGCTGCTCACCTTTAGAACTTTAGAACTATTAAAAATAAAGCGCCAAATCACCTCATTGAACGACTTAGATCGGGGTGGCCAGCTCCAGGTCTCAACAGCCGGTGTCCTACAGGTTTTAGATCTCACCCTGGGTCACCACACCTGAATCAAATGATTGGTTCATTACCAGGCCTCTGGAGAACTTCAAGACATGTTGAGGAGGTAATTTAGCCATTATATCAGCTGTGATGGATCAAGGACACATCTAAAACCTGCAGGACACCAGCCCTCGAGGCCCGGAGTTGGCCACCCCTGGCTTAGACCATACACCCCTGCTAGGGTACTAAGATCATCTTCCCAGTCATTTTGGTACAGCCGAGACTGCACGTTTGCCTTGGCTGCCATGAAATAAAATACGCTATAATACAATTGTCTTTGACTTTGCACAGCATATAACAGTGAACATTGCAAACCTTTGCACTGCCGACTAAGCGTGACAAACTTATCGTGGTGCGTTAGCACCCTCTGGTGGGTGAAAACCCTTACACTTACGGTCAGCTGCTTTATGCTCTGTGAAATAACAAATACACATGTACACAACAAAACTTTGATACCAACCTTGTTCCCGCATCAACCTGGCGCTAAGGAACCATTTGTGACACCTTAACTGCCATCTGTTTCCTGTTTCTTAACCGCTGAGAACGCCACATTCAAGCTCGCGCTGTTGCTGTATCGTTTATGTAAACTGTGTCGGTCTATACCTTTTCAAAGTAAAAGCATCAACTGTTTCCAAGCTGAATAGTAAGCACTTATGAACCAATTTTCGATAAAGTAAATATTAATAGGTTATTTACAGCGATAATTACACAGATTTAAATAAATAATTTCACAGAAACTTCATGTCAGTCAGTAAACACAGAAACAGTGACAGACAATCAGATTTATAGATTTATGTTAACTCCTAAATTAGATTGTTCAGATAAGGATCTACCAAGACCTTCCTTTCTCTTCACTTCTTCATTTTCTTCTTCTTCTTCTTCCTCAGTAAAGTACAGTATAATGAGTAAAGTATAATACCTTGATGCTTTTTTGCCTTGGTGAATAAAAATGTAAGTAAAAAACAATAAAATGAAATAGCTTGTTAAATTCATTGCAGCAAAATGAAGCAGTGTTAAGTGTTTCAGTGCAACTGATTATAAAGTGTAAATACAACGCATGTTTATCATCAGAAAACTCTTGTTCTCATAAAGAACTGCTATCAGGAAATTTCAGTGAGGTTTTATTACAGACACAGCTCAGCTGGAGGCAGAACAACAGAAGAACTCCAGAATAAACCAGTTTCATCCAGTATTTTACTCCAACCACAGAGCCAGCCTTCATGGTCATTCTCTTCATGTCTTGCAGGAATACAAGACATTATATCAGCAGGGGGAATAACACAGGGCTGTGAATGAGTCCTGTCACTGTGATCAGGCTCCTCCTTCTAATCCACCAACTTAGTGTTGATGAAGACTAAACAGAGAGATCACAGCTTCTTTATACTTGCTGTAGCTCACAGTTACTCTGCACTGCAGATATGACGCCTCTGTTCATCTCAGTGCTGCTGGCTGCTATGTGCCTCGGTATGAACACAACTCTGTTTCTTTGATATCAACATTGACGTGATTCTTTAACAGCACACTGATACTGTTTGTTGGTGTTTTACAGAATGCAGAGCACAAAAAGACAACGTGCTGCAAGCAAAAGGAGAAGAGACTGCTGCTGCAGGAGGCACAGTAACACTTGGCTGTCTCTATAACGTCAGCATTACAACAAATAATTATCTCTTCTGGTACAAACAGGATGGAAACAACAGCCCCAAATTCATCCTGAGTCGTGTTAGTGGGGATCAAGGAAACACAGCAGCCGAGTTCAAGGAGAGATTTTCCTCCACACTGGATTCCAGCATCAGATCAGCTCCTCTGAAGATCCAGAAGCTTCAGCTGTCTGACTCTGCTGTGTACTACTGTGCTCTGCAGCCCACAGTGACAGGAAACAGCAAAACTCTGTACAAAAACCTTTGGAGCAAAGACAACAGAATACTCCACAACATCCACTAGAGGGAGCCACACACTGTTAAACCTCTCTAGCTTATTAGAATACAGACTACATTCATTTTCATGGATTTACCAACAAAACATTGTTTCTTTACCTTTTTATAAATAAAAGCACATTAAATATAATAAGAATCATCTGAAGTCCCTCAAGAGAAGAAAAGTTCAGAAAGAAAAATACCCTCAGACCACAAATTACATTTTAAATGATTAATACACTACGAGATAAGATAAGATAACCTTTATTAGTCACACGTGGGAAATTTGTTTTGTTACAGCAGAAAGTGCAAAGTTACATCGCAAAATTTAGAAAAACTCTGGAATAACATAAAAATAAGATACTCTACACAATAGAATAGAATAAGATGAAATACTATATACAATCGAATAAAATAGAATAAAATAGAATACAAATGCTATATACAACTGAGTATAATACAACGATGCCAGAAAAGAGTATTGCACTTAGTGTTATTGCACATGTGTGGATGTGAGTGTTGATCAGTTGGAGTCTTTGTTGTGGAGTCTGACAGCAGTGGGGAGAAAAGACCTGCGAAATCTCTCCGTCCCACACCGTGGGTGCCGCAGTCTCCCACTGAAGGAGCTGCTCAGTGCTGTCACAGTCTGCTGCATGGGGTGGGAGACGTTGTCCATCAGGGATGACAGCTTAGCCGCCGTTCTCCTGTCACTCACCACCTACACTGGGTCCAGAGGGCATCCTAGAACAGAGCTGGCCCTCTGGATCAGCCTGTTCAGTCTCTTCCTGTCCCTGGCAGAGATGCTGCTGCCTCAGCAGACCACACCATAAAAGATGTCATAGAAGGTCTTCAGGAGTGGGTCCTTCACTCCAAACGACCTGAGTCTCCACAGCAGGTACAGCCTGCTCTGCCCTTTCCTGTAGAGGGCGTCTGAATTATGAGCAATGTTCCCTCTAAGCTGCACGTGTGCGCAATTGCTGGCTTGGTCTCTGCGGACAGAAAATCTGCGTTGCGCACAAAAAAAAATCTAACCTGAATTGAAATTAAAATTAAAACTTTAACAATTCTGTTTTGCAGTGTGAGTCAGTGACTGGCTGCTCCCGTATGGGATCAGAACGATGCCACCTTATCCCACAGTCCAGCCAATGATGCGATTCACATTCGTATATACGCAGCTAATCAACGTGGTTGACAGGCTATGACGCGTCCTTATCCGCCGACACCGGTGTTTTAGCGAGCAAAGCGGCTGATGTGGAGTGAAGCCACGTTAATGACAGCGTGTACAACCATTGGAGATGTGAGCAGGACAGACGGAACAACTGACGGACAAAGTGTGGACTTTATACCAGTTTTTAAATTGTGTTGATCGGCCACGTAAAACCAGAGTTATGATAAAATATCTGCAATGTTTGTTTTTCTTCCTGAATACTGTCGTTGTTTATATTTACTGCAGGAAGAAACGGTAAAAACGGCGTTTTATAAGGAAAACGCTCGAAAGCCTGTGAGCAAAAGCAACACCAAAAAAACCCGCCCTTTCCCATTGATCGAAAAATGTACCATGTCGACCAATCAAAAAATGACGCAAGATTACTAATTACTAGTAATCAGATTACTTTTTTTCAAGTAACGAGTAATATAAGGGATTACTATTGCAAAACAGGTAATTAGATTACTGTTACTTTCCCATAAACACACTGCGTTACTGCGTTACTAAAACCGTGATTTTTTTTGCGAGAATGTCTCATGACAGTGACGTAAGCGAGTGCGACATTCGTGACAACAGCTGTGTGCAGATCAACAATGGATCACATATCGAGTGCGGAGAGAGTATGAGCGTGCAGCGATTAAAGCGTGGAAGTACTGACCTTACTTTGAGTTTGATTTCATAAATCAAAATAAAGTGACAAAAACATTAGTGTCCGTTTTTCACTGCATGGGAAGAAAACGTCTTTTTACAGCGGAACCCCCCCGCTAAACTTTACGAACAAGCACTGACAGTACGCTACGACGGGAATGGGAAATTTACAGACAAACTTGCGGATTCTTCCACTTCCACTTATTTTATGTGCTGGAATGTGCAGAAAATACGTTTAAATGTTAAACTAATTTCTTCCAGTCAGAGAATGTTGCATATAATTAAATTTTTGCTTGATGCATAAAGTTAAAAGATTAAAACTAATAAAACAAGTTTTAAAAAGAGACTTTTCCATTTGATTACATTTTGTATGATGGATTATGTAGAAAAAGTAGAATTGGGCTGAAAGATCTATCACTTTATCACCTCTTCAGGTTGTAAATCATGTTTTTAAAAAGTAACTAAGTAACTAAGTAATTAATTACTTTTGAAAATAAGTCATCAGTAAAGTAACAGGATTACTTTTTTGGGGAAGTAATCAGTAATTAGTTACTGATTACTTTTTTCAAGTAACTTGACCAACACTGCTCACAATACAAGTCAGAGCTTTATATATATATAAAAGAAAGTTGTGTTTTAAAAATTGGAGTTCAAGTTATTTTTCCTTCCAATAGTGTTAACATGCTGCACAGGTCATGAACAAGATTTTTTTTAAAATTTTCATTGTAAGAGTGATAAAGCAGGTAATTAAAAGTAGTCTAACATAAATGCTGTAATCTGATTATTTTAATAAACATCGAGGCTGGCGTGACCACAGTGCACACGTCTGCTGTTGCTCACAGTGGTCCAAGGGACGCTCAGGGAGTTTGTGTGTTCGCTCAGACACATGAAACATTAGAGGGAACATTGATTATGAGTCCAGTCCAGTTTATTGTTCGGATGAATATCAAGGTTCCTGTAGCTGTCCACAGCCTCAATGTCCCAACCTTGAATGTTTAGTGGTTGCAGTCGAGGATAAGGAACCATCTCCGTTTCAACCTGAGATGCAGACAAAGCAGAGTTGTTCCTAAGAGCCTGCGCCTTGGATCCACTGTCAGGGGATACAGAGCGGACTTGATTCTACGGAGAGCACAAAATCAGCTTCTAAGTGAAAGGATAAGACAGGTCCATTTCACTATAGATCCCTCCAGAGCAAGATTAGCCAGACTCTGCAGGAACTGGAAATCCTTCTACCCTCTCCAATTTTAGAAGAGGTTTACAAGTTTGTGGACAAGGCTCAGCGGGCCCAACACTCTAAAGGAAAAGAAAGACAACGCAGGAAATTCCACACCTTGCCTTCAAAAACACACACTCCTCAGTCTGAATCCACACAACTCAGAGAAGAACACACACCTGAGGACAGAATCCTTAGACTACGATGACCTGGATGACTGAGAACCTTCACAGACAGTCGAGGATGTTTGTGCCTGCAGAAGTGTACCACCAGCTCCTTGGTTTTACTAGTGTTGATCTGGAACGTGCCAAAACTGTTGAAATTTGTCAGACATGCTCTCCATCAATATGAGAAAGCAGCCCTGTTATTGACACATGACTTCTTCCTTTCATTTAATCTGATATTGTAACAGAACCTGAAAGGCACACAGGGAGACACGGCCAAAGCCAACCATCCACAACTAATGGAAATGATCAGTGGGAACCAGCAACAAATAAATTCATCCAGTTGTTGATGTTTTTTTGAGGATATAGACATCGAAACTGAGGTGATCTAGAAGTACATTTTTCTATTCAGTAATACATAAATGAAAACAATAAAAGTTGTTTTCTTTGTGATGCTTTAGGCAGTAAGAACTATATTTCATGTATTTACTTGAAATAGTTGCTCTATTATTGTAGGGTCTACCTTACAATGTGCTGTATAAAAAAATGAATTGACCTGAATTCCATCTCTAGTTCATTTAAGTACACAGTTTGGGTGAGGTTGGGATACAGCGACTAAACCATTTGTATAGATCTTCACATATCCTCTGCCAGAAGCTCTGGACAGGCATTCAAGAACAAAAAGCATGGATATAGTTCTCAATGGTATTGCCTTTGCAGTGGGTGCATGTTTGAGTCTACAAGAACCATTTGTCTGTCCTGTATAGTGTCGTCTGTGGAGAGTTTTTGTATTATATGAGTCGTAAGATGGGGCTTTTAGTACTTTTGAAGGTATGTAAGTATATTTGTGTCCAGAAGTATTGATCTGGATTCATGGAATGGTCCACAATCACCAATATTTAACTTCTACATTTTCAATAACAATTTGGGAATAAAGAAATTAAAATAAATTAAAATTATGTTAGCCAGATGGGTATTTCTAAATTCAGTTGATTGAGATTAAAAGTGGCGAGTGTTGGTGTGGTTCAGTGGGTGAATGTGAGGCCGTGCTGGACATGGACGTGCCTGAAGGCTCACAAGCAGCTTGGCAGATGGCTGGAATTCCAGGACCACACTGTTCCAAAAAATAGTAACGTCAAAGTATCTCACTGTATATTTTACAGTTTTGTCTTTCTAGAATATCATTAAATTTACATAAGCAGACTGTGATTTTACATGTCAAAGGTAAAATAACATAACATCACTGTAAATATAGTAAAACACAATTTACTTGTTTTTTAAATATATTTTTTTGTACATATGCATATTTAGATTGTAAAAATACATCCAGAAATGTATCATAACTTCACAAATATTTGTCTGTTATGTGAGAGAATGATCTGTTAAATCCAAATGTAATACTATGGAAAAATATATAAAATGATCGAAAATCAATGAGAATAATCAATAATTAAACAGTATTTGAATTATAATTGTGCTGAAAATTTCATGTCATCTAGGTCTGATTCAATAATTCAGAGGTAACAGGTGAAAATATAATTAATAGGAATAAAAACTTAAAAAAAAACATTGCACGGCCACGCTGTGCTAATTATATATTTAGAAAAAGAAATGTAGAGGTAGGAATTGCAATTAATATAAATCTCAAAGTATTCCCAACATTCCTGAACAGAAATAGGCCTCTGCACCTGGGGTGAGGGTGTGGCCATGACAACAATGTGACATGCCATTGGATGTTGGGACACATAATAACATGACGCTAAGCATCGGCCAATGAACGTGAACTAACAACCACAAGGTCGCGGGTATGGCTGCACTGTAGGAAAACATCCTAATATAAAAGTATTTTACTGCATTTCACAGTTTTGTTCTTCTAAAATATCACTAAGTTTTGTTCTGTTCTTCTAGAACATCACTAAAGTTACGTAAATAGACTGATTTCACATTTCAAATGTAAATTAACATTAAATCACTGTAATGCAATAAAACATAATTGTCATGATTATTAAATGTATCTGTCTGTACATATGCATATTTAGATTGTTAAAATACATTCACAAATGTATCAGGATTTCACAAATATCTGTCCGTTATTTGAAAGATTGAACTGTTGAATTCAAATGTGATGCTATGGAAAAGTATATATATGATTCCTATAAGCTTGTGTTACATCACATAAGTATTATAATTGTTGCTATTTAGGGCGATCGTGGCTCAAGAGTTGGCAGTTCGCCTTGTGATCAGAAAGTTGCCGGTTCGAACTTCGGTATTGTGTCCGTGGTCAAGACTCTTCACCTACTGGTGATGGCCAGAGGGGCCAATGGTGCAATATGGCAGCCTCGCCTCTGTCAGTCTGTCCCAGGGCATGCGATGCATTATTATTAAAACCAACTGTTGACTGTATATTTCTGAACATTTACATATTATGATTCATATTGCCACATTCATTGACCTTGTTTATAGGTAATTTCATTGTTTGATCACGTTAAAATGTTCCTAATTTAATGTCTAAAAGCACTTGGAAAAGGCAGAACCCCATGTGAAATTAGCGCAACAAACTCTATTTTCATTACTGAAAATAACTGTATTTTCATGAGAAAGTTATTTTCTGTTATTTTACGGTAGTATTTTGGCGCCCCAGCTGCCAGAATATTACCGTTTTTAAGATGTTTTTTTTAACAGTGCAGACGAGGCATGACGAGACGAGACAGGAGGGCCCGCTGACCTCTGGCAGAGATGGCGCAGGACCGGACAGCGTGCTGACCACTGGTGGAGATACAGCTTGACCAGATGGCAGCGTGGCAGTTGCCAGTTCAGCTAGTGGTGGCATGGCAGCCATGGCTGGTTGAGATGGTGTTTGAGTTTGCAGTTGAGAGTGGAGTGGCTCTCTTGAGCCCCCAGCGGAATCAGATGGCTGCACACCAGTTTTATTTAATATCATCTATCGTCCACCTGGGCCTTACACAGAGTTTCTCTCTGATTTCTCAGACTTTTTATCTGATTTAGTGCTCAGCTCAGATAAAATAATTATTGTGGGTGATTTTAACATCCATGTAGATGCTAAAAATGACAGCCTCAACACGGCATTTAATCTGTTGTTAGACTCAATTGGCTTCTCTCAAAACCCACCCACCACTTTAATCACACTCTAGATCTTGTTTTAACATATGGCATAGAAACTGAACATTTAACAAATGAGTTTTTAAACCAGCAGAGATGTAGGATAAGTATAAAAAAGTGTGGACAAAGTATTTACAGCATGAATCATCTGTGGACTGAAGCAGCACAGAGCTGAAACATGAGCTCCCACCTGAAAGTGAAGATGCTGCTACTAGTGTGTAAAGCAGGAGGAAGTGAGAGAAGTTCAAATCCAGATCAGAGAGGAGGAGGAGAGATTCAGGGAGGAGCTGAGCTGTTACTGAACTAGAAGAGAGAGAAACCTCCACATTCAACAGAGTTCAACACAAACCATAAACTTTACCTTCATTCAACATGTTGTCTTTGGACTATTTTGCACTTTCTTTACTGCTTCTCACCATTCTAACAGGTACGTTACAATCTGTGTGTTTAAAGAAACACATTTGAATTGTGATGATTTATAAAAGAATAAAACATGTTTCTGTTCCTTTAGGTGTCAGCTGTGAAGATCTCACTCCAACCAACAAAGAAGAGTTCAGTGTAGAAGGCAGCACTGCTACTCTGTCCTATAGATACTCCAAAAAGGCAACTGGAAGTGATAATTTCTACTGGTAGCTGGAAACGATCGCTTCCTCTGGTATCGACAATATCCTGGAAAACCACCAGAGTTCCTGATCTCTCACTTTGGAACAGGGGAGAAAATATCAGATCCAGTCCCTGGAATAACTTTTAATGTGAGTGGAGATAAAACACTGATGACTCTTCAGATCTCCTCTGCTGCAGTGTCTGACTCTGCTGTGTACTACTGTGCTCTGCAGCCCACAGTGACAGGAAACAGCAAAACTCTGTACAAAAACCTTTGGAGCAAAGACAACAGAATACTCCACAACATCCACTAGAGGGAGCCACACACTGTTAAACCTCTGATTCTTGTGTCATTGGACTGATGACAAAGACAACAGAGAAATGAAGCAGTAAAGATCAGAGACAGAGACAGAGCTGCTGTGGAAGCACAGAACTGTTTGATTGGTTGATTTATTAAACTGGCCCCGCCCACTGAAGCTGTGCTCATCCAATGACATTATTTGTTGGTCATTGTGCTGCAGTGGAAGAACATTGTTCATGTGCTGTCTGTCTGGCTTTAATAACTCCAAAGACATGTTGCTGCACCTCTTTTTGCTTCTATCTCACATTATAGGTGAGTTTAAGAACAGGGATTAAAGTTTAGTTGAAGCTGCTGCATTAAGCAGATATACAGACTGCATTTCACTACTTTTCTTCTTTCTTTTTCCAGGACTAACAGCTGGAGACTCAATCACTCCTCAACAACCTGAAGTCACTGAAACAGAAGGAGAATCTGTCAAACTCACATGTAGCTATAAGACAACAGGTTATCCCCGCCTACACTGGTACAGACATCATTCTGATCTTCAGGCTCCTCAGTTTATACTCTGGAAAGATGGACAAGGATACACAGGTGAATATATTCCTGATAATCGATATCGATCAGAAACATCAGATCGATCAACTAATCTGACCATAGCAGCCCTAACCCTGGCAGACACAGCTCTCTACTACTGTGCTCTAGAAACACAGTGATACAAAGTGTAGAAGAGGCTGTACAAAAACCTGAACACAGATATCTGACTACTCTTCAAAGAGGAGGGAAGTGGTATTCAAAGCACAGCTTCATATCAGATGGATTCTGCTAATTCCTGTTTTATCAGAGTCACTGTGGTTACAGCTGCTAATGAAACACTGTGGGAGGATTCACATGAGCAGCAAATCCACATCAACCACAAACCAACTGCAGGAACGTTCAGACACAATAAAAACTGTCAAACATCAAAAGCTGCTCATTTACACTATTTTATATTTAGTGGATGAGGACATGCAGAAATGCAGCAGAAGCAAAATAAACAGAGTAACAGAGGTTTATCTCTTTAAGGTAAAATCTCTCACATGAAGCTAAAAGTCCAACCAGGAAGACCATCTCATGCTTGTTCCATTTATTCTCTTTGAACTCATCACATCAGATGATGATGCTCTCCTTCAGATTTGGTGAAAACATCAATGTCCTGCTCTCATTTCTCAAAGTCTCCCCCTCTCTGCTGTTCTTAGTTTTCATTTCAGTGTCAGATGGATGCAGCCCTCCTCCCCCCCACACATTTCATCAGGACCAGAGTCTGTGGGTCCTTCCACTGAGTTCTTCAGCAGTCCTGCTCCACCACCAGGCTCCCTCTGATCTAAACACTGAGGACCGCTCACACATTTCTGCAGCAGCAGGGAGAGTTTCCAGTCAGCAGAGTTCATGAGTTCACATATTTTCTTTCACAGGAACTGCAGCAACATTTCAACATCACATCCTCTTTAGATTTTATAATTTTACAGAGATTATAAAAGACAAAAGTATGACTTTGGACGCAGGATTACACAATAGCAAACTTTAAATCTGATGAACCAGCAAAGACAGACTCGACATAGCTGCTGTAAACCAAGAAGAAAACACATGGAGGAAACCTGACAGCATTACTGTATATGTGTGAAACCAACAAGGCAAAACAAGCACAGAGTAAACATCCAATTTATCAGGAAGTGGGGACAAGGAAAGCACTAGAAATGAAGAGGATTAGGTAGACGGGGAAGCATCAGAAACATGAGGAAATAGTAAAGAGAAGAAAAACAGGAGAAGCTGTGAATGTGACAACCTGTGAGATTTGAACTAAAGACATGCTGGAACAGTGGGGACGAGATTTTCTCACCTTATTGTTTTGTACAAGAATATTTAAGGCATTCACACAGCTCAGTTAGATGTGGTCAATATAATGTGACTGGTACATGGTCAATGAACCTGATGGAGGAAATCAGAGATGACCCGGAGCCTGCGAGCAGAACCAGGTCCTGCATTTTTAGCTCCTGAGCTTGATACAAGCAGCAGAAATTAACAGTTGGTCTTCTTTCTTTTAAATTCATAATCTTTTGACAAACAAACATTTGTGTTAGTTGAAATTTGGCGGCTCAAACTGGTGCTGCTTGAAAGCTAACTCTTGGTCTGGTTTATGTCCCGAGTCTAACACACTGATCATGAGGAAGTTTTGGATTTTTAATGAAGGGTTTTCCCCTGACGCTGCTTCTTCAGGAAATCATCTGATCTACACTTATTATCTGTCCTAATGCAACATTTACCTGCAGGCCAGGTTTGACGCAGCATTGCTGAGCGGCCTCATTCTTCTGCTGGGAGTCAAAAAGAAAACGATCTATTAGTTCAAACTTTGACCCTGGCAGTCCCATGAAGACAGTGAAGCAGGACACAAACAGCCTGAAACTGTGACCTCTTCCAGTATTTCAGTGTTCCTTCCAACTAATGTTAGCTACACTGTAAAAAGCACAAAGCTTCCATCCAACAACCAAACACAAGCCCAGGTTTGGTGCAAAAGTGCAAATAGCCAGAACCCGTTCCAGGGAAGCAACTCTCCTGTCCACCAGCAAAAATCCCAACATAAAGGCATCAAGCTGGGGGAAACAGATGTATCCACCCTGGTTATCGCCAGGGCCTCCAACTTTGGCTGCCACCTAACCCACACTCTCTGTGGAGCCCCTCCCCTGGGCCTGGTCCAGCTTAGAGCCTCAGAAACCCCATCCCACGTACCCAGACATGGTCCACTGGTCAATGCAGCATGGATGTCTTCTGATTCATTCTTAGTCTTACCCCTCTCTCAGGACCAGTGTGCATATAGGGACCCTGCCAGGGGCAAATTACCATTGAAAACAGAGCTCCTGGTATCATTTGGCACCATATCCCTCCACCATGATAAGGTGGAGATTCGTGGAGGAACATTACATCAAGTAGTTCCTGAATTATCTCTAAACATGTCCATGAGTTAATCAGTGAAGAAGCAAACGTATCACCTGTGTAAAGGAAAGCGAGCCTCATTCCTGTGTTTGTTCTGGTATATTGTGAAACCAGTTCGGTGAGTTTCTTTTCAGGAAACTGGAAACCTCCCAAACAGCCAAAGCAAAACCAGTTTGGTCCAAAGAACTCAGCCTTCACGTTATCATGAAGAAGAACAATTCTAACTAGATTCCAGCTCAGTATAAAAGAGCATCCAGTCAGTCAGTCAGTCAGCAGGTGTTTCCAGTGCAGGTACAGTTGAGTCCTTCTTTTCTGAGCAGTCTGAGCTCTTTAATCAGAGGACAACCAGGACTCAGCATCTCTGCTGTAAGTCTCTGATTCTTCATTTCTCATTTGTCTTAGCAGCAGCAGCAGATGTTGTTTCTGTTTTACTTTGAAGAAGGTTTTTCTTTCATCTGTCACATCAGAGATGGAGGATGTTGCAAAGAAAGAAGACATGAGAGGAACATGATTATTTTGTGTTCTTATTGTGAAACATCTTGGGACAGAAATGACATTATTCAGATTTTATGTCAGTGAAAGTGTTAAGTTTGCAGTACTGTGGTAAAGCTGAGAGGGGTAAACTTGGACTGGTGAAGAGTAGCTGAGCTGTTTGCATACATTTAATCAGACATTGTTTAACTGTGAGGTGCTGTTTGAGTTAATTCACCAAATTCTAGGTTTTTCGGGTTTTCGTAGTGGCTGGAAGCTGGAAATATGTAACATCTGAATTCGGTCGGCTAAATCCACAAAGAGCAGCTTCAGCTGATCACAACCTGGATACAAAGAAAACCTGAGTGGAGCTTCCAGTACAGGGTCTCATTTCCAAGTCCCCCACGCTGCCCCACTGCACCTGGGCTTAGAGTTTCCCCACCTGCCAAATCTCACTTTGATGCCTGATTAGGATCCCGTGTGTCTACATTCAATAGTCTTCAGGTTTATTAGGCTCAAGTCTTATTATCTATTAATCAGTATCAGCAATACATTTTCTCATTAATATTTTTAAAAATCAGTCCTGAATAATCCACAAGAAGCAGAGATGATGTGATGCACAGTGAAAATCCCAAGAGCTGATGTGATGTGACACATTCTGTCCCTCCAGCTCAACATGTCCTCTGATTTCTTTCTAGGTCAGAGATGGAGACGTGGACAGACAGTCAGGGTAAAAAAGTATGTTACTGTATGATTCATATGAGATATGTTGATTGTTTGATCTTAGCCTCTTGTAGTAACTTCCAAACCAATAATAATAATAATTACTGCAAATGACTGCATAAAAAAATCAGCTTGTGTTAAAATAATCTGAAGAGTTTCTGTTTGGTCTCTCAGATTTACCCAGTGACTCAACAATCACAGTCAAATCGCATCGCCCTGCTGATCAACATTGAAACGTTTAATACAAGTTTATACAAATGTAGAGCTGCGAAAGATGAGAAAGTCATGCAAAGTCTACTTCAAACTCTTGGATATGAGGTAGTGAGATGTGGGGACATCACTGCAAAGGTAACTTTTAAAAGCAGAAAAGGTTTCTTCACTTGCACCCAGTTTTACAAACTGGTTAAATGATCCAGTGACGGATTTCTTCTCACAGATGATCGATAAACCTCTGAAAGAATTTTCTGAACACCCAAAACTGGCCCTCACAGACAGCGTGTTTGTGACTTTGGTGTGTTATGGAGGCACGGGAACTGAGGAGTTTGAAATTGACCAAATCTTTCAGCACTTAAACTCAAAGAACTGTCCTGCACTGAAGGACAAACCAAAGATCGTCATTATTTACGCCTGCAGAGGAGGTGATTCTCATCTGTCCTCACACACCCAACAAACAGCATGAATGAATCTTCAATGAATTTACTGTTAATATTTGTTCATTTGAAAAGGTAAAAGATCGACACGTTTCAGTAAGTCTGTGTGTTTGTTTCAGTGGGGAAGGAATCGGTGGATTTACTTGATAGGACACAATTTGTGCCCACAGACGACATCGAATCTCTGTCAGTGAACTCTGTCAAAGGTCCTCGGACACACAATGAAAAGGATTTCATCATTTTTCATTCCAGCACCACTTGTAAGTGCACCACAAGTAACATTTAGAACAATCAAACACCGCCTAACTACAGATATGATCTGGTTCTGTTTGCTTGCAGACACAGGTTCATACACTCATGAAACATACGGTTCTGCCTTCATCCAACACATCTGTGAGGCTGTCAAAAAGCACTGCCTTAGAGATGACATTGAGGAAATATTCAGAACGGTAAGTTTGGCAAGTGGAATATATGGAATACACAAATACATACGACATCTATCTATCTATCTATCTATCTATCTATCTATCTATCTATCTATCTATCTATCTATCTATCTATCTATCTATCTATCTATCTATCTATCTATCTATCTATCTATCTATCTATCTATCTATCTATCTATCTATCTATCTATCTATCTATCTATCTATCTATCTATCTATCTATCTATCTGTGTGTGGAATCATGTTAAGTGCAGTCTAACCAACAGGTCATGCAAAGCTTTGAAGAATTCCCATCTGAGCAGATGCCAACCAAAGAGAGAGACACTCTGACAAAGCGCTTCTACGTGTTTCAAAGTGAGTGTTACAGGTTTTTGATGTGACTTTAAGATATTGTGTTGTTTTGGGATGACAGGACACACGAGACTGCATGAAATGTTCAGTCTGGTTTATTCACATCGATGAGCGACTGATGGAACTAAAGAGCAATGATGATGATGATGATGAACAAAACAGAAAAGCATCCCACAACATTACAGTTTTTCTCAGTCGCTTTGGTGCGTTTCTCAGATCAGAATTGAAATTCTCATAACTATTAGTTCAACCTCCACAACACTCAGTCATTTGTGCACATCATAGTAGCAATTTCTCCTCTCTCTGAACAAACTGCAAATGATTTTGGACATGAATCAGTTGCTTCCATACATTTCCCTGCTGCTTTCTGACATTTCCATTTGCTTATGTCATGTCAGTCAAAAGTAATCATACCTATGGATGCTGAATAGTCGTTCCCAATAAAACTAATAGTCATACATCCATTGCTTGAGTCATCACACACAAAATTGTTGAACTAGTTATCACATGCCAAATATTGGCCATCTGTCAAGCAAATCCTATACCTTTCTGTATCATTGTTCCTGGAAATGTCTCCGAAATTGAACAATTGATCTCGGGTGAATTACAGCTGTCACTCATGAGGAGGCGTGTGAAAGTTTAGTTGTAACCAATGACAAACAACTTGTTCACTGTCAATTATGGATGAATCCTGTGAATCCCCAATTGGCAAGCATATATAAACTGCGCAGGGGCTAGTGTGTACCATTTCTACACTTCTGTGACACAAAATGGAAGGTCAGCACCGTGGAAGAGGGGTGAAGATGTGGGGAGGAAGGGGAAGGGGAAGAGGGAGAAGAGGCAGATATAGGCGGATTCCTAATGAAATAAGGGCTACAATTGTGGACCATGTTGTCAATCACAGCCTCACCATGGAGGAGGCTGGTCGAAGGGTGCAACCCAATATTGGAAGAACTACTGTCAGTTCAATCATTCAAACATTCTGTAGGAAAAACAGGTATGCAAACAGTAATACACTGTACTGTACTGTGCCATCTCAGACACATCACATGTTACTGTACTGTATTTGCAATTTCACAAAAAGTTCACTCTGCACCACATAGGATTGTAAGACAACCTCGCGGAGGCGGAAGAGGGCCCCTTTTTACCCCACAGCAAGAAGAAGCCATTTGTGCAATGGTCATTGCAAACAATGCAATAAAGCTGAGAGACATACAAAGCGCTGTCATAGAGAATTACACGGTATTTGGCAATATTGAATCTGTTCCAATTTCAACAATTGACAGAGTACTCAAGACAAATGAAATCCACATGAGCAAATGGCCCTGCTAGCAGCCATGGATGCAGCATGTGACGACATCACAGCAGGGTCCTGCAGAGGATGGATTCGCCACTCCAGGAGATACTTTCCTCGCTGCATTGCGAGGGATAACATCTGTTGTGATGTAGATGAAAATATGTGGCCAGACAGACAGGAACGTCTGGATGTGCCAGAATGATTTACTGTACTGTTACATGTGCTGTTTATTGTTCACATTAGTGCACAGCTCTACCAAATGGGTGATTTTATGTTTACATGTATTCTACAGTGAACAGGTGACTGTAGCATATTTTTCTTTTGCACACTTCTGTAGGATTACAAACATTTCTACACAATGGAAATGTGAAACGTACGTATTCAGTGTCTCAGTTACTCCCAAGACTCCCATAACATCTACAGTGACTTTACTGCACATTTCAGATGGCTGTACAGGTAGGCCATAGTGCTGTCGTCAGCATTTTCAGGTGTCACCAATTGTTTTTGCAATGGGAAACACTGAAATTATAAACTGTCATAGTGGAAACATGACAATGCCATTTGACTATCTTGTTCATAAAGATGGTGTCAAGACTTTTCATTTTGATGGCACTGACAGTTTCATTGACATGGATACTTGCTTTTGAGGTATGGATAATCAATTCTGTGCATGTGACGTGCTTTTGCAGGCTATCCACTAGGTTTTGCAGTTTGCACTAATTGTTTTGGGAAATGCACTAACTGCTGTGCAAATGTTAATGGTGTTCTGAGGAACGCACCAAAGCGACTGAGAAAAACTGTAATTTCCCCGTGGACAGTTCTGTGTGGCATCAGTCCATATGAGAGTCCTCCATGATCCCACAGGGCTTCAATATTGAGGTCCAGGCTCTGAGGAAGCCGGTGCATGGCTCACAGTGTTTCATTGTGTTTGTGTTTCATTGTGTTTGTGAAGTTCACCTGATCGACACACCAGCTGTCAACAACTGTACCATCCGTGCTCCAGTTATGTTGAGTCTTCCCAGGCACCTCAACCCCTACTCACATCTTGCGTCTCAATGGGTCACATGATAGAGTGAGGCAAGGTTTCACCATAGTTTCATCCAAAAGCTCTGCTGATAATGACCCACACCTTTTTTTATAACTTGGATCTTGTGATGAGGCACATGATCAATAGTGTGCCTATGATCCTCTTAAGTGGACAACTCCCACTAGAGTTTAAACACCAAAGGAGAAACCTCTTCAAAAAGCTTCATGAGGTCCAGTCGCCGTCTTCCAAAGCTGCTTAGATCGAATAAACGGTAAATGGACTGGTTCTTATTTAACTCAACACAACGTGCCTCATTCACCTTTTCTATATAAGAGCTTTCTATCTAACATGCACACATATTTATATTCTGATGGATGCGTCGAATCCATCAATCTTCTTCAGTAGTTTATGTAGACTAAAAATGACCATGACAAGCAGAGGACGAATGTCAGCACATCAAAGTCTCTTGGTGGCTTTACTGCTTCCACTCAACTGATATATGAGGAAAAAACACTTTGACTTCCTACTTTTGTTCTGTTTCATTCAAAAAAACAAAACATGTAGGTGTTGTGAAAATTGTAATATTTGATTTTAAAAGAGCAATTCTGATTCAAGATGCACCTGAAGAAGTGAAGCAGTGGTCTGCAGGAAAGGAGTCTCTAAACAGGTATGAACAGATCCCTTCACTCAGCCTGTTTGTTTTATGCAGATGTAAGAGCTACATGAAGTCTTCCCTCTGTGACAGTATGAGTGATGATGTCCATGTTAGCATGTTGCCAACGACTGTGCTGGTTTGACCCCTCCTCTCCCTGCAGGGTGGAGCCTGATGGCGTCCGACGGGTGAGCTCGGATCTGAAGAAGTGTACGTTTGATTTTATGATGATTCTTGGAAACAAATCCAACCGTCTTTAAACTACTGTGTCGCTCATTCATATCTCTGATATCAGGAGTCACCATCAAAGAGCCGATCAACGAATAGATGATCGATCAATAACTGCAGCTGGATTTATTTGTTCTCTCTATCAGATTCCTATCAACTCACAATCGACCCAAACACAGTATACAAATGGATCCAGCTGTCTGACAGCAACAGAGAGGTGATGCGTTTGAATGCACAGCAGCCATATCCTGATCATCCAGAGAGATTTGACCGCCCTCAGCTGCTGTGCACAGACGGGCTGACTGGTCCTTGTTACTGGGAGGTTGAGTGGAGTGGATATGTTTCTATAGCAGTGAGCTACAAAGGAATCAAACGGAGAGGACACAGTGATGACTGCTTGTTTGGACTGAACAGTCAGTCCTGGAGCCTGGACTGCTCTTACTCTTACTCTGTCTTGCACAATAACACAGAAACCTTCATCCCCAAAGACGTTGTCTCCAACAGAGTAGCAGTGTATGTGGACCATCCTGCCGGCACGCTGTCCTTCTACAATATCTTCTTGGACTCTCTGATCCACCTCCACACCTTCAACACCACATTCACTGAACCTCTGTATCCTGGATTTGGAGTCTGGTCTCATAATTCTTCAGTGAGAATAATGAAGCCGGTCCATGTGCACTGCTCTCCTCCAACAGAGTAGCAGTGTATGTGGACCGTCCTGCCGGCACAGCAAACAACCTCTATCCTGGATTTGAAGCTTGGTTTCATAATTCTTCAGTCAGTCTGTGCTTAGTTCAGTATAAAACTCTGAGAAGCACTGCTAAATACACCTTTCAGTCTGCATCTTGCGCTCAAAAACACTTTCAGATTCATGGATTCAATGATTTAATGTTTTAAACTCCTCTAAATGATTCCTTCTTAATTTCAATCCCTTGAAGATTGAAGCTTCCAGCAACCGTAGAGTGTGAGCCAGGGTCCAAGCTGGACAGGTCACCAATCTGAGACAGGGCTGACATTAACTTCATTCCACTAACTGCATGTCTTTGGACTGTGAGAGGAAGCTGGAGCACCCAGAGAGAATCCAAACAAACAAGCTGAGAACATACAAACTCCACACATGAAGGTGAAGCTGGACTCGGGACTTTGTTGCTGTGAGGTGACGGTGCTGACCTCTGCACCAAAGCTCTTCTGACATGGGGCTGAGAAAATATTTTGCACTGCTGATCAGAAAGAGAAATTCCTGCTTGAACAATGTTCTTTGTGTGATAGAGACTAAATATATATTGATCTTCAGTTTTCTTTACTGATGTGCTTTGTGTGAAGTGTGTTTCTTCTGCTTCGAGTATTTTAAAGTCACTGATACAACAACCACGTTTTTCCTCACCTGGAGCCTTTCAATGAGAGCTTTAGATGAGAAATTCATCATGATGTTTAAATTGAATTCAACTTTATTTACACAGCACCAAATCACAACAACAGCCGCCTCAAGGTGCTTTATATTGTAAGGTCGACCCTACAATAATACACGCAGCGAGAAACCCAGCAATCATATGAAGTCCAGATATGTAATAGTCATTAACATGATCAGAGCCACGAGTGGTTTTAATCTCAGGAAGTTTATACAACAACTTGTAGCACCAACTGTAGTTAAATGAGGCTGCACAACATGAAATGCAGACTACAGAATTTCACTTTAATAATACTGAATGAGAGGAGCAGCAGCTAAGTCGTCTACATAAACCTGGAACAGTGTTTATTGATAGGCTGCGGACACTGCGCTGGTTGCCTGGGGTCAGGAAACTCTCAGGGTTTGCCTGCTCTCGTTGTGCCTAACTGAGCTAGTCTGGGTAAACAGGCACAACATTCACTGGCTTCATCTGGACTGAACCACGGGGAGAACCGGTGACAAGAACACTCTTCCTCCGGGAAGAGGGAGCATGGCTCCTCATCCTCCCACCACAACCACACCAATGATGAAGCTGGTTCATTCATGGAACTGTCTGGAATGCCGAATAACAGGAGCTCTTACAAGCTGGGCACCAGCGTCACAGCTTGAATGCTGGGTGGCAGCGGTGATGGTGGTGACCTGGGTGACCGGTGCAATAAGACTGCTGACTAAGAAGGCAGCAACAGACGAACTCCAGAAAACTCATCTCCAGTCAACCAGGGAACACATGATGGTAGGTCAACATAGACTGACACAGACACTGAGGAATAAACAGCACTATTTAAACACCCGAGGGTCAGAGGCATCAGGAGAAACAAGAGTGTAACAAGACGCAGGTGAGGATCATCAGAAGCAATGAGACAGAAGGTAAAACTAGACCAGCAACCGTCAGGACGTCAGAACCTTTAACTAGGGGAGCTGACACGAGAGGACACGATCGGAAAGGGAACAAATTAAACTCTGAACCAGGTGAACAACATTACTGCCAATACTTTGTTTTACAAATATTTTTCAGAGTCACCTATTTTAATGCAGCCCTTCACTCTGACAGTGTAATTTCACAGGATTAACTAATTTATTTGGATCACGTTTGAAATGTCATGATTTTTGCTGTAGATTAACAGATGGGAGCATTCAGACCACTGCAGTAGCAACAACCAGTTCAGTCAGCGCTACTTTCTCCTGAGATGAAGCCAAAATGTTCCTTTCTTTCTTTCCGTGTTTAGAAGCATCTGGACCTGCTCGTCATCACTCGTGTCCACTTCTTACACTTACAGTGCATTTTTGAGGAACACCTTTACTGTGTATATATCACGGTTATTATAGTGAACTAATATAATCTGCATGTGAAAAGCCTTTTGGTTAACTAAAACAAAAATAAAAACTAGACCTGAAATTATTTTGTGAACTTGGAAAAAAGAAAAGAAAGATTAACGGTGGAAATCCCCGTAGTTTCAATATTTGTGAATTTGATCAAAACGTTCAAAATGTGCTTTATGAGGCTTTATGAGGCTTTATGTGACGTTTGCCATCCAGGCAATAATAATTAATAAAGACTAAAACTAAAACAGACAATGACAGTTAAAAATAAATATTCTTAAACATTGCAAACTAAATTGAAATGATTCAACTCAATCTAAAAACTTATTAAACCTACATTGAATTAAAAGCCAAATGTGATGGTCTCTGTCGTCTCCGGCTGATTTCTCGGTTTGTTTGCTGTCTGTCTCTGGACTTTAGTTTTCTCTCTCTCCTCTGTCTGTGTTCCTTTGTTGTTGTTTGTGTTCCTTTGTTGTTGTTTGTGTTCCTTTGTTGTTGTTTGTGTCATTCTTCACTGGACTGTTGAATTAGTGAAGCCCTGGCTCCTCCTGCTCAGTGTTTGCGCTGCTTCTGATGCTTCAAGATACTTGCTGTGTGTTTCTTCTGTGTAGACTTCTGGTTTTGATCTTCCCAGGTGTGTGGTAAGACAAACCCTGAGTTGAGAGAGTGTTGTGTGGACTCCTTTCCTCCCTGGAGTCCCTGGAGCACTATACGCCTCCAATGAACTTTACAAATCATATATTTGAGTCCAACCTGCCTACCAACACAGATACACAAAGTCAAAATATGTAATGTAAAGCCTTAAGACTGCATTATAATAAACAACTAAATGTTCCAAAATGCAAAACAGAACTACGAATGTTGAACAACCTTAAAAGTTCAAACATTATTAATCGCACCAAATTCCAACAACAGTCCCCTCAAGGTGCTTTATATTGTGAGGTAGACCCTACAATAATCAGACCCAAGATCATGTGCAGCCGATATTTTACAGAATCTGTCCTCTGTGTTGGAAAGGCTGTCAACTGTGTGTGGGAGCCCCCTTGTGGCGAGAGGGCACAGGTGCACTATTGAACACATGTTCCAGGGATCAGAGTTTGAGCGGACTGACTCAGCGGGGGATGTCGACACACAGTGTGAGTCGTGCGCGTTGCTAAAGAACTGAGTGGACGTGGAGCCCTGCCTGGAAAGGACAGCTTTAGTCTTTTAGGCATTTAGTGGATGTAGAAGTGCAATGTGTATTGGCCTGTTCAACTGTGTGGCTAGTTCATGCTGCTAACGTTGTACACAATAATAATACTGCACACTTTGCATTGATCCCCGTGGGGAAATTCACTCAGTGAAGCAGTGGGCAGACACCAGTGCAGCGCCCGGGGAGCACTGTGTGGGGATGGTACCTTGCTCAGGGGTACCTCAGGGTAGCCGTTCAGGGGATTCGAACCCCTGACCTTACGATCATGGGGCAACCGCTTTGGTTGATTGGCTGTTTTGTGTTGTTGGGTGTATTGGCAATTAATGTCATGGACTGTAAGGTTTTCTGAGTAGTGCATGGAGATCTTCATATCGGAATTTCCATTTGTAGTTCTGGTCAGACTGGAAGAAAGCTCATGAATCTTAATTCATGACTTAAATGTTTGTTATATTCAGTATTTTGTATATGTTCTGCTCTTGTTAGCTAACAGCTAACAGCCCCCCCCACCTACGAGTTCTTGTACATCCTCTGAAAGCCTGCGGTTGCATTACTGTGCTGCTGTGCTGCGCTGTTAAGCTACAGAATCACAGTAAAGACGGAATAACCTTATTTGTGCGTCCTGTGTGTTCTGACACCACAAGGTGAACACCACTGCTATTCAGCCAACGCCAATACAGTCCTGGGTTCAACCCAAATTACCTCAGAATCAGAACAGAAGCAGAAAGAATGGCTTCTAAGTACACAGCAGATTGTCTCTCTCACTCACTGTCTGACTGCTACAACTATCACAGCCGAACATAAAGACAGGTTCAGATATGCTTTTTCCCCTGCTGTCAAATAATTGTGTAGTTATCAGTGAATTCACTGTCACTGATGATTCCAGGGAATCCTCTCCTCCCCAAACTTTACAGTCTGAACGGGAAACTTGTGCAGACACTGATGTGGAGAAGCCAGCCGTAAAAGTCACTGTCTGGATGTACTTGTACTTGTAACTGCACCTCTTTAGTTTCTTTTAACACCAGCAGATGTTTTGCTGTTCATAAAGACTCTTAACAGGTTTCTGTCTGGCTCCACCCACTGATGCTGAACTCAGCCAATGAGATGGTCTCTCTGTGCAGAACTCCAGCCTGATATTGAGGAGAAGGCTGTGCAGCAGAGAGGCTGCTTAGTCTTTTCATTCTGCTGAACTTTGTTCATCTGCTGTGTGACTTCAGCACCTGAAACATGTTCCTTTACCTGTTTGTACTTTTATCTCACTGCATAGGTGAGTGTTAGAACACAGAAAAGTCTCATGGTGACAAGATTTGATCAGGAAATAAAAACCAGAGGAGACACAGATTCAGGGAGGAGCTGAGCTGCGACTGAAGAGCAGACGAGACAGAGAAACCTCCACATTCAACACAGAAGATTCAGTCCAACATGTTGTTGTTGGGCTGTTATGAAACTTCTCTGTTAATCATCATGATTCTAACAGGTACATGTGAAAAAACTTCATCCTAATATTTTAATTATTATTCACGATTTCTTTGTAAAATATTTACAGATTTCTGTTTCTTTAGGTGTCAGCTGTCAACAACTCACTGCCAGCAAAACTGAAGAGTCCAGTTTGGAAGGCAGCACAGCTACTCTGTCCTACAGATACTCCAGACAAGCAACTGGAAGTGATCAGTTCTACTGGTATCGACAATATCCTGGAAAACCACCAGAGTTCCTGACCTTTAACTTGGGAACACAAAACACAACAAATTCCAAACTTTCTGTCAGAATGGTCGATGACAGAAATGGTCTGAACCTTCAGATCTCCTCTGCTGCAGTGTCTGACTCTGCTGTGTACTACTGTGCTGTGAGGCCCACAGTGACAGGAAACAGCAAAACTCTGTACAAAAACCTTTGGAGCAAAGACAACAGAATACTCCACAACATCCACTAGAGGGAGCCACACACTGTTAAACCTCTGATTCTTGTGTCATTGGACTGATGACAAAGACAACAGAGAAATGAAGCAGTAAAGATCAGAGACAGAGACAGAGCTGCTGTGGAAGCACAAAACTGTTTGATTGGCTGAGCTATTAAACTGGCCCCGCGCACTGAACCTGAGCTCATCCAATGACATTATTTGTTGGTCATTGTGCTGCAGTGGAAGAACATTGTTCATGTGCTGTCTGTCTGGCTTTAATAACTCCAAAGACATGTTGCTGCACCTCTTTTTGCTTCTATCTCACATTATAGGTGAGTTTAAGAACAGGGATTAAAGTTTAGTTGAAGCTGCTGCATTAAGCAGATATACAGACTGCATTTCACTACTTTTCTTCTTTCTTTTTCCAGGACTAACAGCTGGAGACTCAATCACTCCTCAACAACCTGAAGTCACTGAAACAGAAGGAGAATCTGTCAAACTCACATGTAGCTATGAGACAAGTGTTAGCTATATCGAGCTTCACTGGTACAGACATGATTCTGACCTTCAGGCTCCTCAGTTTATACTCTGGAAAAGAGCAAGAGGATCCACAACTCAGTATATTCCTGATAAACGATATGACTCAGAAACAGCTTCTTCATCAACTAATCTGACCATAACAGCCCTAACCCTGGCAGACACAGCTCTCTACTACTGTGCTCTACAAACACAGTGATACAAAGTGTAGAAGAGGCTGTACAAAAACCTGAACACAGATATCTGACTACTCTTCAAAGAGGAGGGAAGTGGTATTCAAAGCACAGCTTCATATCAGATGGATTCTGCTAATTCCTGTTTTATCAGAGTCACTGTGGTTACAGCTGCTAATGAAACACTGTGGGAGGATTCACATGAGCAGCAAATCCACATCAACCACAAACCAACTGCAGGAACGTTCAGACATGAAGACATTTTATTCCTTATTTAGTGATGATGTGTGTAAAAAGCATCAGAAGTCAAATACAGTAACTAGTAATAAACTCCCAACATTGTTGGTGCATTAATGATGTTTTACAGCTGAAACATTTACTTTGTTATTCTCACATTTTCTCCTGCATGGTTTAAACTTTTCCTTCATTTTTTTTATGAGAATCACGTCTTTGTGTTTTCTCGCGATGATGTCGTAGGTACAGTTTCTCCTCTGTGTTCTGATTGGACATTTAAATCATTGATGGTATCAGATCCATTTCACACGTTGTTGAAGTTCAGTCTGAAGTCACTTTAAGTCTCAAAGCTTCACTTTAACCTGCAAAGACCAACAACGTCTCATTTCCTACTGATTCTTCTCCCCACACTGCACCACTACACCGGATATCAGGACTCCACACTCTCCAAATTCCCAGTGTTAAAATTCAGTCATGAAACATTTTGGCAGATACAAGAAGATTCTTCTACTGTTTTCTCTTCTTCAGTTGTTAAAGATGAACATCATGATCCACACTGACACACATTCATATTCTTCGGTTTCCTGGATTAAAACGGAGCCTCTGCTCTTTATTTATTCTGTGCTTGTTTCTCGACTCACAGTTCAGTCTGTTAAACCTGCTTCCTGCAATAGGAGCAAATATCCACTGAAAGCAGAGCAGCAGAAAGACGTGCTGAGTGTGAAGCTGTCAGCAGGGGGAATAACACAGGGCTGTGAATGAGTCCTGTCACTGTGATCAGGCTCCTCCTTCTAATCCACCAACTTAGTGTTGATGAAGACTAAACAGAGAGATCACAGCTTCTTTATACTTGCTGTAGCTCACAGTTACTCTACACTGCAGATATGACGCCTCTGTTCATCTCAGCGCTGCTGGCTGCTATGTGCCTCGGTATGAACACAACTCTGTTTCTTTGATATCAACATTGACGTGATTCTTTAACAGCACACTGATACTGTTTGTTGGTGTTTTACAGAATGCAGAGCACAAAAAGACAACGTGCTGCAAGCAAAAGGAGAAGAGACTGCTGCTGCAGGAGGCACAGTGACACTTCACTGTCTCTATAACAGCAGTGGAACAACTAATTATCTCTTCTGGTACAAACAGGATGGAAACAACAGCCCCAAATTCATCCTGATGCGCTATAGTGGGGATCAAGGAAACACAGCAGACGAGTTCAAGGAGAGATTTTCATCCACACTGGATTCCAGCAACAGATCAGTTCCTCTGAAGATCCAGAAGCTTCAGCTGTCTGACTCTGCTGTGTACTACTGTGCTCTGCAGCCCACAGTGACAGGAAACAGCAAAACTCTGTACAAAAAGCTTTGGAGCAAAGACAACAGAATACTCCACAACATCCACTAGAGGGAGCCACACACTGTTAAACTGTCACCTTTAGGTCTGAATTCTCTGTTCTTATGATTAAACAAAGTCTTATCTATAACTCGTTATGTTACATCTTATTACTGTGCTGTTGTTTGATGTTTCCTGTGTTTCTTACATTATGTATAATATGAAGAATTGTTTTATGAAAGTTTGATATTATAGATATTATTTTGCTGTGTCTCTGGACCCTCTGAAAAACACTTTTACACTACAAATGTGTTGACGCCTCTCATGTAGTTGCTGTGTTTTCTGGGACTGTGCTGATGTGTCTTCCATGATTAAACACAGCTGCAGTCATCAGAGCCGTGCACTACTTTGTGTTAGAGAACTTCAGGGTTGTCCCGGGTTTCTGTGTTACGAAGGTGGTTCACTTCTCACCAGGACAAATCACCAAAGAAACTTATGCTGTGAACTAACCTGCCACACAAAAGGTTCAGTTCCACATTAGAGATCAACAGGTATGACATCACCACCCACCGACCAATCAATTCTCCAGGAAACAGGTCATCATTCCTGGCAGATCCTTCGGACCTCCGTGCAACAGTAGGAAGGTCCAAAGTTTTTTCTTTAATATAGAGTAATGTCCTTCAGTTTCCCTGGTGAGCATCAGTAAGAAGTAATAAATAATCCAGATTTTTATTTATTGATTTTTTCCTTTGGTAAGAAACAAACGTACAATAAATGTGTTGCTTTATTGGCAATACAGGGAGTGCAGAATTATTAGGCAAATGAGTATTTTGTCCACATCATCCTCTTCATGCATGTTGTCTTACTCCAAGCTGTATAGGCTCGAAAGCCTACTACCAATTAAGCATATTAGGTGATGTGCATCTCTGTAATGAGAAGGGGTGTGGTCTAATGACATCAACACCCTATATCAGGTGTGCATAATTATTAGGCAACGTCCTTTCCTTTGGCAAAATGGGTCAAAAGAAGGACTTGACAGGCTCAGAAAAGTCAAAAATAGTGAGATATCTTGCAGAGGGATGCAGCAGTCTCAAAATTGCAAAGCTTCTGAAGCGTGATCATCGAACAATCAAGCGTTTCATTCAAAATAGTCAACAGGGTCGCAAGAAGCGTGTGGAAAAACCAAGGCGCAAAATAACTGCCCATGGACTGAGAAAAGTCAAGCGTGCAGCTGCCAAGATGCCACTTGCCACCAGTTTGGCCATATTTCAGAGCTGCAACATCACTGGAGTGCCCAAAAGCACAAGGTGTGCAATACTCAGAGACATGGCCAAGGTAAGAAAGGCTGAAAGACGACCACCACTGAACAAGACACACAAGCTGAAACGTCAAGACTGGGCCAAGAAATATCTCAAGACTGGTTTTTCTAAGGTTTTATGGACTGATGAAATGAGAGTGAGTCTTGATGGGCCAGATGGATGGGCCCGTGGCTGGATTGGTAAAGGGCAGAGAGCTCCAGTCCCACTCAGACGCCAGCAAGGTGGAGGTGGAGTACTGGTTTGGGCTGGTATCATCAAAGATGAGCTTGTGGGGCCTTTTCGGGTTGAGGATGGAGTCAAGCTCAACTCCCAGTCCTACTGCCAGTTTCTGGAAGACACCTTCTTCAAGCAGTGGTACAGGAAGAAGTCTGCATCCTTCAAGAAAAACATGATTTTCATGCAGGACAATGCTCCATCACACGCGTCCAAGTACTCCACAGCGTGGCTGGCAAGAAAGGGTATAAAAGAAGAAAAACTAATGACATGGCCTCCTTGTTCACCTGATCTGAACCCCATTGAGAACCTGTGGTCCATCATCAAATGTGAGATTTACAAGGAGGGAAAACAGTACACCTCTCTGAACAGTGTCTGGGAGGCTGTGGTTGCTGCTGCACGCAATGTTGATGGTGAACAGATCAAAACACTGACAGAATCCATGGATGGCAGGCTTTTGAGTGTCCTTGCAAAGAAAGGTGGCTATATTGGTCGCTGATTTGTTTTTGTTTTGTTTTTGAATGTCAGAAATGTATATTTGTGAATGTGGAGATGTTATATTGGTGTCACTGGTAAAAATAAATAATTGAAATGGGTATATATTTGTTTTTTGTTAAGTTGCCTAATAATTATGCACAGTAATAGTCACCTGCACACACAGATATCCCCCTAAAATAGCTAAAACTAAAAACAAACTAAAAACTACTTCCAAAAATATTCAGCTTTGATATTAATGAGTTTTTTGGGTTCATTGAGAACATGGTTGTTGTTCAATAATAACATTATTCCTCAAAAATACAACTTGCCTAATAATTCTGCCCTCCCTGTAATGTCTGATGCTAAAACAGGAAACCTGTTCTGTACTTGCTGCCTTCATATCAAATCTGCAGTAAAGTTTTATTCTATTTTTATATTGAATCTTTCCTCTGAAACTGCAGCTGGTCTGCATGTGAGGGAATCAAAGCTCACCAGCTGGTTACAGTGGGGCAAAAAAGTATTTAGTCAGCCACCGATTGTGCAAGTTCCCCCACTTAAAATGATGACAGAGGTCAGTAATTTGCACCAGAGGTACACTTCAACTGTGAGAGACAGAATGTGAAAAATAAAATCCATGAATCCACATGGTAGGATTTGTAAAGAATTTATTCACAATCGGTGGCTGACTAAATACTTTTTTGCCCCACTGTATGTTCTGAGTTCTGAGCTTTTCCACTGATTCTTTTATTGAAAGCATCAAACAGATTCTCTGCTGGGGGAATCTGTTCTATGAGTGCGAGCTGTAAATGACAACATCTTGTTATACTTCAGTCTAATCTGCTGTTGCTGAGTCTGTTTCACTCTCCTGGAAACACACATGAAGATCACCTGTTCTATCGATCACATTCATTTCACTTTGATTTGAGATAAACTGAAGAGATTTCCAGACTGTTCTGTCAGTCAGCTTTAATCTTTAAATGGATCCAGTTTACAGTTGCACAGCTGTAATGTGCAGCTGTGACCTTAGAAACTTAGCAGTGAGAGCACACTCACAGATGAAATTATTAACTAGGATTCAAATGTTTACTGTGTGTTAAATCAGCAGATTCACTGAAACGTTTCCTGCAGGATTCATTTCTTGCCTTTTTAACATCAGTCTTGCAGTTGCTGGTGTAGTTTTATGTTCTTTATAGGTGTTTGATCACCATTCAATAACATCTCTGGATTAGGTGACACTCATAGGGATCATTTTCAATGTAAGAGTCATGTGATCCATGAACCGCCCCTTTCAGATTGGTCAGATGCTGCCATCATCATGCAGGGTAAACCCTGGTTTAACTTCATGACTTTATAACAAGCTTCATGTGATGATTTATCCTGATCACCAGTGTTAAAGTAAGATAATGGAAAGATGTTCCGGGTGTGCTGAATGAGGTTTGGAGTACAGCGCCCTCTTCAGCTCGCTTTGCATTGATGAGCATGAGCAGAGGGAGACCTTGGGGCTGAAGCTTTGTGCTGATTGCTGTTTTTTGTTGCAGTTTTTCTTGGTTTTATGCAGTTTGTGTGTTTGTTGATAATGTTTTCATGCACTGACGTGTGTCAATAGCTGTGCAGTGACTGAATAAAGCAGAACTAACAGTCACAGAAGTGCATCTGATTCCTTTGTGTGCTTCATCAGTTTCTCTCATGCTTAGTGTGCCGCAGCTATTTTTGGTCACTAGTTAGCAGCATCAAAGGTTTTTTCCACATATAAGTTTTTAAGCACATTTAGTAAAAGCCTGCTGCTGTTTGGACACATAAGACTAGGATGTAAGAAGTCAGGGATTGTGTGAGGAAGCTTTATCATTTGCTTTCCTTTACTAGTCCATGCATTCATTTTTAGTAGGCTTGATTACTGTAACAGCATCTTTACAGGTCTACCTAAAAAATCAGTCAGACAACTACAGCTCATTCAGAACTCTGCTGCTCGAGTCCTCACTAAGACCAAAAAAGTGGACCACATCAGTCCAGCTCTGAGGTCCTTACACTGGCTGCCTGTCCGTCAGAGGATAGACTTTAAAGTTCTGATGCTGGTCTATAAAGCTCTGAATGGTTTAGGACCAAAATACATCAATGACCTCCTGACCCAGTATGAACCTTCCAGATCCCTCAGGTCATCTGGATCCGGTCTTTTATCAGTTCCCAGAGTCAGAACCAGACACGGAGAAGCTGCATTCAGCTTTTATGCTCCTTATATCTGGAACAAACTCCCAGAAAGCCTCAGATCAGCTGAAACACTCAGTTTATTTAAATCCAGGTTGAAGACTCACCTATTCTCAGCTGCATTTGAATAAAGCACCAAATCCACACTTTTAAGCTTAAATTTCAAAACTTACACTAACTACTGATCTTATCTATTTCTGATTTTATCTGTTTTGATTTTATATACTGTTTTGTTTGTTTGTTTGTTTGTTTGTTTGTTTGTTAAGTGGGTTTAGAGCTCTGGGTAGCTCCCCAGCTGGGTCTAGACTGGGTCTAGAGAGTATTTTAAATTCAGGGAATTTAAAATAGAAAGTAGCTCGTCCACAGAAGGACTGGTAGCTCCCCTTACGATAAGGGTTCAGATCGCGCGAACAGGTGTGAAATGTGTGTGTTTAGTTAGTTAGTTAGTTTGTTTTAATCAATTTTAAATCCTGCTTTTTATTTGTTTTTGTTTCTAATGTCTCTGTAAAGCACTTTGAATCACCTTGTTGTTGAATTGTGCTATACAAATAAATTTGCCTTGCCTTGCCTTGCCTACAGTTCATGCTGTAGGCTAACTAAGGGGCTATTTTTAAAGGCTTTGATTTCATGCAGTTCTCAAAATTGCGGGGAGAAATATTTTTTAAACACATCTGCATTTGTAGACAATGACCTGAAGATGGAAAAGTGGTCTTAAAAGTTAGAAATGACAGTTTGTCTGTTTTGCTTTTAAGAGACAAAATCTGCTCAGGAAGTTAATCCCACATAAGAAATGCCAAAACATGTGCACCACTGAGAGTCGTCCAGCATTGTTATCAAAGCTGAGAACTTTCACCTGCTGCTCAAACATGTTTCAGTCAGACTGCGTGTGCAGGATGCAGTCGGAGCTCTGCAGGCTCCTCCTTCAGTCTGACCTTCTTGATGATGATGATGATGACTGCAGCATCACTGTCAAAGCTTCATCAGCCTGAATGGAAACAGAGCTCAGCAAGAGGAGGAGCTACAGCAGTGAACATGAAAGGCTTCATTTAGGAGCTGAAGAGCTGCTGTGTTCTCTCTATTGTTCATTCAGTCCAAGAGGAAATCATGTTGCTGCTTTTCATTTGGATGATGATAGTCTCCTTTCAGACTGGTGAGTCATCAAAAGATGGAGTGAGATGTAAAAGGAGATGATGGACATGAAAATATCTGGATGTTGTTTGAATTGATTCACTTTTTATAAACTAAGTTTAAAGATGCAGAAACATGATGGTGAAATATGTCTTTGTTGTTTTCAGGATCCTCTGAGGATTTACTGACACCATCTAAAGATGTAGTGACGAGTTTGGAAGGAGACACTGTGACTCTCTCCTGCAACTATTCAGCTGTAGTTCACACACTTTTCTGGTACCAACAGAAGTCTGGTTCACATCCACAGCTTCTCATGGCAGAACATTCAGAGGAAACAGAAAAGCTGAAGTTTATACATGAGAGAGAAAAAAAGGAGTTTCATCTGGAGATCTCCTCTGCTGCAGTGTCTGACTCTGCTGTGTACTACTGTGCTCTGCAGCCCACAGTGACAGGAAACAGCAAAACTCTGTACAAAAACCTTTGGAGCAAAGACAACAGAATACTCCACAACATCCACTAGAGGGAGCCACACACTGTTAAACTTCTGGTTTGTTTCACTCAGTTAATAAAATGTCTTTTGCATAAAAGCAGAAGCTTTAATTCACTTCGTAAAGGAGAGATTTCTCACATAAATGATTCATTCTCTCTCTTCACTGCAGTTTCTTTAAAACTGTCTCTTCATGATCAGATGTGCAGATCACAGCCTGATGGTAGCAGACCTGTTAGTGACTTTTAATCTTCATCCATCATTCTGTGTTTCTCAGATATTTTTGCTATATGTTTTTCTTACACATATTTCATGAATGTTGCTTCTTAGACAGGTGTTTAGTTATATTTATATTATCAGAATCAGAATCGCGTTTATTGGCCATGTATATGCACAGACACATGCAAGGAATTTGGTTTCGGTAAATGGTGAATCTCAAGCACAGCAATGTAAACAACACAATTTACACACACACACACACACACACACACACACACACACACACACACACACACACACACGTATATAGAGCTAAACATACATACACAAACCTACACAAGCTGTGTAAAGCAACCATAAATAACCAGTTTAAATGTCTTGATGCATCTCAATCATCCAGGTAAGTAAATCTCCAAAAGTTGATTCTGTTCGTAGCGTTTTGTGGGAGAAACGTTTCATCATCATCCAAGTGGCTTCTTCAGTCTCAGCTGACTGCAGGTCTCAATCTTATAAACAGGACATTTGCATAATGACTGAAACCAGCACAGTGAAGGAACAATGAGCTGTGAGGTCAGTTCCTTAATCTTAATTATGCAAATTCCATTGATCCATGACCAATGATCAACAACCACTGATCAATGGTCATGAGTCCCATTCACAGAGAGCTGGGGAATGGCTGCAATCACAGCGGCGCCATCTTTAGCACAGCTCAAGAAAATACAACAAGAAAGGAAAGCAGCTTCATTGTGCAAAAATACAAAATACAGTGGTATGGTTTCTCTCATCTGTACATGCTGAAGTTGAACCCACAGCAGAGATGATCACTGTCACCTGTGTCTGTCCTGGGTTTCTGTACTTTTTGTCTACTTCATTTAGAAAACAACATTTGTGAAATGAATCACTTCCTGATCATCGTTCAGAAATCTGAAAATGTTTTTGTTTTTCCTAAAAAGATCATTTTTTTTTAACTGGAAATCAAAAGCTGACATAAACACAAAGTAACTGTCGTGTGAGACTGTAGCAGGCAGGAAGTGGACCTAAATGCAGGATTCAAACACCAAAGGCAAACTTAAGGCTGCAGCTTCATTGATGGGAGGATTGTCCAAGAACATAAACTCACAAAAAACAAAGTGAAACCCTGAACATGAAAACTAGGAACAGAACACTGAGAAACAAGAACTAACACACTAGGAAACGAGAAAACATGGAACTAAAACTGAAACAGTGTGGCTGTGGCTCAGGTGGTGGAGCAGCTACTGATCGGAAGGTTGGTGATTCGTTTCTTGGCTTCCCCAGTCTGCATGCCTATTATCCTTGGGCAAGATACTCACCCCGAGTTGCCCTCCGATCATCGGAGTATGAATGTGTGTGAATGTAGTTTAGTTTGCACTTGTGTTTAGAAGTGCTTGTATGAGTGAATGAGACATGCTGTATACAGCACTTTGAGGACTCCAGGGGAGTAGAAAAGCGCTATATAAGAATGAGTCCATTTACCAAACACAAGGAGACTTACACACATGAGGCAGTACGATGCCACAAAGGGCAAAAGACATCACAGGGCTTAAATATACAAGAGAGTAATGAGGGAAACACAGCTGGAACTAATCTGATACAACGACACAGGAATCAAACCTGAATGCACTAAACACAGGACACGGGACTATCAAAATAAAACAGGAAACACACAGACACAAACTGACGCAGCGACTGGGGAGACAGGAAGAAACACAGAGAGAGACGGACTAACCACAAGAGAAGATTAGAGTCAGAGGGAGGGAGAACTATGATCACTAAGAACCTACGACCCAGAAACTAAACAGAAACTAAACGATCTAATAAGACCTCCAAATGACAAGAAAACCAAACATCAACCCATCCCCAGCTCTTTCTGTCCTGGTCGTTGTGTCCTTGGGCAAGACACTTCACCTACCGCCTACTGGTGTTGGCCAGAGGGGCCGATGGTGCGATATGGCAGCCTCGCCTCTGCCAGTCTGCCCCAGGGCAGCTGTGGCTACACCTGTAGCTGCCTCCACCAGTGTGTGAATGTGAGAGTGAATGAATAGTGGCATTGTAAAGCGCTTTGAGGGCCTCGAAAAGCGCTATATAAATGCAATCCATTATTATTACGAGTAATACTCAGTATACATTTATTTTCCAGTGTACTATTACTATTCTAGATTTAGATGAATGCATTTGTCACTTGTTCCTGAAGCGATGCTTCTACTAGTCAGTGATTTATCCTCAGACCTGCTCTGGACTGTGGAAAGGACTTGTATCTGGCTCTACTCGTCCAGGAAAAGTTTCAGAAGACACACAATCAGAGGAAGCTCTACAATATAAAGGTAACATTAATGTGGGCTAAAGCTACAGTGTTGGACTGCATGCATGCAGGATCCAGGTATGATCCAGTTCATTTTACTTTGCTAGCCCCTCCCTCTGGAAGACACCACTGCTGCTTTAATCACAGCTACGTTAAATGATGGCAGCTAGTAACCGATGACTGAGCCGAGAGCATGTCTGGGTCTCTGTTATCTGACGACCAGTTAAATTTTCTTTTTCATGTCGCTTGACTTGACAGAGGCTGTGTTTCAAAGACACACGCCTTAATGACAAGTTAGTTTTTTATTCTTTAACTTTTATATATTGTGTTTATGTTATTGTTTAAGGTCACTGATGCAGGTCTTATTCTTTATTTCTTCTTCTATAAATGTTCACTCTGGTAGATTCAGTTTTATTTATATAACAACAGCAGTTGTTGCTTTACATTGTGAAGTCCCTGCAATAATACAAGAGAGAAAACCCCGACAATCATGACCCGCTATGAGGAAGCACTTTGGCGACTGTGGGAAGGAAAAACTCCCTTTTAACAGGAAGAAACATCCAGCAGAACCAGGCTCATCTGTTGTGACCTGTTGGGGTGATGGGAGGAAGACAGGACAGAGACACACTGTGGAAGAGAGCCAGAGATTAATAATAATGAATGAGTCAATACAGAGAGGTGTATAAACACATAGTGAGTGAAGAAGAAAATCTCAGTGCATCATGGGAGTCTCCCAGCAGCCGACACCGACTGTAGAGTAACTGAAGGAGGTCTTGATGCACAATCAGTCATCCAGGTAAGTAAATCTCCAAAAGTTGGTTCTGTTCATCTGGACATAAATGCTACGTCCAGATTAACTAAAGGAGGATTCAGGGTCACTGGTCCAGCTCTAACTATATGCTTTATCAACAATATACTTTAATATAAGTGAAGCATTTAAATAAACTGCAAAGTAACTAAATATTTCCTGTAGGATCAGAAGTGTCAGCTGTAACTGGGACTGCTGCTGCACCACAACACTCCTGCATGTCGTGTCCACAGACATGACGTCTCTCAGGTTTGTGTTTGAAGATCAAATCAAATAAGATGATGCTTCATTTGAACAAACAGTTGTGAACAAAAATCCTTCCCAACATACACAAACTATTCTGAGATGTTTCTTGAATTCAGGACTTCTTACACATTTTTCTCCAAATGTCTCAAGTTTCAGACTTTTTAACTGTGTGAGTATCAGCGACTCTCTGACTCTGTCTACATCGTTAATGTGACTTCTGCTTGTGTGACGTGTCACACGGCTCCCTTAAATCATTTTGGTTATAAAGTGTGTGAAGCACAGGAGGAGGAGTGACTGAGAGCAGAGAGGAGGAGCAGAGATTCAGGGAGGAGCTGAGCTGTTACTGAACTATAGAAGAGAGAAAAACCTCCACATTCAACAGAGTTCAACACAAAACAAACTTTATGTTCCTCAACATGCTGTCATTACATCACTGTTTGTTTCCTCTGATTCTTCTCACTCTCACAGGTCTGCTCACCTACACAGGAAACTATGTTCAATTCAATGATTCATTAACGTCAATTATTGATTGAAAACGTTCTCTCTTCCTTCAGGTGTCACATGTGATCAGCTCACTCCAGTCAAAGATGAAGAGTCCAGTGTAGAAGGCAGCACAGTTACTCTGACCTACACTTACAAAGTGTCACCTTCTGATTATTTCTTCTGGTATCGACAACATCCAGGAAAACCTCCAGAGTTCCTGATCTCACACTCACCTTCAGGAACAGTAGGAGTAGAAAAAGTTCCTGGATTGAAGATTCAAGTGAAGGGAACAGAAATCAAGATGAGAATCTCCTCTGCTGCAGTGACAGACTCTGCTGTGTACTACTGTGCTCTGCAGCCCACAGTGACAGGAAACAGCAAAACTCTGTACAAAAACCTTTGGAGCAAAGACAACAGAATACTCCACAACATCCACTAGAGGGAGCCACACACTGTTAAACCTCTGATTCTTGTGTCATTGGACTGATGACAAAGACAACAGAGAAATGAAGCAGTAAAGATCAGAGACAGAGACAGAGCTGCTGTGGAAGCACAAAACTGTTTGATTGGCTGAGCTATTACAATGGCCCCGCCCACTGAAGTTGAGCTCATCCAATGACATTATTTGTTGGTCATTGTGCTGCAGTGGAAGAACATTGTTCATGTGCTGTCTGTCTGGCTTTAATAACTCCAAAGACATGTTGCTGCACCTCTTTTTGCTTCTATCTCACATTATAGGTGAGTTTAAGAACAGGGATTAAAGTTTAGTTGAAGCTGCTGCATTAAGCAGATATACAGACTGCATTTCACTACTTTTCTTCTTTCTTTTTCCAGGACTAACAGCTGGAGACTCAATCACTCCTCAACAACCTGAAGTCACTGAGACAGAAGGAGAATCTGTCAAACTCACATGTAGCTATGAGATAAGTGGCACCCCTTATGTTTACTGGTACAAACATCATTCTGACCTTCAGGCTCCTCAGTTTATACTCTGGAAAAGAGCAAGAGGATCCACAACTCAGTATATTCCTGATAAACGATATAAATCAGAAACATCAGATCGATCAACTAATCTGACCATAGCAGCCCTAACCCTGGCAGACACAGCTCTCTACTACTGTGCTCTACAAACACAGTGATACAAAGTGTAGAAGAGGCTGTACAAAAACCTGAACACAGATATCTGACTACTCTTCAAAGAGGAGGGAAGTGGTATTCAAAGCACAGCTTCATATCAGATGGATTCTGCTAATTCCTGTTTTATCAGAGTCACTGTGGTTACAGCTGCTAATGAAACACTGTGGGAGGATTCACATGAGCAGCAAATCCACATCAACCACAAACCGACTGCAGGAACGTTCAGACACAATAAAAACTGTCAAACATCAAAAGCTGCTCATTTACACTATTTTATATTTAGTGGATGAGGACATGCAGAAATGCAGCAGAAGCAAAATAAACAGAGTAACAGAGGTTTATCTCTTTAAGGTAAAATCTCTCACATGAAGCTAAAAGTCCAACCAGGAAGACCATCTCATGCTTGTTCCATTTATTCTCTTTGAACTCATCACATCAGATGATGATGCTCTCCTTCATCATTGTCCTGCTCTGGTACTTTGTGATGTTCCCCCTCTGGCAGGTCCAGACTCTCCTCTGTGCTTCTGCTCTGAACAACATTTCAGAGTGCCTGGCCTTCTTGAGGTCTCTGAGCAGGATCCTGGACGCTGCATCATCTGGTAACTCTATTGTGCTTCTGAGGACTTTATGTGTCCGAGTGACACAATGGTGGTTTCTGTTTTACTGGACTTGTGTGCTAACCACAGTATAGGTTGATGCTTGACTCTGTAATTGCATCATCAGGTCTGCAGCAGTGTGTTCTGGACACTCTGGTGAAGAGAGGAGCTGAGCTGTCATCTGATCACCATCTGGGGGTGAGTTGAGTCAGGTGGTGGGGGAGAATGCTGGACAGGCCTGGCGTATCAAAGTGGTTCAGGTGACCTTCAACTCCCACCTCCAGCAGAGCTTTGGCAGCAGTCTGAGTGAGGCTGGGGACTCATTGCTGATGGGGCTGTGCAGAGCTTTGGCTGCAAGCTGGTTGGTGCTTGTAGTGTTGCTAACCTCCTAACCAGATCTCATTAACTCCTCGTGTTTTGGGGAATGAAAGGTCCAGCTGAAACATCCACTCTTTGTCAGATTGTTGTCTTCATTCTGGTGGTAATTCAGCTTTAATTTATGACTTATGAGTTTGTGCTTGTAGCTTCTGTTACCTCACCATGTTCTCTTGTGTCTGCTCATAGCTCTGTGGACTTGAGTTACCTGAAACCTGAAGGATTGTCTCATTGCCTGCTGTTTGGAAAGGACTGACTTGTAACAGAGCTGGAAAACTCACCTGCCCATCCACTCTCCACCCACTCAGCCTTCTGAAGCCTTCACTTACCTCCCTGACACAGAAACTCCAAAAGTGAAACACAAGAAAGGACTCTAATAAATACTATATAAGCAATTCTGACTGCACTGATACTCAGCAGTCATTCTCTCGGGCAGTTCTCTGGTGTCTCCCTGCTCTGTCCCTCTGCAGGAAACCTACTTACCTGCCCCCCTGTCTTTGAACCTTCTCAAAATAAAAGCATGTAAAGCTTTAGCCTCATGTGGGCTGCGTTAGAGTCGATGCATTCCTGTAATCATGACACTGAGAGGTTGCTCCAGGGATTTAAATCATGTATTAATCGTAGTGGAGAGAAATTAATATGAATATTTCCTGTGTGAAGATGATGGTGTGATATCAGGGCTGCCACATGAAGGGGCAACGTGAACAAGTTTATGAATACCTCAGAAAAAAAGCTTCAATGAGTATAAATGATCTTCTGATATTAACAATATCCTGGAACACCAACATGCACGCTCAGTCATCCAGGTAAGCAAATCCCAAAAAGTTGATTCTGTTCATCTAGATGTTTTCAGTGGGAGAAACGTTTCATCATCATCAGGTGACGTCTTCAGTCTCAGCTGACTGCAGGTTTCCAACCTTAGAAACGGGACATTTGCACAATGACTGAAACCAGCAGCACTGAATGAACACTGGGCTGTGAGGTCAGTTTATGACCATTAATATGCAAATCGTCACAACCATTGATCAACAACCACTGATCAATGGTCACGAGTACCACTCTCTGTTAATCATACTAAGCTGCTGTGGAATCAGAAAAGTATTTGATTGGCTGAGATGAAGTTACAAAAAATATTAGAGCTCCTCCCACCTGAAAGTGAAGATGCTGCTACTAGTGTGTAAAGCAGGAGGAAGTGAGAGAAGTTCAAATCCAGATCAGAGAGGAGGAGGAGAGATTCAGGGAGGAGCTGAGCTGTTACTGAACTAGAAGAGAGAGAAACCTCCACATTCAACAGAGTTCAACACAAACCATAAACTTTACCTTCATTCAACATGTTGTCTTTGGACTATTTTGCACTTTCTTTACTGATTCTCACCATTCTAACAGGTACGTTACAATCTGTGTGTTTAAAGAAACACATTTGAATTGTGATGATTTATAAGAGAATAAAACATGTTTCTGTTCCTTTAGGTGTCAGCTGTGAAGATCTCACTCCAACCAACAAAGAAGTGTTCAGTGTAGAAGGCAGCACTGCTACTCTGTCCTATAGATACTCCAAAAAGGCAACTGGAAGTGATAATTTCTACTGGTATCGACAATATCCTGGAAAACCACCAGAGTTCCTGATCTCTCATTTACCATCCGGAGAAGTGATGAAAGAAGAAATCTCTTCACTCACATTAATCTCTATTAATGTGAGTGAAGATAAAACACTGATGACTCTTCAGATCTCCTCTGCTGCAGTGTCTGACTCTGCTGTGTACTACTGTGCTCTGCAGCCCACAGTGACAGGAAACAGCAAAACTCTGTACAAAAACCTTTGGAGCAAAGACAACAGAATACTCCACAACATCCACTAGAGGGAGCCACACACTGTTAAACCTCTGATTCTTGTGTGACTGATGACAAAGACAACAGAAACGTGACGATCCAGTTCTGGGACCAGGAGTTGCAGTTTTAACAGTCTTCCACACCAGCTTATTGTGGTTTTTTTTATATTTTTTTATTTTTAAAATTTTTTTTCCAAAATTTAAAACAAACACAAACCCCAAAACAAACAAAAACAAACAACCATGCACTTCACAAAAACCACAGGTACCAAAAGCTACCAAAACATCAAACCTACTTCCAGTGGCCGCTGCACTTTAAACGGGAGTAGCTCAGACGTCAGAGAACATCCAAAAACTACAAGTTCAGGCTGTGCAGGCTTCATATCTGCCTCAGAATACCAGTCAAACATTTTAGAACAAAAGTCATGGAACAACGGACCTTCTGCCAGTCTACACCTGTCACACATTGGGGAGATAGAAGGATAAATGTTGTGCAGTCTGGCCTTAGAACAGTGTAACCGGTGGAGGATTTTAACTGAATTAACTGGTGTCTGCTGTTTATAGAGCAGGAGTGGATTTTAGACAGACACTTACTCCGCATAGATTCAGGCACCTTCATCCCCGATTTATTCTCCCAAGCCTGCCTAATCCCAGCTGTATGCACCACAGCAGAATTACCAAATAACTGTACAATTTTGGTGATATGATGTCTGGAATCAGGTCTTGAGTATTTTGTAGATGCCATGTTCTGACGGTGGAGTTGCAGAATCTTTAAACTTGGACTGGATGTAATGCCTGAACTGCAGATATCTATATAAATGTGAATGTGGCAGATTATATTTCCCTTTTAGTTGACAAAAGAAGAAAATGTGTTATCAACATACAAATCCTCAATAGACACTAAACCCTTTTCTCTCCAGTCATGATACGTCTTATCTTGCCAAGGAGGCATAAAATCATGATTAAAACACATCTGTACAGGTGTGTCTGGCAGTTCCAGAAATCTTCTCCTCTGATTCAAGATTCTAACGGTTTGTTTTAATTAAAATATTAGCAGCTCAGGAGTAATGTCTGAAAATTGGCAGGCCCAGCCCTGCGTCTCTCTTGGATTTCTGCCCTCTTGCCATTCCAAATATAGGACGTTGGCAGCTAATTCATGACCTTCCATGCGGTTCTGTAAGTCAGTCTGTACGGATAGCACCGACTGGAACTTGGCCTCAAAATCATCAAACCGTTCATCAGGTCTCTCCAGGATTGATTCAGATGTTGTCTTACATATTTCCTGGCACATGTCCTACATTTCAATCTTGTCATCTGTGGTGACAACTTTAGGCTCAGCCAAAGCCCTGCTAGCGCAGCTATCATTAGCACCAAGCTCGCTAACATTAGTGCTGCTAATGTATCTGTCGATGGTCTTATTCTCGCCCAGGTTCAAGGCTTTCTTCAGCAGTTTGAGATGTGCAGGGCAACGATTAAGCCAAAGGAACCAGTTGATTATTTAAGCTCCTGAATGGTTTTATCTTGTGTTGCATGGAGAGCTCAAACCCACGCGTCTACATCATACACATGTGCACTAGCCTTCCAACCAGCTTATTAATCTACCAGCGACCCAGACAGAGTTTTCATTCATTTTAAAGCCTGAAAGCTGTTTTATTTGCTATCATCTATCGTCCACCTGGGCCTTACACAGAGTTTCCATTGATGGAAGGACTCGACCAAACTGGAGCAGGGCCAAGCGATGGGTTTGGTGACTCACCCCCAGTTGCCACAGACGCGTCCCCAGTAGGGTGTGGTCCACGAGGGCTGTGTGGTCACCAGCCATTGGACCAGCCATTGAGAGTCACAGCACATAAATGTGTTGGAGCTGCAAGCTGTGGTCCTGCCATGGTCACAGCAGCCTACATGAAGAGCCGGGGGGCCTAGGCTCCCCCCTCCTCTCCAGGATGGCTACCAGGCTGTGGCAGTGGGATCACCTCCTGTTCCACTCACTGAGAGCAGTTCATGTTCCAGGGCCATTGAATATGGCATCGAGTTCTGGAGACACAGAGACACAAAAAGAAAACTGATGATGATAAACTCTGGACTCATGTTTTAAAATCAGTTTTGCTTCACAGAAACTCAGGAGGTTGTGAGTAGAGCAGGTCCACAGTTTGATCAAAGTAATGTTTGATTCATTTTAGTATCACTGCATTTATAACTGTTGAATGATTGTGGCTGAGCTGGGTGCTTAGTTAAAGTGTGTGCTGTAGAACATAAAGGATCATTCCCAAGCAGTGAAAGCAGCTTAAAAACGATCCAACAACTAAAACTGGTCCATTCAGAAAAGAGCTGCTGTTAAAAAAGTGCTTCTGCTGGTGTTCTTGTGGTCAGCAAGCTAACTAATGAAGCTCTGCAATGTGAAAGTGTTATTCACAAGCACACAAAAGCTGCTCTCTAAAACCTTCACCAAACAGTGTGAACTTTCCATTTAAATGAAGCAAGAAGAACTGTTTTTAAGGATGACTGGGACATAAAGTTTACCAGGACAGCAGATACAGCACTTATTTTTCACTGAACAATGAAGGAGGCAGCTTTCTTCTGGCAGTTCAGGAACAAACTGCAAGAAGTCTACACTGACCTTTCACCCTTCAGTAAAGGCTCAAACTTGTGTAGAACTATTGCACATTTCTGAGGAGGAAGAGGAAGTGAGAGAAGTGAGACTCAAAGAGGAGACAGAGGGCGACATCATCCAGTAGGCGGGGCTCTCCTTCTGCACTGTGTTCAACCATTGTGTCAATAATAAGTGCTGCTGTGAAGAGAACAATTCTCAGACTGAATGTTGAACATCAGCTAGTTTCTCCTGTTGATTTAAACCTTGTTGTACAGATGGAACATTGGCTGTGGATTATTCTTGCTGCTCTTTTCTTTGGTGAGATACAAACATCAACATGTTTCCTCTGCTTAAATAAATGTGTGAGTCTGATTAATGGTGAGTTTTTAATCATGTTTATTGATCCATCTCTTCCTCTGCATGTTCTGTTCTTCCTCAGAGTGTAAAGGAGAAGACAAAGTGATCCAGGAACAAGGAGATGTCATTGCTGCTGAAGGAGACACAGTTACACTTGACTGCAAATATGAGACCAGTGACTCCAGTCCATATTTGTTCTGGTACAAACAAGAAGTAAATAGTTACCCAAATTATATGCTGCAATGTTTGTCAACATCAACAGTTAAGGCTGAAGAGTTCAACAACGACAGATTTGATGCTAAAATCAACAAAGCAGAAAAGTCAGCTCCTCTGAAGATCCAGAAGCTTCAGCTGTCTGACTCTGCTGTGTACTACTGTGCTCTGCAGCCCACAGTGACAGGAAACAGCAAAACTCTGTACAAAAACCTTTGGAGCAAAGACAACAGAATACTACACAACATCCACTAGAGGGAGCCACACACTGTTAAACCTCTGATTCTTGTGTCATTGGACTGATGACAAAGACAACAAAGAAATGAAGCAGTAAAGATCAGAGACAGAGACAGAGCTGCTGTGGAAGCACAGAACTATTTGATTGGCTGAGCTATTAAACTGTCCCCGCCCACTGAAGTTGAGCTCATCCAATGACATTATTTGTTGGTCATTGTGCTGCAGTGGAAGAACATTGTTCATGTGCTGTCTGTCTGGCTTTAATAACTCCAAAGACATGTTGCTGCACCTCTTTTTGCTTCTATCTCACATTATAGGTGAGTTTAAGAACAGGGATTAAAGTTTAGTTGAAGCTGCTGCATTAAGCAGATATACAGACTGCATTTCACTACTTTTCTTCTTTCTTTTTCCAGGACTAACAGCTGGAGACTCAATCACTCCTCAACAACCTGAAGTCACTAAAACAGAAGGAGAATCTGTCACACTCACATGTGACTATCAGACAAGTTACAGTGGTATTTACCTTTACTGGTACAGACATCATTCTGACCTTCAGGCTCCTCAGTTTATACTCTGGAAAGGAGCAAGAGGATCCACAACTCAGTATATTCCTGATAAACGATATGACTCAGAAACATCAGATCGATCAACTAATCTGACCATAGCAGCCCTAACCCTGGCAGACACAGCTCTCTACTACTGTGCTCTACAAACACAGTGATACAAAGTGTAGAAGAGGCTGTACAAAAACCTGAACACAGATATCTGACTACTCTTCAAAGAGGAGGGAAGTGGTATTCAAAGCACAGCTTCATATCAGATGGATTCTGCTAATTCCTGTTTTATCAGAGTCACTGTGGTTACAGCTGCTAATGAAACACTGTGGGAGGATTCACATGAGCAGCAAATCCACATCAACCACAAACCACCTGCAGGAACGTTCAGACAGAAACAAATTAGTGAATACAGTCAAACAGCAAAAGCTTCTGATAAACAAATATCTCACATTTAGCATATTTTATAACTGACCATGAAAGTAAAACAGGAAACAGACTGGGCACAGAACTAAACCTAAGAACTAGAATTCAAAAACAGAACTCAGAATACAAGAAGTTATAGACAAAGGAGAAATCAAAGAATAACAACAACGTTTCAGTGTGTAACGTGGAGCTGAGCGGTGTGGGTCCGTTGCACCAATGGTGCACGATTAATTCCCAGACTACTGCTCCTTTCTCTGCTGCTTTTACCAACTCTGTCCTTTGTGATGCTAACAGTAATGAGGATCTTTTGGTTGATGAGCTCAGTCATCTGTTTAACTCAGCTTGCTCCTCTGTTCTCGATACCGTGGCTCCTCTAAGGACTAAACTGTTACGTCAACCCTGGTTGAACCAAACTACCATCTACCTACTACCGTCATGCTGAGAGAAAATGGAAAAAGGACAAACTTCAAAAGACTGTTAAAGCTCCCAAGTCTGCCTTCCTGTCAGGTATAATTACAACAATCAGGCACAAGCCTCGAGTCGTAACTGTATGATTAACCCTGATGTCATCACTCATAGAGATGCTTCCCCTGCACTCTGTGATAACTTCCTACAGTATTTCACTGATAAAAGGCCAAGTTCCCGCTTCTCAGTTCCAAACTCCCTTTTATGTCTAAAATTTTGGAAAAAGTAGTTCTTAAGCAACTTCAGTCCTTCTTGGACGCTAACGATGTTGGTGAAAAGTTCCAGTCTGGTTTTAAACCTCGCCACGGCACAGAAACGGCTTTAGTAAGAATTTTTAATGATTTACTTTTAACTTTTAACTGGCGACTCAGGCTGCTCTGTGGTTTTGGTTTTACTTGATTTGACCTCTGCATTCGATACGGTTGATCACCACATTTTATTATCGAGGCTGGAGCTTGTTGTTGGTCTCAAAGGCACAGTACTATCTTGGTTTAAATCATCTCTTTCAGAGAGGACTTGCTATGGGCCAGTACTTTTCTTCTTCTGCCCCTGTCCACTGTGGAGTGCAGGGGTCTGTTCTTGGTCCTACTTTGTTCTGCCTGTACATGCTGCCTTTGGGCTCTACTTTCAACTAATATAACATCTCCTTCCACTGCTATGCCGACCACATCCAAATTTACTTCCCCCTGAACTTGGATGTCTCTGACCCACTACAACCTTTGTTCAGCTGTCTTCATGATGTTAACGTTTGTTTATAACAAAACTTTCTCACTTTGAATGAAAATAAAACTGAAGTAATTGTCTCTGACAGTCATACTGCTCTGGGTCAGTGAACAGACACCCTTGGTCCTCTTGCCAGCTTCTCTCTCACACCGTAAGAAACCTTGGAGTCTTTTTGGATAGCTCTCTGAAATTGGAGAAGCCAGTGTTCTCAGTGGTAAAAACAAGCTTTTATCAGTTGTGTTTGATATCAAAGGCGAAGCCCTATATTCCTCTAAAAGTACTTGAAAAACTCCTTCATGCATTTATCACCTGTAGACAGAACTACTGTAACTCTAACCCAGCTTTTGTGGAAAACTCCTGCAGCTCCAGCACGGGACACCTGCAGACAATGAATAATAATGGATTGGATTTATATAGCGCTTTTCAAGGCACCCAAAGCGCTTTACAATACCACTATTCATTCACTCTCACATTCACACACTGGTGGAGGCAGCTACAGTTGAAGCCACAGCTGCCCTGGGGCAGACCGATAGAGGCGAGGCTGCCGTATCGCACCATCGGCCCCTCTGGCCAACACCAGTAGGCAAGTAGGGTAAAGTGTCTTGCCCAAGGACACAATGACCAGGACAGAGAGCCCGGGGATCGTACCGGCGACCTTCCGGCTACAGATGCGATTCCCAACCCCCTGAGCCACGGTCGCCCAATAACATCTATGTTAGATTGTACACATGTGGACACATTGGACAAAGTCTATCTATCTGTGTGTGGAATCATGTTAAGTGCAGTCTAACCAACAGGTCATGCAAAGCTTTGAAGAATTCCCATCTGAGCAGATGCCAACCAAAGAGAGAGACACTTTGACAAAGCGCTTCTACGTGTTTCAAAGTGAGTGTTACAGGTTTTTGATGTGACTTTAAGATATTGTGTTGTTTTGGGATGACAGGACACATGAGACTGCATGAAATGTTCAGTCTGGTTTATTCACATCGATGAGCGACTGATGGAACTAAAGAGCAATGATGATGATGATGATGAACAAAACAGAAAAGCATCCCACAGCATTAAGTTCCCAGTGGACAGTTCTGCGTGGCATCAGTCCATATGAGAGTCCTCCATGATCCCACAGGGCTTCAATATTGAGGTCCAGGCTCTGAGGAAGCCGGTGCATGGCTCACAGTGTTTCATTGTGTTTGTGTTTCATTGTGTTTGTGAAGTTCACCTGATCGACACACCAGCTGTCAACAACTGTACCATCCGTGCTCCAGTTATGTTGAGTCTTCCCAGGCACCTCAACCCCTACTCACATCTTGCGTCTCAATGGGTCACATGATAGAGTGAGGCAAGGTTTCACCATAGTTTCATCCAAAAGCTCTGCTGATAATGACCCACACCTTTTTTTATAACTTGGATCTTGTGATGAGGCACATGATCAATAGTGTGCCAATGATCCTCTTAAGTGGACAACTCCCACTAGAGTTTAAACACCAAAGGAGAAACCTCTTCTTTTTTTTTTTTTTTTTTTTTTTTCTTTTTTTTCTAAATGACATCAGAAACAGCAGTATGCGACATTACGTGATGGCAGAGCTTCAGTTCATCCTTTGTCATTTTTTTTTTTTTTTTTTTTTTAATAAATAGGACAGGGGGAATGAATGAGAGAGAGAGGGGGAGAGAAAGAAAGAAAACCAAAGGGGAGAAGAGACGGTGAGAAGGGGGGGGAAGAGAGACAAAAAAAAGAAAAAAAAAACTCCTGGGTCACCTGTATGGAGAAAAAAAACAAACAAACAAACAAACAAAAACAAACAGAGGAGACAGCAAACAACAAAGAGCAACATAATAATAGAGAAAACAAAGCACCATCACAATAAACTAGCTAGTCATAGATATCAGTATTTACTAAGTAATAAACGATATTGTGCAGCACGCAAGATAGACAGCGCACAGTGTGCTTTGAGGCAGCAGCCAAGAAAGCTTTAGTCCGCGTCTGTGAATACCCATGTGTGCATACCTGTGTGGATCAGCATGCTTGCATTCCAAAGGTTTCTCCATGTAATGATCTGCTAGGGAGTGTGGGGGGGCCACAGCCCCGTCCTCCAGGGTGTGAAGCGGGTATGGAGGAGATCAAAACTCCAGACATCCAGAGGCCCCCAGAACACAAGAGACCATGGAAGACCAACAGAGGGGCAGCCGCGCCACTCTCCCAGTAAGAGCTGAGGAGAGTCCCAGATGAGGGCTCGCCCAGCAGCCGCGGAGCAGAAGTCAGGGGGAGTTGCAGTGACGCGCCCGTGAGCTCCGCCGGCCCCCAGCTGCGCCTGAGTGACCGAGCCCTAGGCCGAGAGGCCGGGGGCACCCCACCTCCAAAGGGGCCCGAGCGAGCCCCAGGCCCCAGGCCCCGACAAGCGGCCGCCAAGGAGTGAGCCGGTGTGTACCCGGACGCCCACCCCCAGACACAAAGAACCACCAACACACCGACACCTGAGGGAGTCCGCCACCGGCAGGGGAAGTGGTGGTGGGTGGAGATAGGCCTCCAAACCTTGGAGGGCCTGAGGTGTCCCCAGAGAGGTGGCGTCTGATACCCAACCTGACATATAGACACAGACATACAGGCACACACAGACACAAACATCCATTCCCACCCTCATGCTCTCATATGCACTCACTCCACACTCAACCAACGTGGAGACAGACATAAAGAGACGCTGTACACACAATCACACTCCCCAAGCGTACTCTACAAACCGGGTCTAGGTACCCTTGCCCCTGGAGGGGGGAATTGCACCCAGACCCAGGTGGTGTTACCCTTTTCCCTGCGGTGGGGAGAGGCAGACCACCCCGACTCCGCAGCAGCAGGGAGGCCCCACACCCCAGACCGCAGTCGGACGGCCAACTCCTCCTACTAGCCCTCCCGCTCCAGCAGGCCGCAGAGAATGGGGGTGGGAGAAGACTCCAAACCTCTTCAAAAAGCTTCATGAGGTCCAGTCGCCGTCTTCCAAAGCTGCTTAGATCGAATAAACGGTAAATGGACTGGTTCTTATTTAACTCAACACAACGTTCCTCATTCACCTTTTCTATATAAGAGCTTTCTATCTAACATGCACACATATTTATATTCTGATGGATGCGTCGAATCCATCAATCTTCTTCAGTAGTTTATGTAGACTAAAAATGACCATGACAAGCAGAGGACGAATGTCACCACATCAAAGTCTCTTGGTGGCTTTACTGCTTCCACTCAACTGATATATGAGGAAAAAACACTTTGACTTCCTACTTTTGTTCTGTTTCATTCAAAAAAACAAAACATGTAGGTGTTGTGAAAATTGTAATATTTGATTTTAAAAGAGCAATTCTGATTCAAGATGCACCTGAAGAAGTGAAGCAGTGGTCTGCAGGAAAGGAGTCTCTAAACAGGTATGAACAGATCCCTTCACTCAGCCTGTTTGTTTTATGCAGATGTAAGAGCTACATGAAGTCTTCCCTCTGTGACAGTATGAGTGATGATGTCCATGTTAGCATGTTGCCAACGACTGTGCTGGTTTGACCCCTCCTCTCCCTGCAGGGTGGAGCCTGATGGCGTCCGACGGGTGAGCTCGGATCTGAAGAAGTGTACGTTTGATTTTATGATGATTCTTGGAAACAAATCCAACCGTCTTTAAACTACTGTGTCGCTCATTCATATCTCTGATATCAGGAGTCACCATCAAAGAGCCGATCAACGAATAGATGATCGATCAATAACTGCAGCTGGATTTATTTGTTCTCTCTATCAGATTCCTATCAACTCACAATCGACCCAAACACAGTATACAAATGGATCCAGCTGTCTGACAGCAACAGAGAGGTGATGCGTTTGAATGCACAGCAGCCATATCCTGATCATCCAGAGAGATTTGACCGCCCTCAGCTGCTGTGCACAGACGGGCTGACTGGTCCTTGTTACTGGGAGGTTGAGTGGAGTGGATATGTTTCTATAGCAGTGAGCTACAAAGGAATCAAACGGAGAGGACACAGTGATGACTGCTTGTTTGGACTGAACAGTCAGTCCTGGAGCCTGGACTGCTCTTACTCTTACTCTGTCTCGCACAATAACACAGAAACCTTCATCCCCAAAGACGTTGTCTCCAACAGAGTAGCAGTGTATGTGGACCATCCTGCCGGCACGCTGTCCTTCTACAATATCTTCTTGGACTCTCTGATCCACCTCCACACCTTCAACACCACATTCACTGAACCTCTGTATCCTGGATTTGGAGTCTGGTCTCATAATTCTTCAGTGAGAATAATGAAGCCGGTCCATGTGCACTGCTCTCCTCCAACAGAGTAGCAGTGTATGTGGACCGTCCTGCCGGCACAGCAAACAACCTCTATCCTGGATTTGAAGCTTGGTTTCATAATTCTTCAGTCAGTCTGTGCTTAGTTCAGTATAAAACTCTGAGAAGCACTGCTAAATAGACCTTTCAGTCTGCATCTTGCACTCAAAAACACTTTCAGATTCATGGATTCAATGATTTAATGTTTTAAACTCCTCTAAATGATTCCTTCTTAATTTCAATCCGTTGAAGATTGAAGCTTCCAGCAACCGTAGAGTGTGAGCCAGGGTCCAAGCTGGACAGGTCACCAATCTGAGACAGGGCTGACATTAACTTCATTCCACTAACTGCATGTCTTTGGACTGTGAGAGGAAGCTGGAGCACCCAGAGAGAATCCAAACAAACAAGCTGAGAACATACAAACTCCACACATGAAGGTGAAGCTGGACTCGGGACTTTGTTGCTGTGAGGTGACGGTGCTGACCTCTGCACCAAAGCTCTTCTGACATGGGGCTGAGAAAATATTTTGCACTGCTGATCAGAAAGAGAAATTCCTGCTTGAACAATGTTCTTTGTGTGATAAAGACTAAATATATATTGATCTTCAGTTTTCTTTACTGATGTGCTTTGTGTGAAGTGTGTTTCTTCTGCTTCGAGTATTTTAAAGTCACTGATACAACAACCACGTTTTTCCTCACCTGGAGACTTTCAATGAGAGCTTTAGATGAGAAATTCATCATGATGTTTAAATTGAATTCAACTTTATTTACACAGCACCAAATCACAACAACAGCCGCCTCAAGGTGCTTTATATTGTAAGGTCGACCCTACAATAATACACGCAGAGAGAAACCCAGCAATCATATGAAGTCCAGATATGTAATAGTCATTAACATGATCAGAGCCACGAGTGGTTTTAATCTCAGGAAGTTTATACAACAACTTGTAGCACCAACTGTAGTTAAATGAGGCTGCACAACATGAAATGCAGACTACAGAATTTCACTTTAATAATACTGAATGAGAGGAGCAGCAGCTAAGTCGTCTACATAAACCTGGAACAGTGTTTATTGATAGGCTGCGGACACTGCGCTGGTTGCCTGGGGTCAGGAAACTCTCAGGGTTTGCCTGCTCTCGTTGTGCCTAACTGAGCTAGTCTGGGTAAACAGGCACAACATTCACTGGCTTCATCTGGACTGAACCACGGGGAGAACCGGTGACAAGAACACTCTTCCTCCGGGAAGAGGGAGCATGGCTCCTCATCCTCCCACCACAACCACACCAATGATGAAGCTGGTTCATTCATGGAACTGTCTGGAATGCCGAATAACAGGAGCTCTTACAAGCTGGGCACCAGCGTCACAGCTTGAATGCTGGGTGGCAGCGGTGATGGTGGTGACCTGGGTGACCGGTGCAATAAGACTGCTGACTAAGAAGGCAGCAACAGACGAACTCCAGAAAACTCATCTCCAGTCAACCAGGGAACACATGATGGTAGGTCAACATAGACTGACACAGACACTGAGGAATAAACAGCACTATTTAAACACCCGAGGGTCAGAGGCATCAGGAGAAACAAGAGTGTAACAAGACGCAGGTGAGGATCATCAGAAGCAATGAGACAGAAGGTAAAACTAGACCAGCAACCGTCAGGACGTCAGAACCTTTAACTAGGGGAGCTGACACGAGAGGACACGATCGGAAAGGGAACAAATTAAACTCTGAACCAGGTGAACAACATTACTGCAAATACTTTGTGTTACAAATATTTTTCAGAGTCACCTATTTTAATGCAGCCCCTCACTCTGACAGTGTAATTTCACAGGATTAACTAATTTATTTGGATCACGTTTGAAATGTCATGATTTTTGCTGTAGATTAACAGATGGGAGCATTCAGACCACTGCAGTAGCAACAACCAGTTCAGTCAGCGCTACTTTCTCCTGAGATGAAGCCAAAATGTTCCTTTCTTTCTTTCCGTGTTTAGAAGCATCTGGACCTGCTCGTCATCACTCGTGTCCACTTCTTACACTTACAGTGCATTTTTGAGGAACACCTTTACTGTGTATATATCACGGTTATTATAGTGAACTAATATAATCTGCATGTGAAAAGCCTTTTGGTTAACTAAAACAAAAATAAAAACTAGACCTGAAATTATTTTGTGAACTTGGAAAAAAGAAAGATTAACGGTGGAAATCCCCGTAGTTTCAATATTTGTGAATTTGATCAAAACGTTCAGAATGTGCTTTATGAGGCTTTATGAGGCTTTATGTGACGTTTGCCATCCAGGCAATAATAATTAATAAAGACTAAAACTAAAACAGGCAATGACAGTTAAAAATAAATATTCTTAAACATTGCAAACTAAACTGAAATGATTCAACTCAATCTAAAAACTTATTAAACCTACATTGAATTAAAAGCCAAATGTGATGGTCTCTGTCGTCTCCGGCTGATTTCTCGGTTTGTTTGCTGTCTGTCTCTGGACTTTAGTTTTCTCTCTCTCCTCTGTCTGTGTTCCTTTGTTGTTGTTTGTGTTCCTTTGTTGTTGTTTGTGTTCCTTTGTTGTTGTTCGTGTTCCTGAGTGGGCCTCGTCTCAGCTTGCTGCCTCTGACCTGACCCACGTGTCTCCGATGATCTCAAATGCAGAATTGAGCTGGCTGTCATTCTTCACTGGACTGTTGGATTAGAGTTAGTGAAGCCCTGGCTCCTCCTGCTCAGTGTTTGTGCTGCTTCTGATGCTTCAAGATACTTGCTGTGTGTTTCTTCTGTGTAGACTCCTGGTTTTGATCTTCCCAGGTGTGTGGTAAGACAAACCCTGAGTTGAGAGAGTGTTGTGTGGACTCCTTTCCTCCCTGGAGTCCCTGGAGCACTATACGGCTCCAATGAACTTTACAAATCATATATTTGAGTCCAACCTGCCTACCAACACAGATACACAAAGTCAAAATATGTAATGTAAAGCCTTAAGACTGCATTATAATAAACAACTAAATGTTCCAAAATGCAAAACAGAACTACGAATGTTGAACAACCTTAAAAGTTCAAACATTATTAATCGCACCAAATCTCAACAACAGTCCCCTCAAGGTGCTTTATATTGTGAGGTAGACCCTACAATAATCAGACCCAAGATCATGTGCAGCCGATATTTTACAGAATCTGTCCTCTGTGTTGGAAAGGCTGTCAACTGTGTGTGGGAGCCCCCTTGTGGCGAGAGGGCACAGGTGCACTATTGAACACATGTTCCAGGGATCAGAGTTTGAGCGGACTGACTCAGCGGGGGATGTCGACACACAGTGTGAGTCGTGCGCGTTGCTAAAGAACTGAGTGGACGTGGAGCCCTGCCTGGAAAGGACAGCTTTAGTCTTTTAGGCATTTAGTGGATGTAGAAGTGCAATGTGTATTGGCCTGTTCACCTGTGTGGCCAGTTCATGCTGCTAATGTTGTACACAATAATAATACTGCACACTTTGTATTGATCCCCGTGGGGAAATTCACTCAGTGAAGCAGTGGGCAGACACCAGTGCAGCGCCCGGGGAGCACTGTGTGGGGATGGTACCTTGCTCAGGGGTATCTCAGGGTAGCCGTTCAGGGGATTCGAACCCCTGACCTTACGATCATGGGGCAACCGCTTTGGTTGATTGGCTGTTTTGTGTTGTTGGGTGTATTGGCAATTAATGTCATGGACTGTAAGGTTTTCTGAGTAGTGCATGGAGATCTTCATATCGGAATTTCCATTTGTAGTTCTGGTCAGACTGGAAGAAAGCTCATGAATCTTAATTCATGACTTAAATGTTTGTTATATTCAGTATTTTGTATATGTTCTGCTCTTGTTAGCTAACAGCTAACAGCCCCCCCACCTACGAGTTCTTGTACATCCTCTGTAAGCCTGCGGTTGCATTACTGTGCTGCTGTGCTGCGCTGTTAAGCTACAGAATCACAGTAAAGACGGAATAACCTTATTTGTGCGTCCTGTGTGTTCTGACCGACACCGCAAGGTGAACACCACTGCTATTCAGCCAACGCCGATACAGTCCTGGGTTCAACCCAAATTAACTCAGAATCAGAACAGAAGCAGAAAGAATGGCTTCTAAGTACACAGCAGATTGTCTCTCTCACTCACTGTCTGACTGCTACAACTATCACAGCCGAACATAAAGACAGGTTCAGATATGCTTTTTTCCCTGCTGTCAAATAATTGTGTAGTTATCAGTGAATTCACTGTCACTGATGATTCCAGGGAATCCTCTCCTCCCCAAACTTTACAGTCTGAACGGGAAACTTGTGCAGACACTGATGTGGTGAAGCCAGCCGTAAAAGTCACTGTCTGGATGTACTTGTACTTGTAACTGCACCTCTTTAGTTTCTTTTAACACCAGCAGATGTTTCGCTGTTCATAAAGACCCTAAACAGGTTTCTGTCTGGCTCCACCCACTGATGCTGAACTCAGCCAATGAGATGGTCTCTTCCTGCAGAACTCCAGCCAGCCTGATGTTGAGGAGAAGGCTGTGCAGCAGAGAGGCTGCTTAGTCTTTTCATTTTGCTGAACTTTGTTCATCTGCTGTGTGACTTCAGCACCTGAAACATGTTCCTTTACCTGTTTGTACTTTTCTCTCACTGCATAGGTGAGTGTTAGAACACAGAAAAGTCTCATGGTGACAAGATTTGATCAGGAAATAAAAACCAGAGGAGACACAGATTCAGGGAGGAGCTGAGCTGCGACTGAAGAGCAGACGAGACAGAGAAACCTCCACATTCAACACAGAAGATTCAGTCCAACATGTTGTTGTTGGGCTGTTATGAAACTTCTCTGTTAATCATCATGATTCTAACAGGTACATGTGAAAAAACTTCATCCTAATATTTTAATTATTATTCACGATTTCTTTGTAAAATATTTACAGATTTCTGTTTCTTTAGGTGTCAGCTGTCAACAACTCACTGCCAGCAAAACTGAAGAGTCCAGTTTGGAAGGCAGCACAGCTACTCTGTCCTACAGATACTCCAGACAAGCAACTGGAAGTGATCAGTTCTACTGGTATCGACAATATCCTGGAAAACCACCAGAGTTCCTGACCTTTAACTTGGGAACACAAAACACAACAAATTCCAAACTTTCTGTCAGAATGGTCGATGACAGAAATGGTCTGAACCTTCAGATCTCCTCTGCTGCAGTGTCTGACTCTGCTGTGTACTACTGTGCTGTGAGGCCCACAGTGACAGGAAACAGCAAAACTCTGTACAAAAACCTTTGGAGCAAAGACAACAGAATACTCCACAACATCCACTAGAGGGAGCCACAGTCTGTTAAACCTCTGTAGACTCTGAGAGAATGAGGCACAGCTGTGACAGCGAACTTCAGCAGCTACAATAACGTCACGAGTCTCCTGAGTCTTGTAATCACAGTGTTCAGCTCAGGTGAAGCCTGTCATGCAGCAGCAGAGCAGCAGAGCTGGAAGAAACACAGCCGTGGGAACATTCCTGTTTCAAACCAAACACTCATCTTTCTCCGTTTTGTTTGCTCACAGAATATTAAGAATATTTTAATAGATGATTTTAGCTCTTGCAGATGATTCATTCAGCAGATTACAACTAGAAAACAGATTTTTACGGGAGGCTTTGATTAACCTGAAATTGCTCTTTGAGTATAAATGTGTGTGAAAGGGTGAATGAGGCTGTTGTATGAAGCACTCTGAGCGCTCAAGTAGAAAAGTGCTTTATGAGAAGCAGGAAGCTGAAGCTGATAAATGGAGCAAGTCTTGTTTTTCTTCATTTTACTGAAGCTCTTTATAAACCTTTTCCTTCTTAAGGCTTTTTTCTTTTGTATGAAAAATAAATTCCTCGCTAATACACACGTCAATGCCAGACTTAATAATGAACCTACTTTAAAAACATGCACATTACATTACATGACCTAAAAGGTGGTGTCAAAGACTTATCCACGTTCTATCTGAACATATTAATGCTCACAAAGATGAAAGTTTCCCAAGGCACGAGCATGTACATGAGCTTCCTCTTTTACTCCTGCTGAAACATTTGTTCACAACATTACCGGAGAAGATACGCCAAAGACAGGGTCATGGCCAAACGCTACTGTTGCTCAATACATAACACAACAGAGACCATTTGTGACACACGTCTTCCTCTGATCAGATTTCAAAGCCAAAACATTTTAGAATAAATTTACAGGTAGCTCCATGCCCTCCTGGGTTTTAAATGCACCTTAGAACACACATGCATCAACACTACAATGAGCGGGTGGAGGGAGGTTTGGAGTCTTCTCTCACCCCCATTCTCTGCGGCCTGCTGGAGCAGGGGGGGCTAGGAGGAGGAGTTGGCCGTCCGACTGTGGTCTGGAGTGTGGGGCCTCCCTGCTGCTACGGAGTCGGGGCGGTCTGCCTCTCCTCACCGCAGGGAAAAGGGTAACACCACCTGGGTCTGGGTGCAGTTCCCCCCTCCAGGGGCAAGGGTACCTGGACACGGTTTGTAGAGTACGCTTGGGGAGTGTGATCATGTGTACAGCGTCTTGTTATGTCTGTCTCCACGTTGGTTGAGTGTGGAGTAAGTGAGAGCATGAGGGTGGGAATGGATGTTTGTATCTGTGTGTGCCTGTATGTCTGTGTCTATATGTCAGGTTGGGTATCAGACACCACCTCTCTGGGGACATCTCAGGCCCTCCAAGGTTTGGAGGCCTATCTCCGCCCACCACCACTTCCCCTGCCGGTGGCGGACTCCCTCAGACATCGGTGCGTTGGTGGTTCTTTGTGTCCGGGGATGGGCGTCCAGGTACACACCGGCTCACTCCTTGGCGGCCGCTTATCGGGGCCTGGAGCCTGGGGCTCGCTCGGACCACTTCGGAGGTGGGGTGCCCCCGGCCTCTCGGCCTGGGGCTCGGTCACTCAGGCGCAGCTGGCTGCCGGCGGAGCTCACGGGCGCATCACTGCAACCCCCCCTGGCTTCTGCTCCGCGGCTGCTGAGTGAGCCCTCATCTGGGACTCTCCTCAGCTCTTACTGGGACAGTCGCGCGGCTGCCCCTCTGTTGGTCTTCCTTGGTCTCTTGTGTTCTGGGGGCCTCTGGATGTCTGGAGTTTTGATCTCCTCCATACCTGCTTCATGCCCTGGAGGACGGGGCTGTGGCCCCCCCACACTCCCTAGCAGATCGTTACATGGAGAAACCTTTGGAATACAAGCGCGCTGATCCACACAGGTATGCACACGGGTGTTCACTGCTCGTAGACTTAAATTACACCTTTCTTGGCTGCTACTTCGAAGCACATCTGTCCTGCGTGCTGCACAACAACATTGAATATTTAGTATTTACTGCTGTTTACACTTAGCTAGATTAATGCGATGGTGTTGTGTTTAGTATGTTGCTTTGGTTTTTTTGTTTTTTTGCTTGTTTTCTATTCTTCTCTCAACAGGTGATCCAGGAGATTCTTATTTTTTTTCTCCCCCCCTCTCTCACTGTCCCTCTCCCCTTCTGTTTTTCCTTTCCTTCCTCTTTCTTTCTCCCTTTCCTATCCCTCACTCATGTCTGTCCCGTCTGTAACATCTGAAAATAAAATATAATAAATAATAAAAACAAAAATCGACCAAATGGACCAATACGGCAATGCCACGAAGATCCATTTGGCAAAGTAAATCCATTGGGTATCCTTGTTGGTCTTCAGACAACAATTCTGACGGCTAAAGAACCAAATGGGACAGGCAAAAAAAAAAAAAAAAACATACACAAACTATTCTGAGATGTTTCTTGAATTCAGGACTTCTTACACATTTTTCTCCAAATGTCTCAAGTTTCAGACTTTTTAACTGTGTGAGTATCAGCGACTCTCTGACTCTGTCTACATCGTTAATGTGACTTCTGCTTGTGTGACGTGTCACACGGCTCCCTTAAATCATTTTGGTTATAAAGTGTGTGAAGCACAGGAGGAGGAGTGACTGAGAGCAGAGAGGAGGAGCAGAGATTCAGGGAGGAGCTGAGCTGTTACTGAACTATAGAAGAGAGAAAAACCTCCACATTCAACAGAGTTCAACACAAAACAAACTTTATGTTCCTCAACATGCTGTCATTACATCACTGTGTGTTTCCTCTGATTCTTCTCACTCTCACAGGTCTGCTCACCTACACAGGAAACTATGTTCAATTCAAATTATTCATTAACGTCAATTATTGATTGAAAACGTTCTCTCTTCCTTCAGGTGTCACATGTGATCAGCTCACTCCAGTCAAAGATGAAGAGTCCAGTGTAGAAGGCAGCACAGTTACTCTGACGTACACTTACAAAGTGTCAACTGGTGATTATTTCTTCTGGTATCGACAACATCCAGGAAAACCTCCAGAGTTCCTGATCTCACACTCACCTTCAGGATCAGTAGGAGAAGAAAAAGTTCCTGGACTGAAGATTCAAGTGAAGGGAACAGAAATCAAGATGAGCATCTCCTCTGCTGCAGTGTCTGACTCTGCTGTGTACTACTGTGCTGTGAGGCCCACAGTGACAGGAAACAGCAAAACTCTGTACAAAAACCTTTGGAGCAAAGACAACAGAATACTCCACAACATCCACTAGAGGGAGCCACACACTGTTAAACCTCTATGATTTGTTAGGATGCAGGTTGTGATGATTAAAATGAAAACTATTTGAAGTATAAAATAACAATTCTTGTGGGATGAACTTTCAGCTGGCGTTTTTGTGGCCTCGGCAATAATGTTCTCAGCTACCTCGTGTTGAATTATAATATTATTTTATGCCATGTTAGACCCCTAATTAAAGATTGTGAATTATTGTGTAGTTTTAGTTTGCATTATTCTCCTGAATTAGAAGAAGGTGATAACTATTGCATTAGTTAAACTGATTTGCATTACATTAAACTGCTGATTTATTGTGAATGAAGGATATTGTTTATGATGCATTATACTGCTGAGTTATAAGAAAAATACTGTTCGCAGAAAGTCATCGCCTATTTGTCTGATTAGAAGAGAACAGAATATACTGGAGCTTCCTGCTCCATCTCAGCAGGAGCAGATAAACGGGGAGCCAAGGTCGTAGCTTAGGCGCCGTGTGAGAGAAAAGCATGTGAATGTTTAGGCTTTTATGATAAGGTGGGGGCACCAGAGGCTATAAAAGTTTGAGCAATGCTCCACCATTTTGAGATCTGAGGCTGTCTGCATACAGTGTCCATCTCCCACGCGTGTGATCATTAAAATCATCGTTTGACTCAACCCGGCCGGACCAGTGTTGTTATTGTGGTTTTTTCCTCTTGTATCCATCCCCAATTTTGAACTCGTAACACTCGTCCTCTCTTATAATCCTTGAACATCAGCCTCAGGAGCAGCAGAACATGACACTGCAAAGCAGAGCCCTGACACAACCAGATGAGTCCAACCAAATATTCAAATTCTTTATATTCTGTGAAGTTGTATTATATTCTATATAAAAGTTCAAAATTGCAAATTTACAGGTCAGGACAGATAATAACAGTTTGACAATTAGTCAGTGATTCAGCAGCCTGATGGATAGAAACTCTTTTTGAGATTGTTCTTCCTTGCTTTCACACTCCTGTAGCGACTGCCAGATAGCAGGAGTGTGAACAGTGTGTGCTGTGGGTGGGGCCTTTCCTTGATGATGTTGTGAGTCCTTTGCATGACCCGAGTGTTGTAAATGTCCTGTAGTGGTGGGAGGGGTACTCCATAGACGAGTCGATTACACGCTGGAGAGCCTTCCTGTCCTGAGTGGTGCTGTTCCCGTACCACACTGTGATGGAGTTTGTCAGGATACTCTCCACTAGGGATGGGTACCGGTGTCATGGCACCGGTTCTGACATAAACGGTAGTAACCAGACCGAAAAGCAGCGCACATTTCGGTGCTTTTTTTTCCTGAGCTGTGATACACTTTAGATTCTAGCCAATCATTTTACGTTTCCGAGGATAGTAGGCGGGGCCAGGTACGTACGTTCAGTTAGAGCAGAGCTACAGATTAAAAAGGCCCAAGGCGAAGCGATCAAAAGTCTGGCTGTACTTCACAGCAAAAGATGCAAACTCAGCAGCAACAAGTGCTTTAAGCTGATACTGTGATACTGTCAAAGGAGGTAACACCTCAAATCTGATGAAACACCTGGCGACGCATAGCGTTTTTTTTTAAAAGCAGAGAAATGCGCCGTATTTGATAGCTTGCTGCGAGACCTCACACCGAGTGCATCTACTGCGGGTGGGTTGCCTGTTATCGGACCCAGAGTTAGCAACATCCCCCAAAAACCCGAAGAGGAGAGTCCTGGCCCCTAGCCCTGCCAGTGTAGCAGAAATGATGAGGATGATGATGCAGCAGCAGCCGTTCTTCTCTGCGTGAGTAGCTTAATGTTGTTCGTGTGTAATTTACGTTGAGTAGGCTAACCACGTTATTACATTAATGCATGTAAGGTAAACTAGCAAACATCATCATAGCTACATGTGGCTGTCTTCTTGTTTGATGGCAGATACTCCCTTCACCCTGGACAAAAAGGCTAAAATGACCAAAGAAAAAGTGGGAAACAGCTAAACATGAGAGGTTTAGGACAAAGTTTGTGTTTTTTCCATGTTTAAGCACTGCTTCCAGCCAAGAGTGATACCATATATGCCCCACAGCTGCAGAAAAGGCTAACATTGTTATCTTTTCACAAAAAAACAGCTGAACATGAGAGGTTTTTGGACCAATTTTGTGTTCTCAATGTTTTAAGCACCGGTTTGAGCACCGTTTAAGCACCGGCACAGTTTCAAAAGTACCAGTTTGGCACCGGTATCGGATAAAACCTAAACGATACCCATCCCTACTCTCCACTGTGCATTTGTGAAAGTTGCTGAGCAGTTTAGAGGTTAATCCAGATTTTCTCAGCTTCCTTAGGAAGAAGAGTTGTTGTTGAGCCTTGTTGATGATCTACTGTGTGTCATGGGTCCAGGTGAGATCCTCACTGATGTGAGTGCTGAGGAATTTGAAGATCTTCACCCTCTCCACCCGAGTCCTGTTGATGTATAGTGGGGCGTGCTGCTTTCTCCTGATTCTTGGGTCAATAATCATCTCCTTAGTCTTAGCATTTAAGGAGAGATAATTTTCCAGGCACCATGACAGCAGCTGAGCCACCTCTTCCCTGTAAGCAGCCTCCTTTTTACTAGTGATCAGCCCCGTGATGGCTGTGTCGCCAATGAACTTAATGATGGAGGTGTTGCTCTGGAAGGGGACACAGTCGTAGCTGAAGAGGACGTACAGGAGTGGACTGAGCACTGGTTCCAAGTGTCTGTCTCCTGTTTCATAATCAGGAGACAGACACTATCTCTACTTTTAAGATCAGGCTTCAAACTTTCCTTTTTGCTAAAGCATATAGTTAGGGCTGGACCAGGTGACCCTGAATCCTCCCTTAGTTATGCTGCAATAGACGTAGGCTGCCGGGGATTCCCATGATGCACTGGGTGTTTCTTCTTCACTCACTATGTGTTAATAGACCTCTCTGCACTGAATCATATCTGTTATTAATCTCTGTCTCTCTTCCACAGCATGTCTTTGTCCTGTCTTCCTTCTCTCACCCCAACTGGTCACAGCAGATGGCCCCGCCCCTCCCTGAGCCTGGTTCTTCCTGTTAAAAGGGAGTTTTTCCTTCCCACTGTCGCCAAAGTGCTCGCTCATAATCATATAATTGTTGGGATTTTCTCTGGTTTCTTGTGTTATTGTGGGGTCTTTACCTTATAGTGCAAAGCAACTGGAGGCAACTTTTGTTGTGATTTGGCATTGTGTAAATAAAACAGAATTGACTTGAACAAGGACAGCTGTAAAAATAACCAGCAGATGTTTCGCTGTTCATAAAGACCCTTAACAGGTTTCTGTCTGGCTCCACCCACTGATGCTGAACTCAGCCAATGAGATGGTTTCAGCCAGCCTGATATTGAGGAGAAGGCTGTGCAGCAGAGAGGCTGCTTAGTCTTTTCATTCTGCTGAACTTTGTTCATCTGCTGTGTGACTTCAGCACCTGAAACATGTTCCTTTACCTGTTGGTACTTTTCTCTCACTGCATAGGTGAGTGTTAGAACACAGAAAAGTCTCATTGTGACAAGATTTGATCAGAGTTATTATTAGCAGATTTCTTCATCTCATTATGCTCACAAAGGAAGAAAAAGACTGACTGACATGAATCATTCATTTGCAGCTTTGGGCTCCATGAACAGCATAAAGCAGGAACGTGCTGAAGAAGCTGTTGCAGAGCGAGGAAACATCAACCTGACCTGTACATATGATGGTTCTATCTACAATATCCAGTGGTACCGACAGTACCAGAGATCCAGACCAGAGTTCCTGCTCTACATCACAGAGGAAGGATCAGTTCATCGAGCTGTGTCGGGATTCTCAGCTCACATTGACAAAACAGAGAAACGTGCAGATCTGGAGATCTCCTCTGCTGCAGTGTCTGACTCTGCTGTGTACTACTGTGCTGTGAGGCCCACAGTGACAGGAAACAGCAAAACTCTGTACAAAAACCTTTGGAGCAAAGACAACAGAATACTCCACAACATCCACTAGAGGGAGCCACACACTGTTAAACCTCTGATTCTTGTGTCATTGGACTGATGACAAAGACAACAGAGAAATGAAGCAGTAAAGATCAGAGACAGAGAGTCAGTCCCTGTGTTGACAGCAGCTCTCTAGTTACCTTCCTGTCCTCTCATGCTTGTTCTCTCTTTCCACTGAGTGTGTTTCTAGTCATAAGATTGTGCAGAAGCAGATGGTCACTGTCTGGGTGAGTGGCTGGTGTTTTTACTTTATTTATATAGCACATTTAATAACAACTAAATGTTGGCTAAAGTGCTGTACAAAGATAAAAAAAATTACACAATAACAAATAACAAATACCTGGTAGCTGACGCGTATATGGATAAATAGGTCACTCTCATGCTGTGTTGAAAGCCAGTGAGTAAGTCAGACAGATAGCCTGACTGTTCAGCCCTTTATAAGCCATCAATAAAATTTTGTATATAATTCTAAAGTGGAGTGGGAGCCAGCAAAGTGAGACAAGACCCGGGGAAATACGTTCGTCTCTCTTCATAGGTGTCAGGAGATGAGCTGCAGCGTTCTGGACCAGCTGGAGCCGTGCTAGACAAGAGCTAGCAAGGCTAACACCTACATGTAATGAATTACAGTAGTCCACAGTGTGAATAAAATCGTGAATATCCCTTTCCAGGTTTTTAAAAGGTAAGTATGATCTCACCTTGGATAAGAGCCTCAATTTTTAAAAAGGCAGCTGTACTACAGAGTTACGGTAATCTGTTTTTCAAAGGTAAATTTACTATGCAGTATAACCCTCAAATATTTTGCATGCGGTTTAACAAAAGGTGCTAAACTGTGCAGGTCAAGATCTGGGTACTAGAATGGCAGCTTGGTCCAAAGATGATCACTTCAGTTTTTTCCTCATTAAAATTAAAATTTGTTTTAGGCCATCCAGGTCTTCTCTTCGCAGAGACACTGAAACGAAGATTCCAGCAAAGTGGAGGTGTTACTCTTTATCCACAGATATATCTGAGTGTCGTCGGCATAACAATGAAAACAGATGTTATGTTTCCTGAAGATTAAGCCTAGTGGCAACATATAGGTAGAGAACAGAACTGGGCCTAATACAGATCCCTGTGGAACACCGCAAGTAAAGGGAGCTGAAGAAGAGATAAAACCTCTGAGGCTCACAGAAAAAGTCCTGTCGGAGACGCATGGCCTGAACCAGTCCAATGGAGTGTCTTTGATACCGCAGTGCTCCAGTCAGGAGATCCGGATGCTGTGATCGACGGTATCAAAGGCAGCGGTCAAGTCTAAGAGCACAAGCACAGCCGAGTCACCTGAGTCAGTGGCTAAAAAAAGGTCATTAAAAACTTTTAAGAGTGCAGTTGCGGTACTGTGAAAGGCTTTAAATACAATAATACAACTTTATTTGTATAGTACATTTAAAAAAACAGTGGTACGCCAAAGTGCTTTACAATAAAAACAGGAAAATTAAGACATGATTAAATAAAAGACTATTAACAAAGTACCACATATGTCATCAGGTTGACGGCACTAATTACACAGCAATAAAAGGGAATATAAGAACAAAGTTACTAAGAACAGAAATAGCTGAAAGAAAAATTACATAAATAAAAAATTGAACCAAATGTAAAATAGGGACACTAACTAGATGGAAAAGTTATGTTAAATAAGTGAGTTTTTAAACGGGATTTAAAAAGATAAAACGGAGTCTGACGCACGGATAGCGATGGGAAGGTTGTTCCACAGATTCGGTGCAACCAGGGCAAAAGCACGGTCACCTCTAGATTTAAGTCTAGATCTAGGCTGAGCCAGGAGTAATTGGACTGAAGACCTGAGGGCTCGCCCAGGGACATATAGACTAAGAAGGTCGACAAGATAACGAGGGGCTGAATTATTTATAATTTTAAAGGTGAGCAACAAAATTTTAAATTCAATGCGATATTTTATGGGTAACCAATGCAAATCAATAAGAACTGGGGTGATAGAGGCATGCTTTCTAGTACCAGTCAGGAGGCAAGCCGCAGCATCCTGGACAAGCTGAAGTCTGTGAAGGAGAGCGGAGTGAAGACCAGAGGGAGTTACAGTAATCCAATCTAGAAGTCACAAAAGCATGAATGAGCTTTTCAAGATCTTTATGAGGGACATAGTGCTTAGCCTTAGCAATAAGGTGCAGTTGGTGGAAGCTAGATTTGATTACTGAAGACACTTGTTTGTTAAATTTGAAAGAGCTGTCCAGCAGGACACCTAGGTCACTAACTGCAGAGAAAGCAGTGGCAAAGGAACCAAAGGTATCAGCTGATAGGCCCCTGGGGATATGGTTGCCAAACACCACAATCTCCGTTTTCTTTTCATTCAGGATAAGGGAGTTGCCTGAAAGCCATTCTCTGACTTCTCTCATGCACTCGAGGAAGCAGTGCAACGAAGGAGCAATGTCGTTAAAGCCCGACTGAAACTTCTCTAGCATATTGTGACTATTTAGAAAGGATTGCAACTGATCAAACACAATCTTTTCTAAGATTTTTGACAGAAAGGAGAGCTTAGAAATTGGTCTAAAATTTGCAAGGATAGAGGAAGGTTAGGGTATTCAGAATATTAGTTAAACCAGACCCAAACCTGTCCTAATTACATGTTTCACTCCAATCAACATGTTGATTTTACACATTTGTTATTCTTCAGCACTTGTCTTGCATAATGTTCTGGGCACTGTTCCTGCATGTTGTCACCCACACTGTTCCAAAAAATAGTAATGTCAAAGTATCTTACTGTATATTTTACAGTTTTGTACTGTCTTTCTAGAATATCATTAAATTTACATAAGTAGACTGTGATTTTACATGTCAAATTTAATTTATGACTGTGCATAAATCCCCCCTAATATTGGTATGATCCGAGCTCAGACACTAAAGCTGTGTCCCAATTCAGGGTCTGCACGCTTGAAGTACGCGCACTACGCGCACTACGTACGGTGCGTACTATAAGTACGAGAAGTGCGGAAGTGAGAGGCTTGTGAAATGGGACGGCATACGCTTCGTCGCGCTGTTCAGGTTGCCTAGCAACCATGATACTAACCGCGAGACACGTTACATACAGCTTTGTTTGACAGAAATGAAGGAGAAAAATGTTTTGTTGGTCATTCATTTTTGTCATGACATCACTTTGATTAGTTGAGTATCTGAGGCTGAGACCACAGGACTGTAAACATGATTGTTGGGCTTCATTTCTGTGCTGAAGTCATTTAAGATTAGTTAGTAAATAACAATTAGTTAATGTTGTTCATGAGACTAAAGTCATCTCACTGTGGTAATGTAAATATAATATGGCCAATATTATAGTATTGTCAGATTATTATGAGATATATATATCTATATATATATAGATATATATATATATATTAGGGGTGCAACGATACACAAAATTCACGGTTCGGTTCGGTTCGATACTTTGGTGTCACGGTTCGATATTTTTTCGATACAAAAAAAATGTTCATGCCTTTTTAATTTGTCATTTATTAAAATTATAAATATATATTTTAACTCAAAAGTACAGTTTTTAAATTTAACCCTAACCCTTGTGCGTGTTTTTTATTTTGACAGCGAATGCGCACCTGCGGACCACTTATGTGCAGCCCCGGTTATTTAGCTCGTCATATTGCAGCCACAGAAATTCTTTTGTCCATGAAACCATAAAGCTGCACTTTCTTTTAGCCTTATAGTCTGATTTGTCATAACTTCTCCGTTTTGTGGTAAGCTTTTCTTTGGCTGTCACTTCTTCACCCTGACCTGTCTTATTTGGCTCAGCAGAACTGAAATGTATATCCTGCTGCTTTTACACACGCACTCACATAAGCTCAGCGATTCTCTGCGCGATCAACCTCTCACATGTTTAAGCTGCGGGAGATTTCACTTGTCATGTTTGCATAGTAAGCTAACGATTAATAAGACGATGTCAGAGGAATTGGTGCACAAATTATCATTGTTAGATATTTTAGTATTATGGGAGCATGTACTGGGTACTTCTTTTATGATGATATTAGACTGAAGATTCTGTGACTTAACAAGGCTCTTTATGTTAACTGTTATTTTCTCTTGCCTTGTCAACTCAAGATTTATGGTGTGAAAGTAGATGCTAAGGTTGGAAGGACAACACCAACAAAGCACTCTTTTTACTTATCACTCCCTTGCAGAGGATGTGTATGTAAAGACCATCTGGTTTGTGTCAGAACTCAGGATGTAGGAGACCTCTGTATAAGATTCATAGGCCTTGAGAGTGCACCTGTAGAACAAAGGATTCTAACTGTTTAGTGTTTAACGGACCTGTCAAAGGTATGTTGAGAAACGATTGTAGAAGGCCCCTTTCAGAGGGAGGGGGGGAACTTCCTTATATGGTTTTAACTTGATATTTGTTGACACACGAACCTCTCTGTCTATAAATACCCTGCACAAAAGAATAAACCTTTGAGTTGATTTTGGGAAAGCAACCTGAACAGTCTCTGTATCATTTTGTTCTCCTAACTGCTCCCGACGTCGTAACTAACCCGCTGACGGTATATCTGAGTGTTACTTGAGAACAATTTTGAATCTTATAGGGTAAAGACAAGGCTAAGCCCATGCCTCGGAGAAACCCGGGAGTTTCTTTCAATCATCACTCACAGATCAGTGCTGTCGCTCTCTATACACAGTTCGCGCAATTGCAAAGTGAAAGCAAAAAAACAAGCGCAAATTCAAACGCGATTTCAATATGTTACATATTGACAGTGGCTCACCGATGCCAATGACATAATTACCCAGCTACATTTCTGAAAGAATGCAAAACAGGGCTAGCGATTTTGCGAGCCCTGTATCTGATTGAGGAATCACTCATCTTTGGAAAAGAGAGTTTATTACAGAGAAATGGCTCTTTCCAAAATAAAAGCTATACTATACGCTTCTTCTGGGCTATATTCTCAGCAGCATATTAAACATGTCAGGTCCCCATAAGGAGAATCCTGTGCTAACAGCTGTCTAAATGACTCGGCTAAAGTTAGTAGCATGCTTGCTTGTTTTTGTCTGCTTCCACTTGTCTTTGCACTAGGATGATGTCGGCGTAAATGTGCAGTCATATTCGTTGTGTTCCCACTAGTGCTGTCAGCGTTAATCTCGTTGAAATGACCTTAACGCCACAACACTGCAAATCTCCGTTAACGAGCTACCGCGGATCGCCCCGTGCATGGGGCTAGACGGCCAACACGTTAACGAGCTAACTGCGCTAACACACTAGTTCCCACCCATGTAATTGAGCATTGCGTGGCACATCCAACATACTGTTTTACTTTTGTCCATGACTCGCTTACCTTCAGGGTCATATGTCACATGAAAACCAAAATAATTCCAAACGCCAGATCTGAATGAGGGTGGGGGAGGTTCAATTTGCCATGTTGCAAGGAGAGCTTAACTTCTGTCTTGCTAGCTTGCCCTGCGCTCTTCCTTCTGACGATGCTGTCTGTGTTGAGCGCTCAGTGGATCTGCGCTCGACAGTGCAGCCTAGGCGGAGTAGTCGAACGCAGATTCACTGAGCGCTCAACACAGACAGCATCGTCAGAAGGAAAGTTGATAAAATAAATTACAAATTTTGTATTGTTCGATACATATGCGTACCGAACCGAAAGCACTGTATCGAACGGTTCAATATCGATACGAATATCGTTGCACCCCTAATATATATATATATATATATATATATATATATACAGTGAGGCAAAAAAGTATTTAGTCAGCCACCGATTGTGCAAGTTCCCCCACCTAAAATGATGACAGAGGTCAGTAATTTGCACCAGAGGTACACTTCAACTGTGAGAGACAGAATGTGAAAAAAAAAAAATCCATGAATTCACATGGTAGGATTTGTAAAGAATTTATTCGTAAATCAGGGTGGAAAATAAGTATTTGGTCAATAACAAAAATACAACTCAATACTTTGTAACATAGCCTTTGTTGGCAATAACAGAGGTCAAACGTTTACTATAGGTCTTTACCAGGTTTGCACACACAGTAGCTGGTATTTTGGCCCATTCCTCCATGCAGATCTTCTCGAGAGCAGTGATGTTTTGGGGCTGTCGTCGAGCAACACGGACTTTCAACTCCCGCCACAGATTTTCTATGGGGTTGAGGTCTGGAGACTGGCTAGGCCACTCCAGGACTTTCAAATGCTTCTTACGGAGCCACTCCTTTGTTGCCCGGGCGGTGTGTTTTGGATCATTGTCATGTTGGCAGACTCAGCCTCGTTTCATCTTCAAAGTTCTCACTGATGGAAGGAGGTTTTGGCTCAAAATCTCACGATACATGGCCCCATTCATTCTGTCCTTAACACGGGTCAGTCGTCCTGTCCCCTTGGCAGAAAAACAGCCCCATAGCATGATGTTTCCACCCCCATGCTTCACAGTAGGTATGGTGTTCTTGGGATGCAACTCAGTATTCTTCTTCCTCCAAACACGACGAGTTGAGTTTATACCAAAAAGTTCTACTTTGGTTTCATCTGACCACATGACATTCTCCCAATCCTCTGCTGTATCATCCATGTGCTCTCTGGCAAACTTCAGACGGGCCTGGACATGCACTGGCTTCAGCAGCGGAACACGTCTGGCACTGCGGGATTTGATTCCCTGCCGTTGTAGTGTGTTACTGATGGTGACCTTTGTTACTTTGGTCCCAGCTCTCTGCAGGTCATTCACCAGGTCCCCCCGTGTGGTTCTGGGATCTTTGCTCACCGTTCTCATGATCATTGTGACCCCACGGGATGAGATCTTGCGTGGAGCCCCAGATCGAGGGAGATTATCAGTGGTCTTGTATGTCTTCCATTTTCTGATGATTGCTCCCACAGTTGATTTTTTCACACCAAGCTGCTTGCCTATTGTAGATTCACTCTTCCCAGTCTGGTGCAGGTCTACAATACTTTTCCTGGTGTCCTTCGAAAGCTCTTTGGTCTTGGCCATGGCGGAGTTTGGAGTCTGACTGTTTGAGGCTGTGGACAGGTGTCTTTTATACAGATGATGAGTTCAAACAGGTGCCATTCATACAGGTAACGAGTGGGGGACAGAAAAGCTTCTTACAGAAGACGTTACAGGTCTGTGAGAGCCAGAGATTTTCCTTGTTTGAGGTGACCAAATACTTATTTTCCACCCTGATTTACGAATAAATTCTTTACAAATCCTACCATGTGAATTCATGGATTTTTTTTTCACATTCTGTCTCTCACAGTTGAAGTGTACCTCTGGTGCAAATTACTGACCTCTGTCATCATTTTAGGTGGGGGAACTTGCACAATCGGTGGCTGACTAAATACTTTTTTGCCCCACTGTATATATATACACACATATACATATATCACTGACTTTCAGCTTGTTGTGTTTGTGGATATATGACTGACTTTAATTATTAAACATTCGTACATAAATAAGTGACGTCATATTCAGTACTTTTGACAGTTCACTCTTCAGCCGCTCCATCTTATTAGGGAAATTCCATATACATAAATGTAAATTTCAAAACTCAACCCCATCATTTAATTTGTTTTTGATTGAAATTGAATATTACTTAAACTCTCTTAAATTAACTTCCAATAAAAAAGGTTTATCATTGAATGAAATTCATTCAGAAATGTTTAACGAATGAACTGTCAAAACTTTCAAGTACAAAGTTGTTATGAAGTCTGTCACATTCCCCCCCGTTTTTTTCTTTTTTTCTTTTTTCTCCTTTATTTATTTATTCTTCTTATTTCATTGTGCTGTATATTGTTAGTCTTATTTGCCTTGTATGTCTACTGTACAAACTGAACTGGAATGACTGACTGTTTGCTTTATAAGTTCAATAAAGTTTGGAAAAAAAAAAAAACTCTTCGGCCGCTCTCTTCTTCCGTGTTTTGTGGCAAAATTATCCACACCCACTGCCGCGCTATGAATTGTGGGATATATGGGATCACGAAGCGTGCACCGGACCACGCTTGATATTTGGGGAAATCGACGGCGCATTTGGAGTATGCATTTGAAGTACACTTCGAATTGGGACAGCCGTCGTCGCGTGGGGGTGACGTAACCGCACTTGAAATGCATACTTCAAGCGTGCAGACCCTGAATTGGGACACAGCCTCAGTGACTGAGTGAGGGGCGGGGCAGCTGCTCCCTGCGAGTGCGCTGTTAGAGAAATGCAGCCAGGCAGACAGAGGAGAACTGAAGTTCGACCAGGTACCAAAGCAAATCATTCGTACCGTACAAATAATGTAAATATTGTTTTGGTAGATCTCGGGTTTATAATAGCAGCACCATTAACGAGACTGGGACAGCTCTGTCTTAACGTGGCGACTCCGTTTATTGCCAAGCTGCAACAACAAATACACACGGCACAACCACCAGAGGGTGCTGCATGAACCATTGAATTAGTCCTTACCATAACATCCCCCCTTCTGAGTACATTATAAACTATAATGTTTTCTGTATTAATCCACATTTATGTCAATACTGAAATCACTGCAACTTAACTTGTAGCTGGATACTCCAAGGCTGTTACATTAACTCAAATCTGTAACAAACATTTATTGCCTTTATTAATAACTATTATTTTATTTAACTGTGTGAACTTATTCAACTATGAAGGTGGGGTAGACAACCCAGTCCTTCAACTGAGTGAGGGGATTATTCTGCCCCGGGCTGGTCACTCAGGTGCTCGAGAGTACCTTCTACCTAAATCAAAGTCCTTAAGGTACCTTGGTGGGTTTCTGTCTCTTGTAGGATATTTTCTTTCAGTAGACTGGTTACTTGGTGGTATAAGACACTGCTGAACCTGGTTTGAAACAGGGCTGCTGCTGTTTTCTGGCAGGACAGGGATTTGTTGTTCAGTTGGTTCAGTCTTGGTCCCTTTTAGTGTGATGAGATGGCTCCTGTTTCGACGTAGAAGACCCCTCGGGGTCTCAACAAGGTAAGACCGCGGCGTATCTGCTCTGCCTGATATAGTCCCATTTGTTTTCATGTCTGTGATCCAAACTTGATCTCCTGGGTGTAGTCCAGTGAGGTCTTGTGCTCTGTGTCTGTTGTTGAACCATTTCCACTGTTTTTCTCTCTCCTTCCCTTCTCTCTCTCTCAGTTTAGTGATGTTTGTCCAGCCTGGGTTGAGGCAGGATGGAAGTATGGGAATTGTGGTACGAAGTTTCCTCCCCATCAGAAGCTCTGCAGGGCTATGTCCATTGGCAAGTGGTGTGGCGCGATATGCCATGAGAGCAATATATGGGTCTCCTTCTTTCTGTAGAAGGCTCTTTACTGTTCTCACTGCTCTTTCAGCCTCACCATTGCTCTGAGGGAATCTCAGACTGGAAGTGGTGTGGGCAAAGCCCCACTCTGAAGCAAACTTTTGGAAGTGTTCTGAGGAGAATTGTGGACCATTATCCGACCTTAACTCTGTTGGAATGCCGTGGCGTGCGAATATGGACTTTAAGTGGTCAATCACTGCTGCTGATGTGGTAGAGGACAGCTTAGCTATTTCTATGTATCGTGAGAAATACAGTGGGGCAAAAAAGTATTTAGTCAGCCACCGATTGTGCAAGTTCCCCCACCTAAAATGATGACAGAGGTCAGTAATTTGCACCAGAGGTACACGTCAACTGTGAGAGACAGAATGTGAAAAAAAATCCATGAATCCACATGGTAGGATTTGTAAAGAATTTATTGGTAAATCAGGGTGGAAAATAAGTATTTGGTCAATAACAAAAATACAACTCAATACTTTGTAACATAACCTTTGTTGGCAATAACAGAGGTCAAACGTTTACTATAGGTCTTTACCAGGTTTGCACACACAGTAGCTGGTATTTTGGCCCATTCCTCCATGCAGATCTTCTCGAGAGCAGTGATGTTTTGGGGCTGTCGCCGAGCAACACGGACTTTCAACTCCCGCCACAGATTTTCTATGGGGTTGAGGTCTGGAGACTGGCTAGGCCACTCCAGGACTTTCAAATGCTTCTTACGGAGCCACTCCTTTGTTGACCGGGCGGTGTGTTTTGGATCATTGTCATGTTGGAAGACCCAGCCTCGTTTCATCTTCAAAGTTCTCACTGATGGAAGGAGGTTTGGGCTCAAAATCTCACGATACATGGCCCCATTCATTCTGTCCTTAACACGGATCAGTCGTCCTGTCCCCTTGGCAGAAAAACAGCCCCATAGCATGATGTTTCCACCCCCATGCTTCACAGTAGGTATGGTGTTCTTGGGATGCAACTCAGTATTCTTCTTCCTCCAAACACGACGAGTTGAGTTTATACCAAAAAGTTCTACTTTGGTTTCATCTGACCACATGACATTCTCCCAATCCTCTGCTGTGTCATCCATGTGCTCTCTGGCAAACTTCAGACGGGCCTGGACATGCACTGGCTTCAGCAGCGGAACACGTCTGGCACTGCGGGATTTGATTCCCTGCCGTTGTAGTGTGTTACTGATGGTGACCTTTGTTACTTTGGTCCCAGCTCTCTGCAGGTCATTCACCAGGTCCCCCCGTGTGGTTCTGGGATCTTTGCTCACCTTTCTCATGATCATTGTGACCCCACGGGATGAGATCTTGCGTGGAGCCCCAGATCGAGGGAGATTATCAGTGGTCTTGTATGTCTTCCATTTTCTGATGATTGCTCCCACAGTTGATTTTTTCACACCAAGCTGCTTGCCTATTGTAGATTCACTCTTCCCAGTCTGGTGCAGGTCTACAATACTTTTCCTGGTGTCCTTCGAAAGCTCTTTGGTCTTGGCCATGGCGGAGTTTGTAGTCTGACTGTTTGAGGCTGTGGACAGGTGTCTTTTATACAGATGATGAGTTCAAACAGGTGCCATTCATACAGGTAACGAGTGGGGGACAGAAAAGCTTCTTACAGAAGACGTTACAGGTCTGTGAGAGCCAGAGATTTTCCTTGTTTGAGGTGACCAAATACTTATTTTCCACCCTAATTTACGAATAAATTCTTTACAAATCCTACCATGTGAATTCATGGATTTTTTTTTCACATTCTGTCTCTCACAGTTGAAGTGTACCTCTGGTGCAAATTACTGACCTCTGTCATCATTTTAGGTGGGGGAACTTGCACAATCGGTGGCTGACTAAATACTTTTTTGCCCCACTGTAGTCCACTGCAACCAAATACTGGCTGTTACTCCACTCAAAAAGATCAGCACCAACTAACTCCCACGGCCGTGTAGGAAACTCAGTTGGCATGGTTGTTTCTCTGGGTTGCTGTCTCACCTTTGCACACGTCTCACATTCTGCTACCAGCTGTTGTAGTTGAGAGCTCAGTCCTGGCCACCATACCGACTGCTTGGCTCGTTCCCTGGACTTTACAATGCCCTGGTGACCTGTGTGCAGTCGTGTCAAAACATCTTTTTGTAATATCTTTGGAATAACTATACGCATACCTTTTAGGAGAAGGTCATTTTCAACAGTCAGGTCCCCTGCATGCTGGTGGTATGGGAAACATGGACCTGGTATTTTGAGTTTGTCCGGCCAGCCGTTCCTGCAGTAGAGTTTGATTTGTTTTAGTGTTTCGTCTTTGTCTTGCTGCTCTCTTATTTGTTGTAGTCTCTCCTCTGTTGCAGGAAGACCTGAAATCACCTGATGTGCATACAGGTTCATTTCGTCTCTTAATGTCTCATCACAAAAAGTTTTTTCTGGTGCTCTGGACAGCACGTCTGCAGTTGCGATGTGTTTGCCTGGGACATGTGAGATGGTGAAAGAGTACCGCATTAATCTCATTCTCAGTCTTTGTACTCGTGGTGGCAGTTCGTCTAAGTTCTTGGAGCCCAAAAGTGGTACTAAAGGCTTGTGATCTGTCTCAACATGGAACTCAATGCCTATAAGAAAATCAGAGAATCGCTCGCATGCCCAGGTTATGGCTAACGCTTCCTTCTCTATTTGAGCATACCTTTGTTCTGTGGGGGTTAATGCTCTTGAAGCGAAGGCCACTGGCTTGGTTGTGTCATCCTTTTGTTTCTGAAGTAGCACCGCTCCTAGTCCATAGGAGGATGCATCAGCTGATACTGTCGTTTGTGCTTTGGGGTTGTAGAGTGCCAAGTTCGGTGGTTTACTCAGTTCTGCCTTAATGTTGTCAAACGCTGTTTGTTGAGCCTCACTCCAACACCACATGTTTTTGGTACTGAGTAGTTCTCTCAACGGCTGTGTTTTCTCTGCTAAGTCGGGAAGGTACTTGCCTAGATGATTAACCATTCCTAGGAATCGTCTCACTCCACCCACATCGGTGGGTGCCTCCATGTTGCTGACCGCTTTCACTTTTTCTGGGTCTGCTTTGACTCCTGTATTGTCAATGATCTGTCCGAGGAACTTGATTGAGGTCTTTGCAAACTCACACTTCTCACTTTTCAATGTCACCCCTGCTTTTGTGAGCCGTTCAAGGACTGCAACCAGCCTCTTGTCGTGCTGGGTCTGTGTGTCAGCATAAACCAGAATGTCATCCATCTGGCAGACAACTCCATCCAGCCCCTCCAAAAGCTGAGACATTCGTTTTTGAAAATGCTCAGGGGCTGAGGATATGCCAAAACAGAGTCTATTGAAACAGTACCTTCCGAATGGTGTGATGAAGGTTGTGAGAAGAGCTGACTGCTTGGACAAAGGTATTTGCCAAAACCCTGAGTTAGCATCGAATTTTGAGAACAACTTTGCGTCCTCTAGCTGTCCTAGGGTGTGCTCAACTGATGGCAACATGTGTCTTTCTCTTTTCACAGAATTATTTAGTTTGGTCAAGTCCACGCACACACGCACTTCATCTCTGTTTGGTTTAGGTACTGGAACCATTCCTGCACACCAGTCAGTAGGCTGCTCTACTCTGGAGATTACACCTAACTCTTCCATACGAGCAAGCTCTCCTTTGACTTTGGGCAACAGGGGAAGCGGGACCCTTCCTGGGGTTGACAGGGCGAATGGTTTAGCGTCTGCTTTAAGCTCAATTTTGTATTCCCCCTCCATTCGGCCTAACCCGCTGAATAGTTTTGGAAACTGCTGCTTTACTGCCTCTACCGAAGTGAGTGACACTGCTTCTACTCTGGCCACTAACCCAAGTGCTACACTTGCCAAGCGGCTAAGTAACCCTTGCGTCAGGTCTGCTACTACATACACAGGCTGTACTGTAGTTTTGCTCAGAGTGCTCAGGTTAGCAGTAAATGTCCCTCTAACTGCTAGTGGAGACATTCCCGCCCCATACAGTTTCAGATCTGTGGGTTGCAGCTGTGGTTTTTGTGCTAGAGCGTTGTACTCTCTTTCAGGCAAGACGGTCACGTCCGCTCCTGTGTCAATTTTGAGCCAGCAGTCTACATTGTTAACTTTTATTTTAGTCAACCACGCATCCTCAGTTCTCTCTGAGGCTACTGTTCCCAAAAATGCTACCTCCCTTTCTTCACTGTCACCACCTGCTGCACGTATTTCTCCCACTGCCCCAGACCTGCACACTCTTGCATAGTGACCTTTCTTTTTACACTGATTGCAGAGTACCTCTTTGGCTGGGCACAGGTTCTTGCTGTGAAAGGGTGTTTTTCCACATCGGTTGCATTGGCTTTTCACATTCCTCTCTGTGGTTTGTGGCACAGTCTTTCTTGGTTTAAAGTGTTTTATTTTTGCTTTAATGATGTCCACGTTACAAAGATTTTCCTGCTTGAAGTTGTTTTTAAGAAGATCCTGCTGCTTCTTCACAAGCTCACTTTGGCGAATCCGTATCACTGCTTTTTCTAACGTGAGCTCCGCGTCCATTTGCAGTTGCTCCGAGAGCCTCTTGTCTCTTATTCCGACAACGAGTCTGTCTCTTATCATTTCACTGTGCAGCGCCCCGTAGCCACAATGCTCAGCCAAGGCATATAGGGATGTAATAAACCCGTCTGCAGTCTCTCCTGCTTCTTGCTGCTTTTGGTTGAACTTTGCACGTTCAAAGATAACATTTCTTCTGACTACAAAGTGTGCCTCGAGTCTGTCTTTGAGAGTGTGGTACTCACTCGCCTCCTGTTCGGTCAGGTTCAATGAGGTGATCACGTCTTCAGCTTCATCGCCCATTGTATATATCAGAGTGTTAACCTGGTTTTCGTCCGATTGTAGCTCGAGTCCGGATGCTATCCTGAACCTCTCAAAGCGTCGGATCCATTTCGGCCACTCTTCTGGCTTTGAAAAGTCGAACTTCGGCGGCGGTGATACTTGGAAGGCTGCTGGCGCGGCTGCCATGCTGCTAGTCGCGAGATGCTAGTTAGCGTTTGCTAATTTGTTAGCTTAGCTCTTACTGTGGCTGTTAATGCAAACTTGCAGGGCGAGTTCTCTCCGGTGAGAAAGCTTCCGTTTTCGTGACGTTCTTCTTCCCTCCAGAGTACTTCTGACACCATGTTTTGGTAGATCTCGGGTTTATAATAGCAGCACCATTAACGAGACTGGGACAGCTCTGTCTTAACGTGGCGACTCCGTTTATTGCCAAGCTGCAACAACAAATACACACGGCACAACCACCAGAGGGTGCTGCATGAACCATTGAATTAGTCCTTACCATAACAAATATGACGGTGAATCACGAAAGATATCAAACTGATCACTTGACCCATGTTACGTTACTCGCTCTTCGAGTGAATCAACAAATGGCGAAATGAAAAGCTGAACAACAACAATGCTGTTTCTTTAGAGAGTCTCAGCTTACATGTGTTTATTTCATATTTTCAGTTGTTTCCCTCCACGGCTAAATAAATCGGTTTCAGTAATGTACTGATATACAAGAATGGACACAAGGGGCTTCTTTCAAAGAAAAAACTCTGGTAGTATTTTATATATTATGCTTTGTATGTTGTTCAGTATATTTCTATGCAAAACAAGAGGAACTTCAACACACAGCAGTATATTCACAGTTGAAACCAGATATTTACACTTTATGGAAAACACAAGAACATTTTTTACTGCACAACATCAATTTAGAGTAAACTTGTTTTGTTTCGGATAAATAAATATTGAAATATCTTTTGAATCTGTTAAATGTCAGAATAAAGAGAGACAGAGCTTCTATTTTAATCACTTTCATCAAATTTGCGAGTACATATACACTAAGTTTATTGTTCATTAATAAGAAACTCCAGACGATTCCATTCTGAGCTGAAGAAGCTTCTGATAGGTTAGTAGAGTCCATGTGAGTAAACTGGTGGCACAGCTGTGGATGCATATAAGGCAAAACACAGAGCCTGTTTCTGTGACATGGGAACATCAAGAGATGTCAACAAAACACCAGGAAGAGAACTGTGGAGCTCCATAAGTGTGGCTCAATTTTATATACAATTTGGTGCCATTTACAATTAAGAAATACAGACAGTTTCTCTCTTTACTCTTAAAGTTAACAAATATGTTTTTTATATTTATCAATCTAAAAAAAATAAACATTTAGTCTGATTTGATCTTACAATTAAAAAAGTGTTTTTATCTGAAGAGTTTGTAAATATCTGGTTTCAACTGTAGATTTGATGATTGTCAGCACAAAGAGAAAGAGAGAGGGACAGAGAGGGAGAGAGGAACAGAGAGGGAGAGGAACAGAGGGAGAGAGAGAGGAACAGAGGGAGAGAGAGAGGAACAGAGATGAACAGGAGCAGGTGAGACACATGTCAGTCAAATGGTTGTTTACCAAAAGTATCACCGTATCACAGGTCCTCATGTATCTCGTACCTCGTGTTTCTTTTTAGGTTTGTTATTTTTCAAATTCTATATTTATTAAGTTCTGCAGGCTTGTTTGCACAACAAGGCTAAATAATTATATAAACTTTTCTCAGTCTAAATAGTGGACTTTGGTAGAATTAAAAAATAAGTGTAGTGCAGGTCTATGATGATTTTTAGTGCTGCTATCATCTAGTTCTGATTGTGGTTCTGTCTTGGTTAAGTCCTCAGTAGTCCTGATTTTGAACTGTTGTAGTCCTGTTTTAATTCTGGATCAGTTCTGGGTCTGGTTGAATTGGGGTTTAGTCCTCGTGTCTTGATACAGCCCCGACCTTGTTCTGCCTCGCTGCTTAATTAAAAACCTGGTTTAAGGTGTCCTGCATATGTGATATATATTTTTCCCTATATGAAGTCATTCTTTTTTGAACAATACTCAAAACAGAGCCTATTAATCTTTCAGTCATTTCTACACCCCCCCCCCCAAAAAACAAAAAAAAAATCCCACATGCATACTACCCTTTAGGGCTAAGCCCCGGGTGTTTCAAATGTCTGGCTCTGCCTCTGGTCAGGAATAAGGTTATGGTTAGGCCTAGGGATAAGGTTAGGTTTAGGGCTAGAATACAGGGCTGGAACGTCTATTACCGTGGGAGCGTCATTCCACTGGATTTCATCCATAACCCGGCGCGTACCTTAAGTTCCTCAGGAACGCTGCGGGACGTGACAAAACGTCACCATGTTAAGCCTCGGGAGTGAGAACGGGCTGATATGAGTCCTATAAGCTTGTGTTACATCACATAAGTATTATAATCATTGCTATTTAGGGCGATCGTGGCTCAAGAGTTGGCAGTTCGCCTTGTGGTCAGAAGGTTGCTGGTTCGAGCCCCGGCTCGGGCACTCTCGGTATTGTGTCCGTGATCAAGACTCTTCACCTACTGGTGAGGGGCCGATGGTGCAATATGGCAGCCTCGCCTCTGTCCCAGGGCATGCAATCCATTATTATTTAAACCAACTGTTAACTGTATATTTCTGTACATTTACGTATTATGATTCATATTGCCACATTCATTGACCTTGTTTATAGGTAATTTCATTGTTTGATCACGTTAAAATGTTCCTAATTTAATGTCTAAAAGCACTTGGAAAAGGCAAGATCCCATGTAAAATTAGCGCAACAAACTCTATTTTCATTACTGAAAATAACCGTATTTTCATGAGGAAGTTATTTTCTGTTATTTTAAGGTAGTATTTTGGCGCCCCACCTGCCGGAATATTACCGTTTTTTGAAGATGTTTTTTTAAGATGTTTTTTTAACAGTGTGTCCTATCCTCCTGAGTTTTTACTTTCTTATTTTGATTCTGCTTGTAAATGTGTCCTCGAAGTTGTTGCTCCTTTAAGACTCACACTCAAAAAAATAATTCATTGGATGAACTTAATTTCATCTTGCCACCTATATTCCATCTAAACAAATCATGTTAAATCAATCCATCTTGATTGTGTTGTTTCAACACTAAATATGTTTGTAAGTGTAACATAATTTAAACATTAACATTCAGTTAATTTGATTTTTATTCAGTTAACATGTTTGTACCAAGTTAGTCTAATTAAATTAATTTAAATTCATGCTATATTGTTTAAACACTTTGGCACATCAAAAGTCAGTCTTGTTACATGAACTAGTAAAATATTTGTTTGTTACACCAATGTTAATCTTGTTGAATGAACAAATGTAATTTATGTCTGTAGTACTTACACCAATCATGTTTCAGTTAGTGTTTGTATTGCTTATGTAAACATTACTTTTAATTAAATTAATGAAACATACATAAATGATAACTTGCAAAACCATCTTTTATTTTGCTTGAACATTCTTAAAACAGTTGGCAGGATCCCAGTTCAGCCTAGCTTTCTCCCCTTTAACGATCTCATACCAAGACCACAGAACTTCCAGATCAAGACATGCTGACTGAAAGAAAAAATACAATAAAATAACCCTAACCCTAATAATAAAAATGAAATAAGTCTGTTGAATAGTTTGCAGACAAAAAATATTATCCCCAAAGCAACTTTCGTAAAATGTAGTAAAATATGCATTGCAAACAACAATATGAATTTTAACACAATTTAAAGCTCAGACATAACATTCAACATTACTATAATATTACAACATTACTATGTTGCTTGCATACATTAGTCCTCCATTTAATCAGGCTGTATCCATTAATAGTGACTTTATGCTATTTAACGTGTGGAGAAAACATTCAATTTTGAGCATAACTGCTCCACTCAAACAATTTGTGAAAACCAGTGTGCATTTGCCTTTGTAACAATTGCCATCTGGCAAAAATCAGTGTTTACACTTAAACTGTATAAGACTTTAAGTTATGGACGAACAATCTTTGTGTAATAGCCACAGAGCAAACCACATAGTTTATATGAACATTTTATAACTTACAATTTTAAACTTTAAAACAGTAAACACATATTTGCATTGCAGAAACCTTGAAAAAAAAAAATATCTGGCTTGCATGAGTCCGTTTCAAGCTCATTCACCCCATTAGCTTGTTTTTTAGGAACTGTGCCTTGGATGACAACCTCTGTCCATCCAGCTTCATGATAATCTTTTGCAAGACTTCAAAAGTGCATTTGAGCTCCGGTGGGTAGCTTAGGTTCAGACAGTATATCAGTCCAAATAACAGAGCACAAGCAATTGCAATGCTCCTCAAACCAGTGAGAACCTCCACGCCTTCAATCAGGACACCGATGTTCTCTGGGTCATCTCCAGGCTCCGCACCCTCCTGATGTATGACATACACTCCCATCACAGTTTGTTCCATGGCCTCAGTGTTCTGTGACGTAAAATATAATAATACATTTGTTTGAGTCTACATATGAAAAAAAAAAAAAGGAATTCAGCAATCAGCGTGAATATGCTGATATATTTACTAAATTCTATGTCTCTGGTTTCACACCTCAGAAATTTGACATGAAACAAAACAAGGACCAATTGCAATATCTTTTATTCACACGTGGTGTCACATTTTACCATTTCATATATCGAAATTACCCATAACTCCTGGAGCAAATTACATAACACAGAACAACTTGTGAATATAACTGACCGTATATTCCTTCACAAGTTTCTCATGGTCTTCATTCAGGTAGACACACAAGGACTTCAGGATGCATGCTCGTCTTGTATGTATTGTGTCATCCTAAGAAAAAAGGGAATCCATAATGACAATATTTAACTTTTAGGCAGCAGTTTGAAAAAGGAATACTTAGTTTGGAAGAGTCCAAAAGGCCACATGGTAAATAGACTGGTTCTTATATAGCGTTTTTCTACTCAGAGCACTCAAAGCTGCCTTTATACAACAATTCATTCACCCAATCACTTTTTCTAAACTGTTTAAATGGCCTGTATTTATATAGCACTTTACTAGTCCCTAAGGACCCCAAAGCGCTTTACATATCCAGTCATCCACCCATTCACACACTGGTGATGGCAGCTACATTGTAGCCACAGCCACCCTGGGGCGCACTGACAGAGGTCGAGGCTGTCGAACACTGGCGCCACCGGGTTTAGTGCTTACTGTCTAACATTCATACACATTCACACTCCGATGAATGCATCGGTGAGCAACTTGGGGTTAGTATCTTACCCAAGGATATTTGGCATGCACACTGGAGGAGCTTGGGACCAACCCGCCAAGCTTCTGATTAGTAGCTGACCTGCTCTACCACCTGAGCTACAGCCACCTCAAAACATCTGTCTAAACCAAATCAGACACAAAATGAGGCAACACTAATGTTTTTTGGGGGGGGGGTTTTCCCCATTTTGATCAAAATTAACCATACGATTTTATCAATTACTTATTAATATAAGACTGATGCTTATATAATTTGTATAAAATATGAAAACCTCTTAGGACTTTTGCCCACCATATATATAGATATCTTTGCTCATAAAATTGCCAGATTATGGGCATAAAAAGTTCTTAAGCACAGATCTAACCCACCTTGGAGATGGCCACCATGATGTGTCTCATTTTTCTGCCAGCCACCCCACCTTTGCCTCGAAAGAGCTCCATCATGCGTGGAGTGTACAAGTCTAGCTCATAAAAGAATCTAGATAGCAGCGGTACTGTCGATATGCGCAGGAATTCCTTGTCAATCTGAAAAACATGAACAATGCACTTATAATATGCACCAGAGGAAGGACATACCAGGAATTATTAGCTGTTTTATCACTATGTTATGTCAATATTAGTGAAGCAAGAAATAACTGGTCAACCATAAACACACTCTAAAAGTTAGACATATAGGACATGCACCTCTTTCTCGGTGAACAGAGCTGGCCATCTGCTTTTAAAATCTGCAATAAAGGGCTGTCCTTGAATAACTTCTTGCCTTCTGTACGAAAAAGTCTTCTGCATTTTCATTGTCACTATATTGTCATTGTTTCTCTTCTGAACCTCTGAAAGCAGTGCAATTCTCTCTTTTTCCAGGCTGTCAGTGGTTTCTCCTTTTGGATACTGCGGACAGTAATTGACTTCTGCTCTTCTAGGCTTTTTCACATTCAATGCTGCCTTACTTTTGTCTTGGGCCTTGTTCTTTAGTGAATTTACCAACACCTCAGCACAGCCCAGGCCTCTTAGTTTGGTCCGGACATTGGCCATTTTATACTTGAGGCTAATTTTCCAACCATAACAGCCATTAAAGGATCCCTGCTCCCTCAGACAAGGATGCTGTTTGACAAGGGCTTCTGCAACTTCATTCAGGTCATTGTCAGTTGGATAGACTTTAAATTTTATTATTTCTTCAGCCAGCCTTTCTAAAAGGTGGGATTTCAGTTTTGGTGAGGGGGTCAAATGAGTTCCACCAGCAATGAACTCAGCATTGGCCTTTTCAAGTTGCAGTTCAGCCTCATAGCTGAAATGAGGGACTGTGAAGACACTTGGCCACACTGACAGTCTTGTAGACGGTGATGAACCTGACGATGAAACGGGCCTTGTATTGTCTGTGTCTGAAGAGCTTGAAAAGGAATGTGTTGGACTTCGCACTGGTTGACATGTCACTCCATCTTCTGTAAAACTTTGCAACTGCACACTATCCAAGTATACAACCTTTAAAGTTGCTTTATCATTAATTTCAGAGATCGCAGTCAGATTTACAAAATCATTTCCGAAATCAGGATCTTGATATTGAAGACGAAAATCCTGTTGCACTCCAAAATTTGTCTTTATTTCCTGACACAATTCCTCAATGGAGTCTGATATCCCAGCTGGTAAAATTAGTTTCCTGGCATCATCTTCTCCGAGAATGATCCTCAGTCTTATGGGCTGGGGCATCATGCTGACCTGGACAAATATCAAATATTTAAAAAATAAATAAAGATGTACTCATTGACTATTGTGCGAGTGTGTGTAACAAATTCTAATGTCAACGATAATTTGATGATGTCACCTTGGCCTCGAGGAATTTTTTTACTGGAGAAGTGAATAGTGCATTTTCCAGATTTGTCTTGCATTCTTCTAATTAATGACAATTCTTGCATAAGATGCTTAAAAGAAATCTACTCTCAATAAATTAAGTAGCAATTGGTCTGCAAAGTATGATGTATTATTTACTGTGCCAGGTGATATAGGGGGAAAATACTTAAAAACATCACTCCTGTTTACCCTGCAAGTTAGTGTGTCTCTTCAGAGTAACCAGACGCAGGCCTCCCACTGAATAGGCAGCTAACGGGTAGTCATCGAGTAGTTCCCCATGCTCAATCAGAGACACCTCTCTCGCATGTGACATGTCAAGCTCAAAAGCTCTGAAGTGCTCTCGATACCAAGCAGAGAACTTTTTTACAAAAAAGTATATTCTGCCATGCAAAATAAAAATCTGCAGAATTTCTGCAAACTCTGGCAAACCAAATATTTGCCCATGAACAACTATCATTCCTGTGCTGTAGTTCATGCCATTGTATGACACGCTTTTTGTAATATGGACATCAGTTTCATCTGGTAATCTTTGCTTTATAGCTACTGCGATATCACTTTTCAGAACATCAATTGGTACTGATGAGCCAACATTTACCATTAAAGGTGTCTTATGGTCAGAAGAGTGCAAGTCAGAGGCAATCACGAGCTGATGTTTTTTGGCAAGTGTAACAGGTATGTTCTTAAAACAGTTTGTATGGCGAGCAATTTGTTTAAAAAAAACTATGTTTCGCCTCAAATCTCATTGTCCATTTGTGGACAAGAGGCCCAAAATGCCGAATCAGAGCAGGGTAGTGCTCCAAATAATGATGTTTAGGGAGAAGACTGTTGTTTGGAAAAAGTTCTTGGTATCTCTGGCGATGTTCACTGATTTTACACTCAAGGTAGGAAATCGACTCATCAGACTGGACAGGGGCTACAACAAGCTCCACAATGTCCTTCAGATCCAAAACAATATGCCATGCAGGTTCATCCTCTGGAACAAGTGGACCAATAATTAGAGGCAACAAACGAAGCGGAGACCAATTTTCATGTGCATTTCCACCAATATCTTTTTTTTAATGAGAAAGTCTGGGGAATTGCATGAGGCCGGTTGGTTTTATCTGCCCATTTATACTCAAAATTTTGGATCAAGTTAAGTTTTTCTAAGGTGAAATACTTTTTAGAGATTAAAAAAGAAAAACAATGCGCAAGCTCCACTGGTATTATGCCCTCTAGCAGATCATGTGCTACATCTGGAGGGTAGCCTGCAGTGACATGAAAATGGCTCAGATTCTTACTCAAAATACAATCTCGCTTAACTCCACAACAAGCACTTGCTGTTTCTTGTGCACGCTTCAAATGGAATTCATGAAGTTCCGGTGTTCTATGCTCAAAATCACCAGCAGTCACAGACTTTATTTCAGATTTTTTAGCTGTACAGAATCTGCATATGTATTCAGCAGAAAAACTTTCCACAAAACCTGCCAGCCCATGGGCTCCTAGGTTGTCAGCTATGACGCAGCTCACAGTTCCTTTAATACACTCGTTCAACTGACTGATGAACACACCATGTTGCTCCAAAGTTACCAGATCTCTCAAAAGTGGATCAAAGACTTTTTCAAACCCAAATGTCCTCAAATCTTCACTCTTGCAAAGGATTGCCAAATAAATGGATGAAAGGGCTGAATGAGAACCAGGTGGTAAATTGCCCAAGACCCAATATACACCACAAAGCTTGTGCTTTTTCCGTGAGGTCCCAAGAGGATTACAAACCTCAAAATCATCAATATAAAGGTTAATAGAAATTCTCAACTTCTCACCATCTAGAAAGCTATTTCTTTTATAATGCTCCCCATCTCGAAAAGATCTGTAAACCCTCTGATCACCATTCAGATTCTCTCTATTTTCTTGAGCTATTTGTTCTTCAATCACTCTATCCAGCAATTTATTGTGACTCAATATTTCCTGCAATAACTGTAATAAAGGGATGTACTGAAATGACTTCCTTTGGTCTATCGATAAAAAATACTCAACAGGCTCTACAACCCTAAAATTTTGTATGTAGTATAGTTTTCTTTTATAAGGAGTGGCAAGAGGGCCACACTTTCCCAATATTTTAGCCACAGGGTTAGAAACACATACAGAATTTGCAAGCTCTTCAATAACAGCCTGACTAATATGGAGGTTATGGCTCTTAAAAATTTCTGTAATTGTACGTTTTGTCAGAGGTACACTAGCTGAACTCAACAGAAAAACTAACTCCTCTAAGAACTCATCTAATCCTTTTGCTGGAACATGAAATATGTGTTCCAATTTCAACAATATTACTGCTAATTTCCGTTCAATTAGTTCGGGCTGATTTTCAACAGCACTATTATCACATTCTGTCACTGACTCACTTTCAAATTCACCATAGGATACATCTTCAGAACAGCTAGCCCTTACATTATCAGAGGACTCTATCACTTGAACTGGGTCCACACGTGTAACTACACTGGCTTTAAAATCTTTAAGTGTGTGTGGATGATGCTTCCTCTTTTTGTGTGTATAAAATGTATTGTAAATATTTGTCTTGAAAGGGCAACCAAGAAACACACAACTAACTGTCTCGTTACTTCGCAGATGTGTTCCAATATGGACAAAAAAATCTCTCTCAGAGAAGACGTCACTGCAGTCACATAACTCACATTTAAAAGTTACTGAACTTGAAGCTGTCTGTGTAAACTGAGATGAATGAGCTTTATAGACATGAGTGTTCAGTCCACTCCAAGTCTTAAATGTGCACGGACAATTAACATATATGCACAGATAATGTTGACCTATTCCGTAATGATGATGTAGTTTATAATGTTGAAGTAATTTGTACCTGCTGCTCTCTCTGGTAACACAATGCTTGCACTGCCACATACACGTCACTGATAAAAAATGAAATATGCATTAGAAAATGTCAAGGAGATTAAACTTCTGCATCATCCAAAAAAAATAAATAAATAACATAATAATAATAATAATAAGGCAAACATGAACTTACCATGTATTGTTGAGGAGGTGCATAAGAATCTCAGAGCATGGGAATGTGGCTTTATTTTGTGATGTATTTCTGGGGAGAGAAATTAATTAAAACAAAGTTATTACTCTGACAAATTTGTGTTAATATCTACATACTGTGAAATGTGAAGACTGTTACCGTGCGTACACACCGAACGCGATAGACGCGACCAGAGCTTCAGGTTTACATGTAAAGTCAATGGAGGAGCACGATGAAGCGCGACTGGAGGTCCAGCTAAACTTCGGAAGCAGATTTGCATTGAGAAAACGCTTTTCTGCCTACTTCACACGACTGACGCCTTTGAAGCGCGAAGTAAAATACGCACTGCAGTTTGTGTGTGTGCATTCGCGCTTATCACGTCTACCGCTCGAGTTGGTAAAATCTGCGGGACAGCAGCTTCTCAAACTCGGCAAGGGACAGAAGGTGGTACAGCTGAAAGCGGCCGTCATCCAGACGGAGCTTCTGGAGCAAGTGGTGAAACTCACCAAACTGCTCACGCTTGTGGAAGACCTGATGGACCCAGGTACAGTGAGGACGTCCTTTAGGCACTGCTCTGCTCTCCACAGCAAATAGAGAAGGGAGACTCTTTCTTCAAACGCTAGATTGACAGCTGCCATTTTAATAACATACCGTCTGGCACTACTTCCTCCCAGATCTCTTCTTCATACGAGTGAAAATTGCATATAAACCTCGACCAGTTCATGCTGGGCGCGCTTCGAGGTGCAAATGTGCACGAGATCAGCTAGGGGCATCTATCGCGTTCGGTGTGAACGCACCGTTAGTCAGCCTTAATGCAGAGCACCAGAGAAACTATAACCCGAACAATTATCCACCTAAATCATTCTGAATTCAAAAATTAAGTGAATATATTACAAAAAAAGAAAATGCACATGCAATTATTGTGACAGATTTTATCTTACTCCTTGTTATTAACTCCCCTAAACGCTGGTTTAGTTGAATTAAACCTTTCATCAATCCAGTTAATGCGGTTGCCCGCGACTAAACTCCACTGACAAAAACAGGAATTTTAGATAGAGCATCATAAAACACTCATAAAATCACCAAAACCATGTCGGTCAGTCTTACCACTACTACCAACAATCACCAACTCCGGTTAAGCAGAAAGTAACCCTTCATTCATGGAGCTATATGCGAAGACGTCACGGCTCTACGCGGCTTTCCCGCTCTTCAAAGTTAGCTAACTCCAGAGAAGAAAAACAGTCCTACCCACGCAGATAACCATGAAACACACCTCATTCAAAGTCGACAGAAACAAAAACAAAAAAACGAACTTACCAAAATAACCTCATCAGTTTTTGCTCTGTTGCAACAATTAGCGACTCCGGTTAAGTTTTTTAAAAAAACATTAAATTCACCGACTTACATTTGAAAAATGTTTGGGTCTACAACCTCCCTGCTATATATAAAACTCCTCTAAATCTCCACACTACACAGGTAAAAAATTTTAACTAATAGTATTTATCTCTCACTCCACTAACCTAAATAAATATATCAAGAAATATTACTTACCTCACTATCAGGTATGCCAAAGAAGTAACTCCACGTGCGCTCGTTAACTTCTCAACGGACCTTTCCGCATCCGGTGGGCGTGGAGCATGCGCAATACATGACGCTATCAGAGCCTTTGGTTTGATGGACCTCATTCTCATTGGATTGCCATGAACGAATTTAACTCATCAAAGTTTTCTTTGATTTATATTCAACAAAAAAGAATGAATCATTTAATGAGCATAAAAATGATTTCTTCATGTGATGTAAACATATTACTACTTTGTTAATCAAACACATGCCCTAGTTGATTTTTTTGAGTGCAGGAAGTGCAAGTCCAAGGCTAGTCCCTGCTTAACTGATCCTTGCTGTCCTCTGAGACTTTGTGCAATAAGTTTATTCATTTCTTTGTGGACGAGGTTGCTAGCCTAAGACCTTCAACTCTTTCTATACCCGATCCTTCTAAGCATGTTTCCTGCTCATGTTTGCTTTCTGCCTTCCTGCTAATTGTTCTGCCTGATTTAGAGAAACTAAACTGGTTGCTCCCTGCTTTCTCCTAATATTGGACCTCACATTCTGAACATTATTAACACGAGTCTCCTGTCTGGTCAAGTACCCAGTGAGTTTAAACACGCGGTTATACATCCCTATTCATGGGCCACTTTTATTTTCGCCATATCTTCTCCCACTTGGTGCGATTTTCCGAAAACACAAAGTGTAATTTCATTCATATGCTGATGACTGCCAGCTTTATTTACCTTTTAGTCATGCAGATACCTTTCCAATTCAACCTCTCCTTGACTGTCTTAGTGATGTTAAGTCATGGATGGCAATTTTTACATTTTAATGATTTTAAAACAGAAGCAATTTTATTTGGCCCAAATCGATTTTCCAACCCTCCAGATGTTGATTTTGCTTTTTTGACCTCTCATTTGAAGAGTTCGATCACAAATCTTGGCGTAAAGATCGATTCTGCACTTACCTTTGATGACCACGTGAACGTAAAATCAGCATTCTACCACCTCAGACGTCTATCGAAGGTCAAGCCCTTTCTCTCCAAACGTAACTTAGAAACTGTAATTCATGCTTGTATTACTTCATGCCTGGATTACTGTAATTCCATTTTAAAAGGGGCTGGGCAGAGAAACCGCTTACAATTAGTGCAAAATGCTGTGGCTCGATTTTTAACTGGTAGAAGGAAATTCGACCACATCACTCCAGTTGTGGCCTCTCTACATTGGCTTCCAATCAATTTTAGGATCCGTTCTTTAATGGTTTTTAAATCTTTAAATGGTTTGGCACCCGCTTATTTGTCCGATTTGTTGAAGCCTCACGTTCCCACTCGTTGCCTCCGGTCAGCTGAGCAGCTGCTGCTTTCAGTCCCTAAGTCACGGCTGAAACTCAGGGGACCGGGCGTCCTCTGCTGTGGCCCCCTTGCTTTGGAACAATCTTCCTCTTCACATTAGACAGGCTACATCAGTACCAGTTTTTAAGACCATTTTTTATTCTCTGGCTTTTAACTCTGTGGGTAACTGATATTTTTAGTAATTTTTATTAATTTTATTCTTTTGAGTTTTTATATTGTTATTATTTATAGTTGTATTGTTCAGCACTTTGGTCTACCAGGTGTGTTTTTAAAGTGCTATATAAATAAACGATGATGATGATATTATTCAGGACCATGTCCACTTAATACTACACTATATAACTTTATATAACACTTATTCAAACCATCGCTGTCTCAGATGGTTTGATGCACTTGGCTCCATCTCTCGTGTTGGCCTCTGGGCCTTACGACACAGAGATTCACATTCTTTGGTTCACTGGATTAAAGTCAAGAAAGCCTTTATTTGTCACATCCTGTAATCCTCAACAGAGCAGTTTCTCTGCTATGATTGGGGCGGAAACCAGATTGAAATTGTTCATAGAGATTATGGTTATTGAGGTGTAAGTGAAGCTGAGAGGCGACAACTTTTTCAAAAATTTTTGAAATAAAGGGGAGATTTGATATAGGGTGAAGTAGACTTGTAGTCAAGACCGCCTAATCCGAGACCAAGACAAGACCAAGACCAGAGGGTATCGAGACCAAGACAAGACCAAGACCAAGTTGAGACGAGACCAAGACCGAGTCGAGACGAGACCAAAACCAAGACCGAGACCGAGACAAAAAAAGTCTTTAAACTGCAGCCAGATGCTATTCTATATACATATGCAGGACACCTTAAACTAGTTTTTTAATTAAGCAGCGAGGCAGAACAAAGTCGGGCCTGTATCAAGACACAGGGACTAAACCCCAATTCAACCAGACCCAGAACTGATCCGGAATTAAAACAGGACTACAACAGTAACCAAGACAGAACCAGAATCAGAACTAGATGATAGTAGCACTAAAAAATCATCATAGACTTGCACTACACTTATTTTTTAATTCTACCAAAGTACAATATTTAGATTGAGAAAAGTTTATATAATTATTTATCCTTGTTGTGCAAACAAGCTGCATAACTTAATAAATATAGAATTTGAAAAGGAACAAATGGTATCTAAAAAGAAACACTAGGTACTAGATACATGTTCTGATGAGTTTTGGCAAACAACCATTTGACTAACATGTGTGTCTCACCTGCTCTTGTTCATCTCTGTTCTGTCATCATTCTCTCTCTCCCTCTCTGCTCCTCTCTCTCCCTCTCTGTTCCTCTCTCTCCCTCTTTGTGCTGACAATCAAGCCAAACACCAACATCATCAAATATACAGTGGAAACTAGATATTTATGTACTCTTCAGATAAAAACACTTTTTAATTGTAACATCAAATCAGACTAAATGTTTATTTTTTTAGATTGATAAATATAAAAAACATATTTGTTAACTTTAAGAGTAAAGAGAGAAACTGTCTGTATTTCTTAATTTTAAATGGCACCAAATTGTATTCAAACTGAGCCACACTTATGGAGCTCCACAGTTCTGTTCCTGGTGTTTTGGTTGACATCTCTTGATGTTCCCATGTCACAGAAACAGGCTCTGTGTTTTGCCTTATATGCATCCACAGGTGTGCCACCAGTTTACTCACATGGACTCTACTAACCTATCAGAAGCTTCTTCAGCTCAGAATGGAATCATCTGGAGTTTTCTTATTAATTAACAAACTTAGTGTATATGTGCTCCTAAATTTGATGAAAGTGATTAAAATAGAAGCTCTCTCTTTTTATTCTGACATTCAACTAATTCAAAAGATATTTCAACATTTATTTATCTAAAACAAAATTTTACTCTAAATTGATGTTTAACAGTAAAAAAAAGTTTTTATGTTTTCTCCATGAAGTGTATGTAAATATCTGGTTTCAGCTGTGAATATACTGCTGTGTATTGAAATTCCTCTTGTTTTGCATAGATATACTGAACAACATCCAAAGCATAATATATAAAATAACATCTACCTGAGTTTTTTCTTTGAAAGAAGCTCCTCATGTCCATTGTTGTGTTCATCAGTACACAATTGAAACCGATTTAGAGTTTGTTTAGCCGCGGAGGGTAACAACTGAAAATATGAAATGTAAGCTAAGACTCTCTAAAAAATCAGCGTTGCTGTTCGGCTTTTTATTTATCCATTTGTTGATTCACTCGAAGAGCAAGTAACGCAACCAAGTGATCAGTTTGATATCAATCTTTTGTGATACACCGTCATATTTACATTATTAGTTCAGTACGAATGATTTGCTTTGGTACCTGGTCAAACTTAAGCTCTCCTCTGTCTGCAGCAAACTCGCAGGCAGCAGCTTCTCCCCCCTCGCTCACATGGGTGCTGTGCTCAGTCGCCTAGTGCCTGAGCTCGGATCATACCAAAATTAGGGGGAATTTACGACGGTGCGCTCTGTGCAAAATGAAAAAATGTGAAAAATGTGAAAAAATGACCCGGGCTTAAGCCCAGTAAGCCACCCCCCCCCCCCCCCCCCCCGCTCCGCTGATGGTTGACTCCAAATCTCCCGAACACTATGTCGATTTGAGAACGCAAGACCGAAACAGCGAGACCAAGACCGAGACCAAGACAAAAGTCCGTCGAGACCAAGACCGAGACCAAGACAAAAGTCCGTCGAGACCAAGACGAGACCAAGACCACGTAAAACTGGTCTCGAGACCAAGACCGGTCTCGAGACATCCAACTCTAGGGTGAAGATTATGAAAGTTATTGGGGTCTGCACCAGGCTTTTTGAGAATTGGAATAACAGAAGCCTTTTTCAGTGCTTCAGGAACAATCCCAGTGTTCAGGGAGGAATGGATAATACTGGTTATGAGAGGAGTTAACGAGGGAAGACAGGCTTTAACTAACACAGTGGGGAGAGGGTCAAGGTGACAGGTGGATGATTTAGGTTTCATAATAAGATTAGATACGTCAGTTATGGAGGGAAGAGTAAAGCTTGAAAATAAGTGACAGGAAAACAGTGTGGGAAACATTTCTTTATGTATAGTTAGTCCAGTTTTCTTGAATAGACGTCCGAGTTGGCGTCCTTTAGATTTAAGATGACGCAGGTTGGGGGTAAACCATGGTGCTGAACTGGAAAAAACTTTCCAGGCAAGAGTTAAAATCTCTGGAAAGAGGGATTTTGTCATTGTTCATATGGATATTGAAGTCACCACCAATTATCCGATTTGGAGTCACTAAGAGAAACAAAATCATTGGGCTGTTGCCACGTTTCAGTCAGGCAAAGAAAATCCAACTTCAACTAATCTTCAATTAGCCTGGGCCAAGCCAGCGCCGAGCAGCAAGAACTCTGTTATCTTGGTTCCAAAAAGGTTGGTGTCTTCAATGTCCTCGATCGACAGTCCCGCTAGACACACTGCCCTCCAGTCCTTCCACCCATCCATCGTGTATCCGGCAGGGAACATCCCTCCAGGACAAACGGGCTCTCCCGAACCCGGGCTTCTCGTCGAGAAGAGGGTGTCAGTTGCATTCAGGGACCAGTTGATCAAATCCATAAATTCATAAGATGGAGGCTCTGCTCTTTGTTTACCCGTTGTCATGGTAAACCCTGTATCAGAGCTCCATTGATGATTTCTTTCTTCCTCGACTCACAGTTCAGTCTGTTAAACCTGCTTCCTGCAATAGGAGCAAATATCCACTGAAAGCAGCAGAAAGACGTGCTGAGTGTGAAGCTGTCAGCAGGGGGAATAACACAGGGCTGTGAATGAGTCCTGTCACTGTGATCAGGCTCCTCCTTCTAATCCACCAACTTAGTGTTGATGAAGACTAAACAGAGAGATCACAGCTTCTTTATACTTGCTGTAGCTCACAGTTACTCTACACTGCAGATATGACGCCTCTGTTCATCTCAGTGCTGCTGGCTGCTATGTGCCTCGGTATGAACACAACTCTGTTTCTTTGATATCAACATTGACGTGATTCTTTAACAGCACACTGATACTGTTTGTTGGTGTTTTACAGAATGCAGAGCACAACAAGACAACGTGCTGCAAGCAAAAGGAGAAGAGACTGCTGCTGCAGGAGGCACAGTGACACTTGGCTGTCTCTATAACACCAGCTCATCAAATCATTATCTCTACTGGTACAAACAGGATGGAAACAACAGCCCCAAATTCATCCTGAGTCGCTTTAAAGTTGGTGAGGGGAAAAACGAGGCTGGAGACAGATTTTCCTCCACACTGGATTCCAGCATCAGATCAGTTCCTCTGAAGATCCAGAAGCTTCAGCTGTCTGACTCTGCTGTGTACTACTGTGCTCTGCAGCCCACAGTGACAGGAAACAGCAAAACTCTGTACAAAAACCTTTGGAGCAAAGACAACAGAATACTCCACAACATCCACTAGAGGGAGCCACACACTGTTAAACCTCTTTTTACTTTTTCAGTTCTGTATATTTTTCTCTTCCACTGACTTCACTATTTTGTGGGCCCTGCCCACAAAAGTCAAGTTCAACCAATGAGATGATTTCTGTCTGCAGAGCAAAAAGTTTCAAGATATAAAAGCACAACCTGGTGAATCTGCTGCAGTGGAAGAACGTTGTTCATGTGCTGTCTGTCTGGCTTCAGCAGCTCCAAAGACATGTTGCTGCACCTCTTTTTGCTTTCATCTCACTTCATGGGTGAACTTTTGTCTCTTTCTCAGAACGCAACATTTCTTTCTCTGCTCTGAACTCTGTGCTAGAAATGAATCATTGGTCTGGAGGATTTTAGATTTTTACTTCTGTCCTACTTTTCCTCATTTCCACTGTCTTCTCCTCTCAGCCTCATGGACAATGTTAGTCTGATGGCTTCATTTCTTCTACTTTTTCCAGGACTAACAGCTGGAGACTCAATCACTCCTCAACGAGATAAAGTCACTGCAACAGAAGGAGAATCTGTCACACTCACATGTAGCTATGAGACAACTTCAAGTTATCCTCTACTTCACTGGTACCGACATCATTCTGACCTTCAGGCTCCTCAGTTTATACTCTGGAAAGGAGCAAAAGACAACAGTGGTGATGAATATATTCCTGATGATCGATATGAATCAGAAACATCACCTACATCAACTAATCTGACCATAGCAGCCCTAACCCTGGCAGACACAGCTCTCTACTACTGTGCTCTAGAAACACAGTGATACAAAGTGTAGAAGAGGCTGTACAAAAACCTGAACACAGATATCTGACTACTCTTCAAAGAGGAGGGAAGTGGTATTCAAAGCACAGCTTCATATCAGATGGATTCTGCTAATTCCTGTTTTATCAGAGTCACTGTGGTTACAGCTGCTAATGAAACACTGTGGGAGGATTCACATGAGCAGCAAATCCACATCAACCACAAACCAACTGCAGGAACGTTCAAGGACAAAGAAATAATAAAAACCACAATAACAATTCAGTTAAATTCAGTTTTATTTACACAGCACCAAATCACAGCAACACTTTCCTCAAGGTGCTTTGCTGACAGTAGGAAATAAAATCTCTCTGATTTAAAGAAATGAGAATTGATTAAAAAACTGAGGGTTTTACATCCAGGAATTAAGATTAAACGTTTCATTCATAATCATAAGTTTTGTCAAATTTTAAATAAAAAAGTAAAGCAATAAAAACACAATAATTCCAGGTTTCACTCAATCTAAACCAAAAATATACACAGCTACCTCTCTAACCCCCAAAGTTATTGGGATCTGCACCAGACTGTTTGACAGTTGGAATAACAGAAGCCTTTTTCAGAGATGAAGGAACGATTCCCGTATTCAGGGAGGAATGGATAATACTTTTTATGAGAGGAGTTAACGAGGGAAGACAGGCTTTAACTAACACAGTGGGGAGAGGGTCAAGGTGACAGGTGGATGATTTAGGTTTCATAATAAGATTAGATACGTCAGTTATGGAGGGAAGAGTAAAGCTTGAAAATAAGTGACAGGAAAACAGTGTGGGAAACAGGAAGTCTACTTCAGTCTTAAGCTTCTACAGAGTTAAATTGATGGTGGATATCTGATATTTTATGAGTGAAAAAAAGAGATAAGAGTATTACAAAAGTCAGCAGAGTACATGTGGGAGGGGGTTTTGTAATTTTACTGAACAAAGAAAAGAGAGACCTGGAGTTACCTTCATTAGAACTGATTGAACCAGAGCAGTCCTTATAGCACAAAACATGATCAGTATACAGTTTTCTTTATGTATAGTGAGTCCAGTTTTCTTGAATAGGCGTTCGAGTTGGCGTCCTTTAGCTTTAAGGTGACGCAGGTCGGGGGTAAACCATGGAGCTGAACGGGAAAATGAGACAGTTCGATGTTTAAGGGGAGCAAACATGTTAAGAAGGTTATGGAGGTTGACATTATAATGAGAAACAAGTTGATGAGGGGTTGAGGGGCTCTGAATAGATGGAAGTTGTTATGTTTGCAGTAAAAGAAATAAACACATGATCAGACTGGGGAAAGAATGTGGCTTTACAATGTGTGGGGGTAATGCCACAACAACAGACCACATCCAAGATATGTCCTTTAGTTTTCAGTTTTTATTTGTCATATGCAAGTTAGCACAGGCTCAACATAGCAATGAAATGTTTTTGACGAGCAGCAGACACTCAGCAGTACAGTAAGTAAAAAATAGTAAATATATAGTAAAAAGAAAAAAGTTAAGAGGCTGAATATATATGTACACACTTGTGAATAGATAAAGGAAATCTTAAATAGGAATGTGACCGTTGACATGTAGTTGGGGGGATAGTGCACATGAGTGAGTAGCAGTACAAACTGAACAGTACAACATTTTGAGTGGCAGTTATTGCACGGAGTAAGGTTTTAATTCATTTAAATACTGATAAGAGTGAAGTGACCAGTGCAGAGTGTACCTGTGAAACTGTAGGACAGCTTCTGAGTGCGTCCTGTGGAGTGTGTGTGTGTTGTGGTTGAGGTGTCGTATGGCTTGATGGTAGAAACTGTTTTTGAGTCTTGTAGTCGGAGCAGACAGAACCTGTAACGTCTGCCAGGTGGTAACAAGAAGAGCTGATGTGCTGGGTGGCTGTGGTCCCTGATGATGCTGTGAGCTTTACGGAGGCATCGCTGGAGATAAATGTCCTGAATGGCAGGAAGCCTCGTGCCAGTGATGTGCTCTGCTGCCTTCACCACCCTCTGTAGTGATTTCCGGCTGCTGGCAGAGCAGCTTCGTACCAAACTGTGATGCAGCTCGTCAGCAAGCTCTCGATCGTACACCTGTAGAAATGTGAGGTGATGTTCATGTTCATGCCAAACTTCCTCAGCCTCCTCAGGAAGTAAAGCCGCTGGTGAGCTTTCCTGATAGCAATGTCTGTGTGAGGGTCCAGGAGAAGTCCTCGGTGACTTTGGAATGAGTAGAACATTGTATGTACTATAGAAGCCCAAAACCTTCCAGGCAGGAGGATCTCTGGAAAGAGGGATTTTGTCATTATCACCAACAATTATCAAATCTGGAGAAAGTTCAGAGAAATGAGTGAGAAGCGCAGAAAAATCATTTAAAAACTCCTTATTTGGCTCAGGTGGCCGATAAACAGTACATACAATGGTGGGGGTAGATCCAGGGAGCTGTAATGCAATGTTTTTAAAAGAATGGGAGGGAGGGGCAGAGACAGGGAGAACTTTCCAGTGCTTCCGGTGAATTATCGCGAGACCCCCGCCCCTCCCCGAGTTGTGAGGTCCACAGGTGTAAACTCAGATTGAGTGGAGTCACTAAATGAAACAATCATTGGGCTGTTGCCACGTTTCAGTCAGGCAAAGAAAATCAACAACTTACGATCGGAGAGGAGATCCTGGACGAGATGCCCCTCACCAGTGACAGAGCGGACGTTTAACAGACCGAAGCTGATGCTGGAGTTACCATGTCTGACAGCAGGCTTAGTTGATCTAGCCAGGTGGGCCAGCACGTTGCGCTCTACAGCCTGGTCAGTGTTGTGGGGAGGACTGACCCGGTGATAAACCATGATGAAATCATATAATAATAATAATAATAATAATAATAATAATAATAATACAGAAAACACTGAGTCACTGACCAGGACAAGGAGAAAGGTCAGAACGTGTAAGAAACGAGAACTTTAATTTCGATTTTATTGATCACGACACAGAGCTCGTTTGTAGGATGCAGCGTTTTCATTTTTCACAGTTTACAGATTTGTTCAGGTGAGTTTTCCTTCTCTTAGAATTAGGAGAGCTTTAATAAACCCGGGGTGATTCAAGTTTGTCGCTGCGAGGCTTCCTGAGGAAACTTTGGTAGTTCAGAGGAAACTGATTATTCAGCAATGTTTTAATCCTGCCAGACTTCCTGCAGACAGCGCTGCAGCAGTGAGGGAGTCAGAAGCGTTCAGAAGTGGATGTGAAGGATTTCATATTCAGCTTTGTAAGGAAATCTCCAAATGTGAGCTTATTGAAGTGAAAGGAGTGCCTCGTGTTGGGACCTGAGCAGAGCCAGTGAAAGCTCAGCGAACACTCTCAGATGAAAACATTTTAATTGTTTGTCATTATTTGTTTAGCTGTATTAACCTGACTTTTATTAATATGGGGTAATAACAGTGCCCCTGAGGATCACAGAACACTCACTCTTTACTGGATTTCACATATTGTACGTTTTTCTTTTGGCTGTCGCTTTTCTTTATGTTTTTGCCCTTTGACCTTATCTTTGCAGATGTTTTGCTGTTCATAAAGACTCTAAACAGGTTTCTGTCTGGCTCCACCCACTGATGCTGAACTCAGCCAATGAGATGGTCTCTTCCTGCAGAACTCCAGCCAGCCTGATGATGAGGAGAAGGCTGTGCAGCAGAGAGGCTGCTTAGTCTTTTCATTCTGCTGAACTTTGTTCATCTGCTGTGTGACTTCAGCACCTGAAACATGTTCCTTTACCTGTTGGTACTTTTCTCTCACTGCATAGGTGAGTGTTAGAACACAGAAAAGTCTCATTGTGACAAGATTTGATCAGAGTTATTATTAGCAGATTTCTTCATCTCATTATGCTCACAAAGGAAGAAAAAGACTGACTGACATGAATCATTCATTTGCAGCTTTGGGCTCCATGAACAGCATAAAGCAGGAACGTGCTGAAGAAGCTGTTGCAGAGCGAGGAAACATCAACCTGACCTGTACATATGATGGTCTTATCAACAATATCCAGTGGTACCGACAGTACCAGAGATCCAGACCAGAGTTCCTGCTCTACATCACAGAGGGAGGATCAGTTCATCGAGCTGTGTCAGGATTCTCAGCTCACATTGACAAAACAGAGAAACGTGCAGATCTGGAGATCTCCTCTGCTGCAGTGTCTGACTCTGCTGTGTACTACTGTGCTCTGCAGCCCACAGTGACAGGAAACAGCAAAACTCTGTACAAAAACCTTTGGAGCAAAGACAACAGAATACTCCACAACATCCACTAGAGGGAGCCACACACCTTTGTTAGGATACAGAATCATAACACAGCTGTGATAAAGAGCTTCAGGTGAAGTGAATGAGATGTGAGCCTCCTCCTCCTCCTGACTGCAGAAACCTGTCTGATTCCAGCTGTGAACATCAGACCACTCACAGCTAACTCGCAGTAAACTGATGTGGATTTCATCCTGACATATATACCTGTATACACTAGAGACGTAATCGTAGTTACTTGGATAAATTGTGTGTAATGATATATACTCATATATACATACATGCTCCAAATGAACTGCTTATATGGGGAGTCACTGCATGAAGCATTTAACCTGCATGTTCAAATCACATGACCCATACAGGGAGTGCAGAATTATTAGGCAAATGAGTATTTTGTCCACATCATCCTCTTCATGCATGTTGTCTTACTCCAAGCTGTATAGGCTCGAAAGCCTGCTACCAATTAAGCATATTAGGTGATGTGCATCTCTGTAATGAGAAGGGGTGTGGTCTAATGACATCAACACCCTATATCAGGTGTGCATAATTATTAGGTAACGTCCTTTCCTTTGGCAAAATGGGTCAAAAGAAGGACTTGACAGGCTCAGAAAAGTCAAAAATAGTGAGATATCTTGCTGAGGGATGCAGCAGTCTCAAAATTGCAAAGCTTCTGAAGCGTGATCATCGAACAATCAAGCGTTTCATTCAAAATAGTCAACAGGGTCGCAAGAAGCGTGTGGAAAAACCAAGGCGCAAAATAACTGCCCATGAACTGAGAAAAGTCAAGCGTGCAGCTGCCAAGATGCCACTTGCCACCAGTTTGGCCATATTTCAGAGCTGCAACATCACTGGAGTGCCCAAAAGCACAAGGTGTGCAATACTCAGAGACATGGCCAAGGTAAGAAAGGCTGAAAGACGACCACCACTGAACAAGACACACAAGCTGAAACGTCAAGACTGGGCCAAGAAATATCTCAAGACTGGTTTTTCTAAGGTTTTATGGACTGATGAAATGAGAGTGAGTCTTGATGGGCCAGATGGATGGGCCCGTGGCTGGATTGGTAAAGGGCAGAGAGCTCCAGTCCCACTCAGACGCCAGCAAGGTGGAGGTGGAGTACTGGTTTGGGCTGGTATCATCAAAGATGAGCTTGTGGGGCCTTTTCGGGTTGAGGATGGAGTCAAGCTCAACTCCCAGTCCTACTGCCAGTTTCTGGAAGACACCTTCTTCAAGCAGTGGTACAGGAAGAAGTCTGCATCCTTCAAGAAAAACATGATTTTCATGCAGGACAATGCTCCATCACACGCGTCCAAGTACTCCACAGCGTGGCTGGCAAGAAAGGGTATAAAAGAAGAAAAACTAATGACATGGCCACCTTGTTCACCTGATCTGAACCCCATTGAGAACCTGTGGTCCATCATCAAATGTGAGATTTACAAGGAGGGAAAACAGTACACCTCTCTGAACAGTGTCTGGGAGGCTGTGGTTGCTGCTGCACGCAATGTTGATGGTGAACAGATCAAAACACTGACAGAATCCATGGATGGCAGGCTTTTGAGTGTCCTTGCAAAGAAAGGTGGCTATATTGGTCGCTGATTTGTTTTTGTTTTGTTTTTGAATGTCAGAAATGTATATTTGTGAATGTGGAGATGTTATATTGGTTTCACTGGTGAAAATAAATAATTGAAATGGGTATATATTTGTTTTTTGTTAAGTTGCCTAATAATTATGCACAGTAATAGTCACCTGCACACACAGATATCCCCCTAAAATAGCTAAAACTAAAAACAAACTAAAAACTACTTCCAAAAACATTCAGCTTTGATATTAATGAGTTTTTTGGGTTCATTGAGAACATGGTTGTTGTTCAATAATAACATTATTCCTCAGAAATACAACTTGCCTAATAATTCTGCACTCCCTGTATATTTAGGGTAAATATATCTACCATTTATAAGTGAAGAATTTGTGCCATTTGTTATATGAACACATGTTGATCAATACTGTTTGAAAATGTAACCATGAGGATCAGTAAGAAACCTTTGATAGTGTTATGGTCCAACAAAACTGTTGAATAGATTAACTGATTAACTAACTTTGGCCATGAAACTGTCAAAGGGACCCAATGATGGATGAGAGACTGGTTTGCAAGACCTTATGGTGTAGGGTCGTGTATATCATAAGTAGAAGATGAAAAGACAAAAACAAAGGATGGAAGTATATCCAAAGATGGGAGAGGGGACCACTGTCCCTGTAAGATGACATTGATATCCTCTCTTTTGTCTGCTGCTTCTTTCCTGTCGGTCTTTTGTGTGTGCTTGTGCTTTAAAGCTCTACACGCTGGCGTTGCTTCGATTTTCATTTTTCTTGCTTTCTATGTGTCATTTCTGCTTTTAAACATACTGCTCTGCTGTTCATATGACACTGTTTAATAAACTCTGTACTAACAATTCTACTCTTTTCCAGAGAATCATTATGAGTGATTTGTTTTTAATTGGATCCGAAAAGCTTGACCTCCACAGCGTTGGTGGGATGTGCGACCTGACCGAACATCACTTCCAACATTTCTCCTCTGGAAACATGGAAAAGGTGTTTCTGACAGCAACACCTGAAATTCAAAGACATGTTTACAGCGTTACGGATCCAGTTTGGATTTTCTTTGATCAGCACCATACTGTTCTCTGCCGAATGCACAGATGAGGTCATTTGTCACAACTATAGCAACTGTAGTGCCACTATATCAAGTTTTGTTTTTCCTGTGTTATTTTTGAGTTCTCTTGTGTCCAGTGTTGGTCAAGTTACTTGAAAAAGTAATCTTCCCCCAAAAGTAATCTCATTACTTTACTGATTACTTATTTTCAAAAGTAATTAATTACTTAGTTACTTAGTTACTTTTTAAAAACACGATTTACAACCTGAATAGGTGATAAAGCGATAGATCTTTCAGCCCAATTCTACTTTTTCTACATAATCATCATACAAAATGTAATCAAATGGAAAAGTCTCTTTTTAAAACTTGTTTTATTAGTTTTAATCTTTTAACTTTATGCATCAAGCAAACATTTAATTATATGCAACATTCTCTGTCTTGAAGAAATTAGTTTAATATTTAAACCTATTTTCTGCACATTCCAGCTCATAAAATTAAATATTTTTTGTGTTTACACTCAGTCTTCCAAATAGATGCAAGTAAAACACAGCAGAAAATAAATAAAATCAAAGACTCAGCGGTCCTGTTGCTCTATTTTCACCTGTAAAGCAGGAGTGGGGTAGGCGGAGGTTTACCCTGGTGCAGGTGTGCCGCGGTCAGTGGAAGAATCCGCGAGTTTCTCTGTGAGTTTCCCATTACGTCGTTGCGCACTCGGTGCTTGTTTAGGGGTTTTTCGCTGTAAAAAGAAGTTTTCTTCCCACGCACAGCGGACACTAATATTTTTGTCACTTTTTAGGAATCAAACTCAAAGTAAGGTCAGTACTTCCACGCTTTAAACGCTGCACGCTCATACTCTCTCCCGCACTCGATATATGATCCATTGTTGATCTGCACACAGCTGTTGTCACGAACGGCGCACTCGCTTACGTCACTGTCATGAGACACTTTGCAAAAAAAATCACGGTTTTAGTAACGCAGTAACGCAGCGTTCCTACGGGAAAGTAACGGTAATCTAATTACCTTTTTTGCAATAGTAATCCCTTACTTTACTTGTTACTTGAAAAAAGTAATCGGATTACAGTAACGCGTTACTGCCCATCTCTGCTTGTATCCTATGGTTCCTATTCTGTACAGTACGGTTTATTAGATTCCCCCCGTGTCTCCCTCTGTGTGGAGTTCTTCTGCCTTGTTTCTCCTCCTTGTATTTTATTCCATGTTTCCCCGTCACATCTGTGCTCTCCCTCGTGTTCTCTTCCCCTCCAGTCTGCATCTCCGTGCACTTCCTGTTTTACTTTGATAGTCTCCCGTCAGTATGCGTCATGTTGTGTTTGCTCCTGCCCTGTCTCGTTATGATTATCAGTGTCAGCTGTGTTCCCCGTCTGCTCCCACGTCCCTCGTTATCCTTCTGTGTATTTATGTCCTCAGTTCCGTGTTGGGTCCTCCCTCATGGTCGTGTGGAATTCTCGGTGTGTTTCCCGAGTGTTTAGCTAACTTTTCCCTCTTATGTTTTGCACTTTTACAGATTATATAATATAACATCTTGGTTTAAATAAATTCCTACAAGTTTGCTAAGTTACCATGTTCTTTATTTCAACTGTTAATTTGTATTGTTTAAACTTACCTTACCTACCTCTCTTCCAGAAACAAAAGGAGGAAATGTAGTTTTACTTCCTGCTTTATAGCTTCTGCGTTCATCTGAGGTCACAGGATGAGACCAAGTGCAGAAGGGGAAGAATTTGTGTAATTTAATAAAGTTGATTTTAGAGGGTTTATGGAGAAATAGATTTATTGTTGTAATATACATTGATTACACCAGTAAAGAGTAGCAGTACAGGTTTGAATGTGATGTTCATCTACTGAGTGAAATAGTCCAGAGAAGAAATAGTTTGGTTAAGTGGACGATTTAAGCAGAAAACTCGGGCGTTTGAGGAGAAAGGACCAGGTCAGTGTAGCTGTGTGCACTTTGACCTTAATATTCTGTTGAGTTAAGTTTATTTGAACTGAGTTAATTATGGAGTTGAGTTTCTTATTTGTTTATGTAAATATTGTTTGGGTCACAAAATGGTGAATAAATCAGTTGCTACACTGGACAGCATCAGTCTCCTGCACTTCTTTGGTCGCTTGAGTCAAGTCCTCCCACATGGTGCCATATAAATTATACTGAATATAGTGTTTTCTACCAAGCATTCATACTACAACGGAGGCATCAGGGAGCAACCTGGGGTTAGTATCATACTCAGGAATATTTGGCATTCAAACTGGAGCAGCCAGGAACTGAACCACCAACCTTCCACAAACAAGTGAATCACCTCCCCGTCTGAGCTGACGTTCTCAGATAAAATGTTGATGTCACCTCTGCAGGTCGCAGACAAGTGGCTGCCAGAAATAGAGAAGTTTTACTATTTGGGGTCTTGTGAGGGGAAAACAACTTCTAAAAGAAGAAAACTCCTCTACCGGATCTTCTGAAGGTGATTTCATCCAAGACAAGATCTCCACTGAAAGCAGCAGAAAGACGTGCTGAGTGTGAAGCTGTCAGCAGGGGGAATAACACAGCGCTGTGAATGAGTCCTGTCACTGTGATCAGGCTCCTCCTTCTAATCCACCAACTTAGTGTTGATGAAGACTAAACAGAGAGATCACAGCTTCTTTATACTTGCTGTAGCTCACAGTTACTCTACACTGCAGATATGACGCCTCTGTTCATCTCAGTGCTGCTGGCTGCTATGTGCCTCGGTATGAACACAACTCTGTTTCTTTGATATCAACATTGACATGATTCTTTAACAGCACACTGATACTGTTTGTTGGTGTTTTACAGAATGCAGAGCACAAAAAGACAACGTGCTGCAAGCAAAAGGAGAAGAGACTGCTGCTGCAGGAGGCACAGTGACACTTGACTGTCTCTATAACACCAGCAGTTTATCAAATTATTATCTCTACTGGTACAAACAGGATGGAAACAACAGCCCCAAATTCATCCTGAGTCGCTTTAAAGTTGGTGAGGGGAAAAACGAGGCTGGAGACAGATTTTCCTCCACACTGGATTCCAGCATCAGATCAGTTCCTCTGAAGATCCAGAAGCTTCAGCTGTCTGACTCTGCTGTGTACTACTGTGCTCTGCAGCCCACAGTGACAGGAAACAGCAAAACTCTGTACAAAAACCTTTGGAGCAAAGACAACAGAATACTCCACAACATCCACTAGAGGGAGCCACACACTGTTAAACCTCTGATTCTTGTGTCATTGGACTGATGACAAAGACAACAGAGAAATGAAGCAGTAAAGATCAGAGACAGAGACAGAGCTGCTGTGGAAGCACAAAACTATTTGATTGGCTGAGCTATTAAAATTGCCCCGCCCACTGAAGTTGAGCTCATCCAATGACATTATTTGTTGGTCATTGTGCTGCAGTGGAAGAACATTGTTCATGTGCTGTCTGTCTGGCTTTAATAACTCCAAAGACATGTTGCTGCACCTCTTTTTGCTTCTATCTCACATTATAGGTGAGTTTAAGAACAGGGATTAAAGTTTAGTTGAAGCTGCTGCATTAAGCAGATATACAGACTGCATTTCACTACTTTTCTTCTTTCTTTTTCCAGGACTAACAGCTGGAGACTCAATCACTCCTCAACAACCTGAAGTCACTGAAACAGAAGGAGAATCTGTCAAACTCACATGTAGCTATGAGACAGATGCAGGTGGTGCTTTACTTTACTGGTACAGACATCATTCTGACCTTCAAGCTCCTCAGTTTATACTCTGGAAACAAGGAAAAGGAGGCAGTGCTGAATATATTCCTGATAATCGATATAAATCAGAAACATCTTCTACATCAACTAATCTGACCATAGCAGCCCTAACCCTGGCAGACACAGCTCTCTACTACTGTGCTCTAGAAACACAGTGATACAAAGTGTAGAAGAGGCTGTACAAAAACCTGAACACAGATATCTGACTACTCTTCAAAGAGGAGGGAAGTGGTATTCAAAGCACAGCTTCATATCAGATGGATTCTGCTAATTCCTGTTTTTTATCAGATTCACTGTGGTCACAGCTGCTTAGGAGAAACTGTGGGAGGATTCAGAGCAGTATGAGTCCCACAACAGCAGCAGACTACAGGCCTGACGTTCATGTTTCAAAATAAGAGTTAAATTCCCTCCTTAAGCACTTCCCACATGAGTGATTGATGCTCTTTGAGAGGCCTCTTGATCTGATCTAATCTGCTATTTTAGGATGGACTGCTGGAAATAACTTGCAGGTAAGACAAAGAGCGTCTTACTCTTAACCTACATCTCCTCTCTGAGCACACCGTCCTCAACAAAAATAATCAGAATTAACAAAAGCCTGATTAAACTGATGGTTAGATTTCTTTGTTCCAGTCATCATGTAACAGCTCCAGGAATCAGCTGCAGTCAGGACACAGCTCTCTCACACAGCTGCCCTGGGGCAGACTGACAGGCGCGAGGCTGCCATTGGCCCCTCTGGCTATCACCAGTAGGCGGCAGGTGAAGTGTCTTGCCCAAGGACACAATGACTGAGACTGTCCGAGCCAGGGCTTGAACCGGCAACCTTCCAATTACAAAACAAGCTGCCAACTCTTTGAGCCACGATCACATCGTAAATGTTCAAAGCAAGATATGAAGTTTAATTTTCTATTCTTAGGCAGCTAAATTAACACAGGTGTCCCATTTAGTCATAATTTTAATATTATAAATACTCAGTAACACACATCCAGTGTTTTTCGGTCTGGTTACTACCGTTAAGGTCAGAACCGGTGCCATAATGGGACAGGATACCAGTAACCAGAGGTGTGGACTCGAGTCACATGACTTGGACTCGAGTCAGACTCGAGTCATTAATTTTATGACTTTAGACTTGACTTGAAAAAATGTTCTAAGACTTGTGACTTGACTTGGACTTTTACACCAATGACCTGGGACTTGAATTGGACTTGAACCGGTTTACTTGAAAAGACTTGATATTTTACCCCAAATATAAAATTTAACATGCATATTATATAGAGATTGAAAATGTGACGTCATTCAGGGGTAAAACCGCAAAGGATTCTGGGAACTCGTGGCAAGAGGTACTAGCGCACACAGCCTTTCAATTGAAATCAGTCACACAGCGATAAAAAGAAACACAAAAATGTCAAGAAGCTGTTGTATTATTAACTGCAATAGCCGGTCGCATGACAGCCACGGGAAGCCGACGGGTAAAGAGATCGGTTGTTATCGGATTACGTCGTTGAAGAGAAATTGTTCGAGCCATGTTTCCGAAGTAACAAAGAGGCGACGGATGGCCTGGATCGCAGCCATTCAAAGACCAAATATAACGTCTCAGAACACTCCAGCTCACAGGTTAGTCTGCTCCAAGCATTTACACAAAGGTCAGTCTGCTGTTGTAGTTAATGCGTCATTTTCATAACATAATTGGTGATATAGGTTACAAGCAAGTCTGGCGCTGAACAGAAATTGTCGCGCTATGCTCCTTTGTTTATTGTGCATAAATAGTGAATTGTCCTGACACAATATTGCGTTTCGCTTCTGTTATTATGGTACATTGACAAAAACATATACTTTTATTCACAGGATAAAACAGTTGTTTTGTATCACTAATTGCCCAGTACGATTACAGCATACAGTATTATTGTCACTGCTACATTTCTGTGATGCTACCAGAAATTATTTCCACTGCTAATTAATTACCGTTGAGCTCAAAGGTCCTATTAATAAACGGTTAACGAATGTGTATTTATGACGACAATTTGTGAGACTGGTAAACTTTATGATACGTACGATGGTCTTTACTTTCTACACGGTGCATTTCAAGGTCCTGCACCCATCCGTCGGTAAACTGTACCTGGGCTTGTTGCAGTGACCTGAAGTTACTAAACTTCATGAGTGTGTGCACTCACTCCAAGAAGCATATGATTATAAATATGCATATAAATATGCTAAGATGAGATAGCTGACTTCATCTAACTAGCAAATGTTGGCCAGGCTACGTTGGTGATGCAGTTTTTTTTAATATGTATGATATTTTTGTCATGCGATTTTAAAGCCGGTCCTACAACCGCATCCAAGAATAACATGCAGCTTATCTCAGAACTGTCGGTGAAAATTATTCTTGGAGCTAGGTTTAATTGAGCTGCATTTTAAAGAGGTGCAATTTCACAATTTGTGTATATTTTCTAAGTTCACTATTTTGTCATGTGTTGAGAAAAACACAGATTTAAAAATTACATGGTCTAATATTTACATTTAGCATATAACTGCAACATGCTTTTTTTCGTTTTTTTTTTTAAAGACTCGAAAGGACTTGAAATTCAAAGTTTCAGACTTGTGACTTGACTCGGACTTTTACACCAGTGACTTGAGACTCGACTCTGACTTGCCTGACATTACTTGAGACTTGACTTGAGACTTGAGGATAAAGACTTGAGACTTACTTGAGACTTGCAAAACAATGACTTGGTCCCACCTCTGCCAGTAACCATCCCTACCAAGGACTGGGTACAAGATTTGGCTATTTTTAAGCCTGCACATCGTGAATTCGTCGTCATTCAAACAAAGGTACGTCAGCCCGAGCACTGCGAGTAAAATGCATTTGAATTTCCTCCGAACATTCAGATCAGTGCAGCATAAATTCATTCATGAGGGGAAATGACAGTGAGAACATGTGGAGGCTGTTAGAGGGATAACATAGTGCACTGATTTGTCCTGAAGGATTTAGTTATTCTCTACGGTTAAGGAAATTGCACTAATTAATTCATTTTTATTATAAATAATCCTAATTATACACATTGCTTCATTGTTTGTGTCCTGTGTCACTAAAAATACATTTTATTTTTGTTTTATACATCGATTAATGACCTGCAGAGTCTCTATATCATTTTAAGTAATTCATAAAAGTTGAGCTTCATGCTTTCTGCATCTTGAAGTGAACATCCTTACATTACTTACTGTAGGTTCATTGTTTTGCACGCAGATTAAAAAGAGAACAGGCAGATTAATATAACATGCAGCGTTCTATAGATGGATACATAAAAAGAAAAAAACATTCATGTATGTGCTAAACACTTTGTTTGTTACATTGATGATAAATGGGATAAAACATTTGTGTCGGCTTTGGCTCATTAAAGTTCTTGTCTTTAAATTAACTGTGTTTCAGGTCCTGCGCTCTCAAACACTCTTTCAGCCCTTTGTTTGGTGCCTCGGCGGTCACACCCCCTCCAGTGACATCACACTCCAAAGCCCTACAGGCTCACCTGTGCTTGTATATTGTGGACTGTTAAAGGAGTTGAGCCACATACAGGGCTGAGGGGAGATGATCCTTTTATGACCAGGAATTAAAGCTGTGAGGGGAGACTGGAGCTTTGGTGTTGGCTACAGGCTGTTTAATTATGGCTAATGTTTAATGATGAGTATGAAGGGAGCCACTGATCTCGGTGTCAGTGGGTCGAGTAAACTGTGACTGACAAATAGGTTTAAAGAGTAAAAGTAAAAAGTATTTGTGTATGACTGGGTTAAGAGCAGTATACTAAAATGAGTGTTCTTGAGAAAATGTCATTCTGTAATGAAATATAATGAAACATGAAGTGAAATATAATCTCATGTGAGTGAATATTTGAATGTGATGAAGGTTTTTGTGTTACAGAGAAGAAGAAAATGTAATGAAGGAAAGTTTAAATTCTGTTTGAAAACCCAGCAGGGTGCTCAGGAAGGAGCAACTAAACTCCCCGCTGCTGGTGACCAGATCCACCGTCGAGAGCCTGCTGACCTGTGCAGCGACAGTGTGGCACGCCAGCTGCACGGATGCACACGGGAAGAGACTGCAGAGGGTGGTGAACGCGGCACAAAAACTCATCCGCCGCCCCCTGCCCTCCTTGTCTGCCGTCCACAACTCCTGCTGTCTTAGTGGGCCAGAAACCTTTTAAAGGACACTACCCACCCCGGCTACCATCTTTTCAACCTACTGCCCTCTGGCAGGTGCTACGGATCCATAAGGGCCAGAACAAAGAGACTCAGGGACAGCTTCTTCCCCAACGCCATCACCACACTCAACTCAAACTTGTACAAAAGTAATCTGCACTGAAATATCATCAGTTCTCTGCCTGTCTGTCTCTGTCAGAACTGTACTGTGTATTTATATTTATAGTAGTGTACACTTTTGTTATTGTATAGTTTTATAATGTGCTGTAAGCACATGTGCACTTTTATAGAGCTGTTCCCAGTTTTATACTGTCGTTATTCTGTGTATAATGGCGATAAAGGCTTTCAATTCAGTTCTTTCAATGTTTTCTTTTCTGCATGTGGAGAAAGTCAAATCGATAAAGAGAGATGATGAGGTGTGGGTGATCCGATGACCGCTGCACAACCTGTGAACCTGCACATAGTTTCATAGTTTTGGACTTTGAGAAAGAATCGAGAAGATTTGGATTTCCTCTCAGCCCCCTCTCTCTCTCTCCTCAGCATGAGCTCAGAGTTCGTTTGGATTTTAAACTTCAGTTGAATTCAGATTTATGTTTATAGCATCAAATCACAACAGTCACCTCACGACACTAAAATCAGGAAACCAGAGGCCCGGGTATTTGTAGGTCTCTCACGTCCAGGCTGTTTGCTTTATCCTCACCAAAAATATGAATCTGTCAACAACATCACAACATCAGCATTTCCATTCTGACCAGATACAGGAAGTGTTACCATGGCAGCAGGAGGGCGCCTCTCAGTGCACAGAAGAAGTCCATGTGACTCCTGCAGCTAACAGAGGCTGACACAAACACCAAAACACAAACACAGCCTGACTACAAAACACCGTCGACACTGCTGCTGAACACAAGCTGCGATGTTAAAATATGAGCTTATTACACAACATTACACGAGCATAAGAAAGAGATGACGACCCGTTCACATCTGTGGTACGACCGTCACAGTGACATCACGAGGGGGAGGGACTTCCCGTGCATGTGAGGAACGCTCGAGCGTCGCTCTGAGCCACATGCAGACTTTTTATGTGTAGAAGCTTCGTTTCTGTCCAACAGGATGATTTTGGTGCCGGTGCTGCTCCTCTGCGTCTTCACTGGTAACTCACATTTACAAAGAATCTGTCATATCTGCTGTTCAGACTCGGACCACAATAACTTAAATACCTTTTCCCCCTGTAGATGTGAGCTGTGAGGAGCTCAGTCCAGTCCACAGTGAGCACAATCAGCTCTCTGTGGAAGGCAACACCGTGTCTCTGTCCTACAACTACCCCAAACTCGTAACTACAGATTATTTCTTCTGGTATCGGCAACATCCAGGAAAACCACCTCAGTTTCTCATCTCACACTCAGCATCAGGATCTGTGCTAAATGATCCAGTCCCGGGACTGAAGGTCGAAGTGGAGGAAAAACTGATCCAGATGAACATCTCCTCTGCCACAGTGGCAGATTCTGCTGTTTACTTCTGCGCCGTGAAGCCCACAGTGACAGGAAACCCCGAGTCCCTGTACAAAAACCCATCATCTCAGCAAAGAGCGCTCACACTTCAGCTCCTCTGTTCTCTTAGACAACACCGCCATCAAGTGGATTCTTCCAGCTTTGCATGATGCTGGAAGAAAACTCTGATGATGCTTAAATACAATCTGCATGTTTAGACATTTGTCCAGAAGTTTATTTGATTAATTTACAGAGAACTGATGACTCACAGAGTTTGTAAAGACGTTGGTATCAGAGAATGAAATGAAAATCACAAACTTTAGTACATTTCCATCCATCTTTGGAAGCATCAGCGTCACCAACAGGGGAAAATATCTGATTATTGCTTGATGGCTCAGACAGAAGAGCAGAGATGTTTCGTGCTCATCTGCTCATAAGAGCAAAGCAGCCAGTTTATTTATGTCCTGTTTCCATCATGAGCAGAATGTAAGCTGTGTGGAAAAGCACCGTGATGAAAGTTTTGTTGTGATTTGGTGAAAAATAAATGAAATTGAATTGAATTAGAAAAGTGCTGAATCATATTTATTCTTGTTTTGTTTGAAAATCAATAACCAATCAGAGTCATTGTTGCATTTATTGAAACATGCAAACATGAATAACTTATGATTGACAGAAAGAGGCTTTCAGTATAAATCATGAACTCTTCCAGTGTGGAGCCAAACCAACTTGCAGTTTGTGTGATATGGCAGCCTCGCCTCTGTCAGTCTGCCCCAGAACAGCTGTGGCTACACCTGTAGCTGCCTCCACCAGTGTGTGGATGTGAGAGTGAATGAATAGTGGCATTGTAAAGCGCTTTGAGGACCCAGAAAAGCGCTATATAAATGCAATTATTATTATTATTATTATTATTATTATTATTATTATTATTATTATTATTATTATTATTATTATTATTATTATTATTATTATTATTATTATTATTATTATTATCTTCAGTGTCTGTGGGCTTGGACACGATGGAAGAGTCAGGGAGAACTGGAGGCCATCAGCTGATGAAGCCAACAGAACCATATCATCCACAAAAAGCAGAGATGAGATTCTGAGACCACCCAGCTGGAAGTGTTCAGCCACCTGGCTCCGCCTAGAAACTGTGTCCTTAAAATGATAAAAGGGCAGCCCTGGCATTTCTTATGTGATCGAGCTCTTGAATGAACACCTCAAACAAAGAACACCTCAGACTCCCAAAGCTCCTCCCACATACTCACATGGTCGAACGCTTTCTCCAAGTCCACAAAACGTGCAGACTGCTTGGGCGAACTCTCATCCAACTCCCATGCTGTAGTGTCGATGAGTGTGATCCTCCTGTAGTTGGAGCCCATTCTGTGGTCATTCTTAGTGCCAGTCCAAAGTCTCCACCCAACATTGTACAGTGTGTCATCCAGGACAGCCTACAACAGTAACTGGAGGTTACGCAGTAAATTATAAAGAAACCGTTTGCATAATATCTCAGATCAAATGGGTCAAAGGTCAAAATAATAACGCCATTTATAGGTCAGAGGTCAAAGTGATTATCCCATAAAATACAGAACTTTTTACAACTTAAAATACTTTAAAAATATTTGTTAAGTCTAATTGTTGAATGTTGTCATTAGTTCAAGCAGGAGGATCGAGACACTCCTTTGTCTCTGAGCACGTCTGCAGCCGCTCTGTGCTGAGGAGGTTTGATCACAGACACACAAGATTCTGTTTGATGTTTGGTTTTGGCTTCCTGCTCTTTGTACGGCTTCACTGTGCTGAGCATGATGAACCAACACAGGAACCGAACCAGATACTGGGTGGAAGTGTAAACATACTGGGTGTGGGGGGGATTACCTCTTTATGACCAAGGATGATGTTAGAAACAGTTGGAAGTCATGCACACACACACACACACACACACACACACACACACACACACACACACACACACACACACACACACACACACACACACAGTGTTAGATGGTGCTGGCATGGCTGGCAGCCTTAACCCAATTTCCCTCGGGATGAATAAAGTATGATCAATCAATCAATCAATAGTTCCTTGTCTTTCTAAGCAAAGGGGTTTTATGGAGGGCGGTGCTTGTGCTGTGATGTGTACTGTAACTGCATGTCAATGAAAAGGCTACGAGGAAGCTGCTCTTTGAAGGATGGAGACTAAGAGCTGGTTCTTGACCAAAGCTTCCCTCGTTAGTGAGTTAAAGACCAGTTGAAGATGTTCTGTCTTGATTTCGCTCATCATGAGGAATAAGTCTCTAAAGCAGCGGGATGTGGAAACACAGACCCAACAATATTTTTTCTTATTGTCCAAATGTGTTTTTTTAGTTCTCTTCTTTGATGAGAGTTTAATACAAGTTGAACTGTAAAATGTTGAAACTGAAACATGGATATGTGTGACTGTACTTGTAAGAAGTTTAACTTGATAAAAAAGACCAGCCTGTTCCCACTCAGCCTTTCCTCCATTATAAAAACATGTTCATCATTCTTACCTGCAGTTATTAATTAACCTGTTAATTCTTTGTGTCCAGTGAATGCAATTACTATAATATCATTAAGAATAAATAAATTATTATCAATGTACACATACACTGAAAAGAAACGAAATCACTTTTAATTACATGAAGCTTGGAGGTATTTAAAGAAGAATTAATAAAGTCAGTGTTTTACTGGCTGAGTGTGTCATGTACCAGTGGAGTTTCATCCACAGTGACAGATTATACAAATATCAACACATCTCTTATGAATCTGCTTTTTGTCATATTCAGGATGCATTTGTACACATGAGCTTCAGGAGAGGCAGAAAAATTATTTCAGCTACAACAGTCACAAAAATGTGTGAAATGATGAACTAAAGATCTTTTGATTCGATAAACTTTTATCTTCTCGGTCACACGTGTCCACGCTGGTTGAATCTTGTACAGTTTCCAAAACAGAAACTTGTGTTTGTGAGGAAACCTCTGGTTTTTACTCTGTTTATACTGTTTTCATGTAGAAACTCGTTTCTTTGTCTCTATAATACTCAATGACACTCACATTCATATGGTTGTATCCAGCAGCCCTCTTACATCACATATGTGCAGTTGGAAATAAATACCACAAGGTGGTGCTAGTGCCACATGCAAAAACTCACCAGGCGCTTGCAGTTCTCCACCTACTGGCCACGTTTCATGTCCGCGGCAGCAGAACTACAGACAGCAGATATGAGCTGATGGCTGTGTGTAACCTGCATGAGATAAGGTGACAAAGACATGAATCCAACACGTGAAGACGCTGCACTGAGTCAGTCGTGTGTCAGTAAAAGTCAGCAAACACTTCATGTCTGGATTCAACGATGGAAACGTTCCTATAAAACCAGTGAAATTCAGCCCATCATCACATGCCAGAGTTTCTACTGGATCCAGTTCTGGTGACTGGGATCCTCGATTCATGAGTCCAGTTTGACTTTTCTCTTTCTAACTTTATATTTGAATTGATCAGAGCGGGCTGGAGGCAGGTTGCATCTATAAATGTATGTTGACTTTGTACTTTGTGTTCTGATCAATCATCTCCAGCCCAGCAGAAATGTGCCCAGGGTGTAGCTCAGACCTGCCAGGGCAGGTCAGCCACGTACCAGGTCGGTGGTTCGATCCCAGGCTCCTCCAGGCTGCATGTCAAATAACCTTGGGCAAGATACTGACCCCATGTTGCTCTCTGATGCATCCATCAGAGTGTGAATGTGTGTGGTAAATGGTAAATGGGCTGTATTTGTATTATTTGTAAAGTGCTTTACACATCCAGTCATCCACACATTGACACACCGGTCATGAATGTTAGACAGAGCAGTTAAGAGCTTAGAAGAAGTGAATGCGTGTGAGTGGCTGAATGAAATCGTTGTATAAAGAGCTGCATGAGAACCAGTCCGTTTACCGCTGCTGCCTCAGACTTCCTCACTAACAGAGTCAAGTCTGGCTGCTGTGAGCGGTGCTGAGAGCACTTCAGTCATAATCAGCCTGACCTCTGACCTCTCCCCTCTGCTGTTATGAACACAGCAGTGTTGTCTCTCATCTGCACTCACACAGATCACAGTGTTCCTGCTCTGATGTGACTCAGTCTGCACGAGTAAAGTAAGAGTCACAGATTCTTTGAGGCTCAGAGTGTTTTTATTAGATGCACCATGTTTGTAAAAGTCTTCATTTAAAGAAGGCTAAAATGTTTCATTATAATGTTATAGTGTATAATCCTCCTCTCGACATAGATGGAGCAGCTCCTCTGTCAGGAACCTCGGGTTCACCTGACCAACACCATCATATAAAACCTGTTTCCTGAGGAGGCTGAACAGCGCTGGACTGGATGTTGGTGTCCTCGGGTTCTTCTACAGCTCACTGAGGGGGTTCGTAAAGTCTGCAGAGGACTATCAGGTGCAGCTGAACGTCCATCAGGGACATCTACAGCATCAGGTGCAGAGAAAGGGCCACCTGTAGCCTACCTCCTCCCCCACCCTGCACATGTACTGTTTACTCTCCAGGAGGAGGCTGCACTACATTAATGCAACACCACCCAGACTGTCACACAGCACACGTCTGTTATTTATATGGATATATGTCTGTACTCTGTTTTTAATATTAATTTTTATATTTATTCTACTTAATTCAGCTGTTTGACCCGTTGATTCGTGGCAGGCTGCAAATACCAGGACCTACAAACTGTCTTACATTCACATCAGGTCAAATAGCTGAATGACAATAACGCTTCAAATTTAGTGTAAAACGTACCACAGAAAAGTACATTTACTCCTGTTAGGCATTAACTCAAAGTAACTCAAGATCAAAGTCCACAAATGTTTATTGCAAATAAAGACATAAAAGAAAAATAAACTAGCAACAATCGAAACAACGGAAAAACAGAAACGATCGAACACAAACTCCAGAAATTTGATTCTGTTCGTCTGGATGAACCAACGTTTCCTCCTTCATCCAACTTCAGCCTCAGCTGCAGCTTTCCAGCCTCATTAACCTCACATTCACATCAGGACTGACACAAGCACCTCTGCCTAACAGTCAGGTCAGTTTCATGATCGTAAATATGTAACATCCAACCTGCAGACTGAAGGAGTCACTTGGATAAGTGATGAAAAGTTTCTCTACGTCCACATGAACAGAAACGATTGAACATGCATCAGGACAGCAAACACAAACTTACACTACAAAATCACTTGGAAGACGCCACAGTGGACATCACGACCTGTGTGAGAACAAAGAGCAGAGACAGGAGGAAACTGGTGAGTGTCCAGAGTGAGGGAGCGGCTGACAACAAGGGAAGAAGACCAACAACAACAGAAAGGAAACGATGGAAACAGAACATGACAACAAAAATTCTAGTTTCAAGATTGTTTATTTGTCACGTTTATTTTAGGCAGGATGTTGTTGTCCTTGTAAATGCATCCGGTGTTAGACTCCAGCAGAGCACAGTGAGATCTGTGCGGCTGCAGGAACTGTAGGACGTGTGTGCGCTGTTATCATTGAGTCTGTGTCCTGTCTTCATGTCCAAACTCAGAACGCTTTGATGGACTTTGAAACTGTGTCTCATAATTTCATTTTTTAAAAATAAATAAAAACACACCTGGAAATGAATCTGGGAGTCATCGTTGGAAGAAGCAGCTTTAATACTGAAATGACTTTAAAGGCGTCGTGTCTTTGATCCAAGCTGTGAGACAAAGCTGACAAATGTGTCTCTCAACATGTCCCCGTCTAGTTACTGCTGAATGCAAAGAACGTTTGTTCAGAGCCGGCTTGTTGCAGTTTATAAAAGAGCCACATGATGGTGCTGGTGCTCCACCCAACAGGCAAAGCACTGCGCCACCTACAGGACCCTCACAGCACTGCTGCAGCTGCAGTGTAGACCAGAGGTGTCCAACTCCAGGCCTCGAGGGCCAGTGCAGGTTTCAGATGTGTCCTTGATCCATCACAGCTGATTTAAATGGCTGAATGACCTCCTCAACCTGTCCTGAAGTTCTCCAGAGACCTGAAAATGAACTAGTCATGTGATTCAGGTGTGTTGACCCAGGGTGAGATCTAAAACATGCAGGACACCGGCCCCCGAGGCCTGGAGTTGGACACCCCTGCTGTAGACTGTCAGGCTCTCGGTGCAAAATCATGTGAAGAAATATGATATTAGATCTATGCTGCAATAAACAGCTGTACTGTGTAAGGTTTACAGGATAATGATGCTGTAATGTTGACATGATCATAAACTAATTCTAATCAATCATCAGTTCTCTGATGTCCGACATTCAGACCAAGAACAAGCTGTTACTTTGAATCACGTCTAACAGTAGATTGTTACACACTCGTTGTCATTGTGGAGTTTGTTCCACAGAGTTTGTTCCACAGAGTTTGTTCCATAGAGTTTGTTCCACAGAGACAGTTTCACTTCTGACTCTTTCAGTCAGAATGAAAAAGAAGCTCAGACTGAAACCATGTTTGCTCGTCTGTGCCGCCATAATCCAACCATGACTAATCTTTAAACTGTGAGTCTTTACTGTTGGTCTCACACGTTGGTGTTTGGCTGTTTTTCACATTAAGCAACAAAAACATGACCTTAAAGCCTCCACCCAAAAATCCCCACAGCTCCATCATAGCAAGCCAGTCCGTACAGACGCACACGCCTTCAGTTATTTGTAATGAACGGATACATGAATGTGTCATAATGTATCATCTTTTTGTTTTTGAATCTCTAAAAAATAATGAGTGCTGCATAAATATCAACTATAAATGCTGAAGTCGATTTATTTCATGTTTAACCATCACGCCTCGTCTGTCATATATTTATATATTTTCTCTACGTGAGAAGATTAATTAAATAAATGAAATGTTCAGTTTTCAGTCATTTATTTCACGGTTCAGGCGTCATAAATGCATCTAATGTGTGGTGTCAAACATAAGGCCAGAGGCCCCGAGTCGGCCCACTGCATGTTCTGGTGAAGCTGTCTGTGGACGGTTTAATCAGTGGGAACATTTCCAGGCTGCACTGCTTCTCAATAACTTCTGTAATAGTTTTGCTGACTGTGACAGTTTGAGGTGAACATGCGCCGCAGCATTCAACGGTCACTGACAGACACACATCGGTCTGTGTTTGTTCCTGCGCACAACAGTGTGAAGTTCACACACTCGGCACTAATAAAGACGTGAACAAAGAAACACTTTTCCAGTTTGATGTGGAGGAACTCTGAGCGTCTGCAAACACATGTTGTGTCCCTCTCAGAGCTTCCTGCTCTGCTTCCATCAGCGATGAGAGTCGCACCTGATTGGTCGCTACATTCTGCATGTAAAGTCCAAATATGAAAATAACATAATAATAATAAAGATGACAGCATGACCTCTGGCTCGTTCCTGTGTTCCCTGGTTTGCTTGATGCTATTCTCTCTGGTCTGCACACAGACTCAGTCCAACACCAGCTGAGGTCCAGATCAGGGGAAATAACAGTGCTGGAGCTCAGTGAGGCTCTTCAGTCTGATCTGTGCAGCAGATTCAGTGTTTGAGGATCACGTTTTACACGCATGCTCAGCTGTCAGTCTGCAAACATTATCTGTTTCTTTCAGTCTCGTCTGCTGCGTTTTTGAATCCAGTTACTAACATGTTGTTACTGTTTGTCTCCTTTAGTGTTTATATGCAGCAGATAAACATGTGATGCACAGATCAGAGCACAGCTGCATTTCCCATGTGTCTGCAAAAGACTTTAGCTCTGCTGCTACACTGAAGAAAGTGATGTTGCTGTATTCTAATGTATTATATAGAAAGCATATTTGCCTGTATTATAATGACTTTAAATGGCCATATTTTTATTTCTTGAGAGGCACAAAGTTCCTGAAAGTGTGCAGGCTGCTTCAGCTGCAGCTTTTTTCCACCACGTGTGTTGGAAACATTCTGAGGTCGGGTTTTTCTTCTTCCGCATCTGCTGCCGGATGTTTGTCAGGTTGTGAGGCGACCTCAGAGCCTCCCACCGCTGCAGCGCCGCTTCCTCGCTCTGCCCTGCTGCTGCTGGCTTCCTGTCAGCGGTGAAGCTGCAAAAACAACAAATAAAACCCACCAACAAACAGACACGGTGATGTTTGTGTGGTTACAGCCACGTCTCTGACACTCACACAAAAACAAGGTCGCACTCTTCATAATGAGGATGATGATGGTGACATCTGTAAACATCTGCAGGGACTCTAGAACAAAGCAAAGGACACACAAGGACAGTGATGTCACACTGGACAAATGCAATGATGAAATGATGCAATGATGAGTGAAACTGAAAGATGTGTGATGACAGTGGACGAAAGAGAAACACCAGAGTGAACGAGGTCTCCAAACATGCAGGGCCTCCAGCAGCAGCACCCAGGGTAGCGTCTGGGACCAGTTCTTCCAGTCTGAAACACTTGTTGGTTTATTTTCCTGTGTGGAGCTTTTTACTAAATCAAGTTGTGTTTCTTCAAACTCAAACACAGAAAACATGAAGCAGGTCAGATTCCAGCAGACGGCTCTGATTGTGTTCATAATATCAGTAAGGGAACATCGAGGCTCCGCTGCAGTGTGTAACACACGATGAAACAGTCCTAATAAAATACACAAAGTAACACTAAAATAATCCCCGAAGCATTTTTCTGTGTCTGTTGGTGGAGACATCAAACAGTTCAACACTGATCTGACTGCTGCTGGACATAACACAGAAATCTCACAGCTTGTCAGCCTTCGCAGATGCCAACAGACTTAATAAACTGATCCGTAAGGCCAGCAATGTTGTGGGGATGGAGCTGGACTCCCTCAAGGTGGTGTCGGAGAGGCGGATGCTGTCCAAGATAAAGACAATGTTGGATAACACCTCCCACCCACTCCATGACATGCTGGTCAGTCACAGGAGCTCGTTCAGTGAGAGACTGAGATTACCCATAATGCACCACTGAACGACACAGGAAATCATTCCTGCCTGTGGCTCCCTGTACAACGCATCCACTTAACACACTGGTCACTGCTACAACTACACGTTTCTTTTCCAGCTATTTATTTATGAGTGACTTATGTATGTATGTATGTATATATATGTATATATTGTACTATTCTTAGTTAGCGTATTGTCTGTCTTGTCTTAATGTTGGTTTATAATGGAGCACTGTAACAAAAAATAATTTCCCCCAGGGATCAATAAAGTATTCTGATTCTGATTCTGATTCTTCAGATGCATATGGAGGCTAATGTAGCAGTTTGTTTGCTTTTTGAAGCATTATAATTTCAAAGCTACATGTGCAGAATCAGGAAAATTCACCATCGGAACACAAAGTCAAGGAAGTGATGAAATAATTTCAGATAATTACAGAAACAAATACAAATAAACTGAACTCGTGTCCTAGTAAATGAATCTTCTCATCAGACTAACTGACATATTTGTACATTAAAGAAATAAAACAAGCAGATTTTATTAAAAATAAAACTTTGTAAAGTCGTTAAAGTTGACTCGACTGTAACACTAAACTGTGTTTTTAGATGATGCATCTTAAAGGCCCAGCCAAGGTTCGGTTTTGCTTCTGAGTTCTAAAAGTCCATAATTACTCAGTAAAAGGATTAGAAACTGAAACTATATAGATTTTCTGTTTATGACCATAATTGAGGTGTTTTTAAACATGAATTATGTTTATTTACTTTCTAATAAAGTGTGTATTATAATATAAAGTGGAGCTTCTAACATCAAAGGTAAGCTGTGATTATTAAAGCTGCTCCAGTTTTCAACACTGAAACATTTGCTGCCAAAACACAGGAAGAAAGAAAAGTATCCAAGTAAGACAAACAGCTTCGTTTGTGCAACATTTTACTGAAACGTTTGGACTTTAGTGAAGATTTGGGAGCAAAACTTTTACTTTGGCCTGAAAAGTGTTTCCTGTTTGAGCTCTGACCTAACCTGGTACAGCAAACCCTGCAAATCCACAAGACTGCATTCTTTATTTATTCTGTATGTTCTAACATCATCATAAACATACACGTGTGCTCACAGTAATTATCTGTACTCGTGTGCATTTCACTGAATACTGAACTGAGAGAAGGTCGGGCTTCATCGGAGCAGCTTCGTCATGTGTTTGAAAAAGAAATTAAAAAAAGAAACAATAATTGTTTCTGATGCTGTGACATCCTGAGAAGGTTCTGACATCACAACAACAGAAGAGCCAAAGTCTGTTTTCATCCTCCTGTCATGTCTCTCGACCCTTCGAGCTGGACGTTCAATGATGCTTCAGAATCTGCAGAAATCAGTGAAATTCAGCCATGACAGTAAAGATATTATCAGACATAAATAAAAATAACTGCAGATATTTAACAGTTTGAGCTGCTGCTCACTAACAAGAACAGCCCACGATCACGGAGTCCTTCTTTCTGTTCACGTCTCAGAGATGAAAGCTTGGTGAAAAACAGAGTCGTGTAATATGAAACAGGTTTGTTTGATCGTTAATATTTTCTGTAACACGTGCACAGATGCATTTGGGTCTCCTGGTGCAGCTGTTGGCGTGTCCACCTGCAGACGCACCTGAGGTCGGATTTTTGGCCTCATCTCTGTGACGTGGAAACTGCGGCGGTGCCACCGGCTGCACACGTTTCATATTTAGGCGTCTAATCTGTTTTCTCACACCGACCGTGAGGCCACACCTGATCGTACATCCTTACCTCCAGCACCGCCTGACCTCGATTTCCCCGCCCACCCCCACTGACACGCTTCCTGTCCCAGCAGGCTTTGAGGCAGAAACCGCAGCCGCCTTCGTCTGTGACGCAGCCATCACGCTGCAGCTCGATCACATCGGGCGACCACATCCTGTGGAAACAGTGAGGCAGAAGATTTTCCAGCAGCAGCAGCAGCCAATCAGATCGCAGATACAAACACCTCCGCAGAATGACAGCGAATCTCTCACACTACAGAAAATGTGTCAACTTTCACACTGAGATAAAGCAGATTAGAATGAGATGCTTTTGATAATCATATGCATTCAGTTGTTGGATGTAAATGTGCCTGCAAATGAAAAACTTCTGTCACAACATTTCTGAAAAAGAAAAACTGCAGAAAACAGTCCAATTTTCTAAAAGTTTTCTTTGTAAATAGTCCTTTAAATGAGCCTCAAACACAAGTAGAACGTTAACTTTGGGACAAGAATGCGACCGAGCTGAGGGCAGCATCTGATCAGACATGCACGGGCTTGTTACGCACATCTTAGATGAAAATGTCACACAAACAAAATCACACAAATTTGACTTTAAGGAGAAAAGTCGCATAGCTTTGCATCGCCTGCTGCTCCTGCGACTCAAACCCGCACAGAAGAAAATGGACGGAGAGTTTTGAGCCTGCAGACGGCTGCAGTTTAACAAAACCGAGACACGCGTGCAGTCGTTCTGTGAGCAAATGCTTCCATTCTTCAATCTTGATAACCAAAAGTTTTTGGACAGCAGGTCGTTCTGCCCAGATGCATGGTATGGTTTATTATGGGATTCATCTCCCAGTTACTGTGACAACTGATGTTACCTCATGAAGCCTTGATCACAATTCAACTTCTTCAGTGTCTTTAATTCGCTAATTAACATCATCTAACAAACACTGACTGAGTGGAAACTTCTTAACGATCACTGCGTGCGGCAGGATTAAGATTAAGCATCATTAGAATATGTGGACGGGACTGCTCGTGCACTTCAAGCACAGAGTCAGTGCGCTCAGACAAACAGGATGTTTAACAGCTTAAATATTTATTTGAAAATTTGAAGCATTTCTAATTTTTTCAAAGATATAAAACTTACAAAGACAGAAGGTTACAGTTTGCAGCTAAAATGTCTTCATCTGTACATATTATATTAAAACACACAGTATATAGCAATAATGAGTGTGTTTATGTGTATATATGTATGTATTTATTAACTTATGTATGTATATTATATCTTATCTGTAGTCATTTTTATTTAATTTAATAACTGTACAGTACTCTGTATATAGTAACCATCATCCTTGATGTAAATATGTAAAACTTGTGTATGTTTCTGTCCTGTGTCCTGTTTGTTTGTATATTTGTCTTTTTGGCTGCTGTTACAACCAAATTTCCCCTTGTCGGACAATTAAAGGATTATTCTATTCTATTCTATTCTATTCTATTCTATTCCAGAACACAAGTTTGCATACAGTATGTGTACAATACAGAGGTCAGAGGTCATGCATTCAGAGTGATGAACTGGATAAACTGACTTCATTTAAAAACAAAGTTTGTCAGCTGCAGTCTGAGCGTTTAATCTGCATGTTGTTCCATTAAAGACAGAAAAGAATCTAAAGAATAAACACAGACGGATCCTCTCTGCCCGTGGAAAACAGGTGGAGTGGAAGTGGTGTGGATGTCTCTCACACACACACACACACACACACACACACACACACACACACACACACACACACACACTGTTTCCACTGAGTGTGGTTGTGTAACCTGGAAGTGTCAGACCGACATGATTCATCCTCACAGATCTGATGATCTGCACTCAGATCAGTAAACAAATGAACTTTATATCTCACAGCAAAACATCCCAATGACGAGAAATGTGTGATTGGACCGTGATGGTGAACACGTCCTCTGTATCATTATGAAACTTTATGCTGTGTATGCACATGTAAGGTTCATCCAACCTGTTAGAAACTTCAAAGCACAAATAATCAAACTAGTGACACTGATAACTATAAATCAGGGTTATCATGATACTAGACTTTAACTTGATACAACTCGAACTTTTTCTGTTCTCAAACTGATCTCCCTGTTGGAGCTCAGTCTGGGGGGAGTTATTTTTTCTCCTTATCTTTCCTCATGTGGTGCATTTCCATTGTTATACCTCTGACCCGTCTTCCCCATATGATGTTTTTGTGTAATGTATGTATGGTCGGAGGGTAAGATGGCGCCGCCATTGAGTGCAATAGGTCGGCAGCCTTAACATGAAATTTCCCCTTGTGGGACTAATAACGGTATCTTATCTTATACCAGGACCCAGGAGAACTCTGGGTAGTCCTCATACTTTTCTGTCCCACAGGAAAAATCTTTGTCTCCGTCCTGCAACAGCAGAAACAGTGAACAAGTCATTTCTTGAAAAAGTTGTTAATCTTTCATTTATTTTCCAAATTATTTATTAGATTTGCCAAAATAAATCCTATTATAATTAATTAATTTTTAGGGGTTTTATCTGTTTTGAAAATCATTTAGATCGTTTCATCACATTTCGTAAAGGTAAAGTAAAATCTTAATCTGCAGGAGAGGCCAGCCACCCTTCGGAGGAAGCCCATTTCTCCCGCTTGTATTCGCGATCTCGTTCTTTCGGTCACTACCCACAGCTCGTGACCATGGGGGAGGGTGGGGACGTAGATCAACCGGGAAATCGAGAGCTTAGTTTTTACACTCAGCTCTCAGACTGGTGCAGCGGCTGCAGTGATGCAGTGATGCTCCCGCTCCCTTCTCCCGTCATTCGTGAACACTCGTGAGATATTTAAACTCCTCCACTTGGGGCAAGAACCTGACCCAGAGTGGGCACTCCACCCTTTTCTGGCTGAGGACCATGGCCTCAGACTTGGAGGTGCTGATTCTCATTCGCACTGCTTCACACTCAGCTGTAAACTGCTGCAGAGCAGTTCCAGAAAAAAACACATTACATAAAAGTTTGCATGAATTTGCATGTTCTTTATGTCACTGACAGAAATCTGACTCCCACAGATTACAGTCAATCTGTCAGGTACTGATACTCATCTCTACCTGTTATAAAGCACATCTGGCCCAGATTCTGTTTCTTCCATTCCAGCTTCCATAAAGTGAAGAAACCTTAAATTCTCCAGTATTTGTATACTTTTTTTTTTTTTACTTTAAATCAGCAGTTTTAATTAACACTTGTTTTAATTAACACTTGTTTTAATTAACACTTGTTTTAATTAACACTTGTTTTACTGCTTCAGGAAGACAAGACTTTGTTTTGGAAGTGAGATATTTTTTAAGGAAAATTGAGACTCTGTAATTAATATACACTTTATCAGCTTTCATGATTTATATCTCTTTGAAATGAAACAAATCTGAAAAAAGTTAACATATTTTCTTTGTTTGCTGGTGACACACAGCCTCATGTCCACTTTGCACCAATGAGTGACTTTCTACATTATTTATTTAAGTTTATGTTAAAATGTACTCACATGAAGATAAGAGCACACACACACACACACACACACACACACACACACACACACACACACACACACACACACACACACACACACACAGTTATCTTTGTATTGTTGTTGTATTTTGCGCAAACAGGAAACACAACAAACCACAGAGAGGATCGCAGCTCGCTCCAGTTTAAGCAGCTCTGCTGATCTCAAACACTGATTACTGTTTTCTGCATGAAAGAATTATCTTTAGAATCAGCTGCATGTTACAGACATCTTAGGAGTCATGATTGAAAATACAAATTTAAATTAATTAAAATGTAAAAATGGTGCAGTGAACAATGCTGTTGACTCAGCAAGAAGGTCATGAGTTTAAATCGATGATGTTTGGAGTGACTGTCCCTGTGTGTTTACCCTGTAAGCTGTGTATGGTACACGCTGCCTTTAATCCTGTGGCAGCTGGAATTTCTCAAAGTCCATCACGTTTCAATGAAAAAAACAAAACAAAACCAGTTGAATTACCTATAATGTCCTGTTATTTGTTTAAATACTCAAATTTGTTTAATCAATACTAAATGCTGTGGGTTGCAAAGTAACATTATTCTCTCTTTTTACATTCTGTGTGTAGTACAGAGGGTAACCCTTTCACACTGATACATAATACAACTGAAATATTATTAATACGTCTTCAGTGTGTTCAGTGTGAATTGGGGGCAAAATTTCAATTGTTTTAATTTATTGATTCATTTTCAAAAAAAAAAGTCTTCAGATCAATTCAACTTTTTGGAATTGAACTTGAACTTGTAAGGTAACGATTCTATTAATACAGAGAAAAACCCAACAATCAGATGACTCTCCATGCACTTTGGTGACAGTGGGGGAAAAAAGCTCCCTTTTAACAGAAAGAAACCTCCAGCAGAACCAGGCTCAGGGACGATGTATGTGAGGAGCAGGATTTTGAATTCTGGATTTAACAGGAAGCCAAAACAGGAGAAATCTGCTCTCTCTTTCTAGTCCCTGTCAGGACTCTTGCTGCAGCATTTTGGATTAGCTGAAGGCTTTTCAGGGAGGTTTTAGGACTTCCTGATAATAATGAATTACAGTCGTCCAGCCTGGAAGTAATAAATGCATGAACTAGTTTTTCAGCGTCACTCTGAGACAGGATATTTCTAACTTTAGAGATGTTGCACAAATGGAAGAGGCCGTCCAGGTCTTTATGTCCATAACATGCAACTGTTTCAATTAGATTGATTGTCATTTTAACTGACTTTTTATTTTTATTTGAACTTTATTGAATTTTATTTTATTTTATTTGTATTGCTTCATTTATTGTTGCATGTGTGTTGTTGCTGCCTGTGTTTGATTGAGAAATTTCTGTAACTGTGAGACCTGGCCAAGATAGGCAGCAGCCTATCAAGGTCTCCCTTGAAAAAGAGGTTTTTAATCTCAATGGGATCGTCCTGGTTAAATAAAGTTAAATAAAAGTTAAAAAAATAATTATTGTGGGTGATTTTAACATCCATGTAGATGCTAAGAATGACAGCCTCAACATGGCATTTAATCTGTTATTAGACTCAATTGGCTTCTCTCAAAATGTAAAAGAACCCACCCACCACTTTAATCACACTCTAGATCTTGTTTTAACATATGGCATAGAAACTGAACATTTAACAGTGTTTCCTGAAAACCCTCTCCTGTCTGATCATTTCCTGATAACATTTACATTTACAATAATTGATTACACAGCAGTGGAGAGTAGACTTTATCAAAGTAGATGTCTTTCTGAAAGCGCTGTAACTAAGTTTAAGAATATAATCCACCCACTGTTATCATCTTCAATGCCCTGTACCAACACAGAGCAGAGCAGCTATCTGAACGCTGCTCCAACAGAGGTCGATTATCTTGTTAATAATTTCACCTCCTCACTACGTACGACTCTGGATACTGTAGCTCCTGTGAAAACTAAGGTCTCTAATCAGAAGTACCTGACTCCGTGGTATAATTCTCAAACACGTAGCCTAAAGCAGATGACTCGTAAGCTGGAGAGGAAATGGCGTGTCACAAATTTAGAGGATCATCATTTAGCCTGGAGAAATAGTTTGCTGCTTTATAAGAAAGCCCTCCGCAAAGCCAGAACATCTTACTATTCATCACTGATTGAAGAAAATAAGAACAACCCCAGGTTTCTCTTCAGCTCTGTAGCCAGGCTGACAAACAGTCAGAGCTCTTTTGAGCCAACCATCCCTTTAACGTTAACTAGTAATGACTTCATGAACTTCTTCACAAATAATTTTTTTATCATTAGAGAAAAAATTACCAATAATCATCCCACAGATGTAATATTATCTACAGCTACTCTTAGTACCATTGATGTTAAGTTAGACTCTTTTTCTCTAATTGATCTTTCTGAGTTAACTTCAATAATTACTTCCTCCAAACCATCAACGTGTCTTTTAGACCCCATTCCTACAAAACTGCTCAAAGAAGTCCTGCCATTAATTAATTCTTCGATCTTAAATATGATCAACCTATCTCTAATAATCGGCTATGTACCACAGGCCTTCAAGCTAGCTGTAGTTAAACCTTTACTCAAAAAGCATCTCTAGACCCAGCAGTCTTAGCTAATTATAGGCCAATCTCCAACCTTCCTTCATATCAAACATCCTTGAAAGAGTAGTTGTCAAACAGCTAACAGATCATCTGCAGAGGAATGGTTTATTTGAAGAGTTTCAGTCAGGTTTCAGAGCTCAGCACAGCACAGAAACAGCTTTAGTGAAGGTTACAAATGATCTTCTTATGGCCTCTGACAGTGGACTCATCTCTGTGCTTGTCCTGCTAGACCTCAGTGCAGCATTCGATACTGTCGACCATAATATCCTATTAGAGCGATTAGAACATGCTGTAGGTATTACAGGTACTGCACTGCAGTGGTTTGTATCATATCTATCTAATAGACTCCAGTTTGTGCATGTAAATGGAGAGTCCTCTTCACACACTGAGGTTAATTATGGAGTTCCACAGGGTTCAGTGCTAGGACCAATTCTGTTTACATTATACATGCTTCCCTTAGGCAGCATCATTAGAAGACATAGCATACATTTTCACTGCTATGCAGATGACACCCAGCTCTATCTGTCCATGAAGCCAGATAACACACACCAATGAGTTAAACTGCAGGAATGTCTTAAAGACATAAAGACCTGGATGGCCGCTAACTTTCTGCTTCTTAATTCAGATAAAACTGAGGTTATTGTACTCGGCCCTGAAAATCTTAGAAATATGGTATCTAATCAGATTCTTACTCTGGATGGCATTACCTTGGCCTCCAGTAACGCTGTGAGGAACCTTGGAGTCATTTTTGACCAGGACATGTCCTTCAACGCACATATTAAACAAATATGTAAGACTGCTTTCTTCCATTTGTGCAACATCTCTAAAGTTAGAAATATCCTGTCTCAGAGTGACGCTGAAAAACTAGTTCATGCATTTATTACTTCCAGGCTGGACGACTGTAATTCATTATTATCAGGATGTCCTAAAAACTCCCTGAAAAGCCTTCAGCTGATCCAAAATGCTGCAGCAAGAGTCCTGACAGGGACTAGAAAGAGAGCATATTTCTCCTGTTTTGGCTTCCCTTCATTGGCTTCCTGTTAAGTCCAGAATTGAATTCAAAATCCTGCTCCTCACATACAAGGTCTTAAATAATCAGGCCCCATCTTATCTTAATGACCTTGTAGTACCATATCACCCTATTAGAGCGCTTCGCTCTCGCTCTGCAGGCCTACTTGTTGTTCCTAGAGTATTTAAAAGTAGAATGGGAGGCAGAGCCTTCAGTTTTCAGGCCCCTCTTCTGTGGAACCAGCTTCCAGTTTGGATTCAGGAGACAGACACTATCTCTGCTTTCAAGATTAGGCTTCAAACTTTCCTTTTTGCTAAAGCATATAGTTAGGGCTGGACCAGGTGACCCTGAATGATATTATTCATCTCTGGCTCTCTTCTATAGTGAGTCTTTGTCCAGTCTTCCTCCCCTGATTCTGCTGGACACTTATAGTTTGTCAATAATTGACTTGCTTGATCAAAATCTGACAGTACTGTTCATAACTTCATCAAGTTTGACAAGGTCCTCAAAACTACTCGCAGCCCGACACCATGACACGGCCTAAACCTGACAGATTGTTGTATTACTGTTGTACCTCTCTCAAGAACGCTTCTTACATAGTGATAAAGATTTAAATTTTTCACTCCATCAGACCTGTTGACACTGATTTAGAGCTGTTCCTATGTAATTTGACACATCCCAGCCTTTTATATCCCATTTATCTTCATTAAGAGAGGCTTTGACAGTCACCCTTCCACTAAGATTACATCTGATGACGCTTCTGATGCAGCTCTCAGGCTCTGTGTCTATTTTCTGCCTAAATGTTTAACAGGTCACTGTGAAGTGACGTAAGCAACTAAACAACCAACCAAACAAAAAGCTTATTCCTCTGAAACTTTCGGGGGCAAGAACTAGACTGACTGAGTGAAAAGGCAGCAAACGTCCAAAGAAAACGTTGAAAGACCTTCAGAGAGCTGAGAAATATTGCTCAGGGTCACTTTAGAAATCAGAAGTAATGAGGAAATGAGGGAGAGCTCCAGACTTTTGTTCAGTTCGGTAGGTTCTTTGGAAAGTCTTCTCTAAAATTATGGTTAAACATGTGACCTACAGTCTGACGTGCTGTGGTCAGTAAAAATAGAATCATGCTATATAAATGCAATTAATTCAGAATAAAAACAATCTCGCTGTGTTGTTTTTAGCTTTTATTACCACATCACACAAAGAAATGATTGAAAGGACAATCTGTTAAACATAACTGTGACATTTACATCATCAAGCGAGACAGAGTTTAATTCATTCATAAAAAACATCAGTGACAATATGTAAAGATAACATAAAATCAAACTTTTTGGATCAATCAACAATGTATTAAAGGATAACTTCTATAGAGTTATTAACAGATGTATGATAAACAGGTAATATGATATTTATACATGATATACACGCTGAAGCTCAGTGAACTTCAAGTTTCATCCAGTCACACAGAAAGTTGTCCTCTTGGGATTTCTGTGAAGTTTCTGAAAGACAAAACATAAAAAAGAAATTTGACTCATGTGAACTGAAGCTGCTTTAATACAAACAGTAAAAACAAACGTCACATGCTGGTGGTTTGAAACCTGACGTTTGTTATTGTCACAGTTTCTTTTCTATCCAGGAGATACAAGAAAAATGACACATTTAAGTACTATCTAAATATGAAAACTGACCAAAAATATTCCTGCTGTTTTAAAATAAAATGTAACTGTTGATTAAGACGTCAGGTAGCTCTCCTTTCTTTAACCTGGTCCTGTGAGAGAGTTTTCAGGACTTTGTTGACCAAACCAACACCAACAGAATCATTTTCAAATGTAACAGTTTCTGTTGCATGTAGAAGAAATAAAAGAGCAGCTTTTCATACAGACAGAGCTCTAAAGAGTATCAAAGAGAAACCCATGCACTGTTACTGAACCACGCGAGTCACAGGTGAGGACTCTGTAATATCCTCTGCTGCTTCCCACAGGGAATTTTTAACTCTGATAATCTCAAAGGCAAAACAAAAGATTTTATAAGATCACCCAACGTTCATGAGACAGAGTTTAGGAAGTTTGACATTCACCTTGGTTTTATCCACATCCCTGGATTAGACGATCAGGGAAAAAACAACTTGTTTTCTATCTCGAGGTCGATGTATAAACTGGATCTTCGTGTGTCGTCTTGTATCATTTCCACTGAGGCAACACATTTCCATGGACCGTATTTATCATTTTTTAGGATTTTTTTTGGTCAGTTAAAAATATTTCATCAAATTTTCATGTTTAAATATTGGAAATTATTATTATTTTTGTTTAAGAAGTCCAAACCGTTACCAAAATGATTTTATTGCCTCAACGTGACAGGATGTGGACTATGAACTCTGATCCAGAGCTTTGATATTCCAACTCCCAATGGACATAAAGCAGATTTCCATTTCTAACATGCTCTCAGTTTATATCACAGCTTGACTGATCCTGGGTTATTCTGCAGTCCTCAAATGTGGAAAATTGGCAAATGCAGGTATAAGTTTCCCAAATGCAGGCTGCATATTAACTGTCAGTGGTCTGTGTACTAAAACGTTTTCTTCTCATTGGAAAATGAACAAAAAGGTTCAATAAAGCTCAGAAAACATGTTTGTCTGTCTGTGTGTGATGGAGATAACAGTCGAACATCTCCGCAGTCACCAGGCCACAAATACAAACACGTTACATTTGTTTTGTACTCACACTGACTAATCCACAGCCGCAGAGTCATTATGATGTTAAAGATGATGGTCTTGATGAAGATCACTCTGAGAGCCAGGATGGTCAGAGACATGAGGTTCACCTTTGGATCTGCAAACAGCACAATCAGAAAAATGTCAGCCAACAAACACAAACAGCTTCTTTCAATCCACCTGTTTAATCAGATCTAATACATACCTGGCTCCAAAACATCAACACATGGGCTGGGATCACCTGGAGCTGAAGAAAATCAAACAGATAAAAGTGGTAATTAGCTTCATTTCAAAGTAAATCTGCCTTTTGAGCAGGAATTTCAAATTTCACACTTATAGCAGAAACAACAAAATGTAGTCTGACAGTAAAATACATATATGTAGGTTTCTGTTAAGATTAATGTGTTATGTACACACGATACATAAAATGTTCTTATGGAAAAGTAGATTCAGTGGATTGGGGAATTACATATCAAAACAATCTGCTACTTAAATCCAAATGTGAATATCAAGCTTTTGATTGATGACACTTTTCTGAAGTATCAATGTTTTGTTTTTTTTTCCCAATTATGTCATTAATTATATGATGAAAAGAATTTGTATGAATTTCTTGATACTTACATTCACATTTCTCTGCATTTCCGCCTGGAAAAATCACCTGGTTGTACAGATCCAAGTTTGGTGATATTGCCACAGCTTTTGTCTCATTGAATTCCGAGCTATAATTCAAATGACGTGATGTTGCATTGTGTCTGCTGAACCCAGTTGCCAGGCACGCCGCATTGTCGCCTTCTCCCAGTTTGAAATAGGATGGCTTGTACTCTGTCCCTGAAAAACACAAACGAACAACTCATGAACAAACTGGAATAACGTGGAATTATCTGCATTCGTCTCAAAACCTCTGATCACTTGTTGACCAAAGAAACGAGGTTTAATCCAAAGAGACGAGTTCACTCACAGACACACTGTGATTCAGACATGGTCAAAAACATCTGAGCTGCCAAGATCAAACTCATCAAAAGGATAATCAGAATGATGCTGCACTGTGTAAAACACGGTTTCTAAACTTAGTAAAACTCTGCTGATGGTATTTGTACAGTTTTCCATGTTATTAACACGAGAACACTTTCACTTAATGGCCTTTCCACTGGAAGTTTCTCATGTGGATTTGTCTTCATTTGGTCCACAGCAGGAATTTACTACTTCATCACAACACAATTACAACTTCAGGAAGCAGCTGTTGTGACTCACACGAGTGGACATATATATGTTGAAATTATTTATCTAATATTTTAAGTTAAATATATATTTTTTACCAGCGTTATAAAACATGCTACGTGAATCAGTCTTTCGTTTTAAAGTAACTTGTTTAAAGTGCATTCATGGTGTTTGGTGCAGTAGCTTCATAAAAACAAGTTATTTGTCTGTGTTGTAGTATTTAGTATCAAATAAATATAAATCTGTTCACAAATACTGTACTCAATTAAATTATTAAATTGGAGCTTTTTAGTTATGAGCGCCTGCTTGCTATGTATTTATACAAAAGTTCATTTAGTTTCAAAAATATTTCATACAGTGATGGTCAGATATTACTTTATATTACATTAAGTGCAAAGTATTTCCTATTGAGATCATATATTTAACTCACTTCTGAATTCAGGAAAATGAAAAACATTTAATAATTTCAGTTATACTTCAGGTTAATCAGACGATCCACTTACTTGAGGATGAAATTAGTGTGATTCCTGATCCAAATATGACTTTGTAATTATTGTTATTCACACTGCAGCTAAACCAGTTACAAAAACCAGTGCAGCTCTTAACCATGTATATGTAAATAATACTAGTTTAGTAAATGTCTGTCATATTGTTTTACTTTAGTGTAATATATCAGTAACATTACAAGCATGTTTGAGTTTTTGTTAATTGCTAACAGGATACAATTCTGGTAATAAAAAGCAACCTAACATAAAGTTAATGATTCAGAGATTGTGTTTGCCTCTGAGGTGCACGTCAGGAAAAACAACTGAGACAATGTTTAAAATCATCTCGCTGACTCACTTTGTTTGACCAAAAATTTGGTTCCATCACCAAATATGAGTTTAGAGGCTTCAGATCGCTTCACACATTGTTGTGGTGTTGGACAATTACTGCTCTTCACCACATACAGTTTATTTATTCTTTAAATATGAATCATGATTATAAGATCACTGTGTTTAATTTAGTGTAAGACTTTTGAAATGTGACAGAGGAAAAAGGTACTTGTTATCATTTCACCAAAAATATAAAAGAAATAAGTTCAACATCAACACTGTCATTTGATGGGTGTGAAAACATTTGATTTAAAGAGTGTTTGGATCTAGTATGTTGCTTCTGTAACCATCAGAGTCACATCATTAAGTTAAAGTATAAACTAACGTGCGCTTAAACGTCTCACCAATTATAATAACAGTACGTTTAATTTCAGATCCTACACGGAGCTCGAGCTGGATATTTTACTTGCTTCCTTTAAACAAGACGTCACCAACAGAGCATGTTTGGGACATGCAACGATAACAAATGTTCATGTTTGAAACTTACTCTTTCGTGATGAATCAGGATTTACGTTTGTTTACTGAGTTCTAATATTTTAGGATGTTCAAAAATGCTGAACATGTGTGAACAGAAAAATAATTTACTGATGGAAACTAATTTACATTTAACAACCGCACTGATACGCCCACCCTAAACACTGCAGACAGATTATACGTAAACGCACTTACGTGACAGTACAGTAACTCTGACCCCAGAAGCAAAAACCAGCTTGTTGTTATTACTGTTCACACAGTGAATCAGTGGCATTCAAAAACTCAAACACTCCGTGTTTCACTCAGCTTCTGGTTCTTTTGCTAAATAAATAAACACATTTTTCTGTGTTATATAAAATGTTTTCCATCATTACAACCTAAATCAGAAATTCAGAAACAATAGTTTGGTTTACAGTTTGTGTTTTGCTGACCTGGAAGAGTTTGTTTGATTTAAGTGACATCATCTGTCCAAACAAAGACTGCTGCTCCTGTTCTTCCATCATCGCTCACTAAAATCACTCAGGTCCCATCAAATCCATTCAAGTTAAAAAGACTCAGTCTGGACTGTTTGGGAGTCAGAGCTGACGTTTCCTCTTTTTCTCCACATCACTACTTTATTTTGTTGCTGTAGAAGCTTTTTTCTGAATAACACTTTTTCACTCACTTGTTTGAACTCTCAGACGACTTCCTGAACCAAAAATCAGTTTCCAATTATTACTCTTCACACTATGAACGATCCAGCAACAAAAACCTGCGATTCACATGCAGCAGCAGTGGAGCCCAACAGACAACAAACTGATATTAACTGAGTCACTGATCATGTGTTTACTTTTTCCCTTTTCCCCATAATCTCTACAATTTGCTTTTGTTAATTATATATTTAATTAATCTAATTGGGTAAAAGATCCTTTGAGGTTTCAGGTAAAGTATCCAGTGTTTAAAAGAAAGAAGGAAAAATCAGCCAAATGAAACTGTGAATAAGGTGAAGCTGATCGAAGCTTAACTGAGGTTAAATGTATTTGTGTAATAAAAAACATGAAATAATAAATAACATTAAAAGTCTCGACCATGTAAGAAAATCCCAGCAGGTTGACTCTGTTCATCTGAGTTATATTTGTTTTCAAAGACTTATTTTTCATTACATTCACAGATTTGTGTGTGTGTGTGTGTGTGTGTGTGTGTGTGTGTGTGTGTGTGTGTGTGTGTGTGTGTGTGTGTGTGTGTGTCACTAAATGTGATAACAGAATTATCTTTAGAAAATTATAAGATGTTTTTGCTCATGTCATTTAAATCTAACATTAAAAGAATGATAATATTTACATTTTTAAAGTTGCAGATGCTGATAACTTATCTTCTGTCAAACATGTGAGATTGGTGAAGTCGTGATTATTTATAATTCTAACAATGTGAGATTTACTAAACATCGAACGTTGATGTGCAGTTTTAATGAAGGGAAACTCTTACTCTGATGTATTTTCAGCTCAGTTCCTCGTCCAAAGATCAGCTTTCGTGTCCCATCATTCACACACTGACTTACTTCATCACAGAAACTGAACAGGTCAAAGTGTCACCTGCTGTTTATGGATCGAGGACATTTAAGTGCAGAAGTAGTCAGAACCAGTGTCTCTGGCCTGCTTAAACCTTAAAACCAAACATTAAGCTGTCATGTGAATGAAAAGCATTATTTCAGGACATTAGTTCACTCACTCGTACCTCGCACCCTTAAAGCTGCACTTTGTAACCTAAATGATTATATAGATATACAGTGTTTGGACTCTTAGAATGAACAATAACTATCAAATTAAAATCAAATTAATAACTAATAACTTCTAATAACGCCTCGTTTTCCTTCTTCTCTTGCAGTAAACACGACTCACTCACTGTCAGAGAGGATGAGTTTCATTCCAGATCCAAACTGTAGTTTTTCATCAGCTGATGAGAAGACTGATCAATAACTTATCTACACCTTACAGGACGTTTGTGTTCAGTGTCATTTTTCTCTTTGCATGTTTTTAGATAAATGATCTTATTTAAAAATTATTATTTACTAAAAATGTTTTCTGAGAAAAAATAGAGATTAGTATTTTCTGTGACTTTAGAAAAAAAAATCATATTCCAAATGTAAAATGAGAAGTGTTCAGTGATGTTTGTTTGTTTCATAAACCTACTTTTCTCTATTTTCAGCTCGGTTCCGTCTCCAAACACGAGTTTTCCCGTCCCATCGTTCACACAGTGAAACACTTCTTAACTTAAACTCAGTAATCAGCTGACATCTTCACAGTAACTAATAACATATATAATTATAAGAGTAATGATATTAACAGCTAAGCACGTAGGATCAGTCGTGTATTTACCTCAAATTTAACCTAAAAGACTGAAACTCAGTGATCATAATCTTATTCATCAACTTTGGTTTGCAGATGAAGCTGATCGTTTCAAGATTATTTTGGGTTGTTGAAATATTAACTTGTAAAATCTCTTAAGAATACAATAAATACAATTACTCCGTGTTGTGCTGACAAACTGTGGCTCTGTAACAGACGTATTAAAGTGTAATGATGTTCAAGAAGACGTCAGGACAAAAGAAAAACGGTTTCAAAGACAGAAAGGACCATTTAGTTCTGAGTCATGATTAATAAATGATAAATGGCTCACGAGTTTGAATAACCAGCCTGGTTCCACCTCCAAAGTGGAGTTTTCTGCCTCCAGAGTCAGTCACACTGCACGCTGCTGCAAACCAAAAACCTGAACTACAAAACTGCATTTGGTGTAAACGGTTTGTTTGTGACAATAACTGCTGATAACTCAGTGAAGTGTTTCTTACATATAAACTCAAGTTTCATGCATTCAGTCATGAAATTATGAAATTTTGTCCAACAACTTTCTTGAACACATGAAACTATTGTAATGTTTCTTTTAAGTAACTGCAGGCACTTTACATTTACTGCTGAATTATGACTTTTTTCAATGGTTGGAGTTTAAAGCATGTTTTTGTGTGTAATGTTGTAGAGTTAATCTGAATGATTGCTCCGCTGTAATGTTGTGACTGATAACTTCTAGAAACGATCTTTGGATTATGAATAAAACGAGCTTACAGGCATCAACTGTGAGTTTGGTTTAAGAAAACAAAACCCCAACAAAGTAAATCACATCTGATGACAATAATTCACCAGCTGATGTTACAATAACAGCTGACCTCACTTTTACTTAAGACTGAATATTAATGTAGTAAAACTACCTTCAGCCCCATCTACAGTTCAGACTTACTGGTTTCTACATGCAGAGTTGTTCCAGTGCTGAACAGGAGCTTAACGCCGTCATTCACACACTGAGAACAGACTCAGCAAAAACCAGTGAGGACTCAGCGAGGGGCGAAATACATGAAACCAGTTTAAGGCTGGACTTTTGTTCCTGTGTTTATAAAGGATTTAAAGCGACTGGAAATAAAAAACACATATTGTTACCATAAGGTAGACGTGGCAGACACAATGTAACTGTAATTACCAAGGTTACCAAAGGTACAGTCTCCATACTCAACTCCTTTGGTTAAACAGATGGACTTACTGAAGCCTTCACCACAGGTGAGTTTCTAAAGCCCAGAGTCAGTCACACACTCAGAGACTGAAACAGCACCATGAAGTGTGATACATGTAGGGGCCCGGTGAAGAATAACCACAGAGACATGTTTCTGATGTCAGTCATAGTGATTTAGTTCATCATGTTTTTGAATTATATTATGTGATATTTATTCTCCTGTGAGAACACCATCTGACCATGATGAGGCCAAACGTAAAGTTATTCCTTTTATTTTTACATGATTTCATTTTAGTTGTTTTGATGGCTCAGCAGGAGAACAGCGAAAGAAATTAGGATTTATTTTAAGTCTTCTTTCTCCAAACTAACAGACTGGTTTACACACTTGACTCAATGTGTTTTGGAGTCAATTAATAAAAAAACTGTTTTTTATTAAAATGTTTTTGTTTTTAAATCTCAGAGTTAAACTGATTCTGTTAACAGCTGTTTAAATGTTCTGACGTGTGGCACGTTAAAACTACACGTGACTTTTATAAATCATTCTTTTCCAACTGAATCAAACTCCAACGCTGTCATCAATAAACTGTATTATATATCTGGAATATTTGAATCCGACTCACTGCTGTTTACAGTCAGCTTAGTTCCTTTTCCAAAGAGAAGTTTCCAGTTTGCTCCTGAGGCAGTCGCACTGTAGAGCTGATCTCAGCATTAACTGGAGTCAGAATCAAATCACTGATGATGGGACAACTTTGGCGTTTTGAACACTTTGTTACTTTTAGTACGTTTTTTATCTGTGAGACAGTGAAGAGTAACAACATGCAGATGTTCTAGAAACAGACTTTGTGTCTACTTTTACTTCACAGATATCTGTGGACTGCTGGTATAAATGGGGATAGTTAGCTGAGAAACGTCCGCTGTATCATTTCTGTTCCCTAAATAAAAACAACTTACTTGATTCAGTTCTAACTTTTGTGCCCAAACCAAAGACGACTCTGGAGTTTCCGTAGCCAGTCACACAACAAAAAACACAATCACACAAACTGACTTCAGTTAAATGCATTTCCTGAGTGCACATGCCCACAAACAACATATCAACTTATTCATAAAACATCTTTGGCTAACAATATTTTACTTTTTATTTTATTTTTTTTACCAAATCTCATTTGGCTTAAAATGAAATATTAATATATATAAAAATATAAGAGTAGCCAAAATCTACACGTGACAGTTATATGCAGGTCAGAGTGTGATGACGTGTATGTCAGGTAAAGATGAATAACATAAGTGATAATTACAGAACTGAAAGTTTAAAGTTTCTGTCCAAATAAGTAAAAGACAAACTCAGATGTTTACAAACACTCACCTGACTGAACTATGAGTTTACTACCAGAACCAAAGACCAGCTTGTTTCCATAGTTATTCACACAGTAACACTAACAGTGACATAAACCTAAGAGATAAGCTCTGACACAGAAACTAAAATTAGTGCTGATGAAATGTGGAATAATCCAAAATGCAGGAATAATTTTCCATGTTTGGACTAACCTGGTTTTTATTACTAACTGTGGTTTGATTTAACGAACTGCTGGTAATAATTCCACTTACTGTCCATCACCGTCATTTTTATGCCGTTCCCGAAAACTATTTTCCAGCTCCCCGTCCCAGTCACACAGTGTGTGTGCGCTCAGCAAAAACGACCTGAGAAGGTCGTCGTCTGTAAGAAGCTGTGCGCTAATCAGTAAAGAACTGCTAGATTATTGGTTTGTGGTAATTTATGTGTTATGTTTTTTATCTTTATAGCTAAAAACCTCAACATAACTAATTATAACATGAAGAATATCATTAAACTGCAAACACATACATAGGCTGAACTGTGTTTGTACAGATGTGAACAGTTACAGTATCACAGCCATGCGCCTGCTGGGTTTCTCTCTGTGTGTGATTGTGGGGTCTGCCTTACAGTATGAAGCACCCTGAGGTGACTGTAGTTGTGATTTGATGCTGTATAAATAAAACTGAATTGAAAATTGAATCATTACAAGAACTGTGTTTGTGTCTAATAATAATAATAATAGTGTAACATTGTTTGGGATGTGAAAAAGGACTTACTGGAGCTAACTGTCAGTGTAATGCCAGAACCAAAGCTGAGTTTGGATGATCCAGAGAACGTCACACTGTGACCGCTGTCAGCACTTAAACCCAGAGCTGCAGGTGAGCGTGAGTGAACGTCTTCACCTTTAAAGGTGTTTAAATAAATCATGAACGTCTTGATTAATCGAACTGCAAAATGAGTAAAATCAGTTGATTTAAAGTCATTGTCGAAAACGCCACATAAAGGACTCACTTGGTGTTTAGTTGTTGCAACACGTGTAACTACTTAGGTAACTAAAGTACAAGAAAATTATTTTTAAGTCCTATACTTAATATTTACTAAAGTTACTCACTGGTTACTATGGTTACTTTGGTCGTCCCTCCAGCTCACACAGTGGAGGCAACATGAACGTTTACCCACAGCAACGATGGGCAGACAAGTGAAAACTTTGTCTGGACGTCATGTGTGTATTTTATATATTGTTGTTTTATTGCTGCTTCTCAAACAACTATTTAGCAAATTTGTTTAATCAAACTAACAGAACAGCAAAAATTTAAACTGCACTTACTGGAACTGACGCACAGTTTAATGCCAGAACCAAACAGGAGTCTGACGCCTCCAGTCACACTTGGAGAAATGCTACCACATAAACTCATAGCTGACACATGGAAGAGCAACAGGTAGTGAACACGTGCAGCATGTTTCTGAATCTGAAAATATTTCCAGTATTTGAAAATGATTAAAACTTTAACACGGGTCCGTTTTGAGTTTGGCTGCAGTTCTTCCAGATAATGATTGAAACATCTAAACTGCTCTGCTTTTCTAACTGTGGTGTCATAGCTGAAGGTGATGTAATGGTCATTAGTGCTCTGATTAAGGACTTCATGTTAAGTATCGTATTAAATCAAAAAGCTGTTTTTATTCACAAATCAACAAGCAGCTGTAACTGCTGTGGGCAGTGTTTCAGTCCTGCACTGAGCTCTCCTTCTCAGGATTTCACAGTTTCATCACTTTAACAAATGTACAGTATGTTACAGGAAACAGTAACTATATTGTTTATATATTATTTGAATTATTTGGATACTCACTGGCTTCAGTGATTAATTTAACACCAGCCCCAAAGAATAACCTCCAGCTTGCTCCAGTCGCAGTCACACAGTCGCTCCTCTCACACAAATAAGTGATCGACAGTGATGAACACTGAAGTCGTGATCTGTGAGCTGCATATATGGAAAAGCTCAACATGGACGCACAACATCACCAGTACAAGAGATACCAGTGTAAGTGCACCAGTATCACGTATCCAATGCTCAGATAATAAATGTGTTTTTCCAAATGTCAGTTTTTAGGTTTGTGAGCAGCAGTCAGAGAGGATGTGCTCCAGGCTGTACGTGCACCACTGCTCTAATCCAAACTAACACTTTTATAATCTGTCATTTACTATAAAAGCACTTTGAGCTCTGCCGAAAAGCCCAAACAGAAACGACATCTTTGTGTGGACGCAACGGTTAAAAACAGCTGAATGTATCAAAGGGCTGACTCACAGGGAGCTCGTTTAGCATGTTATTATCTCATATTTCACACAGTGTCAAAGTACAAACTGACACTCACTGCTTTGTAGAGAAACTTTGGTTCCTTCTCCAAAGATCAATTTGAAGTTTCCTGATCCAGAAGTCACACAGTGGATCTGAGCTCAACACAAACTGGCTGCCACTGCTCACATGTGTGTGACAACACAACAACAGCTAATCTATACGTGGTTTTTCTAAAAGTAAATGTGAAGAAAGACTTGTGATGTCCACTTATACAGGACATGCTGCTGATTATCTGTTGGAATGCAAAATGAATTTACTCAACTATAAATTTGAGTTTTTACTTGAACTGTTCTTTCAATAACCATATTTTAGAGGAAAATATTGGTTTTATAGGAGCTTTAATTATTTTAATCTAAAGATGCAAAATAAAAACAGTTGAACATGATGAAGTTTGTCTGTACAAAGAAGGAACGATGAGATTTTTCCACCTGATTGTCTTTTCAGAGTGACTGTGACTGCTTTACAGTCAGACTGAGCAACACTGTTGGAGGGTTTATTATTTGATTTTATGCACTTGATGTATAACAGAAATGATACTCACACATTTCAACAGTCAGCCGAGTTCCCTCGCCAAAAACTATTTTTCTGTTTCCACTTCCAGTCACACAGTGCGCCGACGCTCAACAACAACTACGAGCTCACAGTTTCATGTGTCAGGACACGTGTGTGTGTTTCCCCTGATGTCTGATACATTTAGTTGATATTTGGACTCTCACAAATAATTATTCACTGAATGATCAAACAGTTTGTTAACATGAAACACTGCAGCAGCTGATTGTCACGTTAATTCTAAATGTTTGACACAGCAGCTGTTTAGCGCGCAGAGATACTCACTCGTTTCTACGATTAGTTTGGTTCCTGTGCCAAAGACCAGTTTGTAGCTTCCAGTCAGAGACGCACAGTGAAAGATATCAGCACAACTCCACGCAGAGACGGCTCAAACAGAGCCACAGTTGGCTGTGTAACATATATCGACATATAGACTTTAAAACTTTACTGACAGACTGAACAATTTTACTTGTTAAAATTTACCAGTGAAAATTCAGTTAATAAAAATGATAAAAAATAAAATATAAAACTTTCATTGTGTCCTTCACAGAACGTTGATTTTGTTATCAAAGTCAGTTTAAATCATTAGGATTGGACGTTAAAGTCACTGCGATTAACATTTATAAAAATTGTTGTTTCATTATTTGATTTTTATCAGCGTAAAGCGCATCGTCATTATATTCAGTTTATTCTGATCGTGGTTTATTGTACTGGTCTTACTGGTTTCAGTGTTCAGTCTGATCCCTGCTGCAAAGACGAGCTTGTTGTTTCTGTTTTCCACACAATAAGAAACACAAACTCACAGTGACAGAGCTGCTGTCATCCAGCACACCAGATAACATAATAAATAAATAGAAAATATACGTTAAACCTTTGAATTTCACGATGGATCTTTTTATATCTTTGCAAATCTGCAGTTGAAGGTTTTGCATTTCTAATAAAAGACTTAACTGTTAAAAAAGATCAGAACTCTGGAGATTTCATTTCACTTAATAATAAATGAACTACTGAAATATTAAAGTGATATGTGTTGAATAACGTGTATATTATGTGTGGCTGATGGAGTTTGGCCGGTCAGACTCACGTGTTTGACCCACAGAACAAAGACATCCATCATCGTTCTCATTCACATGCAGCGAACATGTTTGGAGCTCAAACCATTTAAACATCGTTTGTATTAAGTTTCTGTTTGTCTGAATCCTCAGGATTTCTTTTTCAGTGACGGAGTTTCACAAAAGCTGACTTTCCTCCTACTGTAAACATTTATATATGTGATATATTTAATCATATGGACACTAATGATACCAAGTAACCTTAAGATTAAAATGAATTCAACTTACTGGCAGCAACATGTAGCTTTGTGCCTCCTCCAAAAATCATCCTATTAACATTCACACAGTTCAAAGCGCCAGTGCTAAAACACCATCAGTGCAGAAACGCTGCTGAGATGGACCCCTGAAGCACAAATATATTTTTCAAATATTTCAATCAACTCTCATTAAATCATCATGTTAATCATTATCTGTGCTTCTTTAAAAGAATCCCCATGGTAACGATGTTACTGATAAACGAACTGGACTTTTCTTTGGTTCCACAGAAAAGCTGAATTGCGGTCTGACTTTCTTTGTACCATTTTTCAGCCCCTGAATGTTGATTTGAATTCATATCATTACTTACAGGTTTCAACGACTAATCTGGTTCCTCCTCCAAACAACATCTTATATCCAGCATTCACACAACATGAAGCTTCACAGCACAAACCTGGATCAGAGAACTTACTGGTTTCGATGGTTAATCTGGTTCCCTTTCCAAACATTATCTTAAATCCACCATCCTTCACACAACATGTCGACCCTCAACACAAACTCAGCACTGCTGTTTATTAGTTATGGTTTTACTTCTTCAGTGTTTCTGTCAGGCTGGTCTAATATTAACGTGCTGTGCTCGTATTTACTGATGTCAATGTTTAATCTGTTTATTTCTGTAGAACTAAAAGAGTTAAAATTCTCGTTTTTAGGATCTTTTGTTTCCACACGTATCTAAAGACTGACGATTTTCAAAATAAAAGTAGTACATAAGCCTGACATTTACTGAATCAGTTCCACATACGCACGTTTTTCATATGAAAACAACAGTGTGCTCTGTACTTACTGGGTTCCACAGTTAGTTTGGTTCCAGTTCCAAATATAAGCTTAACTCCACCACCGTCCTTCACACAACAGGAAGACCCACAACACAAACGCAGCACCGACTCTGAGTCCTCTCAGAAAGATAAAAACTCATATAATTGATGTGATTACAAGCTGGTTGTGTTTTTTATGTTAACAATTGATTATTGAGCCTTAATTGATTATTAATATTGAGACCAAATAACTGGAAATGTTTTGGTTTTTTTCTAAGAGCTCTTTACGTCTTGCATTTGTGACTTGCTGACACGAGTCGATCTTTGTTTGATACTCACTGCTCTCCACAGTCAGCTCGACTCCCTTTCCAAACATGATTTTCCAGTTTGAGGAAGTAGTCACACAGTTCAAATCATCTCAACAATAACTGGAGCTATAAAAGCATGCATGTTTAAATCTAGAAGAAATATACATATATATTGAATTAAAATGTATTATTAATCAGTTATAAATGTGTGACGTACAGTCAGACGGGTCCTGGATAATGAAACTAGAGGATTACAGTGAATCATACTCACACAAATCAACAGAAAGCCGAGTTCCCTCAGCAAAAAGTATTTTTTGGTTTCCAGTCACACAGTGCAGCTCCCCTCAACAATAACTCTGACACGGTTTCATTTCAGGATTTCAATTTGCATTTGTGTTAGTAGATATTTAAGTCTGAATTAGAAATATCCAATGAGAGGTGAAACAAGCAGTAATAAATGAGAGAACAGGGCGATAGAAACATGGCTCCTATTTTGTGTCGTCCTCCGGACTTATTATTAGAAAACAGGAAGCTGCTGCGTGAATAATCACATGTTTGAATATTTCGTTTTAGTTCATTTTGAATTCAAACTGGACTTACTGGCTTCAACGTTCAGCCTAGTTCCCGACCCAAAGATGAGCTTGTTTCCAGTATACACACAACAGGAAACACCTCTACACAAACTCTACACAACTAACAGTGCTGCCGCTCATATTATTAATTCATCTGACTCATCTGAATAAATAACACAGTTGTTGATATTGTAAAATAATGTAATTTAAGGCAGAAAGTTCATTATGAAGTTCCTGTGTGTAATTATTATGGAAGCATTTTCAGAAAAACTGAACTGTAAAAAAGTCTTTTTAAACTTTTATGCTCCAAAATTTAGAGAATCAGTGAAAACCAAACAGACTGAAGCTCCACAGCAAACATGGTTTCACACACAGCTCGTACTGTGAGCAGTGAACCAGAGCCAGGAGCCAAAAGCTGAACCTGGAGTTCAGATTAAATCACATTTGACTTTTTCTGGTTGTTTTGTGTGAAACAGCAAAGGTCGAACTTCAGCCTGACGTTTCTCAGAGTCTGTTTTATTATTTCATTGTTCGTTTGTATCCTAACATAGTGATGATTTGTTAAAAAACAACTTTACTTATATTACTTACTGGTTTCAATGGTTAATCTGGTTCCTTTTCCAAACATTATCTTATATCCACCTCCTCCAGTCACACAATGAAGAACTTCATAACACAAACGTCTCCAATGATTCATGTTGAAAGATTAAATCACTGTTTGGCAGGATTGCAGGTTTCTGGCTACACACCATTCTTCTTAACTTATTCTTATTTTATGCCACTTTGATCTACTGTCTGCATATCATTGGCTTTCAAATGATAAATGATCTGCATCAGTTCCACATACGCACGTTTTTCATATGAAAACAACCGTGTGCTCTGTACTTACTGGGTTCCACAGTTAGTTTGGTTCCAGTTCCAAATATAAGCTTAAACACAGCAGCATCCTTCACACAACAGGAAGACCCACAACACAAACTCAGCACCGACTGGGTTCAATGGTTAATCACTAAAAATGTTTTGTATTATTTCCTTTATGACTGAGTGATTTGTTTTCATTCAGAATAAATTGATAACATTGGCAACATATGTTTGTTTAATTATTAAATATTAATTAATAGTTAAAATTAAAATTATTAAAATGATTAATTTCTTAAGAAAATGACCCATTAAATACTATATATGCTGTTTATATGCAAGTTTTACTCTGAGCTGTGTTTTTCTTTGGTTTCCAGCTGTTTAAAAATATTTCGTTCTCATTTCAACACTGATCATAATTAATATCATTACTCACTGGGTTCAATGGTTAATCTGCTTCCACTTCCAAATGTCACCTTAGCCACACCAAAAGTCACACAGCATGAAACTCCATAACACCAACCTGACACTGAGTCGTGCTGAACTTTGGAAAACATGAATTTCGTATTTGACAATTTTCTCTTTAAATAACTATTTCATGAGAAAAATGATCTGCTAAGTTATTTTCATAGTATTAACATGGCATTGATTCATCCTTCGTACAGGTATTTATGTGATGAAATTAAAAGTATTACTGAATATTTCTTCACTCTATGATGGTTTAATGAGACTCGGATGAGGCAATAGAGCATCACTGCCATTGTCCATTTAAATTCACACATTTAATGTCTTATATTGCTTTTAATACTTACAGGATTCAACAATTAATCTGGTTCCACTTCCAAAGGTGATCTTATTCCCACCACTAACAGTCACACAGCACACAGCTCCATGCCACAAACCTCAGCTGTGATCATCTCAAACAAACTATCAGGAAAACACGAAGACACAAGCCAGCATCGCCAAACTAACCAGAACAGGTATTAACATAGAAATTCTGATGTTTGGTGTAAATCTGATATGCAGTACTGTGTTGTTTTCCATACTGAATACAGGAATTCTTAGTTAATGTCTTTGAATGACAAAGACAACATAGCAGTAGTTACATCGTCAAACAGCCATATTTTATCAGTATTGACATATTCAGTCTATTCTGTCTGTTTGTGTTTCTTTTATTTGTCAGTTTTATAATCCTGTTCCTCATTTTCATCACTGTTCATCACACATTAATTAAATTAATGTGAACAACAATATTTGCTGCTACTGTTGCCTTATATGACCTTTATTTAAACACTTACTTGGATTAACGGTTAATCTGGTTCCCCGTCCAAAGATGATCTTATTAGCAACATTCACACAGCATGAAGCCCCATAACACAAACTAACACAAACTAACACAAACTAACACAAACTAACACAAACTAACACAAACTAACACAAACACTGGGTAACTGAATTTTGATAAAGAACTTTTTAATTAATAATCACACTGTTCGATGCTCTTTTCTAAGAAACAGATATACATTCATTCTTAATTAGTGTCTATTTTTTAAAAGGTTTCTGCTTCTATTTTAGAGATGCAGGTTTCTAACGTCCCAGCATAATTCATCTCCACTTAATCTTAATTTTATTTTATTTTATAACAGTCAGTTCTTCTGCTGTGGTTGTTCAAACACACACATTATGCAGATGTGTGATTTTAGGGTTGTTTTTAAAAGTAAAAAGTCTTTCAGTAACCATAAAGACTATTCTATGACTATTCTGTCAGCGCTGCACTGAACTGTTTCATGTTTTCTTTATCGTTTTTGTTCATTTGCTGTTGATTTGACAAACATGTTGAGACTGAATCCTCTAATATTCATAATCACAGATTTTCAATTAGTGTGTTTCTGAAGTTAATTTAAACCTTTTCTCATCAACATCTAGCATAACATAAAATACGAAGACTTACTTGGATTAATAGTTAATCTGGTTCCGCGTCCAAAGACGATCTTATTAGCAGCATTCACACAATGAGAAGCCCCAGTACACAAACTCAGCATTGAATAACGGAGCTAAACTGCACTTTAAAAGCACATTTTTTACAGCTGATGATTCTTATTCATCTTGTTTTTTAAGCAACAAATATATTTTAATTCTTAAATTTGGTCTTTTTTAAATATTTCTGACTGGATTTTTCTAGATTTGTTCATTTTATTCTTACTGTTCTTGGGTTTTTGTTTTTAAGTAAAACACATCATCATAATACTTACTGGGTTCAATGGTTAAACTGGTTCCACTTCTAAACATTAGCTTTGTTCGACTGCCATCATTCACACAGCACGAAGGCCTTCAACACAAACTCAGCAACCTTCTGTTAATATACGTGTATGTGATTTAAACTGTTACACCTGGACCTCTGTCCAAACAGTGTGTCGTTACAGGACCACAAACAGTCACACAACATGAAGACAAACACAAAATCAGGAAGCCTGCGTTCTAATTTGCTCCCATTTCCAAAACAAATTTAGTCTCTCAGCTTAATATTTCCTGATTTTCCTTCATGGACCTGAGTCAAGTTACTTACTTGGTTCAACAGTTAATCTGGTTCCACTTCCAAAGATAAGCTTGTATCCACTGCCACTCGTCACACAACATAACGACCCACAACACAAACTCACCACTGACTTTGACTCAGCTCAGGAAGATCATAAAGAATATCTCTTACAGAATTTATGCTCTTGCATGTTGATATAAATGTTACGAATTATTTCTCAACATTTACCAAATTAATCATGTTGATTTGTTAAATACAGTTAAGCTGTGCTTTAAAAGTATTTTGTATTTATAATCAATAACAGTACTCACTGGGTTCAACCAATAATCTGCTTCCTCGTCCAAATATCATCTTAGTCGCACCAACATTCACACAGCATGAAGCTCCATAACACAAACAGCTAATGGATCATGATGCTCTTGTTTCATTAGCTGCATAGTTTACTTTAACAAAACGAGCAAAGAACGACCGTGTGAGAAACATTAATAATCTGCAAATTTGGATTGTTGGTGTACAGCTGACATGAAGAACATTTATTTCCATATCAGTGAATTCTTTGTTGATAATGTGATAAAGATAACAAACGATTGTTTTTATTGTACTTTTGATAAAACTCAGATGAGACTTTAAAGCTTTAGCATGAACCCTATGTTCAGTCAGAATAAGGTGTGATATAGTTTATGATTTATATGAAATGTTTCTTTTACTCACTGGATTCAACAGTCAGTGTGATTCCTCTCCCAAAGAAGATCTTATTCTGACTTGTAGCAGTCACACAACAAGAAGCTCCATAACACAAACTCAGCAGAGCTAAAGATCAGAACTGAGACGTGAACTCTAAACATTCATATTCAGACGCGATTAAATCATCGAGATCCTCTCACATGTTTTTACATGTTGCTCTGTTCTTTGACCTCACATGATTACACTGGTGATGCTGGTCATGATTCACGTATAATTAGGTTTTAATCAATCAGTCCATCAGCATGCACTGTGTTTAAAGATGATTCGATTTAAATATAAATACAAACAATATGTTCCACTGCATATAATTACTTAATTACTTAATTTCACTGTCTACAGATTTTGGTCTTTTATTACACAACATGATGTTTTGTGCATATAAAATCACAAATTTAATTACTTAGAATATTTTGGTGTGTACTTACTGGGTTCAACAATTAATCTGGTCCCCTTCCCAAATATCATCTTAGTTCCAGCTCCAGCATTCACACAGCACGAAGCTCCGCAACACAAACTGAGCACTGGTGAACTTCATTTATCAACAGCGATTTTGTCTCATTTAAGACATTTGTTTATTAGAAATACTGCCATCATTATTGCATATATATTTACCTAACTGGTATTACTGGTATACTGATGATTTTTATGTTCAGTCAGTGTTAAATATGTTATTCACATTTACTGAAGCATTAAAAGTCTATTTTTAGTGTTTCTGATTTAGTATGTAACTCTAAAAAAGTAAGGTATGATTTATGATTTATATTAAACACTTTTGTACTCACGAGATTCAACAGTCAGTGTGATTCCTCTCCCAAAGATGATCTTGTACGGACTTGTACCAGTCACACAACAAGAAGCTCCATAACACAAACTGAGCAAAGGGATGGACTGAGCTGCTGAGATCTTAATTCTAAACATTCATATTCAGATTTGATTTAATCATCACCTCACATGTTTTTACACTTTGCTGTGTGATTTGTCCTCACATGATAATGTGCATTAAAGTAAAAGGATTATACTGGTGATGCTGGTCATGATTCACATATATTAGGTTTTAATGAATCAGTTCATCAGCATGCACTGTGTTTAAATATAAATATAAATAAAATCATGTTCCACTGCATATAATTACTTACTGGTTTCAATGGTTAATCTGGTCCCACTGCCAAAGAAGATCTTATTAGCATTGCCAGTATTCACACAGCATGAAGCTCCATAACACAAACTCTGCATGTGACCAACTGTGATCCACTTATATCTTTGTAAAATAAAGGAAATCAAATTTCTAATATTAAGATTTGAGCTTTATTCACTTTTGTATTTCAGATTATTTCTAAAGAACGCTCATTTGAGTTTTCCCCTGTTATTAATAGATTACTACTTCTTAATCAACTTAAACCTTTATTAGCTCTGTGAGCTGTTATTACACCACAGCATCATGTAGATCAAACAAAAACTCTTAATTTGTGAAAATTTGATGTTTTGAAGTTTTCCGCTTGACAACAGTGTTATATATTTCTGGTTTGGTGAGAGATATATTAACCCTGATTTTCATAAATATCAGAATTCAAATGGTTTCAATGATAGTTTTAGTTCCGCTTCCAAAGAAGATCTTATCCTGACTTTTAGCAAACACAAAACCATATATTCTACTTTACTGACATTTTCAGTTTCTCAGCTTAATATTTCCTGATTTTCCTTCATGGACCTGAGTCAAGTTACTTACTTGGTTCAACAGTTAATCTGGTTCCACTTCCAAAGATAAGCTTGTATCCACTGCCACTCGTCACACAACATAAACTCACCACTGACTTTGACTCAGCTCAGGAAGATCATAAAGAATATCTCTTACAGAATTTATGCTCTTGCATGTTGATATAAATGTTACGAATTATTTCTCAACATTTACCAAATTAATCATGTTGATTTGTTAAATACAGTTAAGCTGTGCTTTAAAAGTATTTTGTATTTATAATCAATAACAGTACTCACTGGGTTCAACCAATAATCTGCTTCCTCGTCCAAATATCATCTTAGTCGCACCAACATTCACACAGCATGAAGCTCCATAACACAAACAGCTAATGGATCATGATGCTCTTGTTTCATTAGCTGCATAGTTTACTTTAACAAAACAAGCAAAGAACGACCGTGTGAGAAACATTAATAATCTGCAAATTTGGATTGTTGGTGTACAGCTGACATGAAGAACATTTATTTCCATATCAGTGAATTCTTTGTTGATAATGTGATAAAGATAACAAACGATTGTTTTTATTGTACTTTTGATAAAACTCAGATGAGACTTTAAAACTTTAGCATGAACCCTATGTTCAGTCAGAATAAGGTGTGATATAGTTTATGATTTATATGAAATGTTTCTTTTACTCACTGGATTCAACAGTCAGTGTGATTCCTCTCCCAAAGAAGATCTTATTCTGATTTGTAGCAGTCACACAACAAGAAGCTCCATAACACAAACTCAGCAGAGCTAAAGATCAGAACTGATCAGAACTCTAAACATTCATATTCAGACACGATTAAATCATCGAGATCCTCTCACATGTTTTTACATGTTGCTCTGTTCTTTGACCTCACATGATTACACTGGTGATGCTGGTCATGATTCACGTATAATTAGGTTTTAATCAATCAGTCCATCAGCATGCACTGTGTTTAAAGATGATTCGATTTAAATATAAATACAAACAATATGTTCCACTGCATATAATTACTTAATTACTTAATTTCACTGTCTACAGATTTTGGTCTTTTATTACACAACATGATGTTTTGTGCATATAAAATCACAAATTTAATTACTTAGAATATTTTGGTGTGTACTTACTGGGTTCAACAATTAATCTGGTCCCCTTCCCAAATATCATCTTAGTTCCAGCTCCAGCATTCACACAGCACGAAGCTCCGCAACACAAACTGAGCACTGGTGAACTTCATTGATCAACAGCGATTTTGTCTCATTTAAGACATTTGTTTATTAGAAATACTGCCATCATTATTGCATATATATTTACCTAACTGGTATTACTGGTATACTGATGATTTTTATGTTCAGTCAGTGTTAAATATGTTATTCACATTTACTGAAGCATTAAAAGTCTATTTTTAGTGTTTCTGATTTAGTATGTAACTCTAAAAAAGTAAGGTATGATTTATGATTTATATTAAACACTTTTGTACTCACGAGATTCAACAGTCAGTGTGATTCCTCTCCCAAAGATGATCTTGTACGGACTTGCAGCAGTCACACAACAAGAAGCTCCATAACACAAACTGAGCAAAGGGATGGACTGAGCTGCTGAGATCTTAATTCTAAACATTCATATTCAGATTTGATTTAATCATCACCTCACATGTTTTTACATTTTGCTGTGTGATTTGTCCTCACATGATAATGTGCATTAAAGTAAAATGATTATACTGGTGATGCTGGTCATGATTCACATATATTAGGTTTTAATGAATCAGTTCATCAGCATGCACTGTGTTTAAATATAAATATAAATAAAATCATGTTCCACTGCATATAAATACTTACTGGTTTCAATGGTTAATCTGGTCCCACTCCCAAAGAAGATCTTATTAGCATTGCCAGTATTCACACAGCATGAAGCTCCATAACACAAACTCTGCATGTGACCAACTGTGATCCACTTATATCTTTGTAAAATAAAGGAAATCAGATTTCTAATATTAAGATTTGAGCTTTATTCACTTTTGTATTTCAGATTATTTCTAAAGAACGCTCATTTGAGTTTCCCCCTGTTATTAATAGATTAGTACTTCTTAATCAACTTAAACCTTTATTAGCTCTGTGAGCTGTTATTACACCACAGCATCATGTAGATCAAACAAAAACTCTTAATTTGTGAAAATTTGATGTTTTGAAGTTTTCCGCTTGACAACAGTGTTATATATTTCTGGTTTGGTGAGAGATATATTAACCCTGATTTTCATAAATATCAGAATTCAAATGGTTTCAATGATAGTTTTAGTTCCGCTTCCAAAGAAGATCTTATCCTGACTTTTAGCAAAGACAAAACCATATATTCTACTTTACTGACATTTTCAGTTTCTCAGCTTAATATTTCCTGATTTTCCTTCATGGACCTGAGTCAAGTTACTTACTTGGTTCAACAGTTAATCTGGTTCCACTTCCAAAGATAAGTTTGTATCCACTGCTAGATGTCACACAACATAACGACCCACAACACAAACTCACCACTGACTTTGACTCAGCTCAAAAATATCTCTTACTGAATTTATTGTCATACGAGCTTACATAAATATTTTAGCTGGGTGCTGCTGATTTTTATTTTTTATCTTTTATCTTTATTTTTATCTACAATTGTTGTTGTTGTTTTCATGTTACAAGCGTTGTGTGTAACAGAGCAGTCGTTAGCCTTAAGAGTCCATTTCTAACACTGACACCAAATAACTGGAAATGTTTTGTTTTTTCAAAGAGCTCATTATATCTTATACGTTTGACTTGCTGACGTGAGTCCATAAAAGGAAAGATGTGATTTGCATTTTTGTCACATGAACTGTGTCAGATTATTCAATATTCAAATGCATTTGCAGATTTGTTATTATAAAATCTCTCCATCAAATATATCACATGTATATAGAATTTTAAAGTGAACTGAGCTTTTGTTTGTGTTCCAGTGATTACGTTGTTATTTTATTTATTTTATATTTACAGTTGTCATTTTAACACTGATTATAATCAATAACAGTACTCACTGGGTTCAATCAATAATCTGCTTCCTCGTCCAAATGTCATCTTAGTTCCACCAACATTCACACAGCATGAAGCTCAGTAACACAAACAGCTAAACCAGGATTTTCATGTTTCGCAAACACGTTGATGTTTTCATTAAAATAACTACTGTAAAAATCTGCAAGCTTAGATTTATGATGTACAGCTGATACTAAAATTAGTTATTTTTATATCACTAAATTCTTTATTCAGGTCAAAGATAAGAGTCAAACAAACTGTATTTATTGTACTTTTGATGAAACTCAGATGAGACTTTAAAACTTTAACATGAACACTATGTTCAGTCAGAATAAGGTGTGATATAGTTTATGATTTATGTGAAATGTTTCTTTTACTCACTGGATTCAACAGTCAGTGTGATTCCTCTCCCAAAGAAGATCTTATTCTGACTTGCACCAGTCACACAACAAGAAGCTCCATAACACAAACTGAGCAGAGCTAAAGATCAGAACTGAGACGTGAACTCTAAACATTCATATTCAGACGCGATTAAATCATCGAGATCCTCTCACATGTTTTTACATGTTGCTCTGTTCTTTGACCTCACATGATTACACTGGTGATGCTGGTCATGATTCACGTATAATTAGGTTTTAATCAATCAGTCCATCAGCATGCACTGTGTTTAAATATAAATACATAAATAAAATCATGTTCCACTGCATATAATTACTTACTGGTTTCAATGATTAATCTGGTCCCACTCCCAAACAAGATCCTATAAGCATTGCCAGTATTCACACAGCATGAAGCTTCATAACATAAACTCTGTGATCCGTATTTGCAGAATATAGAAAATTAAATTTTTCATATTAAGATGTGAGCTTTTTTAGATTTTGTATCATGAAGTGTGTGATTCACACAAAAAATTATTGTATTTATAGTAGTAACCCAACATGAACTCCATCAAATAAATTAGCTGTGGATCTATTTTAGTGTTATTTAGAAAATAATAATTTCATATATTTATTTAGTTTTTTAATCCAAAGATTAATGCAAATCCATTGAGTAAAACCTTTATAATATATATATGAGTGACTATACTTTATCCTGCAAATACGATGACATTGTGTTTTCCACAACAGTGTTATGTTACTGGTTATATGGTTTTACTATTATTATTATTAATATGAAAACTTACTGGCTTCAGTGTTTAGCCGGGTTCCACTGCCAAAGAATATCTTATACTGATTTGCACCAGTTGTCACACAGCATGAACCCCCATTACACAAAGTCCCAGTAAGGAACTGAACCAAACACATAGAAACCAGTAACATTTTACAGTTTCATGAAAAGCAATTGTACTAAAGTGTTTCTACAGTAAAGGTAAATGTACTTAACTGATGTTAACAGTGGTTTGAATTTATTACAGATAAACTGCACTCAGTGCTGCTTTCAGAGGCATCTCTATGGTAATATAAATAATAATTATAATCGATGTCAAAGCACTTACTGGGCTCAGCTGTTAATCTGATCCCTCTTCCAAAGATCAGCTTATTCTGGTTTGAATTAGTCACACAACATGACACACCAGCACACAAACCAGTAACTGACAGGAGCCAACAACAGTTAAAACAATTTGAATGAAAAGACTCAACTAACTTTACTTGTTTGTCTTCTAACTCATCCTTCTTTAAACACACGGCTGACTTGTTTACTCAGTTATTTCTAAAATGATTTTCAAACATTATATTTTTTTAAATCAATTCCACTCAAGTTACTTCAAATTGTAACTTTTAAAAATGATTATTATAATACCGCAACTACACACAAACTGGGCTACTGTTTTTTGTTTGTTTGTTTGTTTGTTTGTTTGTTTTTTGTTTTTTGTTTGTTTGTTTGTTGTTTGTTTAAAGGTAAAAACAATTTCTAAGCATATTTCATGCTAAACCATTAAAACATATATCAGCACTTACTGGGTTCAGTGGTTAATCTGGTTCCACTTCCAAAAATGATCTTATAACCACCTCCAGTTTTCACACAACATGACGCTCCAGCACATAAACTGTGCTGTAACATCAGACGCCTTTAGAAATGCTTTTTCTCCTCTCAGAGTGAGGATATGTCAAAACTGTATTTATATTATATTATATTATATATTATGCATCTATATTTAGTAGAAATACTGTGTAAAGTCATAACATCCACTTTTATTTTGTATCTTTGTGTCTTATTTTTGTATTTCAAAGTAAATGTGCTTTGGGTAAGATTTCTTTTTAAATTGACAAATGTTCAAATTTCAGCATGTCAGCCACTGACACTGACACATCTGCTTCATCTTTAGGGAATTTCCTGCGTAACCTGCTTTTGTATTAAAAATATGATTCTAAATGTTTACTTTTTACTTACTTTGTTCAATATTTAGTCTGGTTCCTCTTCCAAAGGTAAGTTTCTGTAAGCCAGCATTCACACAGCATGAAGCTCCCTCACACAAACTGAATCAAACTCCGTTCAGAGAATAAATTCGACTCTGATGAGCTTTTTGTACGAGTGTTTGGTTTTTCTGTCAAATTGGTGTATAATTTTTCCATTTAGTGCAAACTTAAACATTAGTTTTACATTTTAATCACTTTTCAGTTTCTACAAAACAATTGGAGGTCAGAGAGTTTGCAGCTATCCTTTTGTTGCTTATTAGATTATTATTGGTTTACTTGCACTCATATACATGAACAATAAACTTACAGGTTTGAATGGTTAATCTGGTTCCACGTCCAAAGATGAGCTTGTTTGTATTTTGAGTCACACACAGTGAAACTCTGTTGCACAAACTCAAAGCCGTTCACATGTGAGACTGGTGAAGAATATTCAGCTAATATAAGTTTGAAATAAGGTTTTATTTGTTTGTATTTTTATAGCAACCTTTCCTTAACAAACTGTATTTGCTTATTATTATTTATCAATAGCAGTACTTACTGGGTTCAATCAGTAATCTGGTTCCAGTTCCAAAAAGGAGTTTAAACTGATTCCCAGTAGACACACAATGTGATGCTACACAACAAAAACCCAGCAGTGGCCCTTTACTACTCAGAACAACTTTGTAACACAACAGTTAGCTCTCATTGTGTAATTGTCATTGTTCAAGATCTGCATCTTATTTACAATATGAAGGAAAACAACTTTGGTTTCATGAACCTCTTTAACACACAAACAAAAGGTAAAATATTATTCTGCTGTCTGATGTTCTACTGAAGGGAACTGGATTTAAGTTTCAATCAAAGTAATCTTCTGTTATGTGTCCATAGAAAAACCTGCAGTGAGTTCTTCCTACTATTGCTTGTATATTATAAATATAAACTTTACATTACTTACAAGATGTATTTGCGTTGAGTTTTAACACTTTGAACATATTTATTATGCAGAAACACAAACTGACTTACTGTCATTAACATATAGTTCGGTGCCGCGTCCAAAGATAAGCTTGTTTGCACTCCCGCTGTATGTCCCACAGTCTGCAGCCTCAGCACATTAACCTGACTGACTGCAGCAAACTGACAGTGTTTATGAAAAGCATTAATACTGTTTCATTTTGTATTAAATCTTTTTGTTTAAATAATTACATTTATTTATACTAACAAGCAAATTCTTGGTGAAATATAGAGGGTTTCAAAAATAACCGAAAACATCAACTTTAAAGTTTCCCAAACAAAGTGGAAACATCAGTGTCATCATCACCTTTTTAAAGCTAAATCTTCAACAAGATCGAGTCAGGTTAAGTTTATGTTAAGGAGATAAAATCTGTCTCTTCTTTGCTCTCAAAGATTTCCAAAATAACAAACTTCTGGAGGGCAGTGCTGCTGTTTATATTATCCATCAATAAAAAGCATTAACGTTAATCAAAGTGTTTGCAGTAATGAAAATAATTTTTAGTAATCCTTTCATGCACTTACTGGGTTCAATCATCAGGCTGGTGCCGCTTCCAAAGGTGATCTTATATGCACCAGTATTCACACAGCATGAAGCACTGAGACCAAAACTAAACCATTCACACAAGCATGTTTTTACATTTGATACTTTACAGGAAAATCCTGTCTGTAAATCGTAACTTTAAATTTCATTTAAGATGTTGATTTGACTTTTTTTTTTTTGCACTTTGAATGATTTTTATACTTTGATTGTATAATAAAATTTGTCTTTTTTCTTTTCATGCACTCAGTGTTTCACCACTAAACCAAAGAGTTGAACTTACTGTCATTAATGAATAATTGAGTGCCACTGCCAAAGATCACCCTGTAGTTCCCACCAGTGTTTGTCCCACAGTCTGCAGCCTCAGCACATTAACCTGACTGACTGCAGCACACTGACAGTGTTTATAAAGATCATTAATACTGTTTTAGCTTTATATTGAATCCTTTTGTCTAAATAATTACATTTAATGAAACTAATAAACACATTCTTTGCTGAAATATGCAGTAGATGTAAGTTGGACGTGTTTGTACTGCACTGATGTGTCTTTGTTTAATGCACATTCAACATGCACAGATTCAGCTTATTTTAATGTTTTCAAATAAACTAGTTTCTCATTTGGTTTACTGGATGTCTTTAAAAGTTTCACTACATTTAAAGTGAGTTTGCACATACATATGTATGTATGTAAGTATTGATATATTAAATGATGAATGTTAGATTTACTTACTGGGCTCAACATTTAATCTGGTTCCCTTTGCAAAGATGAACCTGCTTCCAGTATTCACACAGCATGAAGCAGCAGAGCCAAAACACAGTGATGAACTCATCCAAACTGCATTATGTGACCTTTGACCTGCTGTTTAGTTATTATACACCATTAAAATATTGATTTTAAAAACTTTTGAACATTTGTTTTATGATCCACATGTGAGTAATCGTCAGTTAAGGTGCATTGATGATGTATATCACTTCATACTTCATGTACTTGGGTTTCCATCACTAAAAGAACTGAACTGAACTTACTGTCAGTAACGTAGAGTTTAGTCCCACGTCCAAAGATAATCTTGTTGCTACCACTGCTGTATGTCACACAGCATGAAGCTGCAGCGCATAAACCTGACGCACTCAGTGTTTCCAAAATAACCAAAAACATCAACTTCAAAGTTGAAGTGGAAACATCAATGTCATCATGACCTTTTTAAAGCTACATTTTAACAAATTTCACTTTCAGTTAATCAATAAAGATAAAATCTGTCTCTACTTTGCTCTCAAAGATTTCCAAATGAACAAACTTCTGGAGGGCAGTGCTGCTGTTTATATTACAGTGACGTTATAAATGTGTATCTTTCAATAACAATGCATTAAAGTCCAAAGATTAGCAGTAATAACAATGTTTCTGGGTGATCCTTTCATGCACTTACTGGGTTCAATCATCAGGCTGGTGCCGCTTCCAAAGGTGATCTTATATGTACCAGTATTCACACAGCATGAAGCACTGAGACCAAAACCAGTGACAAACTGAACCAGGCTCCATTCACACAACTGTGTTTTTACATTTGATACTTTACATGAAAATGCTGCATTTAAGATGCTGATGTTAACTTGTTTTTGCACTTTGTAGGATTTTTAATGAATAATTAAAGTATTTTGTTCATGCACTCAGTGTTTCACCACTAAACCAAAAGAATTGAACTTACTGTCATTAATGAATAATTGAGCGCCACTGCCAAAGATCACCTTGTAGTTCCCACTGCCGTATGTCCCACAGTCTGCAGCCTCAGCACATTAACCTGACTTACTTACAAATACAGCCTAAAATACCGTTAATCCCATTCAAATGGCTACAAAGAGTCTGAATATAATGTGACTACAATGTTACCCTAATAGTTACTATATTACTCTGTTAGTTTGGTTCTGCATCACAGAGGTGATTTACATTCTTTTTGTTTGTATTCCTCACTGAGATAATAAGTCTGGATATAAAACAAGGAGCAGCTGTGCGTGCACATCAAATATACAAGATAACCCAAACATCATGTCTGCTTGTACATGTGTAAGTAAGAAAACTCGTTTCTGAACTGAACTTACTGTCGTTAATGAAAAGCTTAGTGCCACGTCCAAAGATGAGCTTGTTTAAACCAGAGCCAGATGTCACACAGTGTCAAGCCTCAGTGCAAAAGTCTACAACTACACAGATCTACTCAAACCTGCACCGTAACTTAAAAAAATAATAAAAGTTTCGAGATAAGTCTATTATTATCTACTTTATTGAGTTATCTCATAAAAAGCCAAAGTATGCACTAAGATTTTGTTTAAATGCAGTGAAAGGAACAGCATCTTAAAAATGTTTGAAGGTCATCTGTCTAATCACTAAAATCATACTGAAAAGCTGCTGTGTGTCATTTTCTAAATATTTCACCTACTGTTGTTTTGTTACAAGTTCCTTTAAAAAAAACTTCCATATAAATAATATTTTAAGTTGTATCAGAACTTACCAGGTTCAACGGTTAACCTGGTTCCTGCTGCAAACAACAGCTTTTGCCCAGAATTCACACATCATGAAACTCCAGAACACAAACCCAGCATCAACTGAGCCAAGCATTTAGGAAATATATAGATGTATGTATAAATATATTTAACATTAAAACACTGCAAATATGTTTCAACAGCTGTTTATTTTAATGTTATTGAGTATGGCATAAGCTCCTTTTTGTGTTTTCCTTTTTTTATTGCTAGTGTTTGTATTATTGGAAGATTAGATGTTTTGTTTTTTGTTTTCATTTATAAACTCCATAAATGGCTGTAAATGTTGTTTTTAACCTGAACTAACTTCACTTCAAATGACCAGTTTACCTGACCGTTTACAATAATACATGCAATTACATTTTTCACTTACTGGGTTCAATGAGTAAACTGGTTCCTCTGCCAAAGATGATCTTAGCTGCACCTCCAGTATTCACACAGCATGAAGCACTGGGACCAAAACCAGTGACAAACTAAACCAGGCTCCATTCACACAGCCATGTTTTTCACCATTAAAACCAAAGAATTGAACTTACTGTCATTAATGAATAATTGAGTGCCACTGCCAAAGATGATCTTGTTAACACCAGAGCCGTATGTCACACAGTGTCCAGCCTCAGCACATTAACCTGACTTACTTACAAATACAGCCTAAAATACCGTTAATCCCATTCAAATGGATGCAAAGAGTCTGAATATAATGTGACTACAATGTTACCCTAATAGTTACTATATTACTCTGTTACTTTGGTTCTGCATCACTGAGGTGATTTACATTCTTTTTGTTTGTATTCTTCACTGAGATAATAAGTCTGGAAATAAAACAAGGAGCAGCTGTGCGTGCACATCAAATATACAAGATAACCCAAACATCATGTCTGCTTGTACATGTGTAAGTAAGAAAACTCGTTTCTGAACTGAACTTACTGTCGTTAATGAAAAGCTTAGTGCCACGTCCAAAGATGAGCTTGGTTAAACCAGAGCCAGATGTCACACAGTGTCAAGCCTCAGTGCAAAAATCTACAACTACACAGACCGACTCAAACCTGCACTGTAATCCAATAACAACAATAATAATAATAATTTGGGAGATGAGCCATTCTCATCTGTTATTATCTACAATCCTTCTGGGCAGTGCTGCTTTTTAAATTACAGTGAAGTTGAACGTTTGTATATTTTAATACAAAGCATTAAAGTTACATTTAAATATTAGCAGTAATCATAATATTTCTTTGGTGTTTTGCGTTTTGTAGAATTCGTAATACTCTGAATGAATAAACAAAGTTGTTGTTTTTTCATGTACTGAGTTTTTCACCACTGAAAGAACAGAATTAAACTTACTGTCGTTAATGAATAATTTAGTGCCGCTGCCAAAGATGATCTTGTTAAAATTAGCTCCAGATGTCACACAGTGTCAACCCTCACTGCAAAAATCTAGAACTATAGACGTATTCAAACCTGCACCATAACTCCAGAAATAATATTATTTTGGAGATAAGTCTGTTATTTTCCACTTTATTGAGTATGTTGTTGCACATTAAGTTCATTTTGCACATTAAGCTCCTTTGTACATCCATCTACATCCACATCTGCATACCTTGCTTGTCTTCACTTACTTATTTTTGCACTCATTTATTTATCTTTAATTATTTTTATCCTTATTTATCTTGGTCCTTCAACCTAACTTGGCATTTGTGTTTGGACAGCAAAGGAAGAATTTCATTGCACAGAGAAAGACTATTTCCTCTGTGCACATGACAATAAACACTTTGAATCTTTAATCTATTGTATAATCTCCTTTTTATTTTTTGTTTTCCTTTTTATTGCTATTATTATTAGAAGAAGATTAGATGTTTTTTTTCATTCATAAGCTTCACAAATGGCTGTAAAAATTATTTTTTTTTTTTTAACTGGAACTAACTTCACTTAAAGTGGTCCGGTGGAAGACCAGTTTAGCTGACCGTTTACAATAATACATGTAATTACATTTTTCACTTACTGGGTTCAATGACTAATCTGGTTCCTCTGCCAAAGATGATCTTAGCTACACCTCCAGTATTCACACAGCATAAAGCACTGAGACCAAAACCAGTGACAAACTGAACCAGGCTCCATTCACACAACTGTGTTTTTACATTTGATACTTTACATGAAAATGCTGCATTTAAGATGCTGATGTTAAAATATTTTTGCACTTTGTAGGTTTTTTAATACTCTGAATAATTAATTAAAGTATTTTGTTCCATGTACTCAGTTTTTCACCACTGAAAGAACAGAATTAAACTTACTGTCATTAATGAATAATTTAGTGCCGCTGCCAAAGATGATCTTGTTAACAGCAGAGCCAGATGTCACACAGTGTCCAGCCTCAGTGCAAAAATATAGAACTATAGACGTATTCAAACCTGCACCTTAACTCCAAATAACAATAATAATTTTGGAGATAAGCCATTCTCTGCAATTATTAACTACTTTGTAAAAGTACTTTATTGTACTTTTATATCACAAAAAGGTTTGCAGTAAAAACTTTGCCTAAATGCACTGAAAGGAACAGCAACAACAGTTTAATCCGATCTGTCTTTAGTAATAAACATCATACTGAAAAATCACTGTGTTGAAAACATTACATTTGTTTTGTTACAAGTTCCTTTAAAAACCTTGCATATAAATAATATTTTAAGTTGTATCAGAACTTACCAGGTTCAACGGTTAATCTGGTTCCTGCTGCAAACAACAGCTTTTGCCCAGAATACACACAACATGAAACTCCATAACACAAACCCAGAGACAGCAACTGGACCACGCTTGTGTGTTTAAATTGGAGACTGTTGCAGAACATTACGGTCAAATAAGATTAATATTAATCATATTATTAATAAACATTTAACATTAACGACTGCTATAAATGTTTTATAATGACAAATCCTGAAAAACAATATTTCATTTTTATTATTTCATTATTGTTACTTTGTATGGTAAAATGTACTCAAAAACTAATTTACTTCATTATGTTTAAATTGGCGGCTGCACTTACTGGGTTCAATCAGTAATCTGGTTCCACTTCCAAAAATGAGCTTACGCTGGTTTCCAGTAGACACACAATGTGATGCTACACAACAAAAACCCAGCAGTGGCCGTCTGAACCCAGCCATTTAAGAAAACATCATTTTAACAACTGAGACCGTCCACTTTAAAGTTCAGATGGTTCTATTCAATCAGCTATGTGGTAAAAATTAACTCCAGAATAACCAGTTACCTCCCAGTATATGACTGCCATGTTTTCAGATCTGCATCTTATTTTTATATCTGAAGATAAAACAATATTTACTTTGTTTTATAAACTTCTTTTGTCAGACAAACAAAAGAAAAAACATTATTCATCTGACGTGATACTGAAGGCCAGCACTGACACTATGTCACAGTGATCTTAGATATTTTATGTATCCATAGAAACCTGTGTTTGGTCTTCACAGTATGATCAGTAATAACATTATTTCATGTGGACCAGTAAAACTTACTGGGTGCAACTGTTAATGTGGTTCCCTTTCCAAAGACGACCCTGTTTCCACCAGCGTCCTCACAGCCTGAAGCACGTTAACAAACACTGAGTAATAAGCTACACCAAAGCCTTCTGGGAAAACCAAAAGGCTGCTGTTTATACATTAAAACTTTATACTTTTAATAACTACTTTGATTTGTTTGTATTGAGTTTTATTTATTGAATTTTAAAGCTTTTTTATGAGGTCAGGATTTTACTTACTGTCACTGACATACAGTTTGGTGCCGCGTCCTAAGATGAGCTTATCTGTGTTGTAAGTCACACAGTCTAAAGCTGCAGCACACAAACCGGACTGACTGCAGCAAACTGCAAACTCTCTGTTTTAAAAATGTTCACAGTAACATCAAGAGCTCCAGAAAACAGACAATGATCATCAATCTAAACAAAAATGGTTTCCACCACTGAAACAGCAGGATTTTACTTACTGTCACTGACATACAGTTTGGTGCCGCGTCCAAAGATGAGCTTGTTAGTGCTGCTGTAAGTCACACAGTCTAAAGCTGCAGCACACAAACCGGACTGACTGCAGCAAACTCACCTTTTAAGCGCTAAATCTTTTGTTTTAACAAAAACATTTCAGTTAATCGATAAAGATAAAATCTGTCTCTACTTTGCTCTCAAAGATTTCCAAATGAACAAACTTCTGGAGGGCAGTGCTGCTGTTTACATTACAGTGACGTTATAAATGTGTATCTTTCAATAACAATGCATTAAAGTCCAAAGATTAGCAGTAATAACAATGTTTCTGGGTGATCCTTTCATGCACTTACTGGGTTCAATCATCAGGCTGGTGCCGCTTCCAAAGGTGATCTTATTTGTACCAGTATTCACACAGCATGAAGCACTGGGACCAAAACCAGTGACAAACTGAACCAGGCTCCATTCACACAACTGTGTTTTTACATTTGATACTTTACATGAAAATGCTGCATTTAAGATGCTGATGTTAACTTGTTTTTGCACTTTGTAGGATTTTTAATGAATAATTAAAGTATTTTGTTCCATTTACTGAATTATTCACAACTAAAACGAAATAACTGAACTTACTGTCATTAATGAAAAGCTTAGTGCCGCTGCCAAAGACGATCTTGTTAGCACCATATCCAGATGTCACACAGTGTCCAGCCTCAGTGCAAAAATCAACAGCTATATAGACGTATTCAGACGTGCATCATAACTCCAAAAAATAATACAAAGTTTGGAGATCTAACTCTAAGATTTGCACTATGATTTTGTTCAAATACATTGAAAGGAACAGCATCTTAAAATGTTTGAAAGTCTTCTGTCTAATCACTAAAATCATACTGAAAAACCAATATGTGTCATTTTCTAAATATTTCATCTACTGTTACAAGTTACAAAAGCTTCAATATAAATAATATTTGAATATGTGTCAGAACTTATCAGGTTGTTTTTTTTATATTAAAACACTGAAAAACAGCTGTTTATCACAATGTTATTGAGTATGGTATAAGCTCAGTTTTTATATGTTCCTTTTTATTGTTGTTATTATTAGATAAGACTTTTTTTAGTTATAAATTTCATAAATGGCTGTAAATATTGTTTGAAACCTGAACTAACTTCCCTTCAGTGACCAGTTTAGCTGACAGTTTACACGTAGTTACATTTTTCTGATTTTCAGTCATCTTTGTGTTCAGTATCAGCACTTACTGGCTTCAATGAGTAATCTGGTTCCTCTGCCAAAGATGATCTTATTGAAACCTCCAGAATTCACACAGCATGAAGCTCCAGCACACAAACCCATGTTGTCACGCACAACCAGCTAACGCTGTAATTTAAACTGTAGCAGTTTGGTTTGTTTTTAACATGCTTCTTTACAGTCTCTGTGCTTTTGTTTTCTTTTGTTAAAAACATATAATAATATTACAAAATCACATCTACACTGCAGTCAGCGATTGGCCAGCTTCTAAAGACAATCGTGTTTACAACTACAGTTGTTTTAATAACTGAAAATCAGCTGATAGTTACATGATGACAGTTTATAGATCAAATGTAAATTGTAAAGAAATATTTTAGAGATGGACATTTTCATCTGTGTTCATTATGGTCTTGATTTATAAGGTTTTTATGACTATCTGATATATTTATGTAGTGTGTAAATTTTATTTTGGATTATTCTGAATCTACAGTTTAACGTACAGTAAAAGTGCAACACACATGTCGGTTTGACAGTTTCACCTGTTTTTCCTTTAGCTTCATTATTGTTGTCTAAAAATTAATATTCATGTTGTATAACAAGCACTTACTGGGTTGAATGATTAATTTGGTTCCTTTTCCAAATATGATCTTATTTCCACCTGCAGCGTTCACACAGCATGAAGCTCCAGCACACAAACTGAGCAGGTGGTTGACTGGATCAAACTGACAACCTTACACATGATTGTTTAAGGTTGTGATTTGTCAAACATTGAATGTAATTGTGTTTGTTTGTTTTTCTCATTTGTTTCAAAAAAGCCAAATTATTTTGGTGCTAATCAGTTTTGTTACAATCACAATTTTTCAGACACATTTTTCTTTTAAATTGTTTATAGATGCAGAACACAAGTAAATAAATAAATAACTGATCTCTGTCAACACTCACTGGGTTCAATGATCAGCCTGCTTCCTCTACCAAAGATGATCTTTTGCGTATTCACACAACACGAAGCTCCTGAACATAAACTCAACCTGATCCACTGGACTCAAATCTGTTTATATCTTTAGGTAAAATCATCATTGAAAAATATTTATTTATGTTTAAAGCTGACAGTTGTTGTAAGTTGAAGTGTCATAATTATTATAATTATCATTTGTCAGAAATTATTTTATCTTTGAGTGTCGTTTTGAACCAAACATCTGGACACATGAATATTCAGCTCTCGGTTAATGAGCTTGTTTTCTTAAAAACAGCTGTTTTACATGTATGATAAATGTAAGCTCTATTTTTACTTGGGTTATAAATGTGTTCAGTTCTGTGATTTTACTGTTATCATTCAGAAACAGCACATGAACAGCATCTGGCTTTTGTCTCTCTTCTGCCTGTTAGTGACTCGGCTGTGAAACACTGTAAGATCGCATGTTGTAATTCCAGAAACACACTTCTGTCCCTCGGGCATCAGTCACTAACCTGGCTCCACTTCCATAAACAATCTTAGATCCACTTTGTTTACTTTGTACCAAACAGTTTTCACCAAACTACAAATGAATGTCAGAAACTCTTAACAGACACTCACTGCTGTTGACTATCAGTGTGGTTCCTTCCCCAAACACAATCTTCCATCCTCCACCAGAGGATGTAGTCACACAGTATTTATGACCTAACACTTAATCTGAGCCACATCACCTCCACAGCGTTCAGCTCAAAGAGCCTCAAATTAACATTTTTTTATCTTTTATACAAACATATAAACATTTCCACTGATTTAGGAAACTTTGGGGGGTTTAGTAGTCTTTGTCACAGCTTGCAACAGAATGTGCGGTTATATGATCACAGTCAGAGACTGATGCAGAAAATTAAATGTGCAGCAACAGCAGCCTGCAGGTTTACTGTAAGTAAATGAGCTTCAATGAGAATAAAGAGATAAAGATGAGCAGACTTACAGGTTTCAACAATCACTTTAGTTCCTGTTCCAAACACGATTTTACCGACACCAGAGCTCTTCACACAGCAACACACTGCCTGACAAAAAGCACAACTACACCAACACACTCGTTCTTCTCTGATGTTCTCAGGATTTAACAGCATCGCTGAGAAAATCACTGAGTATTCAGACCAGAACACAACAAGCAGAACATCAACGAGACGCTTGAAACTGCTCAGACTTCAGCTCGATTTCATCTGTTTCACACAAACTCACAGCTGTTACTGAAACATCACCAAGCTGAATGTGGCAAACTCACCTTTCTAACAACTGCAGACTATTTATTTGGACTTTTATTTAATGACTCACTGAACATCAAACATTAGACAAAGAGCTTGAGTCACTAATTCAAGCAGACAAAATTTTATTATTATTGTCTGTTAGTTAGAAACATCTTACTTGCTTCCACAGTCAGCAGAGTTCCTTTACCAAACATCATCTTCTGTGCTGCTCCAGTCTTCACACAGCACAAACGGGCTCAGCAAAAACCAGCAGCCTGCAGCAGCTGCTGAGCTCCAGAATAATATGTTCATGATGTTTATTTTCTTACAACTATTTGTCAGGAACAGTTTGATGTCCTGATGTTAGGACTAACACGTAATCTGATTTTTTTAAACAACACCAGCTGCTGTGTTTCTCTCTGTTTGCAGATAACATGTTTCTAACTCAGTGTTCAGCACCAATAACCAAACAGCAGCGTTTCACCTTTACTGTTCACACTCACTAAAAACAGCTCAAAACTCAAAGACACAGTTAAACTGTAACTTTTCACCTTCAGTCCGAACGTCCTCATGAAAACGTGTTTAATGTTCGTTACCTGTAGCTTTAACTTAAAAATTAAACTTACTGCTGTGGACGTTCAGTCTGGTGCCCGATCCAAACAGCAGCTTGTTATAATCAGTACTCACACCATGAGAGGCAGCGTGACAAAAACGGCTTCCTGGCTGCTTCTGTGTCTCGCTTTAATAAACTGTCCTGGACTAGAAACATGCTGCAGTATGTTGTGGGTCAGAATCTGTCCTCACAGTTAGAATCTGAAAACAAACATCTGAAATCTCGTGACTGTTGTTGGTGTTGAACTTACTGCTGATCCAAACAGCAGTCGCCCGTGAGAGCCGGTCTTTACACCGCGATGTGAACCAGGAGCTCAGCAGCACAGCCTTCACACAGACTCATCCCATTTTAATTTAAAAAAGGGCTCAGCAAATGTTTAACTCCACTAAATCAAACTTGTAAACCTCGGACATTATCAATATGCACAATTGTTGTAAATTTTTGTTTTTCCTCATTTATTTACAGAAAAAATTATTTTAAGTGATCAGGTTTTGATCCTTTGATCTCTTCATTATATTTATTCTGATCTTTGTTTTGAAGTTTTGATTGAATCCATAACAGAAGTGAAATAAAGACGTGACAGCACTTACTGGCTTCAATGATTAACCTGCTTCCTGCTCCAAAGATGATCTTTTGCCCAACATTCACACAACATGAAGCTCCATAACACAAACTCAGCACAGCGTACCTTCATCAACGTCTTTGACTTTTTTATGAATGAACATGAACAAACTTCTAAAGTCGATCACGTTGGTCAGTTGTGTTTATTACGAGTTAATGTTTTTGTTGTGATCATGGTTTATCTGAAGTATTAAACAGATGGATCGTTGGCTTCAGAGCAAACAGACTTTACTTCACATATGAACATTTCACGGCTCTGCAGTCACTTTCTGGGCCAACAGTAAATAATCTAACTGGAGTTTTCTGACCTCTTTCTATTTGCTCTGATGGTTTTCTGAATAAAACAAAATGTAAATTCTGACATTTTCCTGTAGATCATGGAAATCGTTGAAAGTGATCCAGAGTGGATATGTTTGACGAGTCCTGTATGTTTGATGAATGTTTTTACTCTTCATTGTTATTCTAATTGTACCTGTAAAAGCAGCGTTTTATTTTAATGCTCAGTTTGCTTCATATTCCAGCGTTTAAACATTTGGTGTTGCTTTGTGGCCAAAATTCAAATCCATTTATATTTAACACACTGCAGATGTTTCACCTCTGTTTGCATTACTGCAGTCAACTTAAAACCATGCCTGTTGCTGTCACTTATATATGGAAGTGTATCAGTACTTACTCGGCTCAACGGTTAATCTGATTCCTCGTCCAAAGTTAATTCTTTCTGAGCCAACATTCACACAACATGAAGCCCAATAACACAAAGTCAGGACAGGATCAGCCGAACCAAACTCTGTGTTTGATCTTTACATTTAAAAACACAGAAGTTTAACATACATGATAAACATAAGCTCAGCTATTTTCACTACAGTGAAGAACAAAGTGTTTTATCACAAGTTTGTTCAGGTGATGTATTTTCTCCTTTTATTCTTTATCTGTGTTTATTTATCTGTATAAATGTCACAGAGATATTTGTAATTTAGAGATAATTTCACATTTCTCGCTGATCTTCTGACCTTTGAGGGGTCAAAACATGTTGATTTAATGTCCCTCAGCTGTAAACACTGGTCCTCATTTAAATGTGATTTTCACAAATCGAACCTGATTTTTCTTGTTTGCCATTAAAAAAAGGAATAAACAATAAACATTTTCAGCACTTACTGGTTTGAATGATTAACCTGGTTCCACTTCCAAAAAGCATCTTATACCCAGTATTCACACAACATGAAGCCTCATAGCACAAACTTAGCAACTGAACAGAAGCTCATCTTAGACGTGATTTCTGACTTTTTTAACTACTTTTAACTTTTAACTATGTTATTTTATAATTATTAATCAGAACTGTCGTAGAAATATTTATATTTACAGTAACTGTACTGCATATAGTATTGGTGTCCGTGAGTAATCCTTTGTTAGTTGAAGTAATTACTGTATTTTTGTAACTGCACATTTTACAAGAAATCACAGATTGTGTGATTTTATGCAAATTTAAAAATACATGTAATTTTTTTTAATTTCTTTACTTAAAATGTTTTGTCAGTTTCTACTTTTGCTTTGATCAACTCTGACCTTCACACACTCACTGCTGCTGATGATCAGTGTGGTTCCTTCCCCAAACACAGTTTTCCATCCTCCGGTGGAAGACGTACTCACACAGTGTTACTGATCACACACTTAATGTGAGTGCAGATCAGCTCCACATCACTCAGCTCGAAAAGGCTCAAATGAACATTTTATCGTCTTTTACACAAACCTATATATTCTCTGTTTCACTGTATGTAGAGGGAAGGCTTAGCTTTAAATACTTTACAAATACCTGACTGTGTCCAAGCAAAACATACAGGAGATAAAACTTACTGGACTCGACCGTCACTCTGATCCCAGAACCAAAGACCAGTTTCTGGTAGCTTCCAGTTTTCACACAGCAGCAGATGTCGGTGCAAAAACTGCAACACATCACTTCAGTCTGTGTGAGACTGATATAATAATCTTAATATACTGTCATGTTTTCTGAGTTTGGTCTTTGAACTGAAGATAAGAAATGAATTTTGAATGCACAGCAGTCCTGTCACCACACAGCTGAACGTCTCTGATGAACTTTAGTTTTTAAGTGTTTATTTATGATCACAGTCAGAGACTGATGCAGAAAATTAAATGTGCAGCAACAGCAGCCTGCAGGTTTACTGTAAGTAAATGAGCTTCAATGAGAATAAAGAGATAAAGATGAGCAGACTTACAGGTTTCAACAATCACTTTAGTTCCTGTTCCAAACACGATTTTATCGAGACCAGAGCTCTTCACACAGCAACACACTGCCTGACAAAAAGCACAACTACACCAACACACTCGTTCTTCTCTGATATTCTCAGGATTTAACAGCATCGCTGAGAAAATCACTGAGTATTCAGACCAGAACACAACAAGCTGAAACATCAACGAGACGCTTGAAACTGCTCAGACTTCAGCTCGATTTCATCTGTTTCACACAAACTCACAGCTGTTACTGAAACATCACCAAGCTGAATGTGGCAAACTCACCTTTCTAACAACTACAGACTATTTATTTGGACTTTTATTTAATGACTCACTGAACATCAAACATTAGACAAAGAGCTTGAGTCACTAATTCAAGCTGACAAAATTTTATTATTATTGTCTGTTAGTTAGAAACGTCTTACTTGCTTCCACAGTCAGCAGAGTTCCTTTACCAAACATCATCTTCTGTGCTGCTCCAGTCTTCACACAGCACAAACGGGCTCAGCAAAAACCAGCAGCCTGCAGCAGCTGCTGAGCTCCAGTATAATATGTTCATGATGTTTATTTTCTTAAAACTTTTTAAGTTTAATGCAGTCGTTAGATTGTGGACAGTTATCATGATTTCTTATGGTTCTGATATTATTTTCACTCTGCCAAAAAGAAAGAAAAGATTATTAAATACTAAATATTTTTTATGTTTATCTGTATCTGTTTGTTTGGATTAATGGACGCTGCCATCAGTTTAGTTCATTTCCAACAAGTTTAACTGAACACATAAGCTCATTCTCTATGTCAGGTGTGACTGTTACATCATCACAAATCGAGGGAAAGGCTGATTAAACGAGTGTTATGATTCTGCTGAATACGTTTAGTAGAAGAAGAAAACTACATTCCACCAGCTTTAATAATTTAATTGAAACTTACGGCTCTGGACGTTCAGTCTGGTGCCTGATCCAAACACCAGTTTGCCATAACCGCCCCCAGTATTCACACCATGACACACGACGAAACAAAAACCTGGTTCTGCTTCTGTGTCGTTCCTTCTGTTCTATTAAATTCTTTGCTGGCAGAAACGTTCCTGAGCTGAAGGTGATTTTCACACTGACTGTAAAGAATCTGCGTTGACGCCGTGCTTCCACTATTAGAATATGAGAAATAGAAATTCAGTCTTGTGACTGATTCTAGTGTTAAACTCACAGACGTGGACATTTAGTCTGCGCTGATCCAAACACCAGTGCTGTGCTTCCAGTATACACACCGTCGACTAAACCATGACACAGTTTTAAGCCTTTAATTGTCTGTTTGTTACTAAACTGAATCCAAGTGTTTCAAAGATTTCTTCTTTCTTTACTTCTGTGCTGCCAGTACATGAAAACGTTTGTTCCAGATTAAGAAATAACTTTTGCTGTTATGTTTGTTTTGTTTTCATAATATTCTCTTCATGAAACAAATGTAACTTTTACTGTTGAAACAAGTTACAGTTACATTTCTCTCTCTTTAGAATAAATGTTTAAGTTATTAGATGATTTCATATTTTCTTTTATCAGCAGATTAATGAAACTTTCAGTCTAAACTGACCTGATTCGACCATCAGCCGAGTTCCTCCACCAAAGATGAGTTTCTCTGCACTTCCTCTCACACAGTGACTGACAGCTGACTCAAATCCTCACACAGTCTTTCTACTTTTGTTTTGGTGTAAACACAATCATTAAGAAATATTCACTGAGACATTATTATAGACAGAAATGGCAGCAATGCTGAGATTGTTTGTTTTTGAAGAACCACCTTCATCTCACTGAGCAGACGAGGAGTAAAATGTCTGACGTGGAGACTCAGTATAAAACATTTTGGCTGCTTCTACCATGAAGTCCTGTCAAAATTAAACTGGTTAACAGGCTGTGAACTTGACAGCGGTGCAGCATGACTGAACCGCACTGACAGATAACATGACGGGAGATTGTAGTTACAGATCTTCTTTGATTAGAGTTTTTATTTCCAGTCCTCGTTCAGGAGAATATTTTACTTTTTGACACTGAAATGAACTTTTTTTCTGAATGAAAACTTCACGTCTCTCATAGAAAAGAATCTGTGACAGGTTCAGGACCTAACCATCGTTTCTGCATTACAACAGTTTCACTTTGACTCGTTCTGATGGCGAAACCTTCACATGTGTTAAACTGGACTTTGAGCTCTAAAAATAAAATCATGTTGTTCTGCACATAATGTCCTATATATTTGTTAAATATATATTTAAGCTCACCGGAGTTGACAGTCAGTCGAGTTCCTCGGCCAAAAATCATTTTCTGTGCATTTCCTTTCACACTGTGACTGATCGCTGAATAAAAACCTCCCAAAGTTCAAACTCATGTTTCAGTCTTAACTTTGAATCGTTTCAGGTTTTGATGATTTAAATATTTTCATTGCACTAAAACAGGGATTTACCTTTTTAAAGAAACCTTAATGACTAAATATAAATCATTAAAAACTGAACTGTGTGTTGGATTAAAGTATTGTCTCCTCTGATTTTATGTTTTAAGTCTATAAAATCTATAAAATCGATAAAATCGATAAAATCTTACCCGATTCAACGCTCAGTCGAGTTCCTCGGCCAAAGATCAGTTTGTCTGTAGTTCCTCTCACACACTAACAAACAGTGTGATAAAAACCTCACATTCATCTTTTAGTGAAAGGTTCCTGATGATTCGTTTTTAATCCACTGACTGGTTTCAAATGACAGAAACATGTGTTTAATATTATGGCAGTGAACAGCTGGAGGCAGCCGTGTGGACAGAAAGACAAAGTTAATGTTGAACCGTCCAACATGTAATCAGGTCTAATTACAGCTGCATCATAGTCACTGATAAACAGCTATCACACACGTTTGTCCTCATTTTAAAGTTCAAACAAACATTCGACTTTCAGCAGAATCATTATTTAACAGTTTTCTGTTTGACTTAGTTTTCAGCTTCTGCTACTTAAATAAGTGAAAATATTCAGTGTTTTGCAGAAACTTTAAATAACTTGGGTTAAATGTTGTTTAAGTTCATGTGTTACTGACAGATCTGTAAAAATCAGGCTTTCATTGAGATTCGTGTGCATCAAACACATAATCCTGGATGATCACAGTATTTAACATGTTCTGTGATCTGCAGCTTCAGTTCATGTTTTACATCGTTTAAAGTGACTTACTGGACTCTACACTGAGTTTTACTCCTGGTCCAAACACGGTCCTGTAGCCTCCCTGACCAGTCACACTAAGATACAGCGCTCAGCAAAAACAGCTGCCTGCACTGGGACCAGTTTAACTGCTCAGTTTTCTCCCATCTGAGTCAGAATAATACAAAACTTTAACGTCTGCTCGTCACCTCTCATTTTTCCTCCTTAGCCCTACAAATGTAAAAAACTGTAAAACTCACAAACCTCACTTTCACCAACAGGAGTCTCAGTTTATCAGTTTTTATAACGTTAAGACTTTTTGTTCAGCATTTCTTTTCAGAATGTTTTCCTTTTTATTTATTGTCATTTTTCTAATTTATTTTGTTTAAATTATTTTCTTTCCCTACTTTTTCTTTTTACTCCATCCTGGATTTGCTCACCTCCTAAAACTCATTTTACTTAACTTTGCTTGCACATACAGTCTGCATCAACTGAAACTGAAGCTTCTTTAATGAAACATGTGTAAAATCATGAAAATAAAAAAGTCTTACCGCTTTCTACCATCAGTTTGGCTCCACTGCCAAAGAAAACTTTGTTCGCTCCCTGATTATTCACACAGTAACAAACACTGAGACAAATACTGCTGCACAGTTTAATCACGTTTCACATCAGGTCTTTGTAGAGTCTCAGTGTTTGGTTTGTTTTTACGTTAAAAGTCACATAAAATGAACAAATGTTATTTATTTCCATTTGCAGCCAGTTTGCACCAATAAAACCATCAACACTAAAACCAATAAAAGTATTTTTTTAATCTTACCAGTTTGTACGGTCAGTTTGGTTCCTCTCCCAAAAATCATTTTGGTTCCTGCTTGATTCACACAGTAACACAAGCAAAAACTGCTGTGTGCCAGCATATCTATGTCTTTTTATCCGTATCTATGTTTACTCCATGGTTCTTCATTCTGAGCTAATTTCAGCAGTAATTGATGATATTTCTGTGAATCTGAAGATGCTTCTGAACCAGTTTGTCATCATTTTCTGTCCTCGGCTGCACTTTTTGACACGGTTCATTTATTTGTTGATGGATTTCACTGCAAATGTCTCTTTTTTAAGTTCCGCTTAAACTCATTTTGACTTTCTTTGTTTTCATCTTTTGAATTTCTCATCAGTTTGTTTAATAAACTGGAAAAAGCAGAGCTGATATTTGTTCATTTTAATGCCACAGAATAAACTGTTCTTTCCTTTCTGACAGGATTACTGTCTGCAGCTGTTTGCATCTGCAAAGTGTGAAATCATTAAAAGAAATCTGAGTCTTACCAGCTTCTACAGTCAGTTTGGTCCCTTTGCCAAAATAAAGTCTGCCGGTTGATCCCTGAGTCACACAGTAACAAACACTGAGACAAATACTGCTGCAGTTTTTATCTCCCATCTGTCCTACTTTATGTATCTGTTAGTTATTAATCACGTTTCACATCAGGTCTTTGTAGAGTCTCAGTGTTTGGTTTGTTTTTTACGTTAAAAGTCACATAAAATATACAAATGTTATTTATTTCCATTTGCAGCCAGTTTGCACCAATAAAACACTAAGACTAACAAAAGTATTTTTTTAATCTTACCAGTCTGTACGATCAGTTTGGTTCCTCTCCCAAAAGTCATTTTGCCTGCTCCCTGATTCACACAGTAACACACACACCGGCAAAAACTGCTGTGTGTCAGCTGCTCTGTGTCTGTGTTCACATCTGTTTCTACTCCACGGTTCTTCATGTTCATCTAATTATAAGAGTCAGTTATTTTGTTTCTGTGGATCTGAAAATGCTTCTGAACCTGTTTGAGATCATTGTCTGTCGTCAGCTGCAGGTTTGGACACGTTTCCTCAGTTTGATTTGAATTTTCTTCTTGTTTCTTATTCGCTCCAAATAAAGCTCTAATAAACTCATTTTAAAATTACAGCGAAAACAAAACGACTTGAAGTAATTTCATGAAAATCAGCATCTTACCAGCTTCTACAGTCAGTTTGGTCCCTTTGCCAAAATAAAGTTTCCTTGCTCCCTGATCAGTCACACTGTCACACACACGCCAACAAATACTGACAGGGCTGAGCTCGTTTCACATTTCTGCTACAGTGTTGTTGTTTCTTATGTTCGTCTCTATTTGTATCAAGATTTGTTATTCTCTTGATTTCGTTTTATTTATTTTTCATCTTTTGAATGTTTTTTTTGTCAGATTTTTTTCATGAAAGCAGAGCTGATATTTGTTCATTTTAATGCCACAGAATAAACTGTTCTTTCCTTTCTGACAGGATTACTGTCTGCAGCTGTTTGCATCTGCAAAGTGTGAAATCATTAAAAGAAATCTGAGTCTCACCAGCTTCTACAGTCAGTTTGGTCCCTTTGCCAAAATAAAGTCTGCCGGCTGCTCCCTGATTATTCACACAGTAACAAACACTGAGACAAATACTGCTGCACAGTTTTTATCTCCCATCTGTCCTACTTTATGTATCTGTTAGTTATTAATCACGTTTCACATCAGGTCTTTGTAGAGTCTCAGTGTTTGGTTTGTTTTTTACGTTAAAAGTCACATAAAATAAACAAATGTTATTTATTTCCATTTGCAACCAGTTTGCACCAATAAAACCATCAACACTAAGACCAATAAAAGCATTTTTTTAATCTCACCAGTTTGTACGGTCAGTTTGGTTCCTCTCCCAAAAGTCATTTTGCCTCCCTGGTTATTCACACAGTAACACACACTGTGACAAATACCTTGTTTGTATGAGGACTAAGCTTCTATTTGATTTTCACTGAAACCTTTTGGTTTTTATTCATCTTGTTGTTTTTGCATGAATCTGTATTTGTTTCCAGATTTCATGCTGACGTCTTTTTGATGATTTTTATCTTTTGGTTTACTTGGTTGTTTCTGTTTGGAAATCATTTTATAAATGTGTTCATATGTTTTACTTCACGATCTGCAGCCTAAATTCAACTTCAATGAGACAAAAATGTAAATCATGAAATAATAAAGAAATCTTCTTCTTACCAGTTTGTACGATCAGTTTGGTTCCTTTACCAAAATAAAGCCTGTAGTTTCCCCCCTGAGTCACACACTAACACACACTGTGACAAATACTGCTGCTCCCGTTATTCTCCAGATGTTTCTGTTTATTTATTCTGTGTCATTTATAATGTTGCACTCAGTCTCATTCTGTGTTGTTTTCATCTGTTTAAACCAGTTTAGTCGTTTCATCCCAACATTTAAACTCAGGATCACCAATCGTGTTTTTAACTGCGTTATTTTCCCAGACAGTCGTCAGCCTGCAGTGTCAGCCCATCAAACTGAGCGAAAACCTTTCAAATATGTAATATTCAATAAATGCAAACAGTGATTGCAGACTCTGAGCTGATCATAAAATCGTAAACCCGACTCCACGTTAAATCTTACCCGTCTCTACGCTCAGTTTGGCGCCGCTGCCAAAGACAAGCTTGTCGTTTCCTCTCGTCACACTGCAGCAAACGCTGTGACAAAAACTGCTGCACCATGTTTCAGGTCAGCTTTAGATTTTCACTCACTTTCATGTCGTGCTTATTTCTTTCGTGTATCCATGGTTACTGTCTGCAGAGTCTGGATGGTTTCAGTAAAATATTAAAACATTTAACCGAGTCGCTCGTTTCACAGTGTTAGTCATAAAAATGAAGAAATATAATCATCTTACCAGCCTCTACTGTCACTTTAATTCCTTTGCCAAAATAAAGTCTGCTGTTTCCTCCCTGATTCACACTCTAACACACACTGTGACAAATACCACTTTTGTCTTTCACAGCTTACATTTGATGTTTTCACTGGAAATTTAACTTATTTCATATTTTTATGGTGTTTATGGACAAATTTGCATCTGTTTGTGCTTCTGTTTGGTTCATTTATTAACTGATCTCATTGTTTTACAGTAGCATGAGTCATATTTTTATTCACGCTGTTGAACATTTAATCGTTTAATCAACAAATCTGAATTCATTTTAAACTCTTATTTTATTTGCATGTGTTTGTCTGTGTTGCTCACAGACTGATTATTTCTATCAATCAAAATCTGTCCAGTTCTATAAATACACAAATGCAACACACACATAAACTCTCTATAGACGCACAAAAACGAAACACTAAAGAAAGCAAACGTCCTCCTACCTGTTTCTACAGTCAGTTTGGTTCCTTTGCCAAAGTAAATTTTGTCGTTCCCTCCAGTCACACAGTAACACACACTGTGACAAATACTGCTGCGCTCTGTTCCTGCTGTTGTTGTATCTCTTCGTTAATCTTCAGGACATCTGTTTATGTGTCATTTTAATTATTTGTCTCAGATATTCAAACTTGTGTCGCAGTTTTTACTGTTTTTGATGTTTTTTTCACTCAATCCGAACGAATCAGACAAAATTGAAAGCGAATAAAACTCCTGACTGCAGGTTCTGTATTGACACTTTCTGCGCTGTTTTCATTCAGTGTTTGTTTCTTCTTCTCTGAATGTTTCACATTTTGTGCTGAGCTGAAGCTTCACACTGTGAGCTGATGTTTCTCACTGAGACTGCATGAAACCATCTCAGTTTGCACTAGTTAGAATCTACAAAAAGTAATAAATTTAAAAAATACAAATGAAAGTTATTTTTAAAGTCTAAAATCATTTAAGCAAAGAAAACTCTTACCTGTCTCTACAGTGAGTTTGGTTCCGTTGCCAAAATAAAGTTTGTCTGTCCTCTGATTCGTCACACTGTGACTCACACTGTGACGAATACTCACGGACTCGTGTGGATGTCAAATATTCAGATTTTCTGTCCGTGATCAGTGTTTTTATTCCTCCTGTCACCTTCACAGTTTGCATTTGTTTGCTTTTCTTGCATGAACTGGTCGTTTCTCTGATGACAGTGTGAAACATTTAGATAATTACACATTCATTAAAAGAAGCTTTGCTATCAAAGAGTAAAACGGATCTTTCCTCCACAAAGATTGTGTCTTTCACTTTTTTCTGTGTTGCTCCATGTTGTTTGTACGATACTTTTTTTATCCTGTTTTGTTTGTTTGTTTTTACGTAGAAATAAAAAAATTTTTAACACTGTTTGTTCAAATTAAAATCATGTAAACTGAAACTTACCCGAGACGATGTGGAAGAGTCACTGTGCTCGTTTTCAGATATCCACCTTAATCCTTCAGACTGAGTCTAACCAAACACGCTGTCTGTGTTCCTCTGGATGAAGCATCTGTGTTTGCACAGCTCACCTGTGTCCCCTGATCCAGTTATTCCCACGAGTGCCACCTCTGTCAGAGGGGTGTGGCCTAAAACCCAGATTACAAAAGTTCAAATTTACTTGTTTTTTAAAGCTTTTAAGAGCTCACGACAGGTCACAGTGCGGTGCAGAAATAATCAGCGTTGCATGAAAGGATTATTCTGTATAAACGATCTCCAGCTCCTGTGGCCATCAGTGAAGTTTAGCTGTGTTACAGTTTAAGACTAGAACTGAAGTTCAGTTCAGCTGATCGTTGGAGTTGTTGTCAAACATCAAACTTCCTCAAACTTCCTCTAAAAGTGAGTCAGTCCTGCAACACTTACGTGTTCACATCACATCAGACGTAAACATGTTTACAGCCTCGATCTTCATAACAGCTGATTTTAAGCTTAATGTTTGCATTATTGGGGGCGTGGCCTCTTTGACTGACAGGTGGATGGTGACACAGGTGGTCTGCTCGGCTTCACCTCAGTTAATTAGAGTCCCTGAACTGGACCTCTGGACCCTGTTTGTGCTGTTGGAGCCTTTTTAATGACCAATAATAACCAGCGACCAATAATACAGCTCGCTGAGCGGCTACTGGCACTAACAGAGCTTTTATTTAGATGTTGTACAAACTAGTATCTGCGTTAGCTTTTAGCTATCACCTGATTAATATTTGGTGATAATCCACTCTGTAGTCATGGTAACCTGATAACAGGCTGCCCAGCAGGTAAACTATGATGTCACTTCCTGTTGAGAGTTTGTCTGGATAACAGGAGGAGGTGCCCACAGTCAGACGGATGCACGGCAGAGAGTGATGGAGGCTAATGTGATGGAAATGATTCAGTCAAAAATGAGTCATTAGTGTAAAAGTAAAAGAAAAATGAGCTGAAAGTTTAAAACAAGATGACTGACAAACAGTTTGAAGTGTGTGTGTGTGTGTGTGTGTGTGTGTGTGTGTGTGTGTGTGTGTGTGTGTGTTACACATAAACTCACAGTGTGTTTGCAGGAAGCCTGACTGTCTCTTGGATCTCTGGACGAACGCCTCCTCTGCTTCCTTCTCTCACACACAGACTCATCCAGGACTACATTTATAGTTTGTGTGAGACGCAGGAAGCAGAGCTGATGTGACCTGTTTCTCAGACAAACTTCACCTGTGGCCTAAAAACAGTGTGAATAAAAGATCCGGCTGTTAGTGAGTATTTTGGGCTCTGACCCAGTTTGCAGAATAATTTGAGCTTAATCCAAGTTTCCATGTTTGCTAACTTCAGTCACAGCACTGCTAACCTAATTCATCTGACTCACATTAGGCGGGCCTGTGGCAGTCAGACTCAGCCAACATCATCAGGCCACAATGCTGTAAACGTGGGCAGGTGTGCAGGGCCCAGCATACCTGATGCTCTCCCTGTCCCGTCCTCTGGGGGGCAGAGTCTCTCTGTGGCAGCTGCGTTTGTGTCACTTCTGTTTTTAGAAACAACTCTGACAGGTTTGAGTTTTCAGGGTGAAGCTGCTCCAGTGTTTGGTTGATGTTTTATTTGTGGGAGCATGTACACAGATCAATACCAAATGTCCATAAAGCAGCACGATAACGAGGTTTAAGATTTACATGGAAATCAAAGATTCCTGCATCGAACAGTTTATCATTTATGCATCTGTGAGCTTGAAGAGGAGAAACCTCCGGCAGCTTTTACAGAGCCGAGCGCTGAAATTCTTACAACCATCAAAACAGGACATTTGTCTCACGAAAGTGTTTTAAACATGTTTTTCTGTTTGTTGTATCTGATTTTAGTGTGTGCTAAAAGTCAAAGTTAATTAACAATAAAACAAGAGAATTGCATGTTTTCCCTTCAATGATCAGTGTGATGCTGTAACGCGTAACTCGCTGTGAAAGTGTTGCACAAAGCGTGCGAGGAAACGAGCTGCTCACAGCTTCCTGTCGATGTGAAACTGAGCTTCTTGTTGGTTTCTGTCTGATTTTATCTGCAGCTTCACGTCTGACTGTTCAGCTTTCAGTTGAACTGTGGTTTCAACTGAAAGCAGGAAGACTCAGTGAAGCACGATGAGGCAAACGGGGTCAACTGATGACGACGTCACAGGTCCAACAAGACGGAGACTTCACCTGTGAGCAAACTTAAACTGTAAATGATCCGATTGGAGGGAAGCTTTTAATCAAAGAGCAATCCTTTATTTAACCCTGTGGCAGCTCACATGCTCTGTGAGGGTGCAGCCACCAAAGACCTGCAGTGACTGATGATGCTGCCCAAGTTTCAATCAGTATCAGAAATGGAAGAGACGATTCAAACACAAGCAAGTTTATTTTGTATTAGAAGCAAACGACGTTTCAGTGAGAGCGGAGAGTAAAACGTACAGACAAAAGTCAGATACAAACGATGTTGTTACAAACGACAGGAAGTAAAACTAAACGTAATGTTTGTACAAACAGCTGACAGGTTGTATTTACAGCAGGACGAAGCAGAGTGAAGACGAAGCTGTCAGCACAGCTCGCCTCACACTTTCACACATCAGCAGATTTAACACACGACATGGTTCTTCTTGTTGAGACCATCAGGGCCTTTCATGTTGAATCAGTTCACTGGATTCATTAATTAGTCTTTGTTCTTTCAAACTAATGTTTAAAGGAAAGTTTAGCTCCAGATGGCGACGTCAGCGAGCTCGGCACAGCCACGCTGCACGCTGACGTCAAGTCTTTGCTGTATTTTGTATAAATAATTTGAAACATTTAACAGATTTTATGTTTCTGGTTTAATGTTTTTTGCATGTATTTACAACAAAATGATAAAAATGTTTCAGGAGTTTCCATGTTTTTCCATTTGGGTCAAAATTTCTGAGTTTACTTTTAGATTTTGTTGGAATTTGAAACGTTGCTCTTATATGAAGGCAAACGATCCTAAAATCAGACCCAAAAATGTTTGTGCTATAAGTGTGAATTTACAGGAGACTTCCTGAACGTTTGTGCTTTTATCAAAAACAGGAGAAAGAAACTGAAGCTGAAGCTCTGATCCGATGTCGCCGACCTGCTGATGGACTCAGACCAGCAGACCTCTGATGGTCAGGATGGTGTTGAAGGCCAAAGTCTTGGTGAACAGCACTCTGACTCCGTTCATCACCAGCAGGTAGAAGTTGAGCTTTGCTTTTTCTGCACAGAAGAGAGACAGACGCGTTAGCTCGGACTGAATCTTTGACACCAACACGACTTCAGCAGGAAGGTAAAAGAGATGAAAAAGGTTTCCTGTGTCGATCGTCACCACAGATCGACACAGAGACAAAGGACACAGAAGAAATTCATTTTCACGACTGCAGTTTAATTAATAAACACAACTCTTTATATTTATGTTCCTGCATGTTGTTTGTTAACGTGAACACATCAGTGTGTTGTTCTCTGCACGGATGCATCAGCACCCACACATGAGACCGAGGTGTGGCAGGACTGATGTTTTATCATATTTACACTTTAGTTCTTTTTTACTTTTATTCTCTTTTCTTTTGTTTTTTTGTTGTTGTTTGTTTTTTTGGAAATGAAACTTTGAGTAAAAAGCAAACAGATGTTTTTCTGCTGCTCTCTGATATGAACTGCATGTTTTGTGTTTGTGTGACTGACATTATATATTATATATAATATTTGAGGTTACACAATAATCTTTCATTGTGTGAATGAATTCTAAATCTTCCCGACAGCAGTGATGCTGTTAGTGATGACGATCTCCTTCATGTGACTGTGGAGAAGCTGAACGTGTGCAGGTGTGTTTGCACGCTCACCTGGGTAGACGCTGCTGCAGGCGTCATCTGTGTGGAAATATGAAGTGCATTAATCACAAACACGCTCGATGAACTGTTACCCGAAATAATATAAGAAGGGTTTAAATTTCAAATGTCAAACAAAGTCTCAACCGTCTATGACATGAAATCATTTTATTGATCTTTTTTTTATTAATGACCATGTTTACATGTTTGTGTTAAAAATAAAAGATTAAAAGTGTCTGACACAAACACAGCTGAAGTTTAAAGTTTATGAGTCTCACACTGACGTTACTTATTGTTTCAGTGAGTTTGTTTTCATACCAGCTTCGTTATTGGTGGAGACTCCTAACAGCTCGCAGGAGTGGATGGTCTCGTTGCTGAATCCAACAAAGTAGTAGCTTTTAGTCTTTGTGGACAGAACGGCGTTGCTGATGTTCACGCTGACTGGGCCCCCCCTGACATTCATAATCATTTCTCCTTCCTTTGGATAAAAATCAGTGGCCAGACAGACCTCTGGGCCCAGAGCATCAGCGGGCAGCGGTGGATAAGCAGAAGGTGTCAGAGGGCTCAGAACGTGAAGGGACGGGGTCGTTTTAGGTCGATCTACACAGCAAAGCAGGACAAACCAAAACCACACAGACAAAGTTATAAAGTAGAAAATAACCAAGTTTCAGTGTCCACAAGACAAACGTTAATGTTTCAGCTTTAAAACAGGTTCATTTATCTGACATTTCTAAATGAAATCTTATGAAACACTATAACTCCAAACATGATGACTCAGGTGACCCTGAATCCTTGATTCTACATTTAGAAGTGCTGTGATCGATATTTCAGTTCTGTTACGTTTAGACTTTAATTGTTGTGGGTTTGTGTTGCAGTTTGCAGCTAAGAACAGTGCGCTCGTGTCCAGGGTGTCTAAATGTTAGTAAAGACTGTGCGATGGAGAAGACACACAAAAGTCTTTCCCCAAATTCATGTTGTATAAAATTTGTACATTAAACTTCAAGGATAACAAAATAGTTTTAGTTGTTCTTTGTACGTACAGCAGGCTGCAGATCAGCTGTTTAGTCGCCTGCTCTGACATTAGTTATTAAGTTTGTGTGTTTTTTATGAGCCGACTGTTTGACACGAAGCTCCTGTGGACACAAACTAACAGTCAAACTGAGAGGAAGCCGACAGTGAACTGAGACGCTGCTCGCTCCGCTCCGAACACTTTAATCATTTTATTTTAGGATTTAAGAGTTTGACACAAACACCGTGACATTGAGCCAATAACACCCAGCCATCATGTAGCATGTTTGTTTGTATTTCACATAACTAACGATGAGTTCTTTGACCTGAGAGTCAAATTTCAGTCCGACAAAAATAAAATAAACTGATTTTGGTCCAAACAGCCAATAAATGAAAATCAGAGGTTGAATGTTTGAGTAAATATTAAACTTCTTTATTTCTGTTGTATAAACTTTATTTTCAGATGCACTTATCTTTGTTTAATGCAGCGTCCACACTATATATCATCACTTGCCGACGTACGTTCGGCCAAACTGTTCAGTTCTGCTTTTTTATGCTTTACACATAATTTATGACATAATCACATGTGAGTGTTTCCTTGAAAGCTTGGATATAAAAACAGGTATTATCTGTGCCGAACCTTCAGTGCTTTAATTTGATGTTTTTGACGACAACTGAACTTTTCTCACAGCTTTTACCTTAATTTTCAGTTCAGACAGTAACAATCAGAAAGTCACTGTGAGCTCATGTTGAAGAGTCAAGTGTTCAACTGCCAAAACCTGAACTTCTGTCCTGTGTAGTATTTATTTATTTATCCAGGATTTTCTATTTTCTGTGCCAATTTGCAAAAGCAGCTTCATGAACATGATGCATTTTCTTTTATTTACGTCACTAAAACTGTACACATTTATAACTCTTCTGCCTTTTTTGTGCTTTACAGTCCTTATCAGCAGCTTTCTGTTACATTTTGTTTTGTTGTTTGTTTGAACAGACATTAAATATATCTTTACTATTTGTACTCATTAATATTTTCAGCAGACTCATCAAAACAAAGACGTTTCAGAGAATTCAGGCCGACTTTGTTTGATTTTATATTTTAAAAACAGAATTTCAGATTTTTAAATCTGACAGTTTGTTGGTTCGTTGACATGTTTCTGTAGCCAATGTTCAGCTTTTTTTTCTTTTTTACTGCTGATTATTCTCCTTTGTTTTACTTTTGGCTTTGCTCTGTCATTATTTGCAGAGTTACAACACACCAGCTACATGTTGCAGCTGACTTGACTCTATTTTGGACACTTTCACACTTTGAATGAACAGAAAACAGGATTTAAGGCATTTTCAGGACATCCTGTGTCAGGCAGAGCAGCTCTGTCTCACAGCAGCTCGTCGTCACATCGCTCCACTACTGATCCATCAAGTTCAAGCTTTAAAACATAAAAACTCTGTTTTGGACTAAACAGACCTTTGAAAGGAAATTATTTCTCACTGTATCAGCCAAGAAAAAGGGATTTTTCTTACCTTTAGGGGTGACGGTGAGACGGATCGGATTTCCAAATGTTAGTGCATCACAGTGTTACAGCCCCGTACAAAAACCTCTCGGCTGTCAGAAGTCCTCAGAGCAGCTCAAACACGTTCAAAAATCCACTTCCACAGGACAGACACTGAGCTGTTACACCAGAGGAACAATCAGAAAGTCATTTGTAAGTTTTCATCAGGTTAAAGTACAAATATAAAACCGTCTACCTGCACATAGAGCAGAGGCGTGAGGGTCAGAAAAGTGAAGAAATATTCATTTCCATGTAGAATTCGAGCTGCCGAAGACTCACCTGAAGCAGATGTTTTGTTTCTTGATGTTTTTCTGAACTTTGGCCGATTCCATGTTTTAAAGACGGTTCAGATGAAGCTGCAGGGTTTTTGTTCAGCTCTGTGTGGATGTTCAATCACTGTGGACCACCCCAACACAGTGAAAAACCCTCGTACAAAAACCTGTCACAGCAGCAGGAGGAAGCAGATGGGAGTCGCTGCCACATGAACAAAAACTCACTGTGACTGTTTCTCTGTGACTGTCTTTTACTGACGGCTTTACTTCATTTCTGCATGTTAGGAAATAAATGCTGCAAACACATAAATCAAAGTTTCAAATACCTTTCACGACCTTATTGCACTTCACTGTATTTGATTTAACAAATATCTTCACTTGCAAAGTGCTGCGTAGGGAGAGGAGGGATTTTAAGGAAACTTGAAGCACACTGAGGAAGAGGAGCTAAATGAAGGACATGAGAGGCCGTCCAGGTACAGGTGATACACAGAAAAGTCATCAAGGAAATCAGAAAGAGCAGGAAAATACAGAACACGGAAAAAGATGAACAAAATTAAAGATTAAACACCAGGAGAAACAAAAACGCTGGTAAATGTGCTAAAAATGGATTATTTGTAGTACAAGGAGTGCGAGGCAGGTCTATCCTGTGCAGGCTGATAGATGAGCACAGGTATGGATGGATGGGAAATACTGGAAGGGCAACAACACAGTGTGTGTGTGGCACAAGGCTGCTGAACCGTCCATCATCTTCTTCCAGTTTCCTCTTATTTTGTTTGAAATCCCTGAGAATGAATTCGGCAAACACTAGGTTATATTTATCTTTGCTAAGAAAAACCGCAGTTCTCTCTTTAGCTAGCAGACATGCACACAAACAGTTTATGATATTTGTCGAGATGCTGTTTGTTGGACCTGCCGTTGCTCGCCGACTTCCTCAACTATTAAAACAAATTGTATCACCTGCTTTGGAGTTTATAGAAGGTGGCCATCTTGGTTTTCCTTTGCTTCAGTTTGATTTTCTTGTAGTTACCTTTAGTTTAAGTTAGAGTTTGTCATTGCACCCATTCATTCTTTTTGACCAATAGCAGACCAGTTCTTGTGAAAAATCCAGTTGATCAATTCAAGGATCATCTTTGTGCAACATAGTGCTAAAGCCAGGTGGAGAGAGAGCGTGGACCCAAAGACAGTGCAGAGGCAAGTTTGGTTTTCACTAGTTTATTATGCATTTACAAGTTATGGTGATGTGATGTAGTGTGAAGGATCTCTGTTTCTGCTGCACAAGGGACAACGAGTCTCCGAGGAAAAGACACTGCAACAGAGGAGAGAAGAGTTGATGATCGGAGGGGAGAAAATCAGAAATCTCAGTAACACAGGTGAGGTGAGGGGCTAACTTGAATCTGCAGGTGAGTAGACGTGAGGGGAGGGAATCAGGAGAAAGCAACTTCCAAGCTGTTTCCAGTATTCCAGCAGCCAAGGAGGCGAGTAACTCAGCATGAGAAGAGATACAAGTTAGTTTCAATCAAAAACATGCAGAGAATTTCTTCTTGGCCTGGTGATGATGTTAAGATTGAAAACCTTTGTTTTGTTAGTATAAATAAAACTGTTTTATTTATGTTTATATACACACTGCAAATGTGCTCAATGAGTTGGCGATCCGTCTTTTGAAGGTCGAAAGCGTCGTTCGGCGTGACTGTCCGAACTGATATTGTAGGAACTGTATTGCAGAGGGTTGTTCGTAACACACACACACAGAAGATGGTTAGAATAAGTCTCTGGGTTAGAGCGTCCGTACAAGATGTCCTGAACCAGAACTTAGAATCAGTAGAACAATGGATAATAACATTGTGCTTTTCTGTGACAGAGGAGGAGGAGATACCAGACATTATACTTCCCTTAAGCAGTATCATTAGAAGACATAGCATACATTTTCACTGCTATGCAGATGACACCCAGCTCTATCTGTCCATGAAGCCAGATAACACACACCAAAGAGTTAAACTGCAGGAATGTCTTAAAGACATAAAGACCTGGATGGCCGCTAACTTTCTGCTTCTTAATTCAGATCAAACTGAGGTTATTGTACTCGGCCCTGAAAAGCTTAGAAATATGGTATCTAAGCAGATTCTTACTCTGGATGGCATTACCTTGGCCTCCAGTAACACTGTGAGGAACCTTGGAGTCATTTTTGACCAGGACATGTCCTTCAACGCACATATTAAACAAATATGTAAGACTGCTTTCTTCCATTTGCGCAACATCTCTAAAGTTAGAAATATCCTGTCTCAGAGTGACGCTGAAAAACTAGTTCATGCATTTATTACTTCCAGGCTGGACGACTGTAATTCATTATTATCAGGAAGTCCTAAAAACTCGCTGAAAAGCCTTCAGCTGATCCAAAATGCTGCAGCAAGAGTCCTGACAGGGACTAGAAAGAGAGAGCATATTTCTCCTGTATTGGCTTCCCTTCATTGGCTTCCTGTTAAATCCAGGATTGAATTCAAAGTCCTGCTCCTCACATACAAGGTCTTAAATAATCAGGCCCCATCTTATCTTAATGACCTTGTAGTACCATATCACCCTATTAGAGCACTTCGCTCTCGCTCTGCAGGCCTACTTGTTGTTCCTAGAGTATTTAAAAGTAGAATGGGAGGCAGAGCCTTCAGTTTTCAGGCCCCTCTTCTGTGGAACCAGCTTCCAGTTTGGATTCAGGAGACAGACACTATCTCTACTTTTAAGATTAGGCTTCAAACTTTCCTTTTTGCTAAAGCATATAGTTAGGGCTGGACCAGGTGACCCTGAATCCTCCCTTAGTTATGCTGCAATAGATGTAGGCTGCCGGGGGATTCCCATGATGCATTGAGTTTTTCCTTTCCAGTCACCTTTCTCACTCACTATGTGTTAACAGACCTCTCTGCATTGAATCATATCTGTTATTAACCTCTGTCTCTCTTCCACAGCATGTCTTTATCCTGTCTTCCTTCTCTCACCCCAACCAATCACAGCAGATGGCCCCGCCCCTCCCTGAGCCTGGTTCTGCTGGAGGTTTCTTCCTGTTAAAAGGGAGTTTTTCCTTCCCACTGTCGCCAAAGTGCTGCTCATAGGGGGTCATATGATTGTTGGGTTTTTCTCTGTATCTATTATTGTACGATCTACTGTACAATAGAAAGCGCCTTGAGGCGACTGCTGTTGTGATTTGGCGCTGTATAAATAAAATTGAATTGAACTGAATTGAAATGAATACCAGACGAGGTCAGACATGGACGGGGAGGACTTGCAGGAAGACAGCAAGGCTGCCTCTTCCGTGTGGGAGCAAGATAGCCTAGTAATCTTTGTTTTTGTCTCACTACAAAGTTGTACAACCCGTTGAGGGTTATCCTTCTTATAAAGCAGGCTGCTGGTTCACACAGAGGTCCACGGCTCTCTGTAAACTTCTCATTTCAACTGCCAAAGCAAATTAAATCTTTTTCAAAGACAGAACTTTCTCCTGAAGTTCGGTCTGAAAAATTTGAACACAACAAAAACCATAAGGTAGTTAATGGACTGGAGGAGAGTTGGTGGAGATGCTGATCTTAAATGCTCCTCCTACTGATTGCCAGCAATGAAGAACAGGTGGACCAGGCAGGTGTGGACTCCGGGCTCCAGCCAGAGTGGGCGGACACTGCAGGACCAGGCTGGAGCAGTGAACACTCACTGAGCACTGAGGAAGCATCTAGTCAGACAGCTGAATCACCTCAGTGGGCTTAGATTTTTCTGTTTTATCAGTTACAGTTTCCTTTGTGTTCTGATGTTTGAAGGATACTGAACTTGTTTTTTAGTGCAAACCTCAGATGTTAAACCAGCCAAAGCTCCCTGCAGTCAGTGAGGTGAAAATCTCTTTTCTATCAGTTATTTTGCATCATGATAGGAAACCTCGAAGCTGCGACAATGGCTTACTAAATTAGAGATCTACAAATTAGCACAGAGAGCTACACTACAAATCAATCAATCAATCAATCAATCAATCAATCAATCAGGGCTTTATTCGCCACGTGCAGGTTGCCCTGCAGTGAAATGTGTGTGTGTGTCCAGAGTTCAGCTGAGACAGTGTCCTTCGCCCTGCCAGGCTAAGTAAACAGTCTTCCAGCCAACCCAGGTGGCCTTGCATGGAATGGGAAGAACAGTCATCACACAGTTGTTATCAGGGTGTTTTGTTCAGCTCCAGCCTTGAGACCACAGCTGGCGCCGAAGGGAGAGCCGCATGATGATGGTGGTTTTTTCTTTAGTGCGAACAACTCATGAGAATTTCAAAGTTCTCTCAATCTCCCATTGGAGAGCAGCGAGCTTCTCCATGATGTTATCAAACTTATGCTCTGTGATGTTGTCATTCTTGTGCTCAAAGAGCTGATTCTGAGAACTCACGACCGCCGAGAGCTTCTCCAAGATGTGATCCAACTTTCGCTCAGAGGTGTTATTCTGAGTGTTATTCTGAGTGTTATTCTGAGTGTTATTAGAAATCTCAGCTTTAAGCTGCCGTGAACACTCAGAATAACACTCAATGAGCCCATTTTGAGAGCTCACGCCTCGTCCCATCGTTTCAATCCCAGCGGGCAGCCTTGTGGGGGTTTGAACAGCCGGTTCCACTTTCTTAATTCTTCGATAAGTCAGGGCCAAGCCAGCTCCGATCAGCAAGAACCCTGTTATCGTGGTTCCAAATAGGTAGATATCTTCAGCGTCTTCGATCGACAGTTAAATGAAGTTCAACACAGGTTTTCTTTGGATTCATTGGCTCCACAAAACTAAAACTACACTCAGACATAACAGATATCACAACAGAGGTCATCAGCTGTCAATGTGCAAGATCATGTTGTAGTTCATTTGACTCCTAAAATGATCCCTATGAGTGCTGCCTAATAAAATGAAATACAGATGATGATGATGATGATGATAGAATATAAATAAAAGTTGAAATCTGTAAAGAACATTTAAAAATATAATAAAATGTAACACTGTTGCAAATAAGACAATCTGCTGCAGAGAATCTGCATTCTGGTCATTTAGTGCACATAGCGGTAAAATAAGCTTTTTAATTCTAGTTAATTCTTTTGTAACTGAGGGAGCGTGTGCTCTCAGTGCTGCTGTTTCTAATGCGATGCCTGCACGTCTGACCTTCAATATTCAAGCTTACTGTCCCACAGCCTTAGAGGAGATGCGGGAATCACTTCAGTTTGTTTGGAGATCAAAGTGAAATGGATCGACTGAACAGGATTTCTTGTTGTGTTCTTGCAGCTGCAGTTCCAGCAGCAGAAAAGAGACTTAGCTGTCATTAACTGGTGGTAAAACCAAGTCAAGAGCAAAACCCAAACAGGGAGACGGGGAATGGTTGTGCTTAAAAGTCTTTTATTAACAAAGTTAATAGAAGTTTGTATGTTGCATTGGCAGGACTGACTGGGAGCCGCACAGAGGAGGTGCAGGGTAGAGGGCAGAGACCAGTTAGGAATAATCTTTTCCAGAAGATTGCACAGAGAAATAATAAAAGGCTTGAGCCACGGTGCTTACTTTCTGCCTTTCAGAGGAAAAGCTGGAGAGGAAGTCAGGGAGGTCCACTGATCTGTGTTACCACAAAGGAAGGAGCGGTTGGAGCAGGAAGGTGAGCTGCTGAGGTGACCGTCAAGGAGTAGTTAGAGAAGTGGACTTACTTACATTAAGTCCATGTCCAATATGTAATTATAACTACAATATGTTTCAGTGAACATGCAAATAAACAGATCTTGTGTCCAAATATACACGGACCTCACTGTGCTGTTTAAGACCCACACATACAAGACGGGAATATCTTTACTGTCATTGTACAAGTAGAGCAAAATTAGTACATTATATAAATAATATACACAAAATAAATACAAGGAAATGTGAACTGATAAGGCCAATCAATATAACAGACATAAAGTAAATGTGGACACCAGTCCCTGGGGTCATGATATAGTAATACATCAAAACTAAGCTTTAACTGCATTTAATACAAACTGATGTTATTGTCCTGTATTATTGTTTGGTCGTTTGTGCATTTTGCTGGTATACTTTGGGTGACACATCAAACCAACCTCAGTCACCTCCCTCAAGTTCTCCACCTGCCATCTCAAACCTGCAATGCTAAAACTTACCTGGATTTCAACCAGCATCCTGTTCCTTTCAAAGTAAATCCCTACACACCTTCTGTTCTCACTCACCATTACAGCACTTTGGATTTAACACTGGTCTCCAGTCTCTAGTGGATTTCTTTCCCTCAGACCTGCAAGAACCCCTCCCCCCCCCCCCCCCCCCCCCCCCCCCCACCTCCCTGGATTCACCTCCACATTTTTTGTTTGGAGTAAAAATTGACATTTTTGAACTTCATCTCTATTTAGTCAATCTTAGTGCTAAGTTCCTCTCGAGGTAAAGTTTATACATCAAACCACAAATCAGACAATGCAAACGTTTAAAAATGAATCCAGTAGATTCAAGCTGTTTGACATCATTTACAATTAAAAACAAAAAGTGGAAGTAAGAAACTGGTCTGAACAATCTAACAACAAACATATTAGCAAAGACTTAAACATGAAAAAACATGTAAGGTTTGTTTGAAGGATGAAACTTGCTGTTCCATGAGCTTCTTTTAAAGTCTTTTTTAATAAAGTTTTTATTTTGATGGTTAAAAAAGTCTCCAAAGAACCTAAAAACAAACAAAATATGTGTGAACCTGCTGACTGAACAGAGGCCTTCCTGTGGACTTTATTCTTCTGCTCTGCATGAGCAGCGTTCAGACCTGGAAAAGCTGTGGATGGGTTTTTGTAAGGGTGTCAGGCTGACTTCAGTCACTGTGCCCCGTATCCACGGTGAAAAACACTCGTACAAAAACTGTTGAACTGTTTCTCTATGGCAGACGTGCAGAAGCAGCTGAACACGGCTTGAGGTTTCTTCTCTGTGGCTTGTTTGAAGACAGCAGATGCTCTTATCTGATGGAGCTGAGCATCAGTCTAAAAAAGGGGCTTCAGAGGTTTTACTGCCATGCTGAGCAAAATTACTATTGTAATTATATTTAAGTGGTGTGTTCTGAACAGGCTGAGCATCATAGGAATAACAAAGAGCCTCCTGACCTTCTTCACTGAAGTACCAGCTGCTATCCACAGGATCACATCGCTGTCATCTTCTGAATTCTTTTTTTATGCTAAATCTCAGTTTCACCTCAGGAGACCGATAAATCTGTTTATACTGTGCACAATATTATTTGATCTGTAAGATTTAATGTAGAATATTGCACAATAAGGGCCTTATTTTTAATATTGTTCTTCCTTTTTGCATAGAGTTACATTTACTATCTCTGTTTTTTATCTTTTACTGGAGTGACCACACCAGTGTTTTGCAGTTAAGCAGCAGGTTTCATTAGCAGCCAGCAAGTCACGACTCAAACGAGGGAAAGTCTCGTTTAGCATCAGGAGATATCTACAACATAAAAGCTGAGGTTAGAAACCTCACACATAACTCATGTGATCTCAGGAACCATGCTCAGATATAAAGAAAAGCTTGTTGGGAGTTTTTGTAAAGGTGTCACACTGACTTCAGTCACTGTGGTACGTCCACACGGTGAAAAACACTCGTACAAAAACTGTTGAACTGTTTCTCTATGGGAGAGTCGCACAAGCAGCTGAACGTGGGTTGAGGTTTCTTCTTATCAGCCTGTGTGGCTTGTTTGAAGAAAGGAGGATTTTTATCTGATGCAACTGAGCATCAGTCAAAAAAAGTTATTTTAAAGGTGAATTCAAACATTTGACATGTTTGCACTCAGATTAACACAAATGTTTTCTTTTTGTAGCTTTTTGACTATTTTCATTGTGTTAAACTGTCATGTTTTCTTTTATAAAAATAGAAATATTTCCATAAAATGCTAAAAAGTGTAGAAATTAATGCATATAACTTTATCATCAAAATGCAGCTAATTCATTGTGTGATGCTCAAAATCCTCCTAATGTTAAAGGGACTTTTTCCTTCCCACTGTTGCCAAAGTGTTTGCTCAATTGCGGAGTTTCTCTGTATTATTGTGTTTTAATGTGATTTGGTGCTATATAAATAAAATTTAACTGAACTGAATTAATGTTGTGTGAATATGTTTCTTGCTCTCTCATTTCATTTCACAATCAAGTAATAGCACTGCCACACAAAGAGCTCTGTCCATGGTTCTGAAAGCCTACATGCATCTCTGTGAACGCCTTTGTTTTTGTTGTTGTTTCGTGTATCTGTATAAAATGTACACAGACATTTGAGCCAGTGTGGATGCTAACTTTACTGACACGAGCTGCCAGATTTCATAACATAGGCTCTGCTCCAAATCTGGGAGATCCAAGATCCTGTTCTAGCAGAATTAGGTATTATTTATAGTCTTAGTTTCCAATTGTTCCTTGTCAGAGTGGCTGTTTGTCTCCCTTCTATGTGACTTTCTCATATTTGATCCTGTGTGTGTGTTTTTTTGGCTTCATTTGAAGAATCTCAATGTAGTTGTCTTTGGATTGTTTTCTTAGACTTTGCTGAAATAAAAGTTTTTGCACTTACCTGTTTCATGTGTTTCGGTTCTCTTCCTTCTGCGTTTCATGACAAATTTTGCTTTTAGTTATGCTCTGTGTTTAATTTTTTCTTTTTGTTTTCTGAGCTGATTTATTTTTCCTGTTGTTTCATTATTTTTTCAACAATATATTTGTAATATTTATAAACAGTATATGAATTATCCCTGAACCCTGAAACCATACATCTGAACCTTTGAGGAAGGCTGTAAGAGCCTAGAAGATGCATTCTTGCTAGACTTTTGGGAAAAGAATCAGTTCATTGTCAATATTAGGAAATCACAGGTAGGAAGGCTTGGCTGTGCAACAACATGAATAAAGTTAAAATGTATACAAACAACACAATGTCCAATCAAATGACTCACAGATTCAAAGCAATATCCATGCCAAAAAAGTGGAGAACATTTTTCAAAGTGGTGATTTTACACTTCATATGAGGACTCACACGGAGAGACTTTACCCCTGCAACACCGGTGAGAAAATATTTAAAGGCATGTGCACATATACAGGTGTACAAAAACATAGTGAGTGAAGAAGAAACACTCAGTGCATCATGGGAATCCCCGGCAGCCTACATCTATTGCAGTATAACTAAGGGAGGATTCAGGGTCACCTGCTCCAGCCCTAACTATATGCTTTAGCAAAAAGGAAAGTTTGAAGCCTAATCTTAAAAGTAGAGATAGTGTCTGTCTCCTGAATCCAATCTGGAAGCTGGTTCCACAGAAGAGGGGAGGCACGTGAGTTAAGGAGATGTAGTTATTTTAGGTTACAGTTCATGTAATGCACTGTCCAAAGTAGTCTTATCAGTTAAAACGGAAAAGAAAGGTAACTGTGGTCTTCAAATTGATTCTATCCAGGCAGAGAAAACATGGGATGCATGTTTGACCATTAAAAACATGGCGGATCTCAAAAAATATCAGTGAGCAACATGATCTGGACTACAAACAAGGTAACAAACAGCCACACTCTCACTTCTGACACACAATGAAAGGAAGAACTCAGCTATATCTGGAAGAAACAACTACATCAGTCAGACAGCTGCAGAATAGGATCAAATGGAACAGAAAATATTTGCCCACGTGAATCACAATACACAGGACTTGGAATATGAAACAGTTTCAGACAACAATTAAAGTATCAAAGACGACTGCTGCTACAAATGAAGAGTACAATCAGAGGAATAAAACTGAGATTAGTAATTATCCACTTTAAATGTAGAAGCCTATAGGCTATATTTAATCATATCAAAGAATATTTTTCACATCCATTCAGTGTCATTGACTTATCTGAAACTTGGATTAATGTGGAAAAAGGAACAGACTTTGAACTGGAGGGTTATGAATTCACATTTATAACTCTGCAAAACAAAGGTGGAGGAGGAATGGCCGTGTATGTGGACAAATCATTGAGATTTAATGTGGTGGATAAGATGACAACAGTGATTGATAATGTACAGGAATGTATAACATCCCTGTACATTATCTATTTATGAAATCTATCAAGAAAAAAGTAAAAATGTAATCACTGGCTGTACAGATTTGCAACTCGTGCCGTCAGGAAGGAATGCAGGAAAGCAGAACGAAAATGGAAGAAAGACAAGCTCCACATCTCTTACCAAGTGTTTAGAGATTGTTTTATTAACTATCAGCACGCCATCAAGGTAGAAAGAGCAACTTATTTCTCCAAGGTTATTACTAAGAATTCTGGTAATCCTAAAGTTCTATTCAACACAATCAACTCTGTCCTGCATCCCACCACTTCAGCAATCTGAGACTGCCTCACACACTTCTGAGGATTTTCAAAAGTTTTTTACTTAAAAAATTGATAATATCAGAGCACATATCCCACTCCCATCCCAAGACCCTTCGAAAACACCTACATGTTCTTTCTTTTTCTCCGAATTTAAACCAGTCTCATTATCCCATCTTACTGATATAATAATGCACATGAAACCAACTTCTTGCCCCTTGGATGTGTTACCTACACCATTTCTCAGAGATGCGCTATTGTAAAGAATCTCAAATGGAGCTGTTCCTTATTCGTTTAAACAAGCTGTTGTCCAGCTGCTTCTAAAAAGAAAAACCTGGTTTGGACCCGTCAGTTCTTGGCAATTTTAGACCAATCTCTAAGCTACCATTTTTGTCTAAGGTTCTCGAGAAAGTTGTCCTCCACCAATTATCCTCATTCTTGGACACACATAATATTCTGGATAAATATCAGTCTGGTTTCAGAGCCTTCCACAGCAGAGTCTCTACTGAAGGTGTTCAATAATGTGCTTTTAGCCGCTGACTCTGGAAAAAGTACCGTTTTAATTCTTCTAGACCTGAGTGCAGCATTTGGTAGTGTTGACCACACAATCCTATTAAACTGTCTAAAAACGTGTCGGCATAGAAGGCAGTTATAATTTAAGGGATTTTGAAAAAGCCTTTTTATTTCTGTGAGTGGAGCGAAGCTGTGGAACAGTTTGAGTTTGGAGCCGAAGCAACGTCCAAACATAAAGCAGCTCAAAGAGTTAAACAGATGTGATGTTCATGAGTTATAATGAAAGGAAATTGATGAAATTCAGCGAATATTTCTGTTTAGGAAGTTTTATGGTGTGCTGTATATATTATATCAGAAATATGTTTGTTAATATTACTGCAGATTATATCAGTAAGGAAGCTGATGAAATACTGACTGATAACTTATGGTGAAGGGGTGGGATTAAATATGCGTGTCCTTCAAACTCTTTTTCAATATGTAACTGAATCAGAACAAGTGAAGCAATGTTGAAATGTATTGGGGGGGTTTGTATACCATTTTTTCTCTTATTTTCTTTGCTAAAGCCTTCAGGATCAATAAAGTTTTATTGAATTGAATTGAATTGAATTAAATGAACTTTGTATATTTTTACATAATCAAAATAAATTAACAAACAAACAAACAAACTTTTGAAACTGATACTTTATGCAGATGACTGAAAACAAGACCTACGTGTCAGTGTCTTCATTCATCTCCCTTCACTAATTCCCTGGTTTTAGGGCACAACACATGAACTAGTTTTTCAGCGTCACTCTGGGACAGGATATTTCTAATTTTGGAGATGTTGCACAAACGGAGAAAGCAGTCTTACACATTTGTTTAATATGCACATTGATGGACATATCCTACTCAAGAACAACTCCAAGTTTGCTCACAGTGTTACTGGAGGCCAGGGTAATTCATTCCAGAGTAATAATCTGGCTAGACAACATCTTTCCAAGAATTTCAGGGCCAGCTACAATAACCTCCACTAATATAAAATCTGTAAAATCTGTAAAAAAAAAAAAAATGCACATCAAATGACACACATCAAAGATTCTTCGAAGCCCAAAAATGTGTGAAAACTGGTGATTTTATCATATGGATGAACAACTAAGAAACCATACCCCTGGAAAGATCTCAGAGAAAATCTGTAAAAGCAAACTCCATACCACACCAGTGACAAGAAATATACATGTATCAAAGCATCAAAACATCAGATCTCAACGATTTAAGATTAGTGTGAAGCAGCATTCTTGCGAAAAATTGGAAAAGTTTCATTGATTGATGATTTGATTATTCATTTTAACACTCACATGTGTGAAACTTTACTCTGGGAACACCTGTGAAAAAAGGTTTAAATGCATAAAAACAGTGAAGCATTCACATAAGATATCAAAGACACATTATTGCCAAAGCAATGAGCTAAACACCTACATGACACACAGGGGAGAGAAACCCTAACCCTGCAACACTGGTCAGAAAAGATTTAATGACATGAGACCCCTCCACATTGCTTATGATTTCTCTAGAAAAGAGTCCTGAACACATGAATCATAAGCGATTTTAAAGATTCGGAGATATATTTGTGTATACCAAATATAGTTTGACCATCACATTATTGCTCAATGATTTAAACCCAAAGTCCTACCAAAATGTGAGAACTCATGCAAATGGGAAACCTTACCTCTGCAACACTGGCGAGCAATGTTTTACACAGGTGGTGGAAATTATCCATCCATCCATCCATTTGCTTCCGCTTATCCTTTTCAGGGTCGCGGGGGGCGCTGGAGCCTATCCCAGCTGTCATAGGGGGAGAGGCAGGTTACACCCTGGACAGGTCGCCAGTCTGTCACAGGGCTAACACACAGTTAGGTAATTTGGATTAATCAATTAACCTATCCCCACAAACTGCATGTCTTTGGATGGTGGGAGGAAGCCGGAGTACCCGGAGGGAACCCACGCAAACACGGGGAGAACACGCAAACTCCACACAGAAAGACCCTGGCCTGATGGTGGAATTGAACTCATGACCTTCTGTGCGGCAACAGTGCTAACCACCGTGCCACCGTGCTGCGGTGGAAATTATTTCAGAAGTAAACATATAAGCAATAAATAGTAATTATTTATTTCTTATATGTTTATACAACCTTCAACTTCATCAAAGTCACAGATACGTTTAATAGGTATCCTTGATGTTAGTGACTTAGTTAAGAAAAATTAAAGTCATCGACTGAGTGAATATTTTATTTTCCTTAGAGCTAAGCAGTGCCCAAAGCAGTGAACAAAGGCTTCTAATCAACCCTTATGTCCCATGACAAAAAAGCAAAACAAGGAGGACGTCTGAAGGGCAATGGTTCTCAGGTGGAAATGGATGGGGTGCCCACTCTAGGTCAGCGAAGAGTTGCTGCCAAGAGTGCAGACGTTTAAGTATCCCCAGGTCTTGCTCCTGAGTGGCAGAAATGAGCTTACTTAACTTGGACATCAGGTGAGTGACCTCCTGTGATTAATTTATGTTATGTTTTATGTCCCACAAATTTCTTTTGAATTTATTTTAACAACAGACTTTGTGTGAAAGTAAACTGTTAGTCTTCAGTTTTAGTCTTTTTTTCCACAGCTCTGAACAGTGGAGCTGAAAGTTGTAATTTCAAGTTTTCCCCTGGACATCGGCAGCTTTTTCACTTGTTTTCAGTCTCGTCCTCGGGCCTGACCATTTTCAGAGAATTGCTCTTTGTTTGTTAGACCTCTTAAAGATGCCACACGACTCAGTGAAACACTAGAAAGGTTCTTAATTCAAGGGATGAACTCAAGATTTGTGTTTACACATAACAGACGTTCCTCCCTGTCCAGGATGTTACATCCTCATCATTGAAAGAGTGTCCACTGGCCTGTAGGTGTGAATAGACTGACGTGTGTGTGTGAGTGTTGTGTGTTTTATAGATCAAAGAAAATGTAATGGATATACACTTACATAGAAATGTATTGTTCTGCTTATTAGTTCAAACCTCTCACTAATAACTATTAGTATGGTGACACCTGGTGGGATTAACTGGATATGACAACTAATCGCCGATGAGTCTCTTACTACTTATAAGAATTCTCCAAATAAGACCAAAAATCATTACATAATCTTTGCATCTTGAGTCTAAAATCAACCAGAACAAAAACACAAGGAAACGTGTCAGTTGCTCGTTATTGTTTCTTTACCCTAAATATGGTCCGACTCGAATAATGTTCATCATTTATGCACGAGTGAGGCCCCACAGTGACTCTGAAAAAAGATGAGTATGAAAACTGTGACGATTGTAGTTTTTATTTCTCATTGTTTCTATTACCTACATTCTTTAATTGTGAAGATGAGTTTTTGTGAAGAGTTTAAATAAGTGCATCACACGGCTCCTTATTCTGGTGATTTTGCTGAACCTCAGTGAATATCTAATATCACACATGAATATCTGGTCCTAAAACAGTCATAGTCAGTCATATTTTAACTTCCCTCACAGAAAGTGTTGACACTGAATCATAAACTGCAGATCTCCTTATAAATAGATGATTAATCCTTAATTCATCTTTCAGAGAGCAGGGAGATTTTTTATTAGAATTTTTAAAAACTGTGTTTTGGAGAAAAACATCTACTTTGACTAAATATTATGTCCTGTTTTACCTGAAACATGAAAACATTACAGCCATAATGATTTGAATATAGTTTACTGAAAGTGAAACTATATGTTCATGTATAGAAGTGTACCTTGTACTGTCCTCACTGCTATATTGTGAATAAAACATACTTGTGTACTTAATAATTAGATCTATAATAATCAATGACAATCTAACATTAGGTTAACACACTTGGTTGGAAATCACTCTCCACACTAAACCTGTGATCTCACACAAAAAACCCAAAATGGCTGAAAGTGTTCAAACATTAGGAACAAGCAGAGACGTCTGCTTTCAAATGCAAACATGCATCATGTCAGATTGTTTCTCCTGGACTTCTGCACCAAACTGTCCCTGCTGGATCTCCTCCCTCTGGAAGCTCCTCACTCCTCTTGAACAAAGATGGATGAAAATGTGACCTCTGACCTCAGTTAAGCCTCCGGGAGCAAGTTAGTCAAACTTCAGATACACAGTGACCTCTAGTGGCAGTTGAGTGACGACACAGCAGCTGCGGTTTCTGAAAGCAGGTTTAACAGGTTTGGACTCACTTTAAATGAACGAAACAGTACAGACGTGCAGGAAAGCTTTTCTCCAACGTCTCTGCAACGGTTTTTAGAACAATAACTTCCACTGTCATAGCAAAGATCAAACTTTTGGTAGGTCTCTGGATGTCAGGTGCCGGAGATGAAAGTGAACTTTCATGTATTACACATTAGCTAACAAGCAAAAGGTCCACAGTCTGAGGAAAGGCATGAAACCTCAGACACGTGGAACGACTGTGGGATCACTTCTCAATCAGGGAGCAGGTGAGAGCAGCTTCTCCACACCAACTCATAAAACCCACCATAAAGTACCACAATGTGTGCTGGCACAATGAATGATTATTACTGAAAATGATCTTTAAAGTCATCCATCATTTACAGCTGGAATGTAAAGTTGCATTTAGGAGAAGAATTGTATTTTATCTGAGGCTCTTTCCTCCTCTGCTGAAACACAGATCAAGCAGCAACACATTAAACTGATGGTTTGTGATGGGAGCAGCTGAACATTTGTTTCCGAGATAAAACTGTTTTAATTTTGAGCCCACTGAGGTGGATGTTCCACACACGGGCTACAAATTACCAGTGGGCAGGTGTAAACCTTGTGTTATTTAACACAGCCGTATCTCGTGATGAAAAATCTACACTGTCTCCTAACAAACTGCAGAGGTTTAACAGTGTGTGGCTCCCTCTAGTGGATGTTGTGGAGTATTCTGTTGTCTTTGCTCCAAAGGTTTTTGTACAGAGTTTTGCTGTTTCCTGTCACTGTGGGCCTCACAGTACAGTAGTACACAGCAGAGTCAGACAGCTGAAGCTTCTGGATCTTCAGAGGAGCTGACTTTTCTGCTTTGTTGATTTTAGCATCAAATCTGTCTTTTGGAAACTCCTGATCATTATCTTCTGTTCCTGTAGTGTCACGTCTTAAAACATACTTTGGAAAGTTGTTTATTTCTTGTTTGTACCAGAACAAATATGGAAATGGATCAGATGTTTCATATCTACATCCAAGTGTAACTGTGTCTCCTTCAGCAGCAATGACATCTCCTTGTTCCTGGATCACTTTGTCTTCTCCTTTACACTCTGAGGAAGAACAGAACATGCAGAGGAAGAGATGGATCAATAAACATGATTAAAAACTCACCATTAATCAGACTCACACATTTATTTAAGCAGAGGAAACATGTTGATGTTTGTATCTCACCAAAGAAAAGAGCAGCAAGAATAATCCACAGCCAATGTTCCATCTGTACAACAAGGTTTAAATCAACAGGAGAAACTAGCTGATGTTCAACATTCAGTCTGAGAATTGTTCTCTTCACAGCAGCACTTATTATTGACACAATGGTTGAACACAGTGCAGAAGGAGAGCCCCGCCTACTGGATGATGTCGCCCTCTGTCTCCTCTTTGAGTCTCACTTCTCTCACTTCCTCTTCCTCCTGGTTCACAGACTGTTAGCAGCATTTGAATCACTGTGAGGAGGGAGGATGGAGCACTTTGCACTGTGTGCACAACGACCCAAATGTTCTCCATCACTGAGCTGCTTAATGCTTCTCATGCTTAAAGTGAGACTTGAAAAGCTTTGATCACGGTTTAAATGATTTGGATTTATGAAGCTGTATTTTTCTTTAACACAGAGCAAAGAAAGAACAGAGGAGCTGCAGTGAAACAATAAGTGAAAAGAACAAAAGTAAACCATAAAAGTTAAAGCAGTCGTCTGTAGCAGCACCAGGACTCAGAGTTAATAAACCAGCTGCCACATGTGGCTGATTCTATCCTGGGGATAAAGTGAGATTTGGCAGGTGGGTTAACCATCAAATATGGACTGATTCTTATACAGCGCTTTTCTCAAACAACACGCCTCATTCACACCCACTCATACAAGCACTTCTAAACTCAAGTGCAAACTAATAAACACTGACACTCCAATGGATGCATGGGAGGGCAATTTGGGGTTAGTATCTTGCCCAAGGATATCGAACTAGTAGCTGATCTGCTCTACCACGTGAGCCACAACCTCCCCTTATAAATAAGGGACAGACGCACAACACGCAACCAGCTGAGCTTAGTGTTTGTCACAGCTGGGGCTGCAGTCGTGTGGTGTAATGAGAAAAGGATCCACAATGCAGGCACTGGCTGGGGTGCGAGTGAGTGTTTATTTGTAATGAAAGTAAAGTACAAAAACAGGAAATAAGGAGCAGGGAGCAACTAAAGCCTAAACTGGGAACACTAATAAACAAAGCTGAAAACATGAAGCCATGCAGGGAAAGGAGAGCAGAGAGATGCGAGGACCAAACACACAGACGGAGCGACGACAAACAGAGGCAGACACACTATAAATACACACAAGGCAATGAGGGAGTGACACACAGGAGGGGAGCACAGCTGAACAAAGCAAAACAGGAAATGCACAGACTGTTTTACAAACATAATCTCAGAGACACGAACAGGACACCGGAGAGGACACAGGTAGGGACGACAGAAACACTAAAGACTCAAACCCTAAGAACTAATTCGAAACAGAAGAAACTAGAAAATAATAACAATAAACTCAAAACACTGAGACAGCAACCCAGGACCACAGTGTAAATATGCACTGTATGTGACGTTGCAGGTCACTAAACGGGACAGTTGGCAGCTCTACAGGTGGGGAACCCACATCAGGTGTAGCAGTGCAGCACGGACTAAAGAAAATATTAAAATAAATAGAATAACTGAGACTGTGAGCTTCAGCAGGTGTGTTTGCTTTGTGTACAGATGAGCTGCTGCTCTTTGTGCAGACGGGCTTTGAAGCAGCCTGGCGTCATCTGCAGGGGTTTAATGAGGCGAACCACAGAGGGGTTCATGCGTCATGTCAGAGCGCTCTGTCCACACATTCATCAACATGTGTCCTGCTGCCTTCAGGTGTCTGCAGGGCTTCAGTGTGACAGAAATGAGGTGCAAACTGAGTCGCTGTCTGTGTGTGTGGGTGTTACTGTGGGTTTGTAAGGACTCTGCTGCTTCGCTCCTTCAGGGCTCTGCTTTGCAGTGTCGGTGCTGCTGCTCCTGACATTAAACCAGAGGCTGATGTTCATGCATTATACCAGAGGACGAGGTGAGAACATTGTTGCTGAGGCCACAAGAACTGATTATGTTAAAGACTTACTGTTGTTTTATCCTTCAAACATTTTTCAATTTGATTCAAACTACAAAGACTCTTATGTTTCCTCACAATCCAGAGCAGTTTAACAGTGTGTGGCTCCCTCTAGTGGATGTTGTGGAGTATTCTGTTGTCTTTGCTCCAAAGGTTTTTGTACAGAGTTTTGCTGTTTCCTGTCACTGTGGGCTGCAGAGCACAGTAGTACACAGCAGAGTCAGACACTGCAGCAGAGGAGATCTGAAGGTCCAGACGCTTTTTTCCAGACAGTTTTGTGGAGAATCTTGCAGCTGATTTTAGAAACTTTCTTGAAATATTCATCCCTGATATGTGGATCAGGAACTCTGGCGGTTTCCCTGGATATTGTCGATACCAGAAGAAATTATCATTGAGATCTGCATCTTGGGAATAAGTGTAGGACAGAGTGAGAGTGTTTCCTTCTACAGTGGACTCTTCATCCTTGACTGCAGTGAGTTGATCACAGCTGACACCTAAAGGAAGAGATAAATGTTGTTAAAGACGATGTTAAACTGTGAGCGCCTGTTCCAGTGATTTCTAGCAAACAGATCCTTTAAAGACATTTCTTCTTCCTGCTTTAACCGACCTGTTAGTGTGATCACAAACAAAGGAAACATGAGCCAGTAATGCAGTGACAGCATCTTCCACACACTATCTGTTCTGTATGCTTCACATATTGAATGTATCTGACAGTGGGAGTCCTTTTCTGCTCTGTGACAGTGTTGCTCCTCCTTCAGCCTCTTCCTCCTCCTTCAGCCTCTTCCTCCTCTTTCAGCCTCTTCCTCCTCTCATATCTCTGCATGCTACAAACACCAAAACCAAACCTCAACACATGTTACAGCTTTCAGCACAAACTCAGAAACCTCCAGTGTTTTTTTTCCTTTGTGTTTCATACTTTTGGATTTCGTCTTGTACTTAGTAAATAAAGACTGACTGGCACAGCTGGATTCATGCTTTCTGGCTGCTGTGGCATGAACCTGCCACTGGGCGTTGGGCTATTGTCAAGCATTGAGTGTTTTCTGTGTTCTGGAGTTATTAAGATTAAATCGTTGCAATTTGTTTTCACTTTAAAATACTGTGTGAATGTGTGTCTTACTCACTGAAGTGAACATTGATGATTGATGATCATGTTTATGATTCAGGAGTAAATATTCAGTCCGACCTGGAAATGTTTCCAGCGGAAATTCATGTTAACGGTTCTACTTCGCCGGAACTTCACTGTGACACCGGGCGGAAGTAAACAAAGAAAAAGCAGAAGTACCGTTAGCTTTCCTCCTGCTAGCAGCTAGCTGTTGGAGTAACATGTCTGCTGTTCAGCGTCTCAGAGAGTTTATCAGCGAGGAAGAGGAGGAGATGATGGAGTCTGAGGAAGACTCTGGTGATGAGGAGCCTCACAGAGCAGGTCTGAGCTTACAGCACAGCTGAAGGTAAATTCACATAAATGTCTATAATAACAGAAACGTTCCAGTGATCGCACAGTTCATCGGTAAGCTAACAGCGCACATTTCTGTGGACGCTGCTCTACAATCAGACTGAGCAGCTGCTCAACACACACATTTATTTAAAGGCACGGAGGGTGTGTGAGCCTCTGAAGGTTCCACGTGGTACTTATTTCGAATAAAAATAAGTACTTCTGTCAGCAGCGTGTCTGTGCGGAGGAGGAGGAGGTTCTCCCTGAGCAGCAGCTCTGGAACCAGGAGAGGAGCTCCAGTGTGGAGCAGGAGGAACCAGAAGCTCCACAGATTAAAGAGGAACTGTGCAGCAGTCAGGAGGGAGAGCAGCTGGGACTGAAGGAGGAGACGGATACCTTCATGGAGTTTGAGTGCAGCACCAACGATGAACACACAGGTATCGCCCAGCATGCAGCAGCAGTGTGTGATTCTCTGCTGGTTTGAATGAACTCCGCATGAACAGATCAGAACAGCATGATCAGAGCGAGCAGATATCCCTGATAGGGTCGTCTAAAGTGCACAGCAGCCCCACCTGCGCTTCAGACCTGCTGTTTTCAAAAGGTGGCCAATCACAGTGAAGTTGGATTAAAGGATAAAGGAGCTAAAACATCATGTTTCAGGATGAGCTGAGGGGCTGCAGCAGGTCCAGTGTGACGGCCTCCTCGCTCACTGTGAAACATTCAGAATCCTGGACGAGCGCTTTTGCCAGTGTCATTAAAACAAAGCTCACTTTGTAACTATAAATACATATATATTATTTATTAAAGTGTAGAATAGAGCAGGGCGATATGGCCAAAAATATTTATCACGATATATATTTGAAAATTTGCGATAACGATATAACCGACGATATAATTGATGCGAGACAAAATACAACTCCACAACATTACTAGCGCAAAAAGACAACCTTCCATTTATTTTCACTTAAACAAGCAGCTGTTTTTATGTACATTAAAGCTTTATAAAAATGTAACGGTGCAAATGCAAATTTCTTGCTGAAAGTTTAACCAAAAGGCATTTCCAGTAGAAATGGGCTGACATATCCTGAGCATAACCATGTATAATATCCACTGAAGTTAAAAAGAGGTGCTTTGCAACATTAAACTGCAGTGTGCAGTACGTATTTTTCGGACCATAAGGTGCACGGGATTATAAGGCACATTAAGCGAAACAAAGCAGTCAGATAAATCAAACTTTATTAAACTCATTCTTCTTGCTTCCTCCACTTCTGTACCATTGATTCATTAATGCTGTATTCTATCACAGCGGCTCTATTCCCATGTTGTTGCAGTATATTAATGACTAACCTCGTATTGTGGATGGATTATCTCAGTTGTTCTCCTGACTGAAGTTTGGTCCGTTTACAGCATCCTGCCATGAGATTGCATTTGTCTCTAACCATGAAGAACCTTCACGTTAACTTTTATAAGTGGAAAAGTGTTAGTGTTCGTCCTCCAGCTTCACTGTTTATGTTATGCTAACATAGCTGTGTCGCTAGCGATCACGTAGCACATCATTATATACCAGCTAGCCCAACTTCAGTAACCCTACAAACGTCACTGCTGTTTAGTTTCCTGTCTTCATTTATGTTGGAAGTGATAGCAGAGCTGTACGTTTGAATGTTTTCAGAAATCTCTCAGTCAGAACATGCAATATCATGCTTAGGTAACTAGCGAAACTAGCGAGCTAACTTCCGCTAGCTTCCTGCTAACTTCTAACTCCGTTAAATGTAATAACTTTTGTTTTCATGGATGCCTGGAAGTTAAACGTCATAGTTACACCTGGTAAAGCAGCAATGCTGATCGTTTTATTAAAGATGAAGGAATTTAGACAATTTTAAACTCTCAGTGATGCTGCAGTGTTGTTTGACCTGAAGAATACAGAGTGTAGGACCCAGATTACTCCCAGATTTAAGAGCATCTTAGTCCGACAAATACGACAATAACCACGGCCGCTTGCATGTTCTGCAAAAAAATGTGCTTTGTCGTGTATCTGACGGACAAACACCAAACCAGTTCCACATCACGGAAGTTGCACCATTTTTACAAACCAATTGTGGTTCATCTGTTTCACTCAACAATCGGCCATGTGCGTATGAAAACAAAGGCAGTGCGCATGCGCGTTTTACTCATATTCTATCGCAATATTTCATTTTCCTATCGTTGCCTAACATTATACCGGTATTACCGTGAACGGTATAATATGGCCCAGCCCTAGTGTAGAATATAAATGTTTTACATACTCATAGTTTTCTTTTATCGAGCTCAGTCCAGACCACACAGCCGTCATGTTGCCACCAACATCGATGACTTTCATGTGATTTCTTTGATTCTAAAGTGTTTGTAGCATTGAAGTGTGTGTCAGTGTGAGTTGTACACACGAGTCAGTGATGTGGTTTCTCTGACTTCGTTCTGATGTTTGATGTGACTCAGCGTCTTCAGTTCACTCTGTTTGTAGCAGACTGACAGCAGGTCTCAGGTCTCCAGGCTGGTTTCCAGTTAAAGTTAACATTCGACTTCTGTAACACAGTTGTGTCATGGACCCAGTCATGTGTTACATTTACTGCATGGAGAATCTCTCTCTTACACTGTGATAGTTCCATCTGAGGCATGAAGCACAGACGTGTAGCCCACATTAGCACCGTGAACTGTGACGACACAAAGACAGAGCACCGACTGACTGACTGTCGTTTCACTGTTACGCCGATGAATCTCAAATCTACTTTCCTTTTTAAAAAAAATCTACAGACTCTTTAAAAATTGCTGGACTGCCTTGATGACATGAAATCATAGTTGGCATTACATATTTTGAATGTAAACGGTCAAAATACTGAGATCGTACTATTTAGACCTTCTGACCCTCGTTCTTCTCTTAAGGTTGACCTTGGCGCTCTGGAAAAGTCCAGAACTCTCTTTGATGGCAGTTTTTCATTTGACAAACAAATAAATTCTGTTGTAAGAGCCAGCTCCTTCCAGCTCAGGGCCTTTGGAAAAATTATGAACATCATGTCATCAGCTGACTTTGAGAAAGTGATCCATGCATGCATTTCATCCAGGCTTGACGGCTGCAACAGTCTTTATTCTGGTATCAGCTCTGCTGTCTCATCTGCAGCTAGTTCAGGATGCTGCAGCTCGACTCCTCACAGGCACTCGTAAACACGACTGTTACGTCAAATTGTTGAATGTTGTCATTGTGTTTCTTAAATTTGTCTAAGTTCAAACTATAAGATCAAAGACATTCCTTTGTCTCTGACCACCTCTCCAGCCACTCGGTGCTGGGGGAGGTTTTATTGCAGATACATTCTATCTGAAAGATCTTTTTCTTGTGTTGTAAGCGTCCTGCTTTTATGATCCTTTTGGTGATCAGAAGGACACACACATAGTGCCTTGTCCTAGATCCATTTGGGGGTTTTAGGGTGGGAGGTGTGGGATTATAATAGTATTTTATGCCATGTTAGACCCCTAACTAAAGATTGTGAATTATTATGTAGTTTTAGTTTGCATTATTTTCCTGAATTAGAAGAAGCTGATAACTATTGCATTTGTTAGACTGATTTACATTACATTAGACTGCTGATTTATTGTGAATGAATGATGTTGTTTTATGATGCATTATACTGCTAAGTTATAAGAAATACTGTTCGCAGAAAGTCATCGCCTTATTTGTCTGATTAGCAGAGAACAGAACATGCTGGAGCTTCCTGCTCCATCTCAGCAGGAGCAGATAAACAGGGAGCCAAGGTCGTAGCTTAGGCGCCGTGAGAGAAGGAATGTGAATGTTTAGGCTTTTATGATTAGGTGGGGGCTACTAGAGGCTATAAGAGTTTGAGCAATGCTCCACCATTTTGAGATCTGATGCTGTCTGCATACAGTGTCCATCTCCCACGCGTGTGATCATTAAAATCATCGTTTGACTGAACCCGACCGGACCAGTGTTGTTATTGTGGTTTTTCCTCCTGTCTCCATCCCCAATATTTGAATCCATAACAGAGGATCTTGTGTAAACTATTGTGTATTGTAACTGTCATGTCAATAAATAGCTGCGAGGAGAGCTGCTCTTTGAAGGATTTGGGCTAGAGACAGGTGATGAGCATTATGCTCCACCGCCTGGTTCTGACCAAGGCTTCCCTCGTTAGCGAGTTAAAGACCAGTTGAAGATGTTCTGTTTTGATTTGTTCTTCATGAGGAATAAGTCTCTAAACTAGCGGGGCCTGTGGAAACACAGACTCAACAACGACCATATTTCCCAGTCTTGGCTCGTTTACACTGGCTTCCTGTAGTTGTAGAATTGATTTTAAGATTTTATTGCTTGTTTTTAAATGGATTGGCCTCCTTGTCCCTCTCTGATCTTCTAACTGAAAATACTCCAAACAGAACTCTCAGGTCCGCTGATAAGTTGCTTCTGATTGTTCCTAGCAGCAGCCTGAACCTCAGAGGAGACGAGACTTTACGATTGCTGTGCCTAAACTTTGGAACAGTCTGCCTCTTCAGTTAGCGTCTCTCCAACACTCCACATTTTTAAACTCTGTCTGAAACACATCTTTACTCAGCAGCTTCTAACTGGGACTCTGTTTTGTTCTCTTTGTGTGTGTTCGCTTTAGTTTGTGCAGCACTTTGTTCAACCTGTGTTGTTTTTAAATGTGCTTATAAACTCATAATGCTGATAATGGTTTTAACTGTAAATATATAAGAGTGACCCTTTAACCCAACACCGAGAGCCTGCTGAATCACACACACTGGCTGAGTGTCAGAACTGGACTCTGCTCTGAGTTTTTGGATCTATTTTTTGCTTACATAAGTAACCTTTGTCTCCTCTCTCTTTGTTCCTCCAGACGTCCCACAGCAGCGTGTGCCCTCACTAACCAGGAGAGGAGCTCCAGTGTGGACCAGGAGGAATCAGAAGCTCCACAGATTAAAGAGGAAGAGGAGGAACTGTGCAGCAGTCAGGAGGGAGAGCAGCTGGGACTGAAGGAGGAGACGGATACCTTCATGGTGACTGCTGCTGAGGAAGGAGAGCACAGTGAACCAGGAGGAGACGAGGAGCAGCTCCTCTGTCACAGCTCTGCTGAAGCTGAGAGTCAGCATCTGGAAGGAGGCAGGAGTGCAGACTCGGGAAAATTAGAAACAGAAGTGACAGCAGGAGGTTCCCCCCCATCAGAGAGTCGGTGTAACTCTGACACGGGTGAAAAGCCTGTAAACTGTGATGGTTGTGGGAAGGACAGAATCCACACAGGTGAATTTTGTCTCGCTCTCACCTGAGCGTCCACGTGAGAGCCCACACAGGCGAGAAGCCGGATTCATGTGAAACACGGAAAAAGGAGAAATCCATGTGAAAGGTGGACTGTTTCCATGGCAACTTTCTGTCTGTCCTAGCACAAGATGCTCGTACAGCAGAAACTCTCAAACTCAAGAACAGTTAAGTGATGGGAGCGCTATTCTGTGAAACGGAGTAAAGGCTTCATTTAAAGCAGTGAAACAGGAAAAGCTGCGCGTTCAGCAGTCACACGACTACAGTCTGATTTTATCTGTCTTTGCATCCTTTTTATTTCTTTTATGCTTCAAATTGTGTAATAAACCAAATCAGATTATATTTGTCTTTTAATGTGACTAAACCTAAAACTACAGCTGCCTTCTAACTGAGCTGTTTCAGGACGTCCCAGGTGCTGTTAAGAGTTTTAACGTCCTGGTTTTATTTTGGATGCTTGCTTTACTTTGCACAAATTATTTCACAAAAACTTGTAATTTGGTGGATGGAAGGTGGGGGAGAGGTCCTTATCTACACAGTGGTGGTAATTGTTCTGACCATTAGAGAAATCATCATGTAAATGAAACTGTGTAAAGCACCGGTATAAATAAACAAAAAGCATTCTGATATTGGAACAGCCAGCTCGTAGCACTCTCAAAGAGTAGATCCCTCCTGCCTGAGTGCTGGTCCTGCAGAGGGGAAGTAGGTCACCCTCCCTCTCTCACCTCCAGCTGTTTTCCTCCCAGACTGAAAGAAACCAGTTCAGCAGCTGTCTCCAGTGATGCAGCCCAGATGTTTGTAGTGTATGTGTATATTAAACTGTTTCCTGCGTGGGTCTGGTGTCACTGCTTTGTTCATAATGGCCTCTCTTACAGTGAACATGAACGTGGATTTATATTCTCTTTACAGCTTCACTAAGGTCTTGAATATTTAAACCTTTATTTTGAAAATAAGTTAAAAAAAAACCTCTCCAGCTGTCTCGCCCTCTGACGTCATCATTGTTTCTTTTTTTTCTTTTTTTTTTTGCCTGTCCCGTTTGGCTCTTTTGCATCAGAATTGTTGTCTAAAGGCAAAGAAAGATGCCCAACGGATTTACTTTACCAAACTGACCATCCCAGCCTTGCCGTAATGGTCCATTTGATTCACCTTTTATTGTTTATTTTATTTTCACTTACTGAATACGGGACAGACTTGACTGGGGGAAAGAAGGGGAGAAAGAAAGAGGGAAAGAGAAACAGCTGAGAAGAGGGACGGGGGAGAAGGGCAAAAGACAAAAACCAACAGAACGGGCAGAGAAAAAAAATGCATATATCAATCACCTGGATCACCTGCTGAGAAAGAAAAACGAAAACAAGCAGAAGAGAACAAGAGTAATAGAATAAACAACATCACAATGATATATGGGAATATGACAGTAAATACTAAATGTTAAACATTATTGTGCAGCACATAAGATCAACAGAACACAGTGTGCTTTGAGGTAGGAGCCAAAAAGGGTGTAGTTTGTGGGTGTGATCACCCGTGTGTACACCTGTGAGCATGGACGCGCTTGTTTTTAGCAGTCATCATTGTTTCTTACTGGTCTGTTCTTTGTTTTTATCTCATCTTTCATTTTCTGCTCAGAGGTCGACGCAGTTAACGGTCTCCGGAGGGCAGCGCCGCGTCATATCCGGTGGAAGCACCAGCGAAATACTTGGACTGAACCAGAAGTGTGTTGTGCTGTGTGTGAGCCGAGTGTGTGAGCTGTGGCAGTAACACGCTGTTTATGTATTTATGGCTCTGTTTGGTACATTTAAATAGGTTTTTAGGAAGCAAGAAGGACGTTTATTCCAAGCGGAACAAAGTATTTGAACATCCTCCTCCTGCCGGAACTTCAGAGCGGGACATCCGGTGGAAGTAAACAATGAAAAGGCGGCAGTATGGTTGTTCCAGCGTGAACTTTTGGAGGCTTTGTGTTGTTGTGTGAGCTGAGTGTGTGAGCTGCGGCAGCAACGATGCCTTCAGTTCAGTATCTGAGAGAGTTCATCAACGAGCGACTAACTGCTGCTGCTGAACAAATATTCTTGGAGTTTGAAAAAACGATCGTCCAGTACGAGGAAGAGATCGACCGTCAGCGCAGACTGCTGGATATCACCTGGAAACCCCAAATCAAGCTGCACAGGACAGGTGAGTGTCCCTCTGAGGGAGGATCCTGATCACAGCTCTGCGGGACGTTTCTGATTGTGAGGACTTTTTGGAGATGTGAGCTAACAAAGAGCAAACAGAGGACAGGACTGCGCTGCATGCAAACAGCAGCTGGTGGATTTGAGCTTTTCTCTGACCTGGATCACTCAATCAGTTCCTTTATGTTTGCTGTCAAAGTTGGAAAACATCAAAAGTCGAGCTTCAGAGCACATTATTTATTCCAGATGGAGTTTATACATATAAATATAACGTTTATATAAATGTATGTTTCCTGTTGCACTTGTGAAAGTTGCAAACAAATGTTGGAAACATGAAGTCTCTGTGCAATAATAAAATATCTAATGTGACTGATCTGCAGGCTGTTGCTCGTCCTCAGCGCTGTGATCTGCTGCTGTGCTGAGGACTGTTTGAAACCAGTTCCACTTTATCTTCATCTAAACACACCTGTTCTGTCTGTGTGTGAATCAGCAGCTGTTTGTGGTGCTGGAGGGGTTTGTGTAGCTGTACCAGGCCCTATCCTGGAGCCGGGCCTGGAGTGAGTGTCTGGGGGCCACAGCCCATAAAAAGCTGCGCGAGGGGCTTTAGGGGTTCAGTTCTTTGTGCCTCGAGCAGTTTCCTCTCTGACCAGTCTGGCCACAGAGGTGAGGAAAGCCACTTCTCTGGTGGACGAGCGATACCAGCAGGATGTAGTCGGGCTTGCCAAAACGCACAGCTCGTGTTATAAAACGAAGCTGCTGGAGACGGCTGCACTCTGGCCTGGATTTGCCTTCTGTGGCCCTCGTATCCCCTCTGTGGGTGTTTCCACAGGACAAAGTGAGGATTCAGAGGTGCTCCTGCAGGAGGACGGGTTGGACTCCACCCTGGGCCGTTTGCTGTCTGGGGTGCTCCCGCTCCCTCCCCCTTTTCCTGTCTGCTCTGCTGCCCTAATCTGTAAAGTGAATCCAGGCCTCGTACTGCTGTAACTTTTCATGCTGGAGAACGGTTTGACATCTCGTTCAGCTTCCACGGCTTCAGATGAATTTTCACTCATATTTACTTTTTGTGAATTCATCATTTTCTGCAGGGCGTCAGACACTCGGAGTAAAACATCGATTCATCATTTCTGCACAGATCACTGACCTTTGTTTCCATATTGAACCCAGAATCATTCAGGCTCCGTGATTAAAGGTTTGGAGTATGACAGTTGCATGTAGTGTAGCATCATCTTCTCATACAGCAGTGACTTGTGTGTGATGCGTGGAGGGTGTGGGAGCTTGCACAAGTGATGCAGGTTATCTGTCGTGGAATTTTCTGTTAATGAAATCTGCAACACCGTCAGCTGTGGTCAAGCTATTTTACTTACTGCATGCAGGAGAGCCAACACACATCAAATATCAAAGTTCACAGTCATGGGAGCTCTTGTCCTTTTATACCCTCACACACAACTCTCAGTATCTTTCAGTTACAACAGGTTTTTGTCACACAGCCTGTTGCTGGGCAGAGAGCAACTCCCACTATCTTTTCCCAGGAAGCTCCTGGCACTGGTCTTCTTGGGGGGTTTGTCCTTGTACACTCGAACAGTTAGCAGATAACTTAGTGAAACATCGTTAAGCAAAGCTAAACAGTTTTCACCAGGTCACACTGACACATACATACAGTTCATCTAATCTAAATGTGGAAATGTGAAAACTAGAATTTTCCCATTACACTCTTTAACAGAAAAGTGCTTCATTTTATTCTAGTTTTTGCTCTTATACATACTTATGGCTGCAGTGAATATTTACTCAGTTTTCTCTTTTTCATCACATCAATTTTAATTTTCTGTCTCTCCAGACGTCCCACAGCAGCCTGTCTGTAAGGAGGAGGAGGAGGTTCTCCCTGAGCAGCAGCTCTGGAACCAGGAGAGGAGCTCCAGTGTGGACCAGGAGGAACCAGAACCTCCACAGATTAAAGAGGAACAGGAGGAACTGCGCAGCAGTCAGGAGGGAGAGCAGCTGGGACTGAAGGAGGAGATTCATAGCTTTACGGTGCCTTGTATGTATGAGGAAAGTGACGACAGTGAATCAGAACTCCTCGGGCAGCAGCTCCTCTCTCCCAGCTTTCCTGTGGCTGAGTCAGAGGATCATGAAGGAAGTAAATATAGAGATTTAGGAGTAACTGAGAATGCAGAGGTGAAGCCAAAGAAGAGAAATCACAGTGAAAATGCAGAGAACCCTACACTGCCAATGAGTCAGTGTAACACTGCCACAGGTAACAAGTATGTATCATGTGATGTTTGTGGAAAAGCCTTTAAGAAAGGGTACCAAATGAGGATCCATCAGAGAATCCACACAGGGGAGAAGCCGTATTCTTGCACCACGTGTGGGAAAGGTTTTACTCAAAGTGGTAGTTTGTTGAGCCACATGAGAACCCACACGGGGGAGAAGCCGTATCTGTGTAACACGTGTGGGAAACGTTTCAGTCAGAGCAGCAGGTTGTCCATCCACACCAGGATCCACACTGGTGAGAAGCCGTACCTTTGTAAAACCTGTGGGAAGGGATTTAGTGACCCGTCGTCGGTTAAGCAGCATAAGGTGGTCCACACAGGGGAGAAGCCGTATCTGTGTAACACGTGTGGGAAACGTTTCAGTCAGAATAGCAGTTTGTGGGCCCACATGAGAAGTCACACAGGGGAGAAACCATATTTCTGTAAAACGTGTGGGAAGAGTTTCAGTCAGAGCAGCAGGCTGTCCTCCCACACCAGGATCCACACTGGTGAGAAGCCGTATCCCTGCAAAATGTGTGGGAAAGATTTTCGCTCTCAGTATCATTTGACTGTACACATGAGAAACCACTCTGATAGTAAGCCTTACCCTTGTAACACGTGATGTTTCCAGTGTCCATTGGAGAGTCTGCGTCTTTGTAGCGTAACTTCACAGGATGAGATGGCTGCTTCCAGCTGCTGCTCATGTTTGCACTTCCTGGGTTTGTGTCTCCAGCTGAACTGAAACAGCAACCTCTCACTTGGCTAGCAGCTCTGTTACTCATCACACTATGAATCCTCTTATTTCACCGGTCAACAATTTGTGTCTAAAAAGGCAGTTTCTGAACTGCAGGCTGAACCGCTGCTTTGCTCATAAGTACTATAGTCAACTGGGTCTGGTTCTCTGTGTACCAGCAACTAGACGGATCACTGGCAGAAGCACCAGAGCTAAACAGGACTGCAGCCATAGATCACGTGTTTTACTGGGTATCAATCTGGCAGTGATATAAAAAGTCTGATCAGTGGAAATCAGTTCCTGGGTTCTGTTTTCTATAAAAGCTGTTTTGTAGGATTTCTTTGAGACTCTGGAAGAAAACATGTTCGATGACGTCTCTGCTTCAGTAGAATCAGAGGCAACAGTGTAAATATGACAAAGATGCAGCTCTGATCTTCCGCCTGCATCGAGGTTTTCTTCTTTACCTCCATCACTCTGTTTGCACCTGAACGTTTAGTGGAAGATGTTTGGTTTGTGTCCTCAGTGATTTTTGGATTGAAGTCAGATGTTGAACTTTGTGTTTCAAGCATGCTTTGTTTTCAGTTCACATCTTTTTAAACGTTTCCGTCTTTAGAGCTGACACTAACAAACTGTACAAGCTGTTTGACGTGTCGATGTGAAAGGATCTTTATAAATAAAGTTTCCTTCCACAGCAGCTCTGTCTCTGTCTCTGATCTTTACTGCTTCATTTCTCTGTTGTCTTTGTCATCAGTCCAATGACACAAGAATCAGAGGTTTAACAGTGTGTGGCTCCCTCTAGTGGATGTTGTGGAGTATTCTGTTGTCTTTGCTCCAAAGGTTTTTGTACAGAGTTTTGCTGTTTCCTGTCACTGTGGGCTGCAGAGCACAGTAGTACACAGCAGAGTCAGACAGCTGAAGCTTCTGGATCTTCAGAGGAACTGATGTCTTGTTGAGTTCAGCATCAAATCTGTGTTTTGGGAACTCTTGAGCGTTTTCAGTTCCAGAAGCATCACGCCGTAAAACATATTTCAGATAGTCGTTCACGTCCTGTTTGTACCAGAACAAATATGCGTATGTAGAAGTTGTTTCATATTTGCAGTAAAGTGTAACTGTGTCTCCTTCAGCAGCAATGACATCTCCTTGTTCCTGGATTACTTTGTCTTCTCCTTTACACTCTGAGGAAGAACAGAACATGCAGAGATGGATCAATAAACATGGTTAAAATGGTAAATGGCCTGTATTTGTATAGCACTTTACTAGTCCCTAAGGACCCCAAAGGCCTTTACATATCCACCCATTCCACTGGTGATGGCAGCTACATTGTAGCCACAGCCACCCTGGGGCGCACTGACAGAGGCGAGGCTGCCGGACACTGGTGCCACCGGGCCCTCTGACCACCACCAGTAGGCAACGGGTGAAGTGTCTTGCCCAAGGACACATCGACCGAGACTGTCCAAGCCGGGGCTCGAACCGGCAACCTTCCGATTACAAGGCAAACTCCCAACTCTTGAACCACGATCGCCCTCAAAAAGTCACCATTAATCAGACTCACACATTTATTTAAACAGAGGAAACATGTTGATGTTTGTATCTCACCAAAGAAAAGAGCAGCAAGAATAATCCACAGCCAATGTTCCATCTGTACAACAAGGTTTAAATCAACAGGAGAAACTAGCTGATGTTCAACATTCAGTCTGAGAATTGTTCTCTTCACAGCAGCACTTATTATTGACACAATGGTTGAACACAGTGCAGTAGGAGAGCCCCGCCTACTGGATGATGTCGCCCTCTGTCTCCTCTTTGAGTCTCACTTCCTCTTCCTCCTGGTTCACAGACTGTTAGCAGCATTTGAATCACTGTGAGGAGGGAGGATGGAGCACTTTGCACTGTGTGCAAGGACAACGAGCCAAATGTTCTCCATCACTGAGCTGTAGGGATGGGTATCGAAACCCGGTTCTTGCTGAGAACCGGTTCCCACTGTTTCAATTCCTTGGAGTTGTTTGCCATTTTTGCAAATGATTCCCTTATCGATTCCAGTCGCCCTGAATGACGTCACCACGTTGCAAAGCGTCATTTACCCGGCAGGAAACACGGCGCCTAAGCAGCTCAAACGCTCAAAAGTTTGGTTATACTTTACGAGAACGGATGACAACAGGGCAACTTGCAATACTTGCAAAGTAGATATTTCATTTAAGGGAGGAAACACTACGAATATGCAAAAGCATTTGCTCACAAACCTTAAATGAATGTCGTGTTTTTAATTCTGGACTCGTGAATCTCAACCAGCAGCAGCGGTAACGTTTGCACGTCCTCTCCCGTTAATGCGGCAGGTAAATAATCAACTAACAGTGCATATTATGTTAGCGCGATCTGCCTTATTACAAACCTGCCATTACTGTGCATTTAGTGACCATGATGAGACAGAGTCTGGCTCAGATGCTGGCAGTTCTCGCTGCAGTCTGCTGGTAGCGTCTCCTTTCAGGCCAGGATAGACGAATGTCACCGAGCAGTGACTCAGTTTGTGGTCAAAGGTTTGCACCCATTTGCCACAGCAGATGATTTTCGGTAAGTGAATGTGTTTAATTGTAGGCAGGGACATTACTGGATATTCTTGTGTAATTGCTACAGAATAATTTATGTTATACTTTGTTATTGCTACAGAAGAATATTTATTTTATTATTTTACATTTACAATTTTTTTCCTGGGGACCCTGTGACACCCCATTGAAGAGCCGTAGGCTGGATCTCTTAAGATCTCACTGCTGGGTTTGTAAGGCCATGTTACTCCTAAATTTCTCTCTTGTTCAAAGAGAAGATATAAAACAAAGTTCTGAGCTATTCGACCTTAGTGTTCTCCTTTTTTAAAAAGAATCGATAAACAGAATCGAAAATGGAATCGGAATCGTGAAAATCTTATCAATACCCATCCCTACTGAGCTGCTTAATGCTTCTCATGCTTAAAGTGAGATTCAGGGTCAGATATTTCTGCAGATTATTTGTGGTTTGTGTCTAACGATAACAATAACAGGAGGTTTAATAAGACACGATTACTCATCACTCATGTGTTTCAGTATAACAAACTGAGGAACTATATTTTAGCAAGAGTTTTCACTCAGGGGAGGCACGCAGCCATGAAATAAAGCAACACACACACACACACACACACACACACACACACACACACACACACACACACACACTAGCTACATGCTTTATGGGATCAAAACAGAAAATTTACTTCCTTACGAAAAGAAATATAACATTTAAATCCAAAAATGAGTGTCTTGGAGGAAGTCTGTCATGCCATCCAGTTTACATCCCCCAGATCTGCTGAAATCAAACCTTTTCATTCATGATAATCTCGTATTTACACAAACAAAATTGTGCTGGAACTTCACCATGTTACACCAGACGACAGAGCAGAGAGTGTTATTGTGTGTGAGCTGAGTGTGTGAGCTGCGGCAGCAACGATGCCTTCAGTTCAGTATCTGAGAGAGTTCATCAACGAGCGACTAACTGCTGCTGCTGAACAAATATTCTTGGAGTTTGAAAAAACGATCGTCCAGTACGAGGAAGAGATCGACCGTCAGCGCAGACTGCTGGATATCACCTGGAAACCCCAAATCAAGCTGCACAGGACAGGTGAGTGTGTAGCCGTAAGACTGGTGGACCTAAATCTTCACCACCACGTCTGTTCACATACAAGAGGAAGGGGAGTGAGCGCTCAGGGCACAGAAACTTAGCTGGCTTCAAACACCATTTATTTCCAGGATAAAAAAAAAAAAAAAAAAAAACCACAGCCAGAGTCACAAATACAAGATAAAATTCCCCGTATACAATAAAAATAGTGTTGCAACCCGCTAAAAACCCTGCCGGCAGAAATAACTATACACTATTAAAACAAGGCTTAAAAAATATTTTCCACATGCTAAAATTACCTTCCCACAGTCCCATAATCCCACAGTCCAGCCACACATGGGCGAATGGTCCTTATCTGAAAGAGACAGGAGAGGAACTTCTCTTCCGGTATGGTAAAACTCGCCAGCAGCAGACCAGGGAGGAGGCTCCTATCGCAGACCTGTCTCCTCCTGACAGCGCGTCGCCGCACAGTCCCGCCCCACTCCACACCTGAACACGGCCTCCCTCGTCTCACCGTCAGATGCAGGCAGAGGGGCATCCCTGCCCTGTTGTGAATTGCGGCCATCGCCACCCACTGTTGCCGTTCCCGCCATTGGGACTGGATCGCCGAACGACTCGCGGCACCCCACAGTCAGGCAGCAGTTCCTTCCACACACACGTGCGGGCTTGCACGCGCTCCTTTTTCTCCTGCTCACCCTTCGTGCGTCGCTCCTTCTTCTTGTCTCTGCGCTCACTATCCCCTTTAACAGGTCAACCTGGCGGCTGATAGGCCACCTTGGGGAACGCCCCCACCTCACAGGTGCCTACAATTGTCTGTTTAGTCCACAGTGGATTAAAGGAACATGGTACAACATTAACACACATAATATAAATATGAGGATAAAACCATGCAGTATAAATATCAATAAACAAACATGCAATATAAATATCACAATAAAATCATGCAAATATAATCAACACTATGTACCAATACACAGATCGATAAAACATAAAAACACAAAAACACAAATTTCCACTGTGTGACAAGTGTCCCTCTGAGGGGGGGATGGGGCTCATGTAAAACTAGAGAATATTTTAGACACAGAGAATATTCACTGAAATATTAATAACCTGTTAGCAGAGACCGAACGAAATATGACGAAGTGTCAGGACCACATTAAGAAAAATATTATTGATCATTTAGAGGATGAAGTCTAAATGTGCCGGTTTCAGTTGTTGCTCCTGCTGCGGTTCTCTCTATAAAATGCCTAAGAAACTGGCCCCCTGGTTCCTGGGACCCTTTTCCATTCAAGACATCCTGAATCCTGTAACGGTCCAGCTGGCCCTTCCTCGCAGCATGAAGGTACATAATGTCTTTCATGTCCCCATGGTGCCCGCCCTCCGGGCTCCCGCCACCCGCCCGGTCGACGAGTCAGTGAAACAAACTGATCAGCTGTCCTGTGACATAACATCCATCCTTTTTACTGGCTGTAACCATGACGACGACACATCTGTCCACGACCAGCTGTTTCATTTTCGACAAATCGGGCCTTCTCTTCCTGTTGAGCAGACGCAGCTTCTGCAGCATCTCTTCAGCATCCTCGTGCTGATCGCCTCTCTGTGGTTATGAGCTGAAGACAAATCATTTCCTTCCTTTAACTAAAGCTGATTCTGAAGTACGAGCTCTCTGACTCAGAGGAAACAGGAAGTTCGCCTTCAAACAACAACTGCAATCTCCACATCTCAGCTTTTTCTCAAAATGATCAGTAATATATATTTTCCTTAATGTGGCCCTGGTACTCCATCGTAAATATGTCGAGTACTGATCTGAGACCAGTGTTAGTTGAAGAGACTGTAGTCATCACTGCGAGAGGAAGATGACAAACTAAAACTTAAAGAGTGTGTTCACGCTGTCCGTGTCATCTATTTGCAGAGATGAGAAGTAATGAAGTACAAATACTTTGTTACTATAGAAATCTGTATTTTACTCAAGTATTTATTTTTCTGACAGCGTTTTACTTTCTTTTTACTTTGCTAACATGTTGTAACAGGTCATTTCAACTTCACTTAGATCATGATTTCCTCCTGTCCGAAACCATAATTATGTTGGCTATTGATTCTGCCCCCGATGAATCACTACATATCTAGCTGGAGAGGCTCATGCATCACTGTGATCCTGGGAGCTGTATGGTCTGGAAAGTAGCCTTCATGAGGCGTGTTCAAGTGTGTGGATCCTCAGCACTGCAGACTGGTTTCTAGGATGTGCAGCATCACGTCACTGATGGGAAGCACTGCTAAATTAGGCATGTGTTGGCTATAACAGATACCTCAAAGTGGATCATAAGTGTACTTGGTAGTAGAGAATCTAAGGCCAGTGTTCACAAGGGTATTGGTGCCTGTCATGGGAGCAATCTAAAGACCCGCTGGTGGTCATGGTAAGGACTGAAGGGGGGTTTTCTTAGGGATCTCCTGAGGTAGCAGGTGGGAACTGAAGGGCTGTGGCTTGAAAGCTGAGGTGTGAGAATAGTTTGGAGAGACCTTTTGGTCTGTTTAAAGCAGTTCAGGAGAGCTGTCTGCATTCAGCCAGGAAGTTGATGTAGACTGGGGTGTGTCCGGTGGTGGAGGGAGTCTTTGAGAAACTCCTGAACATAAATGTCCACTGTGAAGGCAACAAAGCACAAAAGAGTCCTGGAAATTATGAATTATCAAGGTGGGAATATAGATGTCCAGGTGTGTGTCCCAATCATCATATTACTAAAACGTCTCTAAAAATTGATATTTTTGGAAAAGCCTGTAAGAAAAAGTCTAGAATGAAGAAACATCACAGAGTCCACGTGGGTGAGAAGCCTTATCCATGTAAAACATGTGGGAACAGGTTCAAAGCTGTCATTTGACTCACCACAAGAGGGCACTCAAAGAATCCTCACATTTGAAAGGTCGCATATGGAGTCACACAGGCAAGAAGTTGTGTTCATGTGTTGTGTGGGTTAGGAAGGAGATTGCAACCATGGATACAGCTACTTAGACTGTTTTAGCTTGAATTTACATATGAAATGACATAAAGACAAATCAATGGGACGGAGTTCTGTCAAGGTCGCAGGTGAAAGAGACTGAGGAGGAGCTTCTTCCCGCAGCCGATACGGTCTCTCAATCACACCACCACACAGTACTGACCCACACATATAGTTCTTACACACACACTGGACATTCTGGACATTGTTATCACTTAAATCACTTTAAGCATATTTGCACTGCACAAGACATAATGTGGATTGCACAACACTGGTCACTATATTCTTCATTTCCAGTTAATACTTGTACAGGTGCTGTTATTGTGTGTGTGTATATATATATATATTTATTTATTTATATTTCTTCATACATTCTTATATAGTTCTATATTGTGTATTGTGTATTTTGTTGTACAGTTATTTCATTTTTAACCTTAATTTTTCATATTTATTTCCTATCTTATTCATAGCCTTTTCCTTTTTTTTTCTTTAGGTCACGAGCAGTTGTCTAAGCATTTCACTGCATATCGTACTGTGTATGACTGTGTACGTGACAAATAAAATTTGAATTTGAATTTGAATTTGAATCCCGACACAGCTCGATGAACTGATCCTCCCTCTGTGATGTAGAGCAGGAACTCTGGTCTGGATCTCTGGTATTGTCGGTACCACTGGATATTGTAGATAGAACCATCATATGTACAGGTCAGGTTGATGTTTCCTCGCTCTGCAACAGCTTCTTCAGCACGTTCCTGCTTTATGCTGTTCATGGAGCCCAAAGCTGCAAATGAATGATTCATGTCAGTCAGTCTTTTTCTTCCTTTGTGAGCATAATGAGATGAAGAAATCTGCTAATAATAACTCTGATCAAATCTTGTCACCATGAGACTTTTCTGTGTTCTAACACTCACCTATGCAGTGAGAGAAAAGTACAAACAGGTAAAGGAACATGTTTCAGGTGCTGAAGTCACACAGCAGATGAACAAAGTTCAGCAGAATGAAAAGACTAAGCAGCCTCTCTGCTGCACAGCCTTCTCCTCAACATCAGGCTGGCTGAAACCATCTCATTGGCTGAGTTCAGCATCAGTGGGTGGAGCCAGAGAGAAACCTGGATTCAGGGTCACCTGGTCCAGCCCTAACTATATGCTTTAGCAAAATGGAAAGTTTGAAGCCTAATCTTGAAAGTAGAGATAGTGTCTGTCTCCTGATTATGAAACAGGAGACAGACACTTGGAACCAGTGCTCAGTCCACTCCTGTACGTCCTCTTCAGCTACGACTGTGTCCCCTTCCAGAGCAACACCTCCATCATTAAGTTCATTGGCGACACAGCCATCATGGGGCTGATCACTAGTAAAAAGGAGGCTGCTTACAGGGAAGAGGTGGCTCAGCTGCTGTCATGGTGCCTGGAAAATTATCTCTCCTTAAATGCTAAGACTAAGGAGATGATTATTGACCCAAGAATCAGGAGAGAGCAGCACGCCCCACTATACATCAACAGGACTCGGGTGGAGAGGGTGAAGATCTTCAAATTCCTCAGCACTCACATCAGTGAACATCTCACCTGGACCCATGACACACAGTAGATCATCAACAAGGCTCAACAACAACTCTTCTTCCTAAGGAAGCTGAGAAAATCTGGATTAACCTCTAAACTGCTCAGCAACTTTCACAAATGCACAGTGGAGAGTATCCTGACAAACTCCATCACAGTGTGGTACGGGAACAGCACCACTCAGGACAGGAAGGCTCTCCAGCGTGTAATCGACTCATCTATGGAGTACCCCTCCCACCACTGCAGGACATTTACAACACTCGGGTCATGCAAAGGACTCACAACATCATCAAGGAAAGGCCCCACCCACAGCACACACTGTTCACACTCCTGCTATCTGGCAGTCGCTACAGGAGTGTGAAAGCAAGGAAGAACAATCTCAAAAAGAGTTTCTATCCATCAGGCTGCTGAATCACTGACTAATTGTCAAACTGTAACCACAGTGACTCTGATAAAACAGGAATTAGCAGAATCCATCTGATATGAAGCTGTGCTTTGAATACCACTTCCCTCCTCTTTGAAGAGTAGTCAGATATCTGTGTTCAGGTTTTTGTACAGCCTCTTCTACACTTTGTATCACTGTGTTTCTAGAGCACAGTAGTAGAGAGCTGTGTCTGCCAGGGTTAGGGCTGCTATGGTCAGATTAGTTGTTGTAGGTGATGTTTCTGATTTATAACGTTTATCAGGAATATATTCACCTGTCTGCTGTCTCCTTCCTTTCCAGAGTATAAACTGAGGAGCCTGAAGGTCAGAATGATGTCTGTACCAGTGAAGTAGAGGATAACTTGAAGTTGTCTCATAGCTACATGTGAGTTTGACAGATTCTCCTTCTGTTTCAGTGACTTCAGGTCGTTGAGGAGTGATTGAGTCTCCAGCTGTTAGTCCTGGAAAAAGTAGAGAAAATGAAGCCATCAGACTAACATTGTCCATGAGGCTGAGAGGAGAAGACAGTGGAAATGAGGAAAAGTAGGACAGAAGTAAAAATCTACAATCCTCCAGACCAATGATTCATTTCTAGCAGAGTTCAGAGCAGAGAAAGAAATGTTGCGTTCTGAGAAAGAGACAAAAGTTCACCCATGAAGTGAGATGAAAACAAAAAGAGGTGCAGCAACATGTCTTTGGAGCTGCTGAAGACAGACAGACAGCACATGAACAATGTTCTTCCACTGCAGCAGATTCACCAGGTTGTGCTTTTATTTCCTCAAACTTTTTGCTCTCCAGACAGAAATCATCTCATTGGTTGAGCTGGACGTATGTGGGCGGGGCCTGTGGATGATTTTGAACCTCCAACATCGAAGTGAGTGAAACAGTAAAATATACAGTGATGTTAAGTATTAAACATTACTGACAGGCTGGATTCAGTAGGATTGATCACTCTTTCTGTTAGCAAATACATGAATAAACCCTTTTTCTATTTTACGCTGCTCGTGTACGCCCACACTAACACAAAAACTGATTTCCATCCACGATTAGATGAGACATGAGTTGAATATCATGAGACAGTTTGCAAGATGAAATTCACAGTGTTTTATTCATGAACGATCTTTTTCGTCACTGTTTCATGTTTAGAATCTGTTCGGATGTATTTTTGTTATTAAGAAATCCAGAAAAAATATCCCAACTAAAACCTCAATGATAAGAACTTTTTTAAAGGCGGAACAACGAGTAAAATGTCCTGTTTTGGCGGAACTTCCCTTGTGCAACAGTAGACGGAAGTGAACTGCACAAATGCGGAAGTAGCATTAGCTTTGTTCCTATGTGACCGAGCCGAGTGTTGTTGTGTTGTTGTGTGAGCTGAGTGTGTGAGCTGAGTGTGTGAGCTGAGTGTGTGAGCTGAGTGTGTGAGCTGCGGCAGCAACGATGCCTTCAGTTCAGTATCTGAGAGAGTTCATCAACGAGCGACTAACTGCTGCTGCTGAACAAATATTCTTGGAGTTTGAAAAAACGATCGTCCAGTACGAGGAAGAGATCGACCGTCAGCGCAGACTGCTGGATATCACCTGGAAACCCCAAATCAAGCTGCACAGGACAGGTGAGTGTCCCTCTGAGGGAGGATCCTGATCACAGCTCTGCGGGACGTTTCTGATTGTGAGGACTTTTTGATGTGAGCTAACAAAGAGCAAACAGAGGACAGGACTGCGCTGCATGCAAACAGCAGCTGGTGGATTTGAGCTTTTCTCTGACCTGGATCACTCAATCAGTTCCTTTATGTTTGCTGTCAAAGTTGGAAAACATCAAAAGTCGAGCTTCAGAGCACATTATTTATTCCAGATGGAGTTTATACATATAAATATAACGTTTATATAAATGTATGTTTCCTGTTGCACTTGTGAAAGTTGCAAACAAATGTTGGAAACATGAAGTCGCTGTGCAATAATAAAATATCTAATGTGACTGATCTGCAGGCTGTTGCTCGTCCTCAGCGCTGTGATCTGCTGCTGTGCTGAGGACTGTTTGAAACCAGTTCCACTTTATCTTCATCTAAACACACCTGTTCTGTCTGTGTGTGAATCAGCAGCTGTTTGTGGTGCTGGAGGGGTTTGTGTAGCTGTACCAGGCCCTATCCTGGAGCCGGGCCTGGAGTGAGTGTCTGGGGGCCACAGCCCATAAAAAGCTGCGCGAGGGGCTTTAGGGGTTCAGTTCTTTGTGCCTCGAGCAGTTTCATCTCTGACCAGTCTGGCCACAGAGGTGAGGAAAGCCACTTCTCTGGTGGACGAGCGATACCAGCAGGATGTAGTCGGGCTTGCCAAAACGCACAGCTCGTGTTATAAAACGAAGCTGCTGGAGACGGCTGCACTCTGGCCTGGATTTGCCTTCTGTGGCACTCGTATCCCCTCTGTGGGTGTTTCCACACAGGACTACTTTCCTGTGCCTCTGGGTCGGGGAACAGGTCCTGACTGTTGCTTGGATTTGTGCACTGCATACAGAGCACCCAGCATGTTTCAGTCCTTTACTGTACCCTTTAAAACCCAACAGTTAATGCCTGACTGTGGTCACGCTGAATCCTGATTGGTTGACAAGCTGGCTGAAACAGAGATGGAAAAAGTATGAAAAAACAGAAGATCAACAAAAGGACGAGCTGTGTCTGCAGTGGACATTGTTCACTGCTTTGGACACTCGGTTTGACTTCAGCTCGTTGTATGTTAGAACCTCTCTTCTCTGCGCCTGGCTGATGAAAACAACAGAAGCACAGGAGCCACAGGCTGGGTGCACTTTGGACGCTGCCTCGATGATCTGTGCAGGTAGTCTGTAGCTCCTACGGTCTGCCACCAGGCTGCCAACGGAGAATCACAGCGAGCCCAGAACACAACTGTGGGACCATCACTGTGGCCGAGGTCACTAAAGCAGACACACGGTAAGGTTTGAACGAACATATCGACCATCAACGATCGGCTGAGCCTTTCGCGGGCCAACATACGGAGCCATACAGGGCTACTGGGCGGACCACCGTGTGTAGACTTCCCTTGAGTCGGTCTGGCATTCTTCTGTCACAAAGGACACCAGTGACCATTTTAACCAGACTGCATCTGTTCGTGTTCGGACATCGGAGGTGATGAGCCCAGAAAGAAGCTGCCTCTAACCGTGTTTATCTGTCTCACACACTCAACCAAACAACAAGTGCAAAATTAAACAAAAAGTAAGTTAAAAATTAAAACGTCTCTTCCAGCGAACATTAAAAAATCTCTGATGTAAAGTCTTTTGTGTGATTTGGCGCATTTCAAATAAATAACTAAATGATTGAATAATTGAAAGAGCATCTGTATTAAAACTGAAACAACAGACGGTCAAATATAACCTCCAAACAAAATGTATAAATTCTAAATGGGTGAATCAGTCTGTTCATGATCACTCCGCCCATCAAAAAGTCACCTGTGCGAGTATATCACCTATGATTGGTCATTGGACTGACAACTGTCCTGGAAATATTTTCACATATCCCCGAACCTGAATACACGGCCGGGTAGGATGGATGAGAGTCGCCCCTCAGGGGGATTACACGTCTCAGTTCTTTGTTTTGGACTGGGAGAAGGCAGCAAGCCCTCGGGTGTCCTGTGGGGAGTGTTTTGGGAGTCTGGGATGGACAGTTTGGTCCTTGTGTGAATGCAGGTAGAGCTTGGTTCACACTGTAGTCAGAAAGCAGACCCGCTGACTCTGCTCAGAACTTTTATGGACACAACTTCAGCTGCAGCCAGAAGGCAGAGCGTTTCTGTTTCTGTGGACTTGGGCTCATTAGACCAGTGTTTTTCAACCTTTTTTGAGTCGTGGCACATTTTCTAGATTAAAAATATCCCATGGCACACCACCAACCAGGCTTGTTCCAAAATGACACACTGTAGCCTGATGCAGTACATATAATGGCAAGTTAGTCCTCAGTGTTAAACCTGGTCCTGACTAGATGAACACAAAGATGATGTTCTGGCAGGAATTGAAGACCCAAATTTAACAAAGTTTTGATGAAGTTTACGATGTGCACAACATCATCCAGCACAGGAGCCAGGTCTGCTGGTAAAGTCTTGGCAGCCTCACGGTGCAGAAAACAGTGCGTAACAGTAACATCTGGGTGTTTGCTGCTCCGTCAGAGCAGCCACTCGTGCAGTTTTCCCACTTCAGTCCTCTTTGTTCAAATATTCGGATGTAACCTGAAAAATTTCCTCTCCTGTTGTTTTCCCTGATGGAGTCTCCATCCACAAAACACACATTGGCCAAGAGTTGGGAATGTCCACTAATGTCCGTAGACTCATCAAGCTGCGCTGCAAACTTCCCACTGATGCGCATCTTCTCCCAAACCACACTTTCAATGTCTGCGGATGTGTCGTCGATACGTCTGAGGGCGGGACTTTCTTTAACCGCGTCAGGGCGAGCATCTCATTCACAATGGCATTGCAGCCAGGTAGTAGTAACGTCTCTGCATCTTCACCTTCGTGTTTTTTCTCATTAAAGTTACCCGTTTATCAGCGAGTTCACAAACAAAATAGTCTGTGTTCTTGTTTGAGGGATGTTTTGTACGGAGATGACGTCAAAGCCTGCTTGGGACCGCGGCACTGTTTGAGAGCTTCTCCCCAAACACACCAGAGTCGGTGCAGTCGGATCTCCACTGAAGCTAAATTCAAAGGAAGGATAACTTTCGCTGTATTGCCTCAAACTCACCATTTTTGCTTTCTTTCGACCACCGCTCGTCTTCTGATTAGAATTTTATCCAGGGTCCAGTTCGGAGCCTGCAGTTCTTCTTTTCAAATATTTATCCATCTTTGTTGTACGTCTTGCAGCTGCCACGTAGCGTGCGCATCAGTAATCCTATTGGCTTAACTCAACAAGGTCATATTGCGCTACCCACTGACGTGAAAGAGTAACTGCTCTACCAGTCACCTCATTGAAAGCACAGATGCCCAGAAATGATTTTATTATTTCCAGTAATTATTAAATGTTTTTTAAATAATTGCTCACAGCACACCTTTGTGCCGCGGCACAGTGGATGGGAAACACTGCATTAGACGGTGACTTTTAGCTTGCAGTGGGGTTGTTCACAGCTGAGTGGGAAGCAGCAGGAAAAAGATCTGAGCTCAGTCGACAAGGGGAGGAGCGACCCCTCCAGGTCAGGGAGTTCAAGTTCCTGCCAAGCTGAGGTCTGTCAGTGTTTATCTTAACGCCTTGTGCACGAGTTAGGGAACGGAGCAGGAGAGTGACAGATCTGCAGCGATGCAGATGTTGTACTGTCTGCCTGTGGTGCTGAGTGTGAAAGCAGAACAGCAAAGAACAGCCGGTCAGTCGCTCCTGTGTCTGATAACGAGCTGGTCCGCCCGGTGGCAGGTCAAACAGTCACACACAAGCACGTTGTTTGCACGGAAGCACCTCATTCTAAAGGGAACCTCGGGGGGACGGGGAGCACCAAGAAAGCATTCTTAACAACAAACGTAATCGGACACCAAATCGTCCGACCCGGCTGAACATTTTACAGACGCTAAGGAAGCCAAAGTGGCTCAGAGTCGATTTCCTGTTGTCTGGTGTTGCAAACATGCAGCAACATGATGGAAACACGCGACATTTGTGTTGTTCAAGATGCTTTTGTTTGTTGAAGGAAAATATGTCAGCAGCTCATTTTCAGCTAGATTTTTGCGCCTCCGTCAGATCCTCTAACTTAGTGCAGTTTGGGGGAAATTGTTGAATAAATATTTGTTTGCCTTGAAAAGTTTTGTTTGTATATGAACTCATCAAAGTAGAATGCAGTCGGTGCTTCTGCAGTGGTAATCGGTGCCGCCTGAGGCGTCTGTCATGTTCACACTGCTGGCTCAGCTGAATTTCTCTGACAACTTTTTGTTTGTGTGTCTCCATTTGTGCCTTCAGACCTCCAACAGCAACATGTCTGTGAGGAGGAGGAGGTTCAGCAGAGGAGCCGAACACAGTCTCTACAGATTAAAGAGGAACAGGAGGAGCTGTGCATCAGTCAGGACGGGGAGCAGCGTGCACAGAAGGAGGAGACTGGTACCTTTATGGTGACTGTAACTTATGACGATCTCAGTGAACCTGACCTGGACAGCGACCAGCTCGGCTCTCGCAGCTCTCTTCTCTACGAAAGCCGAAATCAGGAAGGAAGCGAGAGTTTCGATTCTACTTCAACTGCCACTAGAAACACAAGTCAGAGTAGCAACGCAGAAATCTTTCCCACATCAGAGAGTCAGTGTAACACCGACATAGTCCCCAAATCTCTAAAATGCAATGTTTGTGGAAAGGTCTTTAAGCCTTTTAGTGACCCGTTAGCATTTAAGAGACACATGGCAGTCCACTCGGGCGAAAAGCCGTACTCCTGCAAAACGTGTGGGAAAAGTTTCACTAAAAATAGTACTTTACTGGGCCACATGAGAGTTCACACAGGGGAGAAGCTGTATTCTTGTGAAACGTGTGGGAACAGTTTTACTCGAAAAGGTAGTCTGCTGGTGCACATGAGAATCCACTCGGGCGAGAAGCCGTACGTTTGTAACGCCTGCGGCGAGCGCTTTTGTTACTTATCGGCACTTAAAAAGCACAAGGCGGTGCGCACGGGCGAGAAGCCGTATTCCTGCAAAACGTGTGGGAAAGGTTTTACGGAGCGCGGCAATTTGTTGGTCCACATGAAAATCCACTCGGGCGAGAGACCGTATACTTGTAAAACCTGCGGGAAAAGTTTCACTACAAATAGTACTTTACTGGGCCACATGAGAGTTCACACAGGGGGGAACCTGTATTCTTGTGAAACGTGTGGGAACAGTTTTACTCGAAAAGGTAATCTGCTGGTGCACATGAGAATCCACTCGGGCGAGAAGCCGTACGTTTGTAACGCCTGCGGCGAGCGCTTTTGTTACTTATCGGCACTTAAAAAGCACAAGGCGGTGCACACGGACGAGAAGCCGTATTCCTGCGAAACGTGTGGGAAAGGTTTTACGGAGCGCGGCAGTTTGTTGGTCCACATGAGAATCCACTCGGGCAAGAGACCGTATACTTGTAAAACCTGTGGGAAAAGTTTCACTACAAAATGTACTCTGTTGGTGCACATGAGAATTCACACCGGCGAGAAGCCGTACTCGTGTAAAATCTGCGGGATGAGTTTCAGTAAAAATGGTGGTTTGTTGGTGCACATGAAAACTCACACAGCTGAGACGCTGAAGTCGGACATTTCTGTGGGAAAAGACTCTCTGTGAGGTTGTTGTTGTTGTTCACCTGGTGGCCAGTTAAAAAGGCAGGGCCATGTGTGTGTGCATGCATGCATGTGTGCTTGTAGGAAGGGATTATAGTCAAAGCAGCCAGTGTGAGAAACAGGAGATGCAAAAGAAGTGTGAGAACATTACCTGGAAAACAGCTGGGAATTTAAGAAGAGTAAGATGAAGAGTAAGCAACAGGCAAACCCCCTTCTGTCACACACACACACACACACAGTCCTATACAAAACATGCTGGGTCAAACTCAACTGGTGCTTCCGTACTGACTCATTTATTATTTGTTTCACAGTCTGGGAACCTCTTGGAAAGTTTCCCTTTAAGTTATCAGGCACAGAACTTCATTTAATTCCTGTAATTTTGAGAAATAAATTATTCTGAATGAACCAAACAACATTATGGGTTAACTAATTCACAAATAACTCCCACTTTCTAGCAGCACTATACCCTCTCCTTCTACACTTGGACTGTCTTAATGGAGACTTTGCTGGTTTTGCAAAGTCTCAAATACTGATTATATGTTTATATGAAGTCTGACACAAGTTCTCTACAGTATACATTTGTTTTTATGCTCAAAGTGATGGCTGGAGCTACTTTTTGTTTTTCAGCTTGTTTAATGGTCCTCTTCATTCTAAAGAAGCCGATATCGTTTCTTCAAATTTGGCATCAACTGTTAAGATGAACTGATTCAACTCAACTGAAAACATCTTTGTGAATATAACTGAAGAATTCCAAACTTCTCAAAAATGTCTTATTTATGTCACTGATGCAAACTGCAGTTTGACTAGTTGGCAAGAAAAACCAAAGGATGTCAATTCTAGCTGTTTGTGTGACGGTAAATAAAGTGGATGGGAAGAAACCGCTTCTGCATTCTCACATTACACTCGAAAGAGGAAGTAATCCCTTGTTTACTGCAGGTTTGCTGGCAGAAAACACAGAGAGGATGACTCGACTGTGTTAATGTGTTCCAGGGCTCCAAGCGTACAGTTAAACACTCACAAGTGTAAAACGGGAGCGCTGTAACTCGAAGTATGAACTCGGTCTCTCTCGTGAGCCTGTCATCTATTATCTTTCACACAATATACAAATATGGTAAAAAAATATTGCTGAATGCAGACGTGCATATTCCTTCTTATTATATCTGTGGGAAACATCCAGGATGTTGAATATGGATGAATCCATGCAGCACCAAAAAAAAAAAAAAAAAAAAGATTGGACTGGTCCGTCAGTTTGAGCTACCTGGTTCTGCCTCGTCTTCTCTGGTCATGCTGGGATTCTCTGTGCATCCACGTGGTGGCCAAACCATGAAAACGTATCACCATAAACAGTGGATTTTACTGCAGTATTATGAATATACAAACAAACGATAGCGTATAAAATAACATTTCAACGTCCGATATATTTCGTCATATTGCACAGCCCTAACTATGATGCAGGCTGTGCCATCTTGTTTTTGCACATGGTTAAATAGAGTAACAGCAGGTGAATGATGTCAGGACAGCGTAAGATTGAAGTTGGCGTGTGTTCCCCACTTTAATCTACAAAACCCAGACTCACAGCTGAAGATCTGTTTTTGATACTTTACATTTCGGGGCAAGTCGTGCTGCCTGCGCAGCCACGAAGGGCTCGTTATTGCCCAGCTGCTCTCTCTGAAACAAGCACGCTGCATGGGTTAGATCACAGATTACAGCAGACCCCAGCCAAATGTAACATGACTGTTAGCATCACTTGTTTCATATACTGATAGTTCAGATTGTATTTATTAGAGAAACAGCCGCGGTGCTGTCAGCGCGCCTGCACAGACACTACGTACTGTAAATATTTCAAACCACAGACGAAGTCTCCACGTTTCGTTTTGTCTGCTCAGCAGTAGCTGTGTCTCACACACGTGTGCTACACTCTTCATGTTTGCGTTTGTTGTGAGTCGCTGTGCGTCAGTGGACACGACTGTATTTATTCATTAGTTTGCTATAAAGGCTGTCCCTGACCCTGCCTGCTTTCTGCACAGATGTAATTTATATAATATCCGTACGATAAAGCTGTAAGTGTTTCCTGCTTGTGTGTTTCTGTGGTGTCCTCACTGCTACATTAATGTCTAATCGTGCAAATCTAAAAACCGGACAGGTGGAGAAGCAGCGCGTCAGCTGGTTTCCTTGCTGACCGCAGGCACACAGACGTGAGGTCTTCCATCAGTCCGTGTCACGTTCTCATGTTTGACTGAAGTCTGTGTTATTGTCTCGGTTATTTGTGGATTGAGCGCCAAAGCTGAGGAGCCCTCTCGAGCTCCCTGGCTTCTGTTTGAAGGACGTCTTGTGTTCACACTACATCTTCAGAGGTGACACTAACGAGATGAAGACCGTGTTCAACACGCTGTTGTAAAAAGCTCTTCAGAAATAAACATTGTTTTGGCCTAAAGTGTTGATAACTCGAGTAACCATCAGGATGTGGAGCTGAAGACACAACAGACCTCACAGTGCAGCAGGTTTGTGTGCTGCCTGTTAAGGCTCCTACAGGCTTCGCAGACTTTGTCCTGCTGCATTAAATGTTTGTAGACTTGTGATCTGCATCCTCAGAGGTAAACTCAAAGTACAGGCATGAAAAATGTTTTTGTGCGATGATTTGAAGCAGCTCTGCTCTTCTGGCTGCTGCTGTCTCGGGTGGACTCGTCACAGCTGTGCCAGACGAGTGAAGAGAAACTAGACTCTACCTGACAGACCAGAGAGGTTTAACAGTGTGTGGCTCCCTCTAGTGGATGTTGTGGAGTATTCTGTTGTCTTTGCTCCAAAGGTTTTTGTACAGAGTTTTGCTGTTTCCTGTCACTGTGGGCTGCAGAGCACAGTAGTACACAGCAGAGTCAGACAGCTGAAGCTTCTGGATCTTCAGAGGAGCTGACTTTTCTGCTTTCTTGATTTTAGCATCAAATCTGTCGTTGTTGAACTCTTCAGATTTTTCTGTTGTTTCTGAGAAAGATTTCAGCATATACTTTGGGTAACGGTTCACTTCTTGTTTATACCAGAACAAAGTGGGGCCTGTTCTTGTTGTTTCATATCTACATCCAAGTGTAACTGTGTCTCCTTCAGCAGCAATGACATCTCCTTGTTCCTGGATCACTTTGTCTTCTCCTTTACACTCTGAGGAAGAACAGAACATGCAGAGGAAGAGATGGATCAATAAACATGATTAAAAACTCACCATTAATCAGACTCACACATTTATTTAAGCAGAGGAAACATGTTGATGTTTGTATCTCACCAAAGAAAAGAGCAGCAAGAATAATCCACAGCCAATGTTCCATCTGTACAACAAGGTTTAAATCAACAGGAGAAACTAGCTGATGTTCAACATTCAGTCTGAGAATTGTTCTCTTCACAGCAGCACTTATTATTGACACAGTGGTTGAACACAGTGCAGAAGGAGAGCCCCGCCTACTGGATGATGTCGCCCTCTGTCTCCTCTTTGAGTCTCACTTCTCTCACTTCCTCTTCCTCCTGGTTCACAGACTGTTAGCAGCATTTGAATCACTGTGAGGAGGGAGGAGGGAGCACTTTGCACTGTGTGCACAACGAGCCAAATGTTCTCCATCACTGAGCTCCTTAATGCTTCTCATGCTTAAAGTGAGATTCAGGGTCAGATATTTCTGCAGATTATTTGTGGTTTGTGTCTAACGATAACAATAACAGGAGGTTTAATAAGACACGATTACTCATGACTCATGTGTTTCAGTATAACAAACTGAGGAACTATATTTAAGCAGGAGTTTTCACTCAGGGGAGGCACGCAGCCATGAAATAAAGCAACACACACACACACATTAGCTACATGCTTTATGGGATCAAAACAGAAAATTTACTTCCTTACGAAAAGAAATATAACATTTAAATCCAAAAATGAGTGTCTTGGAGGAAGTCTGTCATGCCATCCAGTTTACATCCCCCAGATCTGCTGAAATCAAACCTTTTCATTCATGATATTTATGATAATCTCGTATTTACACAAACAAAATTGTGCTTCCTCTGCTGGAACTTCACCGTGTTACACCAGACGACAGAGCAGAGAGTGTTGTGGTGTGTGAGCTGAGTGTGTGAGCTGCAGCAGCAACGATGCCTTCAGTTCAGTATCTGAGAGAGTTCATCAACGAGCGACTAACTGCTGCTGCTGAACAAATATTCTTGGAGTTTGAAAAAACGATCGTCCAGTACGAGGAAGAGATCGACCGTCAGCGCAGACTGCTGGATATCACCTGGAAACCCCAAATCAAGCTGCACAGGACAGGTGAGTGTCCCTCTGAGGGGGGGATGGGGCTCATGTAAAACTAGAGAATATTTTAGACACAGAGAATATTCACTGAAATATTAATAACCTGTTAGCAGAGACCGAACGAAATATGACGAAGTGTCAGGACCACATTAAGAAAAATATTATTGATCACTTAGAGGATGAAGTCTAAATGTGCCGGTTTCAGTTGTTGCTCCTGCTGCGGTTCTCTCTATAAAATGCCTAAGAAACTGGCCCCCTGGTTCCTGGGACCCTTTTCCATTCAAGACATCCTGAATCCTGTAACGGTCCAGCTGGCCCTTCCTCGCAGCATGAAGGTACATAATGTCTTTCATGTCCCCATGGTGCCCGCCCGGTCGACGAGTCAGTGAAACAAACTCATCAGCTGTCCTGTGATATAACATCCATCCTCTTTACTGTACAAGGCTGTAACCATGACAACGACACATCTGTCCACGACCAGCTGTTTCATTTTCGACAAATCGGGCCTACTCTTCCTGTTGAGCAGACGCAGCTTCTGCAGCATCTCTTCAGCATCCTCGTGCTGATCGCCTCTCTGTGTTTATGAGCTGAAGACAAATCATTTCCTTCCTTTAACTAAAGCTGATTCTGAAGTACGAGCTCTCTGACTCAGAGGAAACAGGAAGTTCGCCTTCAAACAACAACTGCAATCTCCACATCTCAGCTTTTTCTCAAAATGATCAGTAATATATATTTTCCTTAATGTGGCCCTGGTACTCCATCGTAAATATGTCGAGTACTGATCTGAGACCAGTGTTAGTTGAAGAGACTGTAGTCATCACTGCGAGAGGAAGATGACAAACTAAAACTTAAAGAGTGTGTTCACGCTGTCCGTGTGATCTATTTGCAGAGGTGAGAAGTAATGAAGTACAAATACTTTGTTACTGTAGAAATCTGTATTTTACTCAAGTATTTATTTTTCTGACAGCGTTTTACTTTCTTTTTACTTTGCTAACATGTTGTAACAGGTCATTTCAACTTCACTTAGATCATGATTTCATCCTGTCCGAAACCATAATTATGTTGGCTATTGATTCTGCCCCCGATGAATCACTACATATCTAGCTGGAGAGGCTCATGCATCACTGTGATCCTGGGAGCTGTATGGTCTGGAAAGTAGCCTTCATGAGGCGTGTTCAAGTGTGTGGATCCTCAGCACTGCAGACTGGTTTCTAGGATGTGCAGCATCACGTCACTGATGGGAAGCACTGCTAAATTAGGCATGTGTTGGCTATAACAGATACCTCAAAGTGGATCATAAGTGTACTTGGTAGTAGAGAATCTAAGGCCAGTGTTCACAAGGGTATTGGTGCCTGTCATGGGAGCAATCTAAAGACCCGCTGGTGGTCATGGTAAGGATTGAAGGGGGGTTTTCTTAGGGATCTCCTGAGGTAGCAGGTGGGAACTGAAGGGCTGTGGCTTGAAAGCTGAGGTGTGAGAATAGTTTGGAGAGACCTTTTGGTCTGTTTAAAGCAGTTCAGGAGAGCTGTCTGCATTCAGCCAGGAAGTTGATGTAGACTGGGGTGTGTCCGGTGGTGGAGGGAGTCTTTGAGAAACTCCTGAACATAAATGTCCACTGTGAAGGCAACAAAGCACAAACCACAAGAGGGCACTCAAAGAATCCTTACCTCTGTACCACCTGTGGAAAAGATTTATTTACCCCTCACATTTGAAAGGTCGCATATGGAGTCACACAGGCAAGAAGTTGTGTTCATGTGTTGTGTGGGTTAGGAAGGAGATTGCAACCATGGATACAGCTACTTAGACTGTTTTAGCTTGAATTTACATATGAAATGACATAAAGACAAATCAATGGCAAGGAGTTCTGTCAAGGTCGCAGGCGAAAGAGGACCGAAAATGTGGAGCTCAGGTTAGCAGGGAGAAGATTGCGTTTATTTACAGTGTCCAAAAAAGGTGTCACAAACAGTTAAAGGTGCTAAAAGGTGTTCCAGTTAAATCCCCAAGTGCTCCTTCGTCTGTGCAATCCCGTGTGTGCGTAGTGCTTCCTGATCCTCCTCGCCGAGCCAAACTCCTAGGTGAGGAGAAAGCAAACACTGAGTTAGCAGAGCTCTTAAACCGACTATCAACTTCCCTTAAGTAACGAATGCTACCGGCTTGGAATAATAATCCAACATCGACTGTTGCCACCCATCTTCCTTATATACCACAGCTCTAAGATGGAGGCTGATTAGAAGCAGCTGGCAGAGCGATCAAGTGGAGGTGAGGCTATAGCCGTGCGGAGGAGCTTCCGGGTGGAAGGCTGTCCGAGCCACGCCCTACCCGGAACCGCGAACTTCCATAAACAAACCCGAAGCTGGGAGAGAGGAGAAACCGGGAGAAGCTACACACAAAATTCCAGATCGCCCGGGGAAGACCGTCCGACCGTGACCAGTTCGCTGTTTTACAAGAATACAGTCTTGTGAAATCTGTTTTTACTTTACTGTATACACACACACACATGCACACTGTACACATAAACATTAGAAAGAGTCCTCAAGAAGAAGAGGCGCTGGTGAGCCTTCTTGACCAGCTTGGAGCAGTTGGTCGTCCAGGTGAGATCCTCGGAGATGTGGACTCCCAGGAACTTGAAGCTGCTCACACGCTCCACAGCCGTCCCCTTAATGTGGATGGGTGGATGTGGGTCAGCATTCCTCCTGTAGTCCACGATGAGCTCCTTGGTCTTCTCGGCGTTGAGCAGCAGGTTGTTTCTGTCGCACCACTCAGCCAGACGATCCACCTCCTCCCTGTAGGCGGCCTCATCGTCGTCACTGATGAGGCCAATCACCGTGGTGTCATCTGCAAACTTAATGATGGTGTTGGAACCATCAGCAGGTCTGCAGTCGTGGGTGAAGAGGGAGTAGAGGAAAGGGCTCATCACACAGCCTTGTGGTACACCGGTGTTCATTGACGACCTTCTTATGGCAGCTGATTCTGGTCTCCTCTCCATCCTTATTCTCCTTGATCTGAGTGCAGCCTTTGACACCATCTCTCATCCCATTCTTCTTAGCAGATTAGCTTCTATTTGTCTCTCACATACTCCATTAGCCTGGTTTAAATCATACCTGTCTGACCGCACTCAGTTCATTCAATTAAAATCCTTCACTTCTCAGCCTTCTCTTCTATCTACTGGGGTGCCCCAGGGATCTGTCCTCGGGCCCCATCTTTTCATCCTTTACCTTCTTCCACTCGGACATATTTTTCGTAAATATAATATTCAGTTCCACTGCTACGCCGATGACACCCAGCTTCACCTCTCTACCAAACCCGATTCTACTCTTCCTCCACCCTCCCTCACCCTCTGCTTAGCTGAACTCAATTCCTGGTTCTCCTCCAACTTCCTTAAACTCAACAGCAATAAATCAGAACTTCTCCTGGTCGGCACTAAACGATTGCTATCCAGAATTAACGATTTTTCTCTCCCTCTGTGAAAAGCTTGTGTGTCATTCTCGATAGCACATTATCCTTTAATTCACATATCAATGTCACACGTGCAGCATATTTTCAACTCCATAACATCAATCGCCTCCGCCCTTTCCTCACTCCTCATGCCACTGCCATTCTCGTCCATAATCTTGTTATCTCTCGAATTGATTACTGTAACTCACTATTATTTGGCCTCACACAAAAATCCATTAACAAGCTGCAACGTGTCCAGAACTCTGCTGCCCGTATTATTACTAGGACTTCCTCTACCCACCACATCTCCCCAATCCTGAAGCAGCTTCACTGGCTCCCGGTTAAATTTCACATCCATTTAAAAATAATCCTCTATACATTTAAGGCTATTCATTCTCTCACTCCACCGTACCTCTCTGACTTATTACAGATGAACTTCCCATCCCGGTGCCTCAGATCTTCATCTTCTCTTTCTCTCTCTGTTCCTTCTGCTCGTCTGATTACAATGGGGGCGGGGCTTTTAGTTGCTCTGCCCCTCGACTTTGGAATTCCTTACCCCCTGACCTCAGAAATATTAGTTCATTCTCTCTTTTTAAGTCCACCCTCAAAACTCGTCTGTTTAAAATTGCTTATGTTTAAACCTCTGTATGCTCTTAACTTTTATCTGTTATTCTTATTATTGTGTATATTTCCAGTTTTTGTGTTTTTATCTGTTGTACAGTGTCCTTGGGTGCTTTGAAAGGCGCTATTTTTAAATAAAATGTATCATTATTATTATTATTGTGATTGTAGATGAGCAGCGGTTATCCAGCCGGACATGTTGGGGGCGGTTGGTCAGGAAGTCCAGTAACCATTTGCAGATGAGGGAACTGATGCCCAGGTCTGTCAGTTTCCTGATGAGTTGTGAGGGGTGGATTGTATTGAATGCTGAACTGAAGTCTATAAACAGCATTCTGGCGTAGGTGTTGTTGTTGTCCAGGTGTGAGAGGACAGAGTGCAGTGCGATGGAGACTGCATCCTCTGTGCTCCTGTTCTGGCAATATGTGAATTGGTGGGGGTCCAGGGTGGGGGGGAGACAGGATTTGAAGTGTGCTAGGACCAGCTGCTCTAAGCACTTAGTGATGATGGGGGTGAGTGCTACTGGGCGGTAATCATTGAGGCAAGATGGGTTGGAGTTTTTGGGTATCGGGACGATGGAGGTGGATTTGAAGCAGGCCGGTACCACAGCGTGGGCCAAGGACAGATTGAATATGTCTGTGAGCACTCCTGCAAGCTCCCCAGAACACGCTCTGAGAACACGCCCGGGGATGCCATCAGGGCCTGCAGCCTTGTGGACATTGATCCTGCTCAGCACCGCTCCTACATCGGTGGGGGAGAGAGTCAGAGGTTGGTGGTCTGGCGTCATGTTGGTTGTGGTTGTGGGGTTCCCTCGCTCAAAACGAGCATAGAAGTTGTTGAGCTCGTTGAGGAAGGAGACATCAGAGGATGCGGGGGAGGGTTTGGTGGTCCTGTAGTCTGTGATGGTCTGGAGTCCTTGCCACATGCGTCGGGGGTTGGAGTTGGAGAAGTGTTCTTCTACCTTCTTTTTGTAATGTGTTTGGCTTTTTTGATGCCCTTCTTTAGATTAGCCCTGGCTGTGCTGTAGGCGTGTGCATCTCCTGACCTAAAGGCGGTGTTGCGGGCCTTCAGGAGGAGACGAACATCCCGGTTCATCCAAGGCTTCTGATTGGGGTACATGGTGATCCGTTTCTGGGTGGTGACACTGTCTGTGGTTTTGGAGATGTAATCCAGTACAGATGAGGCGTACTGGTCCAGGTCTGTGTGGGTGAACATATTCCAGTCTGTGTTTTTAAATCTGTCCTGGAGCACTGCGTCTGTCCCCTCTGGCCACACTTTATTTGTCCTCAGAGACATGTTGGTGGAATCTGGGGAGGACCGTCTTTAAGTTGGTGTGGTTGAAGTCGCCAGCAACAATAAAAGCAGCCTCGGGGTGTTTATTCTGGTGTTTGTTAATGGCTGCAGAAAGTTCTTTCATGGCCAACCTAGCATTAGCGTCGGGGGGTATACACTGCAGTGAGTATGATCGAAGTGAGTTCTCTGGGGAGATAATAAGGTCTGCATTTGACCATTAAAAACTCTGCATTAGGTGAGCAGTGACTCTCAGTAGTAGTGGAGTTCATGCACCAAGCGTTGGTAATATAACCTGAAGAAGGAGCTGCTGACCGTCTTCTACCGCTGCTCCATTGAAAGTGTGCTGACATATTGCATCGGTGTGTGGTTCTCCAGCTGCACCACAGCACACAGAAAGGCACTCCAGAGGGTCATCAATATGGCCCAAAAAATCATTGGACATCCTCTTCCCTCCCTGAAGGACCTGTACAGCACTCGCTGTCTCAAGAGGGCACGCCGCATCCTACGGGACTGCACACACCCAGGACACCGGGTGTTTAAGCTGCTGCCGTCTGGCAGGAGGTTCAGGCTGCTGAGGTCCCGAACAAACAGACTCAAGGACAGCTTTTACAACAGGGCAATAGCCCTGATCAATGCTAACAGCTGACCTGACTGGATACCTCCCTGGACTTTTTTTGGGGGGGTTAACAAAACAGTAATAATAATAATATTTATATTTATAACACGGTGCAATAATGATTAATGTGCAATAATAACAGTGTGCAATACAAATACACTTCTTCTTCTTTTTTATACTAAGTTATTATAGTGTGTTGTGTTGTTTGTGTGGCGTTGTGATGTGTCATATCGTGTCGTGTTGTGTTACATGTAGTGCCGACGTAGGACAGTTTTCCAATTTCATTGTACTACTGTACTATGTATGACTGTGCAATGACAATAAAGAGTTATCTTATCTTTTTCATATTTTTCAAAAGCAGACATGCTGAAGGTTTGGAGATGAAAACACTGCTGCTTTGTGTTATATGGAAATCAGTCCATTAAACATCCACCACACATTCTCAGACACAGCAGATTTATGGATTTTTTTTTTTTTTTGGAAAAACTTTGTCTATTATGAAATCATCCAAAACCTTACCTACATACTTGGATCATTTCCAGGTTACAGACTCTCAGATTACTTAGCCGTCGACCACGTTTCACTGTTTTGATTTGCTTTCGTGTTTCCTGTCTGAACGTTCCTGCAGTTGGTTTGTGGTTGATGTGGATTTGCTGCTCATGTGAATCCTCCCACAGTGTTTCATTAGCAGCTGTAACCACAGTGACTCTGATAAAACAGGAATTAGCAGAATCCATCTGATATGAAGCTGTGCTTTGAATACCACTTCCCTCCTCTTTGAAGAGTAGTCAGATATCTGTGTTCAGGTTTTTGTACAGCCTCTTCTACACTTTGTATCACTGTGTTTGTAGAGCACAGTAGTAGAGAGCTGTGTCTGCCAGGGTTAGGGCTGCTATGGTCAGATTAGTTGATGTAGAAGATGTTTCTGAGTCATATCGTTTATCAGGAATATATTCATTGCCACTCCATGATCTTGCTCCTTTCAAGAGTATAAACTGAGGAGCCTGAAGGTCAGAATCATGTTTGTACCAGTGAAGCCAAGCATTACTATAACTTGTCTGATATTTACATGTGAGTGTGACAGATTCTCCTTCTGTTGCAGTGACTTTATCTCGTTGAGGAGTGATTGAGTCTCCAGCTGTTAGTCCTGGAAAAAGTAGAAGAAATGAAGCCATCAGACTAACATTGTCCATGAGGCTGAGAGGAGAAGACAGTGGAAATGAGGAAAAGTAGGACAGAAGTAAAAATCTACAATCCTCCAGACCAATGATTCATTTCTAGCAGAGTTCAGAGCAGAGAAAGAAATGTTGCGTTCTGAGAAAGAGACAAAAGTTCACCTATGAAGTGAGATGAAAACAAAAAGAGGTGCAGCAACATGTCTTTGGAGCTGCTGAAGACAGACAGACAGCACATGAACAACGTTCTTCCACTGCAGCAGATTCACCAGGTTGTGCTTTTATATCTTGAAACTTTTTGCTCTGCAGACAGAAATCATCTCATTAGTTGAACTTGACTTTTGTGGGCAGGGCCCACAAAATAGTGAAGTCAGTGGAAGAGAAAAATATACAGAACTGAAAAAGTAAAAAGTGGTTTAACAGTGTGTGGCTCCCTCTAGTGGATGTTGTGGAGTATTCTGTTGTCTTTGCTCCAAAGGTTTTTGTGCAGAGTTTTGCTGTTTCCTGTCACTGTGGGCCTCACAGCACAGTAGTACACAGCAGAGTCAGACACTGCAGCAGAGGAGATCTGAAGGTTCAGACGGTTTTTTCCAGACAGTTTTGTGGGGAATCTTGCAGCTGATTTCAGAAACTCTGACTTTCTTGAAATATTCATCCCTGATATGTAGAAGAGGAACTCTGGTGGTTTTCCTGCATATTGCTGATACCAAAAAAAGTCATTACCAGGAGAAATTTGGGGATAGGTGCAGGACAGAGTGAGAGTGTTTCCTTCTACAGTGGACTCTTCATCCTTGACTGCAGTGAGTTGATCACAGCTGACACCTAAAGGAAGAGATAAATGTTGTTAAAGACGATGTTAAACTGTGAGCGCCTGTTCCAGTGATTTCTAGCAAACAGATCCTTTAAAGACATTTCTTCTTCCTGCTTTAACCGACCTGTTAGTGTGATCACAAACAAAGGAAACATGAGCCAGTAATGCAGTGACAGCATCTTCCACACACTATCTGTTCTGTATGCTTCACATATTGAATGTATCTGACAGTGGGAGTCCTTTTCTGCTCTGTGACAGTGTTGCTCCTCCTTCAGCCTCTTCCTCCTCTCATATCTCTGCATGTTACAAACACCAAAACCAAACCTCAATACATGTTACAGCTTTCAGCACAAACTCAGAAACCTCCAGTGGTTTTAACCTTTGTTTTGCTCTCAGTGCACTTTTGGACTTTTAAAGGTGGGGCTGAAGTCAGACGATTGGCTGTAAGAAGTTCAAATTTCAGAGAGACCAGAGAACTCAGCCACTGCTCAAAGGTGGACTTTTAATTTGTTTTGATATTTTTGACATTTTCTCTGCTCATTTGTGCCATGTTGGATCATAAATCTAAGACTCAGTTTTCCATTGTTGTGCTGATGAGTTGCAGCCAAATAAGCTTATCAGGGACGGAGCACTAACTTTAGAAGATCAACAATCTGTCCGTCCTTAAAAAGAAGGAATGCACTGATCAGCTCAGCAACAATAAAAAGGCCCGTAAGACTAAAAAGACAAGTAAAGTGCATAAAGTGGTTTTGGTAAGAAAAATTCTTCAGTGACCAAAGTCAGTCAGCTGATCTCAAACCAGCAGAACTGCTTTTCACTCATTAATAGAAAACTGAGAAAGAGACCCGCAGCAGCTGCAACAAAGGGCTGCAGATGATGTTAAGGAGGAAACATGATGTCCACGGGGTTTGGAGGAAGGTTCAGAGGAGGTTGGGGATTATTACTATCATGGCTCATTGCGGTCAGGATGAGAATGAACAGTCAGCAATCATTGAATAATGAACAAAGGAAAGACACACATGGACTGCTGTCTCTGAAAGGCAGCGACGGGTCCAGCAACACTGACGCACCGGCGCATGTATCAGTAGTGATGTGCGGATCGATCCTGAAATATCGATTCCTCCGATACCAGCCATTCATGTTCTAGATTCTCACATTAAAATATCGATATTTTAGTAATTTATGGTATATTTGTAGTTTATCATTAACAGGAACACAGTGGAACGAAACTATAACATTCGGATTGTCTGCATTGGAAGGAACTACTTCCTCTTCTGCCTGTCATAGTCATGTGCGAAATATGGCTGAATAAATGTGTGGCAGCCTGTGCTGTGCGCGCTCACAACAATGGCTGAGCGTAGTTGGAGTCATGTGTGGACGTATTTTACTTCCACAAACGGCTGAGACATGGTTTGCAATACATGTGGCAAGACAGTGAGGTGTTGTGGCAACACCACTAACATCATCAAACACCTCAGAGTAAATCATATCACAGAATATGAGACGCGTATGTTGAGGTGAACTGAAGAGGAGGAGAGGGACAGGTGCTGCTGGGGCGAGACAGACGTCTCACAGGGAGTCCTTTAGTGCTGCAGGCAGGCAACGTGTTCAAATAGCACAACTTCAGTTTTTTATTTCTGTGTGATAATTGTGCATTATTAAGCAATAAGAACAAGTAATCTGATGCCTTTTAATCATTATGAAGCTGTAATTTGAGATACAATAAATAAAATAAGTTGTTGTACAAAGTATCGGTATCGGATCAGTATCGTTGATACCATCCTGAATTTTACTTGGTATCGGATCGTAAAGGAAATCATTGGTATCGCACATCACTAGTATCCAGCTCACAGAGCGAAGCCTGTATCGGTGCGTGCGTCGCTTTAATAAAAAGTCACGTGATCAGTACAGCGCACTGCCAACGTGCCAAACGGTGTTTAAAAGGTACCGCATCCCAAAAAAACAAAATTACTCTCGCAAAGAAAAAAAACATCTCTCTACAAAAAATAAAAATGCACATCTCTCCATAACGAAATGGAGCACGAAATTTCTGTTTCTGCAGTGTGGGATCATTTTGATCTTTTAACTGCAAATATGGTAACTGTGTGTCTTTGTTTCAGTGTAATCTATCAGGACAGGAAAAACAGCAATGTGACCTGCAGTGGGAATTATTCATTTCATTTTATGCAGGCTAAATGTCGCAGCTTTCTTTCACAAACAAAAGCACCTCTCACTGTTTAGGCATTACAGAGCCAAACGTGAAAATGAGACAAACACACCGAGAATGAACACAGGTCGGCCTACATTGAGCAGCTTTATCATTTTTTGAATTAATATGTGTTTTATTATTTTGAAATCAATCATCTAGGAAGACTGTTCTGGACCCGGCAGTCCTGAATTTTATTATCAAGGACTGCCGACCCCTAGTATTGTGGCAGTTGTGCACATCTGTGTTGGGTGTGAAACACTTTCCACAAAGTCACACTGCATGTCATGGCTCGCTGTGTGGCAGGCAGGATGAGGACCCAAAATGCAAACTCACGGACTCAGGGGATAAACTCAAAATCACAGCTTTAATGCTGGAAGGCAGATCACAGGAAATACAAAACTTAAACTGGGAACCATAAACTAACACTCGCAGAGAGACACAGGGAAATCCACGCAGCATGAGGGAGAACGCAACACAGAACTGAGGGAGACGCAGACATAAATACACAGAGGGTTAACGAGGGAAGTGGGAGCACACGGGGAACACAGGTGACACTGATAATCATAACGAGACAGGGCGGGGTGAACATGACGTATACAGGCGTGAGAGGCACAAAGTAACACAGGAAGTGCACGGGGGTTCAGACCGGAGGAGAGAGAGCACAGGGAGAACATAGACATAACGGGCAGGGGAAACAGGGAATAAACACAAAGAGGGACGAGGGCTCATGAATACACAGAGGGGCACACAGGGGGTAAGAGTCACGAAGGGAAAACACTTGGGAACAACACAACAGGGCAACTCAGGAAACATGGCCTAAATAAGGAACAAAATACAAAAATACAGGAAACTAAGAATACTGGGACCACATGTCCCAGGACCATGACACTGCAGACAGTTTGGCCCAATTCAAAAAGGACATGATGGATGACTGGGCCATCACAAATAAGGTGTCTCGTGACCGATGCAACAACAACAACCCTCCAAATTCAACATTCAGTTTGCTTTGCACACAAACTCAATGTATTAGTCAAGAAATCATGTGATCAAATCCCTGAACTTTCATCCATAAGAGACTAATCTAGACAAATCGTATCATTCTTCAGATCCAGCACTGCAGCCAAAGGAAAGCTTGCTCAAGTGCAGCAGCAGGTGGGACAGCCCGTCTTGAAACTTATCAACGACGTACCAACACGTTGGAACAGCACATATCAGATGCTGTCACGGCTACATGATGAGAAAGAAGCAGGCTGGGAATCTGTTGCTTCTCTTCCAGCAGATTTAACTCCACTTACGGCTGATGAGTGTGACATCGTAAGGGAAGCACTTCTTGTGTTGGTCCCTTTCCATCAGGCCACAGTGGAGTTGTCTGAGGAGAGGTTCAGGATCAAAGGTGATGATGATGAGAATGCTATATTTGGCACTTGAGCTGAACTCTTTACATCTACACACAAGCAGCCACCCATCTCCATGACCAACTGAGGCGTCGTGTCACAGACACCACTTCTAATCTGGAGTCCTTCAGTGTGTTGACCTTTCAGACCCCAGATTTATAACACTTGGATTTCGTAGTTCCTCCAAGTGTAGTGAGACAGTCAATCGCCTGAAAGTGGAGTGTGCTGCAGGAATTGCCTGCACAACATCTGAGCCACAGCCTGGACCTTCATCAGAGCAGTCACCTGTTCCAGGCAAGTTCAGTATTATTTTGATGCCAATGTGTACTAATAATGCATTTTTTTATTATTTCAGAAAACCTGTGGCAGCGGCTCGATGAAGAAGTTGGCAGACAAACAACAGCGGACTCCATCACTGAGGTCCAGCGCTACTCGGAGGAGAGAAACACTCCACGATCAGAGGATCCTTTAACGTACTGGGGAACAGAAGAACATCTTATCAGAAGCTTTCCCACCTGGCTTTACAGTTTGTGTACCTGCAGCTTCATCTGTGCCTGTGAGCGTGTTTTCCAAAGCTGGGGAAACGGTGTAAAAAAAAAAAACACAATAGACTGAATGCAAAAACTTATTTTTCTGAATAAAAAGGAAAGTCAACAGTGATTTTTCACAAAGTGATTTTTCATGTATTTCCAGTAGCACACTTAAAACATGTCAGAGGACATAATAAACAGAGCAAATTGATATGAATGATATCACTTTGCAGGATTTCCTGTCAACATGGCCACAGCGCTCATTCTGGGTGCACATGCTCTGCGCTGAATCTGCATAATGACGGGGGACGGAGTGCAGCGGGACTTTGCAGGGTCCATACTTTAAGTCCTGGTGATTTGGTGGAATGATGCTTCTCATCTTATCTGCTGTGTCACTTTAGTGACTGAGCCTGAGCCGTGATGTTTATCCGGCTGACTACAGGTTGTAAATATGAAAAGAGCTGATGACAAACAGCGTTTCGCATTCGTGACATTGTGATTGGGAGCTAAAGGTTTGAACCTGAGAAATAACGTTTAAAATGTATAATTGGTGGGACTCTTGTTAATGTGAGTGATATTCAGAACATGACGTGATCGAAATAACTTGTTTTTCAGACGGAGACGTAGAAGGAGGAAAGAAAAGTAACTGTGCTCCTCTGGCGGAGCGGCACCGTGCGGCACCAGGCGGAAGTAAACCAGGAAAAGCGGAAGTGCCGTTAGCTTTATTGACTGAGCAGGAAGTGTGTTGTTGTGTGAGCTGAGTGTGTGAGCTGCGGCAGCAACGATGCCTTCAGTTCAGTATCTGAGAGAGTTCATCAACGAGCGACTAACTGCTGCTGCTGAACAAATATTCTTGGAGTTTGAAAAAACGATCGTCCAGTACGAGGAAGAGATCGACCGTCAGCGCAGACTGCTGGATATCACCTGGAAACCCCAAATCAAGCTGCACAGGACAGGTGAGTGTCCCTCTGAGGGAGCATCCTGATCACAGCTCTGCGGGACGTTTCTGATTGTGAGGACTTTTTGGAGATGTGAGCTAACAAAGAGCAAACAGAGGACAGGACTGCGCTGCGCTGCATTCAAACAGCAGCTGGTGGATTTGAGCTTTTCTCTGACCTGGATCACTCAATCAGTTCCTTTATGTTTGCTGTCAAAGTTGGAAAACATCAAAAGTCGAGCTTCAGAGCACATTATTTATTCCAGATGGAGTTTATACATATAAATATAACGTTTATATAAATGTATGTTTCCTGTTGCACTTGTGAAAGTTGCAAACAAATGTTGGAAACATGAAGTCGCTGTGCAATAATAAAATATCTAATGTGACTGATCTGCAGGCTGTTGCTCGTCCTCAGCGCTGTGATCTGCTGCTGTGCTGAGGACTGTTTGAAACCAGTTCCACTTTATCTTCATCTAAACACACCTGTTCTGTCTGTGTGTGAATCAGCAGCTGTTTGTGGTGCTGGAGGGGTTTGTGTAGCTGTACCAGGCCCTATCCTGGAGCCGGGCCTGGAGTGAGTGTCTGGGGGCCACAGCCCATAAAAAGCTGCACGAGGGGCTTTAGGGGTTCAGTTCTTTGTGCCTCGAGCAGTTTCATCTCTGACCAGTCTGGCCACAGAGGTGAGGAAAGCCACTTCTCTGGTGGACGAGCGATACCAGCAGGATGTAGTCGGGCTTGCCAAAACGCACAGCTCTCTAAAACGAAGCTGCTGGAGACGGCTGCACTCTGGCCTGGATTTGCCTTCTGTGGCACTCGTATCCCCTCTGTGGGTGTTTCCACACAGGGCTACTTTCCTGTGCCTCTGGGTCGGGGAACAGGTCCTGACTGTTGCTTGGATTTGTGCACTGCATACAGAGCACCCAGCATGTTTCAGTCCTTTACTGTACCCTTTAAAACCCAACAGTTAATGCCTGACTGTGGTCACGCTGAATCCTGATTGGTTGACAAGCTGGCTGAAACAGAGATGGAAAAAGTATGAAAAAACAGAAGATCGTAGCTGATGAGCCCAGGTAGCAGAAAGAAGCTGCCTCTAACCATGTTTATCTGTCTCACACACTCAACCAAACAACAAGTGCAAAATTAAACAAAAAGTAAGTTAAAAATTAAAACGTCTCTTCCAGCGAACATTAAAAAATCTCTGATGTAAAGTCTTTTGTGTGATTTGGCGCATTTCAAATAACTAAATGATTGAATAATTGAAAGAGCATCTGTATTAAAACTGAAACAACAGACGGTCAAATATAACCTCCAAACAAAATGTATAAATTCTAAATGGGTGAATCAGTCTGTTCATGATCGCTCCGCCCATCAAAAAGTCACCTGTGCGAGTATATCACCTATGATTGGTCATTGGACTGACAACTGTCCTGGAAATATTTTCACATATCCCCGAACCTGAATACACGGCCGGGTAGGATGGATGAGAGTCGCCCCTCAGGGGGATTACACGTCTCAGTTCTTTGTTTTGGACTGGGAGAAGGCAGCAAGCCCTCGGGTGTCCTGTGGGGAGTGTTTTGGGAGTCTGGGATGGACAGTTTGGTCCTTGTGTGAATGCAGGTAGAGCTTGGTTCACACTGTAGTCAGAAAGCAGACCCGCTGACTCTGCTCAGAACTTTTATGGACACAACTTCAGCTGCAGCCAGAAGGCTGCATTAGACGGTGACTTTTAGCTTGCAGTGGGGTTGTTCACAGCTGAGTGTGAAGCAGCAGGAAAAAGATCTGAGCTCAGTCGACAAGGGGAGGAGCGACCCCTCCAGGTCAGGGAGTTCAAGTTCCTGCCAAGCTGAGGTCTGTCAGTGTTTATCTTAACGCCTTGTGCACGAGTTAGGGAACGGAGCAGGAGAGTGACAGATCTGCAGCGATGCAGATGTTGTACTGTCTGCCTGTGGTGCTGAGTGTGAAAGCAGAACAGCAAAGAACAGCCGGTCAGTCGCTCCTGTGTCTGATAACGAGCTGGTCCGCCCGGTGGCAGGTCAAACAGTCACACACAAGCACGTTGTTTGCACGGAAGCACCTCATTCTAAAGGGAACCTCGGGGGGACGGGGAGCACCAAGAAAGCATTCTTAACAACAAACGTAATCGGACACCAAATCGTCCGACCCGGCTGAACATTTTACAGACGCTAAGGAAGCCAAAGTGGCTCAGAGTCGATTTCCTGTTGTCTGGTGTTGCAAACATGCAGCAACATGATGGAAACACGCGACATTTGTTGTTCAAGATGCTTTTGTTTGTTGAAGGAAAATATGTCAGCAGCTCATTTTCAGCTAGATTTTTGCGCCTCCGTCAGATCCTCTAACTTAGTGCAGTTTGGGGGAAATTGTTGAATAAATATTTGTTTGCCTTGAAAAGTTTTGTTTGTATATGAACTCATCAAAGTAGAATGCAGTCGGTGCTTCTGCAGTGGTAATCGGTGCCGCCTGAGGCGTCTGTCATGTTCACACTGCTGGCTCAGCTGAATTTCTCTGACAACTTTTTGTTTGTGTGTCTCCATTTGTGCCTTCAGACCTCCAACAGCAACATGTCTGTGAGGAGGAGGAGGTTCAGCAGAGGAGCCGAACACAGTCTCTACAGATTAAAGAGGAACAGGAGGAGCTGTGCATCAGTCAGGACGGGGAGCAGCGTGCACTGAAGGAGGAGACGGATACCTTTATGGTGACTGTAACCTATGACGACAGCGATCTCAGTGAACCTGACCTGGACAGCGACCAGCTCGGCTCTCGCAGCTCTCTTCTCTACGAAAGCCGAGATCAGGAAGGAAGCGAGAGTTTCGATTCTACTTCAACTGCCACTAGAAACATAAGTCAGAGTAGCAACGCAGAAATCTTTCCCACATCAGAGAGTCAGTGTAACACCGACATAGTCCCCAAATCTCTAAAATGCAATGTTTGTGGAAAGGTCTTTAAGCCTTTTAGTGACCCGTTAGCATTTAAGAGACACATGGCAGTCCACTCGGGCGAAAAGCCGTACTCCTGCAAAACGTGTGGGAAAAGTTTCACTAAAAATAGTACTTTACTGGGCCACATGAGAGTTCACACAGGGGAGAAGCTGTATTCTTGTGAAACGTGTGGGAACAGTTTTACTCGAAAAGGTAGTCTGCTGGTGCACATGAGAATCCACTCGGGCGAGAAGCCGTACGTTTGTAACGCCTGCGGCGAACGCTTTTGTTACTTGTCGGCGCTTAAAAAGCACAAGGCGGTGCACACGGGCGAGAAGCCGTATTCCTGCGAAACGTGTGGGAAAGGTTTTACGGAGCGCGGCAGTTTGTTGGTCCACATGAGAATCCACTCGGGCGAGAGACCGTATACTTGTAAAACCTGCGGGAAAAGTTTCACTAAAAAATGTACTCTGTTGGTGCACATGAGAATTCACACCGGCGAGAAGCCGTACTCGTGTAAAATCTGCGGGATGAGTTTCAGTAAAAATGGTGGTTTGTTGGTGCACATGAAAACTCACACAGCTGAGACGCTGAAGTCGGACATTTCTGTGGGCAAAGACTCTCTGTGAGGTCGGCTTCCTGTCACCTTCTCGCCGTTGTTTTCTCTGTTCGTACCGGTGACCACGCTAATGTATCTATTTAAAGATACGTGGGCAACCAGCTAGGAGGCGCACTTTCCAGCTTTAACACAGACTCTAGACGCTGACCTGTGTTTGTTTCAGAAATGAGAAGATATGAAATCGAGAGAGGCAGCAGGAGTTTGTTTCTTTTTGTCAGCATGAAGAGAAAGATGTGTACTCGTTACCAGCACTGAATCAGATGTAGCTGTGATGAGGGCTGTGCGGTATGACCAGAATCTCCTGATAGAAGACGTTTCTCATCCTGATAACCATAAATATCACAAAATAGAGCTTTTTCTGTAAACTCTGTGAATCTCGGGCAACTCGACCTGTGGGAAGCGTTTCCAGCTGGACGTCGAGTGTTTTAACCGTTTTAGATAGAAGTTGTTTCTTTGCGTATTTATTAGACGGCGTGCTGCGGGGAGGAGCCTGTTCTGATCTCTGAGTCTAAGGCTACGTCCACACGTACCCGGGTATTTTTGAAAATGCAGATTTTTCTATGCGTTTGCACCTTTCGGCCACACGTAAACGGCGTTTTTGGTCACTGAAAACGGAGATTTTTAAAAACTCCGGCCAGGGTGGATATTTTTGAAAACTCAGTTGTTGCATTTACGTGTGGACGAGAAAAACGGAGAAAACGCAGCGTCAAAGGTGTGCGTCTTTTTTGACGTCACACTGTGCGCCACGTTATTGTTTCGGTGGAATGAATTTCAACAATACTGTTGCTGTTAATTCTACTCTCTGCAGTGTTTAAATGCTTGCATATACACACAGTTACTGTCCCTCCACACATACGACTCGGTTCTGCTTCTATGCCCCATCTTTGTTTACTTTTTCCCACCGAGGCTTCTAGACTTCTGATTGGCCAACATTTCTGCACGGTTAGGAATCTAGCGCCACCTGCTGCTTTGGCATGTTCATAGCAGCGTTTTCCTTCATTTCTGCCTTTACGTGTGGACGGGATTATTTTTTAAGGCAGCACGGTGGCACGGTGGTTAGCACTGTTGCCGCACAGCAAGAAGGTCCTGAGTTCAATTCCAACATCAGGCCGGGGTCTTTCTGTGTGGAGTTTGCATGTTCTCCCCGTGTTTGCGTGGGTTCTCTCCGGGTACTCCGGCTTCCTCCCACCGTCCAAAGACATGCAGCTTGTGGGGATAGGTTAATTGGATAATCCAAATTGTCACTAGGTATGAATGTGAGTGTGAATGGTTGTCTGTCTCTGTGTGTTGGCCCTGCGACAGACTGGCGACCTGTCCAGGGTGTACCCCGCCTCTCGCCCTATGACAGCTGGGATAGGCTCCAGCGCCCCCCGCGACCCTGAAAAAGGATAAGTGGAAGCGAATGGATGGATGGATGAAAACGGAAACTCTCCGTTTTCAAAAATACCCGTGTACGTGTGGACGTAGCCTAAGGTTCATTGTGAACACCCGACGGCTCGTTTTTGCTTCTCGTCCGTAAACTCTGTCCACACTCTGTCACCTGATTCTTGTGTGGCTGGTTGAAGAGGTTTGCTGTGTTTGAGTCTGAGCTCTGCACCATAATTTGCGTAGTCAGTTGTTTCATAACCAAACCATGTCCGTGTTATAGAGGCGGCCCAAGGTTTAGGACTAAGGTCCTGGATTTGATTGGACTGGTCCGTCAGTTTGAGCTACCTGGTTCTGCCTCGTCTTCTCTGGTCATGCTGGGATTCTCTGTGCATCCACGTGGTGGCCAAACCATGAAAACGTATCACCATAAACAGTGGATTTTACTGCAGTATTATGAATATACAAACAAACGATAGCGTATAAAATAACATTTCAACGTCCGATATATTTCGTCATATTGCACAGCCCTAACTATGATGCAGGCTGTGCCATCTTGTTTTTGCACATGGTTAAATAGAGTAACAGCAGGTGAATGATGTCAGGACAGCGTAAGATTGAAGTTGGCGTGTGTTCCCCACTTTAATCTACAAAACCCAGACTCACAGCTGAAGATCTGTTTTTGATACTTTACATTTCGGGGCAAGTCGTGCTGCCTGCGCAGCCACGAAGGGCTCGTTATTGCCCAGCTGCTCTCTCTGAAACAAGCACGCTGCATGGGTTAGATCACAGATTACAGCAGACCCCAGCCAAATGTAACATGACTGTTAGCATCACTTGTTTCATATACTGATAGTTCAGATTGTATTTATTAGAGAAACAGCCGCGGTGCTGTCAGCGCGCCTGCACAGACACTACGTACTGTAAATATTTCAAACCACAGACGAAGTCTCCACGTTTCGTTTTGTCTGCTCAGCAGTAGCTGTGTCTCACACACGTGTGCTACACTCTTCATGTTTGCGTTTGTTGTGAGTCGCTGTGCGTCAGTGGACACGACTGTATTTATTCATTAGTTTGCTATAAAGGCTGTCCCTGACCCTGCCTGCTTTCTGCACAGATGTAATTTATATAATATCCGTACGATAAAGCTGTAAGTGTTTCCTGCTTGTGTGTTTCTGTGGTGTCCTCACTGCTACATTAATGTCTAATCGTGCAAATCTAAAAACCGGACAGGTGGAGAAGCAGCGCGTCAGCTGGTTTCCTTGCTGACCGCAGGCACACAGACGTGAGGTCTTCCATCAGTCCGTGTCACGTTCTCATGTTTGACTGAAGTCTGTGTTATTGTCTCGGTTATTTGTGGATTGAGCGCCAAAGCTGAGGAGCCCTCTCGAGCTCCCTGGCTTCTGTTTGAAGGACGTCTTGTGTTCACACTACATCTTCAGAGGTGACACTAACGAGATGAAGACCGTGTTCAACACGCTGTTGTAAAAAGCTCTTCAGAAATAAACATTGTTTTGGCCTAAAGTGTTGATAACTCGAGTAACCATCAGGATGTGGAGCTGAAGACACAACAGACCTCACAGTGCAGCAGGTTTGTGTGCTGCCTGTTAAGGCTCCTACAGGCTTCGCAGACTTTGTCCTGCTGCATTAAATGTTTGTAGACTTGTGATCTGCATCCTCAGAGGTAAACTCAAAGTACAGGCATGAAAAATGTTTTTGTGCGATGATTTGAAGCAGCTCTGCTCTTCTGGCTGCTGCTGTCTCGGGTGGACTCGTCACAGCTGTGCCAGACGAGTGAAGAGAAACTAGACTCTACCTGACAGACCAGAGAGGTTTAACAGTGTGTGGCTCCCTCTAGTGGATGTTGTGGAGTATTCTGTTGTCTTTGCTCCAAAGGTTTTTGTACAGAGTTTTGCTGTTTCCTGTCACTGTGGGCTGCAGAGCACAGTAGTACACAGCAGAGTCAGACAGCTGAAGCTTCTGGATCTTCAGAGGAGCTGACTTTTCTGCTTTCTTGGCCTCAGCATCAAATCTGTCTTTTGGAAACTCCTGATCATTATCTTCTGTTCCTGAAGTGCCACGCAGTAAAACATACTTTGGAAAGTTGTTTATTTCTTGTTTGTACCAGAACAAATATGGAAATGCAGAAGTTGTTTCGTATTTGCAGTCAAGTGTAACTGTGTCTCCTTCAGCAGCAATGACATCTCCTTGTTCCTGGATCACTTTGTCTTCTCCTTTACACTCTGAGGAAGAACAGAACATGCAGAGGAAGAGATGGATCAATAAACATGATTAAAAACTCACCATTAATCAGACTCACACATTTATTTAAGCAGAGGAAACATGTTGATGTTTGTATCTCACCAAAGAAAAGAGCAGCAAGAATAATCCACAGCCAATGTTCCATCTGTACAACAAGGTTTAAATCAACAGGAGAAACTAGCTGATGTTCAACATTCAGTCTGAGAATTGTTCTCTTCACAGCAGCACTTATTATTGACACAATGGTTGAACACAGTGCAGAAGGAGAGCCCCGCCTACTGGATGATGTCGCCCTCTGTCTCCTCTTTGAGTCTGACTTCTCTCACTTCCTCTTCCTCCTGGTTCACAGACTGTGAGCAGCATTTGAATCACTGTGAGGAGGGAGGATGGAGCACTTTGCACTGTGTGCAAACACAACGTGAAAGCACAAATGTTCTCCATCACTGATGCTTCTCATGCTTAAAGTGAGACTCAGGGTCAGATATTTTTTTTAGATCATTTGAGGTTTAAGCGTGACATCCTCAGAAGGCTCCAGAACATGTGACTTGTCATGTTTTACAGTTGTTTTTGTCAAAGCAAAGAAAATGTAGTTTTGCACGTTTTTACAGCACGAATTCAAAGCAACATAAACATTGAGAAATATCATTTTTAAGACCAGGAGCACCAAAAACATCACAACAGATTCAAAGTAGTTGATCTTTCATGTGAGCTCAAACTTAAAGAGTATTCTGAAGTTTAGGTTGAAAATGAATTCATGATGGTCAAGTTAGTGTTTGATGTGTAGAATAAATATTCCTTCCTACTGGAAATTGTTTTGTAATATCTGGAGACATTTAAAAGATGTGGAAGCAAACGTCACTGAACGAACGTGCAGGAATGCCTCCACAGATCAGAGGAGAGCAGGTGGTCTCCAGGGTCATGGACACTTTGAACCACTCTGGGGAAACAGGATGGATATAAAGCTTTGTGTGGACTGTGACTCAGACGGTGTCAGAGCAGCTTAACCCTTGTATGGTGTTCGGGTCTGTGAGACCCGTTTTCAGTTTTTTTCAAAAGAAAAATTAAAGAATTAATTGTTTTTTCAACCTGAAATTCATTGGCTTTGGCTTTTTTTCTGTGAAGAACATAAATCCAAACTAATTTTCAGTGACCTCATACTGTACCTCCCCCCACGCATTTACATTACATACAAGGTGTTCGGGTCCACTGGACCCAGGTCTAATAAAAGTGTTGAAAGTGTAGGTCCTGTGTTCCCACACTCTGTCCTCCTCCTCTCTGGTGCTGCTGATAGTGTTTTCTTCCCCTCCTGCTCCGCACAAACACCGTCTGCTCTGACATTCCCGCACATTTTACCCTCTTTCTTGAGGGATCCAAATTTTATTTTCTCATACCCTGTCCCTCCTGCAAATTAGGGGCATAATACTATAAATAAGACTTTGCCAGTGTGGTTCTTTATCACAACTGATCAAGATGGCAAAAGATTATCTGCTGCGAGGGCCATCTGATTGATTTTGGAAGAGAGAGGGGCTTCGGATGATGATGTTGACAAAGAGGTTTCAGAATATTTCACATTTCTGAAAATTCAGAGTCTGACAGTGACTTTGAAGAAGAGGATGAGGTTGAGCACCATTTAGTAACAAAACGAAGACGAGCACCCCATCTGCTGCCAGCTCCAGGACCAGAACAAGCCCACCAGACAGCAAGTGAAGAAATATGGATGTCAATAACTGGTGACATTGAATGGTCTTCTTGCCCAAGAAATGAGCCACCCTGCAGAGCTGTTACTGTGATAAGCCAGGGCCAACACGGCTGACAGTTACTCATGTGCAGGACATCAAGTCTTCATTTGAGCTTTTCATCCCAGATTACATCCAGAAAATGATTCTGGATTGCAGTAATCTAGAAGGAAGGTGTGTTTTTGGAGAGAGGTGGAAGGAGACCAAATTCATCTAAGAACCCCAAAGGCCTACTTTGGGGTTCTTATCCTTGCAGGAGTTTTCAGGTCCAAAGGGGAATCGACAGAATCCTGTGGGATTCAGAAACCGGCACGAACCTTTCCGTGCATCAGTGTCTCTGGAAAACTTCCACAAAATTTCCAGGATTATTCGTTTTGATAACCGAGACGACAGACCAGCTCGACGGCAGAGAGACAAGCTAGCTGCCATCAGGACAGTGTGGGATAAGTGTGTGCACCACCTCCCCCTGTTTTACAAACCTGGGCCTAATGTCACCATTGATGAGCAGCTGATCCCATTTAGTTGTAAAACATATTGCTTCACGTGTAAATGTGTTGTGTCTTTCCGCTCACTCCACTTGATTACAACTGATTTATTTTTTTATAACATTTTATTTAAAAAAAACCAAAACAAAAAAAACCAGAGAAGCACATTAATTCATAAATGTGATCTAACAAAGGTAAAGGGAAAAAATTAACCATGTTTGCTGTTCATATGTCTTGTAATTGGGATGAAGTAAACATCTGTTGAGTAATTTAACATAAAATTGTTTGATAGTGTTAATTTGGAAAGCCAAAACTCTAGCGGGTCCACCAGACCCATGAACACTGGCTGAGTAACAAAAATATGAACACCACACAAGGGTTAAACATCAGTGAACAGCAGCTTTACCAGGAATACGTCCTGATGCCACAGTGTTGGAAAAGAAGGAGAGCTTTTACTTTAAACTGTACATAAAGGCATGCAGATCAGTCAAACTGGGGTTGTGTTCATTGTTCCTGAGGTTCATGTTAACATACAGGGAAGGATCAAGGGTGGATGATCATTATACACCAGAGAAACTCACAAGACTGTTACCTGTTCAATATACTGCAGATACAAGTCAGCAGACGTCCTGACAGAGAGCCAACAAACACAACAATCATTCTGTAAATAAGGAATGAAGCAGTAGATCAGCCTGCAAAGCAAGCTCCACAAAGCTGCCCCTCTAATCAGCTTCAGACACACAGAAACACAAAGGATGATGAAGCAGAAACGATGCAAAAGCAGTGGGTGGAGGAAAAGGAAGGATGACGGTGTTACAGGACAGAGGAAAGCAGGAGAGATGAGTCATCAGCACTTTGGACGCTCTGGTTTAAACAGCAGGAAACTGTGACAGCTGTGAGGAAACAGCTTCTTTTTCTCAGTGACGCTGGTCCACACTCCACGCCAGCAGATGGCGCTAATGCACCATTTCCATGTTTTCCAGCCACCGGGACAGCTTCCCTGTGACACGAGGCGGAAGTGAAGAGGAAACGCTGCCAGTATTGTTCGCTTTCCTCCGGGAGCTTCAGCAGGAAGTCGGAGCTGTGGTGGTCTCTCCGCCGGATCTGTGAGCTGTCGGAGCCGCGATGTCGTCAGTTCGGTACCTGAGAGAGTTTATCAACGAGCGACTAACTGCTGCCGCCGAGGAAATCTTCCTGGAGTTTGAAAAAACCATCGTCCAGTACGAGGAAGTGATCGACCGGCAGCAGAGGCTGCTGAGCATCACCTGGAAACCCGAAACACAGCTGCACAAGACAGGTGAGCCTCAGCCTGACGCAGGGGAGGAGCTTTTGTTCCCACCTGAGCCAATCAATGAATCAGAGCCAGAACACTTTATTAACCCAGCCTGATTTCTTATAGATGCTCAGCTATGATGTAAACACTGAAATGAGGTCCTCTGTTCAAGGTGCAGCATATGAAATGTTAAACAACACTGTTTACGATAAAAACGAGATATTAGAAGTGAAAAGGTGTCACAGCGAGCAGGCGTGAAGCCCACTCAGGTATTTCCTGTGGAATGAGGCTCCTGCTGTGCAGCACGTCGTGGAGAGGAGGTGCAGACAGCCGGGCTCCGCACCCACACCAGCCTCGCAGATCGGTGTGCTGAGTCTGTTGGTGTGTGCTGCACCGACCACCACACACTCACCTGAGCACTGAACTGCAGGCCACACGCTGTCACACAGATGGCCAACTGTTCATGTGAGCGGCGAGGCATCCACCCGCACCGCTGTCAGCTCACCACCCAGTAAAGCCAGCCCGGTGGTGCTGAAGGGACTGCAAGAGTTCAACATGATTCTCACGCAGCTCGTCAGCTGTCTGTGTTTTCAGCACAGATGTGAGGCGTGACCTTTGACCCTTTGCATGTTCAGACTCATCCTGAAGATGCACTAAAATACTCCACAGAGTGGGAGGGCAACATGTTCACTCTGTGGAGCCTCATTAGTGGTAAAAACAATATATTTGCTCTGAACTGTTTTTGTGGAATTCTCAGATTTCTTGTCTCTTTCTGTCCCTCCAGACGTCCCACAGCAGCCTGTCTGTAAGGAGGAGGAGGAGGTTCTCCCTGAGCAGCAGGAGAGGAGCTCCAGTCTGGACCAGGAGGAACCAGAACCTCCGCAGATTAAAGAGGAACCCGAGGAACTGTGCAGCAGTCAGGAGGGAGAGCCGCTGGTGCTGAAGGAGGAGATCGATACTTTTATGGTAACTGAAACTTATGAGGAAAGCGAGCACAGCGACTCAGAGCCGGACAGCGATCAGCTCCTCTCTCACAGCTCTGCCGAGAGAACCGAGATCCGAGACCAGGAAGGAGTCCGCAGCGCAGATCCAGGAGCGTCTAGAAGTCACAGCAGCAACGCAGGAGACTCTCCGGTGTCAGAGAGTCCGTGTAACGCCACCGCAGGGGAAAAGTCTTTAACGTGCGGCTTTTGTGGGAAAGCCTTCAAGAACAAGTACAAGATGATTGATCACCACAGAGTCCACACGGGTGAGAAGCCGTATTCTTGTGAAACGTGTGGGAGGAGTTTCACTCAGAGGGGAACGCTGACCGTCCACATGAGGACTCACACAGGCGAGAAGCCGTATTCCTGCAAAATATGTGGGAAAGGTTGCACGGTGAGGAGTAATCTGATGGTCCACATGAGAACGCACACAGGTGAGATGCCTTACCTGTGTAATACCTGCGGGGACAGGTTTTCAGACTTGTCGACATACAAAAGACACACGACCGTCCACACGGGAGAGACGCCGTATTCCTGCGAAACGTGTGGAAAGGCTTTTAACCGAGGCAGCAATCTGCTGCGCCACATGAGAACTCACACAGACGAGAGGCCTTATTCTTGTCAAACGTGCGGGAAAATGTTCACACGCAGTAATCATTTGTTGCGCCACATGAAAATTCACACGGGGGAGGAGTCCCAGTAGTGGTACTGTTAGTGGTGCTGGTCACAGGTACTTTAAAGCTGTCCTTATACACAAAAAGGAAAGAGACAAATGTAATCCTGTCACACCAGGATGCTCCAAGTATTATTCCTACAGTGTGTAAGAATGAAAACGTCCAGTTCGAACATATTCAGGAGTGACTGCAGCCTCCGAGTGACAGGTGGGAACCTGAAAGTGGGAATTCGGGATGCACAAACCCAACTAGTCAATAGTTTTTTATGGGATATCCATCATTTGGATCATTGTGTGTGCTGCAGGCTGCTCTCATATTATTCTCTACGACATCCTCACAAAGACCAAAGTCTGTGTTTGTATGTGTGAAACAGGAATAACACTTCCCAAGTCTGCGAGTCCGTCAGGGTCCGCTCGAGTCCCAGTGACTTAACCAATCACAGCAGATGGCCCCGCCCCTCCCTGAGCCTGGTTCTGTTGGAGGTTTCTTCCTGTTAAAAGGGAGTTTTTCCTTCCCACTGTCGCCAAAGTGCTGCTCACAGGGGGTCATATGATTGTTGGGTTTTTCTCTGTGTGTGTTATTGTAGGCTCTACAGTATAAAGCGCTCTGAGGCGACTGTTGTGATTTGGTGTTGTATAAATAAAACTGAATGAAATCATCAGGCGCTTTTCACGAGTTACTGTGGGGACATCCACGTCCCTGCTGGGTTTTTGAGATTAATCCCAGGCAGTTTCCAACCCACAGAAAGCTCTCCAGGATGGGGAGCAGCAAAAACGCATCATCAATGTCTCAATAAGTAACAAAGTCGTCAGATTAAATATAAAAGATAACGTTTATGTAGCCAGAACAAACCTTTGTTCTAAACCACAGAGCTCAGCTCACACAATGTTTCCCACAGTGAGAGGTCACATGATCAGGCATCGAAGCCTTCAGGGGCGGTTTGGTGTGATTTTAAGTGTAAATGAATTATAACCTGATTTTCCTCAGTACAGCTGAATATGTGGAGAAACAAACTGTAGGAGCTTTTTGTTTTTTAATAGATAGAAAAAGTTTTAAATATATGTTTGTTTGGGCTGTTTGATTGTTAGAGGGACGGATATTTAATCTCTTTGAGCTCATTTTTGTTCGTTTACACAAGTTTATTGTTAGATTTTCAGAATCCACCCAACAACAGAAGAAGCAGTGTTAGAGGTGGTGGCAAAAGCTGAAGGCAAAACATTCATATTAAAACAACTCATGATCATTGTGACAGTAATAAAGTGTAAAGTCTGGAGGTGGTGACTGTGTGCTTCAGACTCCCAGCCAGGACCCGGCTCCCGCGGCGGGACCCGGCTCCTCCCACGGCGGGACCTGGCTGGTGGTGTTTGCAGGGGTGGCTGGAGGCCTCTCTGAGGGGCCCACGCGAGGCCCAGCCTGCTCCGTGGGAACCTGTCAGAGCCGAGGAAAGCAGAGTTTGGTTCATCTTTCCTCCAGCTTTAATTCACAAGCTCACAGGTGTGGATGAAAGCAGTGACTGTGACTTACTGCATTTATAGCTGTTGAATACAGTCATTGATTTTATTGACTGTTGTTTATCTCATGCATGCATCAAATAAAGTATTTAATCTGTAAAACCGTCCTCTGTTTGACTTCTTTAAACTGCCAGTAGCTCGTCCTCAGTCATGGACAAATGCAGATCTGTGTCAGCTCCTTATTGGAAGCTTCTAAGCAGTTTTCTCTGAACACACATGAACATTGACTTGGCAGTAAAAGTTGACACAGCCTGAAACCTGTGCAGGACCAAAGCTGTGTGCCAGTGAGATCAGAGCTGCTGTCAGCCACAGTGGTGTATTTGGGGCTCGGCCTGTAGGGGGTGCTGGTGGTGACTCTTGTACCGTTGTGTGTAGTTACACCAGTATAATGTGACGGCCAACCTGGGCTTCTGTACTGGGTTGCCATGGCAGCTCTCACCAAGATGAAATGAACAAATAAACTGCACACACACGTTTTACTGCCCAGGCTGCAGCAGTGCCCTTTGACCTTTAGCTGCTCACGGTCCGTCCTTCACCTTTAAAGGCTCCCACAGACTCTGTGTCAGGATCCACACATGCAGCAAGCTCATCATCGTCTCAGAATACCATCACCACGGAGGAATCCACACAGGTGAGACGCTGTGTCGTCCTGTAACACGAGGGAAACGTTTCAGACAAAATACAGATTCAAGAACTGCCTGGAAACATGTTTCAGTCTAAAAGCAGCTTCAGACTAATAAAGACCAGAGTGAGAAGTTTGATTCAGAGTCATGTGTTGTATAAATGCTAATGTTTGTTAGTGTGTTTTTATGTGCTTTTATGTTTGGTTTGTGGTTGATGTGGATTTGCTGCTCATGTGAATCCTCCCACAGTGTTTCATTAGCAGCTGTAACCACAGTGACTCTGATAAAACAGGAATTAGCAGAATCCATCTGATATGAAGCTGTGCTTTGAATACCACTTCCCTCCTCTTTGAAGAGTAGTCAGATATCTGTGTTCAGGTTTTTGTACAGCCTCTTCTACACTTTGTATCACTGTGTTTGTAGAGCACAGTAGTAGAGAGCTGTGTCTGCCAGGGTTAGGGCTGTTATGGTCAGATTAGTTGATGTAGAAGATGTTTCTGAGTCATAACGTTTAATAAGAATATATTCATCACCACTGCTGTCCTTTGCTCCTTTCCAGAGTATAAACTGAGGAGCCTGAAGGTCAGAATCATGTCTGTACCAGTAAAGGCGTACATAATCTGATGTTGTCTCATAGCTACATGTGAGTTTGACAGATTCTCCTTCTGTTTTAGTGACTTCAGGTTGTTGAGGAGTGATTGAGTCTCCAGCTGTTAGTCCTGGAAAAAGAAAGAAGAAAAGTAGTGAAATGCAGTCTGTATATCTGCTTAATGCAGCAGCTTCAACTAAACTTTAATCCCTGTTCTTAAACTCACCTATAATGTGAGATAGAAGCAAAAAGAGGTGCAGCAACATGTCTTTGGAGTTATTAAAGCCAGACAGACAGCACATGAACAATGTTCTTCCACTGCAGCACAATGACCAACAAATAATGTCATTGGATGAGCTCTACTTCAGTGGGTGGGGCCAGTTTAATAGCTCAGCCAATCAAACAGTTTTGTGCTTCCACAGCAGCTCTGTCTCTGTCTCTGATCTTTACTGCTTCATTTCTCTGTTGTCTTTGTCATCAGTCCAATGACACAAGAATCAGAGGTTTAACAGTGTGTGGCTCCCTCTAGTGGATGTTGTGGAGTATTCTGTTGTCTTTGCTCCAAAGGTTTTTGTACAGAGTTTTGCTGTTTCCTGTCACTGTGGGCTGCAGAGCACAGTAGTACACAGCAGAGTCAGACACTGCAGCAGAGGAGATCTGAAGAGTCATCAGTGTTTGATCATTGTTCACGTTCACAGACAGTCTAATGACTGGATCTGATGTCAGCTGTCCTTTGTCTGAGTGAGAGATCAGGAACTCTGGAGTTTTTCCAGGATATTGTCGATACCAGAAGAAATAATCACCAGGAGCTGCTTGTCTGGAGTATTTATAGGACAGAGTCACAGTGCTTCCTTCTAAACTGGATTTCTGAGTGTCGAGTGCTGTGAGCTCCTCACAGATCACACCTGCAGACAGAAAAAACTCAGTTAGAACATGGAAAAGTCTTACTGTCTCACACACAACAGAGAGAGTTATTAAATATGAACTCACCTGTTAACAGGAAGAGAAGCCAGTAAGGAAACACACAGTGATGTAATGACAGCATGTTGAGGAACATAAAGTTTGTTTTGTGTTGAACTCTGTTGAATGTGGAGGTTTTTCTCTCTTCTATAGTTCAGTAACAGCTCAGCTCCTCCCTGAATCTCTGCTCCTCCTCTCTGCTCTCAGTCACTCCTCCTCCTGTGCTTCACACACTTTATAACCAAAATGATTTAAGGGAGCCGTGTGACACGTCACAAAAGCAGAAGTCACATTAACGATGTAGACAGAGTCAGAGAGTCGCTGATACTCACACAGTTAAAAAGTCTGAAACTTGAGACATTTGGAGAAAAATGTGTAAGAAGTCCTGAATTCAAGAAACATCTCAGATGATGTTTTTACTTTGTGACATATTGGACTCGTGCTTTAAGAAGCTGGTATAAACAGTATAAAAGGGGATAATAATAATAATAATAATAATAATAATAATAATAATAATAATGATAATAAAAATAATAATAACAACAATAATAATAATAATAATAATAACAACAATAATAATAATAATAATAATAATAATAATAATAATAATAATAAAAATAATAATAATAATAATAATAATAATACACTGAACAAAAATATAAACGCAACACCTTTGTTACTGCTCCCATTCCCCATGGGATGGACGTAGAGACCTAAAATTCATTCCAGATACACAATATAACCATCCCTCCCAAACAGTGGTCATAAATCAGTCCAAATGTGTGGTAGTGGGCACATCTGCTATATTGAGATAATCCATCCCACCTCACAGGTGTGCCACATCAGGATGCTGATCTGACATCATGAGTAGTGCACAGGTGTACCTCAGACTGCCCACAACAAAAGGCCACCCTGGAATGTGCAGTTTTGTCTCACAGCAAAATGCCACAGATGCCACAAGCAATGAGGGAGCGTGCAATTGGCATGCTGACAGCAGGAATGTCAACCAGATCTGTCGCCCGTGCATTGAATGTTCATTTCTCAATCATAAGCCGTCTCCACAGTCGTTTCAGAGAATATGGCAGCACATCCAACCGGCCTCACAACCGCAGACCTCGTGTAACCACACCAGCCCAGGACCTCCACATCCAGCAGGTTCACCTCCAAGATCGTCTGAGACCAGCCACCCAGACAGCTGCTGGAACAATTGGTTTGCACAACCAAACAATTTCTGCACAAACTGTCAGAAACCGTCTCAGGGACGCTCAACTGCATGCCCGTCGTCCTCATCGGGGTCTTGACCTGACTCCAGCTCGTCGCCGTAACAGACTTGTGTGGGCAAATGCTCACATTTGATGGCGTCTGGCACGTTGGAGAAGTGTGCGCTTCACGGATGAATCATGGTTCACATTGTTCAGGGCAGATGGCAGCTGAGAATGTCCCAGTTCTTGCATGGCCAGCATACTCACCGGACATGTCACCCATTGAGCATGTTCGGGATGTGCTTGACCGGCGTATACGACAGCGTGTACCAGTTCCCACGAATATCCAACAACCTCGCACAGCCATTGAAGTGGAGTGGACCAACATTCCACAGGCCACAATTGACAATCTGATAGACTCCATGCGACGATGTGTTGCACTGCATGAGGCAAATGGTGGTCACACCAGATACTGACCGGTTCTGGGTCCCCAGACCCCCAATAGCGCAAAAAACTGCACATTCCAGGGTGGCCTTTTGTTGTGGGCAGTCTGAGGTACACCTGTGCACTACTCATGATGTCAGATCAGCATCCTGATGTGGCACACCTGTGAGGTGGGATGGATTATCTCAATATGGCAGATGTGCCCACTACCACACATTTGGACTGATTTGTGACCACTGTTTGGGAGGGATGGTTATATTGTGTATCTGGAATGAATTTTAGGTCTCTACGTCCATCCCATGGGGAATGGGAGCAAAAACAAAAGTGTTGCGTTTATATTTTTGTTCAGTGTACATCCTGTTTCAAAGCACCCACAGACACCCAAGGACATTTAACAATAGAGTGAATCACATAATAGAACAATGACAACACAAAGAACAATGAAAAGCATAAAACAGACAAACATGGGCGGTAATCATTGAGGCAAGATGGGTTGGAGTTTTTGGGTATCGGGACGATGGAGGTGGAGTTGAAGCAGGCCGGTACCACAGCGTGGGCCAAGGACAGATTGAATATGTCTGTGAGCACTCCTGCAAGCTCCCCAGAACACGCTCTGAGAACACGCCCGGGGATGCCATCAGGGCCTGCAGCCTTGTGGACATTGATCCTGCTCAGCACCGCTCCTACATCGGTGGGGGAGAGAGTCAGAGGTTGGTGGTCTGGCGTCATGTTGGTTGTGGTTGTGGGGTTCCCTCGCTCAAAACGAGCATAAAAGTTGTTGAGCTCGTTGAGGAAGGAGACATCAGAGGATGTGGGGGAGGGTTTGGTGGTCCTGTAGTCTGTAATGGTCTGGAGTCCTTGCCACATGCGTCGGGGGTTGGAGTTGGAGAAGTGTTCTTCTACCTTCTTTTTGTAATGGTGTTTGGCTTTTTTGATGCCCTTCTTTAGATTAGCCCTGGCTGTGCTGTAGGCGTGTGCATCTCCTGACCTGAAGGCAGTGTTGCGGGCCTTCAGGAGGAGACGAACATCCCGGTTCATCCAAGGCTTCTGGTTGGGGTACATGGTGATCCGTTTCTGGGTGGTGACACTGTCTGTGGTTTCGGATATTTAATCCAGTACAGATGAGGCGTACTGGTCCAGGTCTGTGTGGGTGAACATATTCCAGTCTGTGTTTTTAAATCTGTCCTGGAGCACTGCGTCTGTCCCCTCTGGCCACACTTTAATTGTCCTCACAGCAGGTTTCACACGTTGGATGAGTGGTGAATACCTAGGTGTGAGGAACAGGGAGAGATGGTCCGATTGTCCAATGTGGGGGAGGGGTGTGGCTTTGTAGGCTCCAGCCAGGTTGGAATACACATGGTCTAAAGTCTTGTCTCCTCTGGTGTGGTAGGAGACCTGTTGGTGGAATCTGGGGAGGACTGGCTTTAAGTTGGTGTGGTTGAAGTCGCCAGCAACAATAAAAGCAGCCTCGGGGTGTTTATTCTGGTGTTTGTTAATGGCTGCAGAAAGTTCTTTCATGGATGTTCGTTGTCTCATCCTGGACTGTGGTGCTGACACTCACCAGTCCCCGGCCCCCTTCCTTCCGCTTAGCGTACAGCCTCAGGGTGCTGGACTTGGGGTGAAACCCTCCATGCATGGTCAGGAGCTTTCTTGTCTTTATGTCAGTGGCTTCTATCTCCTCCTTTGGCCAGCCTATTACCCCAGCAGGGTACCTGATCACGGGCAGGGCGTAGGTGTTGATAGCCTGGATCTTGTTCTTACCATTCAGCTGACTCCTCAGGACTTGCCTGACCCTCTGCAGGTACTTGGTGGTTGCAGCTTTTCTAGCGGCCTCTTCATGGTTCCCATTCGCCTGCGGGATCCCCAAGTACTTGTAACTGTCCTCTATGTCTGCAATGTTGCCTTCTGGTAGTTCAATCCCCTCAGTTCTGACTACCTTCCCTCTCTTTGTTACCATCCGACTACACTTCTCCAGTCCGAACGACATTCCAATGTCATTGCTGTATAGCCTGGTAGTGTGGATCAGTGAATCGATGTCTCGTTCACTCTTGGCATACAGCTTGATGTCATCCATGTACAGGAGGTGGCTGACAACTGCTCCGTTCCGTAGTCGGTATCCGTAGCCAGTCTTGTTAATGATCTCACTGAGGGGGTTCAGGCCTATGCAGAACAGCAGTGGGGACAGAGCATCTCCTTGGTAGATCCCGCACTTGATGGTGACTTGTGCTATGGGCTTGAGGTTGGCCTCCAGTGTTGTACGCCACATCCCCATTGAGTTCCTGATGAAGGCTCTTAGGGTCCTATATATATATATAAATATATAAAAAAAAAAAAAAACACCCAGCACGCCCCTGCGGGCGGTTTATCCTTCAAGCTCGGGTCCTCTACCAGAGGCCTGGGAGCTTGAGGGTCCTGCGCAGTATCTTAGCTGTTCCCAGGACTGCGCTCTTCTGGACAGAGATTTCCGATGTTGTTCCCGGGATCTGCTGGAGCCACTCGCCTAGCTTGGGAGTCATATATATATATATATATATATATATATATATATATAGATAGATAGATAGATAGATAGATAGATAGATAGATAGATAGATAGATAGATAGATAGATGGATGGATGGATGGATGGATGGATGGATGGATGGATGGATGGATGGATGGATAGGTAGGTAGGTAGGTAGGTAGGTAGGTAGGTAGGTAGATAGATAGATAGATAGATAGATAGATAGATAGATAGATAGATAGATAGATAGATAGATAGATAGATAGATTGATTGATTGATTGGTAATTTATTTCAACATGTGAACAATATACAAGTACATTTAGAAAAGAAATGAGAGAAAAAAAATATACTATACAAATTACATACAAAAAAACATTCTGATTAATTTACATGTTGAAAGGGAGTGGGAAGAAGTATACACTTATTTAATCCCACCCCTGTCCCATAAATTATCAGTGAATATTTAGTCAGCTTCCTTACTGATATATTTGTAATAAAAATAGTGAACAGATTTCTGATATACTATATACTATAATATCACATCATGAATTTTTTGTTTGTTTGTTTTTAAATAGAGACATTCACTTAATTTAAATATTTTCCTTTTCTTTATAGATCGAGAAGATCATATTTTTATAACTCTTTTTGAACAGTTTTATGTTTGGACATTGCTTTAATTCCATATTCAGTTTGTTCCATAGTTTCACTCCTTGAACAGAAACACAAAAGCCTTTTCTTGTAGTACGTACCTTCATTGTTTTGAAGTTACAAAAACCCCTTAAATTATAACTTCCTTCTTTCAAAAAAACATACTCTGAATATTACCTGGCAGTTCTTTATTTTTTGCTTTGAATAGAATTTGTGCTGTTTGGAATTTCACTATATCGTCAATTTTCAATATTTCAGACTGCAAAAATAGTGAGTTTGTATGTTCCCTATAACCTGCATTGTGGATGATTTGAATTGCTTTCTTTTGAAGAGTAAAAAGTGAATGTAATGTGGTTTTATAGTTATTGCCCCAGACCTCTGCACAATAGCTTAAGTATGGTGAAACCAGTGAACAGTAGAGAATATGAAGTGATGTTCTGTCGAATACCTGTTTTGCCTTGTTTAGTACTGCAATGCTTCGTGATACTTTGGAATGAATATATCTTACGTGAGCTCTCCAGTTAAGTTTTTCATCTATTATTACCCCCAGAAATTTATTTTCACTGACTCTTTCAATATCAACACCATTTATTTGAATCTTTGCATTTGTATTTAAACTACTATTTCCAAATAACATAAGTTTAGATTTATTCAAATTTAATGATAATTTGTTTTTATCAAGCCAGAACTTCACTTTACTTATTTCATTAGTCATATCCTCCAATAAATTCTGCAGATCATCACCAGAGCAAAAAATGTTTGTATCGTCAGCAAAGAGAACCATTTTTAATACTTTGGACACTTTACAGATGTCGTTAATGTACAAGTTGAAGAATTTTGGACCCAAAACTGACCCTTGGGGTACACCACAAGCAATGTCCATACATAAGGAGCAACCACCATTTATTTTCACAAACTGCTTTCTGTCACTTAAATAACTCCGGACCCAATCTAAAACTACCCCTCTGACACCATAACGTTCCAGTTTTCTTATTAATATATCATGATCTATAGTGTCAAATGCCTTTGTCAAGTCTATGAATAACCCAGCCACATATTGCTTTTTGTCTATGGAATTTGTGATGTATTCTATTGAATCTAATAGTGCCGATGATGTTGATCTGCTTGATCTGAATCCGTACTGACTCTCAGTGAGTAGTTTATGTTTATCTATAAATTTTTCCAGTCTGTTTTTAAACAGTTTTTCAAGAACTTTTGAGAATTGAGGTAGTAAAGCGACAGGCCTGTAGTTTGTGAAATGGTGTTTGTTTCCAGATTTGTATAGAGGTATAACTTTTGCTATTTTCAATCTGTGTGGAAATCGACCAGTTTGAAATGATAAATTACAGATGTATGTAAATGGTTTTATAACAGCCTCAATGACTCTTTTAACCACTATTATATCAATATCATTACAATCCAAAGATTTGTGATTTTTACATTTTTTGACAATTTCAAGAACTTCATTTTCATCAACGGCTGTGAGAAACATAGAATATGGATTTCTGTCAATCAGTGTATCGGGTTTTTCCTGTGCTTTCCCAGGATGAGTGATTGTTCTTGCTAAATTTGGTCCAGCAGTTACAAAGAATTCATTGAGACTATTTGCCACAACATCCATATTGTATTCTTCATGGTCATTACAAATGAAATACTTGGGATAGTTCTTTTGTCCAGTCCCACATTTTATAACACTGTTCAGGATTTCCCATAATCTTTTATTATTATTTCTATTTATATCTAATTGCTTCTTATAGTATTCCTTTTTACTAAATCTAAGTATATTAGTTAACCTATTTTTATATCTTTTGTATCTGATTTCAGCATCTTTAGTTCTCGTTCTTAAGAACTCTCTGTATAGAGCATTTTTCTTTATACATGCATTTTGCAGACCTTTTGTTATCCATGGACAGTCCATATATTTCTGTTTCCTACTATATTGCTTTATTGGACAGTTGGTATTGTACAGTAATGTAAATATTCTAAGGAATTTATTATAAGCACTATTAACGTCCTGTTCCTGATATACTTCACCCCAGTTTTCCTTCAATAAATCTTTTTTAAATGCATTCATTCTTTCTTCTGTTCTTACTCGTCTGTACTCTTTTTTACTGTCCATTTTATTGATCTTGTAATTCCTATCATAGATTGTAAAAATTGGCAGATAGTCACTTATGTCGTTAATCAGGAGTCCATTTACAGTCTTATTTTCAATGTCATTTGCAAAAATGTTGTCTATGAGAGTTGCACAATGTGATGTAATCCTGGTAGGTCTAGTAATTTTAGGGAATAGGTTCATACAGTGCATTGTGTTTATAAATTCCTCAGTGGTTTTATGTTTATTTGGGTTTAGCAAATCAATATTGAAGTCTCCACAAATGAAAACTTTTTTGCGAGCTATTTCAATAAATGTTTCTTCTGTCCAGTCTTTAAATGTCTCAATACTACTACCTGGAGCTCTGTATATACAGCTAATGATTACATTTTTACTTTTTTCTTTACAAATTTCAACTGTAATACATTCTAGTACATTATCAATCACCATCGTCATCTTTTCCACCACATTAAATTTCAAGGATTTGTCCACATACAAGGCCACTCCTCCTCCTCCTTTGTTTCGCCTAGTTATAAATGTGAATTCATAACCCTCCAGTTCAAAGTCTGTTCCTTTTTCCATATTGATCCAAGTTTCTGATAAGGCAATGACACTAAATGGATGTGAAAACTGGTTAAGATATTCTTTGATATGACTAAAATTAGCATAGAGACTTCTACAGTTAAAGTGGATAATTGATAATTTATTCTCAGTTTTAATCCTCTGATTGTAGTTTTTATTTGTATAGTAGCAGCAATTGTTATTGTTAGATGGGAAAAAGTTGTTGTCTGGATCTATTTCATATTCCAAGTCGTGTGTATTGTGATCCATATAGTTAAATGTTTTCAGTTCCAATTGATCCTATTCTGCAACTGTCTGACTGATGCAGCTGATTCTTCCAGATGTATCTGAGTTCTTCCTTCCAGTGTGTGTCATAAGTGAGTGTGTGGTTGTCTGTTACCTTGTTTGCCGTCCAGATCGTGTTGCTCACTGATATTTTTCGAGATCCGCCATATTTTTAATGGTCAGAACTTTGGCTTCCTCTGGTGATCCGTTTAGTTTAATGAATATTTTGCAGTTCGTCGTCCAAGTGCCTTGGATTTTTCCCAGCTTCTTAAGGTGTCGCGCTTTTTTGGCTATTTCAGCGTTGTGTTTGGTTAGATGTTCATTGATAAAGACATTAGATCCTTTTAATTTTCTTCCTTGTTTCAGCAGCGTAATCTTGTGCTTTCGATTTACAAACCTTAATATAATAGCCGGTATGTTGCCGTTCCTCCTGGGAAGAGGGTGGCATGCTTCGACAGAGTTACAGTCCAGGGCAATCCCTTTGGACCGCAGGAAAGCAGCCACCTGTTGTTCCGTGGAGCTAATGTCAAGCTCTCCAGGTTCCTCGTTGCTGTCAGCGGTCACCGCCTGAGCGTATGACCGGGGTTTAATATGGAGCCCAGTGATGATGACGTCGTTTATCCTGGAGTATTGTTCCAGGTCAGCGACCTTACTTTCCAGGTATGCAATCTTTTTATCTTTTTCGGCATTTTGGATGCGGAGGAGCTTTACCTCCTCCACAATTTCAATGATATTTTTCTGCTGCAACCTGATAGTAGAAATTTCCTCCATTATGAAGTCAAGGGACTTTTTAATGTCCTCGACTTCCTCAGCTGTCGGTAGATAGATAGATATATGTATATATCGTTAGCTTCATAGCATAATTGCCTAAGTCATTTGACTAAGTCAATGACTTAGGCACTTATGCTATGAAGCTAACGATATGAAGCAATCCTCTGCTCCAAAGGCGTGTAGTCTAACCACTACGCAGCGCAAGTTCTATCCCCGCCTGGGGCTGTATCCAGTAAGGGTTCTAAGGCTAGACACCCTATGCCTACCACAGATATGAGCGAGACAGATAAATATGAACTGACCTGGAAGATAGGATCATGGCCAAGCTTGAAACCTGGACCCCCCGTAGCCGGTTACCAAGGTTACGTGAAGTACCCCCAGAAGGTCTGCTAGATGATGTTAATGGAGCACTACGGACGATACCTACAACCATGATTACCGACACTAACAAGCTGATCTACAATACGGCAGCAGTGATCAGTGAGATGCTTGGCTACAAGTTGAACAGCCACAAGGGGCAGTACCCTGGATGGAGAAGGAGGCTGGAGGCTAAAATCAAGGCATACATGGAACGCCATAACCAAGTGGCTGGCATAGTGTACAGGAACATCTGTGCCGAGTATAACCTGGAAGTCCCGAGGTCAAAATGGGAGATGCCCCCAAGGGTGGTGGAGAATGACCGAGCTAAGATCCTGTGGGACTTCCAGATACAGACGGACAAATGGTGGTGGCTAACCAACCGGACATAGTGGTGGTAGACAAACAGAAGAAGACGGCCGTAGTGATCGATGTAGCGGTTCCAAATGACAGCAATATCAGGAAGAAGGAACACGAGAAGCTGGAGAAATACCAAGGGCTCAGAGAAGAGCTCGAGAGGATGTGGAGGGTGAAGGTAACGGTGGTCCCCGTGGTAATCGGAGCACTAGGTGCGGTGACTCCCAAGCTAGGCGAGTGGCTCTAGCAGATCCCGGGAATACATCGGAGATTTCTGTCCAGAAGAGCACAGTCCTGGGAACAGCTAAGATACTGCAGGACGCTCAAGCTCCCAGGCCTCTGGTAGAGGACCCGAGCTTGAAGGATTGACCGCCCACAGGGGCGAGTGGGGGGGGGGGGGGTATATATATATAAATCACCTGGATCACCTGTTGAGAGAGAGAGAAAAAAAGAAAGAGCAATCAAAAAAAGAGAGCAATATAATCAACAACATCGCGATGATCTATGTGAATATAACAGTAAATACTAAATATTGAATATTATTGTGCAGCGCGTAGGATTGACCGCGCACAGTGTGCTTCGAGGTAGCAGCCAAAAGGGGTGCAGTTTGTAAGTAAGTAAGTAAGTAAGTAAAGTTTATTTATTAAGCGCTTTTCATAGACAGGTAGTCACAAAGCGCTGCACACAGAGATTAAAATAAACAGTACGATAAATAGCAAAATGCACAGTATACACAATATAGAGTTTAAATGTAAATTAAAAATATAAAAATGTAAAAAGCATTGGTCAACAGAAAGCTTGTTTAAACAGCGAAGTTTTTAACTGTTTTTTAAAGGATTCCACAGAGTCAACCAAACGTAGTTGTAGAGGAAGACTGTTCCACAGCCTTGGTGCCACAGACTGAAAGGCTCCGCCCCCTTTCATCTTCAGACGTGTTCTGGGAGCAACCAACAAACTCTGAGTCTGTGAGCGGAGACGAAGCTTGGATAAATAATCTGGGGCCATTTAGTGCTCTGTACGTTAAAACAATGATTTTAAAATGAATTCTAAAATCTATTGGGAGCCAATGTAAAGAACATAAAATAGGAGTGATGTGAGCTCGCTGGGTAGAGCGAGTTAGTAGTCTGGCTGCTGTGTTTTGTATAGCTTGGAGGCGAGAAAGAGATGATTTATCCAAGCTGGTAAACAGGGAATTACAATAATCTAAACGCGATGACACAAATGCATGGACAATTTTTTCCAGTTCAGCTAAGGAGACCATATGTCGCAATTTAGAAATATTCCTTAAATGAAAGAAACAGGAACGAGACAGAGACTTTACGTGTGAGTCAAGGCCCAAAGAAGAGTCAAATATTATTCCAAGATTTCGAATATTTGGCTCAGCAGAAGAACAGAAAGGGGCAAGAACCTGACTGATTTTAGAATGTAGATCAGGAGGAGCTATGATCATGGTCTCTGTCTTGTTCATGTTTAAAACAAGGTAATTGTTAGGAAGCCAATCAGAGATTTGAGTTAAAGCCTGGACTAGGGTGGACAGCCTATCCAGCTGATGAGGCTTAAAGGACACATACAGCTGAATGTCATCGGCATAGAAATGATAAGACAGGTCACTAAAAGACTGAATAATGCAGCTAAAGGAAGCATATAAAAAGAAAATAATAATGGACCCAAAACTGAACCCTGTGGAACCCAGCAGGTTAGGGCAGCAGAGTTAGAGGAGAACCTGTCAGTCCTAACAGAAAAGGTCCTGTCTGATAAGTAGGAAGAAAACCAGTCTAAGGCGGTGCCAGATACACCAGCCAGAACCTTCAGCCTGTTGAGTAGGATTTTGTGGTCGATGGTATCGAAGGCTGCCCTAAGATCTAGCAAAATGATCACGGAACAATTTCCTGCATCAGATGCCATTAGTAGGTCATTATAGACCCTTAAGAGAGCCTCCATAGAGTGCTGCTTTTGAAAGCCAGACTGAAATGGGTCAAAAATCTGCAATCGGCATAGTAAGGACCTGAACTGATTTTCTACAATCTTATCTAGTAATTTACTTATAAATGGCAATCTTGAAATAGGACGAGAAGTATTAGGGGAGGTAGGATCTAGATTCTGTTTTTTTTAACAGAGGGGTTACCTCAGCACGTTTAAAATAGGACGGGACACAGCCTTGCCTCAGTGAATTGTTGATGATGGATAGTAGTGTGGGACCAATGCTGGTGAGAGTCCCAGACAGGACAGAGGGAGGTAATATATCTAAGGAGCATGATGAGGATTTCATTTTACCTATTACTGCAATTAAGTCATTGAGTGTGATTGGAGAAAAAGAAGTAAATGACCCGGGACAACAAGGGGCATCTTCATAGGGGGAGGCACTTGAGCAGATTTTGGATCTCAGGTCCATCACCTTATTTACAAAGTAATTGAGGAAAGTGCTGCAGTCTTCGTCAGAAAGTAACACAGCATGCTGAGTTGGAGGAGAAACAATACTATTGATGGTATCAAATGGAATTCTTGGGTTATTTTTATGACGATTTATGAGATTATTGAAGTAAGACGAGCTGTCGTGCTGCATCACTGTGTGGTTTGGAGCCTGCAATGCGTCCTGTAATAGAACCCTCCAACGCATAGTGAGGGCTGCAGAGAGGATCATTGGTGTCTCTCTCCCCTCCCTCCAGGACATTTACAGCACCCGTCTCACTAAAAAAGCCCTTTGCATAGCGGCTGATCCCACGCACCCAATGCAAAGCTTCTTCAAGCTGCTGCCGTCGGGGAGGAGACTGCGGAGTCTCCAGGCCAGGACCAGCAGGCTGAAGGACAGCTTCATCCATCAGGCTGTCAGGAAGCTTAACTCCCTCCCGATTCTGCCCCCTCTCCCCTCTTCTCCTCCACGGTCTCACTGAACTCTGTCACACACACACACACACACACACACACACACACACACACACACACACACGCACACTCTCTCTCTCTCTCTGACTCACTCACTGGCCTGCACCAGTTACCAGTCACTTTGTGGAGCATTGGACTGCCATTACCTCATAAGACTTTGTTGTTACACTATCTCTTACCGTATATTACTAAATCTCCATTTGCACTATTTGCCTATTTGCACTACTCTGCCTGGTTTACACTCAATGTCATTTACCCTTACCTGAATATTGTATATTGTATATTGCATAGCTTTCTTGTTAATTTGTATTGTATTTATTTATTTAAATTTTTACTTTTTAATTATTTTATTTGCATTTTTTAATCACTCTCTTATATTTAAATGTTCATTTGCTATTTCATCTAGGGTTTGAGAGTAACGAAATTTCTATTCTCTGTATGTCCTGTACATGTGGCAGAATTGACAAATAAAGTTGACTTTGACTTTGACTTTGACTTTGAAGACGATCTGGCCTCTTTGACTGACTCATTATATAAGTGAAGAAGTTCTTTGAAGTGTTCTCGATGGACAACCAGCCCAGTGGACTTCCAGAGACGCTCTGCTTTTCGACAGGCGCGTCGAAGACCATGGGTTTGATTATTTAACCATGGTGTGCAGGAACTAACAGTGCAATGACTAGTTTTGAAAGGAGCAACCTGATTAAGAATGGCGAGACAGTGTTCATTAAAAGAATTAATAAGGATGTCAACATCATCAGAAGAAGGTTTAAAATTAAAAAGAGAAGAAAACTTTAAAATGATAGCGTCGTCAATAAAGCGCCTGCGCCTAATAAAACTTTGGGGAAGAGACTCTGAATTGAACAATACATTAAAAAAGACTGAGTTATGGTCGCTAAAAGAAACATCATTTAAGTTCATGTGGTCAAGGGAAACACCACAGGTGAAGACCAAGTCCAGAGTATGCCCAGCTGTGTGAGTAGGACCTGATACATGTTGAACAAAATTGAAAGAGTCCATAATGCTCAGGAAAAGAAAAGATGCAGCAGACCCAGGTGGACGATAAATTAAAATTCCGTATATGGGCTGTTCTCGTCCAATTTTTATCATAATCATCTCAAAAGAGCACCCTGTTCGAACATAAGAGTGTCCATAAGTGCACGTGGCACCAGGACGCTCTAGGCCGTAGGTCGATGATCGATTTTGTAATCGTATCAGCAGACCTGCGACCATATGTTCTGGACACTCGGGTAAAGAGAGGGGCTGAGCTGTCAACTGATCACCACCTGGTGGTGAGTTGGATCAGGTGGCGGGGGAGGACGCTGGACAGACCCGGTGCACCTAAACGCGTAGTGAGGGTGTGCTGGGAACGTCTAGCAGAGGCCCCAGTCCGCGAGATCTTCAACGCACACCTCCAGCAGAGCTTCAACAGCATTCCGAGGGAGACTGGGGACATTGAGTCCGAATGGACCATGTTCAGAGTCTCCATTGCCGAAGCTGCTGCATTGAGCTGCGGCCGCAAGGTGGTTGGTGCCTGCCGTGGTGGTAATCCCCGAACCAAATGGTGGACACCAGAGGTGAAGGGAGCCACCAGGCTGAAGAGTCCTATCGGGCTTGGTTAGCCTGTGGGACTCCGGAGGCAGCCGACAGGTATCGACAGGCCAAGCAGAATGCGGCTCGGGCAGTGGCTGAAGCAAAAACTCGGGTGTGGGAGGAGTTCGGAGAGGCCATGGAAAAAGACTTTCGGACTGCCTTGAAGAGATTCTGGCAAACCGTCAGGCGTCTCAGGAGGAGAAAGCGGTGCTCTACCTGCACTGTGTATAGTGCTGGCGGAGCGCTGCTGACGTCGACTGAGAAAATTGTCAGGCGGTGGAAGGAATACTTCGAGGACCTCCTTAATCCCACTGACACGTCTTCCGAGGAGGAAGCAGAGTCTGGGGATGAGGGGAATGACCCGCCAATTTCCGGGGGCAAGGTCACTGAGGCAGTTAAACAACTCCTTGGTGGCAGAGCCCCTGGTGTTGATGAGGTCCGCCCCGAGTTCCTGAAGGCTCTGGACGTTGTAGGGCTGTCCTGGTTGACACGCCTCTGCAATGTTGCGTGGAGATCAGGGGCAGTACCTGTGGACTGGCAGACCGGGGTGGTGGTCCCCATCTTTAAGAAAGGGGACCGGAGGGTGTGTTCCAACTACAGGGGGATCACACTCCTCAGCCTCCCTGGGAAAGTCTATGCCAGGGTGCTGGAAAGGAAAGTTCGTCCGCTAGTCGAACCTCGGATACAGGAGGAACAATGCGGTTTTCGTCCTGGTCGCGGAACACTGGACCAGCTCTTTATCCTCTCCAGGATACTTGAGGGTGCATGGGAGTTTGCCCAACCAGTCTACATGTGTTTTGTGGACTTGGAGAAGGCATTCGACCGTGTCCCTCGGGGTGTCCTGTGGGAGGTGTTGCGGGAATATGGGGTGTCTGGCCCATTGCTACGGGCCATTCGATCCCTATACAACCGTTGCAAGAGCTTGGTTCGCATTGCCGGCAATAAGTCGGACTCGTTCCTGGTGGGTGATGGGCTCCGCCAGGGCTGCCCTTTGTCTCCGGTTCTGTTCATAATTTTTATGGACAGGATTTCTAGGCGCAGCCAAGTGGCGGAGGGCTTTCGCTTTGGTAGCCTCAGAATCTCATCTCTGATTTTTGCAGATGATGTGGTTCTGTTGGCTTCATCGGGTGAGGGCCTCCAGCTCACACTGGAACGGTTCGCAGCCGAGTGTGAAGCAGCGGGAATGAGGATCAGCACCTCCAAATCTGAGACCATGGTTCTCAGCCGGAAAAGGGTGGAGTGCCCACTCCGGGTCGGGGCTGAGTTCCTGCCCCAAGTGGAGGAGTTCAAGTATCTCGGGGTCTTGTTCGCGAGTGATGGGAGAAGGGAGCCGGAGATCGACAGACGGATTGGGGCTGCAGCTGCAGTAATGCGGACGCTGCACCGGTCCGTCGTGGTGAAGAGGGAGCTGAGTGTAAAAGCGAAGCTCTCAATTTACCGGTCGATCTACGTCCCTACCCTCACCTATGGCCACGAGCTGTGGGTAGTGACCGAAAGAACGAGATCGCGGATACAAGCGGCAGAAATGAGCTTCCTCCGAAGAGTGGCTGGCCTCTCCCTTAGAGATAGGGTGAGAAGTTCGGCCATCCGGGAGGGGCTCAGAGTAGAGCAGCTGCTGCTCCACATCGAAAGGAGCCAGCTGAGGTGGTTCGGGCATCTGACAAGGATGCCCCCTGGGCGCCTCCTGGGTGAGGTGTTCCAGGCATGTCCCACCGGGAGGAGGCCCCGGGGCAGACCCAGGACACGCTGGAGAGATTATATCTCTCGGCTGGCCTGGGAACGCCTTGGTATTCCCCCAGATAAGCTGGAGGAGGTGGCTGGGGAGAGGGAGGTCTGGGCCTCTTTGCTTAGGCTGCTGCCCCCGCGACCCGGCCCCGGACAAAGCGGATGAAGATGGATGGATGGATGGATGGATCTCAAAAGAGTTGTAACAGCTTGAGGAGATCATCTGGCATGAAAATTACCGCTATTCCACCTCCTCATCCAGATATCCGAGGTGCACAGAGAAATGAACAGTCAACGGGACACAGCTCTAAAAGATGTGAGACTTCACTCTCACGCTGCCACGTCTCAGAGATAAACATAAAATCAAGCTTCTCCGTACAGAACAAGTCATTTAAGATGTAAGACTTGTTGGCAATTGAGCGGGTATTAATTAACATCCATTTAACGCTGTGACCCACCGGGACAGGGGTAGAGTTTCCAGGAACAGAGTTAGTACTATGCGGTAAGCTGCGCAGAAAAACAGGGTTCCTGCCGCGATGAGGCATTACTTTCCATGCTTTTAGGTGGAAGCCTGGGTGGTAAACACAGTGGGTTGTGGGGATTAATTCAGCTCCGACAAGTCTCAGGCGGATCTTAGCAGCCCAGGAATAAAGCCCCCGAAGATCTGCCTCATGCCCCGTCCTCCAGGGCATGAGGCAGGTATGGAGGAGATCAAGGCTCCACACATCCAGAGGCCTTCAAAGCACAAGAGACCAAGGAAGACCAACGGAGGGGCAACCATGCCACTATCCCGAAAAGAGCTGAGGAGAGCCCCGGATGTTGGGTCACTCAGCAGCAGTGTAGGGACTAACTCGTTGTTAAGTAACACGTTACAGTAACTAGTTATTATTCCAAAATCAGGAACACACTAATTGTTACTGGGATTTAGATAGGCTCGTTATTCGTTACTTCGTGTGGTGGCTATCGCGGAGCTTCCACAGATTCAGTAACATTAGCAAGTGGTGGAGGCCAGCAGGTGGATGAAGGAAAGGGGAGGCAGGAGGAGCAGAGACCCGAGGCGGCCGCCGGTCCGAGTGTCAGGTGAACTGAACTTAAGGTAAGAAGTTATGACCTGCAGTCTATCTGGGTCAGATATAAACCAAGTTTAGGTGGAGTTTATTTTCGTTATCCTGACTTTTTCGTACTGGGTACTAGCTAGCATGACAGAGTTTCTATACAGCTGGGTGGTGCTATGAAGTTACTAATAGTGAACTTTATTTTGTTCATAAAATTAATTAGTAGAGTTGCTAACCGTCCCCTAAAAATGGAATTTTCTCGTATTCAGAGAAAATATGACGCATTTCGTATTGAGGTGAAAAGGAACAGTTTGTCCCGGACTTCAGCTGGGATGAAAAAGACACAAAGCTGGAGTTATTCTGTCGTTATGCTGCACAGCTGCCTCTTCTTCTCTCATTCTCTCCCCCTGTCTCTCCTGTTTCTTCTTCAATCATGAAATTGATCAATGATCAGCTGATCGGCTTTTCTGTCGCAAGTCCTGTCTCTCTTGTTTGTTTATCGCCCACCTGCGGAGGTCGCATTAAACAACAGCAGCACGTTTAAGCTTGATCAGCTGTTGTTAGAATTTATTTAATTTTACCTTCTACAGGGTGGGCCAGTTATATGTATACACCGTAATAACATGGGAATGGTTGGTGATATTAAAGTCCTGTTTGTGGCACATTAGTATATGTGAGGGGGCAAACTCCTCAAGATGGGTGGTGACCATGGTGGCCATTTAGAAGTCGGCCATCTTGGATACAACTTTTGTTTTTTCTATAGCAAAAGGGCCATGTGACACATCAAACTTATTGGTAATGTCACAAGAAAAACAACGGTGTGCTTGGTTTCAACATAACTTTATTCGTTCATGAGTTATTTACAAGTTTCTCTTTGTTCACAGCCATTGACATGTCACACAGCTGTAAAGCTGCTGGTCATGATGTCGGTTTGGATATGTGGTGAGAGGGAAACATGAAGATGAAACCAGGAGATGTCCTTACTGAATCATCAGAGCTGAACAGGTGATGGAGAAACAGGTTTACCTTTTAGGTGACATGAATGAGTTGAAGGGAAGTTTTGAACTGTTTCTGAGAGACAAATAACACCAGGATCCTTTTTTATGTAGCTGACAGCTGGTAAATGTGCAGGGGCGGGTCTAGCAAAGTGTTGCCGGGGGGCCAGGTAGGGCATTAACAGGGAGAGGGGGCACAAAGAAATACTTTTCTTTCTTATTAAAATATCTAGCTTTTAAAAAACAATTATCTGAAGCTTACAACAAACGATTGATAGATTGATACATCTATACCATCAAAACAATGTACATCACTGTCACAACAGTGTTTATTTTCATTCAAAGGCTTTATGGTTTTTCCTATAATGGCGGCCGGCCTCTAGTCAAAACACCCGGGCCCAGTTTTTGTCCCAGTCCAGCCCTGTATGCCACTCATCCGCAGTCTGGTGTTACCTACATCTTCCTATTCGGAAGGCAGAATTTAATCCAAATAAAGTCGCACGATGTGTTACAAACTGAAACTGCCCTCTTTGATATTTCAGACAGTCACAATGAAAACAGTTCAAAGTGAAATCTCCCACAGACACAGTTCACGCGACATGTTTGTAAAAGCAACGTAAGATGAATGAGTCACACCTGGATCCTGTGTGCATGCCGCGCCTCTACAACATATACGACACCAATCCCAGCCAGCACCTCAGCACAGTACCTGCATGTGTTGTTCAGGTCCACAGCTGTACTCGAGTACTCTCCTCTCACCACAGTGTGTCTGTCACACACATCTGGGAGCATTTTAAACTCTATCAGTCTGCTTGTTCTCATCTGAAATACATCTATGTCCACTGTGAACGACCATCTTTGAACAGAGGGCGGGGCTTACCACACCAACTGTCTGTCATCTATAACGCAGTTGTGAGATCTGGCTCCACCCTATCACATGATAGGGCGGGGCCAGGTTTCACAATGAGCTCACCCGAAACCCTGGCTGATTGTGACCTACAACCGTCTTCACACCTTGGCTCGTGTGATCAGGTAGAGGATCATCAGCGGGTGCATTGTCCCTCTCAGGTTTAAATCTGGGACTCTCCACCATTTGACCCCAGAACTGAAGAATTTTGTTGGAGGTGAAACGTCGTCTTTTCTTTTTCTTTTCTTTCCAAGCTCCTTAGACTTTTCATCTGAAATACACCTCAGTGGAGTAAGAGTTTAAAAACGCAGTCTTAGCCCCACATTAATGTTACCTTTGTGTTGTAGAGCTTCCTCTGATTGTGTGTCTTCTAAACTTTTCCTGCATGAGTCGAGCCAGATACAACAGTGCAGAGGAAAGCACAGCAGGTCTGAGGATAAACACAGACTAATGGAACCGTCGCTTCAGGAACAAGTGATAAATGTATTCATCTAAAACTACAATGATAGTGAAAAGAGGCTGGAAAAGAAGTGAATACTACGAGCATAACTCGGGGTATTGTGCACATATACTTCCTCGTAAATAATGATGTCCTTCTTTGTTGCCATGGTGACATAACTGATGATTATTCTTCTGAAACCATCAATAGCCAAACATAACATGTGCTCCCACTTTGATCTAAAGCTTGTGACCCATGAACTCTTCACTGAGGTTCATATTTCAGGCATCCTACATAACTATGAAGAAAAATACACGTGTGAGATTCTCAACACCAAACTCAGCTAACATTAAAAAATAGTGTTTTATTTTTCCTCAACCAAGAGACGATCTGAAAGTGAAAAAGCAGAACATCAGTCACAGGTTGGATGGAGAAGTGTTTGCTCTGTGACAGGTTAGCAGTCTGTCACCCAGCAAACACTGTGCACTAGTGACTCTGTTACATCTGTGAGCTGCATCTGTTTGAGCTCCATTCAAATAATGTGAATAAATGAGAATACTATGATCATGTTTTAGTCACAAACATATCAAAGTTTAAAATAAGAAAATGAACCATTTTAAGAAAAATATGAGCTCATTGTGAATTTGATGGAAACACAACATCGCAACAGGACAGCTCAACAAAGTAAGTGGTGCTAAAAACAAACAGCTGACAGGAACATGCAGCAGCTAACCAGGTTAACTGTCAGCTGGTCAGTCACATGATGGAGTACAAAGAAGAATCTTAGAGTTTCTCTGTTCACCAATCAGCAGAAACGAGCATCTATAACGTGATTAATGTTCCTCACTGTGAATATCTCGTCATCTACAGAAGATGATCTCATCAAATGATTCAGAGAATCTGGAGAAATTTATTTGGACGTCTGTGATCTTCAGACAGAATTAAAATCAGAGCATGAGCTCAGGAGCACATCCAGAAATCACCATCTTATTATATTCATATTCCCCTACAGACGTATGATTTATTTGTTTATGTCTGATTTCAAATCTTCAAAACAAGTCAAAACACATCAAAGGAAAGCAGCTTGGTTTCTGTTTGTTTTCAGAGAAACTGTTTCAGATTTACAAACGATCATCAGGAAATAATCATTTCACAAATCTTGTTTTCTAAATGAGCTAAAAACTGCTCAAATGCATGACAGACCAAGGTGACAGCGATCATCTCTGCTATGGGTTGAACGTACATAAGGGAGAAACCATACCACTGCATTGTGTATTATTACCTTTGTTTACTGTTGAAACATGAGAATTTCACCACATTTGGGCTCTAACGAGACGATCTTCTTATATTCATGAAACATCTGTGGGAATAAAATATCTGGGAAGCAAAAACTGATGGATGAAGATTAAACGTCCTGCTTTGATGTTTAAAGTGTCACTAACAGGTCTGCTAACATCAGGCTGTGATCTGCACATCTGATCATTTTGAGGAAGGTTTTTAGAAACTGCAGTGAAGAGCGAGGACAACGATGGTGGATGATTCATTTATATGAACAATCTCTCCTTTAACAAGTGAATTACAGCTACAGAGGTTTAACAGTGTGTGGCTCCCTCTAGTGGATGTTGTGGAGTATTCTGTTGTCTTTGCTCCAAAGGTTTTTGTACAGAGTTTTGCTGTTTCCTGTCACTGTGGGCTGCAGAGCACAGTAGTACACAGCAGAGTCAGACACTGCAGCAGAGGAGATCTGAAGAGTCATCAGTGTTTTATCTTCACTCACATTAACAGACAGTCCAGAGATTTCTTCTTTCATCACTTCTCCGGATGGTAAATGAGAGATCAGGAACTCTGGTGGTTTTCCAGGATATTGTCGATACCAGTAAAACTCGTCACTTCCAGTTGCCTTTTTGGAGTATCTATAGGACAGAGTAGCAGTGCTGCCTTCTACACTGAACACTTCTTTGTTGGTTGGAGTGAGATCTTCACAGCTGACACCTAAAGGAACAGAAACATGTTTTATTCTTTTATAAATCATCACAATTCAAATGTGTTTCTTTAAACACACAGATTGTAACGTACCTGTTAGAATGGTGAGAATCAGTAAAGAAAGTGCAAAATAGTCCAAAGACAACATGTTGAATGAAGGTAAAGTTTATGGTTTGTGTTGAACTCTGTTGAATGTGGAGGTTTCTCTCTCTTCTAGTTCAGTAACAGCTCAGCTCCTCCCTGAATCTCTCCTCCTCCTCTCTGATCTGGATTTGAACTTCTCTCACTTCCTCCTGCTTTACACACTAGTAGCAGCATCTTCACTTTCAGGTGGGAGGAGCTCTAATATTTTTTGTAACTTCATCTCAGCCAATCAAATGCTTTTCTGATTCCACAGCAGCTTAGTATGATAAACAGAGAGTGGTACTCGTGACCATTGATCAGTGGTTGTTGATCAATGGTTGTGACGATTTGCATATTAATGGTCATAAACTGACCTCACAGCCCAGTGTTCATTCAGTGCTGCTGGTTTCAGTCATTGTGCAAATGTCCTGTTTCTAAGGTTGGAAACCTGCAGTCAGCTGAGACTGAAGACGTCACCTGATGATGATGAAACGTTTCTCCCACTGAAAACATCCAGATGAACAGAATCAACTTTTTGGGATTTGCTTACCTGGATGACTGAGCGTGCATGTTGGTGTTCCAGGATATCGTTAATATCAGAAGATCATTTATACTCATTGAAGCTTTTTTTCTGAGGTATTCATAAACTTGTTCACGTTGCCCCTTCATGTGGCAGCCCTGATATCACACCATCATCTTCACACAGGAAATATTCATATTAATTTCTCTCCACTACGATTAATACATGATTTAAATCCCTGGAGCAACCTCTCAGTGTCATGATTACAGGAATGCATCGACTCTAACACAGCCCACATGAGGCTAAAGCTTTACATGCTTTTATTTTGAGAAGGTTCAAAGACAGGGGGGCAGGTAAGTAGGTTTCCTGCAGAGGGACAGAGCAGGGAGACACCAGAGAACTGCCCGAGAGAACGACTGCTGAGTATCAGTGCAGTCAGAATTGCTTATATAGTATTTATTAGAGTCCTTTCTTGTGTTTCACTTTTGGAGTTTCTGTGTCAGGGAGGTAAGTGAAGGCTTCAGAAGGCTGAGTGGGTGGAGAGTGGATGGGCAGGTGAGTTTTCCAGCTCTGTTACAAGTCAGTCCTTTCCAAACAGCAGACAATGAGACAATCCTTCAGGTTTCAGGTAACTCAAGTCCACAGAGCTATGAGCAGACACAAGAGAACATGGTGAGGTAACAGAAGCTACAAGCACAAACTCATAAGTCATAAATTAAAGCTGAATTACCACCAGAATGAAGACAACAATCTGACAAAGAGTGGATGTTTCAGCTGGACCTTTCATTCCCCAAAACACGAGGAGTTAATGAGATCTGGTTAGGAGGTTAGCAACACTACAAGCACCAACCAGCTTGCAGCCAAAGCTCTGCACAGCCCCATCAGCAATGAGTCCCCAGCCTCACTCAGACTGCTGCCAAAGCTCTGCTGGAGGTGGGAGTTGAAGATCACCTGAACCACTTTGATACGCCAGGCCTGTCCAGCATTCTCCCCCACCACCTGACTCAACTCACCCCCAGATGGTGATCAGATGACAGCTCAGCTCCTCTCTTCACCAGAGTGTCCAGAACACACTGCTGCAGACCTGATGATGCAATTACAGAGTCAAGCATCAACCTATACTGTGGTTAGCACACAAGTCCAGTAAAACAGAAACCACCATTGTGTCACTCGGACACATAAAGTCCTCAGAAGCACAATAGAGTTACCAGATGATGCAGCGTCCAGGATCCTGCTCAGAGACCTCAAGAAGGCCAGGCACTCTGAAATGTTGTTCAGAGCAGAAGCACAGAGGAGAGTCTGGACCTGCCAGAGGGGGAACATCACAAAGTACCAGAGCAGGACAATGATGAAGGAGAGCATCATCATCTGGTGTGATGAGTTCAAAGAGAATAAATGGAACAAGCATGAGATGGTCTTCCTGGTTGGACTTTTAGCTTCATGTGAGAGATTTTACCTTAAAGAGATAAACCTCTGTTACTCTGTTTATTTTGCTTCTGCTGCATTTCTGCATGTCCTCATCCACTAAATATAAAATAGTGTAAATGAGCAGCTTTTGATGTTTGACAGTTTTTATTGTGTCTGAACGTTCCTGCAGTTGGTTTGTGGTTGATGTGGATTTGCTGCTCATGTGAATCCTCCCACAGTGTTTCATTAGCAGCTGTAACCACAGTGACTCTGATAAAACAGGAATTAGCAGAATCCATCTGATATGAAGCTGTGCTTTGAATACCACTTCCCTCCTCTTTGAAGAGTAGTCAGATATCTGTGTTCAGGTTTTTGTACAGCCTCTTCTACACTTTGTATCACTGTGTTTGTAGAGCACAGTAGTAGAGAGCTGTGTCTGCCAGGGTTAGGGCTGCTATGGTCAGATTAGTTGATGTTGGTGAAGCTTCTGAGTCATATCGTCTATTAGGGATATATTGAGCTGTCCATCCTTTTCCTTGTTTCCAGAGTATAAACTGAGGAGCCTGAAGGTCAGAATGATGTTTGTACCAGTGAAGCACAGCAACACTTGCACTTGTCTCATAGCTACATGTGAGTTTGACAGATTGTCCTTCTGTTTCAGTGACTTCAGGTTGTTGAGGAGTGATTGAGTCTCCAGCTGTTAGTCCTGGAAAAAGAAAGAAGAAAAGTAGTGAAATGCAGTCTGTATATCTGCTTAATGCAGCAGCTTCAACTAAACTTTAATCCCTGTTCTTAAACTCACCTATAATGTGAGATAGAAGCAAAAAGAGGTGCAGCAACATGTCTTTGGAGTTATTAAAGCCAGACAGACAGCACATGAACAATGTTCTTCCACTGCAGCACAATGACCAACAAATAATGTCATTGGATGAGCTCAACTTCAGTGGGCGGGGCCAGTGTAATAGCTGAGCCAATCAAACAGTTCTGTGCTTCCACAGCAGCTCTGTCTCTGTCTCTGATCTTTACTGCTTCATTTCTCTGTTGTCTTTGTCATCAGTCCAATGACACAAGAATCAGAGGTTTAACAGTGTGTGGCTCCCTCTAGTGGATGTTGTGGAGTATTCTGTTGTCTTTGCTCCAAAGGTTTTTGTACAGAGTTTTGCTGTTTCCTGTCACTGTGGGCTGCAGAGCACAGTAGTACACAGCAGAGTCAGACACTGCAGCAGAGGAGATCTCCAGATCTGCACGTTTCTCTGTTTTGTCAATGTGAGCTGAGAATCCCGACACAGCTCGATGAACTGATCCTCCCTCTGTGATGGAAAGCAGGAACTCTGGTCTGGATCTCTGGTATTGTCGGTACCACTGGATATTGTAGATAGAACCATCATATGTACAGGTCAGGTTGATGTTTCCTCGCTCTGCAACAGCTTCTTCAGCACGTTCCTGCTTTATGCTGTTCATGGAGCCCAAAGCTGCAAATGAATGATTCATGTCAGTCAGTCTTTTTCTTCCTTTGTGAGCATAATGAGATGAAGAAATCTGCTAATAATAACTCTGATCAAATCTTGTCACAATGAGACTTTTCTGTGTTCTAACACTCACCTATGCAGTGAGAGAAAAGTACAAACAGGTAAAGGAACATGTTTCAGGTGCTGAAGTCACACAGCAGATGAACAAAGTTCAGCAGAATGAAAAGACTAAGCAGCCTCTCTGCTGCACAGCCTTCTCCTCAACATCAGGCTGTAGTTCTGCAGGAAGAGACCATCTCATTTGCTGAGTTCAGCACCAGTGGGTGGAGCCAGAGAGAAACCTGTTTAGAGTCTTTATGAACAGCGAAACATCTGCTGGTTGTTTTTACAGCTGTCCTTGTTGCATGTGTGTTTCTTTCAGACTGAAACGTTTTGGGAGGAGAGTATTTGAACAACTAATAAAAATAATAATTCACTGAGATTTAGAGATAAATCTGTTCCTACACTGTTATTAACACTGGGAGCACTGAACGTATCCTATTATGTTTTGGACATGGCTGTGATAGCTGAAGGTGCCATGAGAGAGTGTGTGGTAGATGAGAGAGTTTCCTCCACTTGTGTTCGTTTATGAGGAAGATGTGACCAGAACACAGTGACTGTTAAAGCAGGCGTTAGAAAAACGTACTAGATATGATACAACGTCTTTGTTTAACACATGAAATATTGTGAGAAGTCAGAATTGTGTGTCGTGGCTCTTATCACATGTAACCGAAAGCACAGCAAGTTCCCAGGAGATACAACTCCTGAGAAAGTCCTCCTACACATCTGTCCCAGGGTGATATGCAACATGCTACACAAATCCTCTTTGTCTGTAGAAAAGAAGCTCGCTGAGCCGTCCCCAGAGAGCGCTCGCACAAAGTTATGGTTGCTGCTGCTGCTCACTTGAAGTCACTAAAAGCTTTAAAGTCACATCTCTTGTGTTTCTCGATTTCTTGAAGAGTTGTTCCAACAGCTTGGTACCTTGAGCCGGACTCCACATCTGTCCTACTCATTCCAACAATGTCTGGAAGGTGAGGTCAGCAGCAAGGGAGGAGTAGGAGAGTGATGAGATCTGTAACTATATACACTCAGTGTTGGGGAGTAACGGAATACATGTACCGCCGTTACGTATTTAGAATACAAAATATGAGTAACTGTATTCTGTTACAGTTACCGTTTAAAAAGGTGGTATTCAGAATACAGTTACTTTGTTGAAATAAATGGATTACACGGCGGTACTTTCCTGTTTCATATTGTCGCGGGTCAGGACTGTTTGGGTTTTGTTTGACAGCTACGTTCTGTTGTTCCAGGCGGCAGCGTTACGGTTGCCATGGTTACAGGGCGACGCTCTCTCTCTCTGCGACTGTGTGTTTCCTGGGTGAGAGAGCGCCTTTTCGTTGTTGTTGTTGTTGTGCTAAGCTAACAGGCAGAATGCTACAAGCATAGCTCTAAAGAATGTTGCATCATGGGCAGTGTAGTCCGTGCTGCAGGGAGAATGGACCGCCATACACGTTATGGGTCTGTGAGCGCGAGGAGGGAGAAAAAGGTACGAGTTGTCATCGAGCAGAAACAGGAGCTGGAAGCATGTAAATATAATAATAACCACTGCAGCCAAGAAGAGAGCCTGATGAGCCCAGCTGTAAGTAAGCTATTAAGACTCGACTGTACACCGTGTTCGTGTTTTCCTCCGAAACAATAAGTTCCGTTGGAGCCTTTCAACGCCTCTCTCTGTCTGTCGCAAGAAAAGTTGACCCACACAACAAAGTAGAGCTATTTTTCGGCTACCAGCCGACAGGGACCCCGCCGTATTATGCTGGGCTTACACTGTGCGATTTTTTCAGTCGCGCGATTCAGCTCCTGCTCAAACTGCACGATTGACTCGCAGGGGTTAGAAGTTCATAGGTCACGATGCAGGGTCTCACACTATACGGCCCGATGCGCTGATGCGACCTGAGTGCTCACACTGTGCGTCCATAACATGAAGGTTATAACAGAAAATCTGTCGCTCTCTCCGTCTTTCACTCACACAGACACACCACCACCATCAACTTTGCTAAATTGCTAATGAAAAACATGATCAGGCAGCTGTGATTGAACAGCAGTGTCGATCCAACTATTTTCACGGTTGTTGTGGTCGTGATAATTTTGTGAGGCCACATCGAAAGGGCTCGGATGGTTCTACAGGTTGTGCCTCCATCGCTTGTGTCCAGATGCCGTGCTACGCCGTCTTTTTCGCTGACATTTGTGTTTGCGCGTGCGCAGTGTGGCAAACTGCGGTGACACCCTCACGACCAAGCGATTGATGATCGGGAGCTGGTCGTGAGGTGTCAATCGCTTCTCGTTACCCCACGTATACTACACGATGCACGACGCACGATGAAGGCCAAAATCGGGCCGATCGCCAAAACGATCGCACGACTCAAAAATCGGCTCAAAATGGGCCAAAAATCGCACAGTGTGAGCCCAGCATTAGTCAGAGGTCCCTTTCCTACAGTTCGGAGTCGCGGACCTTCAGTAATAGTAATAAATCACACAGCAACAGTACATTCACGTTGTTGTAAAAAGCATGATAATATTGTAGCGGGTCAGGGCTGTTCGGGGTTCTGCTTGTACAGTTATGTTTTGTGTATGTTGCCATGGTGACGGGTGACGCCCTCTCGCTGCGACGGTGTGTCCTTCCGGGGTCAGAGGGCACCCTATGTGTGTTGTGGTTTCCGCGCTGAGCAGTTAGCTAGTGGCAGTGTGTTCTTCTGCAAATGTAATAAACGGCTGTGCTCCCTGGCTAGCTCACGGGAAGCAAGACCAAACGATACCTCCGTCTCCTCCTTGTCTGAACTCGCCACAATATATTAAGTAATCCAAAGTATTCAGAATACGTTACTGTCATTGAGTAACGTAACGGAATAGGTTACAGAATACATTTTGGGGCATGTATTCTGTATTCTGTAATGGAATACATTTTAAAAGTAACCTTCCCAACACTGTATACACTGGAGAACCAGAGGTGTGGAGAGCGATGGCCTGAATCCTACAACAGGTCAGCACATAATAATAGTTATGATAGGAATCAAAAGAATAATAATAAGTACAAAAGGTCAAAGGTCAGCAGTGTCTCCAGAGAGTCAAAAGGGAAAACTGATGAACTAGCAGTGTTAACAAACGCAGGTGAAGTCATTTCATCAACAGTTTGGTCTTTTCGTCCAGCTTCCATGAGCTGGAGGATGCTCCCCAACCTGACTCCACTCTGTCTGTTCCACAAAGCAGCTTTAGGGAAGGTTGAGGCTAAACAGTAACACATGTAAGGCAGCCCCATTCATGGATTAATCACCAGAGTATGTTAGAGTTATCTGATGAACTGAAAATGTAAAGCTTGCATGTGACTCCCTTTAAGTGTGTAAACGATGTGAAGTTCAGATGAATTGTAGCCGATGATGCTGAGATCCATTCACTGATTTCCACCTTCACACCAACTGTGTAGTGCAGAATAAAGACAGCAGAATCAGTGTACTGTCAGTGTAGAGGATGCAAATCAGCCCAGAAACATCTGCTTACGTCCATCCATCCATTCTCTTCCACTGATCCGATTTAGGGGGGCGGAGCCATCCCAGCTACTGTAGGACGAGAGGCGGGGCACAGCCTGGACAGGTCACTGGTCTATGGCAGGGTAACACAGAGAGACACACAACCATTCACACTTATGGGCAATTTAGAATCACCAGCTAACCTAACCCCACTAAGCGCACGTCTTTGGACTGTGGGAGGAAGCTGGAGCACACGGACAGAATCCTCGCAAACACCTGCTCACATCTGGTTGAATTCACATTACAAAGAGCAGTGAAGCTCAGATCAGCTGATCACAGCCTGTACTTGAATCAAATCTACTGGAGCTCTCAGCAGAAATGATTGTGAGTTTGATTCTTTTCCCCACACTGAGCCACTACAGCTGATTTTAGGGTTCCCACCTGCTGAATCCACTTTAACCTGTTCTCTGCTCATGTTCCTGTGAGAGGCACAGTCACTCTCTAATGGAGCCAACAGAAAACAGAAATGTCTTCATTTTCCCTCTTTTTCTCTGCTCATGTTCGACTTCACTGATTCAGTCTAATGAAGTGATTTTAATATAATTCAGATTTACACTGAAATAAAGTTTGTGTTCCTGTGTGCTGATAGCATTCATTTACATTAATGTAGCACAAGGTTCAGTTAACTCTGCACTTTCTCCTTTTGGAGTAAAGAAGTTGATGGAAAAAGTCCTGGATGTCTGTACTTTACCTACAACCACCTCTGTGGGATCAGTGATCAATCATTTATCATGTTGTTATTGATCAGTGACAGGTTGATTTCTGTTGGAGAGAAAGATGAAGATTTGAGTAAAGATGAGACTGAAATGGTTTAACAGTGTGTGGCTCCCTCTAGTGGATGTTGTGGAGTATTCTGTTGTCTTTGCTCCAAAGGTTTTTGTACAGAGTTTTGCTGTTTCCTGTCACTGTGGGCTGCAGAGCACAGTAGTACACAGCAGAGTCAGACAGCTGAAGCTTCTGGATCTTCAGAGGAACTGATCTGATGCTGGAATCCAGTGTGGAGGAAAATCTCTCCTTGAACTCGTCTGCTGTGTTTCCATCATCCCTGCTAACACGACTCAGGATGAATTTGGGGCTGTTGTTTCCATCCTGTTTGTACCAGAAGAGATAAATATTTGATGAGCTGGTGTTATACTGACAGCCAAGTGTCACTGTGCCTCCTGCAGCAGCAGTCTCTTCTCCTTTTGCTTGCAGCACGTTGTCTTTTTGTGCTCTGCATTCTGTAAAACACCAACAAACAGTATCAGTGTGCTGTTAAAGAATCACGTCAATGTTGATATCAAAGAAACAGAGTTGTGTTCATACCGAGGCACATAGCAGCCAGCAGCACTGAGATGAACAGAGGCGTCATATCTGCAGTGTAGAGTAACTGTGAGCTACAGCAAGTATAAAGAAGCTGTGATCTCTCTGTTTAGTCTTCATCAACACTAAGTTGGTGGATTAGAAGGAGGAGCCTGATCACAGTGACAGGACTCATTCACAGCCCTGTGTTATTCCCCCTGCTGACAGCTTCACACTCAGCACGTCTTTCTGCTGCTTTCAGTGGATATTTGCTCCTATTGCAGGAAGCAGGTTTAACAGACTGAACTGTGAGTCGAGGAAGAAAGAAATCATCAATGGAGCTCTGATACAGGGTTTACCATGGCGACGGGTAAACAAAGAGCAGAGCGTCCTGTAACAATGGCTGGTTATAAACAAGTGCTCTTTAATTAATGCAGCACATAACCTTAATCGTAAAGGTAGCAGGGTGTTACATGTTTTCCAGTTCGCCATCTTAACTCTGTTTTCTAACTCTGTATTTTCAACAGCACTTTTTCATGACAACACCCTCTAATGGTGCAATATTGTAAAACACAACAGCTCCTCCCTCTTTATCAAAGAGACTTCATCGTAAAAAATTATCACCACCTAGCGCAGCACCAAGATGAAGTAATTCAACATTTAGCAAATCAACAATACGCTTGTAAACTTAAATAGTAGTAACAGCTGTAACATCAGAATACTACAACTAGCAAAGCTAAGTAAACCTGAAATTATGTTGCACTACTATGTAAAATGAAAAAAGAAATTATTATTCCATTTATTTCCATTTCATTTTTTTAGTTCCTAGTGCACTGGCAGCAGTAAATCAGTTCTGTTAAACTAAAATAGAACAATTAATAACATTTCTCTAATTTCCTTTTATCAAGAAAAACCATTATGATGCAATATAGTCTTTGTGCCAGCGAGGCTTGTACTTGACGCGTGGCAGTCTTCTGGCAGTAGGTGAGCCAGTGTGGTGCAGCCTCACAGCGTCAGCGTTCTTTTCAGTCTCTGGGCGACAGCGTGCTCGATGAGTGGCATCCCAAATCTTTCCATCACTCAGCAAGAAGGCCTTTGAGCCTTTGAGCCTTTGTTACTGTTACAGGAGTAAATCTGGGATGTCCTTTGGCAACTTTGTGTGATTTCCTTATCCTCACACTCTCTCCTGGTAGAAAAGAAGGTTTCCGTGACACCTACCATCAGTGTAACGTTGCATTTTCAACTGACGTCTCTGAACTGAGTGACGTGCAACAGTGGAGACACAGCCAGCAGAAGGCAAAGGGAGTACATCCAGTTTAGTACGCATCTTCCTGCCATACAGGAGTTCATAACAACAACAACAATCTTTATTTATAGAGCACATTTAAAAACCAGCGGTATACCAAAGTGCTTAACATAAGAGACAGAGAAGTAACACAAGTAGGGGAGACCGGGGATAGTTGTAACATTTTTGACATTTCTGTCTGTAAATTGAAGCTTGTTTAAGGTAGTGGATTCAAAATGTAATGCAAAGTATTTACATGTCTCTGCTATTAAATAGTGCAGCTATTTTCTCTGCAGCACAATTACCCATTGCATGGTGTGGCCTCAAACACAAAGAGTGAAATGTTACAATTAACCCCATAGTCTGGGTTAGTTGTAACATATCCTGGGGTGAAATGTAACACAATGAAATAAGGGTACTAACAAAACATTAACATGTAATCTTTGTTTATTCAACACATGAATGCACTTAGAGCCATTTATGTAGCTCTGTGTGTGTGTGACAGAATGCAGAAATCTAACTTTTGAACATATTCCTACCCCCCAAAAAGACAAATTATGGAATTTTCTGCAACTGAATATTTCATTAATTTTGGTTGGTCTTCCTTGAGTTTGGCCTCATTGGCTCAGTGGGCATTATAACCTACAACTCTTGCAACAACTTTTGAACATAACAATGAAGCTGAAAAATTTTGTTGTGCACCAGCATCGCAATTCCATTACTTTTTACCATGGCTTACTTTGGTGTGGTTTGCAAAGTGCTTCAGAAAGATGAGGAAATCTGTTTCTTGCACCCATCCTGATTTATTTCCACTACCAGTACTTCCTACTGGTCCATCTCTGACACAGTGGTCTGCATAATGTATGTGTGGGAACACAAACAGTGGAGGAATTGTGTTGCCAATGGCATTAACCGCATATACAAAAGCGACCAGTGAACCTCTCTCTGCTGATGTCGTTGCCCCAACTTGTTTAATATAAGTTAAAGTAATAGTGTGGTAAGTTGTAACATCTGCATTATTGTTACAACTAACCCAGACTGTTGCTGTTACAACTGACCCAGACTCCTATAGCCATGAACTAGCTAACATTACAGCCAACGGCTAAAACATTAGCACTAAAGACCTACACAGAATATATCCCCATAGACATACAAATAACACAATTTAAGTTTGATGAGTATAACTGCAAAGCAGATAATGCTATTACACATTGAAATAAAGTAGAAAAACTTACTTTTTGGCATACAAATCACTTTTTTTCGTGTTAAATTGTCTGTGTTTGACAAAATGTGCTGATTTTTCACATGTGATAGCAGAACTGAGTTGGGCATGCACAGGATGAGTCACATCATTTGAAACTTAGCCCTGATTGGAGAAATTGGAAGTGTTACAACTAGAGATGGCACGATACCACTTTTTTATGTCCGATACCGATATCATAAATTTGGATATCTGCTGATACCGATATGAATCCGATATAGTGTTTTTTAATCAACAAAACTGTTTTTTAAATATCTTGCTGCATTTTGTATAAGTTCATACTCAAGTTTAAAACAACAACTACACTAAAACTATTCTGTTATACCTGTATGCAAAAAAAATAATAATTCATAGTTCAGCAATACTGATCAATCTAATAAACTTAAACCTACACCATCCTCCCTATTCTGGTATTTTAAAGAGTACTTAGCAGAAATATTAAGCAACCTAACTAATAGGGTTCCAACTCCCAGCAACAACAAAAATAAATAAATAAAAAATAGGGAACCACCCCTCACACTCCACCTCATGATGCTTAATCGACGTAATCAACCTTAATTTGATGCAGTGTGAAAAAAAATGCACAGAAATCAATTATTTTTCAAGAAATATTAAATAGATTCAACATCTTTCTTCAACAAAATTGCAGACTGCACAGATGGTACCTTCCCAAAGGAAAAAGTACTATAGCTTACTAGGGTATTAGACTTAATAGTCACTATATACAGTAATTGACTTCTATTCATTTTACATCAGATTAAAACTTTGGGTGTCAGATAATTATTTATTAAAAGCTCGACATTTTAAATGAGAATAAGAAAGAAAAGTATGTCTTTGTGCCCCCTTTTCCCTGTTAATGCCCTATCGGCCCCCCTGGCTAAACTTTGCTAGATCCGCCCCTGCACAGTTACGTCAGCTGTAGAAAAAGATCCTGGAGTAGAAAGTAATATTAAATAAATTGTAACAACAGCTGATCAAGCTTAAACGTGCTGCTGTTGTTCAGCCGCTGGTTTCCTCTTTCTGGTGCAAAGTGGGCCAAAAACAAACGAGAGACACGGACTCACGACAGAAAAGCCGATCAGCTGATCATTAAGCAGTTTCATGATTGAAGTAGCAGCAGGAGAGGCAGTCGCTCCATATATCGCTTGTTAAGCTTAACGCAGGAATGCTTTACAAACATTCAGAGATGGACTTACACACTTGCTTTACTTCTCTCGGGATAACTTTATCGGCGATGAAATGCAGGGTTGCTAGCGAAGCTCCACATGCTATCCAGACCACCGACAGGTCCTGCATGCCACAGCCGCTCTATCACGTGATGCATACTGCGAGTGCGAACGTTCTGAGGTGAGTTACGGCGTGTTGCAAGTTTTGTGAGGTGCTTTCGTGATATTTAATGGATCGATTACATTTTTTATTTTTCTCCGATATCCGATCCAGTAATTTAGGTCAGTATCGGACCGATACCGATACGTGATATCGGATCGGTCCATCTCTAGTTACAACTATCCCCGGTCTCCCCTATTATAAGGCCTTAGCAAAGTATCAAATATACTCACAGGTCAATGCCACTAATACACAGGGGTAATATAATATGCATATTAAAATAAAAACATAATAAAAGCACAAGTCGTAAAAAATATGTATAAGGAAAAATAGAGTCTAAGAGTCAGGTGCGAGCATTAACAAGCAGGAAAGGCGAGATAATAGGATCATAGGGAGAGAGGAGAGTAGTTGCACGTGGTGTTGCATGCAGTGTTGCACGGTAAACTTGAAGCCAATCCAGCGCAGTATCCTTCCATAGTTTTGACTGCTGGATTGCTGTCTGGATACAGGTGCGGAGGGCACGATGAAACCGTTCGATTGCTCCGTCTGCAGCTGGGTAGTAGACAGATGTTCTGCTGTGGGAGGTGCCTCTATTCTGGAGGAATGAGGGGAACATTACAGAGGTGAACTGTGTACCATTGTCTGTTACGATGGTCTCTGGTTGCCATGATGACAAAAGACAGATGAGAGAAAGTGAATAACATCATTAGTAGTAGCAGAAGGTGAAAAGGCAAGCTCAGGCCATTTGGAGTAGCTGTCAGTCAAAGTTATGACAAATCTACAAGCAGGTATTGCAGTATCAAAAGGGTTAGGGTTAGAGATCTCTTCATCTTTGTTTTGTGTGCACAATCCCTTGGTGACTTTCATGTGCCAGTGCAATCAGTTTAGGTCTCAATTACAAGTTTAAACCCTTCTGGAGAAAATGTGAGAATAACAAAGTAAAAGTTTCAGCTATAAAACATCATTAATGCACCAACAATGTTGGGAGTTTATTACTAGTTACTTTATTTGACTTCTGATGCTTTTTTCTTACACACACACACACAGACACACACCTCATCACTAATGTCAATTTATGTTTATACCTATATCTCTATATTTATCTATTTATCTATCACTACTCTGTTTCTACACTCATTTTAGATAAGTGCTTGTTGTTTGTTATATATTTGCTGCCATGACAACTCAATTTCCCTCTGGGATTAACAAATTTTCTCTGATTCTGAAATGTCTGAACGTTCCTGCAGGTGGTTTGTGGTTGATGTGGATTTGCTGCTCATGTGAATCCTCCCACAGTGTTTCATTAGCAGCTGTAACCACAGTGACTCTGATAAAACAGGAATTAGCAGAATCCATCTGATATGAAGCTGTGCTTTGAATACCACTTCCCTCCTCTTTGAAGAGTAGTCAGATATCTGTGTTCAGGTTTTTGTACAGCCTCTTCTACACTTTGTATCACTGTGTTTGTAGAGCACAGTAGTAGAGAGCTGTGTCTGCCAGGGTTAGGGCTGTTATGGTCAGATTAGTTGTTGTAGGTGATGTTTCTGATTCATATCGATTATCAGGGATATAATCATCACCACTCTGTGATCTTGCTCCTTTGTAGAGTATAAACTGAGGAGCCTGAAGATCAGAATCATGTCTGTACCAGTAAAGCCAAACATCACTTTCACTTGTCTGATATTTACATGTGAGTTTGACAGATTCTCCTTCTGTTGCAGTGACTTTATCTCGCTGAGGAGTGATTGAGTCTCCAGCTGTTAGTCCTGGAAAAGTAGAGAAAATGAAGCCATCAGACTAACATTGTCCATGAGGCTGAGTATCTGTGAGTATTACTGTGTTTTTTTAAACACATTTTACTTCTGGTTTCTCTGATTTCACAATTGAAATATTTTTCTGTTTAATCACTCCAAACTTGAGCTCAAAGAAAGTCCAAACTGAATCTGTAACGCTGTAAACATGTCTTTGAACTTCAGGTGTTCCTGTCAGAAACATACGTACCTACGAGAGCTGCAAAGATCCAAATCACAGCCAGTTTTTCCATGTTTCCAGAGGAGAAATGTTGGAAGTGATGTTCACTGGGAGTTAGCTGTGAGTGGTCTGATGTTCACAGCTGGAGTCAGACAGGTTTCTGCAGTCAGGAGGAGGAGGAGGCTCAAATCACATTAACTTCATCTGAAGCTCTTCATCACAGCTGTGTTATGAGTTAGTCTGTATCCTAACAAAGGTGTGTGGCTCCCTCTAGTGGATGTTGTGGAGTATTCTGTTGTCTTTGCTCCAAAGGTTTTTGTGCAGAGTTTTGCTGTTTCCTGTCACTGTGGGCCTCACAGCACAGTAGTACACAGCAGAGTCAGACACTACAGCAGAGGAGATTGTTATTTGTCTTCTGTCATCGACCACTTTGAAAGACACTCTGGAGGATTCTCGTTTCATTAAATTCTTTGATCCCACGTGAGCGATCAGGAGCTCAGGTGCTTTTCCTGCATGTTGTCGATACCAGTAAAATTCATCGCTTTCATACGCTTGTTTGGAGTATCTGTAGGACAGAGTAACAGCGCTGCCTTCCAAACTGGACGTGTCTTCCTTGTCTGCAGTGAGTTCTTCACATCTGACTCCTAAAATGAGACAAATATGTTTTGTACAATGTCCCATTTTCTTCAGTGTAATCATATTTATCAATGACTAAAATATTTTTAAATGTATACAACACATAATATCGTACCTGTTAGACAAGTCATAATCAGTAGAGAAATAAGATAACAGTCCAGAGGCAGCATGTTGGAAATCTTTAACCTTTGTGGTCTGTTAATGAAACGTGGAAGGTTTTCTCTCCTCTGCAGTTCAGTCACTCCTCCGTGCTCCTCCCCGAATCGCTGTTTCCTGTTTTATATATTTTTTCACTTCTTTCTTACACTTCCTGTTAGTGAACCAATAGAAGCACTTTAGCTTTCAGGCTGGAGGCTGGATTCACTAGGATGGATCACAAATGCATGAACAAAGTAAATGAAATGTGATGGGTCTGTGTAGCACAGCCCTTCGCTGGAATGAGACAATTTTACTACAACAGCAAAAAGCAAGACGCAAGTCACCAAAGTTCTTTGTGTTACTCATGCATGAGGGAGACCCAACTGGAGCCACCTGACCTCCGTCAGACTCTCAGCCAGGTTCCCTGTAGCACTCCTTTCATACATGAATATGCATAAGTTCATTAACATATGACGTCATACACAGGCACACATGTATACAAAGCAGAAACGGCCCTAACCAATCTGGCGCCCTAGGCAAGATTTTAGGTGGCGCCCCCCTACATCAGCAGTGTAGTGTAATGTTGTAACAAATAATATTTCTATTAAATAAGCTTTACTTTGCATTTTAATTAACGTGGGATTATTTTTTGTATTTAGAAATAATAGTACCAACTTTTTTTTTTTCAACATTTGTGGCACTGGCGTGGCGCCCCCTGATGGACGGCGCCCTTAGCATTTACCTATACGGCCTATGCCACGGGCCGGCCCTGATACAAAGAATACCTTGTGTACGCCCAGGTGTGTGTGTGTGTCAAGATGTGACTCTGAAGACTCCCCAAAGCTGGTGGCAGGAGTCCAGCGGTTCACATAAACAGAAGGCTCTTACACTCAAACAGATATACGTGTGCTCGCTATACCGTATATCAACAAGAGAAGATACGACCTCTCTCATGATCCTAGGAGGAGTGTGATCTGTGCCAGAACACTCTGAAGAGGAGTGAACGCACTCCCCTCTTCATGCTACACAGAGTTGTTACAGACCTCCTAGGATGAGACATTCTTTCAATAAATATCTATTTCTAAGCATAAATGACAATCCAACAATACAAATCTGACAAAATGGAAACACTTTTTCTTCCTTATTATTTTTTCTGTAACTTTTTCACTGTGAAAACCAAAGACTGGCTGTCAGCAGGAGAACGAGCTTCTTTCCTTTTTGATCTGAGGGTTTGATGACAGACTCTTTTTGGCTTTGAATGATCAAAGATTTTGATCATTATTCCAGTAACAGGCGCTGCTGTTGACTCTTAACTCTCACTCTTTGATGTGTCCTGCACGTCTACTCGGTCTCATGACCGGGCTGAAGCAAGCTTATTTGTAGTTGAAACAAAATATTTGCACAGATGCATTTTTTTAAATTTATGTCAGTTTTCTTCTGATCTCCTTTTGTCCCTGCAGTCCAGGAGGAACTCTGCAGCAGTCACAAGAGAGAGCAGCTTTCTCTAAAGGACGATACTGATTTTGCATCAGGAAGAGCATCAAATGTAAAAATTGGACTAAGCAAACCTACTGTGACAAAACTCCTGTGGTTAAGAGAGCAGCTGAAACTAGCTTTACAAGGATTTGTGAGCACCTTCAAGCCTACATCTATGTAAAATATTATGAAGATAATATTTATTCATTATCTGACAAATCTGAGCTTGTTTCATTACTTATTGTCCCATCGTGTTTTTTAAGTGAGGGTGGGGCAACAATAGACTGGAAAAGTGTGATTCAAAGGAAGAAGAGGCTGAACACGTGACATTAATGAGCTGCTTTATTAACGTGTGGATAAAAAGATCGTCCCAGAGAGGCTGAGAGTGTCAGAGTTAGAGCGATCCACTCTCTGCGAAAGGAATCAAACAATTATGTTTCTCAGATTCATCATCTACAGTTCAACCTGCAGGTTGTTGCTCTCTGCCAGGTGATTGGCTGAAGAGCTGTGAAAGGGTAGTGGGTGTGTGGGGTGAAGTCAGCGCTCTTCTGTGGAAAAAACCCAGAGGCGATTAATTCACTCGGGTGCGAGTGGTTCTACTACCGGTAAGAGACTTTTGCCATTTTGTTTGGATCATATTGTAGGTGCCGATTTTTAATGTGTCGTTGGACTTTTTTAATGGAAGAATTGATCAAGCCCCAGATCGACTGCGCGCAGGGAGACTGATCAATATTGTAGGCATATTGAGTGTTTGTTTTAGCTTTGACTTTGAATGGTTTCATAATATTGATATTTTATTGGGTAATATTTTAATCGATAATGTTGTTTGTGTTTTTCAGCTGTGCTGTCTCTGCTGTCCTTCGTTCTTTTGATTGTTTTGGTTAGTCCGTCCAGCTGTAAAGACGGTTATTGATTGGCAGTGAGTTGTGTAAGGGCGGACTAACCTCCTTAGTTTTTTTTATTTGTTTGTGTCACTTCCCTTTATATTACAGGCCATGCATAGCGCTGCTTCCCAGCTGTGCTGAGACCCGAATTGTTTGCAGTGCGTGCCGCAGGTGAATCGGTTGCAGTGTTGCTAAACGGGGTGTAACGGTTTGCAGCGTTGTGTAATTTGCACACCATTTGTGTGGTAAGTCTCATGTGCAGCTGGGATATCAGCAGGATGTTGTAAGTCCTGTCTGGAAATAACTGGGACTTTGTATGTTTAACTAATGTAATAAATAAATTATCATTTTATTTCTGTGCCCCGTTTACTCTTCCCTTGTCCTCGGTTACAATTACAACATTAAAAGATTCAGAGTCCGAAGAACAATATTAATGTTGGTGATCCACAGGGTGGAGTTTTAAATGTCTGCGGCTATATGATTGGCTGTTTAATGTATTTAAGCTGATGGACATTTACAGCTGTAACTCTGATGAGCTGCATCACAAATATCTGATTATTTGACTTTTATTTGGACGTGAACTTTATTTACAGATGAATCTGTTCATACGGGAGCAGAAATAATATCCAAACTAAAACTGTACGATAGATCTTATGTGCTGTTCTGGCGGAACTTTACTGTGCGACACTAGACGGAAGTGAACAAGGAAAAAGCGGAAGTAGTGTTAGCTGTCTGTGTGACTGAGCTGGAGGTCAGTTATGTTGTTGTGTGAGCTGAGTGTGTGAGCTGAGTGTGTGAGCTGCGGCAGCAACGATGCCTTCAGTTCAGTATCTGAGAGAGTTCATCAACGAGCGACTAACTGCTGCTGCTGAACAAATATTCTTGGAGTTTGAAAAAACGATCGTCCAGTACGAGGAAGAGATCGACCGTCAGCGCAGACTGCTGGATATCACCTGGAAACCCCAAATCAAGCTGCACAGGACAGGTGAGTGTCCCTCTGTAGTGGCAATTCCTTTTGTTTGACCAACGAGAAATGATTGTCCTGGCAGCAGAATTTGCATTTAGTATCCAGTATTTTTGTCTCAGTTTTGACAGCATGTCGCTCTTCCTGCGAGTCCCAACCTTTGATCGATATGGCGTAAAATCAGTGACTCATGCATATCCTTTGTCAAAATTGCAGGATGCTTACGTCCATAGTCGTGGCTGCTTTAGTCATTCGGCCACCCCCTCAGAGGATTCCTGCATCCAACACTGGATCAAGTTTGTAGAGACTACTTCCCTTGGAGACTCCTTTCAGGCCATTGCTGATTAAAGCCATTTCAGTTTTAAATATCTGTTGTTGTGCATATTGAATAATAGCTCGTTCTGTCTTTGCTACATATTCTGGAGTCATATTTCCTTTCTTCAAAGTGGTCTTAAACCTTTCCATTCTTATCTCCACTTCTTTCTGACTTTCCAGATCAATCTTATTCAAACCTGCGCCAGCAGCACCAAGGCCTCTTTCAGCTTTAAAAGCCAGGCTACAGAGATTTTAAGTTTTGCCCAAGACGAGAAGTAATGGATAAGATAGTTGGTAGGATTTTGTAATTCCTTCACAACGACATTCATTGTCAGGTCCTTTTTGACCTCTGGGTCATCTGCAGAAGTTGCACTGTACTCCACATCCAGTTTAGGCCATTCCTTTTCTGACTTATAGAGAAATTCTGTCCCTTTAATTCATCTCCTACATTTGAGGAAATCCCCAGCTCTCATGCCTCTGGAAGCGTCATCTGCAGGATTCTCCTTAGAAGAAACGTATCTCCACTGATTCACATCTGTTGCTTCTCGATTGACAGCAATTCTGTTTGCAACAAAAGTATTAAATCTTCAGGTTTCATTGGAGATGTATTTCAGTACTGTTGTACTATCAGTCCGAAAAACTGATTCTTCCAACCTTACCTGCAGCTCCTTTTGCAGAAGCATATTCACTCGAACTGCAAGAACTGCAGCCGTCACTTCCAGCCTGGGAATTGTAGTTTGCTTGAGAGGAGCAACTCTAGCTTCTCCCAGGATAAAAGCAACATCTGAGGTTTTTCTTTTCCAACTTTAAATATGACACCGTTCCATAACCATCTTGACTTGCATCAGAAAAATGATGAAGTTGTGCCTTATCTGGTCTTCCAAAGCAACTTGGTTTAATGCAACGTTCCACTTTGAACTTTGGAACCAGCTGGAGATCCTCCAGCCAATCACGCCACCGCTGGGAAAGAGAGTGGGGAATAACTTCATCCCACTTCCAATTTTGTCAGCAAAGCTCTTGTAGCAACAGTTTAGCTGGCAAACTGAAGGGAGACAAGATTCCCAAAGGTTCATACAGTGAGCTGACCACAGACAAAATGCCCCTTCTTGTTGTTGGACGGTCCTGCAGGGAGGTTCTGAACTGGAACTTGTCTGTTTCTATGCACCACTGTAAACCCAGTGCTCTCTCAACTGGAAGCTGATCTGTGTCCAAATCCAGAGCCTTAATTTCCTTTGCTCTTCTTTCCTCTGGGATGGACATGAGCACTGTGCGACTGTTGCTGATCCATTTTGAAAGCTTAAATCCTCCTTTAGCGCAGATATCTGTCAGCCTCTTCACCATGTGCACTGCCTCCTCTTCTGAAGCAACAGATTTCAAACAATCATCCACATAAAAGTTTCTTTTGACTGTATCAACCACTTCAGCTGGAAACTGTTGTGCATTATCATCTGCAGTTCTCTGTAGAGCATAATTTGCACAGCTTGGCGAAGATACTGCTCCAAACAAATGCACCTTCATCCTGTATTCCTGTGCCAACCTTGTAGTGTCGCCATGTTGCCACCACAGGAAACGGAGAAAGTTGACGTGTTTTTCTGAGACGTGAACTTGGTGAAACATGGAATCAATGTCCGCCATTAATGCAACAACCTCTTGTCTAAATCTGATCAGAACTCCAACCAGCGAGTTTGTGAGATCAGGTCCCTGTAGAAGCTGACTGTTCAATGATGCTCCTTTGTAAGTTGTTCCACAGTCCAATACAACTCTTAACTTGCCCTTTGTGGGATGATACACTCCGTGATGAGGGATGTACCACACCTTTCCATCATCTTTGTGCAACTCCTCTGCAGGCACAAGCTCGGCATATCCTTGTTCAAGCATGTTGTTTACACATTCAGTGCATTCATCTTTATAACGAGCATCCTTTTCAAATCTCCGTCTGAGACTCTGGAGACGCTGCTCCACGACACAGAGGTTATTTGGCAAGCTGGGACCTTCTCTCCTGAAAGGCAAATCCATGTGATAATGATTTCCAATACGTTTTATTGAGCTACTAACAATATCCATGAAACACAGATCCTCTCTGGACTTCAGTCTGCTCCTCTGAGGAGCTTTCATTAAAATCATGATTGTACTGTTTAATCAACATTTCTTCAAGACGCTCAACAGAAATCCTATTGGCTGTTACAGCAGTGCAGTTTTTATTTCCGCTGTTACTTCCAGTGCGCAGGGGACCATTTGTGACCCAGCCAACTTTGGTTTTTACAGCATAAGGTCCACCCTCCACACTGTTTATCACCTTCCATGGCTCTCAAACGTTGGAAGCATCAGTGCCTATCAGTAGCTCCACGTCTGCATCAATGTTGTGAAGTTTAACAGGTTTAAGATGAGGCCACTGATCGATGTCGCCTTACTGGGGAATATTTACCGTAGAAACTGGCATAGTCTCTTGAGTCAAAACATCTGGCAACGCCATGAAATCATTTGCTTCCATACCAGACACTTCCAGACCAGACAGAACTTGTGCACCAACAATCCTATTTTGACTCATTGTTCTCAAAAGGATATTGGTCTTTTTACCTTTTAGATTCAGTCTTTTTGCCAGAGTTTCTGTACAGAATGTACCTGAACTTCCAGGATCCAAAAATGCAAAGGTTTGCACAGTTTTATTGCTCTTTTGGCTCTTAACTTGAACTGGAAAAATAGAAAAGAAAATGCATCAACTTCATGACCTGAGGATGCACATGGAACTCTCCGCTCTATATGAAGAACCCCTGGTGACACACGTTGCAATCCAAACGACTCCTACAGTCTTTGCTTGTGTGACCAACTTTCAAACAACAAAAACAAATTCCCCTTTCCTTGATAAAAGTCAACTCATCCCGATGCATTTTAGCTTTGAACTGCTTGCAATTCTCTAGTAAATGATTGCTGTGTGAACAAAACAAACGGTGGGATTTGTTCTGCTTCCAGTGGATTGAGTTTTGACTCCTGGAACTGAAGTGACATTAGTGGCAAAATTACTTCCCTTTTTTCTTTGCTTGGTGGAACTTGAAACTTTAAAGCTGCGGCTGACAACATACCCTTCGTAAATACTAATGTATAGAAACCCTTACCAGCAATCATTCATTTTTGTGTGGCTTTTTTCATGGACTTTTTTTCATGCTGTGTAGGTGTGTACTTGACTAGCTGATATCGACATAACGGGGAAACATCTGGTTTGACTGTCTGTGAAGGTTCTCAGTCATTCAGGTCATCGTAGTCAAAGGAGCTTGCAAAGAAAAGCGTCTGGACTTCTTTAAGTTGCTTGAAGACGTTTCACCTCTCATCCGAGAAGCTTCTTCAGTTCTAATGTCAAATGGTGGAGAGATATATATCTGGGACTCTCCACCATTTATTTTATAAATATTAACCTACAAATAAACTTGTAAATAAACCCCAAAATATAAGTAAACTAACAACAAACTTTAACAAATTTCAAAATATAATAAAAATAAAGAACAAATGGCTCCAACACACTCTGATCGATGGATGAACACATGATGTAGTCTACGTGTAAGTAATTTTACATGGTTATGTGCTGTTCAATATGCGGCTGCATTTGATGATGCATTTACATGCAGCTCGAAAGTTCACAATCTGTATTCCAAAAGGTTGTTTCCTCTTCCTGTTGGGATGATCTGTTAGTACGTCGCCGTTCCTTTTGTTGCAGTGTGTAATATAATTCAGTGGCAATTTTTGATCATCAAATTCCACAAGATTTAACACGTGATAACGTTTTTGTTTTACCAAAACTAAAAGGGAAATACAAAATACACACCGGCACAATTATGCATTTCTAAGAATATAACAACCAACCTGTTATCAATGATAACCCTACATTCTTGTTCAAGTCGTCCTCGGGTGAATCAAGGATCATTTTCAAGTTTAATATCTGTCGAAATCTGAAATTATTACATCATAGAAATCACAAGATTTTCCCTGTTCTCTGCTGCAATCAGCACATATTCAACCATTTATAAAAAATGAAAATCAGCATGTTTTCTGATTAAACGTGTTCTCGGGTTCATCTATGATCATTTTCAAGTCTTATTATGAGAGAATAATAAAAGCACCATGAATGACTATATTTCAGTGTCTTTAACTAGCAGCAATAAAACTCTTTAGAATAGAGGAAAATACTTTATTATTATTATTATTATTATTATTGTAAGTATACGAAAGATAAAGATGTTGATGAATTTCAAATGCATGTCAGTGTCACTATCGTCTCCTTGGCAACACACTGTGCTGATTATAAAAATCATAAATACTGCCTTGTTGACTCTGTTAGCTCGTAAGGGGGCTGCAGGTGTGGTGGAGTAAGCACAGGTGGAGGCAGGCATTCTCTTCACCTGACGTGCAATTTCCTTACAAAAACCCACAGTGATGGCCGCACAGGCCGGTGGCATGAACGACCAAAAACAAACTTGTACAAACAAATTAAGAACTGTAAAAAAAAAACAAAAAAAAAAAACAAAGGAAACTTAAATGAATGAATAAATCAACTAAACAAAATCCCACAGGCTAGCCCTGTGGCTGTTGGGCTACTGTCCAGCCTTTACTCTTGCGCTCCACCTTGAGCTCCTCTTCAGGAGCAAAACTCAGGCTTACAAAGCTTAAGCTCCTTCCCCAGAACAAACCACGCAAGTGGTGATGATATGTCTGGCACTGAGGCCTGTGTTGATTAAAAGGGGCGTGTCCAAATGAAACCAGTGTCGAGGTCTGTTAATATCACATGACCAAAGATAAACGAGGCCCCGTTTCTCTGAAATGTGCGACTGCCTCGTTATGTGATTCGAGCTGATGAAAAGACCTGGGAATTAGTTTTATGCATGAACGGGATCTAAGTGATTCTGAGGATCATCATGAGCGTGCACGGAGACTGTTAGCACATTATGGAGCCACCAAAACGAATAAATATCAGCAGTTAGGAAGCATTTTGACATGCTATCGACCAATAATGACATCATCTTCAATCAGTCTCAGAGAGGAGGTTATTTAGGTAGGTGTGTGAGAATGGGTGAATGACTGAATGTGTAAAGCGCTATACAAATACAGGCCATTTACATTCCAGACAACTCAACAGAGCTACAATTTAGTCAGTCTACAAAGAGCTGAAGCTAAGACTTTATGTTCTAGAGCTCAAACTTTAACTAAGGACCTGCCTCAGACACAATCATTCCACAATTTTAAATGCAGTAAGAGTCCAGAGTTTATCGTCATCACTTTCTTTTGGCATGTGTCCCTGTCTTTCTCCAGAACTCCCACAGCATTATGTCTGTAAGAAGAGGAGCTCCAGTGTGGACCAGGAGGAACCAGAAGCTCCACAGATTAAAGAGGAACAGGAGGAACTGTGCAGCAGTCAGGAGGGAGAGCAGCTGGGACTGAAGGAGGAGACGGATACCTTCATGGTGACTGCTGCTGAGGAAGGAGAGCACAGTGAACCAGAACCACACAGGAAGCAGCTCCTCTCTCAGGATCCTGATACATTTATTCCGTCCAAATCTAAAGAAATATTAGCAGATATGAATGAATCTGTCCAGTACGAGGAAGAGATCGACCGTCAGCGCAGACTGCTGGATATCACCTGGAAACCCCAAATCAAGCTGCACAGGACAGGTGAGTGTCCCTCTGAGGGAGGATCCTGATCACAGCTCTGCGGGACGTTTCTGATTGTGAGGACTTTTTGGAGATGTGAGCTAACAAAGAGCAAACAGAGGACAGGACTGCGCTGCGCTGCATTTATTCTCCAACTGCTCCCTAAGTGAAAGCCAGGCATTCATGTATCTGAGCAGCTGAGACACTGTTCAGATACAGGAGGGGGCCTGAGAGTGTGATCCAAAATTTCCATCTCTGCTCCTTGCTCATCCAAATACGATTTTCTGTTGTAATCATTTCTTCAGGATGGTACATCAGTTCTTTCTGAATCACAGCCCCTCACTGGTCTACTAATGTCTCACCCCTCCCTCCCTCTCCATACTGTAAATGGTCTTTTCTTAATGCTATGTGAGTCAGGTTCATACTTGTGTATTTCTTAGTTCATTCTTTACAAGTTCACCAATTAGTCCAGACTTTCAAGTACTCGAGGACTCACTGTGGTTATTTTATGATTGAAACAGTGTTGTACTCGATGACATCACAGCTCAGCTCCACTCTACCTTTCTCTTTTCCCCTGAATATTTACAATGGAAATTGCCCAAAATACATCTAATTGATAGTTCTTTAAAAATTATTATCACTTCTTTTCCTATTTAAAAAAAAAAAAAAGAGAGAGAAAAAAAAATTTGGGAAGGTTGGAATAAAGACTAGACTGACATCAGTGATCATTGACCAGAAATGGAAGCTTTTTGTGTATTTCTGAACAACATGTTCATGTTGTAGAAAATTATTTTGCTAGTATATTTACTGAGATGATTTTCTACCACACCACTTTCCTTTTTGTTTTCTCCTTTCGTCCCTCCAGATGTCCCACAGCAGCCTGTCTTTAAAGAGGAGGAGGAGGAGGTTCTCCCTGAGCAGCAGCTCTGGAACCAGGAGAGGAGCTCCAGTGTGGAGCAGGAGGAACCAGAACCTCCACAGATTAAAGAGGAACAGGAGGAACTGTGCAGCAGTCAGGAGGAGACTGATACCTCTATGGTGACTGCTGTTTATGAGGAAAGTGAGCAAAATGAACCAGAATCAAACGGCAATCATCTCCTCTCTCATAGCTCTGCTGTTGCTGAGAGCCAAAATCAGGAAGGAAGCATGGATGTAGATTCAGGGTCAAATACAAATAGAACCAAAAGTCACAACCATGCAGTAGATTCCCCTACGTCGAAGAATCAGTGTAACTCTGACAAATGTAAAAAGTCTTTAGAATGTGAGATTTGTGGAAAAGTTTTTAAGCAGAATTATGAAATGAAAAGACATTACACAGTTCACACAGGTGAGAAACCGTATTTTTGCAAAACTTGTGGGAAAGGTTTTACTCAGAGGGGTGCTTTGACTTACCACATGAGAATTCACACAGGTGAGAAACCATATTCTTGTAAAACATGTGGAAAAATGTTTGCATACAGTAGCGATTCACTGAAGCACAGGCGAATTCACACAGGTGAGAAACCATATCCTTGTAAAACTTGTTTGAAAATGTTTGCCTGTAGCAGTTCTTTATCTATCCACATGAGGACTCACACAGGCGAGAAACCTTATCATTGTAAAACATGTGGTAAAATGTTTGCATCTAGAAATTATTTGTTAAAGCACACGAGAACTCATACAGGTGAGAAACCTTATCTGTGTAACAGCTGTGGGAAAATGTTTGCATGTAATAGTTCATTATTGAAGCACATGAGAACTCACACAGGTGAGAAACCTTATACTTGTAAAACATGCGGGAAAATGTTCAGATGTAGTAGTCATTTATTGGTGCATATAAGAACTCACACAGGCGAGAGGCCGTATCATTGTAAAACTTGTGGGAAGATGTTCATATCTAGTAGTCATTTGTTGCGCCACATGAAAACTCACACGGGCCAGAAATTGTAGTCTTTGTACAGAAAAAATATTATCATGGAAGCCAAGCTTGAAAAAAAAAAAAAACCACTTGAAAATGTGTTGGTTTGTTACATGTGAGATAGGTTTAACCTTTTCCTGAACTTTCAGACGTAACATTGTTGAAGTTCAGATTTTTGCTTTTTGGATTATTTTGTTTTTCTTTTACTTGCCGCATATTTGATAGCTGACAATTTCTGTTTTGTGGAATTAAAAGTTTATATTGTGTGAAAATTATATAAAATAATATATAGGAGCTATTTTTTTTGTGTGCGCATCAATTAATTTTCTTCTGCTCTCCAACCCCACCAGAAGCTTGGCTTACCTGACTTATCTTGCAGGTGAAACATGTTCTCGACTCTGTTCAGTTTGCTTACCAGCCTGTTGTGGTTGTGGTCAAAAATTCTTGAAAGAGTAGTTATAAAAAAGCTAACAGCTCATCTGCAGAGGTTTATTTGAAGAGTTTCAGTCAGGTTTCAGAGCTCATCACAGCACAGAAACGGCTTTAGTGAAGGTTACAAATGATCTTCTTATGGCCTCTGACAGTGGACTCATCTCTGTGCTTGTCCTGCTAGACCTCAGTGCAGCGTTCGATACTGTCGACCATAATATCCTATCCGGTTGTTCAGTCTGACGTCACTAGCCGTGTCTGGGCCTAAACTCCGCTACAGGTCCATATATCAAACGATCACTATGGCATTACTGAGAGTTGAAAAACTGTCAAAAGTCTTTCATCTTTGTTTTTTTATTTTTTTTTTTTTATTTTAAATGACATCAGAAACAGCAGTATGCGACATTACGTGATGGCAGAGCTTCAGTTCATCCTTTGTCTTTTTTTTTTTTTTTAATAAATAGGACAGGGGGAATGAATGAGAGAAAGAGGGGGAGAGAAAGAAAGAAAACCAAAGGGGAGAAGAGACGGTGAGAAGGGGGGGGAAGAGAGAGAAAAAAAAAAAAGAACTCCTGGGTCACCTGTATGGAGAGGAAAAAAAAAAAAAAACAAACAAAAAAAACAAACAGAGGAGACAGCAAACAACAAAGAGTAACATAATAATAGAGAAAACAAAGCACCATCACAATAAACTAGCTAGTCATAGATATCAATATTTACTAAATAATAAACGATATTGTGCAGCACGCAAGATAGACAGCGCACAGTGTGCTTTGAGGCAGCAGCCAAGAAAGCTTTAGTCCGCGTCTGTGAATACCCATGTGTGCATACCTGTGTGGATCAGCATGCTTGCATTCCAAAGGTTTCTCCATGTAATGATCTGCTAGGGAGTGTGGGGGGGCCACAGCCCCGTCCTCCAGGGTATGAAGCAGGTATGGAGGAGATCAAAACTCCAGACATCCAGAGGCCCCCAGAACACAAGAGACCATGGAAGACCAACAGAGGGGCAGCCGCGCCACTGTTCCAGTAAGAGCTGAGGAGAGTCCCAGATGAGGGCTCACTCAGCAGCCGCGGAGCAGAAGTCAGGGGGAGTTGCAGTGACGCGCCCGTGAGCTCCGCCGGCCCCCAGCTGTGCCTGAGTGACCGAGCCCCAAGTCTTTCATCTTTAATAAAATGATCAGCGTTCTGCTCTACCAGGTGTAACAATTGAGTTTAACATCCAGGCATCCATGAAAACGGAATTTATGACATTTAACGGAGTTAGAAGTTAGCAGGGAGTTAGCTCGCTAGCTTCTATCTAAATACAATATAGCATGTCCTGACTGCGGGGTTTTGGAAACAAATTAAAACGTACAGCTCTGCTATCACTTCCAGCATAAATGAAGACAGAAAACTAAACATTAGTGATGTTTGTAGGGTTACTGAAGTTGGGCTAGCTGGTATATAATGATGTGCTATGTGACCGCTAGCGACACAGCTATGTTAGCATAATATAAACAAGCTAACTTTTTTTCCACTCGATAAAAGTTAACGTGAGTGTTCTCGGTGGTCAGGAACAAATGTAATCGCATGGCAGGATGCTGTAAAAGGACCAAACTTCAGCCAGGAGAACAACTGAGATAATCCATCCACAATACGAGGTTAGTCATTCATATACTGCTGCATGGGCTGGGCTGTAGTTACATCCTAAGGTTTTAAAAACTGAGCTTAAATAAATGATTAGCGGTAATAAAAGCCGAGGGAGGTCAACAGTGATCACTGACTGTTTTAGGAGCTTTTTGAGATCAAATAGAAGAAAATACAAAACATTAAACATGTTAACAACACAAAAGCCATATTAAACGCAGACTACTTTAGACCCGGAAGTAGGATTCATCACGTCATCACTTAACAATCGGATTAGAGCGATTAGAACATGCTGTAGGTATTACAGGTACTGTGCTGCAGTGGTTTGTATCATATCTATCTAATAGACTCAATTTTGTACATGTAAATGGAGAGTCTTCTTCACACACTGAGGTTAATTATGGAGTTCCACAGGGTTCAGTGCTACGACCAATTCTATTTACACCATACATGCTTCCCTTAGGCAGCATCATTAGAAGACATAATATACATGTTCATTGCTATATAGACAAAACCCAACTTTATATATCCATAAAGCCAGATAACACACACCAATCAATTTGAAGGAATGTCTTAAAAACATAAGATACCTGGATGATATCTAATTTTATGCTTCTTAATTCAGATCAAACTGAGATTATTGTACTCAGCCCTGAAAATCTAAGAAATATGGTATCTAGCCAGTTTCTTACTCTGGATGGCATTACCTTGGCCTCCAGTAACACTGTGAAGAACCTTGGAGTAATGTTTTACCAGTATATGCCCTTCAATGCACACACAATCATGATCAAAAGTTCAAGACCTCTTAAAAAATGGCAAAAAAAAAATCATATTTTGCATGGTTGGATCTTTGTATTAAACAAACATGTAGGACTGCTTCTTTTCATTTGTGCAACATCTCTAAAATTAGAAATATCCCGTCTCAGATGTCTGTGAAGGTTCTCAGTCATCCAGGTCATCGTAGTCTAAGGAGCTTGGAAAGAAAAGTGTCTGGACTTCTTTAAGTTGCTTGAGAAGCTTCTTCAGTTAGTTTAACTGAAGAAGCTTCTCGGATGAGAGGTGAAACGTCTTCAAGCAGACTCTTTTCTTTCCAAGCTCGTTAGACATCCTGTCTCAGAGTGACGCTGAAAAACTAGTTCATGCATTTATTACTTCCAGGCTGGACGACTGTAATTCATTATTATCAGGAAGTCCTAAAAACTCCCTAAAAAGCCTTCAGTTAATCCAAAAATGCTGCAGCAAGAGTCCTGACAGGGACTAGAAAGAGAGAGCAGATTTATCTTGTACTGGTGTCTCTTCTAGATAAATGGACTGGTATAGCTTGCCTCAATCACACAAGCACTTCTATGATCTTTCTATCTAACATTCACACACAGATGGATGCATTGGAGAGCACCATGGGGTTAGTATCTTGACTAAAGATATTTAGACTTGCAGACGGGGAAAAAGTCCTGCTCCTTACATACAAGGTCTTAAATAATCAGGCCCCATCTTATCTTAATGACCTTGTAGTACCATATCACCCTATTAGAGCACTTTGCTCTCGCTCTGCAGGCCTACTTGTTGTTCCTAGAGTATTTAAAAGTAGAATGGGAGGCAGAGCCTTCAGTTTTCAGGCCCCTCTTCTGTGGACCAGCTTCCAGTTTGGATTCATGCGACACTCAACTGTTGTTATGATTTGGCATTGTATAAATAAAATTGAATTGAGTCATGGTGTTTTCTGCCTATTGCAGCATGCTGACTCTCACCTGGATGGTACTGGTGGAACTGTGAGAATCCTTTTGTTTTTGAGTGGCTTTGATTCAATAAAACAACTTCTGCTGAGTGAGAAGCTGCTCAGAATGGGTGTTACCACTTCTACTGTCTCCTGGATTGCTGATTATCTGTCAGAGATGCCTCAGTTTGTATGGCTGAGCGGCTCTTTGTCTGGGGTGATCAGTAATACTGGGGCACCATAAGGCATGGTCCTATCTCCATTCCTGTTTACCGTGTACACCTCAGATTTCCAGTACAACAGTGAAACGTGCCACTTGCAGAAGTCTTAGTGACTCTGCAGTTGGGTGTGTTTAGTATGGGCAGGAGTCGGAGTACAGGGAGCTGGTGGAGAACTTTGTGGAGCTGTCCGGAATAAATCATGTCAGCTCTGTTTCACTGTCACTTTCCCCATAAGTAAGAGTCACCATTAAGGTATCATCATCCTTCACTATAAGATGCTCTGCCTTGTCAACAAGACAAAAGAGATGGTGGTTGATTTTTGGAGGATAAAAACTGCAAATAGACCCATCAGCATCATGTGTGAAGAAGCAGAAACAGTGGATAGCTGCAGGTACCTGGGTTTTCACCTGAATGACAGACTGGGCTGAAGGACCAACAGTGATGCTGTACAAGAGGAAGCTCAGGGCAGCAGCAGTGCCAGCGATACATCAGGATCAACAACCTTCACAAGGCTGGAAACATGATTGGTCAGAATTTGGATGTATTTAAGTCAGTGAGGGTCAGCGGTTACTGAACTGCTCTCCATCATGGACAACCCATCACACCTGATCCACTCAACCTTAGAGGCAGCAGAACTCCTTCTCCCTCAGGCTGATTCAACCTCACTGACATAAAGAAGAAAATCAGGAAATGATTCCTACTCTCCTCTGTACAGAAACTCTTCTTTCTGTGACGGGAGAGCACACCTGTCAGGACATAAGACTCCACTCATATATTTGTGTATTATACCTTGCTGCACCTGTTTCTCAAGATTCAAGAAAGCCTTTATTTGTCACATGCAAGTCGCCCTGCAGCAAAATACTAATGTTTTAGAGTGAAAGAACATCCAAGCCCTCCTGGGTTTTAATTGCACCTTAGAACACACATGCATCAACACTACAATGAGCGGGTGGAGGGAGGTTTGGAGTCTTCTCCCACCCCCATTCTCTGCGGCCTGCTGGAGCGGGAGGGCTAGGAGGAGGAGTTGGCCGTCCGACTGCGGTCTGGAGTGTGGGGCCTCCCTGCTGCTACGGAGTCGGGGCGGTCTGCCTCTCCCCACCGCAGGGAAAAGGGTAACACCACCTGGGTCTGGGTGCAGTTCCCCCCTCCAGGGGCAAGGGTACCTAGACCCGGTTTGTAGAGTACGCTTGGGGAGTGTGATCGTGTGTACAGCGTCTCTTTATGTCTGTCTCCACGTTGGTTGAGTGTGGAGTGAGTGCATATGAGAGCATGAGGGTGGGAATAGATGTTTGTATCTGTGTGTGCCTGTATGTTTGTGTCTATATGTCAGGTTGGGTATCAGACACCACCTCTCTGGGGACACCTCAGGCCCTCCAAGGTTTGGAGGCCTATCTCCACCCCTCCACCACTTCCCCTGCCGGTGGCGGACTCCCTCAGGTGTCGGTGCGTTGGTGGTTCTTTGTGTCTGGGGGTGGGCGTCCAGGTACACACCGGCTCACTCCTTGGCGGCCGCTTATCGGGGCCTGGAACCTGGGGCTCGCTCGGGCCACTTCAGAGGTGGGGTGCCCCCGGCCTCTCGGCCTGGGGCTCGGTCACTCAGGCACAGCTGGCTGCCGGCGGAGCTCACGGGCGCGTCACTGCAACTCCCCCTGGCTTCTGCTCCGCGGCAGCTGAGTGAGCCCTCATCTGGGACTGCCCCTCTGTTGGTCTTCTATGGTCTCTTGTGTTCTGGGGGCCTCTGGATGTCTGGAGTTTTGATCTCCTCCATACCTGCTTCATACCCTGGAGGACGGGGCTGTGGCCCCCCCACACTCCCTAGCAGATCGTTACATGGAGAAACCTTTGGAATACAAGCGCGCTGATCCACACAGGTATGCACACGGGTGTTCACTGCTCGTAGACTTAAATTACACCTTTCTTGGCTACTACTTCGAAGCACATCTGTCCTGCGTACTGCACAACAACATTGAATATTTAGTATTTACTGCTGTTTACACTTAGCTAGATTAATGCGATGGTGTTGTGTTTAGTATGTTGCTTTGTTTTTTTTTTGTTTTTTTGCTTGTTTTCTATTCTTCTCTCAACAGGTGATCCAGGAGATTCTTATTTTTTTTCTCCCCCCCTTTCTCACTGTCCCTCTCCCCTTCTGTTTTTCCTTTCCTTCCTCTTTCTTTCTCCCTTTCCTATCCCTCACTCATGTCTGTCCCGTCTGTAACATCTGAAAATAAAATATAATAAATAATAAAAACAAAGATCGACCACATGGACCAATACGGCAATGCCACGAAGATCCATTTGGCAAAGTAAATCCATTGGGTATCCTTGTTGGTCTTCAGACAACAATTCTGACGGCTAAAGAACCAAATGGGACAGGCAAAAAAAAAAAAAAAAAAAAAAAAAAAAAAAAATAGAGTGAAAGAACATCCAGATAATTCAGTTTTAGTTCAATCAGTGAGAAACTGAAGCTTATTTTAAAGAAACAGAAAACTTCATGTCTGAACGTTCCTGCAGTTGGTTTGTGGTTGATGTGGATTTGCTGCTCATGTGAATCCTCCCACAGTGTTTCATTAGCAGCTGTAACCACAGTGACTCTGATAAAACAGGAATTAGCAGAATCCATCTGATATGAAGCTGTGCTTTGAATACCACTTCCCTCCTCTTTGAAGAGTAGTCAGATATCTGTGTTCAGGTTTTTGTACAGCCTCTTCTACACTTTGTATCACTGTGTTTGTAGAGCACAGTAGTAGAGAGCTGTGTCTGCCAGGGTTAGGGCTGCTATGGTCAGATTAGTTGATCGATCTGATGTTTCTGAGTTATAACGTTTATCAGGAATATATTCATAACCACTGTAGTCTTTGGCTCCTTTCCAGAGTATAAACTGAGGAGGTTGAAGGTCAGAATGATGTTTGTACCAATAAAGCTCTGGATGTGTATAACTTGTCTCATAGCTACATGTGAGTTTGACAGATTCTCCTTCTGTTTTAGTGACTTCAGGTTGTTGAGGAGTGATTGAGTCTCCAGCTGTTAGTCCTGGAAAAAGAAAGAAGAAAAGTAGTGAAATGCAGTCTGTATATCTGCTTAATGCAGCAGCTTCAACTAAACTTTAATCCCTGTTCTTAAACTCACCTATAATGTGAGATAGAAGCAAAAAGAGGTGCAGCAACATGTCTTTGGAGTTATTAAAGCCAGACAGACAGCACATGAACAATGTTCTTCCACTGCAGCACAATGACCAACAAATAATGTCATTGGATGAGCACAGGTTCAGTGGGCGGGGCCAGTTTAATAGCTCAGCCAATCAAACGGTTTTGTGCTTCCACAGCAGCTCTGTCTCTGTCTCTGATCTTTACTGCTTCATTTCTCTGTTGTCTTTGTCATCAGTCCAATGACACAAGAATCAGAGGTTTAACAGTGTGTGGCTCCCTCTAGTGGATGTTGTGGAGTATTCTGTTGTCTTTGCTCCAAAGGTTTTTGTACAGAGTTTTGCTGTTTCCTGTCACTGTGGGCTGCAGAGCACAGTAGTACACAGCAGAGTCAGACAGCTGAAGCTTCTGGATCTTCAGAGGAACTGATCTGATGCTGGAATCCAGTGTGGATGAAAATCTCTCCTTGAACTCGTCTGCTGTGTTTCCATCATCCCCACTAACACGACTCAGAATGAATTTGGGGCTGTTGTTTCCATCCTGTTTGTACCAGAAGAGATAATTATTTGTTACACTGCTCTCATACTGACATCCAAGTGTAACTGTGTCTCCTTCAGCAGCAATGACATCTCCTTGTTCCTGGATCACTTTGTCTTCTCCTTTACACTCTGAGGAAGAACAGAACATGCAGAGGAAGAGATGGATCAATAAACATGATTAAAAACTCACCATTAATCAGACTCACACATTTATTTAAGCAGAGGAAACATGTTGATGTTTGTATCTCACCAAAGAAAAGAGCAGCAAGAATAATCCACAGCCAATGTTCCATCTGTACAACAAGGTTTAAATCAACAGGAGAAACTAGCTGATGTTCAACATTCAGTCTGAGAATTGTTCTCTTCACAGCAGCACTTATTATTGACACAATGGTTGAACACAGTGCAGAAGGAGAGCCCTGCCTACTGGATGATGTCGCCCTCCAGTGGAGCATCTCTGTGGGTTTGCTCTGTTGGTGTTCCAGGATATTGTTAATATCAGAAGATCATTTATACTCATTGAAGCTTTTTTTCTGAGGTATTCATAAACTTGTTCACGTTGCCCCTTCATGTGGCAGCCCTGATATCACACCATCATCTTCACACAGGAAATATTCATATTAATTTCTCTCCACTACGATAAATACAGTGGTTCCCAAACTGTTTTTACTGGGCCCCCCTCTGTTTTACAAGAAAAATGTTCGCGCCCCCCCCCACCCCTTCTCGCGCGCACACGTACAAACACATCCTCCAACCACACACGCCCATATTTTGCTCCATTGCGGTTTCTTTCACACCTCAAACATTTAGTAAACAATTAAGCAAATACAAGTAATCTGCAATAAATTACAGGCAGTAATAAAATAAACTACTAACTCTGTTACGCTACGTCCGCACCTACTGCGTCCTATTTTTGAAAACGCATCTGTTTCGTCCACGTAAACGGCGTTTCGAATCACCGAAAACTGAGATTTTTTTTTTTTAAAGGTATGTGCCTTTTTCCACGTCACGCTGTGGCCACGTTATTGTTTACATGAGATGAATAGCAGAATGATAGAGACAAAATGCTGTTAATCTGACTGTCTGCAGGTTTTACAGCAGTTACTGTCCCTCCATTTACAAAGGCAGAGGCGTCACGGTGTCATTATTTTACATGTAGTTGGTTTTTCCTGTGTAATAATATTCAACATTGCATCAATACATTTTTCAAAAAATGCAAAATGGGTTTAAAAACATAAACAGCTGTGGGATCCTGTCTGTGATTTGGAGAGCCCAGCGCTGCTCTCGATGCAGGGAAACTAATCCTGCAGGGAGACCTACCTCGGCACCTGTGCAGGTGAAACCAAAGGGAAGATTTGCTTCACCATATTTTCTAGTCTTTGAATGAAGTTGGTTTAGAAACATATTCAGCGATGCTTCATCTCCGGCTTTGCGTTTCTGTGGGCGCCCCCTGCTAGCAGTGTCCAAGCGTTTTGTTCCCCCCCCCCTTTTTCATACCGCCCCCCCCTGCAATGGCTATGTGCGCCCCCCCCCAGGGGGCGGGCCTCACACTTTGGGAGGGTCTGGATTAATACATGATTTAAATCCCTGGAGCAACCTCTCAGTGTCATGATTACAGGAATGCATCGACTCTAACGCAGCCCACATGAGGCTAAAGCTTTACATGCTTTTATTTTGAGAAGGTTCAAAGACAGGGGGGCAGGTAAGTAGGTTTCCTGCAGAGGGACAGAGCAGGGAGACACCACAGAACTGCCCGAGAGAACGACTGCTGAGTATCAGTGCAGTCAGAATTGCTTATATAGTATTTATTAGAGTCCTTTCTTGTGTTTCACTTTTAGAGTTTCTGTGTCAGGGAGGTAAGTGAAGGCTTCAGAAGGCTGAGTGGGTGGAGAGTGGATGGGCAGGTGAGTTTTCCAGCTCTGTTACAAGTCAGTCCTTTCCAAACAGCAGACAATGAGAGAATCCTTCAGGTTTCAGGTAACTCAAGTCCACAGAGCTATGAGCAGACACAAGAGAACATGGTGAGGTAACAGAAGCTACAAGCACAAACTCATAAGTCATAAATTAAAGCTGAATTACCACCAGAATGAAGACAACAATCTGACAAAGAGTGGATGTTTCAGCTGGACCTTTCATTCCCCAAAACACGAGGAGTTAATGAGATCTGGTTAGGAGGTTAGCAACACTACAAGCACCAACCAGCTTGCAGCCAAAGCTCTGCACAGCCCCATCAGCAATGAGTCCCCAGCCTCACTCAGACTGCTGCCAAAGCTCTGCTGGAGGTGGGAGTTGAAGATCACCTGAACCACTTTGATACGCCAGGCCTGTCCAGCATTCTCCCCCACCACCTGACTCAACTCACCCCCAGATGGTGATCAGATGACAGCTCAGCTCCTCTCTTCACCAGAGTGTCCAGAACACACTGCTGCAGACCTGATGATGCAATTACAGAGTCAAGCATAACCTATACTGTGGTTAGCACACAAGTCCAGTAAAACAGAAACCACCATTGTGTCACTCGGACACATAAAGTCCTCAGAAGCACAATAGAGTTACCAGATGATGCAGCGTCCAGGATCCTGCTCAGAGACCTCAAGAAGGCCAGGCACTCTGAAATGTTGTTCAGAGCAGAAGCACAGAGGAGAGTCTGGACCTGCCAGAGGGGGAACATCACAAAGTACCAGAGCAGGACAATGATGAAGGAGAGCATCATCATCTGATGTGATGAGTTCAAAGAGAATAAATGGAACAAGCATGAGATGGTCTTCCTGGTTGGACTTTTAGCTTCATGTGAGAGATTTTACCTTAAAGAGATAAAACTCTGTTACTCTGTTTATTTTGCTTCTGCTGCATTTCTGCATGTCCTCATCCACTAAATATAAAATAGTGTAAATGAGCAGCTTTTGATGTTTGACAGTTTTTATCGTGTCTGAACGTTCCTGCAGTTGGTTTGTGGTTGATGTGGATTTGCTGCTCATGTGAATCCTCCCACAGTGTTTCATTAGCAGCTGTAACCACAGTGACTCTGATAAAACAGGAATTAGCAGAATCCATCTGATATGAAGCTGTGCTTTGAATACCACTTCCCTCCTCTTTGAAGAGTAGTCAGATATCTGTGTTCAGGTTTTTGTACAGCCTCTTCTACACTTTGTATCACTGTGTTTCTAGAGCACAGTAGTAGAGAGCTGTGTCTGCCAGGGTTAGGGCTGCTATGGTCAGATTAGTTGATGTAGAAGATGTTTCTGAGTCATAACGTTTATCAGGAATATATTCATATGTCCCCCCCTTTCCTCTTTTCCAGAGTATAAACTGAGGAGCCTGAAGGTCAGAATCATGTCTGTACCAATAAAGGTCAGCAACACTGTAACTTGTCTCATAGCTACATGTGAGTTTGACAGATTCTCCTTCTGTTTCAGTGACTTCAGGTTGTTGAGGAGTGATTGAGTCTCCAGCTGTTAGTCCTGGAAAAAGAAAGAAGAAAAGTAGTGAAATGCAGTCTGTATATCTGCTTAATGCAGCAGCTTCAACTAAACTTTAATCCCTGTTCTTAAACTCACCTATAATGTGAGATAGAAGCAAAAAGAGGTGCAGCAACATGTCTTTGGAGTTATTAAAGCCAGACAGACAGCACATGAACAATGTTCTTCCACTGCAGCACAATGACCAACAAATAATGTCATTGGATGAGCTCAGCTTCAGTGGGCGGGGCCAGTTTAATCGCTGAGCCAATCAAATAGTTTTGTGCTTCCACAGCAGCTCTGTCTCTGTCTCTGATCTTTACTGCTTCATTTCTCTGTTGTCTTTGTCATCAGTCCAATGACACAAGAATCAGAGGTTTAACAGTGTGTGGCTCCCTCTAGTGGATGTTGTGGAGTATTCTGTTGTCTTTGCTCCAAAGGTTTTTGTACAGAGTTTTGCTGTTTCCTGTCACTGTGGGCTGCAGAGCACAGTAGTACACAGCAGAGTCAGACAGCTGAAGCTTCTGGATCTTCAGAGGAACTGATCTGATGCTGGAATCCAGTGTGGATGAAAATCTGTCTCCAGCCTCGTTTTTCTCCTCACCAACTTTAAAGCGACTCAGGATGAATTTGGGGCTGTTGTTTCCATCCTGTTTGTACCAGTAGAGATAATGATTTGATAAACTGCTGGTGTTATACTGACAGTGAAGTGTCACTGTGCCTCCTGCAGCAGCAGTCTCTTCTCCTTTTGCTTGCAGCACGTTGTCTTTTTGTGCTCTGCATTCTGTAAAACACCAACAAACAGTATCAGTGTGCTGTTAAAGAATCACGTCAATGTTGATATCAAAGAAACAGAGTTGTGTTCATACCGAGGCACATAGCAGCCAGCAGCACTGAGATGAACAGAGGCGTCATATCTGCAGTGTAGAGTAACTGTGAGCTACAGCAAGTATAAAGAAGCTGTGATCTCTCTGTTTAGTCTTCATCAACACTAAGTTGGTGGATTAGAAGGAGGAGCCTGATCACAGTGACAGGACTCATTCACAGCCCTGTGTTATTCCCCCTGCTGACAGCTTCACACTCAGCACGTCTTTCTGCTGCTTCCAGTGGAGATCTTGTCTTGGATGAAATCACCTTCAGAAGATCTGGTAGATGAGTTTTCTTCTTTTAGAAGTTGTGAAGATTTTCCCCTCACAAGACCCCAAATAGTAAAACTTCTCTATTTCTGGCAGCCACTTGTCTGCGACCTGCAGAGGTGACATCAACATTTTATCTGAGAACGTCAGCTCAGACGGGGAGGTGATTCACTTGTTTGTGGAAGGTTGGTGGTTCAGTTCCTGGCTGCTCCAGTTTGAATGCCAAATATTCCTGAGTATGATACTAACCCCAGGTTGCTCCCTGATGCCTCCGTTGTAGTATGAATGCTTGGTAGAAAACACTATATTCAGTATAATTTATATGGCACCATGTGGGAGGACTTGACTCAAGCGACCAAAGAAGTGCAGGAGACTGATGCTGTCCAGTGTAGCAACTGATTTATTCACCATTTTGTGACCCAAACAATATTTACATAAACAAATAAGAAACTCAACTCCATAATTAACTCAGTTCAAATAAACTTAACTCAACAGAATATTAAGGTCAAAGTGCACACAGCTACACTGACCTGGTCCTTTCTCCTCAAACGCCCGAGTTTTCTGCTTAAATCGTCCACTTAACCAAACTATTTCTTCTCTGGACTATTTCACTCAGTAGATGAACATCATATTCAAACCTGTACTGCTACTCTTTACTGGTGTAATCAATGCATATTACAACAATAAATCTATTTCTCCATAAACCCTCTAAAATCAACTTTATTAAATTACACAAATTCTTCCCCTTCTGCACTTGGTCTCATCCTGTGACCTCAGATGAACCCAGAAGCTATAAAGCAGGAAGTAAAACTACGTTTCCTCCTTTTGTTTCTGGAAGACAGGTAGGTAAGGTAAGTTTAAACAATACAAATAGTTTTTCTGATTTTGGCAGTTTCATGGCCAAAGTGAGTCTGAATGTCTACAGAAAGGCAGTTAATCAGTTAATCTATTCAACAGTTTTGTTGGACCATAACACTATCAAAGGTTTCTTACTGATCCTCATGGTTACATTTTCAAACAGTATTGATCAACATGTGTTCATATAACAAATGGCACAAATTCTTATGAAGACTCTAGAGCGGCTCTTCCTCAACCTCCTCCGACCACAGGTACAACATGCCCAGGACCCACTACAGTTTGCATACAAGGCGGGTGTCGGAGTGGAGGATGCCATCCTGTACCTCCTGCACAGAGCCCACTCACACCTGGATGGGGGAAAAGGCACGGTCAGGATCCTGTTTCTTGACTTTTCCAGTGCCTTTAACACCATCCGGCCCTGTATGCTTCAGGAAAAACTGAACAGGATGGAGGTGGACCCCTGCCTGGTGGCTTGGATCTCCGACTACCTCACCGACAGACCACAGTACGTCAGGCTGAAGGACATCACGTCTGACACAGTGGTCAGCAGCACAGGAGCACCACAGGGAACTGTGCTGTCCCCTCTTCTCTTCACCCTGTACACCTCTGACTTCTGCTACAACTCTGAATTATGCCACATTCAGAAGTTTGCAGACGACACGGCCATCATGGGGTGTATCTGGGATGATCAGGAAGAGGAGTACAGAAGTCTGGTGAGGAACTTTGTCGCATGGAGTCACACAAACCACCTGCAACTCAACACCTCAAAGACTAAGGAACTGGTTGTGGACTTCGGGAGGTCCAGAGAAGGTCCACTGCCGGTTCAGATAGAGGGGGAGGAGGTGGAGGTGGTCAACAAGTACAAGTACCTCGGGCTGTGGGTGGACAATAAACTGGACTGGTCATGCAACACAGAGCACCTGTATAAAAAAGCCCAAAGCCGACTGTACTTCCTCAGGAGGCTGAGGTCTTTTAACATCTGCAGGAAGCTCCTGAGGATGTTTTACCAGTCGGTGGTTGCTGGAGTACTTTTCTATGCTGTGGTGTGCTGGGGGAGCAGCACAGCAAAGAGGGACTCATCCAGGCTGGAGAAACTGATCAGGAGGGCTAGCTCTGTGGTCGGCATGAAGCTGGACACTCTGGTGACAGTGGCAGAGAAAAGGACATTAAAGAAACTGCTGGACATTATGAACAATGCTGGGCATCCTCTGCACACGGCCATAAACAACCAGAAGAGTCTGTTCAGTGACAGGTTGCTTCTCCCCAAGACAAGAACTAACAGACTTAAAAACTCCTTTGTCCCACACGCCATCAGACTGTTTAACTCCTCTCTGGAGGGGAGAGGGAGGGGAAACAGGAGGACAAAGGAGGGGGGAACAACTATGCTGTAGTGCCTCTTCACCTCACTGTACAATACCTTTGTTAATAGTCAACAGTGCAATAGACTCCATACTCGAAATTTGCAATTCACTTGTATTTTTATTTTTATTTTTTATTTTTATTCCTATTTATTCTATTTATCCCCTTTGTATATTTTATTTATATTTGTCTCTGTATTTGTATATGTGTATATATATAATATTCTGTAACTCTGTAACTTCTGTCGGTGCTGTGCTTTTGGAAACCAAATTTCCCAGAGGAACCCACCCGAGGGATTAATAAAGTTCTATCTTATCTTAGTTCTTCACTAATAAATGGTAGATATATTTACCCTTAATATATGGGTCATGTGATTTGAACATGCAGGTTAAATGCTTCATGCAGTCACTCCCCCATATAAACACTTCATTGGGAGCAAGCATATATATATGAGTATATATCATTACACACAATTTATCCAAGTAACTACGATTACGTCTCTAGTGTATACAGGTGTATATGTCAGGATGAAATCCACATCAATTTACTGCGAGTTTGCTGTGATTGGTCTGATGTTCACAGCTGGAGTCAGACAGGTTTCTGCAGTCAGGAGGAGGAGGAGGCTCACATCTCATTCACTTCCCCTGAAGCTCATCACAGCTGTGTTATGATTCTGTATCCTAACAAAGGTGTGTGGCTCCCTCTAGTGGATGTTGTGGAGTATTCTGTTGTCTTTGCTCCAAAGGTTTTTGTACAGAGTTTTGCTGTTTCCTGTCACTGTGGGCTGCAGAGCACAGTAGTACACAGCAGAGTCAGACACTGCAGCAGAGGAGATGCTCATCTTGATTTCTTCTCCCTCCACTTGAATCTTCAGTCCAGGAGTTTTTTCTTCTCCTACTGATCCTGAAGGTGAGTGTGAGATCAGGAGCTCAGGTGCTTTTCCTGGATGTTGTCGATACCAGAAGAAATAATTAGCAGCACCTTTAGAGTAAGTGTAGGTCAGAGTAACTGTGCTGCCTTCTACACTGGACTCTTCATCTTTGGATGGAGTGAGGTCTTCACAGCCCACACCTGAAAGATGAGATGACAGTATTAAATGTGGGGACGTTAATGAATCATTTGAGTTGAACATAGTTTCCTGTGTAGGTGAGCAGACCTGTGAGAGTGAGAAGAATCAGAGGAAACACACAGTGATGTAATGACAGCATGTTGAGGAACATAAAGTTTGTTTTGTGTTGAACTCTGTTGAATGTGGAGGTTTTTCTCTCTTCTATAGTTCAGTAACAGCTCAGCTCCTCCCTGAATCTCTGCTCCTCCTCTCTGCTCTCAGTCACTCCTCCTCCTGTGGTTTGCAAACTTGAAACCCTGTGAGGTGGGAGGGTCACTGGAGTTAAAAATACAGGGATCTCTCCCCCCCCCCCCATTTGTCTTCCACTTTGGGCCAAAAAGTATTCCCAGATTATGTCACCTTCGAGCTGAGCTTCTTCAGAAATATTTAATATATTAAAAAAAACAGCTGTGGTAGAATATAAAGTATGATGTTGTCAGGTAAACAATGGAAATAGATCCCAATAAATTTCAGCATCAGACAATATGTCAATAAAAAATATCTATTTATGCCATGAAGTTGTTGTGCAGATGCTAATCATGGACGAGGTTTGGACCTAGCAGAGCTGTGACGTCATTTCATCCAGCATCCCTCTCTGCAGTTATGAGCTGCTTAAAACTGTTCACCTTTAAGCAGGTCTGGGCTGCTGGTGTGTTTCTTATTCACTCACTATGAGTTTAGATAACTGTCTCCATTTTAATCATTAGTTATTATTATTCTCCAGCTCTATTCAACAGCATTTCTTTATTGTGTCTTCCTCCCCTCACCAACTTGTTGCATTGGTTGTCTCAGGTGTACTCAGACGATAACTTTTCACTCAGTATGTAAGGATGCGTCTCAAAGTGTGTTTAAAAGAGAAGAACGGGTTTATAAGAGGGGAAGGTTTTTATGGCTGAAAATATATAAAAATATCAGAATAAACATGTCGATTCTTCTTTTTGGATTTTAACCTATTGTTGGGGTTCCCAGAACTTAACCTCCACAATAATGGAGGGAATACTGCATAGATTTAGACAAAGATATATAGATATATATAATATAGATATAGATAACAATGAATTAAACTGACAAACACAAGCTTAAACATCTCACCCCAACAAGTTGATGAAGGCCAGATATTGACTGTGGTATCATTTTAACATCTCAGACACGGAATAACAATTATGAAAGGACGGCAGCAAAATGATTTGCTGCTTCTGAAGGAGTTTCCACAAAAGCTTCGACTTTTGCAGCCACTGCTTATCTGACTCTGATTTTACTCCAATAACTTTCTTTCTGATTAAGATTTGCACACCATTAAGCACAAAATTAGGCACATTTTAAATATGCTAAATCTGATACATTTGTTTATCAAATATAGCTTTTGCTGTTTGACTGTATTCCTTAATGTCTTTGTCCTTGAACGTTCCTGCAGTTGGTTTGTGGTTGATGTGGATTTGCTGCTCATGTGAATCCTCCCACAGTGTTTCATTAGCAGCTGTAACCACAGTGACTCTGATAAAACAGGAATTAGCAGAATCCATCTGATATGAAGCTGTGCTTTGAATACCACTTCCCTCCTCTTTGAAGAGTAGTCAGATATCTGTGTTCAGGTTTTTGTACAGCCTCTTCTACACTTTGTATCACTGTGTTTCTAGAGCACAGTAGTAGAGAGCTGTGTCTGCCAGGGTTAGGGCTGCTATGGTCAGATTAGTTGTTGTAGGTGATGTTTCTGATTTATAACGTTTATCAGGAATATATTCACCTGTCTGCTGTCTCCTTCCTTTCCAGAGTATAAACTGAGGAGCCTGAAGGTCAGAATGATGTCTGTACCAGTGAAGTAGAGGATAACTTGAAGTTGTCTCATGTGAGTTTGACAGATTCTCCTTCTGTTGCAGTGACTTTATCTCGTTGAGGAGTGATTGAGTCTCCAGCTGTTAGTCCTGGAAAAAGTAGAGAAAATGAAGCCATCAGACTAACATTGTCCATGAGGCTGAGAGGAGAAGACAGTGGAAATGAGGAAAAGTAGGACAGAAGTAAAAATCTACAATCCTCCAGACCAATGATTCATTTCTAGCAGAGTTCAGAGCAGAGAAAGAAATGTTGCGTTCTGAGAAAGAGACAAAAGTTCACCTATGAAGTGAGATGAAAACAAAAAGAGGTGCAGCAACATGTCTTTGGAGCTGCTGAAGACAGACAGACAGCACATGAACAATGTTCTTCCACTGCAGCAGATTCACCAGGTTGTGCTTTTATTTCCTCAAACTTTTTGCTCTCCAGACAGAAATCATCTCATTGGTTGAGCTGGACGTATGTGGGCGGGGCCTGTGGATGATTTTGAACCTCCAACATCGAAGTGAGTGAAACAGTAAAATATACAGTGATGTTAAGTATTAAACATTACTGACAGGCTGGATTCAGTAGGATTGATCACTCTTTCTGTTAGCAAATACATGAATAAACCCTTTTTCTATTTTACGCTGCTCATGTACGCCGACACTAACACAAAAACTGATTTCCATCCACGATTAGATGAGACATGAGTTGAATATCATGAGACAGTTTGCAAGATGAAATTCACAGTGTTTTATTCATGAACGATCTTTTTCGTCACTGTTTCATGTTTAGAATCTGTTCGGATGTATTTTTGTTATTAAGAAATCCAGAAAAAATATCCCAACTAAAACCTCAACGATAAGAACTTTTTTAAAGGCGGAACAACGAGTAAAATGTCCTGTTTTGGCGGAACTTCCCTTGTGCAACAGTAGACGGAAGTGAACTGCACAAATGCGGAAGTAGCATTAGCTTTGTTCCTATGTGACCGAGCCGAGTGTTGTTGTGTTGTTGTGTGAGCTGCGGCAGCAACGATGCCTTCAGTTCAGTATCTGAGAGAGTTCATCAACGAGCGACTAACTGCTGCTGCTGAACAAATATTCTTGGAGTTTGAAAAAACGATCGTCCAGTACGAGGAAGAGATCGACCGTCAGCGCAGACTGCTGGATATCACCTGGAAACCCCAAATCAAGCTGCACAGGACAGGTGAGTGTCCCTCTGAGGGAGCATCCTGATCACAGCTCTGCGGGACGTTTCTGATTGTGAGGACTTTTTGGAGATGTGAGCTAACAAAGAGCAAACAGAGGACAGGCGAGTTTCGCTCTGATGGGTGAACTCACTTCAACTCAAATTCAAATTGCAATGTGCAGAGGGTGGACTATAAAATACATCTTTATTCACCACAGACAGTTATAACCCTGTTGTTTCACACAGCTCATATAAACAACAACAAAATATGAAAACTATTCATTACAAAGGTCTGTGAAGGTTCTCAGTCCTCCAGGTCATCGTAGTCTAAGGAGCTTGGAAAGAAAAGTGTCTGGATTTCTTTAAGTGGCCAGGATGTGAGTGGGCGTTAAGGCATCTGGGAAGGATCTCAGAACTGGAGGCGGTGGCTTACAACACCAACTGTCTGCCACCTATAATCCAGTTTTTCAGATCCCAACTCTTCATCAGTTCTCACATTGAGTGTTTAGAGTCGAGCCCTCGCGTTGCTCCTCAGTGATGCTTTAATGGTTTTACTGAAGCAGAGAACAAGTTTAACTCCATTTTCTCAGCCGTGTGTAAACGGCAAGCAAATTCTCTCAGCTGAACCTGTAACTAATAAAAGTGAAATGTCTGTGAAAATGCAGGAAATAATGAACCTGTGTGAATGTGTTAAATCCGGGGCGTCAAACTTATAGCCCGCAGGCCACATTCGGCCTAGAATACAGCTATATCCAGTAGGGCTGCTCAATTAATCGAATTTTAATCACGATTACGATCTGGGCTTTCAACGATCATTAAAAATGACGGAGCCGATTATTAGCCCCTCCCTCATTTATCCGCGACACCTTAAAGGCCGGTCCGTGAAAATATTGTCGGGCATAAACCGTCCGTGGCGCAAAAAAGGTTGGAGACCGCTGATTAAGAGGACCCGAGGGAAGCTCGGAAAGCTAAGCAGAAGTTATTTGGAAAAGAGAGGTAAAAAAAACTTCAGTGGTGTTGCACACTATTTTATATTATTTTTTAAAGTTATTGTTAACCCTTTAAAACCGGTCAGAGCAGCACGCTCCGTTTTGTGTAACTATTTTTAAATCCCTGTAGAACCTGAACCGTGTGAGCTAGCGCAATAATTTGTTTTGCATATGAAACCGGAGGAGTTGTACTTACATCTGATGGCATCAGCTTGTCCTCAGTCACGGTTTCCTTCCACATATAGCTTTGCAAAAACTGCATAAAAAGCGCTTGCAGGAACAAAAACATAATATTCCAGAAACACGCTTTGCCGATCCGATCAGCTGTTCGTAACACTTCCCACAGTTAAACAGATGTCAGAGCGAACTGTCACATGTCCGCCATTTCCTGCCCGAAAGTGACGTCATTTTCGCGGAAATTTATTTTGATGCACCTGCTGTTTTCTTTGCAAATTTGCATCATAGGATTGTTTTTTGTTTTTCCTGCAGTATATAAAAATTAATGTATCTCCAAAATAAAACTATGAAGACACTCAAAATAAATTTCCTGTTGTTGTAAACTATTTTTTGCAACTTTTTTGTATTTAAAGTTTTGAGGGATAAACCTCTTAAATTTCTCCAAGTAGAAATATATGTAAAAAAAAAACCCAAAAACGATTTTCAATTTTTTTTGTAGTTTATTGCACTTTTTTGCAATTAATGTAGTTACTATGGACTTAATGCATACATATTATTAAAATATGAGCTATAACAGTTGTATAGCAACTTGAAATGCTCCCACCAATGGCACTACAACATGTAAAAAATATAATATAAGCTCTGGCAGACTTGGTTCTATAGTAGGTCTTATGGGTTAAATAAATATCGTCAAATAATCGAGATCTCAATTTCAGTGAAAATAATCGTGATTATCATTTTTGCCATAATCGAGCAGCCCTAATATCCAGCCCCCGTGATAATTTCTTATGTGAGTTATTACGGTTTTTCTGAATTGCTAAAACACATTTCCTTAAATCTCATCTCTTTGTCTCAAAACACTAAACACAAACTCCAAAATTCAAGCTACACACACAAAATCTTCGACTTGTCTTGCAAAACCAAACATTTGACCCAAAACTATTTTAACTTTTGTCAAAATCAAGCACTACTGTCAAAAACCACACAAAACCAGCCAGTGTGCAAACACGACTTAGCAACGATTACACACTACAGAAATAAATACAAAACACTGTGAGAGAGCTGGAAAATAATATTTATCTGTTCATTCATTTATTCTCACATTTTGACAAAAAGAAAACTGCCGTAAAAAAAAAAAAAAAATATATATATATATATATATATATATATATATATATATATATATATATATATATATATATATATATATATATATATATATATATATATACATTAAAAAATTATATATTTTTACAGCATATTCAGGTAACTTAATCTGCCTCAGCATCACACCTCTGTGCTGGGTCAGGCCACAGGACTTCATCCACATCATATGTTATGGTCTGCCTTGCAAGGCAACGAGATTCCAGATCCAGCCCTGAGAAGATTCCAGTCCCATCTCACCACATGCTCCATTCTTTGCTTGAAGTAGATTTTCCTGTGTGTAAGGGTTTCGGTCGTATACTTTCCATCTCCGTGCTGAGAAAAACACCTCAATAGGGTTCAAAAGGGAGAGTATGGTGGAAGACACACATTGATAAAATGCTGCTCATTGTGAAACCAGTTGCATAATTTTGAACCACAGTGAAAGCTCACATTGTCCCAAATGATATTGGATGCTCTGCCTGCTCGCGGTCTCTCTACTCAAGCAAAGCATCCTGTAGACCATCCAGGAATGTTGCTATAAGTTCGTTGTTGTACAGCCCAACAGTAACATGACTGTGGAGAAACCCACAGCTGCTGATGGCAGCACAGTTACATTTCCACCACGCTGGCCATGCAGTTCAATAGTGGCACATTGACCTATGACATTGCAACCTTTTCTTCTCCTTTTTGCTAGATTCAACATGTATGTTGTCTTCTATATTCCCTTGCTGCATTTCATGCAGTCAAATTGCATTATTTTGACGGACCATATCCACAATAAGTGTCTCCTGGTGTTTAGGGCTGGGACGATGTGTCGACGTAATCGATTACGTCGACGTTAAAAAAAAAAAAAAAAAAAAAACGTGCGTCGATGCGTCGTCACTTTCAAAACAGACATGGCGGCAGCGAGTAGCAGCAACATGATTGAGGCAGCCGCAGTCGACTTAAATCAATCCACCCGAATTCGCAATTCTACAGTATGGGGATATTTTAACAGAAAAGGAAGTGTTTCAGTCATTTGCCGACTTTGTAAGGTGGAAATGGCCTATCATAAAAGCACGACGGCTATGCACCAGCACCTCAAACGACAGCATCCAGGAGCAGCTTCTGCAAAGGACAAACCACCGTATGTTTTCAACTTTTTTACCAACACTGCTTTTTACTCTTTAATTCATCCAGACACCCCCCTCGTAGGCATACACTCACTCATAGACACAGAGAAAAACACTCAACCTCCGTAAATGCAAAACTCATTTAAGCTGCTGTTTAGTTGGTTTTTATTTGTGGCCCATGCTGGCAAAATGAGTCGGAATGCGCGCAGGCTGATTATGGGAATCTGCGAAAGACAAAAATGTGAGACAGCGAATTGGCCGCAGGAAAAATGTTAACGAGGATAATGCACCACCTGCTAAGCATAGCCGTCGTGGACAGTATTACAACATTGTTAAAGTGCTTATAATCGAATAAAATTAAAATAGAATCGGATTGTAAAATTAATCGCTAGATTCATCGATTAGGGAAAATAATCATTTCGCCCAGCCCTACTGGTGTTGTGAGCACATGCGTGTTCTTCCACCCTCATTTGGCCATCTTTCAATTCTAAGCAAAATACCATTTAGTTATAAGTATTGTTAAATCTCCCAATTCTTTGGGCTGAAGGAAGAACAACACCTGGTGTATAAATGCTCAATCAACAATCTCTTTATTCCATACAACACTTTGAGCATTAAAAAACGTCTAGACGGGAGATGTGGACTGGAAGGCGTCTGCCAGATCTCAAAGGCTACGTTCACACTGCAGGTCTTAATGCTCAATTCCGATTTTTTGATCAAATCCAATTTTTTTTCCGTCTGCTTGTTCACACTACAAATAAAATGCGACTGCAAACGCGCTCTAGTGTGAACGCTCAAAGCGACCGCATGCGCAAAAGAAGACGTCACACACAACGCGCTCTGTTTAGACCCAGACCAAACAATATGTTTGACTGATGGCTCTTAATATAAAGACTTTGGACTTTATGTTTCCCAATTTTTGCTTTAAGTTATTTTGTTATTTACATAATAATGTAAATAGCACATACGAAAGTGACCCAGATCGGATTTGAAAATATCGGATTTGTGCCGTTCACACTGTCACACCATGATCGGATATGAGTCGCATAGGGTCAAAAAAGTCGGATTTGATGCGCTTTCGCCTGCAGTGTGAACGTAGCCAAAGTGTCTGACCGTTTCTCGCATTCTTAGAGCTTTGGCCCCCCCTTCCACAGTCATAAAACCTAAACATCCACATTCTTACTCTCTCAGTGAGCCTAAGTTATGACCTTGGCTTCCTGTGCAGTGTGTTCTGTTCTTCCTAATCAGACAAATAACGCCATGATTCTCTGAAAACAGTTTTACTTATGAATCAGCAGTATAATGCATCATAAACAATGTAATTCATCCACAATAAAGCAGCAGTCTCATGTAATACAAATCAGTTTAATAAATGTAATAGTTATCACCTTCTTCTAAGTCAGGAGAATAATGCAGCCTAAAACTACATAATGATTTCACAATCTTTACTTAGAGGTATAACGTGGCATAAGATAGTATGATGTAAACATGTGCTATGCAAGTATATCAGACTATTTCATTTACAGAACTAAAATGAGTTTGTTGTGTACAGAGAATCTTTGAGCTTGACTCAACGGTTAGGCCTTGTGAATACATCTTTGTGGATGAAGCTGTTGGTTGCAACATGTGTTTTAAATTATGAGTGGTAGTGTGTTAATGATGAAAACTGTGTGTTAGTTGTGTTTCGCTTCTGTTGCCTGTGTCCATCATTCTGGGTACAAGTGCGCCACACTGCTAAATGTGTTTTGAGTTTGAAAGTTTAGAGTTTGGTAAATGGGAGATTCAGATTTGCAAATGGTGTCCTGACCAGATGAACAGTGTTTCAGATTTTGGCATCTGTGGGATTGATTTAATGAAAGAGTTTTCATAGTTGGCAGTATAATTTTTACAATGGGATTTAGTGTTTTAGCAATTCAGCAAAACTGTAATCGCCCGTCTATATGTCGGAGCTGAATCTTTAGCCTGCTTAGAATCCATGCAGACAGGGGTGGGACTTTATTTTGATGGGCACACCATGTGGCCAATCACATGGAAAGACACACTGGGACCATACCATTACGTGGAAGAATAAAGGGGGGCAGACGTTTTGAAGACAGCATATGTAGTGCTACAGGCAGGCACACAGAGAGACGGGAGCCGGATTTAAATTCAAGCATGTCGGGAAAAAGTGAAGAAACATAAAACAAACATCTGGCTGCATTTCAGTGATACTGGAGACTGCAAAGCTGCAGAATTGATCAAACTAGCAGCTGCTTTTATTTTCAGCCATTTTTCACTGTGGAGGACAAAAGGTTTCAAACGTGTCTGGTCTTAAAATGTGCGTTCTCTCTATTAGTAATAAATGCACTAAATAAGACTTATGGAAACACAAAATGAAAAGTGCTTGAGAAAGACAACATTTGAATATTACGTAAAATAAACTATATATGACGTGTGTTTATATGATAGGCTCGCGACCCTGAAAAGGATAGCGGATGACGTGTGTTTGAATGGCAGAGATGCAGAAATGTGTGCATATAGCACAGAGCCATGGCTCAGTGTGTCTAAATGAGTCTCACAGGCCTGAATGTGCGCTTGAAGCCACTGGGACAGCTTGTGATCTGACGGCACTTTCTTTTGTCTTTCAGTTCTTTATAGGTCGTATAGGTCAAAAAATCTAAATTGTATTTAGAGAAAAAAATCAATGTGAAGATTAGTTGTTTCAAGACAAACTGTTCTCTGAGTTAGTGAGGCCGTACTTGAATGATTTGGCTTTCAGTTTATAAAGTCAGGGCTGAAGAGATGGTACAGAAAGCTGTGCATGCTCAGATGGAAAAAAACAAACATGAAGGAGATTTACACAAAATGAAACAGCTAGTCGTGGACAAATGTGAGGTCATCGATGGTTACAACCTCGTAGAGTAAAGAGGATCGATGTTGTCTCACAGGACTCATCTGCACAAGGCATTTTATAGAGTACAGCAGCAACGGCAGTTTCTTAAAACATCTCCACATTTTCACTTTTTCTCAAAATGATCAATGACATATATATTTTTTGATATGTCCCTAATGCTCCATTGCATCGTTTTGCTTTCTCCACCCTTAAAATTAGTGACTTGAGTTTAGAGAATCTCAAGTGTATTTGTTTTCTCCTTTCGTCCCTCTAGACGTCCCACAGCAACACGTCTCCTCGGAGGAGGAGGTTCTCCCTGAGCAGCAGCTTTGTAACCAGGAGAGGAGCTCCAGTGTGGAGCAGGAGGAACCAGAACCTCCAAAGATTAAAGAGGAAGAGGAGGAACTGTGCAGCAGTCAGGAGGGAGAGCAGCTGGGACTGAAGGAGGAGACGGATACCTTTATGGTGACTTTTATTCATAAGGAAAGTGACCACAGCAAACCAGACCCAGTCAGCTGGGATCACCTTCTCTCTCACAGCTCTGATGTAACTGAAAGACAGTCTCAGGAAAGAAGCAAGACTGTAGATTCAGGATCAACTAGAAATAGAAAAAAAAGTCACAAGAATGCAGATGATTCGCCTACATCAGAGAATCACTCTGACACAAGCAAAAGGGCTTTCAAATGTGATGTTTGTGGAAAAGCCTTTAAGCAGAATTATGAAATCAAAAGACATTATAGAATCCATACTGGTGAGAAACCATATCCTTGTAAAACATGCAACAAAATGTTTGCATGGAGTGGTGATTTACTGAAGCACATGAGAGTTCACACTGGTGAGAAACCATTTCCTTGTAAAACCTGTTTGAAAATGTTTGCAAGTACAAGTTCTTTATCGAGCCACATGAGAACGCACACGGGAGAGAAGCCATATGCTTGTAAAGCATGTGGGAAAATGTTTGCATACAGTAGTGATGTAAGGAAGCACATGAGAGTTCACACTGGTGAGAAGCCATATCATTGTAAAGCATGCGGGAAAATGTTTGGTTTTAGTTGTTCATTGTTGCGCCACATGAAAACTCACACAAGTCAGAAGTCGTACTCTTTCTAGAGAGAAAATGATATCATGGAAGCCAAGGTCTTCCAGTTTATTAGATGTGAGATTGGTCTAACCTGTTCCAAAACTTTAAGTTTTGTTTGTTTTTGGAAATGTTTTCCTTTACTTGCTGTATATTGGATAACTGTCAATCTCTGTGTTGTGTAATTAAAGTTAGTATGTTGTGATAATGATATGAAATAATAATACAGTGGTCCCTCGCTATGTGGTTCACCTTTCACAGATTTCTTTTCTGCAATTTTACATGCTTTTTTTTTTTTTTTTTTTTTTTTTTAAAGCACATTGTGTCCTGCATCCTGATTGGCTGTAGACCATTATCAATCAATCTCCTGCAGTGTCTCCTGTACAGTACAGAATGCATTCAGCTTGTCAAATTTACCTAAATCTTCAGTCGCTAGCAGTGTGACTAAAGTGCTGTACTGTATGTTTGTAAGCTTTTTCCAACAAACACAAAAATGTCAATGAAACGTTTAATACTAATACTGCGCTTATTTTTCTACGAAGGTTTGAACTTTGAGAGTGTTTAAACGAGAGAAAAGTGTATAAAGTGTGTAGTGAGGGGTTTTACAGCCTTAAAACATCTCTAATAATTGTAAAAAATAAAGTTGGCTACTTTGTGGATTTCACCTATCGTGGGTTATTTTTAGACGTAACTAAACGTCTCTGGTTAATAAGATGGATGAGCTGTACTATCCAGGTGAGTATCATCTCACCTGAATCTCATGGAGCATCACTTTGAAACACTGCCTAGCATGACTCTGAATTCACAGACCTACAGGTTACCTGAGCACAAGAGACAAATTGCATAAAAGGAATTGACTGAAATGTTTAGCTGGGAGTAACAGAAGAGTCGCACAGTGCTTGGTGTATCCCCATAGTTCTTGTAGTGAAGGAAGATGGTTCTCTGTGTGGACTACTGAAAGGTGAATGAAGTGTCTCGCTTTGATGCTTATCCCATGCGCTCGGTCGACGAGCTCCTGGACCAGTTATGCGCTGCTGGTTTTTTTCACAATGCTGCATTTAACCGAGGGCAACTGGCAGATTCCCTTGTTTGCAAAGTCTAAGAAAAAACTGCCTTTTCCACGCCATACGGGTTGTATTAATTCATCACACTTCTGTTCAGCTTATTTGGACTATTACTTTCCAGCACCTCATGGACCGGGTGCTGTGGCTGCACGCTACATATGCTGCTGCATACCTGGATGATGTTATCATCCAAAGCAACATTGGGCCGGTCTGCCTCCCACTCTGGACCCCCACCAATTTGCCTACAGGACAAATCGATCCACTGAGGACGCTATCACCATAGCGCTCCACACTGCGCTGAGTCACCTGGAGCACCGAGGAAGCTATGTGAGAATGCTCTTTCTTGACTTTAGTTCAGTATTCAATCATATCATCCCGGAGATCCTGGTCCAGAAACTGTCTTACCTGGGACTCTCCACCCCATCTGCCTCTGGATCAAGGACTTCCTGACAAATAGACCACAGTCTGTCAGACTCGGCCCCCACCGGTCCAGCACCATCACAATCAGCACCGGGTCTCCACAAGGATGTGTTTTGAGTGTGTCATCTAAGTGTTCAGAGAGTGCACTGAAAAAACCGTGAAAGAATGAGGGATCATCAACATTTGGACCATATACACTTGCAATACATAGCTTTTTATCAAGTATAGATAGTTTAATGATTAAGAATCTGCCCTCTGGATCTATAACTGTATCGAGTACTGTGAAATTAATATTTTTATGTATTAAAATTGCTGCTCCCCTTTGTCTAGAATTATGACAAGCTGAGAACACATTAGCAAACTCAGGTGTTTTAAGTTCATTCGAACCTCTAAGAGGTCTGTGGGTCTCTTGTAAAAGGACAACATCTGCCTGTAGTTTTTTGAGTTGGTTAAATATTTTTAACCTCTTTTCTCTGGAGCCAGCTCCATTTATATTCCATGTAATGAACCTCAGTGTACCCATAGATGTTTGTGTATAACTAGGGATGTATGCTGTGTGCGTCGCTTAGACAGGTGGAGAGAATACGTCACTTGTTCATAAATAAAGAGAAGGAGAGAGAGAAAAAATGTGTGGCGAGATGCTCCCTGAGTCTGACTTTGTGTATGCATAGTTACTAATATGAGTAGGCTTGGCTTAAGTGTGTGTATCCTAAACGACTGTGTGCGCTGTCTGACTGAAGTAAATGTGCTGCCGTTGAGCGCATGGTGCGTATGTGTCGAAATAAAGGATGTTTGTGGATGAGTGTCGAAGCAGGTGATCGAGGCAGTGAAAGGAATAAAGAAAGAAACCAAGGACAGGGGTGAGCAGCATAAAACCAAGAGGGGGAAAAGAGAGGAGGAAAAAAAAAACGAGAAGAAAAAAACAAACAAAACGTAAACATTCCAATTAAATCACTGACGGAGAGTGACGGTGTTAATTCTGCTATGAAATCACACTTTAAGATGCGATTTGATGCTGGTAAGTTAAACAGATGTTAATGCAAGTTAGTGTGAGTGGACAGGGAAATGGTGCAGCTGATTCTTATCTGGTGTGAGGTTAATACAGCCACGGAGTGGTGTTCGGGTTGCGGTGGAGCTGTCCGTCCACGTACAGCCGGTCCACAGCGATGACAGCGCGGGAGCCCTTCTGGATGAAGCCGCGTCAGATTGGGAAGAGGACCCTGCGTCGTTCCAAGATCTCTTTGGGGAACTGGTCGTTCACGCTGAAGTCCGTTCCTTTTAATTCCCTGCCGCGGCTTTTCACATGTTGCTTTTGTTTGAAGTGGCCGAATTTGGCCACAATAGGACGTGGTCTCCCGGTCACAGCCCGCATGGGGCCGATGCGATCCACTCTATCAAAGGTGATGTTCTTCACCGTGTCCTCCGGCAGCTTCAGGTGGGTTTTGATGAAGCTTTTTACCGTAGTCTCCACGTCTACTCCAGCGGCTTCTGGAATACCAGAACATACAAGATTATTACGCATGCCACAAGCTTGTAGATCAATAACTGTCTCTTTTATTTTTTTATTTTCTCTATTTAGCTGAGTAACATTGTCTGTGAGACATTTCACCGACTCCCTTAGCGTGGCATTTTCAGCAGCGAGCGTTTCCACCTGCTGCTGGCTGTACTCCAGGGATTCTCGACATCTTTTCGACAACGGCGTCTCAGATTTGGCCGGGGAAGATGCACTTTGAGCCTTCTTCATAACGAGATCCTGGAAGCACTGATCAATGTAATTTTGGAGAGCCTCTAAACTCTCCCCGTTGTTCTCCAGGGTGTTGGAGATGATTTGGACAAGTATTGTTAGTTATAAGACAATTGATAGGTGCATTTGGTAATACTGAAGCTTAAATGAATTTATTCAAATCTAAACTACCATTTGCTTTAAATTTCTGCCAAAATCTCCGGCGTCTGACGTCAGTTACAACATGAGTCGCTTACCTTGTCCGTCACTTCCGTCACTTACCTCCTCTTTTCACTCCCACATTGGGTTGGCAGCTGCGGGGGTTTGGCCATTCCTCTGCAGATGATCTGTTAGCTGTTTGACAACTACTCTTTCAAGGATCTTTGAAACGAAAGGAAGGTTGGAGATTGGCCTATAATTAGCTAAGACTGCTGGGTCTAGAGATGCTTTTTGAGTAAAGGTTTAACTACAGCCAGCTTGAAGGCCTGTGCCCTGTACCAACACAGAGCGGAGCAGCTATCTGAACGCTACCCCAACAGAGGTCGATTATCTTGGTAATAATTTCACCTCCTCACTACGTACAACTCTGGATACTGTAGCTCCTGTGAAAACTAAGGTCTCTAATCAGAAGTACCTGACTCCGTGGTATAATTCTAAAACACGTAGCCTAAAGCAGATGACTCATAATCTGGAGAGGAAATGGCGTGTCACAAATTTAGAGGATCATCATTTAGCCTGGAGAAATAGTTTGCTGCTTTATAAGAAAGCCCTCCGCAAAGCCAGAACATCTTACTATTCATCACTGATTGAAGAAAATAAGAACAACCCCAGGTTTCTCTTCGGCACTGTAGCCAGGCTGACAAACAGTCAGAGCTCTGTTGAGCCAACCATCCCTTTAACGTTAACTAGTAATGACTTCATGAACTTCTTCACAAATAATTTTTTTATCATTAGAGAAAAAATTACCAGTAATCATCCCACAGATGTAATATTATCTACAGCTACTCTTAGTACCATTGATGTTAAGTTAGACTCTTTTTCTCTAATTGATCTTTCTGAGTTAACTTCAATAATTACTTCCTCCAAACCGTCAACGTGTCTTTTAGACCCATTCCTACAAAACTGCTCAAAGAAGTCCTGCCATTAATTAATTCTTCGATGTTAAATATGATCAACCTATCTCTAATGATCGGCTATGTACCACAGGCCTTCAAGCTGGCTGTAGTTAAACCTTTACTCAAAAAGCATCTCTAGACCCAGCAGTCTTAGCTAATTATAGGCCAATCTCCAACCTTCCTTTCATATCAAACATCCTTGAAAGAGTAGTTGTCAAACAGCTAACAGCTCATCTGCAGAGGAATGGCTTATTTGAAGAGTTTCAGTCAGGTTTCAGAGCTCATCACAGCACAGAAACAGCTTTAGTGAAGGTTACAAATGATCTTCTTATGGCCTCTGACAGTGGACTCATCTCTGTGCTTGTCCCTTAGACCTCAGTGCAGCATTCGATACTGTCGACCATAATATCCTATTAGAGCGATTAGAACATGCTGTAGGTATTACAGGTACTGTGCTGCAGTGGTTTGTATCATATCTATCTAATAGACTCCAGTTTGTGCATATAAATGGAGAGTCCTCTTCACACACTGAGGTTAATTATGGAGTTCCACAGGGTTCAGTGCTAGGACCAATTCTCTTTACATTATACATGCTTCCCTTAGGCAGCATCATTAGAAGACATAGCATACATTTTCACTGCTATGCTGATGACACCCAGCTCTATCTGTCCATGAAGCCAGATAACACACACCAATGAGTTAAACTGCAGGAATGTCTTAAAGACATAAAGACCTGGATGGCCGCTAACTTTCTGCTTCTTAATTCAGATCAAACTGAGGTTATTGTACTCGGCCCTGAAAAGCTTAGAAATATGGTATCTAAGCAGATTCTTACTCTGGATGGCATTACCTTGGCCTCCAGTAACGCTGTGAGGAACCTTGGAGTCATTTTTGACCAGGACATGTCCTTCAACGCACATATTAAACAAATATGTAAGACTGCGTTCTTCCATTTGCGCAACATCTCTAAAGTTAGAAATATCCTGTCTCAGAGTGACGCTGAAAAACTAGTTCATGCATTTATTACTTCCAGGCTGGACGACTGTAATTCATTATTATCAGGATGTCCTAAAAACTCACTGAAAAGCCTTCAGCTAATCCAAAATGCTGCAGCAAGAGTCCTGACAGGGACTAGAAAGAGAGAGCAGATTTCTCCTGTTTTGGCTTCCTGTTAAATCCAGAATTCAAAATCCTGCTCCTCACATACAAGGTCTTAAATAATCAGGCCCCATCTTATCTTAATGACCTTGTAGTACCATATCACCCTATTAGAGCACTTCGCTCTCGCTCTGCAGGCCTACTTGTTGTTCCTAGAGTATTTAAAAGTAGAATGGGAGGCAGAGCCTTCAGTTTTCAGGCCCCTCTTCTGCGGAACCAGCTTCCAGTTTGGATTCAGGAGACAGACACTATCTCTACTTTCAAGATTAGGCTTCAAACTTTCCTTTTTGCTAAAGCATATAGTTAGGGCTGGACCAGGTGACCCTGAATCCTCCCTTAGTTATGCTGCAATAGACGTAGGCTGCCGGGGGATTCCCATGATGCATTGAGTTTTTCCTTTCCAGTCACCTTTCTCACTCACTATGTGTTAACAGACCTCTCTGCATTGAATCATATCTGTTATTAACCTCTGTCTCTCTTCCACAGCATGTCTTTATCCTGTCTTCCTTCTCTCACCCCAACCGGTCGCAGCAGATGGCCCCGCCCCTCCCTGAGCCTGGTTCTGCCGGAGGTTTCTTCCTGTTAAAAGGGAGTTTTTCCTTCCCACTGTCGCCAAAGTGCTTGCTCATATGGGGTCATATGATTGTTGGGTTTTTCTCTGTACCTATGAAGCGCCTTGAGGTGACTTTTGTTGTGATTTGGCGCTATATAAATAAAATTGAATTGGTACATAGCTGATTATTAGAGATCGAACCATTAATTAATGGCAGGACTTCTTTGAGCAGTTTTGTAGGAATGGGGTCTAAAAGACATGTTGATGGTTTGGAGGAAGTAATTATTGAAGTTAACTCGGAAAGATCAATTAGAGAAAAAGAGTCTAAATGAATATCAATGGTACTGAAAGTAGCTGTAGATAATATTACATCTGTGGGATGGTTGAGTAATTTTTTCTCTAATGGTTTAAATTTTATGTGTGAAGAAGTTCATGAAGTCATTACTAGTTAACGTTAAAGGGATGGTTGGCTCAACAGAGCTCTGACTGTTTGTCAGCCTGGCTACAGAGCTGAAGAGAAACCTGGGGTTGTTCTTATTTTCTGCAATCAGTGATGAATAGTAAGATGTTCTGGTTTTGCGGAGGGCTTTCTTATAAAGCAACAAACTATCTTCAACATCAGCTCGTAGTTTAATGTGTGTCTATCCTTACTGCTGCACTTTTGCTGGTTTTCACAGTATATTTCCTCCCATGTGTTTTTCTTGTATAATTTCTTTGTCTTGTCTCCTTTTGTCTCTCCAGACGTCCCACAGCAGCATGTCTGTAAGGAGGAGCTTCTCACTGACCAGCAGCTCTGTAACTGGGAGAGTCTCAACCAGAAGGAATCAGAGCTTCCTCATATTAACGAGGAACAGGAGCAACTTTGCAGCAATCAGGAGAGAAGACAGGTTATACTGAAGGAGGAGACTGATACCTTCATGGTGACTGCTGATTATGAGGAAAGTGACCACAGTGAACCAGAACAAAAGAGTAACCAGCTTCTCTCTCACAGCTCTGCTGTAGGTGAGAGCCAATATCAGGAAATAAGGAAGAAGTTTGATTCAGGATCAGCTGGAAATGGAAACAAAAGTCACAACAATGCAGAATATCCACCTACCTCAGGAAGTCAATGTAACTCTGATAAAAGTAAAAAGTCCTCAAACTGTGATGTTTGTGGAAAAGCCTTTAAGTATGATTATATAATGAGAAGGCATTATCGAGTCCACACAGGTGAGAGGCCGTTCTCTTGTAAAATGTGTGGGAAAACGTTTATATCTGCTAGTTCTTTGTTGAAGCACACAAAAACTCACTCAGGTGTTAAGACATTTTGTTGCACAACTTGTGGGAAAAGGTTTTCATATAACAGTGATTTACTGAAACACACAAGATCACACACTGGGGAGAAACCATATCATTGTGCAACATGTGGCAAAGTGTTTGGATATAGTAGTTCTTTATTGACGCATATGAGAATGCACACAGGTGTGAAACCATATAATTGTAAAACATGTGGGAAGACGTTCAAACGTAACTGTCATTTAACGGAGCACATAAGAACTCACACAGGTGAGGAACTCAGGACTTAGAACTCTTATTGTCAATGTACAGTTGCTTGCACACTGAAATTTTGAAGCAATACCACATAGTGTGAAAATAAAGAAAACAATATACAAGGAAGAAGAAGAACAGACAATATAAGAACACTATGTACACTATAAACATGATGTAGACGTCATAATAAAACATTGTAAATAATAAATAAGGGTGGAAGGGCTATGGTCATTAAGGGATGGAGATTGCACATATAGCTGAAATATTGCACAGCAGGAGCAGAATATTGTACGGAAACAAAAAGAAACTCACAAAGCAGCAGAAAGCTGTCCTTCTCAACTACATAAACCGGGGCCATGCCTTTACAAATGTAATGTGAGACGGCTCCTGTGATTTGTTTATGGCGCTGGGACGTTTTCTCATGAGGGCCTTGTGTGAAAGACTGCTGTATCTTCCGCTGGTATAGTTTTTATTTTCCCAACTTGCTCCCGTCGTTCCACAACTTGGTTTAGCTTGGATTTTCTGGATTCTTGAGTATTCTTTTTTGTGGACCTTCTATAAGTGATAGAAGAGATTTGTTGTGTTGCCATCGGGTGCAGGACTAGTTTTATAGCATAGCTAAATAGGCGTCTTCTGCTCCGTGTTGGTGCTGTTGAACCCAGTGGCTTTGTTGTCAAAGATGTGAAAAAAGGTTCAAAACCAGAACACAGTTGTGGCGCCATATGAGAACTCACACTGAGAGGTGTATTTTGACACAAGGTTAATTGCTCAGCTGTGTTGAGCTAAAAGTCAGAGGTTTGTGTCACAAAAGTAGCTGTTTTTATCTAATTTGCTGTGGTAACTTACACTAATAACCTGGTCAGGAGCAGGTAATGTGTTCAGAGTTTCACTTTAAAAGTGACTGTGCTGTTATACCTCATTCTAATCTGCTGCTAAATCTCTTTAACACTGATTAAATTGTAGCAATTAGAACACACAACACAAGAAAGTAATACAATTAATTTAGATTTGCCACAAGCTAAAGCAAATCTTTTCTTAGTTTTTGCTGCTGTAAGTTTCAGGTCTCTAATGTGCAGTTGTTCCCTTAATATCATCTTCGCCTCTGTCAGTGTGTCCCAGGGTGGCTGTGGCTACAATGTAGCTGCCATCACCAGTGTGTGAATGTGTGTGTGAATGGGTGGATGACTGAATATGTAAAGCGCTTTGGGGTCCTTAGGGACTAGTAAAAGTGCTATATAAATACAGGCCATTTACCATTCATAATCTACCCCTCAGGTTAGAAGTCTTTTTAGAGAAAACAGTGTCTAAGTAGAGAGTTTCTAAAGGTTCAGAGTTAAACCACCTTAACGCAGTAGTATACCTGCTGTAACGGTCATTTTTCTCACCACCATGACCGTTTTTTACAGAAACTTGTTGTACACCCACTGTTACGGCGCAGGAAGCCTCTGCATTATTGTCCTGAACAGTCAGATCAGCCTGATGTCTTCAGCTGTCAGACTGCGATGTGATCAATTTTTAATGTTTTTATTTGTTGTTGTTTTGTCTTTTCAGTTTTTTGATACACATGGAAATCTACTGTGTTGTTGAATTAAAGTTAGAATTTTACAATTATGTTATAAACCAAAAATGCACAACAGCTGTTTGTTTTCATTCTTTGTTTTTTATCCACCCAAAACTCAAACATGACGGCCAACCTAACCACTGTGGTGATCACTGAGTAAGGGAGCAGGTTGGCCGTCTATCACAGGTCTAACAGAGACAGAATATTCACACTCACACGTTTGCATGTGTGATTTTAAGTTTGACTTTTTTGATCTCACAGGTAAAACTGTGTTACAGCAGCAGGATGAGAATGAGTAAAAAATGTGCGGTATACAATAAACAACAAATAACAGAGTTAAAATAGAAGTGCCAGGTAAGGGTCTAATACTATGAGATGCAACAGGAATGTAAGACTGGCATTGTGTAAGATACTCATGAGCTAAATAACAACTAAAAAAGTACAACTACATTTGTACAGTCAAAGGGAAACTAGTCCAATGTTCTTCTCACAGTTTCAGTCTCGTAGAGTAGTGATGTGTCGGTTGCGAACGAAACAGCTCTTAGAGCCGGATCTTTGACGTGAATGACGCGAGCCATGTTTTTTTTTTTTTTTTTAGAGACAAAGCACATACAAGCTCCAAAGCACGTACAAAACACAACAGACGTGCTCCAGGATGCTAGGCACAGTGTTGAGCTTTTGTTACGTAGTGGCTACACAAGCCAGAAAGTACCAATGACCGGATTTGGTGTGTGGTAGTAACAGGTAAATGAACATTTTTTCTTTAATTATTTGAATATAACTATACACACATGCTTTCATGCTTTCAATTGTGTAATTTAAGTGATCTAGGTAGCTCTGTTTTGGAAGTTCAGTTAATGCTAGAAATGTGTTTTGGAGTTTGTACCTGCTCTGTCTCTAAATAAAACCACTTTTTTTTACATTAGTAATTCCTTTAGTGCATAATTTTATATTGTTGTTAATAATAAATTATTTAAAGCAACAAAACAACCTGAAGAGCCGGTTGGGAGCTGAAAGAGCCGGCTCTCTAAAAAGAGCCGGAAATCCCATCACCACGGTAGAGGAGAAATAATAATAATAATAGTACATTTTATTTGTGGGCGCCTTTCAAAAACCCAAGGTCACCTTACAAAAGAACAAAATTAATAAAGGGAGCAATAGTCATAAAATACATAAAATAAGTTAAAATTGCAAAACAGAACTTGACAGCAGATAAAATCAGCACTAAAGTGAATAAACCAGTTTGAACAGATGTGTTTTGAGCTGTGACTTAAACACAGGAAGAGAGTTTTTATTTCTTATGGCTTGAGGAAGAGAGCAACTGAAGGCTCTGTTCCCCATGTTCCGAGGGACCACTGTACTATATTTCACTGGCAAATATTGGAAGGACCCACAGAATTTGGTCCTGATGAAAAGTGGAGGAGTGCATCGATCAGACACTGAAATGAAAAATGTAGAAAGAAGAGAGAAAATAATAGGCCTTAACGCTTTCCATCAACGTGATCAAACAAGTAAAGACTGTAATTCTGACTGGAGAGAAGTTTAACAGTGTGTGGCTCCCTCTAGTGGATGTTGTGGAGTATTCTGTTGTCTTTGCTCCAAAGGTTTTTGTACAGAGTTTTGCTGTTTCCTGTCACTGTGGGCTGCAGAGCACAGTAGTACACAGCAGAGTCAGACAGCTGAAGCTTCTGGATCTTCAGAGGAACTGATCTGATGCTGGAATCCAGTGTGGATGAAAATCTGTCTCCAGCCTCGTTTTCCCCCTCACCAACTTTAAAGCGACTCAGGATGAATTTGGGGCTGTTGTTTCCATCCTGTTTGTACCAGTAGAGATAATGATTTGATGAGCTGGTGTTATACTGACAGCCAAGTGTCACTGTGCCTCCTGCAGCAGCAGTCTCTTCTCCTTTTGCTTGCAGCACGTTGTCTTGTTGTGCTCTGCATTCTGTAAAACACCAACAAACAGTATCAGTGTGCTGTTAAAGAATCACGTCAATGTTGATATCAAAGAAACAGAGTTGTGTTCATACCGAGGCACATAGCAGCCAGCAGCACTGAGATGAACAGAGGCGTCATATCTGCAGTGTAGAGTAACTGTGAGCTACAGCAAGTATAAAGAAGCTGTGATCTCTCTGTTTAGTCTTCATCAACACTAAGTTGGTGGATTAGAAGGAGGAGCCTGATCACAGTGACAGGACTCATTCACAGCCCTGTGTTATTCCCCCTGCTGACAGCTTCACACTCAGCACGTCTTTCTGCTGCTCTGCTTTGCTTGGAGATCTTGCAGCAGGAAGTCTATAAAGTGAAATCTATCCGTTGGTAGTTTGATCTACCTCTCCTTCAATGCACATGTTGAAGAGTCCCTGGATAAGACTGATGTTCACAGCTGTTCTTTCTGTCAGCTCCAACCTGTCTGATTGTTCTCCTCTGAGCTCTCTCATCACCAAACTAATGCTCACCGGTTTTAGTTTCACACAATGCAACAATGCTTATGGCAAAAGGATAATTTGTTTTTGATGGATCTGTTTTCTCTTCGCACTGTAGCCTTGCTGCTTAGAATCTGTTCATTTACTGCAACGGTGAGTTTAAAAATGTACACATAGGAACTAAAGGCAACACGTGTGCTCTGCCGGAAGCTCACCACGTGACACCAGGCGGAAGAAAACAAAGGAAAGGCGCTAATACCGTTAGCTTTCCACGTGTATGTGCCTGAGCACAGGGACTGTTGTGTTGTTGTGTGAGCTGAGTGTGTGAGCTGCGGCAGCAACGATGCCTTCAGTTCAGTATCTGAGAGAGTTCATCAACGAGCGACTAACTGCTGCTGCTGAACAAATATTCTTGGAGTTTGAAAAAACGATCGTCCAGTACGAGGAAGAGATCGACCGTCAGCGCAGACTGCTGGATATCACCTGGAAACCCCAAATCAAGCTGCACAGGACAGGTGAGTGTCCCTCTGAGGGAGGATCCTGATCACAGCTCTGCGGGACGTTTCTGATTGTGAGGACTTTTTGATGTGAGCTAACAAAGAGCAAACAGAGGACAGGACTGCGCTGCGCTGCATTCAAACAGCAGGCGCTGAAATCAGCCTGGATTTCTCTCCTGATTATTTAGTGAAACAAAGTTAGGATCAGGAGATTTGTGAGTCTGGTTCAGAGGGGGGCCCATGTGCCGAAAAGCCCCCGGACGTGTCGTGGTTGCATTCCGACCTGGTCCGTTTCCTCCCCGCTCTGTCCCGCTTTTCCTTTCTATAGAATATTTAATGTAATGCTTTGTAATCAGGCCGGATTTGAGCATTTATTCAACCTGAATTCATCAATGAATGGGTTTGTTTAGGCGGAATCATTTTAAACAGCTTCATGTTTCCTGTTAAGCTTTTTTTTTAAAGTGAATTTTATTCATCAGCAACAATATAAACAAATACGGCAACATTAGTTGTGCAATACATCTGTATATACACAAGGCTGAGCACAGTAGCGGTTTTAGATACGGGCGACACGGGCGGTTGCCCGGGGCGGTATCACGGGTATTGGCACAAAAAAAAATTGCTGGTACTCATGCTGCCCGACGTCAGCCAGCGCATAGTGGGAATGTCACAGGCACCGATCGGTTTTCTATCGCCCATTTGCTGGGAGTAAGGGCGCCCCCCCCGTTTGCGAGGTGCGCCCGCTGCTGGCGGCACAGGGAAGAGAGGGCGGGGCGGCGGGGGAGTCTCTGGCTGGAGCAGCGTCTAATAACCAACTCACAAAATAAAAACAAAGCAACAAACACGAAAACACCAGACATCTCCTCTACAGACAGTCCAGCATATAGAGACGAGACGACGAGGCTCCAGCTACAGCAGTGCAAGTAAACAAACAATATATATAAGAAAATAAATATACACTTTAGGACTCGGGGTAAAGGATCAATAACAATTTAAAATTTACAGTTTGATGATTTAAAGTCTCCACACAACCTGCCGAAAGGGGAGGGGCCTGCTGCTTCCAAATAGAGCGTATTTCATTCATAATGATGTAAATCCAAGCTCATTATGGATTCATGATCTGAATCCTGGGTTGTGACAAAGTGAATCTGTGAACTAAGGTGTAGGTCTGTTAGATCATGTTGTGGTGATCCTCGAGTTGAGGGATTTGCGTTCATACTGGAGTGCAAAATTAAAACCAATGGAAGATGGACAAGAAAAGTTCAAAGCCATCAGGTGCTCAGTTTAGAAAAAAGAGAAAAGAAGAGGAGGAGAAACGAGCAAAGATGCAGGTAAGCAGATGTGTGATTGGATAATGGCAGGTTATCCTGAAACTATCAGAATACTTTATTAATCCCTAAGGAAATTATGTGGGTTACAGTTGCTCCAAGAAGAAATGGTAAAAATATTAACAGTAACAGACTAAACTCCAAACAATACATTATGTTACAGATTTTAATATTAATCAGTCATTGTTAATTGTTGATTTGTCCTGTTCTCATTGTGTGAGGAATTATGATGGCCGTTTGGTAGCTGTTTGCATACAACTCTCTCTCTTCGTGTGTGTGTGTGTGTGTGTGTGTGTGTGTGTGTGTGTGTGTGTGTGTGTGTGTGTGTGTGTGTGTGTGTGTGTGTACACAACAGTTTTATGTTAATGTACAATCCTTAATGTTTTGTCTGTGTGTGTGGGGGAGGATTAAATGATTTTTAGGATGGAAAATATGTTATACAGAAAAAAGAATATATCGCAATATTTATCGTTACCGCACATGCTTCTAATTATACCGTGATATGGATCGTGGGTCATATCGCCCAGCCCTAGTTAGTCGCCAAACCAACACCAACTACATTTTTAAATCTTAATATACAATGAGTAACAGTAGGGTGGACATTAGGTAAGGCTGCACTTTTAGCAGCGATCTCTTATAGAAAACCTTTCTGCACATATATAAAAAAGGTCAGCAGCTCCAAACCGTAGTGAAGGGAGTCCTGGCTAATATGTCGGGTTCCTTGTTGGGCTCATAGCCGAAAACTAGCTTTAATATGTTGTCTGGGTCGACTTTGCTAGCGAGAGACAGAGAGAGGCATTGAAAGGCTGCTCCAACAAAACTTATTGTTTTGGAGGAAAACACGAACACAGTGTACAGTCAAGTCCTAATAGCTTACTTTCAACTGGGCTTGTCAGGCTCTCTTTTTGGCTGCAGTGGTTATTATTATATTTGCATGCTTCCAACTCCCGTTTCTGCTCGGTGACAACTCGTCAACTCTTTTCCCCTCTCCCTTTTCTCCCTCCCTCACGCTCACAGACATGGTGGCTGTAGCTCAGGAGGTAGAGGTGGTCACCTACTGATCGGGAGGTTGGTGGTTTGATCCCTGGCTCTTCCAGTCTGCATGTCAAGATACTAACCCTGGAGTATGAATGTGTGTGAATGTCGTTAGTAAGCACTATGTATAGATAAAGTGCTTGTGAGAATGGGTGTGATTGGGTGAATGAGGCATGTTGTATAGAGAGCTTTGAGTACTCCGTGAGAGTACAAAAACGCTATATAAGAATCAGACCATTTACATAACTGGTATGGCAGTCCATTCTCCCTGCAGCACAGACTACACTGCCCATGAGGCTATATTCTTTAGGATTATGCCTGTAACACTCCAACTATTGCCTTCATATTAAATAATTTTTTGAATAATAATTAAAAAAATTTTTTTAAATTATTAAAAAATATTTCTTCACTTCATGGGCTGCAAGATTGAGACACAGGCATTAGAGCCTCTTAATGCGGGTTTTGTTTGGGTTTCCACCGATGTGGAATTACCAAAAATAGAGAGGGCATAGCCTAACATGAAACAGGAAAAGACTGCAGTGTAATCCATTTATTTCAACAAAGTAACTGTATTCTGAATAACTTTTTAAAAATGGTGACTGTAACAGAATATAGTCACTCAAATTTTGTATTTGAAATACACAATGCCAGTACATGTATTCCGTTACTCCCAACACTGATTATCTGACTTACTGTGGCTTTTAAAGTAATGATTAAGTTAGCGCAGACCTGTGGTACAAAGCTTACAAGTAGAGAGGTTTACCATATTTACCGCCAAGTCTTGTCCCATGGAGGTGTTCCGTGGAGGACCCAACTCCATGGGACAAGACTCAACGGTCAATCTGCATCTAAAGGACAAAGGTCACTCTTTCAGGGATACCAATGTACACATATTGGACAGAGAAGATTAATGGTTTGAATGAGTAAAAGAAGCCATTTATATCCACTGTGCACGACCATCTTTGAACAGAGAAGGTGATTTACGACACTGTGCCATCTATAATCCAGTTTTGAGATCCCTTCCCAGACGCCTAAACTCCCACTCACATCCTGGGCCATCTGACCTCAGGACATCACATGATAAGGTAGACCTACATCCGTTTTTACACCTTGGCTCATGTGATTAGGTAGAGGATCATTAGGGGGTCCACTGTCCCTCTCAGGGAGGAGGGGGGCACTCCCACAGGGCTGAAATCTGGGACTCCCCACCACTTGACCCTAGAACTGAAGAAGCTTCTCAGATGAGAGGTGAAACGTCTTCAAGCAACTTAAAGGAGTCCTGACACTTTTTTCCATGCTCCTTAGACCACTGAGGCAGTTAAATAACTCCTTGGTGGCAGAGCCCCTAGGGTGGATGAGGTCCACCCCAGGGGCTTTAATGCTTCAATCTTAAATATGATCAACCTATCTCTAATAATCAGCTATGTAGCACAGGCCTTCAAGCTGGCTGTAGTTAAACCTTTACTCAAAAAGCATCTCTAGACCCAGCAGTCTTAGCTAGTTATAGGCCAATCTCCAACCTTCCTTTCATATCAAACATCCTTGAAAGAGTAGTTGTCAAACAGCTAACAGATCATCTGCAGAGGTTTATTTGAAGAGTTTCAGTCAGGTTTCAGAGCTCATCACAGCACAGAAACAGCTTTAGTGAAGGTTACAAATGATCTTGAATTGAATTGAATTGAAATTTATTTCAGTCAACAACAACAACAGATTATAATTTTACATAAAAGTACTCAAACAGAAACCGAAAAAGGAATAGGCTGAAGCCTTATGGCTTATACTTATCCTATCCCTTACCCCCATAGAAATAATCAAATCCATAACCAAGAAAATAAATAGCATTGATAAATAAGTTGTATAACAGTTTGAAAAGAAATCAATGATAAATCAAGAAATTAAATCAACACAAAAAAAATTTAACAAACCAAATTTCTATAACCTTGTATAATACTAAGTTTTTAAAATCTTCCTGAAGAATGACAAAGAAAAACACATCTTCAGTTCATCATTAAGTCCATTCCATAATTTCACTCCCAAAACTGACACACATCTATACTTAACATTGGTTCTCACTTTAGGCATTTCAAACTTATAAGACCCCCTCAAATCATATTTTCCATCTCTTAGTTGAAACATACTTAAAATACAAATTGGAACATTCTTTTTCATGACACGATATATCATTTCTAAAGTTTTAGAATATATAATGTCCATGAATTTTAACATAGATGATCCTACAAAAAACTGGTTGGACTCCCTATATCCAACTTTATTTATTATTCTAATAGCTCTTTTTTGCAATTTAAATATTGAATCCAAATATGTTTTGTATGTGTTCCCCCAAATTTCTGCACAGTAGGTCATATAAGGCAAACAAAGGGAAGTATACAATAAATAAAGGCAGTTCTTATTCAAAAAATCTCTTGTTTTATAAAGAATAGAAATAGACATGGATAATTTTCGTTTCACATGTTCTATGTGGGGCTTCCAACAAAGTTTATCATCAATAATTACTCCTAAAAATTTTGTCTCATATACTCTTTCAATTTCAACATTATTTAAATTCAATTCTACTTTAATATTACTTTTACTACCTCCAAATAACATAAATTTTGTTTTACTTTCATTCAATGATAGTTTATTAAATACAAACCATCTATTTAACTTCATGAGTTCTGTTTCTACTGTTTTCAGTAATTTCTTTATGTCTTTTCCTGAGCAAAATAAGTTTGTATCATCAGCAAACATCACATATTTTAAAGTATCACTGGCTGTACAAATATCATTTATATAAAGTAAAAATAACTTAGGTCCCAAAACAGATCCTTGCGGAACTCCACAAGTTACTTTTCTAAGTTTAGATTTCATGTTATTAATACTCACATATTGGAACCTATTATTCAAGTAACTATTTAACCAAAATTGTACAACACCTCTTAAACCATACCTTTCACACTTCTGTAAAAGTAAAGAATGATCTATCGTATCAAAGGCTTTACGTAAATCAATGAACACACCTATTCCAAACTGTTTTTCATCCACAGCCGTTGCAATATTTTCAATAAATTCCATCACAGCTAGAGATGTTGAGCGATTTCTTCTGAACCCATACTGATGATCATTCAATAAATCATATTTATCAATAAAAGAATCTAGTTTGTTTGCAAATAGTTTTTCAAGAATCTTTGAAAACTGAGGCAGTAAAGATACCGGTCTATAGTTTGACACAATCTGTTTATCACCAGTTTTATATAGTGGGATCACTTCGGCAATTTTCATTTTATCTGGAAAAATTCCAGTTTGAAATGATTTGTTACAAATATATGTTAACGGCTGAAGGACACTATGAAGAACTTCTTTAATTAGTGACATGTCAAGTTCATCACAATCCGTGGATTTTTTACTCTTGAATTTACTCACCACTTCTACAATGTCACTCTCACAGACTCCACCAAGAAACATTGAGTTACATTTACAAGAAGTAGAATCTACTTCATCATTTCCTCCTGGTACAGAAATCTCTTTTGCCAAGTTGGGACCTACATTAACAAAGTAATCATTAAATTCATTAACTATGCTCTCAGTATTCTCAATCACTACGTTACCTCTTGTTACAATATGTGTTGGAGAACATGTATTATGTTGATTTTTTATTATCCTATTTAATACACTCCAGGTAGCCTTAATATTACTTTTATGTTTTTGAAGCAGCTGTTCATAATATCTTTTCTTTTCATATCGCATAATAGATGTTAATTTATTTCGATATTTCTTATATTTGTCTTCATTTTCCTTTGTTCTATGTGTCAAAAAAAATCCTGTATAACCTATTTTTCTTTTTACTGGCTCTTTCCAGACCTTGTGTAAACCATGGTTTTTTCTTTTTATAATTTTTAGAAAACTTTTTAATTGGACAATGGCTGTCATAGATTGACAAAAATATATCCAAAAACGCATTGTAAGCATCATTAGTGTCTTCCACATAAACATTTTGCCAGTCATAATTTTCTAAGTCTGTTTTAAAAGCCGTAATTTGTTCTGGTGTTTTTATTCTACCACTGTAATCCATTTTCTTTTCCTCTTGAAAATGAAGTTGATTGTTGTAAATGGTAAATGGCCTGTATTTATATAGCGCTTTACTAGTCCCTATGGACCCCAAAGCGCTTTACATATCCAGTCATCCACCCATTCACACACACATTCACACACTGGTGATGGCAAGCTACATTGTAGCCACAGCCACCCTGGGGCGCACTGATAGAGGCGAGGCTGCTGGACACTGGCGCCACCGGGCCCTCTGACCACCACCAGTAGGCAACGGGTGAAGTGTCTCGCCCAAGGACACAACGACCGAGACTGTCCGAGCCGGGGCTCGAACCGGCAACCTTCCGATTACAAGGCGAACTCCCAACTCTTGAGCCACAATCGCCAATGATTGTTCATTTCAAACACTGAAAAGACTTCTTATCTTCTTATGGCCTCTGACAGTGGACTCATCTCTGTGCTTGTCCTGCTAGACCTTAGTGCAGCGTTCGATACTGTCGACCATAATATCCTATTAGAGCGATTAGAACATGCTGTAGGTATTACAGGTACTGCACTGCAGTGGTTTGTATCATATCTATCTAATAGACTCCAGTTTGTGCATGTAAATGGAGAGTCCTCTTCACACACTGAGGTTAATTATGGAGTTCCACAGGGTTCAGTGCTAGGACCAATTCTGTTTACATTATACATGCTTCCCTTAGGCAGCATCATTAGAAGACATAGCATACATTTACACTGCTATGCCGATGACACCCAGCTCTATCTGTCCATGAAGCCAGATAACACACACCAATGAGTTAAACTGCAGGAATGTCTTAAAGACATAAAGACCTGGATGGCCGCTAACTTTCTGCTTCTTAATTCAGATCAAACTGAGGTTATTGTACTCGGCCCTGAAAAGCCTAGAAATATGGTATCTAACCAGATTCTTACTCTGGATGGCATTACCTTGGCCTCCAGTAACACTGTGAGGAACCTTGGAGTCATTTTTGACCAGGACATGTCCTTCAAAGCACATATTAAACAAATATGTAAGACTGCTTTCTTCCATTTGTGCAACATCTCTAAAGTTAGAAATATCCTGTCTCAGAGTGACGCTGAAAAACTAGTTCATGCATTTATTACTTCCAGGCTGGACGACTGTAATTCATTATTATCAGGAAGTCCAAAAAACTCCCTGAAAAGCCTTCAGCTAATCCAAAATGCTGCAGCAAGAGTCCTGACAGGGACTAGAAAGAGAGAGCAGATTTCTCCTGTATTGGCTTCCCTTCATTGGCTTCCTGTTAAATCCAGAATTCAAAATCCTGCTCCTCACATACAAGGTCTTAAATAATCAGGCCCCATCTTATCTTAATGACCTTGTAGTACCATATCACCCTATTAGAGCACTTCGCTCTCACACTGCAGGCCTACTTGTTGTGCCTAGAGTATTTAAAAGTAGAATGGGAGGGAGAGCCTTCAGTTCTCAGGCCCCTCTTCTGTGGAACCAGCCTCCAGTTTGGATTCAGGAGACAGACACTATCTCTACTTTTAAGATTAGGCTTCAAACTTTCCTTTTTGCTAAAGCATATGGGGCAGGGATAGCTCAGTAGGTAAAGTGGTCGCCCCATGATCGGAAGGTCGGCGGTTCGAATCCACTTAACGGCTACCCTGAGGTACCCCTGAGCAAGGTACCGTCCCTACACACTGCTCCCCGGGCGCCTGCTTAGTGGGCTGCCCACTGCTTCACTGAGTGAATGGGTCAAATGCAGAGAAAAACAAGTAATTTCCCCATGGGGATCAATAAAGTATCCATTATTATTATTATTATTATTATTATTATTATATAGTTAGGGCTGGACCAGGTGACCCTGAATCCGCCCTTAGTTATGCTGCAATAGACTTAGGCTGCCGGGGGATTCCCATGATGCATTGAGTTTTTCCTTTCCAGTCATCTTTCTCACTCACTATGTGTTAACAGACCTCTGTGCATTGAATCATATCTGTTATTAATCTCTGTCTCTCTTCCACAGCATGTCTTTATCCTGTCTTCCTTCTCTCACCCCAACCAATCACAGCAGATGGCCGCCCCTCCCTGAGCCTGGTTCTGCCGGAGGTTTCTTCCTGTTAAAAGGGAGTTTTTCCTTCCCACTGTTGCCAAAGTGCTTGCTCATAGGGGGTCATATGATTGTTGGGTTTTTCTCTGTATCTATTATTGTACGATCTACTGTACATCTTTAAGAAGGGGGACCGGAGGGTGTGTTCCAACTGTAGGGAAATCGCACTCCTCGGCCTCCATGGGAAGGTCTATGCCAGGTTGCTGGAAAGGAGAGTCCATCCGTTAGTCAAACCTTGAGTACAGGAGGAACAATGCTGTTTTCATCCTAGTCGTGGAACACTGTATAGATCCTTCTCAATGATACTTGAGGGTGCATGGGAGTTTGCCCAACCAGTCTACGTGTGTTTTGGTGATTTGGAGAGAGATTCCCAGGGTCTTCTGTGGGGGTGCTCCGGGAATATGGGGTGACTGGCTGGCAATAAGTCGGACTCGTTCCTGGTGGGTGATGGGCTCCGGCAGGGCTGCCCTTTGTTCGTTATTATATCCCCCCCAAAAAAATCAAAATGTATTTCTATAGCACATAAAAATACAACAAAGTTGACCAAAGTGTTTCACAGTCGGTCAGAGCAATACCATAAGACAGAATTTAAAAAAAAGAAACAGTTTAAAGGAGGGCAGGAAACAATATGACAATTGTTTGAAACAAAAACTGGCCACGAAATAACATACTAGTTTAAATCAAAAGCGACACTAAAATAATAAGTTTTAAGACACAATTTAAAAGACTGGATGGACTCGGAGGAACGAATATAAGGAGGGAGGTTATTCTAGAGTCTGGGAGCTACGACAGCAAAGGCCCGATCACCTCTGGACTTCAGACAAGACCTTGGTTGCATCAGGAGCATTTGATTGGAAGATCTAAGTGCCTTATTAGGGATATACAAATGAACGAGTTCACATAGATAGCTGGGATCCAAATTATTTAAAATTTTAAAGGTAAGCAAAAGAATTTTGAAATTGATACAATAATCAACAAGGAGCCCATGTAGGTTGGCTAAAACTGGTGTGATGTGGACATAATTTCTAGTACCAGTTAAGAGACACGCAGCTGCGTTTTGAACTAACTGGAGCCGGTGAATAGAGAAAAATAGAAGGCCCAAGTAGAGAGAGTTACAGTAGTCTAATTTGGAAGTGATAAAAGCGTGAATGAGCTTTTCAAGGACCTTCAAAGTGAGGTATAGTTTAGCTTTAGATGTCTGACGCAGGTGGTAGAAACTTTTTTTTTCCCACAGGAGAGATCTGTTTCTTGAGTTTAAAAGAGCTGCCCAGGAAAACACCAAGGTTTCTAACAGTGGGTGAGAGATGGCTAGCAAGGAGCCCTAAGGCATCGGTTAGTTGTTCCAGCGGGGTGTGACTATCAAAAACTATAACTTCTGTCTTATCCTCGTTCAGTGTGAGCGAGCTACATGATAACCAAGTTTTGGCCTCATTTAGACAGTCAAATAGGGGTTGCAAGGAAGTAGAGACATCCGATGTCAAAGGGAAATAAAATTGTATGTCGTCGGCGTAGCAGTGAAAGGAAGTGTAATCCCAACGGCAGCATGTGTTCTTTTTCTTTATAATGGGTTGCACGACAGCGTGCTTAAATACTGACGGTACACAACCTGATGACAGTGATATATTCAGTAACAGTTGGATACAGGGACCAACAGTGGGCAAAGCTTCCTTAAGAAAACGAGAGGGAAGGATATCATGGGGGGAATTCGAGATTTTGAGATGATCAATTATAGCTGTTAAATCAGAATCAGACAGTGGCTGGAACTGTTGAAAGACAGTCAAGCATTCAGGGACTGGAACAGGGTCAGAAACTAACAATGATGGAGATGAGAGAGATGCCCTCAGAACTGAAATTTTGCCAGTGAAATATTTAAAAATTTATTACAAAGTACAGGGGAGGCATCCCTATAAGTAAAGGGGCAAGGGTTTATCAAGAAATTAAAAATACTAAAAAGGGCTTGGGGATTATGGCAGTTAGACCTAATAATACCAGAGAAGAAGGTAGATTTGGCAGCATGTCCAGCGAGACATGGAGTTTATCTTTTTTCCATTTTTGCTCAGTGTGCCGGCATTCACACCTAAGGGCGCGGGTAGTGTCATTAAGCCAGGGTTGGCGTAACAATTCGGCACTTTATGTCCTCAGAGGTGCCACCGAATTAAGAATGTCGGCACATCTAGTATTAAAAAGGTTGGTAAGTTCCTCCGCTGATAAATCCGCAATACCATTAACATCAAAAAGAGGGGAATCAAAAAAAGCAGCAGTGAAATGAGCAATTGACTGAGAGCTCATCTAGCGTGTTTGCCGTAGAGAACCATCACTATACAAATCAACATTGTTAATAACAGTATTAAACAAAATGGTCCGAAATCCTGAGGTTCTCCCAATTTAAAGCGATCACCAATCGGAGAAAAGAAAAGGATAATGTTTAATCGTTTCCCATACAACTTTATCCGTGATGTCTGTGATGCAGATATCCAAACCATTTGACAGTACCAAGTTGAGTGTGTGACCTTTTGTGGGAGTTGGATCACTTACCCACTGGGTGAGATTAAACGAATTAATAAGAGTAAGGAAGTCTTTGACTAGTGAGTCGTCTTTGCAACAAACATGAATGTTAAAATCCCCAACAATTAAAATACGATCATAGCGTAAGACAACACTCCCCAGTAAGTCAGCAAATTCAGAAATAAAATCCTTAACAAATTTCGGGGGGCAATACACCAAAGCACAAAGAAATGAAGGGATGCGGTTCAGTTCCAATAACTGCACCTCGAAGCTGGGGTACAGAACAGATGACAGCTGCCGACATCGAAATTTGTTTTTAAAAACTGAAGCTAGCCCTCCACCTCTGCCAATGGTTCGGGGTGAGCTCAGAACAGTGAAATTGGGTGGAAGCAGTTCTGAGAATGAAACTTGGCTTCACCAGGGCGAAGCCAAGTATCAGTCAAGAATAACAAGTCAAGTCCGGATGAGCGAATAAAATCATTTAAGACAAAAGTCTTATTAGCCAGTGACCTCATGTTTAACAAGGCCATCTGAAGAGTGGTCACACTGTTGCTGGTGCTCCCCCACCCCAGGGGTGGACAGGATTTCTAGGCTTAGCCAAGTGGCAGAAGGCTTTCACTTGGGTGGGCTCAGAACCTCATCTATGCTTTTTGCGGATGATGTGGTTCTGTTGGCTTCATTGGGTGATGGCCTTCAGCTCACTTTGGAACGCTTCACAGCTGAGTGTGAAGCGGTGGGAATGAGAATCAGCACCTCCAAATCTGAGGCCATGGTCCTCAGCTGGAAAAGGGTAGAGTGCCCAATCTGGGTAGAAGATTAGTTCTTGCCTCAAGTGGAGGAGTTTAACTATCTCGTGGTCTTGTTCACGATTGAAGGGAAAAGGGTGCAGGAGATCAACAGATGGGATTGGTGCTGTGGCCACAGTAATGTGGACGCTGTACCGCTCTGTTGTGGTGAAGAAAGAGCTGACTGTAAACGCGAAGCTCTAAATTTACTGATCAATCTATATCCCTACCCTCACCTATGGTCACGAGCTGTGGGTAGTGACTGAAAGAAAATGATTGTGGATACAAGCGGCGGAAATGAGCTTCCTCCAATGGGTTGCTAGCCTTTCCCTTAGAGAGAGGATGAGATGGTAAAATGTTCTAAAAGAAAGAAAACAAGGATTGACCAAATAATGTTTTGTATTTTGGTAGTTAGCAGTGTCCATATTCTGCTCTTCTACTGCGACTCCTGCGCTGCTGACTTTTGAAATCATTCTGCTCACTAACTGGCTCAACATTGGCTCAACAGTGCATGGACTGGACAGCCTAACAGGCTAGCTACAGTGCTAAAGAGAAACCTGGAATTGTTGTCATTTTATTCTAAGGTAAATAAAAAGATGTACTAGCTTCATGGAGTGCTTTTTTTTTAAAGACATCAGCTTGTAGTTTAATGATGGTTTACCCTTATTGCTGTTCTTTAGTTTATTTAAAAGTAAATTTGCTTCTGTTTTTCTGGTATAACATCATATCACTTTCTTTGCGATGTCTCCTTTTGTCCCTCCAGATGTCTTACAGCAACATGTTCCTAAGAAGGAGGTGGTACCGACTGAGCAGCAGCTCTGTAATCAGGATAACAACTCCAGTCTGAAACACGGGAAACCAGAATCTCCACAGATTAAGGAGGAACCGGAGGAACTCTGCAGCAGTCAGGAGGGAGAGCAGCTTATACTGAAGGAGGAGACGGATACCTTTATGGTGACCGCTACTTGCGACAAAAGTGACCAAACCGAAACAGGTGGGCAGCAGCTCCTGTTTCTAAGCTCTGCTGTAGCTGAGAACCAAGATCAGGGACGAAGCGAGAAACTTGATTTACAATCAATTCGATTTACGAACAAAAGTCACAAGAATAAAGAAGACCCGACAACATCAGGGAGTAGGTGTAACTCTGATAAAAGTACAAAGTATCTAAAATGTGATGTTTGTGGAAAAGTATTCCGATATAATTATGAAATGACAAGACATTATAGAATCCACACAGGCGAGAAACCGTATTCATGCACTATTTGTGGCAAAGGTTTCGTATGTACTGGCTCTTTAGCAAAGCACAGAAGAGCTCACACAGGTGAGAAGCCTTATTCTTGTATAACATGTGGGAAAAAGTTTGCTTATAACAGTGATTTACTGAGACACCTGAAGACGCACACAGGTGAGAAACCATATCATTGTAAAAGATGTGGGAAAATGTTTCTATATAATAGTAATTTACTGAAACACATGCGGACTCACACAGGTGAGAAACCATATGGATGTAAAACATGTGGGAAAATGTTTGCTTATAATGGTGATTTACTGAAGCACACAAGAGCTCATACAGGTGAAAAGCCATATCATTGTAAAACATGTGGGAAAATGTTCGGATACAGTAGTTCTCTGTTAAAACACATGGGAATTCACACAGGTGTGAAACCACATCATTGTAAAACATGTGGGAAAATGTTTGCTTCTAATAGTGATTTAGTGAAACACACGAGGATGCACACTGGTGAGAGACCATATCATTGTAAAACTTGTGGGAAAGTATTTGCATATAGTAGTTCCTTATTGAAACACATGAGAATGCATACAGGTGTTAAACCATATCATTGTAAAACTTGTGGGAAATCGTTCACCCGTAACTCTATTTTGACAGAACACACAAGAACACACACAGGTGAGAAACCGTATGAATGTAAAACATGTGGGAAAAGGTTTAACTCTAGAACTCATTTGTTGCGCCACATGAAAACTCACGCTAAGCGGTGCACTATCGATACAAGATTATTGGCTTAGTGAGCTGCTTTGAGCTAAAAGTCAGAGGTTTGTGTCACAAAAGTTACTTTTTTAAAATCTGGTGTTAATTACCCTGTTCAGCTATGAATAATTGAAAGAGGTATGAATATAAATACTGATTTAAAGATTATGGTAACTTACACTGAACACATAAGCTGTTAAAGAGCAGGTAAAGTTGAGAGGTTTAACTGGAATGTGCATATATTCATATATATATTCAAGTATGCAGAAAACGTGGAAATGTTGTACTTGATTCTCTGCTGAATCTGCTGCTAAATCTGTTACACTAATTTAATTGTAGCTATTAGAAGATGGATCACAAAAAACAAAACAATTACTTTAGTTTGCAACAAAGTAAAGCAAATATTTTCTTGGGCTTTGGAACTATAAGCTTTAACATTTAAATGGGTCCAGTTTAAAGTATCAGAGCTCTAGTGAGAGCCGAGTGCACACTCTTGTCATATTTTCAGCAAGTGTTTTATTGGTATATTTTCTTTGTTTTCTATAATTTTTTAATCATTTTATCGACATCTGATAATGTCTGTTTATTCTGACTGAGATTTTAGTTTTGTTAATTCAGTTTATATAAAGGAAGCCTGGTGTGTTGATCTTCATTGATAGTATATGCTTCTTTTTTTTTCTAAAGGGGGGTGCTCTGTATCGCAAAACTGAAATCTAGGAGCTGTTTCTATGTTTTTCCATCTAAATCTTAAACATGATGCTGTCCACTGTGGTGATGATGTGGTTGACAGTCTATCAGAGAGTAAACCAGTTACACTCTCACCTGTGGTAAATATAATCACTGTTTAGAACAACATTCATGTCTTTGGACTGTGGGAGGAAGCTGGAGTACCCAGAGAGAACATGCAGACTCCACACAGGGAGGCCTGAGCCAACCAGGACCTTCTTACTGTGATGGGACGGTGCAAGCCACTGCGACAACGTGCTGCTGGTTTCTTTTTGAATAAATAGAAGATCTTTGTTTTGTTTTAATTGGGGTGGTCTTTTGTATTCATATGTTTTGTTTATTTAGCTCATTTAGTGCATTTATATTAATTTACTGTTAATTTTAAGTTGTTTAAGAATCTAGACTTGCTGTGAGAACCTCAGGTTCAAAGATAGATAGGTGTAAGCGTAACATTTTCATTTCTTGTTCTGCACGCATTAAATAAAGCACTAAACCTGTAGTTAAACTCTCCTGTACTCATTGTATATGACCAAAAGGTTTCTTAAATGTCTGCCTTCAGTAAATACAGATTTTTTTCTGTCTAAATCAGGTCTTTATTTGAGGCTTCTAAGCAGTAAATTGCTAATCCTTTTCTTGCTCTCTCTCTCTCTCTCTCTCTCTCTCTCTCTCTCTCTCTCTCTCTCTCTCTTTATGTATGTACCTATGTATGAAAGCCATAATAAAAATGTGGAAATATAGTGTATATACAGTATCATGTATATTTTACAAAGCCTCTTGTTCATGGTTTTGGTTTTCTTTAGTTTGTAATTCTAGTCCTTCCTTACTTAGTATTTATCTTAGCCTGTGTTTAGTCTCTGATCCCATGTCTACTCAGAGTTTTCAGCCTTACACAGTCTTAATGGTCCACAAGGGCCGTGGACCCCATAACCGCTAAGGCCGGAAGTGCGAGGCTTGTGAAATGGGATGGTCTAGCCTCGGTTGCGCTGCCCAGGTTGCCTAGCAACCATGATACTAACAGCTGGAAACGTTTCATACAGCTTTGTTTGACAGAAATGAAGGAGAAAACCTTTTGTTCATTTGTTTCTACATGAGCTTTGTGTGATTTTAATAAGTATCTGAGGCTGAGATCACGGGACTGTGAAAACATGATTATTGGGCTTCATTACTGCACTGAACACCCATTTTAAGATTAGCTAGTAAATAACAATTAGCTAATGTTGTTCATGAGACCAAAGTCCTCTCACTTTGGGTGAATATAATATGGCCAATATTAAAGTTATTACAGCAGTGAACTTGGACTCTGTGTCAAATACTGAGCTTCAGTAAAGATTCAAGTTGCATTTATTCAAATTTCCCATCACCTTAAATCTTCACTCAAAGATAAGTATCTTTGACAGTGTATGTCTAGATGTATTATATATAAGAGACAAATATATTGTTCATTTAATATGTTGGCATTATTACTTTTGGCTCAATGCTTACATATACAGTGGGGCAAAAAAGTATTTAGTCAGCCACCGATTGTGCAAGTTCCCCCACCTAAAATGATGACAGAGGTCAGTAATTTGCACCAGAGGTACACTTCAACTGTGAGAGACAGAATGTGAAAAAATAAATAAATAAATAAAAAAAAATCCATGAATCCACATGGTAGGATTTGTAAAGAATTTATTCGTAAATTAGGGTGGAAAATAAGTATTTGGTCAATAACAAAAATACAACTCAATACTTTGTAACATAACCTTTGTTGGCAATAACAGAGGTCAAACGTTTACTATAGGTCTTTACCAGGTTTGCACACACAGTAGCTGGTATTTTGGCCCATTCCTCCATGCAGATCTTCTCGAGAGCAGTGATGTTTTGGGGCTGTCGCCGAGCAACACGGACTTTCAACTCCCGCCACAGATTTTCTATGGGGTTGAGGTCTGGAGACTGGCTAGGCCACTCCAGGACTTTCAAATGCTTCTTACGGAGCCACTCCTTTGTTGCCCGGGCGGTGTGTTTTGGATCATTGTCATGTTGGAAGACCCAGCCTCGTTTCATCTTCAAAGTTCTCACTGATGGAAGGAGGTTTTGGCTCAAAATCTCACGATACATGGCCCCATTCATTCTGTCCTTAACACGGATCAGTCGTCCTGTCCCCTTGGCAGAAAAACAGCCCCATAGCATGATGTTTCCACCTCCATGCTTCACAGTAGGTATGGTGTTCTTGGGATGCAACTCAGTACTCTTCTTCCTCCAAACACGACGAGTTGAGTTTATACCAAAAAGTTCTACTTTGGTTTCATCTGACCACATGACATTCTCCCAATCCTCTGCTGTATCATCCATGTGCTCTCTGGCAAACTTCAGACGGGCCTGGACATGCACTGGCTTCAGCAGCGGAACACGTCTGGCACTGCGGGATTTGATTCCCTGCCGTTGTAGTGTGTTACTGATGGTGACCTTTGTTACTTTGGTCCCAGCTCTCTGCAGGTCATTCACCAGGTCCCCCCGTGTGGTTCTGGGATCTTTGCTCACCGTTCTCATGATCATTTTGACCCCACGGGATGAGATCTTGCGTGGAGCCCCAGATCGAGGGAGATTATCAGTGGTCTTGTATGTCTTCCATTTTCTGATGATTGCTCCCACAGTTGATTTTTTCACACCAAGCTGCTTGCCTATTGTAGATTCACTCTTCCCAGTCTGGTGCAGGTCTACAATACTTTTCCTGGTGTCCTTCGAAAGCTCTTTGGTCTTGGCCATGGCGGAGTTTGGAGTCTGACTGTTTGAGGCTGTGGACAGGTGTCTTTTATACAGATGATGAGTTCAAAAAGGTGCCATTCATACAGGTAACGAGTGGGGGACAGAAAAGCTTCTTACAGAAGACGTTACAGGTCTGTGAGAGCCAGAGATTTTCCTTGTTTGAGGTGACCAAATACTTATTTTCCACCCTGATTTACGAATAAATTCTTTACAAATCCTACCATGTGGATTCATGGATTTTTTTTTCACATTCTGTCTCTCACAGTTGAAGTGTACCTCTGGTGCAAATTACTGACCTCTGTCATCATTTTAAGTGGGGGAACTTGCACAATCGGTGGCTGACTAAATACTTTTTTGCCCCACTGTATGTGTAAAAAGAAAATGTACGAGTTGTGATAACTGTTTCTGATAGAATGAAGAGTAGACTGACATATTAAATATTCCTTTATTGGGTGAGAAAATCAGACCATGTCTTAACTAGGGATGGGTATCGTTTAGGTTTTATCCGATACCAGTACCAAACCGGTACTTTTGAAACGGTGCTGGTGCTTAAGGAATGAAGAACAAACTTTGTCCAAAAACCTCTTATAACTGTTTTTTTTTTTTTTTTTTTTGTAAAAAGAAAACAATGTTAGCCTTTTCTGCAGCTATAGGGGATTTATGGTATCACTCTTGGCTGGAAGCAATGCTTAAGCAATGGGGGGGAAACACCAACTTTGTCCAAAAACCTCTCATGTTTAGCTGTTTTCCACTTTTTCTTTGGTCATTTTAGCCTTTTTGGCAAGGGTGGCTGTGGCTACGCTGTAGCTGCCATCACCAGTGTGTGAATGTGTGTGCGAATGGGTAGATGACTGTGTATAATGTAAAGCGCTTTGGGGTCCTTAGGACCAAGTAAAGCGCTATACAAATACAGACCATTTTACCATTTATATGTAGCACTCATTTGGAAGAACTTTATTTTGGAAAAGAAAGAAAGAAATGCTTTTAATAAGAAAATGTCACATTTTATTGTTCCTGCAGTTGGTTTGTGGTTGATGTGGATTTGCTGCTCATGTGAATCCTCCCACAGTGTTTCATTAGCAGCTGTAACCACAGTGACTCTGATAAAACAGGAATTAGCAGAATCCATCTGATATGAAGCTGTGCTTTGAATACCACTTCCCTCCTCTTTGAAGAGTAGTCAGATATCTGTGTTCAGGTTTTTGTACAGCCTCTTCTACACTTTGTATCACTGTGTTTGTAGAGCACAGTAGTAGAGAGCTGTGTCTGCCAGGGTTAGGGCTGTTATGGTCAGATTAGTTGATGTAGAAGATGTTTCTGATTTATATCGATTATCAGGAATATATTCAGCACTGCCTCCTTTTCCTTGTTTCCAGAGTATAAACTGAGGAGCTTGAAGGTCAGAATGATGTCTGTACCAGTGAAGTAAAGCACCACCTGCATCTGTCTCATAGCTACATGTGAGTTTGACAGATTCTCCTTCTGTTTCAGTGACTTCAGGTTGTTGAGGAGTGATTGAGTCTCCAGCTGTTAGTCCTGGAAAAAGAAAGAAGAAAAGTAGTGAAATGCAGTCTGTATATCTGCTTAATGCAGCAGCTTCAACTAAACTTTAATCCCTGTTCTTAAACTCACCTATAATGTGAGATAGAAGCAAAAAGAGGTGCAGCAACATGTCTTTGGAGTTATTAGCTGTGAGCTGTGAGTGGTCTGATGTTCACAGCTGGAGTCAGACCGTTTTCTACAGTCAGGAGGAGGAGCTGCTTTTGTTCTCATGTGATGTGATGCTGCTCTTTAAAGTTTTCCTGCTTCAACTTTGTTCACACAGAGCATCTGGTTCTTCTCTCTGTGGTGTCTGAGCCAAAGAACATCCACTAAACACTCACGTCTGGGCTCCACTTTGAAATACGGTGCATTTCTAGGCTTTTAAAAAAACGCTATGCGTCGCCAGGTGTTTCATCAGATTCGAGGTGTTACCTCCTTTGACAGTATCACAGTATCAGCTTAAAGCACTTGTTGCAGGCTGCTGAGTTTGCATCTTTTGCTGTGAAGTACAGCCAGACTTTTGACCGCTTCGCCTTGGGCATTTTTAATCTGTAGCTCTGCTCTAAAAGAACGTACATACCTGGGCCCGCCTACTATCCTCGGAAAGGTAGAATGATTGGCTGGAATCCAAAGTGTATGACATCTCAGGGGGGAAAAAAAGCACTTAAATAAAGCACCGAAATATGCGCTGCTTTTTGGTCTGGTTACTATCGTTTATGTCAGAACCGGTGGCATAATGGCACCGGATACCGGTACCCATCCCTAGTCATAACTGCTTTAAGTCATACAGAATAGATATCAGAGCCTTAAACAGGCTGACTTCTGCTAAATGGGTCAAACTGGGCAGAAAGTCTACAAACACATAACATCCTTATAGAATATGATGTAACACTATAGATCAACTTAGCTCAGAATATATAAAGCATATAAACAATTACAGCAATATGATGCAACAAACACAGCAGCTACTGATCCAAAATACTCAAAGCTTCATAGAACTGAAACCAACATTTATTTTAGCTCCATTCTGCTGCTGATACAGACTTTAGGTTTCTGAACATTAAACTTGTTGCTGCCTTTCATAGTGTGTAACTTGAAGGCCCTGAGTACTCTGAGTACTTCCTCCCACACTGGAAACACTGGGATGATAACATTACGTGAACATTACCTAATAAGACTGATTCAGCACAGACAGTTATGTTAAACTTTCCTAGCAGTCCTTCACAAACAGGGAACAGTCTGTCTATTCTCTCCATCTGTCAGCTGCTGCTGGCTCTTCCTCCTCCTCTTCCTCACACACTGCTGAGTTTGTCCTGGTGGATCATCAGGGGTGCAAAGCCTCACAGATGATGTGCAGCAGTGGGTCCCTCAGTCTGTCCTCACTCTGGACACTTGCAGTCGTCACACATGGACATCAAATGTGTGATAAGCTGCAGGATTCAAACACAAGTGTAACTTATAAACACATGTTCATACTTTTATTCCACAATCAGAGAGAAAGAAACAGAGAGAGAGTGCAGGACAGACAGACAGGTGACAGTCTCAGGTGTACACACTGCTACAAAACAGCACCAGAGAAGCAGGATTTAGTGTTTGTGTTATTACGAGTGTAAACAAGAAGAGTTCCAGATGGTGCAGTGGACACATGTGTGACTGCTGTGATTAAAGCATCTTTCTTTCAGCTTAACGAGTGAACCGTCAGCTCGTTCAAACACACGTTAAAGTCAGTTTGGCTCGACGCCACCAGCCTTTGAATTGGGACAGCCTTCGTTGCGTCGCTGTGATGTAATCGGCCTTAAAATGCGGCCTTTAAGGCTGCAGACCCTGAATTGGGATACAGCCTGTAAGTTTTTCTGGTGAGCCTCATACACATCTTGAGCGAAATCCAAGCGTTTCCAGAAAGCTGGGCAGGGAGGCAGGCAAGTAAGTGCAGCGGTGAAGCAGCACAACAAACCAGCGACTTAATGGAGGTTAGTTATGGCAGGATGGAGAATTACTGTGAGCAGAGAGGTAAAGCAGGTGGGAACGAGCAATACTATGATACATTAACTTCAGCTATGACGTCCGACACTAAACATGGTTAGCAGGCAATCTGGCGGGGAGTGATTGTGAGCGCTGGTCTTAAAAGCCAGCAGCCAAATTACTCACAGGGGCCGTGGCACGTGGAGATGCGGCAACTCCACCTAGGGAATGAGATCACTGGCACAATGGAAAACTCTAGCACTCACCGTGACCATGACACACACACTGTTAAACTTCTCTGCAGCAGGATTACAGTCTACTTTGCTTTCACTTGTGTGACCGCCTTGATGAAGATCTTTAAGGCCCTTCATGTTTAAGTCTTCCTCTTTCTTCTGTTCTTAGTTTTCATTTCAGTGTCAAATCAAAGCAACCTTTATCTAACTTCCCACGTCCACTTTTCATCAGGACCATAGTCTGTGGGTTCTTTCAATATTTGTCTGTTTGTTTTTTTAATTTATTTCAATCATGTAAACAATATACAAAGTACATTTAGCAAAGAAAAGTAGAGAAAAATATATTCTGTGTTCTGTTGTCTTTCCTCCATAAGGTTTTGGTGTTTGGTAATGTCCTGTCAAGTTCGACATCAAATCTGTTTTGAGAGCTCTTTGGCATTACCCCTGTGACAAAGTGGGTGAGAAGACCATTTGTCCATATTAGTTAACATTCTTGTTTTGATTGAACCATATTTCATATGTAGTCTGCAATAGGCAAACATCTACTATCCCGGGTTTGTTTATGTTTTGCACTTTTACAGATTATATAATATAACATCTTTGTTTAAATCAATTCCTACAAGTTTTTTAAGTTAACATGTTCTTTATTTCAACTGTTAATTTGTACTGTTTAAACTTACCCTACCTACCTGTCTTCCAGAAACAAAAGGAGGAAATGTAGTTTTACTTCCTGCTTTATAGCTTCTGGGTCAATCTGAGGTCACAGGAAGAGACCAAGTGCAGAAGGGGAAGAACTCTTGTAATTTAATCAAGTTGATTTTAGAGGGTTTATGGAGAAATAGATTTATTGAATATGTATTGATTCCACCATAGAGTTTATGTTGCTAGTAAAGAGTGGCAGTAGAGGTTTGAATATAATCCTGTTCATCTTACGTACTGAATGGAATAGTTCAGAGGAAAAATTGTTTGGTTAAGTGGACTATTTAAGCAGAACTCAGGTGTTTGAAGAAAGGTTCAGGTCAGTGTAGCTGTGTGCATTTTGACCTTAATTTCCGTTGATTTGAGTTCAGTTATGTTTTATGTTTTTTGTTTGGGTCACAAAATGGTGAATAAATCACTTGCTACACTGGACAGCATCAGTTTCCTGCACTTCTTTGGCTGCTTAAGTCAAGTCCTACCACAGCCCCCATCTTAGCTGATACTCAAAGACCCAGTGCATCATGGCAGTCCTCCAGCAGTCTATGCCTATCTCAGCATAACTAAGGGAGGATTCAGGATCACCTGGTCCAGCTCTAACTATATGCTTTAGCAAAAAGGAAAGTTTGAAGCCTGATCTTAAAAGTAGAGATAGTGTCTGTCTCCTGAATCCAAACTGGAAGCTGGTTCTCTGTCAGTACTCTTGGTGCAGCATTTTGGATCAACTGAAAGCTTTTCAGGAGGTTTTTGGGACATGCTGAAAATAATGAATTACAGTAGTCCCACCTAAATGCATCAACTACTTTTTGAGCATCACTCTGAGACAGGATGATTCTAACATTGGAGAAACTGTAAAAATAGACCTCAGAATAAAGAAACTATGCAGTCGCTCAGCTGCAGTCCTTCTCAATGGCTGTATCCCAATCCAGGGTCTGCAGCCTTAAAGGCTGCATTTTAAGGCCGATTACGTCACAGCGGCGCGCCAAAGGCTGTCCCAATTCAAAGGCTGCTCGAAATGCGGCCCTCAAATGCGTCCTTCATTTCCCTGAATTTTAAGGCTGTGGCAGTGTAGACTTCGTGGCCCAACATATCCCAGAATACATAGCGCGGCTGTAGGTGTGGATAAATTTGCCGAAAAAAAACAGCAGATCAGGGGCGCCCGAAGAGTAAACTTTAAGTAAGTACTGAATATTATGTCACTTATTTATGTGCAAATGTTTAATAACGAAGAACATTAAAACATTCCTGTTGGCCACATGTCGGCAAAGTCATGTGACATTAGTGACGTTTGTACTAACTTGGTTTTAAAGCCTTTACTTTAAAATACACGCCGTTCAATAGCTGAGCTTAATCTCACAGAGAATGATCAAAGCTCATGTAGAAACAAACAAATGAACAAAAGATTTTCTCCTTCATTTCTGTCAAACACAGCTGTATGACACGTTTCCAGCTGTTAGTATCATGGTTGCTAGGCAACCTGGGCAGCCCAACGGAGGCTAGACCGTCCCATTTCACAAGCCTCGCACTTAGCTGCGTACTTTAAGGCTGCAGACCCTGAATTGGGATACAGCCCTCATCAGGATGGTTGTGCTTTAAATCCTGCAGACAGAAATCATCTCATTGGTTGAGTTCAACATCAGTGGGTGGAGCCAAAAACATTATCAAGCCTGGAATTTAAATCTGTGTCAATATATGTAGCACTCTTGAAAGAACAGAAATGCTTTTAATATGAAAATGTCACATTTGAACGTTCCTGCAGTTGGTTTGTGGTTGATGTGGATTTGCTGCTCATGTGAATCCTCCCACAGTGTTTCATTAGCAGCTGTAACCACAGTGACTCTGATAAAACAGGAATTAGCAGAATCCATCTGATATGAAGCTGTGCTTTGAATACCACTTCCCTCCTCTTTGAAGAGTAGTCAGATATCTGTGTTCAGGTTTTTGTACAGCCTCTTCTACACTTTGTATCACTGTGTTTGTAGAGCACAGTAGTAGAGAGCTGTGTCTGCCAGGGTTAGGGCTGCTATGGTCAGATTAGTTGTTGTAGGTGATGTTTCTGATTTATATCGATTATCAGATGTATACAGATTCTTGAATCCCTTTGCTCCTTTCTTGACAGCAAACAGAGGAGCCTGAAGTTCAGAATAATGTCTGTACCAGTGAAGGTAAATATCACTGTAACCTGTCTCATAGCTACATGTGAGTTTGACAGATTGTCCTTCTGTTTCAGTGACTTCAGGTTGTTGAGGAGTGATTGAGTCTCCAGCTGTTAGTCCTGGAAAAAGAAAGAAGAAAAGTAGTGAAATGCAGTCTGTATATCTGCTTAATGCAGCAGCTTCAACTAAACTTTAATCCCTGTTCTTAAACTCACCTATAATGTGAGATAGAAGCAAAAAGAGGTGCAGCAACATGTCTTTGGAGTTATTAAAGCCAGACAGACAGCACATGAACAATGTTCTTCCACTGCAGCACAATGACCAACAAATAATGTCATTGGATGAGCTCAACTTCAGTGGGCGGGGCCAGTTTAATCGCTGAGCCAATCAAACAGTTCTGTGCTTCCACAGCAGCTCTGTCTCTGTCTCTGATCTTTACTGCTTCATTTCTCTGTTGTCTTTGTCATCAGTCCAATGACACAAGAATCAGAGGTTTAACAGTGTGTGGCTCCCTCTAGTGGATGTTGTGGAGTATTCTGTTGTCTTTGCTCCAAAGGTTTTTGTACAGAGTTTTGCTGTTTCCTGTCACTGTGGGCCTCACAGCACAGTAGTACACAGCAGAGTCAGACACTGCAGCAGAGGAGATGTTGAGATCGATTTGTTTTTGATCATCCACAACTTGAACAGACAGTCCAGAGATTTCTTCTTTCATTACACTTCCTGATCCCAAATGATAGATCAGGAACTCTGGTGGTTTTCCAGGATATTGTCGATACCAGTAAAACTCGTCACTTCCAGTTGCCTTTTTGGAGTATCTATAGGACAGAGTAGCAGTGCTGCCTTCTACACTGAACACTTCTTTGTTGGTTGGAGTGAGATCTTCACAGCTGACACCTAAAGGAACAGAAACATGTTTTATTCTTTTATAAATCATCACAATTCAAATGTGTTTCTTTAAACACACAGATTGTAACGTACCTGTTAGAATGGTGAGAAGCAGTAAAGAAAGTGCAAAATAGTCCAAAGACAACATGTTGAATGAAGGTAAAGTTTATGGTTTGTGTTGAACTCTGTTGAATGTGGAGGTTTCTCTCTCTTCTAGTTCAGTAACAGCTCAGCTCCTCCCTGAATCTCTCCTCCTCCTCTCTGATCTGGATTTGAACTTCTCTCACTTCCTCCTGCTTTACACACTAGTAGCAGCATCTTCACTTTCAGGTGGGAGGAGCTCTAATATTTTTTGTAACTTCATCTCAGCCAATCAAATGCTTTTCTGATTCCACAGCAGCTTAGTATGATAAACAGAGAGTGGTACTCGTGACCATTGATCAGTGGTTGTTGATCAATGGTTGTGACGATTTGCATATTAATGGTCATAAACTGACCTCACAGCCCAGTGTTCATTCAGTGCTGCTGGTTTCAGTCATTGTGCAAATGTCCCGTTTCTAAGGTTGGAAACCTGCAGTCAGCTAAGACTGAAGACGTCACCTGATGATGATGAAACGTTTCTCCCACTGAAAACATCCAGATGAACAGAATCAACTTTTTGGGATTTGCTTACCTGGATGACTGAGCGTGCATGTTGGTGTTCCAGGATATTGTTAATATCAGAAGATCATTTATACTCATTGAAGCTTTTTTTCTGAGGTATTCATAAACTTGTTCACGTTGCCCCTTCATGTGGCAGCCCTGATATCACACCATCATCTTCACACAGGAAATATTCATATTAATTTCTCTCCACTACGATTAATACATGATTTAAATCCCTGGAGCAACCTCTCAGTGTCATGATTACAGGAATGCATCGACTCTAACGCAGCCCACATGAGGCTAAAGCTTTACATGCTTTTATTTTGAGAAGGTTCAAAGACAGGGGGGCAGGTAAGTAGGTTTCCTGCAGAGGGACAGAGCAGGGAGACACCAGAGAACTGCCCGAGAGAACAACTGCTGAGTATCAGTGCAGTCAGAATTGCTTATATAGTATTTATTAGAGTCCTTTCTTGTGTTTCACTTTTAGAGTTTCTGTGTCAGGGAGGTAAGTGAAGGCTTCAGAAGGCTGAGTGGGTGGAGAGTGGATGGGCAGGTGAGTTTTCCAGCTCTGTTACAAGTCAGTCCTTTCCAAACAGCAGACAATGAGAGAATCCTTCAGGTTTCAGGTAACTCAAGTCCACAGAGCTATGAGCAGACACAAGAGAACATGGTGAGGTAACAGAAGCTACAAGCACAAACTCATAAGTCATAAATTAAAGCTGAATTACCACCAGAATGAAGACAACAATCTGACAAAGAGTGGATGTTTCAGCTGGACCTTTCATTCCCCAAAACACGAGGAGTTAATGAGATCTGGTTAGGAGGTTAGCAACACTACAAGCACCAACCAGCTTGCAGCCAAAGCTCTGCACAGCCCCATCAGCAATGAGTCCCCAGCCTCACTCAGACTGCTGCCAAAGCTCTGCTGGAGGTGGGAGTTGAAGATCACCTGAACCACTTTGATACGCCAGGCCTGTCCAGCATTCTCCCCCACCACCTGACTCAACTCACCCCCAGATGGTGATCAGATGACAGCTCAGCTCCTCTCTTCACCAGAGTGTCCAGAACACACTGCTGCAGACCTGATGATGCAATTACAGAGTCAAGTCAAGTCAAGTTTATTTATAGAGCACATTTAAAAACAACCAAGGCTGACCAAAGTGCTGTACAGTAAATACAGATAAAAATACAATAGAACACAATTTCGTAAAACACCTCGTTGATCAAATAAAAAATAAATAAACAAATAAATTAAACCTTTCTAAAAGCCAATGAAAAGAGGTGAGTTTTAAGAGCAGTTTTAAAAGTTTCTAGGCTTTTGGAGAATCTGACGTGAGGAGGTAAACTGTTCCACAGTCTGGGTGCAGCCACAGCAAACGCCCTCTCTCCCTTTGTCTTTAATTTATACCTGGGAACATCTAAAAGCATCAGATCGGCTGACCTCAAAGATCTCCTGGGGCGATAAGTACTAAGGAGTTCTGACAGGTAAGAAGGTGCAGTGCCATTTAAAACCTTAAAAGCCAGCAATAAGATTTTAAAATCAATCCTAAAGGCAACTGGGAGCCAGTGGAGAGAGCAGAGAACCGGAGTGATGTGGTCTCTTTTTTTTGAACCGGTCAACAGGCGAGCGGCAGCGTTCTGCACCAGTTGAAGGCGATGTAGACAGGAACGATCTAGGCCAGCATAGAGGGAATTACAGTAGTCCAGCCGTGAAGTAATAAAAGCATGGACCACTCTTTCTAGATCGTTCCTGCAAAGGTAAGACTTGACTTTGGCTAAAATCCGTAAATGATAAAAAGATCCCTTAACTACAGAGCTGATTTGTTTATCAAGTTTAAAAGCATTGTCAAAAATAACTCCAAGACTCTTAATGGAAGAAGTGCAATCGGAGGTTAGGGGTCCCAAAAAGTCAAGAGAGAAGTTGGGATCTTTAGGAAGCCCAAACACAATGACTTCAGTTTTGCTTTCATTAAGGTGTAAGAAGTTAAGAGTCATCCAAGTCTTAATGTCAGACAAGCAGGAGAGTAGCGGCTGCAAAGAAACATTGCAGTTCAACCTCAGAGGGAGGTAGATCTGAATATCATCGGCAAAGATGTGGAAGGACACATTATGTTTACGGAGCACATCGCCCAGAGGGAGCAAGTACAGAATAAACAACAGGGGGCCTAGTATGGACCCCTGAGGTACGCCACAGGTTAAAGGAGCTCTGGGAGATGACAGTTCACCAAGGTGAACAGAAAAACTCCTATTATTCAAATAGGACTGGAAAAACTTTAAGACAGTGCCCTTTAAACCGACACAATGTTGAAGGCGGGATAGCAGTATGTTGTGATCAACAGTGTCGAAGGCTGCTGTCAGGTCCAGGGTTACTAAGACAGCAGCACAACCAGAGTCAACAGTTAAAAGCAAATCATTAAAAACTCTCAGTAGGGCGGTTTCTGTGCTATGCCGAGCTCTAAAACCAGACTGGAACTTCTCATAGAGATTGTTGTTGTCAAGAAATAGCTGGAGCTGCGTGAGGGCGGCTCGTTCCAGTACTTTAGACAGAAAAGGGAGGTTGGAAATGGGCCTATAGTTAGAGAGTAGGGATGGCTCTAGATTAGGCTTTTTAAGGAGAGGTTGAACAACAGCGTGCTTGAAGGGTGTTGGAAAGCAACCAGAACTGAGGCAGGCATTGATCAGGACCAGAAGGAAAGGTCCGACTGAGTCCAGAACCTGCTTCAGAAGCCGAGAGGGGATAGCATCGGTGGAACAGTTGGTAGTCTTAACCTTGCAGACTATTTCATGCAGCTGAGAGAGAGAGATTGGTTCGAACTGATTAAAGGCAGAATGGCACAAAGACAAAACACAGGGATTGGAAGGTGAAGATGGAATGACAGACTGCAGGGAGGAAATCTTGTTTACAAAGAACTTTAGAAAGTCATTACAGAGGGTGGCAGAAGGTGTGAGGCTGGTGGATGTGTAAGGATTTACAATGGAATTTAAAACACGAAACAGAGTCTGAGGTTTATGGACACTACTGCTAACCAGGTTTGATATGTAGGAGGACTTGGCCTCTTTAACGGCTTTCTGATAGGTTGAAAGAAAGTCTCTGAGGATATTAAAAGAAATGTGCAGCTTGTCCTTTTTCCATTTTCTCTCAGCACACCTACAGGTGCGCCTGAGAGCACGAACAGAGTCTGTAATCCAGGGTTCAGCGTGAGCTTTGGGACGGAGTGTTTTTAGGGGAGCGATGAGGTCCAAAATAGAAGTACATGTTGAGTTGAAAAGAGCAGTTAAATCTTCTGCACACAAGGAATCAATCCAGTCCACCGTGGAGAGCTCAGAGTTGCTAAAAGCAGCAGAAAACTGAGATGGTACATGGGTATTGATGATCCGGTGACGGCGTGAGGGAGGTTTAACTGCAGCATCAGAACAATGTGCAGTGGCAGAAAATAGAACAGGAAAATGATCGGAGATACACGCACTCTCACAAATTTCAGAGATGTGGATACCCAAGCCGTGAGACATGACAAGGTCCAAAGTGTGACCCTTCTCATGTGTGGAGCCAGACACACACTGAGTAAGGTTGAAGGAATCCAACAGTGAAACAAAGTCTCTAACCAGGGGTTTAGATGGACAGCACACATGAATATTCAGGTCACCAACAATAAGAAAATGATCAAAATCTACTGAAAGCCCTGAAAGAAATTCCCCAAACTCACTGATAAAGTCCTTGTTAAATTTGGGAGGACGATATACCACTGCAATCAGTAACGGAGTGGATGAGTTTAGTTTAAAAAGCTGTAGTTCAAAGCTGGAAAAAGAGGAAAAAGAAATCTGATGGCAGTCATAAACAGATTTAAAAACACAGGCGTCAAGCATAACCTATACTGTGGTTAGCACACAAGTCCAGTAAAACAGAAACCACCATTGTGTCACTCGGACACATAAAGTCCTCAGAAGCACAATAGAGTTACCAGATGATGCAGCGTCCAGGATCCTGCTCAGAGACCTCAAGAAGGCCAGGCACTCTGAAATGTTGTTCAGAGCAGAAGCACAGAGGAGAGTCTGGACCTGCCAGAGGGGGAACATCACAAAGTACCAGAGCAGGACAATGATGAAGGAGAGCATCATCATCTGATGTGATGAGTTCAAAGAGAATAAATGGAACAAGCATGAGATGGTCTTCCTGGTTGGACTTTTAGCTTCATGTGAGAGATTTTACCTTAAAGAGATAAACCTCTGTTACTCTGTTTATTTTGCTTCTGCTGCATTTCTGCATGTCCTCATCCACTAAATATAAAATAGTGTAAATGAGCAGCTTTTGATGTTTGACAGTTTTTATTGTGTCTGAACGTTCCTGCAGTTGGTTTGTGGTTGATGTGGATTTGCTGCTCATGTGAATCCTCCCACAGTGTTTCATTAGCAGCTGTAACCACAGTGACTCTGATAAAACAGGAATTAGCAGAATCCATCTGATATGAAGCTGTGCTTTGAATACCACTTCCCTCCTCTTTGAAGAGTAGTCAGATATCTGTGTTCAGGTTTTTGTACAGCCTCTTCTACACTTTGTATCACTGTGTTTGTAGAGCACAGTAGTAGAGAGCTGTGTCTGCCAGGGTTAGGGCTGCTATGGTCAGATTAGTTGATGTAGGTGATGTTTCTGATTCATATCGATTATCAGGAATATATTGACGATCACTCCGAGATCTTGCTCCTTTCCAGATTATAAACTGAGGAGCTTGAAGGTCAGAATCATGTCTGTACCAGTGAAGGTAAACTATGTCATCACTTGTCTCATAGCTACATGTGAGTTTGACAGATTCTCCTTCTGTTTCAGTGACTTCAGGTTGTTGAGGAGTGATTGAGTCTCCAGCTGTTAGTCCTGGAAAAAGAAAGAAGAAAAGTAGTGAAATGCAGTCTGTATATCTGCTTAATGCAGCAGCTTCAACTAAACTTTAATCCCTGTTCTTAAACTCACCTATAATGTGAGATAGAAGCAAAAAGAGGTGCAGCAACATGTCTTTGGAGTTATTAAAGCCAGACAGACAGCACATGAACAATGTTCTTCCACTGCAGCACAATGACCAACAAATAATGTCATTGGATGAGCTCAACTTCAGTGGGCGGGGACAGTTTAATAGCTCAGCCAATCAAATAGTTTTGTGCTTCCACAGCAGCTCTGTCTCTGTCTCTGATCTTTACTGCTTCATTTCTCTGTTGTCTTTGTCATCAGTCCAATGACACAAGAATCAGAGGTTTAACAGTGTGTGGCTCCCTCTAGTGGATGTTGTGGAGTATTCTGTTGTCTTTGCTCCAAAGGTTTTTGTACAGAGTTTTGCTGTTTCCTGTCACTGTGGGCTGCAGAGCACAGTAGTACACAGCAGAGTCAGACAGCTGAAGCTTCTGGATCTTCAGAGGAACTGATCTGATGCTGGAATCCAGTGTGGATGAAAATCTCTCCTTGAACTCGGCTGCTGTGTTTCCATCATCCCCACTATAGCGCATCAGGATGAATTTGGGGCTGTTGTTTCCATCCTGTTTGTACCAGAAGAGATAATTAGTTGTTGTACTGCTGTTATAGAGACAGTGAAGTGTCACTGTGCCTCCTGCAGCAGCAGTCTCTTCTCCTTTTGCTTGCAGCACGTTGTCTTTTTGTGCTCTGCATTCTGTAAAACACCAACAAACAGTATCAGTGTGCTGTTAAAGAATCACGTCAATGTTGATATCAAAGAAACAGAGTTGTGTTCATACCGAGGCACATAGCAGCCAGCAGCACTGAGATGAACAGAGGCGTCATATCTGCAGTGTAGAGTAACTGTGAGCTACAGCAAGTATAAAGAAGCTGTGATCTCTCTGTTTAGTCTTCATCAACACTAAGTTGGTGGATTAGAAGGAGGAGCCTGATCACAGTGACAGGACTCATTCACAGCCCTGTGTTATTCCCCCTGCTGACAGCTTCACACTCAGCACGTCTTTCTGCTGCTCTGCTTTGCTTGGAGATCTTGCAGCAGGAAGTCTATAAAGTGAAATCTATCCGTTGGTAGTTTGATCTACCTCTCCTTCAATGCACATGTTGAAGAGTCCCTGGATAAGACTGATGTTCACAGCTGTTCTTTCTGTCAGCTCCAACCTGTCTGATTGTTCTCCTCTGAGCTCTCTCATCACCAAACTAATGCTCACCGGTTTTAGTTTCACACAATGCAACAATGCTTATGGTAAAAGGATAATTTGTTTTTGATGGATCTGTTTTCTCTTCGCACTGTAGCCTTGCTGCTTAGAATCTGTTCATTTACTGCAACGGTGAGTTTAAAAATGTACACATAGGAACTAAAGGCAACACGTGTGCTCTGCCGGAAGCTCACCACGTGACACCAGGCGGAAGAAAACAAAGGAAAGGCGCTAATACCGTTAGCTTTCCACGTGTATGTGCCTGAGCACAGGGACTGTTGTGCTGTGTGTGAGCTGAGTGTGTGAGCTGAGTGTGTGAGCTGAGTGTGTGAGCTGAGTGTGTGAGCTGAGTGTGTGAGCTGAGTGTGTGAGCTGCGGCAGCAACGATGCCTTCAGTTCAGTATCTGAGAGAGTTCATCAACGAGCGACTAACTGCTGCTGCTGAACAAATATTCTTGGAGTTTGAAAAAACGATCGTCCAGTACGAGGAAGAGATCGACCGTCAGCGCAGACTGCTGGATATCACCTGGAAACCCCAAATCAAGCTGCACAGGACAGGTGAGTGTCCCTCTGAGGGAGGATCCTGATCACAGCTCTGCGGGACGTTTCTGATTGTGAGGACTTTTTGATGTGAGCTAACAAAGAGCAAACAGAGGACAGGACTGCGCTGCGCTGCATTCAAACAGCAGGCGCTGAAATCAGCCTGGATTTCTCTCCTGATTATTTAGTGAAACAAAGTTAGGATCAGGAGATTTGTGAGTCTGGTTCAGAGGGGGGCCCATGTGCCGAAAAGCCCCCGGAAGAGTCAGGGTTGGACTCGGTCCAGGGCCGTTTCCTCCCCGCTCAGTCCCTCTCTTCCTGTTTGAAATCAGGCCGGATTTAAGCATTTTATTCAACCCGATTTATATAGCACCAACTCAAAATAGCCGCCTCAAGCCACTTTATATTGTAAAGTATGGGTCCTGTAGTAATACAAGGAAACCCCAGCAATCATATGACGCAATTTGAGCAAGCGCTTTGGTGACAGTGGGACGGAAAACCAACCTTTTAACAGGAAGAGACCTCCAGCAGAACCAGGCTCAGGGAGGGGCGGCCATGTGGGAGTGAGGGGAGGAAAACAGGACAAAGACAGCTGTGGAAGAGAGCCAGAGATTAATAATTAGTAGTTGTTGTAATAATAATCATAATGATGATAATAACGACCAATGATTGAGAAAGCTAGAGATGATGATGATGATGATGAAGTAAAACAGTGTTTAATTGGAAAGTGTTGGAAACATAATATGAGCTGCAATAATAAAATGTGTTTGGTGATTTATCTGCAGGCTGTTTCTCTTTTAACATCTTTAGAATTTTCTTCAGTTTACTATTTCGTCCCCATTTTTCTATTCAGCACCACAAAACTGTCAGGTGGTTCAGGCCATAAAATAAATAACATCCCTTTGATTGTCTACAATCAAAACCCCCTCTTGACCTTTCTGGGGGAAAGGTCAAGAGGGGGTCTGTTGGGATTTAAATATATTGTCCGACTTATTGTCTGCTTATATTGTTTTATGTATGCCAGACCCACACGAGAACTATGTTAAGGGTGACAGGTTGCCCTGGCAACAGACTTTAGAAAGAGGAAGTGCAAAGCTGCACCAGAACTTGTACCATATAAGGAGTTTGTATCGAAACTGGGTCTGACGTGCTGCAAAAATATATAGCGAGACAGGCCGCTGATGCCCCAGACTTGAGCTGGCGTTTCTGTGCTAAGTCTGCATTTTCCGGAAAATGCAAAATTAAAGATCATCTTTTGAGTTAGACCACTTTGAGCGTGTCTTTCTTGGCCGTTGAAGAATACAAAGAACTGAATTTAATAATGGACAGTTATAAACATTTTTCTCTAATTATACAAAACAACGGTTTTAACAAAGGTTTTCGAACCAAAGGATATTTTGCAAACCCAGTCCTCAGTTGGACTTTTTTTATTTTATTTTACATTTTTAAATATAGCAAAAATAAAATTAATCAGTACACACAATCAGACTGAGCAGCTGCTCAACACACACATTTATTTAAAGGCACGGAGGGTGTGTGAGCCTCTGAAGGTTCCACGTGGTACTTACTTAGAATAAAAATAAGTACTTCTGTCAGCAGCGTGTCTGTGCGGAGGAGGAGGAGGTTCTCCCTGAGCAGCAGCTCTGGAACCAGGAGAGGAGCTCCAGTGTGGAGCAGGAGGAACCAGAACCTCCACAGATTAAAGAGGAAGAGGAGGAACTGTGCAGCAGTCAGGAGGGAGAGCAGCTGGGACTGGAGGAGGAGACAGATACCTTTATGGAGTTTGAGTGCAGCACCAACGATGAACACACAGGTATCGCCCAGCATGCAGCAGCAGTGTGTGATTCTCTGCTGGTTTGAATGAACTCCGCATGAACAGATCAGAACAGCATGATCAGAGCGAGCAGATATCCCTGATATGGTCGTCTAAAGTGCACAGCAGCCCCACCTGCGCTTCAGACCTGCTGTTTTCAAAAGGCGGCCAATCACAGTGAAGTTGGATTAAAGGATAAAGGAGCTAAAACATCATGTTTCAGGATGAGCTGAGGGGCTGCAGCAGGTCCAGTGTGACGGCCTCCTCGCTCACTGTGAAACATTCAGAATCCTGGACGAGCGCTTTTGCCAGTGTCATTAAAACAAAGCTCACTTTATAACTATAAATACATATATATTATTTATTAAAGTGTAGAATATAAATGTTTTACATACTTAGGGCGGCTCGATTATGGCAAAAATGATAATCACGATTATTTTCACTGAAATTGAGATCTCGATTATTTGACGATATTTATTTAACCCTTTAAGACCTACTATAGAACCAAGTCCGCCAGAGCTTATATTATATTTTTACATGTTATAGAGCCATTTGTGAGCATTTCAAGTTGCTATACATCAATACAACTGTTATAGCCCATATTTTAATAATATGTATGCATTAAGTCCATAGTAAGTACATTAATGGCAAAAAAGTGCAATAAACTACAAATAAATTGAAAATTGTTTTTGTTTTTTTTACATATATTTCTACTTGGAGAAATTTAAGAGGCTTATCCCTCAAAACTTTAAATACAAAAAAGTTGCAAAAAATAGTTTACAGCAACAGCAAATTTATTTTGAGTGTCTTCATAGTTTTATTTTGGAGATACACCAATTTTTATATACTGCAGGAAAAACAAAAAACAATCCTATGATGCAAATTTGCAAAGAAAACAGCAGGTGCATCAAAATAAACTATTTCCAGCTGTGCAATTTGAGTTCTAAGCATCCCAGCAACTATTCAGAAAAGTCAAACATGACTTATAAAAACACCAGTATAGTCTTTTAAGGCCTACAAGTAAAAAACTACATTTTCCGCGAAAATGACATCACTTCCGGTTTCGGACGGGAAATGACGGACATGCGATAGTTCGCGTTGACGTCTTTTTCAATGTGGGAAGTGTTACGAACAGCTGATCAGATCGGCAAAGCGTGTTTCTGGAATATTATGTTTTTGTTCCTGCAAGCGCTTTTTATGCAATTTTTGCAAAGCTTTATGTGGAAGGAAACCGTGACTTGGGACAAGCTGATGGCATAAGATGTAAGTGCAACTCCTCTGGTTTCATATGCAAACAAAATTATTGCGCTAGCTTACACGGTCCAGTTCTACAGGGATTTAAAGGGTTAACAATAACAATGTATTGAATAATGACTTTAAAAAATAATATAAAATAGTGCAAATACTGATAACAGTGCAAATGTTTGCAATATAAAAAAATTAATGAAAAATGTAAACATCTATGTTTAGTGAACTTTGCAGTGTTGCTCTGTGGTGCAGCTACGACACCGTAGCAACGTTTACACACTGTGTCTACTTGATCCACGTCTGACTCCGTGAACCCATAATGTTTCCACACCACTGAAGTTTTTTGTTTTTTTTTTTACCTCTCTTTTCAACCAACGGCAGTCACTCTCCTCTCCAAGTAACTTCTGCTTAGCTTTCCGAGCTTCCCTCGGGTCCTCTTAATTGTTGTGATGCGTGTTCGAAATGCAGAGAGGTGCGCTTGATTTGCCACACGGAGCAGCGCGAGAGTAAAGCTTGAGGGAGGGGCTAATAATCGGCTCAGTCATTTTTAAAGATCGTTGAAAGCCCAGATCGTAATCGTGATTAAAATTCGATTAATTGAGCAGCCCTATACATACTCAGTTTTCTTTTATCGAGCTCAGTCCAGACCACACAGCTGTCATGTTGCCACCAACATCGATGACTTTCATGTGATTTCTTTGATTCTAAAGTGTTTGTAGCATTGAAGTGTGTGTCAGTGTGAGCTGTACACACGAGTCAGTGATGTGGTTTCTCTGACTTCGTTCTGATGTTTGATGTGACTCAGCGTCTTCAGTTCACTCTGTTTGTAGCAGACTGACAGCAGGTCTCAGGTCTCCAGGCTGGTTTCCAGTTAAAGTTAACATTCGATTTCTGTAACACAGTTGTGTCATGGACCCAGCTTGACTCACACCCCTGAACTCACTGCACCACCCTCCTCTGCAGCCACAGACCACACCCAGTGTTACAGTGAGTTACACAGCTGATGGAGCTGGGCTGACAGCACCTGTCACCTCCATCATAAACAGTGGGTGCATTTGTTCTGGGGAGCAAAGACAGACTCAGCACAGCCCGTCAGTTTTTAATTTGCTTCATAACAAGCAAAAATGACCTTTGAACTAAACGCTGTGTCGTCTGTCAGAGCTCCACTTCAGTCATGTGTTACATTTACTGCACGGAGAATCTCTCTCTTACACTGTGATAGTTCCATCTGAGGCATGAAGCACAGACGTGTAGCCCACATTAGCACCGTGAACTGTGACGACACAAAGACAGAGCACCGACTGACTGACTGTCGTTTCACTGTTACGCCGATGAATCTCAAATCTACTTTCCTTTTTTTTAAAAATCTACAGACTCTTTAAAATTTGCTGGACTGCCTTGATGACATGAAATCATACTGGGAGTGCAGAATTATTAGGCAAGTTGTATTTTTGAGGAATAATTTTATTATTGAACAACAACCATGTTCTCAATGAACCCAAAAAACTCATTAATATCAAAGCTGAATGTTTTTGGAAGTAGTTTTTAGTTTGTTTTTAGTTTTAGCTATTTTAGGGGGATATCTGTGTGTGCAGGTGACTATTACTGTGCATAATTATTAGGCAACTTAACAAAAAACAAATATATACCCATTTCAATTATTTATTTTTACCAGTGAAACCAATATAACATCTCCACATTCACAAATATACATTTCTGACATTCAAAAACAAAACAAAAACAAATCAGTGACCAATATAGCCACCTTTCTTTGCAAGGACACTCAAAAGCCTGCCATCCATGGATTCTGTCAGTGTTTTGATCTGTTCACCATCAACATTGCGTGCAGCAGCAACCACAGCCTCCCAGACACTGTTCAGAGAGGTGTACTGTTGTCCCTCCTTGTAAATCTCACATTTGATGATGGACCACAGGTTCTCAATGGGGTTCAGATCAGGTGAACAAGGAGGCCATGTCATTAGTTTTTCTTCTTTTATACCCTTTCTTGCCAGCCACGCTGTGGAGTACTTGGACGCGTGTGATGGAGCATTGTCCTGCATGAAAATCATGTTTTTCTTGAAGGATGCAGACTTCTTCCTGTACCACTGCTTGAAGAAGGTGTCTTCCAGAAACTGGCAGTAGGACTGGGAGTTGAGCTTGACTCCATCCTCAACCCGAAAAGGCCCCACAAGCTCATCTTTGATGATACCAGCCCAAACCAGTACTCCACCTCCACCTTGCTGGCGTCTGAGTGGGACTGGAGCTCTCTGCCCTTTACCAATCCAGCCACGGGCCCATCCATCTGGCCCATCAAGACTCACTCTCATTTCATCAGTCCATAAAACCTTAGAAAAACCAGTCTTGAGATATTTCTTGGCCCAGTCTTGACGTTTCAGCTTGTGTGTCTTGTTCAGTGGTGGTCGTCTTTCAGCCTTTCTTACCTTGGCCATGTCTCTGAGTATTGCACACCTTGTGCTTTTGGGCACTCCAGTGATGTTGCAGCTCTGAAATATGGCCAAACTGGTGGCAAGTGGCATCTGCAGCTGCACGCTTGACTTTTCTCAGTCCATGGGCAGTTATTTTGCGCCTTGGTTTTTCCACACGCTTCTTGCGACCCTGTTGACTATTTTGAATGAAACGCTTGATTGTTCGATGATCACGCTTCAGAAGCTTTGCAATTTTGAGACTGCTGCATCCCTCTGCAAGATATCTCACTATTTTTGACTTTTCTGAGCCCGTCAAGTCCTTCTTTTGACCCATTTTGCCAAAGGAAAGGACGTTACCTAATAATTCTGCACACCTGATATAGGGTGTTGATGTCATTAGACCACACCCCTTCTCATTACAGAGATGCACATCACCTAATATGCTTAATTGGTAGTAGGCTTTCGAGCCTATACAGCTTGGAGTAAGACAACATGCATGAAGAGGATGATGTGGACAAAATACTCATTTGCCTAATAATTCTGCACTCCCTGTAGTTGGCATTACATATTTTGAATGTAAACGGTCAAAATACTGAGATCGTACTATTTAGACCTTCTGACCCTCGTTCTTCTCTTAAGGTTGACCTTGGCGCTCTGGAAAAGTCCAGAACTCTCTTTGATGGCAGTTTTTCATTTGACAAACAAATAAATTCTGTTGTAAGAGCCAGCTCCTTCCAGCTCAGGGCCTTTGGAAAAATTATGAACATTATGTCATCAGCTGACTTTGAGAAAGTGATCCACGCATGCATTTCATCCAGGCTTGACGGCTGCAACAGTCTTTATTCTGGTATCAGCTCTGCTGTCTCATCTGCAGCTAGTTCAGGATGCTGCAGCTCGACTCCTCACAGGCACTCGTAAACACGACTGTTACGTCAAATTGTTGAATGTTGTCATTGTGTTTCTTAAATTTGTCTAAGTTCAAACTATAAGATCAAAGACATTCCTCTCCAGCCACTCGGTGCTGGGGGAGGTTTTATTGCAGATACATTCTATCTGAAAGATCTGTTTCTTGTCTGTAAGTTACTGTAACTAATAACAGGAGCTACATGGAGATGCACTTTATCCTCTTTGCTGGTTGATGTAAACAGCCCACAATAAAGCAGGCTGGTTTACATTAGTGTCCACAGATTTGTTTTTGTTTCAGCCATTGTTTCACCTTGGAATTAAAAAACGCTGATCTGTTGACATTTAGGATTAGGAAAACAAGAATTGACCAAATAATGTTTGGTGTTTTGGTAGTTAGCAGTGTCCAGGAGCTGCTCTTCTTTTTGTGACTCCTGTGCTGCTATGAAAATCATTCTGCTCACTAAGTCTGGGACAAGGCCATTGATACATGTAAAACTCAGTTTAAAAAAAAAAAAAGAGCGAAAGGAATCACTGGCTCAACAGTGCTTGGACTTTTTGTCAGTCTGGCTACGGTGCTAAAGAGAAACCATTCATTTTATTCTCAGGTAAATAATACTATGTTCCAGCTTCATGGAGTGCTTTTTTTAAAGAGGGGAAACATTTTTTTTCCAACATCAGCTTGTAGTTTAATGTTGGTTTACCCTTATTGCTGTTCTTTAGTTGATTTGACAGCAAATTTGCTTCTGTTTTTCTGGTATCATATCAGTTTCTTTGTGTTGTCTCCTTTTGTCCCTCCAGATGTCCCACAGCAACATGTTCTTAAGAAGGAGAAGGTACCGACTAAGCAGCAGGTCTGTAATCAGGAGAACAACTCCAGTCTGGAACAGGGGGAATCAGAATCTCCGCAGGTTAAGGAGGAACCGGAGGGAGAGCAGCTTGTACTGAAGGAGGAGACGGATACCTTTATGGTGACCACTACTTGTGACAAAAGTGACCAAAACGAAACAGATGGGCAGCGGCTCCTGTTTCTTAGCTCTGCTGTAGCTGAGAACCAAGATCAGAGACGAAGTGAGAAACTCGATTCAGAATCAATTCGATTTACGAACAAAAGTCCCAAGAATGAAAAAGACTCGACAGCATCAGGGAGTAGGTGTAACTCTGATAAAAGTAAAAAGTATTTAAAATGTGATGTTTGTGGAAAGGTATTCCGATATAATTGTGAAATGACAAGACATTATAGAATCCACACAGGCGAGAAACCGTTTTCATGCACTATTTGTGGTAAGGGTTTTGTATGTACTGGCTCTTTGGGGAAGCACAGAAGAGCTCACACAGGTGAGAAGCCTTATCCTTGTACAACATGTGGGAAAATGTTTGCTTATAACAGTGATTTACTGAAGCACCTGAAGACGCACACTGGTGAGAAACCATATCATTGTAAAACATGTGGGAAATCGTTCAGCCGTGACTCTATGTTGACAGAGCACATAAGAACACACACAGGCGAGAAACCGTATGGATGTAAAACATGTGGGAAAATGTTTAACTCTAGAACTCATTTGTTGCGCCACATGAAAACTCACGCTAAGCGGCGCACTATCGATACAAGATTATTGGCTCAGTGAGCTGCATTGAGCTAAAAGTCAGAGGTTTGTGTCACAAAACTTGCTTTTTAAAATCTGGCTTTAATTATCCTGTTCAGGAATGAATAATTGAAAGAGCTATGAATATAAATATTAATTTAAAGGTCATGGTAACTTAGACTGAACACATAACTTGTTAAAGAGCAGGTAAAGTTGAGAGGTTTAACTGGAATGTGCATGTATTCATTTAGTATGCAGAAAACATACAAGTGTTGTTATACTTGATTCTAATCTGCTGCTAAATCTTTTGCACTAATTTAATTTTAGCTATTAGAAGATGGATCACAAAAACAATACAATGAATTTAGTTTGGAACAAAGTAAAGCAAATATTTTCTTAGGCTTTGGAACTATAAGCTTTAACGTTTAAATGGGTCCAGTTTAAAGTATCAGAGCTCTAGAGAGAGCCACGCGCACACTCTTTTGTCATACTTTCAGCAAGTGTTTTATTGGTATATTTTTTTTTATGTTCTCTATAAATTTTTAATCATTTTATTGTCATCTGATAATGGCAGCGTTTATTCTGACTGGGATTTTAGTTTTGTTAATTGCAACCCCCCCTGGCTTCTGCTCCGCGGCTGCTGAGTGAGCCCTCATCTGGGACTCTCCTCAGCTCTTTCTGGGACAGTGGCGCGGCTGCCCCTCTGTTGGTCTTCCTTGTTCTCTTGTGTTCTGAGGGCCTCTGGATGTCTGGAGTTTTGATCTCCTCCATACCTGCTTCATGCCCTGGAGGACGGGGCTGTGGCCCCCCCACACCCTCTAGCAGATCATTACATGAAGGAACCTTTTAAAAAAACAAGCGCGTCCATGCTCACAGGTGTACACACGGGTGATCACACCCACAAACTACACCCTTTTTGGCTCCTACCTCAAAGCACACTGTGTTCTGTTGATCTTATGTGCTGCACAATAATGTTTAACATTTAGTATTTACTGTCATATTCCCATATATCATTGTGATGTTGTTTATTCTATTACTCTTGTTCTCTTCTGCTTGTTTTCTTTTTTCTTTCTCAGCAGGTGATCCAGGTGATTGATAGATGCATTTTTTTTCTTTTTTTTTTTCTGCCCGTTCTGTTGGTTTTTGGTTTTTGCCCTTTTCCCCCGTCCCTCTTCTCAGCTGTTTCTCTTTCCCGCTTTCTTTCTCCCCTTCTTTCCCCCAGTCAAGTCTGTCCCATATTCAGTAAGTGAAAATAAAATAAACAATAAAAGGTGAATCAAATGGACCATTACGGCAAGGCTGGGATGGTCAATTTGGTAAAGTAAATCCGTTGGGCATCTTTCTTTGCCTTTAGACAACAATTCTGATGCAAAAGAGCCAAACGGGACAGGCCAAAAAAAAAAAAAGTTTTGTTAATTTAGTTTATATAAAGCAAGTCTGGTCGTGTTAATCTCCATTGATAGTATATGCTTTCTTTTTCTGAGGAGGGGGGGTGCTCTGTTCCGGCAAACTGAAATCTAGGAGCTGTTTCTATGTTTTTCCATCTACAGCTTAAACATGATGCTGTCCACTGTGGTGATGATGTGGCTGCCAGACTATCAGAGTCAACCAGTTACACTTTCACCTGTGGTCAATATAATCACTATTTAGAACAACATCCATGTCTTTGGACTGTGGGAGGAAGCTGGAGTACCCAGACAGAACATGCAGACTCCACACAGGGAGGCCTGAGCCAACCAGGACCTTCTTACTGTGAGGGGATGGTGCTAGCCACTGCACCACCGTGCTGCTAGTTTCTTTTTGAATATATAAAAGATGTTTGTTTTTGTTTTAATTGAGATGGCCTTTATATTGATATTTGTTTTCTTTATTTAGCTCATTTAGTGCATTTACATGAATTTACTGGTATTTTTAAGTTGCTTAAGAATCTAGACTTTCTGTGAGAACCCCAGGTTTGGTAGGCAGGTATAAGTGTACAATTTTCATTTGTTGTTCTGCAAGTATTAAATAAAGCATTAAACCTGTATTTATACTCTCCTGTACTATTCTTCACTTGTAAAGTTCTGTACATAAAATAAGTTAAAAACAATAGAATAACAGAAAACAGCAAAAGTAAATAAATAAAACACATAATACATAAAAATTAAAACAGCCCTATACTAAAAAAAAACAAGACAAAACTGCGTAGAAACAACTAAAATAAAACAAAAAAATAAAAACCAACATCTCACGTGGTGTCAAAGGCCAGGGTAAAGAGGTGGGTTTTCTGGAGTGACTTAAAAACAGGTAGGGAAGTGGCCTGTCTAATCTCTAAAGGGAGTCGTTCCACAGTTTGGGAGCTGATACAACAAAAGCACGATCTCCTCTAAGTTTACACCCAGTCCTGGGTACATTCAGGAGGAGCTGATCAGCTTACCTGAGAGAGCCGGTAGGTGTATAAGGCTGTAGCAGCTCAGAGAGATAAGATGGGGCTAGGCCATGCAGAGCTTTAAAAGCAAATAGAGGAAGTTTAAAATGAATCCTAAAAGAAATGGGCAGCCAGTGAAGTGAAGCTAAAATAGGGGAAATGTACTCAAACTTTTGAGCACCCGTTAAAATAGTAAATGGCCTGCATTTACTATCTATAAAGCACTTTACACTACATTCAGTCATCCACCCATTCACACACACATTCACACACTGGTGATGGAGCTACATTGTAGCCACAGCCACCCTGGGGCGCACTGACAGAGGCGAGGCTGCCGGACACTGGCGCCACCGGGCCCTCTGACCACCACCAGTAGGCAACGGGTGAAGTGTCTTGCACAAGGACACAACGACCGAGACTGTCCAAGCTGGCAACCTTCCGATTACAAGGCGAACTCCCAACTCTTGAGCCACGATCGCCCACTCGGGCGATACAGACTGAAATATATATTACAAGATTAAAGAGATTAAACAAGAATATTTCAAATGCACAGTAAAGATGAAAAAACAATATTTTCAGTTGTTCACACAGGATTAACCTGATTGACCTGTTCCTGGACCGTTTCTTTAACAACTGTAATAGATTACAGGAAGTCTCTGGCAGTGTTGCTGAATCTGCCCGAGCAAGATCAGACGTGGATGGGCTGCTGCAACTGAGACCTGCGGTTGGTCTTTCCTGGTCGGCGAGTGGAGAATCACACAGGGTGGTCTGCAAAGATATTTAGTTTATATATGTTATATGATACAGCACATGTGTAAGAATGACCGATGTTGTGCCAAAAACTGATTTCTGGTTTTTGCCCTAAACTGATTGCTCATATTTAACCTGCTATAAATAACTTGTTGGTCTATAATACGTGAAACATGTCAAATGTTTCCCTCATTAATGACATCACGTCACTTTGAGCCACCAGGAACATTCCTGTAACAGGTAGAAGCTGCAATCAGTTTTTGGCAGTGACTTTTATATATCCTTTATTTATCCAGTTCACAAACAATCTTGTTGACATTACAAATTTATTTTTTAAGTGTAATCTGGCCGAGTGGACAGCAGACAGCGCAACAAATGTATCAACTGTACCTACATTATAACCAGTTATAAAGATACTTGAACAACAGGTAGTTATTGTATATATAAAACCCCTCTGTAAACCATGTTCACCAACACTTATTTACCGACATACATGAAGATATTAAACACGGAAACATTGGAAATCAGTTTTGGCAGGCAAACACTTTTTTGGCACAACGCCGGCTTTTAAGACCAGCGATTCAGGGTCATTTGGTTGAGCCCTAATTTTATGCTTTAGCAAAAAGGAAAGTTTGAAGTCTAATCTTAAAAGTAGAGATAGTGTCTGTCTCCTGAAACCAAACTGGAAGCTGCTTCTCTGTCGGTACTCTTGGTGCAGCATTTTGGATCAACTGCAGGCTTTTCAGGGAGTTTTTAGGACAACCTGAAAATAATGAATTACAGTAGTCCCACCTAAATGCATGAACTACTTTTTCAGCATCATTCTGAGACATGATGATTCTAACATTAGAGAAACTGTAATAGACCTCAGAATAAAGAAACTATGCAGTCTCTCTGCTGCAGTCCTTCTCCTCAGCATCAGGCTGGTTGTGCTTTAAATCCTGCAGACAGAAATCATCTCATTGGTTGAGTTCAACACCAGTGGGTGGAGCCAAAAACATTATCAAGCCTGGAATTTAAATCTGTGTGAATATATGTAGCACTCTTGAAAGAACAGAAATGCTTTTAATATGAAAATGTCACATTTGAACGTTCCTGCAGTTGGTTTGTGGTTGGTGTGGATTTGCTGCTCATGTGAATCCTCCCACAGTGTTTCATTAGCAGCTGTAACCACAGTGACTCTGATAAAACAGGAATTAGCAGAATCCATCTGATATGAAGCTGTGCTTTGAATACCACTTCCCTCCTCTTTGAAGAGTAGTCAGATATCTGTGTTCAGGTTTTTGTACAGCCTCTTCTACACTTTGTATCACTGTGTTTGTAGAGCACAGTAGTAGAGAGCTGTGTCTGCCAGGGTTAGGGCTGCTATGGTCAGATTAGTTGATGAAGAAGATGTTTCTGATCGATATCGATTATCAGGAATATATTCATAACCACTGAAGTCTTTGGCTCCTTTCCAAAGTATAAACTGAGGAGCCTAAAGGTCAGAATCATGTCTGTACCAGTAAAGGCGTACATACTCTGATGTTGTCTCATAGCTACATGTGAGTGTGACAGATTCTCCTTCTGTTTTAGTGACTTCAGGTTGTTGAGGAGTGATTGAGTCTCCAGCTGTTAGTCCTGGAAAAAGAAAGAAGAAAAGTAGTGAAATGCAGTCTGTATATCTGCTTAATGCAGCAGCTTCAACTAAACTTTAATCCCTGTTCTTAAACTCACCTATAATGTGAGATAGAAGCAAAAAGAGGTGCAGCAACATGTCTTTGGAGTTATTAAAGCCAGACAGACAGCACATGAACAATGTTCTTCCACTGCAGCACAATGACCAACAAATAATGTCATTGGATGAGCTCAACTTCAATGGGCGGGGCCAGTTTAATAGCTCAGCCAATCAAACAGTTTTGTGCTTCCACAGCAGCTCTGTCTCTGTCTCTGATCTTTACTGCTTCATTTCTCTGTTGTCTTTGTCATCAGTCCAATGACACAAGAATCAGAGGTTTAACAGTGTGTGGCTCCCTCTAGTGGATGTTGTGGAGTATTCTGTTGTCTTTGCTCCAAAGGTTTTTGTACAGAGTTTTGCTGTTTCCTGTCACTGTGGGCTGCAGAGCACAGTAGTACACAGCAGAGTCAGACAGCTGAAGCTTCTGGATCTTCAGAGGAACTGATCTGATGCTGGAATCCAGTGTGGATGAAAATCTCTCCTTGAACTCCTCTGCTATGTTTCCTTGATCCCCACTATAGCGCATCAGGATGAATTTGGGGCTGTTGTTTCCATCCTGTTTGTACCAGAAGAGATAATTACTTGTTGTAATGCTGGTGTTATAGAGACAGTCAAGTGTCACTGTGCCTCCTGCAGCAGCAGTCTCTTCTCCTTTTGCTTGCAGCACGTTGTCTTGTTGTGCTCTGCATTCTGTAAAACACCAACAAACAGTATCAGTGTGCTGTTAAAGAATCACGTCAATGTTGATATCAAAGAAACAGAGTTGTGTTCATACCGAGGCACATAGCAGCCAGCAGCACTGAGATGAACAGAGGCGTCATATCTGCAGTGTAGAGTAACTATGAGCTACAGCAAGTATAAAGAAGCTGTGATCTCTCTGTTTAGTCTTCATCAACACTAAGTTGGTGGATTAGAAGGAGGAGCCTGATCACAGTGACAGGACTCATTCACAGCCCTGTGTTATTCCCCCTGCTGACAGCTTCACACTCAGCACGTCTTTCTGCTGCTCTGCTTTGCTTGGAGATCTTGCAGCAGGAAGTCTATAAAGTGAAATCTATCCGTTGGTAGTTTGATCTACCTCTCCTTCAATGCACATGTTGAAGAGTCCCTGGATAAGACTGATGTTCACAGCTGTTCTTTCTGTCAGCTCCAACCTGTCTGATTGTTCTCCTCTGAGCTCTCTCATCACCAAACTAATGCTCACCGGTTTTAGTTTCACACAATGCAACAATGCTTATGGCAAAAGGATAATTTGTTTTTGATGGATCTGTTTTCTCTTCGCACTGTAGCCTTGCTGCTTAGAATCTGTTCATTTACTGCAACGGTGAGTTTAAAAATGTACACATAGGAACTAAAGGCAACACGTGTGCTCTGCCGGAAGCTCACCACGTGACACCAGGCGGAAGAAAACAAAGGAAAGGCGCTAATACCGTTAGCTTTCCACGTGTGTGTGCCTGAGCACAGGGACTGTTGTGTTGTTGTGTGAGCTGAGTGTGTGAGCTGAGTGTGTGAGCTGCGGCAGCAACGATGCCTTCAGTTCAGTATCTGAGAGAGTTCATCAACGAGCGACTAACTGCTGCTGCTGAACAAATATTCTTGGAGTTTGAAAAAACGATCGTCCAGTACGAGGAAGAGATCGACCGTCAGCGCAGACTGCTGGATATCACCTGGAAACCCCAAATCAAGCTGCACAGGACAGGTGAGTGTCCCTCTGAGGGAGCATCCTGATCACAGCTCTGCGGGACGTTTCTGATTGTGAGGACTTTTTGGAGATGTGAGCTAACAAAGAGCAAACAGAGGACAGGACTGCGCTGCGCTGCATTCAAACAGCAGGCGCTGAAATCAGCCTGGATTTCTCTCCTGATTATTTAGTGAAACAAAGTTAGGATTAGAAGATTTGTGAGTCTGGTTCAGAGGGGGGCCCATGTGCCGAAAAGCTCCCGGAAGAGTCAGGGTTGGACTCGGTCCAGGGCCGTTTCCTCCCCGCTCAGTCCCTCTCTTCCTGTTTGAAATCAGGCCGGATTTAAGCATTTTATTCAACCTGATTTATATAGCACCAAATCAAAATAGCCGCCTCAAGCCACTTTATATTGTAAAGTATGGGTCCTGCAGTAATACAAGGAAACCCCAGCAATCATATGACGCAATTTGAGCAAGCGCTTTGGTGACAGTGGGACGGAAAACCAACCTTTTAACAGGAAGAGACCTCCAGCAGAACCAGGCTCAGGGAGGGGCGGCCATGTGGGAGTGAGGGGAGGAAAACAGGACAAAGACAGCTGTGGAAGAGAGCCAGAGATTAATAATTAGTAGTTGTTGTAATAATAATCATAATGATGATAATAACGACCAATGATTGAGAAAGCTAGAGATGATGATGATGATGATGAAGTAAAACAGTGTTTAATTGGAAAGTGTTGGAAACATAATATGAGCTGCAATAATAAAATGTGTTTGGTGATTTATCTGCAGGCTGTTTCTCTTTTAACATCTTTAGAATTTTCTTCAGTTTACTATTTCGTCCCCATTTTTCTATTCAGCACCACAAAACTGTCAGGTGGTTCAGGCCATAAAATAAATAACATCCCTTTGATTGTCTGCAGTGCAGATCACATTATTTTCTGTTTGATTGTTTTTTGGAAATTGTAATAATTGTGTTCTAACGGTAAATATTTCTGTTTTTATTCTTCAATGTAGTATGTAAACACAGAAAAATACAAATATAAATGCATAAAGTATTGTAGAGAGTACAAAAAAACGATTATTTTGTGATTTTAATTAATATTTTATTTGATTACACCACCTGACAATTATTAGCTCACACTATGAGAGTTGCTTGTTTGTTTGTGTGTGTGTGTGTGTGTGTGTGTGTGTGTGTGTGTGTGTGTGTGTGTGTGTGTGTGTGTGTGTGTGTGTCCTCCCCCTTTGGGCTTGATGAGGCGTTTCCAGCGTTGGCAGGGAAACTGGACTCACCTAACTGCATTGTGTAACTCTGGTGAAGGAGGTTGTTTTTCGGGAGTTGGGTTTTGCCCTTTAGTTCCAGTCAAAGGAACTTTTATTTCTTCAACATACCAAGACATTTCAGATAATTTCATGCTGGTACCATGGAAGGTCTTCACTGTGAGTGAAGACACAACCATCGCCAAAGTAAACCACGGGAGGACCTAAAGGAAACTGGTAGCAACAAACTTGATCTGATGCTTAAATCTCCATTAATCAGCAAAATATGGACATTTTAAAGAATCTAACAAAGGCAAAGTGGCTAAAGCTAAAGCTAGCCAGAGCTCGCAGCCGGCAGCCTCGGTATGTCCTGTTATTTTAACTGACATTATACACATGCTGTAAAATAATGGAAGTACCTGTAGTTTGTTTGTATTTCTATAAATAAATTCAAATTTTATTTGTCACATACACAGTACGATATGCAGTGAAATGCTTAGACATCTGCTTGTGACCTAAATTAAAAGACTGAATAGGATAGGAAATAAATCTGAAAATTAAAATGAAGGGTAAATTTAACTAGGAAAGAATAAAATAAAATAGAACAATAAGAGCAGCAGTACAAGTAATGAAAGAAATGTAATGTCCAGCGTTGTGCAATCCACATATTTAAGTGTCTTGTGTAGTGCAAATATAATAATAATAATGGATAGGATTTATATAGCGCTTTTCAAGGCACCCAAAGCGCTTTACAATACCACTATTCATTCACTCTCGCATTCACACACTGGTGGAGGCAGCTACAGGTGTAGCCACAGCTGCCCTGGGGCAGACTGACAGAGGCGAGGCTGCCATATCGCGCCATCGGCCCCTCTGGCCAACACCAATAGGCGGTAGGTGAAGTGTCTTGCCCAAGGACACAACGACCAGGACAGAAAGAGCTGGGGAGCAAACTGGCGACCTTCCGGTTATAGATACGCTTCCCAACCCCCTGAGCCACGGTCGCCCCTAAATATGCTTAAAAGTGATTTATTTAAGTGACCTGTGACTAAGTGAGTGATCTGATTAGATGACCAGGCAGTGTAGTTGTGCAGTGGCCACTAGTGTAAACAAATGTCCAGAATGTCCAGTGTGTGTGTAAGAACCATATGTGTGGGTCAGGACTGTGTGGTGGTGTGACCGAGAGACCGTATCGCCTGCGGGAAGAAGCTCCTCCTCAGTCTCTCTGTGTTGGTCTTCAGGGAGCGGAATCACTTTCTTGACCCTCGGCACAGAGGGTCAAGAGACCCTCGGCACAGGGTCTCTTGTGCCGAGAGAACAGAGAGAACAGTCTGTTGTTGGGATGGCTGAGGTCCTTCACCATCTTCCTGGCCTTGGTCCAGCACCGCCTGCTGTAGATTGAGTGCAGGTCAGGGAGCTCGGAGCGGATGGTGCGCTCAGCTGACCGCACAACCCTCTGTAGAGCTCGTCTGTCCTGCATGGTGCTGTTCCCGAACCAGGTTGAGATGTTTCCCGTCAGGATGCTCTCTATGGTGCACGAGTAAAAGTTCCTGAGCACCTTGGAGGGCAGTTGGAAGTCTCTCAAGCGTCTGAGGTGGTAGAGACGCTGTCGGGCCTTTTTCACCATGGTGTTGATGTGATGTGACAGGACCATGACAGGTGAGTTAAGCGCTTCCTCTGAACTCATTCCCTCTAGCTGCCAGTTTTTCAACTCCCTGCGGGAAAGTGGTCGTGGCGGAGGTTTTATGCAACTGTTTTTAAAAAACTTTTAAATGACGACAGCTCACCGCTCATTTATGGCAGCTTTGAACAACAATTATTTCTGTTGGATCTGCATTCGCCTGTGCTGTGTGCACTTGCTTATCTTACACCGAAGTTTAACGAAGATTTTATTCAAGACTTTGTATTTTTATCGGGGATCTTACCAAGATTTGACAGCGTTTTAATCCTTGGGAATTTTAATATTCATGTTTGCTGCTACCAAAAACCTCTGGTTAGAGACTTCCTGAATCTTATTGACTCTGTTAATCTTGTCCAGTCAGTCAATCGTCCCACCCATGAGCGTAGATCTAGTTTATCTTGTGGTCTGCAGCTGTGTGACATTCAAATTTGCAAGTTCAATTTCTGGGCATTCCTCGCTGCACTGTACAGTATACACCACATTGTCTGTGTTTAGGAGTTTTGTCTTTTGGGTGAACCAGTTTTTGACAATACACCCCATTGTCTTAACAATGTGGTGTATGCTGTACAGTGCAGCAAGGAATGCCCAGACCTCTACATTGGAGAGACCAAACAGCCACTTCACAAGCGCATGGCACAACATAGAAGAGCCACCTCCACAGGACAAGACTCAGCAGTCCATCTGCATCTAAAGGTCAAAGGTAGGGCTGGGCGATATGACCCAAAACTTATATCTCGATATTTTTTAGCTGGATGGCGATATAAGATATATATCTCGATATTTATTTTTTAAGCCATAAGTTAAGAACAAAAAGAGAGTTCTTAGTCACACTGTGTCCCAGATGTCACACGGGCACTTTTCTTTACATACAGCGTAGATGTACATGAAGAAATTACTCAAAAATTAATTATCAGCATTTAATAAATAATCGTGGTCCACAAATAAAAGAAAACAATGTTGTTTTTGTGCATAACAAAAAGCTCACAATTGTGCAGTCAAAATGTAAACTAATAGACGCTGAGCATAATAACAAAGAGACAGATTTCACAGCTGCACCACGTCTCTGAACAGGTGCCATTTGTGGTCCTTATACACACACAGTACGTATCACTCCGCGAGGCTCCTCCCCGGTAGCCGTAATCCTCCGACAATCCATCAAGCGGTGCAGCGCCGTAGCTTAGCAAAGTCATATTAAAACATTTTTTGACAGATTGCTGAGCGCTGTGTACCACATAAAATCGGTTCGCGGTCAGTAAGCACAACCAGAATTCATACATAAGGCGCACTGTCGATTTTTGAGAAAATGAAAGGATTTTAGGCCGTGCAGCCCCTCCTGGCTGCATGTCGTTAGCGCGGTTAGCTCGTTAGCGTGGTTAGCTCGCTAACACGTTGACGCCGTCCAGCCCCACGCACGGTAACTCGCTAACGGAGATTTTCCGCTTTCATCTTGTTATTGCCTGCAGGTGAAGCTATGGGGGAGGGGGAGTTGTGTTCAGTGAAGGAGAGGCGAGGCCGAGTAACGTTGCGTAAAGACGAAAGTGGACGAAAGAGAGGCAAACTTGCGGCTCCGCAAGTATAATTATAATGTAACATAGACTATATCGATATAAACGATATTGTCACATCTTATATCTCGTATGAAAATATATTGATATTTTTAAAAACTCGATATATCGCCCAGCCCTAGTCAAAGGTCACTCTTTCGAAGATGCCAACGTTCACATTTTGGACAGAGAGGACAGATGGTTTGAAAGAGGAGTGAAAGAAGCATCTATGTCCACTGTGAGCGACCATCTTTGAACAGAGGGCGGGGCTTACGACACCAACTGTCTGCCATCTATAATCAGTTTTGAGATCCCTCCCCAGACTCCTTAACGCCCACTCATATCCTGGGCCATCTGACCTCAGGAAATCGCATGATAAGGTGGGGCCAGGTTTCACAATGAGCTCACCCGAAACCCTGGCTGATTGGGACCCACACCCAGTTTCACACCTTGGCTCAGGCGATTAGAGGATCATCAGGGGGTCCTTTTGTCCCTCTGTGGGGGGAAACTCCCACTGGGTTTATATCTGGGACTCTCCACCATTTGACCTTAGAACTGAAGAAGCTTCTCGGATGAGAGGTGAAACGTCTTCAAGCAACTTAAAGAAGTCCAGACGCTTTTCTTTGCAAGCTCCTTTGACTACGATGACCTGAATGACTGAGAACCTTCACAGAGATTTCTCCTTGTATATGTTATCAGTGATAGTTTTTAGAAAGAAAATTGAAATCAGCAAAAGTCTGTATTAACAGGTCACAAACATCAGAATCTGTCCTCCTTTTACTTTATAATCCAACTGTGACTGTTTGCTGTAATCATTTGTTCAGGATGATCGTCTCCTGGAGGAACAAAATGCATTTGTATAGCGCTTTACAGTCAGTTATTTCCAAATCACAGCCTCTTAATACTCTGCAAGCTTCCCGCCCCTCCCTCTGTCTCTCAACTCTGTACACGCAACATCTGAGTGCCTGTGTGTCAGTTCTTGGTTTGATTTAGCAGCTCACTACAGTAAATGTATTACCTAACCTCACTTGACCCTTATTGGTCTTATTGGTCTAATGGTGAGCTTAACTCTACAGTAGGATGTGTATTCTCTGTTGCAGCCTTCATTTGTGGTCTTTCTCCTTGTAGCTGAATTTTCTTTAACTGTGAGGATTGTGCGAACAGCATCCATTTCTCCAGTGGTTTCAAAAGCAGACGTGAGTGATTGTCAGCACTGACGAGAGGTGGCAACTTTCTGAGGAACATGTTCTCACTGTAGAGCCTTATTTTGACGGTATATTTGCTCAGATATGTTTTTCTGTTGTCACATTACTTTTCTTTTTTCTTTTTTTGTCTCCTTCAGTTCCTCCAGACGTCCCACAGCAGCCTGTCTGTGAGGAGGAGGAGGAGGTTCTCCCTGAGCAGCAGCTCTGGAACCAGGAGAGGAGCTCCAGTGTGGAGCAGGAGGAACCAGAACCTCCACAGATTAAAGAGGAACAGGAGGAACTGTGCAGCAGTCAGGAGGGGGAGCAGCTGGGACTGGAGGAGGAGACGGATACCTTCATGGTGACTGCTGCTGAGGAAAGAGACCACAGTGAACCAGGAGGAGACGGGGAGCAGCTCCCCTCTCCCAGCTCTGCTGGAGCTGAGAGTCAGGATCAGGAAGGAGGCAAGAATTCAAGATCAAGTAGAAAAAGAAATAAAAATCACAAAAATAAAGAAAGCCCCACTGCATCAGGGAGTCGGTGTAACTCTGCTAAATGTAAAAAGTCTCTAAAATGTGATGTTTGTGGAAAAACCTTTGAGTTTAATTATCAAATTAAAATCCATTACAGGATGCACACAGGTGAGAGGCCGTTTGCTTGTAAGATGTGTGGGAAAATGTTCAGATGTAATAATTCTTTGTCAAAGCACATAAGAACCCACACAGGTGGTAAGCCATTTTCTTGTACAATATGTGGGAAGATGTTCAAACGTAGCTCTCACTTAACAGAGCACATAATGACTCACACAGGTGAAAAGTGTTGTTCTTGTCCAACATGTGGGAAAATGTTTGCATATAATAGGGATCTACTAAAACACTCAAGAAGTCACACAGGTGAGAAACCATATCATTGTAAAACATGTGGGAAAGTGTTTGGATATAGTAGTTCTTTATTCAAGCACATGAGAGTTCATGCAGGTTTGAAACCATCTCATAAAACATGGAAAAATATTCAGAAGTAGCTTTAATCCTCCAGAGTCCCGCCCCCTTTCCTTTAGTGTTCCCAGTCAGAATTGACCGGTCTGTTTTCACAGCTCTTAAATTAGCATAAGGCAATTGTATGTAAAACACAATATTTATGAGTGCTTTAAGTTGTAAATCTGTCAGATTTGACCCCAACATGACAGGAACACAAAAACACACATGCTGTAAAACATGAAAACTCACAGAGAGAAGTGTATCCTCAACCAAGATTATTGGCTTAGTGAGCTGCTTTGAGCTGAAACCACATGTTTGTGTCTCTAAAGTCTTTACCTGGCCAGTTTTTACCTGGCTAAATCACCATGGTAACTTACACTGAACATATAAATAAACTGGTCGAAAGCGGGTAATGTTCGGAGGTTCAGTTTAAAAGTGGCCAGAATGTGACCCCCGTATGTGTAATTTAATAATGCAGCAAATGTAAAGTATGTTGTTGTACTTGATTCTAATCTGCTGCTAAGTCTCTTTTACACAGATTGAATTGTAGCTATTACAAAAACACAAAAACAATAAAATGAATTTCACTTTGCTACAGACTGAAGCAAATCTTTTGTCAGGCTTTGGGACTGTAAGCTTTAATGTTTCATGGGTCCAGTTCAGAGCTCTAATGAGAGCTGAGCGCACACTCAAAGAGAAAATAATTATCACATTAAAATGTTTATTTTACTGCTCAATGCACTAGTTTTTTGCTGCGTTAACCTTTTATCATATCTTTACGTCGTGTTCTGTTTAACTTACATTTCTATGTTCTTTATAGATTTTTAAAATCACTTTATCGTCATCTGTTCATGTCTGATGGAGTAGGTTATACTCACACTTTGGAAGAAGTGAGCAGGCTCAGAGTCGGAAGCAGAAAGCCCGGCTTAAATAAAAAGTTCACGTCGACTGTCGTAAAACTGTTTTCTCTGCCTGATTTTACTTTTTGTTAGGTCAGTTTACACAAAGGGAGCCTGGCTGTGTTGATCTTCATTCATCGTCTGCCCCTGAGGTCAGAAGTCGGAGTCTTTCTAGAGAAAACGGTGTCTGGAAGGCGAGGCTGAAAAAACATGTACAACGTTATAAAGGTTCAGAGTCAAACAACCTTTGGCTGGTCTTCCAGTTTGTTACACTGTGAGATCAGTCTGACCTCTCCAGCTGTATATTGAATTTACAAATGTGCACACTGAAACAAATATGACTTATAAAGTCAGAACTTCTGGCCTGTCGCTGAGATTTCATAAGGACTAAAAAGGCAAAGGCAGGAGCTGCAGGGGTTGGGGTTTCTGACTTTGTTACCGGAACAGGTCTGATGGGCTGCAGACTTTGTCTTCCTGCCTATTCTACTTGCAGAATCGGAGCCATTTCCAACCCTTCAGCGTGTTTCTCTCTTCTCGAGGCCACATTAGACTCCTGTAACTTTCTCATTTTCACTTTTATGACAGGAATGTTTTTAAATGTGCTGCTGGAGTCCACTCAGCTGGATTTCCATTTGCATCCTGAGCCAAACATAAAATCAGATCATCTTTTTTCATTGTTACTGTTAAGAAATAAATATATATTCTTAATGCTCATTTGCTGATTAGATTGTTTTATGAGAGGCCCAGACTTGACTAGGTCACAGGCTGACAGGAAACTGCATGTTTTTGCAGTATATGAGGAGCAGACCGAGTGAATCTAAGTTCAGATGAAGGGTGACAGGTTGCCCTGGCAACAGACCTCAGAAAAGGGAAGTTATTGCAAGCTGCACAGGAAGTAAGACACAAAGGAACTAAGTAGGAGTTGTTTGTGTTGAAACTGTGTGTGACGTCTGAAGTACTAAAATAACATGCATATGAGACTCATCTTGAGCTTCTAATGTTAGAGATTCTGCAGCTGGCTTTGGGCTGTGCAGGGAAGATGATTGAATAAAGAATTATAAATGTTTTGACCACTCTGAGTCGGGTCTTCTCTGTTCTATCATGGGGATCAAAGAATCGGGTTTAATATTACTGAGAAACTTTATGATTCCTAAGATGGAGCAATGTGATTTTATTGTCCAGCTCTGTAGGGTTTAAATGTTTTAGGTCAGCCACAGTGGAAGCTTTGTTACTAATGGCGGTGCGCTGTAGATTGAAAAGCATTAAAATCAAGGATGAGTCACTGATTCCTGTTTCCTTTTGAACATTTGTTCATGAATTTCTTGGTTATTGTCTTTCTCGCTACTCCCAAGTTAGTGAAACAGTCTGAATGGTTCCTCAACTCATTGTGTGTTACAACTCTCAGCACAGCACACAGTCCATGCTGTTAATGAGCATCATTTTATTTACAATATGTACAACACATACAATTCATTGCAGTGGATTTGTTTGTCTGCTTCCACTTAATCTTTGCAGAGTCTCAGCTCTCTCCCTAACTGCTAGCAGACTATTGCAAAAACAGTGAAGGCATGATGAGGCAGTTAATGATAGCTGCCTCCCCTGGCACTGCCTCTGAACCTGCTGCACCACCCCTCCTCTGCAGCCAAGGGGCAAGACCACACCCAGCCAGCCTTAAAATGAAATAATTAATATACACATTATTTTGTGTTGTTTTAGGTTGGTCAGCCTACAGTTGGTTTGTGGTTGATGTGGATTTGCTGCTCATGTGAATCCTCCCACAGTGTTTCATTAGCAGCTGTAACCACAGTGACTCTGATAAAACAGGAATTAGCAGAATCCATCTGATATGAAGCTGTGCTTTGAATACCACTTCCCTCCTCTTTGAAGAGTAGTCAGATATCTGTGTTCAGGTTTTTGTACAGCCTCTTCTACACTTTGTATCACTGTGTTTGTAGAGCACAGTAGTAGAGAGCTGTGTCTGCCAGGGTTAGGGCTGCTATGGTCAGATTAGTTGTTGTAGAAGATGTTTCTGATTTATATCGATTATCAGATGTATACAGATTCTTGAATCCCTTTGCTCCTTTCTTGACAGCAAACAGAGGAGCCTGAAGTTCAGAATAATGTCTGTACCAGTGAAGGTAAATATCACTGTAACCTGTCTCATAGTCACATGTGAGTGTGACAGATTGTCCTTCTGTTTCAGTGACTTCAGGTTGTTGAGGAGTGATTGAGTCTCCAGCTGTTAGTCCTGGAAAAAGAAAGAAGAAAAGTAGTGAAATGCAGTCTGTATATCTGCTTAATGCAGCAGCTTCAACTAAACTTTAATCCCTGTTCTTAAACTCACCTATAATGTGAGATAGAAGCAAAAAGAGGTGCAGCAACATGTCTTTGGAGTTATTAAAGCCAGACAGACAGCACATGAACAATGTTCTTCCACTGCAGCACAATGACCAACAAATAATGTCATTGGATGAGCTCAACTTCAGTGGGTGGGGCCAGTTTAATAGCTCAGCCAATCAAATAGTTTTGTGCTTCCATAGCAGCTCTGTCTCTGTCTCTGATCTTTACTGCTTCATTTCTCTGTTGTCTTTGTCATCAGTCCAATGACACAAGAATCAGAGGTTTAACAGTGTGTGGCTCCCTCTAGTGGATGTTGTGGAGTATTCTGTTGTCTTTGCTCCAAAGGTTTTTGTACAGAGTTTTGCTGTTTCCTGTCACTGTGGGCTGCAGAGCACAGTAGTACACAGCAGAGTCAGACAGCTGAAGCTTCTGGATCTTCAGAGGAGCTGAATTTTCTTTCTTGTCGACTTTGGCATCAAATCTGTCTTTTGGGAACTCCTGAGCGTTATCTGCTGTTCCAGTAGTTCCACGCTGTAAAACATACTTTGGAAAGTCATTTACTTCTTGTTTGTACCAGAACAAATATGAATATGAAGCAGATGTTTCAAAGTTACATCCAAGTGTAACTGTGTCTCCTTCAGCAGCAATGACATCTCCTTGTTCCTGGATCACTTTGTCTTCTCCTTTACACTCTGAGGAAGAACAGAACATGCAGAGGAAGAGATGGATCAATAAACATGATTGACTAAAGGAGAACAATCAGCAGCTTTAGAGAGTAGAATTACATGTAGAATATCAGGTGTTTTTACAAGCTAACAAACGGCAGCAGAAACGATCTTCTGACCATTCTAACAAATTTCTTCTCTTGTCTAACACTCACCTCTGATATGAGAGAGAAGTAAAATGAGGTAAAGCAGCATGTCTTTAGTTGTTGGGTTAGTCAGACAGCAGAATGAAGAAACTAAGCAGCCTCTCTGCTGCAGTCCTTCTCCTCAACGTCAGGCTGGCTGTGCTTCTGCAGACAGAAATCATCTCATTGGTTGAGTTCAGCATCAGTGGGTGGAGTCAGAAACATTTTCAGGCCAGTCAGTGCGATTATTCCTGCCTCAGAGGAGTGTTTGCTGAAGGTTCAGTTTCAGTTCTTCACCGCACAGTTCGACCAAAGCAGGTCAAACCAGGATGGAGCTCGACTGAAGGTGGAATTTAAATCTGTGTGAAGATGTGCAGCACTCTTTGGAAGAACTTTATTTTGAAAGAACAATAAGGTAATATGAAAAGGCATCATCCTAAGCATCAACATCAGCGAGGATCTGAGCTGGTCACACCATGTTGATGTGATCACAAAAGCAGCAAGACAGCAGCTCTTCTCTCTGCGGCGCCTGAGAAGATTCAGCATGAACCCCAGAATACTTACAAACTTCTACAGAAGCACCATTGAAAGTATTCTGACTGTTTGCACCACCACCTGGTACGGCAGCTGTAACACTCCTGACCCCAAAGCTCTGCAGAGGGTGGTGAGATCAGCACAGTGCATCACCAGCAATGCAGGATCTGTACAAACGGCGCTGCATGAGGAAGGCGCAGCGGATCCTCTCTGATCCCAGCCACAGACTTTTCACACTCCTGCCGTCCGACAGGCGGTTCAGGAGCATCCAGACCCGCACTAGCAGACACAGTTTCTACCCACAAGCCATCAGGCTTTTGAACTGCTGACATTCTGGACACAACATTACACATTTAAATGCTCATTGCAACGATTTCGGTGCAAACTCTAAATACCAAAAATTGTCTTAAATTCTCTAAATATTTAATATTTTAGTATTTTGTTATTCTTCTTCTAATCATTATTATTGTAATTGTTATTTTCTCCTTTGCACACTTCTATATGTTCATGTAAAGCTGACGAGCATGAGCCAAAGAATTTCCTTATAGGTAAATGTGGCTACACTGTTTATCTGCATATGACAATAAAACTCTAAACGTCAAACATCACATTTGAACGTTCCTGCAGTTGGTTTGTGGTTGATGTGGATTTGCTGCTCATGTGAATCCTCCCACAGTGTTTCATTAGCAGCTGTAACCACAGTGACTCTGATAAAACAGGAATTAGCAGAATCCATCTGATATGAAGCTGTGCTTTGAATACCACTTCCCTCCTCTTTGAAGAGTAGTCAGATATCTGTGTTCAGGTTTTTGTACAGCCTCTTCTACACTTTGTATCACTGTGTTTGTAGAGCACAGTAGTAGAGAGCTGTGTCTGCCAGGGTTAGGGCTGCTATGGTCAGAGTAGTTGATGTAGGTGTTGTTTGGGTTTTATAACGTTTATCAGGAATATATTCACCCGAGTTTCCTTTGGCTCCTTTCCTGAGAATAAACTGAGGAGCCTGAAGGTCAGAATCATGTCTGTACCAGTGAAGGTAAATATTTCTGTAACCTGTCTCATAGCTACATGTGAGTTTGACAGATTTTCCTTCTGTTTTAGTGACTTCAGGTTGTTGAGGAGTGATTGAGTCTCCAGCTGTTAGTCCTGGAAAAAGAAAGAAGAAAAGTAGTGAAATGCAGTCTGTATATCTGCTTAATGCAGCAGCTTCAACTAAACTTTAATCCCTGTTCTTAAACTCACCTATAATGTGAGATAGAAGCAAAAAGAGGTGCAGCAACATGTCTTTGGAGTTATGAGCTGTGAGTGGTCTGATGTTCACAGCTGGAGTCAGACAGGTTTCTGCAGTCAGGAGGAGGAGCTGCTTTTGCTCTCATGTGATGTGATGCTGCTCTTTAAAGTTTTCCTGCTTCAACTTTGTTCACACAGAGCATCTGGTTCTTCTCTCTGTGGTGTCTGAGCCAAAGAACATCCACTAAACACTCACGTCTGGGCTCCACTTTGAAAATAAAACGTTACATTTATGTAAATCTGTAAAAAATAAACATTTACAGCTTGTGTAATAATAAATATAACACCGAGAAAACTGTTGGAGTCAGATTTGAAAGACCTGAAAACTAACGCAGTGACACAGATGAAGGAGATTTTGCTCCTTTTATTTGATACAGCAGCCGAAAAATAAGCTGCTGCAGTTTCTGCTCTTTTGTCTTTGATATTTTTGTATGAGTATGATGGATTTGTTTAGTTGTGTATTAAAAATTAAATGAAAGTCAGCACTGAAAGCTAAACAGTCAAAATAATTTCCTTTGTTTTTATTCCACATCCTGCATGGAGCTTCAGTCATTCATGGATCTGTTTTCTCTTCTCACTGCAGCCTTGCTGCTCACAATCATTTATTCATTTACTGCAACAAACTGAGATGTTAAAGGAACTAAAGGCAACACTCGTGTACTGCCGGAACCTCACCGCGTGACACAGGCGGAAGTAAACAAACAAAGGCGTCATTACCGTCCCACGTGTGTGAGCTGAGTGTGTGAGCTGCGGCAGCAACGATGCCTTCAGTTCAGTATCTGAGAGAGTTCATCAACGAGCGACTAACTGCTGCTGCTGAACAAATATTCTTGGAGTTTGAAAAAACGATCGTCCAGTACGAGGAAGAGATCGACCGTCAGCGCAGACTGCTGGATATCACCTGGAAACCCCAAATCAAGCTGCACAGGACAGGTGAGTGTCCCTCTGAGGGAGCATCCTGATCACAGCTCTGCGGGACGTTTGTTGGATTGTGTGTCCACAGGTGTTTGTACTTTGCGTCGTAATAAAATGACGGTAAAAGGCTCCGCCCACTTCCTATCCATGTCTTACCATGCAACGACTCTGTGAATCCACTGGAGAAGTGTAGTGGTAGAGTCCTCCGTCAGGAATGAGATATGTGTGTCGACTTTTTATTCTCCCTTAAGATTATCGTGCCATAACGCTGCCCAGAGCAGCTCTGCTAACAGGTTATGGGCCCAGAGCAGCAGTAAAGAGATCCTAGAGATCCTGTAACTGCCAAAGGAAGGGCAGCGTTTCCTGGAAAGCCGCAGGTTACCGGCAGGTGTTAAAAGTTTGGCACGATTGAGTGAGTAAGCGTTTTTGTGCATCATGAGCAGACGCACGGCAGAGTCGGGCAGTCGATATTCCCGTTTGCAGTTTGATGGAGATGAAAGGAAATATGAGATATGGGAAACGAAGTTCCTTGGTCATCTCAGACTACAAGGTTTGAAAGATGTCATCTTAAAGGCTGAGGGTGATGAAGAAGCCGATGGTGAAGATGATGACAAAAATGCAGAAGCATATGCAGAGTTGATACAATTTCTGGATGACAAAAGTTTATCGTTAGTTATGAGAGATGCAGTTGATGACGGACGGAAAGCCCTAAAAATTTTGAGAGGTCATTATGCAGGAGTGGGCAAGCCAAGGATCATAAGTCTGTACACCGAACTTACTTCTCTCACAAATGAAAAGAATGAAAGTGTGACGGACTATATTATCCGAGCAGAAGCAATTATCACAGCGTTAAAAAATGCGGGTGAGTCATTAACTGATGGACTTCTGATCGCAATGATAATGAGAGGTCTACCAGAGAGGTTTAAACCCCTGATTGTGCACGTTACACAGAGCAAAGCAAAAATCACATTTTCAGAGTTTAAAGTAAAACTCAGAAGTTATGAAGAAACCGAGAGAATGCGTGCGGCTGTAACTGATGACAACGTAATGAGGACAAAAGTGCAATTAGACCAGGATTCTACTTCATGGCGAGCAGATGACCGAAGATCAAAGAATAATGAGATTGTGTGTTTTAAATGTGGACTAAAGGGACACACTGCAAGAACGTGCCGATCCAGAGTATGGTGCAGTTTTTGCCGGAGTAGTACACACAAAGATGCGACCTGTAGAAGGAAGCTAAGACGGGATGAAGCGAGAGGGGTTGTGGAGAAGGACTACGCGTTCAGGACGGGCTCCGAACCCCAGAGGGTCCCGGACGGCGGCCAAGAGATGCTGAATAACCAGCTACTGGTGGATACGGGAGCGACGTCACATATCTTTACGAAGATCGAGAGTTTTAAGACTTTTGATGACACATTTCGACCCGAGGCTCATTGTGTAGAGTTGGCTGACGGAAGGCGGAGCAGAGGAGCTGCAAAGCGGCGAGGAGATGCTGAGATAAGTATGATTGACAGTAAAGGACGCAGTCACAAGGTAACATTGAAACAAGCACTCTACATTCCATCGTTTCCACAGGACATTTTGTCAGTAAAAGCAGCTACTAGTAACGGAGCCACTGTGGTTTTCAAACACGGGGACAGTTTTCTTAAACATGTTGATGGAACAAAATTCCCTATATATGAACACGAGAGACTGTTCTTTATAAACACTGTGCAAGAGTTTGAAGAGAAATGTAATGGATGTTTTGATATGCAAACGTGGCATGAAATTCTAGGACACTGTAATTATGAGGATGTTCAAAATCTGCAAAATGTCGTTGATGGAATGGAAATTAAGGGTAAAATCAACAAAAACATGCAATGTGAAGCCTGTATACAAGGGAAGTTTACTCAAACTAGGAACCGAGAACCAGATGAAAAGGCCAGGGCAGCATTAGAGTTGGTACATACGGATTTAGCTGGTCCGATTACGCCAAACTCTAAAGAAGGGTTTAAGTATGTTTTGTCGTTTGTTGATGATTATTCAGGTGCAACATTTGTATATAATCTGAAACACAAAAGTGATACAACTCAAGCAACTGAATGATTTATTGCAGAGGTGGCGTCATATGGGAAAATCAAGTGCATTCGTTCTGATAATGGAACTGAATTTACAAGCAGACAGTTCAGAGATTTATTAAGTAGACACGGCATTAGGCAGGAAACTTCGGCGCCATATTCGCCTCATCAAAACGGAACAGCAGAGAGGAACTGGCGTACACTTTTTGACATGGCGAGATGCATGTTAGTTGAGAGCGAATTGCCAAAGTCTTTATGGCCATATGCAGTACAAACCGCGGGAGTGATTCGGAACCGATGTTTTAACAAACGCACAGGTCAGACAGCGTATAAGATGTTAACTGGAAAAAGACCTGATCTTTCTAGAATGAAGAAATTCGGATCATTGTGCTATGCTTATAAACAAAATAGGGGAAAGCTGGATCCAAGATGCGACAAAGGTGTTTTCTTGGGATATGACAAAAATAGTCCAGCATATTTGATCTATTTCCCAAAAACTGGGAAAGTTGAAAAGCACAGATTGATAAAAATACTAAATCCCGCGACAATGGATCAACAAACACAGAGTGATCAGATGTATGAAGATGAGGTTTATGAATCCAGAAAAGATGGTGAACCCAAACAGACGAAGGATGAGGATATTCCAGATGGTAGTGAAAGCAGTCAAACTGAGTCCGAGGTTAAAACCGATGATAAAGTAGATGCTGGAGCTACACGTTATCCATCCAGAATCAGAAAGAGACCTGATTATTTGAGTGATTATATCACGGATGTGAAAGAGTGTGAAAATGAACAGATGACGAAACCAGTTTCAAAGTCTAAGTTAGAAAAATTCTCTGTATTTGTGTTTGGAATATAAGATGTTTTTTCGGAGGATTGTTTTTCCCCAACCTGTGTACAAGTGGGGGTGTTGGATTGTGTGTCCACAGGTGTTTGTACTTTGCGTCGTAATAAAATGACGGTAAAAGGCTCCGCCCACTCTCTATCCATGTCTTACCATGCAACGACTCTGTGAATGGACTGGAGAAGTGTAGTGGTAGAGTCCTCCGTCAGGAATGAGATATGTGTGTCGACTTTTTATTCTCCCTTAAAATTATTATGCCATAACGCTGCACAGAGCAGCTCTGCTAACAACGTTTCTGATTGTGAGGACTTTTTGGAGACTTAAGTAAGAAAATGTACTTATGTACCACTTGGTTATGTCCTCATGTGCGACGCGATCGCGAAAACAGCAAACAATTAACGCCACGCCGATGTTGTTCACGGGACAGACTCTTGTCGCCGTTATCGTTTTATTTCTCCGGTTTCAGCGTTTTTGCTCCACAACTACAGCGAGCAGTTTACTTTGTGCACTAACATGGACTCGAGTCAACCAGCGCCACCTCTGGCCACGTGCCACAGCCTACAGCCAGATCAGCCTGTGACACATCTGCACCACGTTTGAATTCGTGTCATGCACATTTGTACCTTTCAATTGTGTCTGTTTGTGCGTCATGCAAAGAAACCTTTGAAGAATGAAATGATATCATATATTCCTTATTGGCCTACATTTGTACAAAATTCCAAATTATATACACAAAGTCATAGAAATCACCACTCCAATTGGTCATCATGATTTTGATATTCTCTTTTTCCATAACAATGAAATACGCCTTGGACAAATATGACACATCAATATTTCATTAGTGTTGTCACATCACATCCTGTAAGCATCGTCTGCCTGTGTCCTTTCCTCCGGAAATGAATATTTCCAGCCAATATAGGCAACCCATCAACATGGCTGGAGTTATATACAGTCTGTATAAGTGTGTAAGGAGACGGCAGTTACTGTGAATTTACAGGACTTTCTCTGTTCATGGGCTAACTTGTGGAGTAGGGTCTGTATTCTCTCTGTATTCATTTGTGGCCTTTTTCCTTGTAGCTGATTTTTAATGAGAGTTGATTTATCTGTTAACTGTGAGGATCCAGCCAACATTTCTGCATTTCTCTCGTATTTTCAACAGCTGATGTCAGTCATCATCAGCACTGACAAGAGGTGTAAACTTTCTGTGTTTTTCTGACTGACATTCCTACTTTTAAGCCTTGTTTTAACAGTATGCACTGCTTGAAAAAGTAAAGGAATGCTTTTTAACCAGAGTATAGCATCAGGTCAGTCAAACTACTGGCATATTGATCTGGTCAGTTAAGTAGCAGAGTGGGTTAGGGACGGGAATCCAAGGACCTGGACTGCTGGGCACTGGCTGTCCTCAAGAACTGGTTCCTGGTAATCCAATTCAAGTAATTCAATTGTTAGTCTGTCTGGTTATTGATCCCACTGTTCTTGCACTACAATCAGGTGATTTTAGTTTGCGTGTGAGAGGAGTGAAATAGCGGCGCACTCTGCAACATGATTATGGACATTACATTTATTTTTATTGCACAAAAGGATGAGAACATGATGGTAAAGTAGAAACTGGATCCAGGACAAAACGGCTGCTAACACAACTATGACTCTGCAAGCACCTGTGCAGTCAGCATGCTAATGCTAAGCTAGCCAAGAGCCCAGAGTGACGCTGCAGCTGAGAGCTGACCCCATTAACATTAAAGTTTTGTAATGACTAGTACAATGAGTTACTTTCTTCTAGTAGTAAATACTGCAGTACTGTACTAATTCAAATTAATTTTAAGTGCTCCATGTAATATGTGTAGCAACGTTTTGTTTTGTTTTGGGGTTTTTGTCATTTACCACCCCAGCACTGATCACAACAAAGGAGAAATACCTCTTACATGCACAAATTAATTTGTATGAAGTAATGTCTTTGATGTGCTGCTTAATGATAGCGGTGACTCTCAAAGCAGAGGCAATAAGGATCGAAGACAGAATTGATACAAAATTGGAACATTAAGCGTTATCAATAATCAGTTGGAATCACTAAATTCTTCTTAATTTCCATTCATATCTGGGATGTTATGTTTCATTCCATCTGGTACTACGAGGTTACAACTCTGTCCAGGAGCTCAGTGATGGGCAGATCGAGATCTAGGGGGGGATTCCCCTGGACGCATCTGTCATTTCATGCCCTACAACAGGGGTGTCCAACTCCAGTCCTCGAGGGCTACTATCCTGCAGCTTTTAGATGCATCCCTACCCCAGCACAGCTTAATCAAATGGTTGGAATACCTCTTCAGCATGCCATCAAGTTTGGCAAAGGCCTGGTAACAAGTCATTCATTAGATTCAGTTGTGTTGGAACAAGGCTGCATCTAAAAGCTGCAGGACAGTAGCTCTCAAGGACTGGAGTTGGACACCCCTGCCCTACAAGCAAATAGGGCCAATTGAACTACTGAGTACCATTTTGAGTGGTTACAGTAAAATTTTTAGGGAGTCCTTGAATTCAGCCACACGGCATCCTTTCATTCCCAACTAGGGCTGCACGATTTTGCATAAAATGAGAATCACGATTTTTTTTTGGCTTAGAATTGAGATCACGATTCTCTCACGATTTTCTTTTCCAGTATAAATATTTATTGTACTTATTAACTGCACATCAACTTCGTAACAGTTGAGACTGAACATAAAAACAATAAATAAACATAAAAACAACAAATGTCTCACGTTTTGTTGTTGCCGTAAAATGTTGTACTGCTTGTAATTCCGTCTCTACCGTTGCTCGACGCTGCGTGTACAGAGCAGGTAGTGCAACAATAGAAAAATAGTTGCGGGACGGCACTGTGTAGCGTTTGTCTAGGGTGTTGATCATTTTCCTAAATCCCTCGTTTTGCACAGTGTTGATGGGAGCCATATCTTTGGTCAGGTGATAAGTGATAGCCTCCATGATTTCTTTGTGCCTGCAGGAGTTCGACGGGTATAGGGAAGCGCTGTATAAGGTTCCTGTTATTGATGTTTGGGTGGTTGACCGGGACGGATTTTCTCCTGTCACTTTCTCGTCATCCCTGACGTGCTCTCCATTGTGTTTTCCTGCTAATTTTAGCATCACACAGCACAGCTTCTGTATCACGTGGTATAAGGCTCCGCCCTTGTCATTTGTTGAGCAGGAAGAGTGAGCGCTTGTTTTCATGCAGATTATGTCCCGGATCAAAATGCGGTACAATCGTCGTCTTTTTATTTTTTATTTTTTTAAATCGTTGTCATTTGGAAATGAGATCGCACATAAGTATGAATCGAGATCGCGATTTTCCAACGATTAATCGTGCAGTTCTATTCCGAACACATACCCAGTCCATGGCACTATAGATATCTAGCTTAATTTAATTTTCCATTTTGATCTGATACATGTTCAAAGTCTTCCTTTATTTTTTGTGCAGTATATTTGCTCAGTATGATTTTTTTTCTATTTTCACATCACCTTTCTTTTAATTGTCTCCTTTTTCCCCTCCAGATGTCCCACAGCAGCATTTCTGTAAGGAGGAGGAAGTTATCGCTGATCAGCAGCATTTCTGTAGGGAGGAGGAAGTTATCGCTGATCAGCAGCATTTCTGTAGGGAGGAGGAAGTTATCGCTGATCAGCAGCATTTCTGTAGGGAGGAGGAAGTTATCGCTGATCAGCAGCTCTGGAACCAGGAGAGGAGCTCCAATCTGGACCAAGAGGAACCAGAAGCTCCACAGATTAAAGAGGAACAGGAGCAACTCTGTAGCAGTCAGGAAGGAGAGCAGCTGGTACTAAAGGAGGAGAATCATACCTTTATGGTGACTGCTGCTGAAAAAAGAGACCACAGTGAACCAGAACCAACAAGAGACCAACTCAACTGTGTCAGCTCTGCTGTAGCAGTGAGACAATATCAGGGAGGAAGGAAGAAAGATTCACAATCACGAAGAAATAAAAAAAAAGGTCACAATAATGTAGAACACCAACCTACGCCAGACAGTCAGTGCAAGTCTGACAAAAGTAAAAAGTCTTTAAAATGTGATGTTTGTGGAAAAGCCTACAAATATAATTATGAAATGGAAAGACATTATAGAATCCATACAGGGGAGAAGCCGTTTTCCTGTAAAACATGTGGGAAAATGTTTGCACGTAGTGGTTCTGTAGTGCAGCACATGAGAATCCACACAGGTGAGAAACCATATTCTTGCAAAGTGTGTGGGAAAAGTTTTAGACAGACAAATGGTTTAACTGTCCACATGATCACGCACACAGGTGAGAAGCGGTATCACTGTGAAATATGTGGGAAAATGTTTGCACGTAGTAATGGCTTATTGAGGCACAAAAAAGTTCACACAAGTGAGAAACCTTATTATTGTAAAACATGTGGGAAAACATTTCCACTTAGAAACTTGTTTTTGATACACACAAAACGTCACACAGGTGAGAAACCATATCATTGTAAAACATGTGGGAAAATGTTCAAGCGTAACAGTCATTTAAAAGAGCACATAAGAATACACACAGGTGAGAAACCATATCATTGTAAAACCTGTGGGAATTCATTTAGATATCGTGCTCACTTGTTGCGTCACATGAAAATACACATATAGAGGTGTACTCTTTTAACAAAATTAACAGTTTAGTAAGCTGTGTTGAGTGCAAAGTTAAACATAAGTCAGCATGGGAACTAATGGTAAGCACAGCATGGTAGTGAGGAGGTCATGGTTAGAGTTTCATTTTAAAAGCAGGTGGAAGTGGCACATTTTTACAAATTATTCCATTTACAAAATGTTTTAAGAGCATTATCAATTCTTTACCCAAGCAACAGTGATGGGGATAACACCATTGCTTTTTTCAGTAATTAGTAATCTAACTAATTACTATTTCTATCGTTATAATGCTGTTGCTGTTACTGTTACTATGAAGAAAATGCGGTGCAGGCACGTTACAGTTTCTCAACACACAGTTGGTTGAAGCTGTGTTCATCTTGCTGGGAGCTAGTGGGGCGAAACAGTCCCACAAGTCCCACTGGTTGGCTGAGGAAGGATAAAGTAGTCATGGTAAACCAATTACATGACCAATTTAAGATAACGTGGTGGCACAAATAATTTGTGTGGCATCTTATTTGATGCAGAGTGTTCTGTAAATAGTTTAAAATGGTTATTAACAAAGTCTTTGCTGCATTTTTTTGGTAAATAGTTGCATATAACTTTTTTATTTGCAAAACTCCTGCATAGGTTTTTAAAATGTACAATGTCTATTTGCATTTCATGTTATGAAAATGATTTGTTAAATGTTTATTGTTGTTACAGTAAAAAAAAAAAAAAGATTTCATGGGGGTGGGGGTTGTTTGTTTTGGTTATTTACATATTTTTTTAATCAATTGTATTATTGAAAACATAACTGTAAATTCAGATGTGAGTTTGTGCTGAAAAGAATGATACCAAACAAGGCATGATAAATAGTTCTTGAAAGGTGAAATGTAGAGGTCAAATCAACCCTGGACCTCAGAGGGTTAAACTTTTTTTTCTAAAGTAACACCATAGTTACTTTTCTTTGTATTTAGTTACTTTTATAATATTGTAACTTAGTTAATAACTTACTTTTTTCAAGAAGTAACTATAGCTAATTACTTTTTCAAAGTAACTTGCCCAACAGTACTGAGGAATACATTTTCTATGTAGAAGTCTTTAAACTGTTTCCTAACCGAATGAAGTGCAAACATTTGGTTTCTGCTCTTATATCTCTTTTGCATTGCTGTCATTGCAGCTACTACATCACAAAACAGAACACACACCGAGAAGACCTGCTTCATCAATGAAATTAATTTCTTTTTGATTTTTTTTCATTTCAGGTTGTTTGTTTGTGCTCTGGTTCTGGACAGTAACCTTTGATGTTTAAAGGTGTCTTGTAAAAATTTCAAACGTGCATCCAGCAGCATGGAAAGGCCAGTGAGTGATAAAATAAATGGAAATACAATATTTATTTTAGATTTGTGTTTCCGCAGAGTACAGCTTTACCCTGTGTTCTAGTTTGTTGAGTGGAATCCTGTGAGATCAGTCGAACCTCCAGCTGTCAGACTACACTGTGATAAATTTGAGATTTTTAAAAAATGTGCTAACCACTGCACCATCATGCTGCTTTTCCAATTCTTTTAATAAGAATAACTTGAAAGCTCATTTAGATATAATTTTTTAATGTTGCTGTTTATATCATTCATTTGTCTCATTTTCTTTTGGTCATTTAATTCATTGACACTCGTTTTCTGTTACTTTTAGCTTTTTTGTAGAGTTTTAGACTCAAGACGTGGTGGGACGCTCATATATAGAGGTAGTTAGCATTTTCATTGATGATTTCTGTTCCTCTGCAAGCGTTAAATTAAACATTTCACCTGTTAAAATCTCCTGTACTTACTGTGTTTGAGAAAAAAGTTTCTTGTCAGTCTATCCTCAGTGAAGAGACAATAACTCACATCCTTATTTATTGGGTTGGGTTTTCTCTGGCTTCCTCCATGCAGTTAGTGGGGTTAGATTCATTGTATTCTTGCAGAATGTGGGCAGCAGCTTTTGCAGAAACATCTGTGGTCATGTGACACAGTTCTGTCTTTCTGTTTCATCCTTACCTCTGCTGCTGTATGAACAAACATTTTGAAGAAGCAGGAAGTAGATTCATCACAAAATAATAGAAGTATGACGTTAGCTAGCTGTTATTGTATTTCAGTGAGTAGCTTGTGTCACATGACTGATTATCTTGAATAATTTCTGTTATTTTACACAAACATTATTCACTCAAATTGTCACTACAACAAACCCAACTGGGCAGAGGTTTAACAGTGTGTGGCTCCCTCTAGTGGATGTTGTGGAGTATTCTGTTGTCTTTGCTCCAAAGGTTTTTGTACAGAGTTTTGCTGTTTCCTGTCACTGTGGGCTGCAGAGCACAGTAGTACACAGCAGAGTCAGACAGCTGAAGCTTCTGGATCTTCAGAGGAACTGATCTGATGCTGGAATCCAGTGTGGATGAAAATCTCTCCTTGAACTCGTCTGCTGTGTTTCCTTGATCCCCACTAACACGACTCAGGATGAATTTGGGGCTGTTGTTTCCATCCTGTTTGTACCAGAAGAGAGAAGTACCTGTTAAACTGCTGGTGTTATAGAGACAGTGAAGTGTCACTGTGCCTCCTGCAGCAGCAGTCTCTTCTCCTTTTGCTTGCAGCACGTTGTCTTTTTGTGCTCTGCATTCTGTAAAACACCAACAAACAGTATCAGTGTGCTGTTAAAGAATCACGTCAATGTTGATATCAAAGAAACAGAGTTGTGTTCATACCGAGGCACATAGCAGCCAGCAGCACTGAGATGAACAGAGGCGTCATATCTGCAGTGTAGAGTAACTGTGAGCTACAGCAAGTATAAAGAAGCTGTGATCTCTCTGTTTAGTCTTCATCAACACTAAGTTGGTGGATTAGAAGGAGGAGCCTGATCACAGTGACAGGACTCATTCACAGCGCTGTGTTATTCCCCCTGCTGACAGCTTCACACTCAGCACGTCTTTCTGCTGCTCTGCTTTCCTTGGCAGCAGGAAGTCTACAAAGTGAAAAGTCAATGATCCTTAAACACATCAGTGTGTGAAGGGCGAGTGTGGCTTGTAGTGTTCGGCACTTTGAGAGTCTCAAAGACAAATTTTTTTAATAGAAACACAATTAAAACTCTGCTGAAGCTGAAAGTCAAGATCAGATAGGAAGTGAATATTAGACTCAGGATCAACTCCAAATGTAGCGCTGTACGTGTCCAAGCCAAAAAGAAGACATCACCCTCCCTGCCTACATATTCAGTGTGACAATGGAGATAGGGAGTTGATGTGTTTCTGACACATGGGATATTTGGGAATAAATCTGAAAGAATAAGTCCTGAATGTAAATACACAGCTCAGAGTCCACACAGGTAACAATGATCACTGGGGCTGGGTATCGTCACTGATTTCTAGAATCGATTCGATTCACGATTCGGTTAGATTTGAATCTGGGAAATTTTGCCTCAGACAGTCAGAAATATTATTATTCAGATCAGTACATTTATATATTTTTGTATCTATAAAAAAGGAAGCTGACACTTGCAAGACTTTATCAAAGGTGTGAGCATCACAGCAGAGGCCTTTGTGTCAAAGTAGCTGAAGATAAAACACAGACACGTTTTGCATAATTTTTAAAAGTTTACATTTGTTCAGTAGCCTACTGAACAGCAGAAATTTGGTTTATTTTTCGGAAGTAAGTCAAAGAAAAAAAAACAGCGACCGACAGCGCTGTAAACAACGGTAGACTTCTGCGTAACAAGCAAGCAAATAATGCAGAAAACATTTTTAGACAGGAAACTGTTCTTGAAGTACAGAGAGACAGAGAGAGAGCTGTGCATGAAGTGTGATTTTATCCTGGTGGAAGCAAAACAGCAAAAGTCAGAGTGAATCCATGACAATGTTTATGTGAAGTTTGGATCTTCTTTTGCTGCTGGTTCAGTCAATATTGTTTGGAGAGAGATAAAACTAACAGCTTTAGAATCAGCGCAAAAACGACGTAAACACAAAGCGCGGACCCGCCGAAACATCAGAATCAGCGAGCTGTCGGCTTTCAGCCCCGACCGTGTCCGTGCCGTCGGGTGAGAAACGCGACATCTCAGTGATTCTGATCCGTCGGCGGGTCCGCGCTTTGTGTTTACATCTTTGTGCAGAAGCCGTGTTCCTGCTCTCATTTACTGTTTTAGCTGTTTGGTGGTTGTTGAAATTTTGTGAGGTTTAACCTGAGATTCTGGCATTTTGGGCAAAATAAATTTATATTAAAAAATCGATTCAGGATTTTAATGAATCGATATCACGTTATCCAAGCCAGAATCGATATTAATCGATAAATCGATTATCAAAGCCCACCCCTAATGATCACCTCTTCTGTGAAGACAGCAGAATGTATACTGGGGGAAAATCGTAACAATCGTAAGCCACATTTCTGGTGACACCAACAAACTGAATAAAGTGATGAGGAAGGCTTAATGCAAACTGGATATACAGGAAGCTGTGGTGGAGAGAAGGTCACTGCACAAGCTGTTATCTATCAGCCTCTTACAGTAAGAGCTCCTTGTCTAACAGGCTGCTCCAGCTCCACTGACACAAGCACAGATACAGATAATCTCTCACACTTCATGAAATAATTCTTTATGACACAGAATCAGCTGTTTGTCTCAGCCGGAACCAGTGTTGGTCAAGTTACTTGAAAAAAGTAATCCGTAACTAATTACTGATTACTTCCCCAAAAAGTTATCCTGTTACTTTACTCATTACTTATTTTCAAAAGTAATTAATTACTTAGTTACTTAGTTACTTTTTAAAAACACGATTTACAACCTGAATAGGTGATAAAGTGATAGATCTTTCAGCCCAATTCTACTTTTTCTGCATAATCCATCATACAAAATGTAATCAAATGGAAAAGTCTCTTTTTAAAACTTGTTTATTAGTTTTAATCTTTTAACTTTATGCATCAAGCAAACATTTAATTATCTGCAACATTCTCTGACTGGAAGAAATTAGTTTAACAGTTAAACCTATTTTCTGCACATTCCAGCACATAAAATAAAATATTGTGTGTTTACACTCAGTCTTTCAAATAGATGCAAGTAAAACACAGCAGAAAATAAATAAAGTCAAAGACTCAGCGGTCCTGTTGCTCTATTTTCACCTGTAAAGCAGGACTGAGGTAGGCGGAGGTTTACCCTGGTGCAGGTGTGCCGCGGTCAGTGGAAGAATCCGTGAGTTTCTCTGTGAGTTTCCCATTACGTCGTAGCTACTCGGTGCTTGTTGGAAGTTTAGGGGTTTTTTTCGCTGTAAAAAGAAGTTTTCTTCCCACGCACAGCGGACACTAATGTTTTTGTCACTTTTTATGGAATCAAACTCAAAGTAAGGTCAGTACTTCCACGCTTTAAACGCTGCACGCTCATACTCTCTCTGCACTCGATATGTGATCCATTGTTGATCTGCACACAGCTGTTGTCACGAACGTCGCACTCGCTTACGTCACTGTCGTGAGACATTCTCGCAAAGAAATCACGGTTTTAGTAACGCAGTAACGCAGCGTTCCTACGGGAAAGTAACGGTAATCTAATTACCTTTTTTGCAATAGTAATCCCTTACTTTACTCGTTACTTGAAAAAAGTAATCAGATTACAGTAACGCGTTACTGCCCATCTCTGGCCGGCACCGTAACAACACTTTACACTCAGTTATTACCATACACTTTCAGGACATCTGACATGTGCTGTGTGTCATAATTAGCTATGTGGTGATATCTTATGGACACAAATGCAACATGGTGGTGGCAGGACTCCAACAAGTACTTAGTCTGGATTTGTCAGGACAACTTATAAAGCCAAAAAATGCAAAGAGAAAGTCAGGTATTACAAAATAAGCAAACACAAGACAGAAAAAAACAAAAGCTGCCAAAAAAGGGAAAACAGCACAACGAGAACAAATAAAAGATAAACACAGAGACTGATGGAAAAGAATGGGAACAGTATATAGAATTAACTAAATAAATCATAAAAGACACTACTAAGCATTTTAAGATAGAAAAACTCAAAAAAGAAGAAGAAGAAAGAACCCAAACCACCATAGTCACATTTTACATGTATTGAATTTTAATCAGGTTTTCATTTTCACTTTTAACATGTTTTACACACTTGACTTCTTTGCTAATTGTGTTATTATTATTACTGTTCTCATGCTGTCCTACCATGGAAGCACAGCATGAGTAGAGGTCTCTTTTTTTCCTCTTGTACTTTCCCATTGTAGTGTATATTTCAGTGTTTTTCTGTAACGCTACCGATCTCCAACCTGTATCCCCATGTGATGTCTGTGTTGTGTGTGTGTAAGGTCGGGGGGGGGGGGTGTCCCATTTCACTGCAGAGAAACCTGCATGTGGCGAATAAAGCTTGGATTGATTGATATTATTATTATTTCTAATTATTTATGAAATATCTATTGGGGAGCGAGTGAGTGAACAATGAAACGGCAGTAAACACCCAATCAGAACAAACACACAGGTGAGAAACTATATACATGACATCACTGAAAAATCAGACTCACACAGAGGATTTGTGTCAAATGTAAGGAAAGTTTAAAGCAGATGTTCAAGCCACGATAGAAAAACACTGTGAGAATGTCAAAGTAGGTCATGCAGGCATGAAGCACCTTTAGATTAGATTATTATGTTGTGACTTTGTTACATGTGAAACTGAGTTATTTTATTTTGTTTCTGATTTTTAAACACTGTCATCCAATAAATAAGAAAGTTATATCCTGATGACCTTTAGGGGTGGCTGTAGCTCAGACGGTAGAGCAGGTCAGCTGCTGATCGGGAGGTTGGTGGTTTGATCCCTGCCTCCCCCAGATTGCATGCCAAATGTCCTTGGGCAAGATACTAACCCTGATTTGCTCTCTGATACATCCATCGGAGTGTGAATGCATATGAATAAAAGTTAGAAAGCATATTGTATACTGTACATATTTCACATGAACAGTTTTTACTGTTTGTAGTTATTTCATTATTGTTTCTTTGCGTCTGAACGTTCCTGCAGTTGGTTTGTGGTTGATGTGGATTTGCTGCTCATGTGAATCCTCCCACAGTGTTTCATTAGCAGCTGTAACCACAGTGACTCTGATAAAACAGGAATTAGCAGAATCCATCTGATATGAAGCTGTGCTTTGAATACCACTTCCCTCCTCTTTGAAGAGTAGTCAGATATCTGTGTTCAGGTTTTTGTACAGCCTCTTCTACACTTTGTATCACTGTGTTTCTAGAGCACAGTAGTAGAGAGCTGTGTCTGCCAGGGTTAGGGCTGTTATGGTCAGATTAGTTGTTGTAGGTGATGTTTGGGATCCATATCGATTATTGGGAATATATTCACTTGTGCTGTCTTTTGCTCCTTTCCAGAGTATAAACTGTTGAAAATACGCAGTTCTTTGAATCTTTGGGCTGAAGGAAGGACAATACTCGGTGTATCAATGCTCAATCAACAATCATTTATTTCCATACAATTCAACAATAAGAGCATTACAACGTCCGGACGGGAGAGATGCTACCAGAGGGTCAGGCACATGTCTCAAAATGGTGACGGGTTGCTCAGCTTTTTATAGTCTCTAGTGGCCCCCAGCTAGTCGTAAAAGCCAAAACATCACATTTTTTCTCTGTTACAGCGCCTAAGTTATGACCTCGGCAGTTGTTTCTCTGCTTTCTGTAAGGTGGGGGTGTGGAATGTGGTCTATCTATCTCCCCTGTCTTTAGACACAGAGTCTCCTGCTTACAACCTTCTCTTCATGATTCAACAATTAAGCATGTCAAGAAAACAGTGTAACACATTCCCAGCAGATCAAGGATACAGAGTGATGCACATTTATCTAATGAACTAATATGTGACTATATTCTGTTAACTCAAAAGTATAATGAGAACTAAACTACATACAGCTCACACACTCTATATTAAAGGGTATAATGTGCTCTACAGCAGTATTCTAATTCAACTACTTTGATTACATATATAAGGTAACATATAATAACAGAATAATTTAATAAAACTGAGGAGCCTGAAGGTCAGAATCATGTCTGTACCAATAAAGCCAAGGAGTATCATCACTTGTCTCATAGCTACATGTGAGTGTGACAGATTCTCCTTCTGTTTTAGTGACTTCAGGTTGTTGAGGAGTGATTGAGTCTCCAGCTGTTAGTCCTGGAAAAAGAAAGAAGAAAAGTAGTGAAATGCAGTCTGTATATCTGCTTAATGCAGCAGCTTCAACTAAACTTTAATCCCTGTTCTTAAACTCACCTATAATGTGAGATAGAAGCAAAAAGAGGTGCAGCAACATGTCTTTGGAGTTATTAAAGCCAGACAGACAGCACATGAACAATGTTCTTCCACTGCAGCACAATGACCAACAAATAATGTCATTGGATGAGCTCAACTTCAGTGGGCGGGGCCATTTTAATAGCTCAGCCAATCAAACAGTTCTGTGCTTCCACAGCAGCTCTGTCTCTGTCTCTGATCTTTACTGCTTCATTTCTCTGTTGTCTTTGTCATCAGTCCAATGACACAAGAATCAGAGGTTTAACAGTGTGTGGCTCCCTCTAGTGGATGTTGTGGAGTATTCTGTTGTCTTTGCTCCAAAGGTTTTTGTACAGAGTTTTGCTGTTTCCTGTCACTGTGGGCCTCACAGCACAGTAGTACACAGCAGAGTCAGACAGCTGAAGCTTCTGGATTTTCAGTGGGACTGACTTTTCTTTGAGTTCAGCATCAAATCTGTTCTTTGGGAATTCTTGAGCATTATCGCCGGCTGTTTTATCACGTCGTAAAACATATTTTGGAAAGTCATTTACTTCTTGTTTGTACCAGAACAAATATGGATATGTATCAGTTGTTTCAAAGTTACATCCAAGTGTAACTGTGTCTCCTTCAGCAGCAATGACATCTCCTTGTTCCTGGATCACTTTGTCTTCTCCTTTACACTCTGAGGAAGAACAGAACATGCAGAGGAAGAGATGGATCAATAAACATGATTAAAAACTCACCATTAATCAGACTCACACATTTATTTAAGCAGAGGAAACATGTTGATGTTTGTATCTCACCAAAGAAAAGAGCAGCAAGAATAATCCACAGCCAATGTTCCATCTGTACAACAAGGTTTAAATCAACAGGAGAAACTAGCTGATGTTCAACATTCAGTCTGAGAATTGTTCTCTTCACAGCAGCACTTATTATTGACACAATGGTTGAACACAGTGCAGAAGGAGAGCCCCGCCTACTGGATGATGTCGCCCTCTAGTGGAGCTGAGCAGTGTGGAAAATGCTTCCTGTGTTTTGTAGACAGACTGTGGGTTTGCTGACACTTACAGTACGATTACAATCAGCCCATTTATATTTTCAAAGGAAAAAAAGTATGTCAGCCAACATACTGGACATTTTTCTACTGAACAATAAATGTGCTGCCACTACTGTAGTTATTGTACAGTACTGTTATTCAATAATACTTCAAATATGAACCAATTATTATTATTTTATTTCATTTTTATACAATCAAAACTTTACAAACGTATCTATAAAAAAAGTCTGAAATGTAATAATTTTGAAATTCATTTTAAGCTTCCAATAACTTTATTTTGTAGGTTACATTACTGATAATCAATATGTCATTTAATTATTTTTCAGCCACACACGCGCGTTCGAGCTCAACAACGTGTTTGTTTTGCATTCAAACACAGAAGCTTGGTATGTTATAATATTTAAGGATGGTTTGTTTCCCAGGTCTGCCATTACTGCCTTAATGACTCTCAAGCTCCATTATTACACTGTTGCCAAAAATACTGTAAATGTGATATACAAACAGTAATGGCTCCATTTTCTTACCCTAGCTTACAATATAAAGCACTTTGAGGCTGTTGTTGTGATTTTTCTGTTGTATAAATAAAACTGAATTGATTTTTTTCCATTTATCAGAGGCGGGTAGCGGGGGCAACAGCCTAAGCAGACAATCCCAGACCCAGCAGAGCGCTGCTTTCCTCCCAAGTCGTCTGATGGTTTGCCAGAATTGCTCGTCTTTACCACAAATTCAGAGAATCTGGAGACTTCTCCACGCATGGGACAAAACTGAAGAACTAAGAACTGATTAGGTTTTTGGTTTTACCATGGATTTAGAGAGTTACTGTTGGATTTCAGTATGAATTCATTTACACATGATGAGGCACATTACACTCATTGGGCCGAAGTCCTCATTTTAGGTTTAACGGCGTTTTTATCAGGTAAAGTTGAATTCTTAGACATGAATTGATCTGCAGTTTGGGGAAGGCCTTGAAGAGGACTGGCGGTGGCACCCAGACCGGACAGATGCCCAAAGAAGGCATCCCCTAGAAGCAGTACTAACTGTACGGTCAAAGACCTCTGCAGTAATTATTCAATTTTCAATTCAACTTATTTATACAGCGGCAAATCACAACAACAGTCTCCTCAAGACCCTACAATAATACCTACAGAGAAAAACCCAACAATCACATGACCCCCTATGAGCAAGTATTTTGGCGACAGTGGGAAGGATAAACTCCCTTTTAACAGGAAGAAACCTCCAGCATAACCAGGCTCAGGGAGGGGCGGGGCCATCTGCTGTGATTGGTTGGAGTGAGAGAAGGAAGACAGGACGAACACCAAGTGACATCACCACCCAGAGGAGAGGAATATAACTGGTGGGAAGGCTAGCAAAGATGAACAGTCCGTGTCCTCAATAAATCGGTCCAGGATTCCATAGAATCAAGTGGATGGGCTCAGACAATTAGGAATGAATTTTGGGAGAAGAGAAAACCTTAACGGATGAATGAGGGGAACCCTCGATCAGGTATCGACGTGGATCGACTCTGAACGGCACCAATTTCTGAAATGAACAGAGGTGACAGTCAGCAGCTTTGGACGGGTTTGCAAACTGATTAGAGTAAAACCACCTTCTATAATCATAACCCCCAAAACTGGCAGAGAGCCACCTGATTCCACGAACCTCACAGAAGATGATAATTCCATTTTGAATGTCGTCAGAACCGCGAGTCGGCTTGGAGAGTGGTCTCGAATGGCTATGTCAAGGAGGGAGGGTTTAGATGTTGCTAGTGAAAGCACATGAGAACTGAAGGGACACCTTGAGGAATAATGCGCAAGGAGGAGTTCGGATATCTTAAAAGGAGTGATAGAGGACAGAACCTGGTGCCACGAGACTTTGTTGGTGGTTTGCGAGGACAGGCAGAGGTTAATTAAGGGACTGCTATAGTTCGCTGTTGATCAAATGTGATGGCAGAGGCTGTATCAAGACTAATGTGATCTATTAGATGGTTTTTATATTGGTTAGAACTAAGATTATTTTTATTTTTCCAGTTAATGAGGACCGTTTTCTTAGCAATGCATAGGGTCGTAAAAACAACGTGGGCTGTGTTTATTTCTGCAGTGACCTCATCCAAGTTGCCCAACAAACACACTAAAGGGGAAGTTGGAATGTTGCGTTTCAGACACTTCGATAAGTCTTCACATATCTCGCGCCAAAACTTCTGAACTGGTGGACAGAACCAAAGAGCGTGGATATAATTGTCCGGTGTATTTGCTTGACAGTGTGAGCAGTTGTTGGTAGACGTAAAGCCCATTTTGAACATCCTATGACCTGTATAGTGCACTCTATTTAATATTTTATATTGCATTAATTGCAAACTGAGATTTCTGATCCATTGAAAGGTTTTTAAGCATATCTGAGACCAAAGGTTTTGGTCTAAGCTGATCGATAAATCCGCTTCCCATTTTGCAATAGGAAGTGATATTGATTCATCTAATTTACAGAAAGTGTTCTGTATATTTTAGACAATAGTTTGGGAGTTTTAAGATTAAAAAATTGTATCACACTTGGTGGTGTTTGTAATTCAGCTTCACTGGGATTAAATTTCTTTTTTACTATGGATTTAATTTGTTGATATTCCAAAAATCGTTTCTTGTTGATCCCATATTGTGTAACTAGTCTGTCAAACGAAATAAAGTCTGTTCCTTCCAATATATGTTCCAGGTATTTAATTCCTTTATAACTCCAATCTGGAAAGTTTATCATATTATTGTTTTGTAATATGCCCAGATGGTTCCAGAGGTGTACGTTTGCATGGGATTAATGAAGACTCTGTTATTTTTAGAAACTCCCACCATGCTGTCAGAGAAGAGCTGATATTGATGCTTTTAAAGCATTCATGTCGTTTGATGTTTGAGCTGATAATGATAGGTCTGAAATTTCTAGATTATTACATAGTGCCTGTTCTACATCTATCCAAGGTTCATCTAAGAGGGTGTGTTTTAACCATCTGGAGATGAACTGAAGCCTGTTGGGCAGATCTAATCCTCCTTTATCCTTGGTCTTTTGTAGTGTTTTTAAGCTGATACGTGGGGGTTTATCTTTTCAAAGGAATTTAGAAATATACGAGTCTAGAGATCTGAACCAATCTTGTGATGGCTTATTTGGGATCATTGAAAATAAATAATTTCTTTTTGGTAAGACCATCATTTTTATAGCAGCGACCCTTCCCATGAGTGATATGGGCAGAGATTTCCATCTAGCCAGATCGCCTTCTACTTCCTTTAAAAGCGGGATGTAGTTTAATTTAGTTAATTCTGCAAGCTTAGGAGAGATATCCATGCCTAAATGGGCAATTGTGGCTCAAGAGTTGGGCGTTCGCCTTGTAATCGGAAGGTTGCCGGTTCGAGCCCCGGCTCGGACAGTCTCGGTCGTTGTGTCCTTGGGCAAGACACTTCACCCGTTGCCTACTGGTGGTGGTCAGAGGGCCCGGTGGCGCCAGTGTCCGGCAGCCTCGCCTCTGTCAGTGCCCCAGGGTGGCTGTGGCTACAATGTAGCTGCCATCACCAGTGTGTGGATGTGTGTGTGAATGGGTGGATGACTGGATATGTAAAGCGCTTTAGGGTCCTTAGGGACTAGTAAAGCGCTATACAAATACAGGCCATTTACCATTTTTACCAAATATTTAATATTTCCAGATTGCAGTCGGGTAATAATAATAATAATGGATTGCATTTATATAGCGCTTTTCGCTATACAGCTCCCCCGCTGACCCCAGTAGGCACCCCCATACTCTGCAACCCGCCAGGGAAAGGGGGCTCAGGCCCATCCGGACCGGGGCCCAGAACAACAGCGCCACCCGGCCCCACAGAGCCCGGGACAGTCCACCCGACCCCACCACAGAGAAAACTGCACCCACCCCGTCATCCACTCACCTTCCAGACTACACAAGACAATAGACGCCCAGGCTGAGATCTTCCTCCACCTCTCCTGTATCTCCCCCTCCTGCAGAGTTTGTTTTTTTATTACCCAGAGAGAACAAGCATGGATGCAGAGGAAAAAAACAACATAAAAGATTATAATTTTCTAACTTTTAATTCTGCCATAATTTTAGTTTGGAAAGGGGGGATTCAGTTTTAGCTGCTGGAGTTTAAGAAATTGGATGTTAAAATAGATATATACATATTTAATGCTTCTAAATGGTGAATGTCGTCAACATACAAGGATCTATGAATAATTACTGTTTTATGTCCATTCATGTCCACAGTCTCGTTAACTCACGTATTGACTAGTGTAATCTTCTCTTGCATGGTCTCCCCCAAAAATATCTCCAACTTCAACTGGTTCAAAACTCAGCTGCATTATTACAAGAACCCCCTCCGACCAGAACATCACCCCTGTTCTCCAGGAGCTTCACTGGCTCCCTGTGAAATTCCAGATAGTGTACAAGAGGAGCTTCTATCCCCAAGCCATCCGTGCCCTAAACACACACACCCGCCCTCTCACATCATCTATAATTGACTGAGACAGGACTCTTCCAGACACTAAACCAAGGCACAATGTACATTTCAATTCCTTTCATTTTAAATATGTTTATATTGTCTGTCCTGTAAAATAGTCAGATGTCTATTCATATTAATGTACAGAATTCACCTGCTTGCTGCTACTACTGCACATTCACCCAATGTATATACTATATATATATATATATATATATATATATATATATATATATATATATATATATATATATATATATATATATATATATATATATATATATATATATATATATATATATATATATATAACCTGGAAGTCTCGAGGTCAAAATGGGAGATGCCCCCAAGGGTGGTGGAGAATGACCGAGCTAAGATCCTGTGGGACTTCCAGATACAGACGGACAAAATGGTGGTGGCTAACCAACCGGACATAGTGGTGGTAGACAAACAGAAGAAGACGGCCGTAGTGATCGATGTAGCGGTTCCGAATGACAGCAATATCAGGAAGAAGGAACACGAGAAGCTGGAGAAATACCAAGGGCTCAGAGAAGAGCTCGAGAGGATGTGGAGGGTGAAGGTAACGGTGGTCCCCGTGGTAATCGGAGCACTAGGTGCAGTGACTCCCAAGCTAGGCGAGTGGCTCCAGCAGATCCCGGGAACAACATCGGAGATCTCTGTCCAGAAGAGCGCAGTCCTGGGAACAGCTAAGATACTGCGCAGGACCCTCAAGCTCCCAGGCCTCTGGTAGAGGACCCGAGCTTGAAGGATAGACCGCCCGCAGGGGCGTGCTGGGTGTTTTTATATATATATATATATATATATATATATATATATATATATATATATATATATATATATATATATATATATATATATATATATATATACATATATAATGTTCTTCCTCTACACCCCCCCCCCCCCCCCCCCCCCATTTTTGCACATGTCGAGGAGCGTGTCAGGCTACATTTCACTGTGTGTTATACTTGTATAACTATGCATGTGACAAATAAAGAACCTTGAACAAACTTCTTCTATTCACCTACAAGGTCCTTCACAACCTCACTCCTGCCTACCTTGCTGACCTGTTAAGCACTATCTCTTCGATCATCTTCTTCTATCCAGCTTGCTGTGCCTTCTTTCCACCTCAGCACCATGGCAGGCATCGCTTTCAGCTGCTCTGCTCCCAGGCTGTGGAACTCTCTACCCCCAGATATAAGAAACCTTGATTCTCTCCCCCGGTTTAAATCCCTCCTCCTACTGCCCACCTATTCAAATCTGCATAGTCACTGTGAACCTGTTTATTTTATCTTGTGCTTTTGTTTTCTTATTTTTCTTCACTGCCAATGTTCTATTGTGTGTTTTATTCTATCATTAAGTGTCATTGGGTGTCTATAAAGGCGCTTTGAAATAGAATTTATTATTATTATTATTATTATTATTAACAACAACAACAATAATAATATGTTTAGGTGTCTAAAATCCTCCTAATAACAGGAAGTGAAACGTCTTCAAGAAATTTATAGAAGTCCAGTCGCTTACTTTAATTTAAGCACTTGAACTAAAGTGCTTCACCAAGCCAGCACACAGTTAAATAAATTTACGGGGGAAAAAATTAAAACAAAACAATAAAAGGAAAATCTGTTATTCTTATGGAGCAGCTGAACACAACGTGAGTCGACCAACCAATAATCTATTTCGCTTATAAAAATGAGAAGAACTCAAACTAACAATCAGTTTTCAGTTTAAACAGAGAATTTTCTAAGTTGAAATTTAACTTATTATGGTTAAAATAATGTTTTGTTTTTGTGAAATGCGGTAAAAACAAATAAATATAGAACTTCGTACTATAACCTGATTTGGGAACGAAACCTGTCCTTCTCTGTCGGAACTTTACTGTGTAACACCAGGCGGAAGTAAACAGGAAAGAGCGGAAGTTCCGTTAGCTTTTCTCCTGTGTGACAGAGAAGGAAGACGGTCGTATTGTTGTCGTCTCTCAGCTGAATCTTTGAGCCGTTTGAGCAACCATGTCTTCAGTTCAGTATCTGAGAGAGTTCATCAACGAGCGACTAACTGCTGCTGCGGAAGAAATCTTCTCAGAGTTTGAAAAAACGATCGTCCAGTACGAGGAAGTGATCGACCGTCAGCGCAGACTGCTGGATATCACCTGGAAACCCGAGATAAAGCTGCACACAGCAGGCGAGTCTCACTCTGATGGATGAACTCACACATGAACGAGTCTCACTCATTTTAAAGTTATTTGCTATGTTTTATATGTTTATCATATTATTGCTTTGGGATGTTCAGCTCTTCTTCACTCCCGCACTCGTCATCACCTCTGCTCTCTCTTATTGTCCTGGGGTCCGTTCTTCGTACCTCGCTTACTACATCCAAGATCAAATCATCGCGCTAACTCTGAGCTCGCTATTCCGGTTCTCCGAACACACCTGTTGTTGACGCATCGATAGTAGAAACATTGATCGGCAACCCTCTGATTGGTCGGCGAAAATGTCGAAGGAGCGCGCTCGGCTCGGTATTTTTCGGCAGCAGAGCAAGAACTCTTGATTGAGGGATTTCAGGAGTTTCAGGGTTTAATTAAAACGCAAGGGAACACTGCAAAGGCTGCAAAAGCAAGGAGAGAGGGCTGGCAGAAAGTTGCTGACAAATTAAACTCGTAAGTAATTTAATAATAACAATAATAATAATAATAATAATGGAGTGGATTGATATAGCGCTTTTCAAGGCACCCAAAGCGCTTTACAATGCCACTATTCATTCACTCTCACATTCACACACTGGTGGAGGCAGCTACGGTTGTAGCCACAGCTGCCCTGGGGCAGACTGACAGAAGCGAGGCTGCCATATCACGCCATCGGCCCCTCTGGCCAACACCAGTAGGCGGTAGGGTAGATTTATTATATTACACTATATTATCCAATATTATATTACATTATATTATAATATGTTATATTATATTATATTATATTACATTATATTATAATATGTTATATTATATTATATTATATTATATTACATTATATTATATTATATCCTCTTTCACATTAGAGCCACAACAGGACCCACTAGAACATGGGAACAAGTAAAAGTGAAATATAAGAATGTTCTACAGAATGGTAATAGTTATCACCTACATTGCTTTTAGTCTCTTGGAAAGAGACCCTGAAATAATCTGTTTGTTTATAACAGCAACCAAGAAAAGGGCAGAGCAAAAAAAGACAGGTGGTGGTCCTGCACCCCCTCGTCAACAAGTTGGTTAAGTGAATAATACCCTCACGGGAAAATCGATATCTCTCTATGAGCACACTGTCGCGCTGAGCTAAAGGATCCTGTCTATCCCGCAATATACGCTGGATTCTGAGGACTCTCCTTATCAATCTTGCACCTTCCGCAATGGGCTGCTCGCGTATACGGACAGGACATGGCTGCGACAGGCTTCCCAAATCCACCTTCGCTTTTATAGCCGTGGTCTCTCATCTTGATTACACGAAGTAATTTGCAATTGCTACTCTGAAATATGAATTACATCTGTAATAATCACATACATGTAATAGGATGTTAATAGTACATTTCCCTTTTTTTAGGAAATGACCTGTATGTATCTGTGTGACATCAATAAAAGGATCAGGTGCTGCATTATCTTTAGTTACATTGATGTTATTTATTTATGGTGAAACAGTGGTGGAATATCGCTGTTGCTTTCGTATGAATGACGCGGGCATACCTGCGTGGCCGCGATCTAATCCTGTTTACATAAAGTAAACCTGCTCCCGAGCAGGTTTACGCTTACGGCTCTGTTGCTATGACAGCAAGTCCCGGATGAGCTTCGGGGAACCGAACGATCCAGGATCACGCGAAATCGTCAACAATCAAATCCAGCTAACTTAGCGAGGTACGAAGAACGGGCCCCCGGTTGTAAAAATAGTGCAACGTGATGATTGGTTACTTAGCATCAGATTATTTTTTCATTGAGTCAGCTAATTATTTAAAAACATTGCATAAAGGGAAATATTTACACAGTATTTCCTACCATAAGAACTGAACTGTCGTCAGGTCCGCTGCCGACTACAGGCCAATATTTCATGCAGCAACAGATGTGCATCCAACACATCTGTTGCTTTTTATTACCGGGTTCTTTTCCATCCAGCGAAACGTGTCTTCACAGCTGCATCACTTCCTCTTCTGTTTCACACACATCTTATGTATTTTATTTTGAGTCAATCACATTTTTTCAAATGAAGGGCTTATTTTCTTCTTCTGAAGTCACATTATTGTCACAGAGTGCACACTGACTTTGTAAAGTAATATGCACTATATACATGCACAGTATATTAGTTACTCGGTTAGACAACAGCGGTACTTGTGTTCTTTCTTTTGCATGGAAATAATAACCTGAACGGTTACCATGGTTACCCACTACCATGCGTGTCTGTGTGCACACTGAGAGGAGAGAATGAGAGCAGTGGTGCTGCTTTTTGAGCCTGACGTTACTGTCGGTAGCATCCACTTATCCCCCTGGTGCTCTCAGTAACTCTCAGAGTGAACGAGAAATGATCAAATAAAACACATGAACAGATGATGGAAATATAATATTGATCTGCAATAGCACTTCACTTCACTTTGGTTTTATTTATATAGCACCAAAGCACAGCAACAATTGCCTCAAAGCGCTTTATATTTAATGTCAGTTGTTATATTTAAGCTCTGCTTCAAAGCCAAAAACACACAGAAGCAAAACAAAAAAACAAGAACAGCTGATGACTCTCACAAGGTCGTCCAAACTTTCATTTTTTAAAAACTTTTTTAACTGTCTTCTCAGCTGATTCAGAACGCCCTGCCTGGATTTTCACTGACACCAAGAAATAAGAATATAAAAGGCCTTTTCCTTATGTGCCTGGGCATGTAGTTATATTAGTGAGTTTGGTTCTGTAGGTTTCTTTGAGTTTTAATATATTATAAATGTAATTTTATGGAGCTCTTTACTACCTTTTTAACCCTGTGTGTGGGTTTATTGGGGCAACTGTGGCTCAGGGGGTTGGGAATCGCATCTGTAACCGGAAGGTCGCTGGTTCGATCCCTGGGCTCTCTGTCCTGGTCGTTGTGTCCTTGGGCAAGACACTTTACCCTACCGCCTACTGGTGTTGGCCAGAGGGGCCGATGGTGTGATATGGCAGCCTCGCTTCTGTCAGTCTGCCCCAGGGCAGCTGTGGCTACAACTGTAGCTGCCTCCACCAGTGTGTGAATGTGAGAGTGAATGAATAGTGGCATTGTAAAGCGCTTTGGGTGCCTTGAAAAGCGCTATATAAATCCAATCCATTATTGAGGTAATGCTGTAAAATAAACAGTTTATCCCCACAAAAAACAAATAAACCTTTTTCCAGACATGATTTTTAGCTTTTTTTTACACATCCGACCAGACTTTTAGAAGAAACATTGTGTGTGTTTATTTTAATGATTGCTCAGAGGAGTTTTTCTGTCATCACATCAGTTTTCTTTATGTTGGCTTCGTTCTAGGCCTCCAGCAGCAGCATGTCTATAAGGAGGAGGAATTTCTCATTAACCAGCAGCTCTGTAATGAGGAGAACCGCGGGGAACCGGAGCCTCTCCAGATCAAACATGAACAGGAGGATTTCTACAGCAGTCAGGAGGGACAGCAGCTTGCACTGAAGGAGGACATTGATACCTTTATGGTGACTGCTGCTTATGAGGAAAGAGCCCACGGTGAACCAGGACCAGACAGGGAGCAGCTCCTCTCTCACAGCTTCCTGATAGCTGAGGGTCAAGATCAGGGAGGAAGCAACTATGTAGATTTAGGATCAGCACATAGTGCAAACAGAAGTCACAGTACCGATGCAGAAGACTCTCCCACGTCAGAGGGTCAGTGTAACACTCACATAGGTAAAAAGTCGGTAACATGCAATGTTTGTGGAAAATTGTTTAAGAATAAATACAAAATACACGAACATCACAGAATCCACACAGGCGAGAAGCCCTATCTTTGTGAAACGTGTGGGAAAAGTTTTACTCAAGGCGGTAGTCTGTTGGTTCACATGAGGACCCACTCGGGTGAGAAACCGTATACCTGTAACACCTGTGGTGAAAGATTTTGTTACTTATTAGCACTTAAAAAGCACAAGGCGGTGCACACAGGTGAAAATCCATTTTTTTGCACAACGTGCGGGAAAACGTTCACTCAAAGGGGCAGTTTGTTGGTCCACATGAGGATCCACTCAGGAGAGAAGCCGTATTCTTGCAAAACATGTGGGAAAAGTTTCACTAAAAAATGTACTTTATTGGTGCACGTGAGAATTCACACCGGTGAGAAGCCATACACTTGCAAAGTATGTGGGAAAAGTTTTACCCAAAGAGGTGGTTTGGTAGTCCACATGAAAACTCACGCAGGGAAAAAGTTTTAGTTCTGAATATTTAGCAGGGAACAGTGTATTTATGAAGCCGAGCTTGACAAAAGTATCGAACCCGTTAACAGTAAAGCTTTCACAATCAGAGCTGGCTTTACACACTTCCTGCTGCTCAATAAAAGGTCTTTAAAAGTCTGAAATTAAGGTCATGACTGATCTCAAAAGCTCATATATGTTCCATAAATGTGATGAAATAATGAAATCTGGCAAACAAAAAAACATCACAATTTAAACGTCAGTTTTTCTGCGTGTTCTCGGCTCTCACCGGTGATGATGCAGATTTATGTATATTAAGATGTAGTGATGTGAACCAGCGCTAACCTAATAGCTTACTTGTAGTCTTCTGATATTCTTCTATTCAACAGCAGCCTGTAGACGATAGCACTTAGTATGAACACTGTAGATGCTCACGCCTGTTTCAGAAATGGGAAAATAGGAGGCGGGAAGTAGAGTCCCATATCCATACTGGCACTTAACATGTCTTTAGTTCAGATGACGAATGATCTCATTCTGTAAACATATGAAGGTAAAACAGTATTAGGAACTAACATTTGTCTGATTTTTAACTTTACAGTTATTTATGTTTTTTATATATATGTGTGTGTGTAAAAGCAGAAACAGTAGGTGAAGAAAAAGTGTAAGATTTCGACTAATGTGTTTCCCACTTTAACACACACTCACTCCTCTTCATGATGAAAACAAAGATTGGGTGTATTATCCTGTGCGTCTGCAGCAGAGTTCATCCTCATTTCTGCAGCCGTGATCGAACAAACATGTAAATCTAAAATTGAATCATTCTCAGCAGCAGATCTCAAACAAACTATAAAATAAATATGAAATGACTGTTGGCCATTAAAAAGCATTTGGCTAGTGTAGGTGACTAAGATGCAGCTGTATTGTTTTTGCAGTGTGAACAGCCGCGGTGCTGTGAGTTTGAACATATGACTAACGAAAGGATCAAAACTGTTTGTTGAGGAGATTTTTGATCAATATTGTGATCATGATTAATTGTTGTGATTATTCATGTATTTTAGTGACAAAAGGCATTTACTGCATGTAAACATAACACTGCTTTTACATCCATAATGCAACATTCCTAATATTACTCACCCACATTCCAAAATATATATATATATTAACGAATTAATTAAAACACTTTTCCAGACCGATATGGTGCAAGCCTGATGTAAGCGCATCCACTTAACACTAAATGTAAAGTCTTTCCCTGCATTCACTGTACCTGCATGATGGATGTAGATCGACAGCTCTGACCTCCCTCTGCGTTTCCCTGCGTGCTTTTGCATGCAGTGCAGGTATCTCCTCTTCAGGAAAAGAACTGAGTGAGCGAGTCCGTGTGCTGAAACCTTTAATGTGGACATGACGAGTCAATGTCGGATAATTCACGTCAGTAACCATTTCTTTATTTTTTTAGCCTTTGTGCGTCAGTCGTGCTGCAGTTCGTGGATTGTTTTCAGGCGATTAACCTCCTGGGACCTGCCGTCCACATGTGGACGTCACATTTTGGGTTATTTAGACCAAAACACTCAGTTTTGCTCTACAAGGGCCTGATATCCACTTACAAGGACGTTATACTGCTACTGTTCTATCAGAATTTTAAACGAATATCCTCATATGTGGCTCTCATTTTTCTTAAAAACAAAAATAGGTTTTAAAAAAAAAATCTGGCAATTCTTTGTTTTTACATTCATCGGGCCCCAATGTGACCAAATATCAAAGAGAAATTAAAAATGCTGCCGTGGAAGAGTTCGGGTCTTAGGAGGTTAAAGCACTCTTCACACGTGATTTCGTCTTCATTGCGTCTCTTCCATTAAATTCAAAGTATTTCAAAACAACAGAGTATGATGCTGAACGACAAGCTCCTCCCCCTCTGCTGTACAGCACAGCTCAGTTTTGTTATATGTGTCTTAACACAGTGTTACTCGTGCAGACGAGTTCAGGAAACCTTCAGAGAACAGCTGTGATTCAGGAAGTGCTTGATGTGCTTTTGTGTTCTGTTTGTCGAGCACACAGTTTCAGTTTTGTTCCATGATCATCATTTCATAGAAGGAAGCCGAAATCAAATTCAAGGCTGAAATCTGATCATTTCACTGCCCTACAAGCTACTGATCAACACAATGTGACAATTTTATGTGTTATTACTTTTATTTTCTCTCACGTGCAGCAGAGACGCAACTTTAGACGACTCGGTGTCGCTTCTGTGTCACGCTGTGGCGCTCTCATGATGAGGGTTTTTAATTCTCCAGTGAAACATGATGACTCTCACACAAGGTCATTTTTTGTTTGAATTGTGTTAAGTTTGTTTGTGCAGTGTACCATTGGATGTGCGGACTGCCACTGAATTACAGTTGGTGTTTCATGATATAAAATCTTGTTAAAGCCGGCCATAGAAAGAAGTACATTTGTTCTGTTTTATTATAAAATCTGTGTTTTCCAGCACTCACACACTCTGGAAGAAAAATGTGTGTAATATGAACCGAAGTGTTTCCTGTTGTTGCTAAGTTCTGTGAGTTTGCTGCAGTTTTCTGTCACAACAATGTAAATATAAAAAGGTACAAGTGGAGGCGTTGCTCGGCAACTCTTAGTTTTTAAAGCAGCTTCTTTCCCTGCAGAGTTAGACTGGCTTTGTTTTCCTTTTACCGCCATCAGTTAAGTTTGTGTGTGTATTTGAACTTGGTTGGAAAATTGGATGTATGAAATGTTTCCATTGTATTCTGTCATATTCTGATCTACGTATGATTTCTTTCCCTTGTTTTTACTCTACCTCAGATATTTGGATTGTGACCTGAGATACTGAAGCTGAGAAATCCTGTAGTGCTCACTGACCACACGAGTCTTTTATTTGTGGAAAGCATGTATCACTTTTTGTTCTTCTGTTTTGTGTTCAACTAATTTTGATTGTTCAGGATTTAGAAGTGAAACTAGGAAGTTGTAGATTTTCACCATGCTCTTATAAAAAGCTCTTTCTAAAGTTTTTTTGTCTGTTTCATGATTTATAAATCAAAGCCGCAGTAAAGATGCAGAGCTGAAGATGAAGACACTTCACAGAATCAGAAGCCACAGTGTGTCAGAATTAATACTGAACTGTTAACTTAAATCAGGAAGTGAAATTCTAGAGATGAAGAATGTCTTTTGTCAGAGTGTCCTGGGCTCAGAGACACAGAAACCCCTTCGTTTCACAACATTTACATTTCAGATACATTTCAGGACCACAGACAGCAACGATGTTTCCTCCTGACAGTTGATGCTGATATAAAGTGTTGGTTTGTGGTTGATGTGGATTTGCTGCTCATGTGAATCCTCCCACAGTGTTTCATTAGCAGCTGTAACCACAGTGACTCTGATAAAACAGGAATTAGCAGAATCCATCTGATATGAAGCTGTGCTTTGAATACCACTTCCCTCCTCTTTGAAGAGTAGTCAGATATCTGTGTTCAGGTTTTTGTACAGCCTCTTCTACACTTTGTATCACTGTGTTTGTAGAGCACAGTAGTAGAGAGCTGTGTCTGCCAGGGTTAGGGCTGGTATGGTCAGATCAGTTGTTGTACGTGATGTTTTTGATTCATATCGATTATCAGGAATATATTCATTGCCACTCCATGATCTTGCTCCTTTGTAGAGTATAAACTGAGGAGCCTGAAGGTCAGAATCATGTCTGTACCAGTACAGGAGTGGGTAAACACTATCTGTCTCATAGCTACATGTGAGTTTGACAGATTCTCCTTCTGTTTTAGTGACTTCAGGTTGTTGAGGAGTGATTGAGTCTCCAGCTGTTAGTCCTGGAAAAAGAAAGAAGAAAAGTAGTGAAATGCAGTCTGTATATCTGCTTAATGCAGCAGCTTCAACTAAACTTTAATCCCTGTTCTTAAACTCACCTATAATGTGAGATAGAAGCAAAAAGAGGTGCAGCAACATGTCTTTGGAGTTATTAAAGCCAGACAGACAGCACATGAACAATGTTCTTCCACTGCAGCACAATGACCAACAAATAATGTCATTGGATGAGCTCAACTTCAGTGGGCGGGGCCAGTTTAATAGCTGAGCCAATCAAATAGTTTTGTGTTTCCACAGCAGCTCTGTCTCTGTCTCTACAAAGGTTTTTACAGAGTTTTGCTGTTTCCTGTCACTGTGGGCTGCAGAGCACAGTAGTACACAGCAGAGTCAGACACTGCAGCAGAGGAGATCTCCAGATAAAAATCGCTTTTGTCTTGATCTTTTCTAAACTTCAGCTTTTCTATTTTCTCTGAATGTTCATCTATGAGAAGCTGTGGATGTGAACCAGACTTCTGATGATACCAGTAGAGGTTGAGGACAGAGCCTGAATAGTTGCAGGAGAGAGTCACAGTGCCTCCTTCCAAACTCGTCACTACATCTTTAGATGGTGTCAGTAAATCCTCAGAGGATCCTGAAAACAACAAAGACATATTTCACCATCATGTTTCTGCATCTTTAAACTTAGTTTATAAAAAGTGAATCAATTCAAACAACATCCAGATATTTTCATGTCCATCATCTCCTTTTACATCTCACTCCATCTTTTGATGACTCACCAGTCTGAAAGGAGACTATCATCATCCAAATGAAAAGCAGACCGTGTCTGTGTTCTGTCTCCATGCTTGTCTGTGTCAACAAATTGGTTTCTTGACCTAAACTCCTTCAGCTGCCTGTACAGAATGAGCAGCAGGACCAGTGAAGGAACCTCTCTACTCTATACATGCAGCGTGATGCCTGAATGGATTAACATGTTTGCCTTTTCCTTACTTTATTAGATATTCCACTGAAAATTAAAAACATACATGCACAAATAAATTAGTCCCATATTCAGGCACATGAACACCACACAGTTGGTTTCCAGGTACAGGTTCCATTAAAACATACATAGATGTTATACTCATATTAACAGTTGTGTTTTATGTATCTTTTTAAAAAATATATACCAATGAAAAGTACGTCAAACAGTTTTCTGGGTCCTTTCTCTTCAGCTAAACCAATTTAAAATCATCAATTAAATGAACTCAGTTCAATTTTATTCATATAGTGCCAAATCAGAGCAATATTAAGCTTCAAGAAGCTTATTATTGTAAGGCAGGGGTCCCCAACCCTAGTCCACGAGGGCCGGTTTCCCTGCAGGTTTTAGATCTCACCCTGGGTCAACACACCTGAATCAGGTGAATGGAGGTGAGCTGAGGTGTTAGTCCTTTTGGCCACGTGCTCCATAAAGTGTGAGATGTGGTGTTTGATGGTGGGATGTAAGAGGAGGCGGCCTGCACAGGTACAGCTTACTCAGCAGAGAGCATCTTATTCTTGTTTATATTCCAAACCCTGTTCACCACAGAGATCCACAGCCTGTGATACCAAACAGTCTCTGGAGCCACTGGATTCAAACTGGGAATCAGAGCATCAAGGTGGGAAAAATCCACTTATGATGTTACCGAAACCTTTTATTTTTCAGGAATGTGTAACTAATATTCCCTCCTACTAGAAACTGAGCTGTTACGTAAACGAAGTGGAACGGAAGCCCTTGTCTGCCGGAGCTTGACCGTGTGACACCAGGCGGAAGTAAACAAAGGAAAGGCGGAAGTAGCTTTCCTCCTGTGTTGAATCAGCGGCGTGTGTGAGCTGAGTGTGTGAGCTGCGGCAGCAACGATGCCTTCAGTTCAGTATCTGAGAGAGTTCATCAACGAGCGACTAACTGCTGCTGCTGAACAAATATTCTTGGAGTTTGAAAAAACGATCGTCCAGTACGAGGAAGAGATCGACCGTCAGCGCAGACTGCTGGATATCACCTGGAAACCCCAAATCAAGCTGCACAGGACAGGTGAGTCACTCTGATGCTGCCGTGATTCTCATTAACGCCGTTTTAAACGAGGAGTTTGTCCTGCAGCTGCTGTCAGGGTGAGCACAGGGACCCCACACCGAGGCTCAGGAAACCTCAGTGGGCAGACAGTCTGTCTCTCAGCCGGTGAGAGTTGATAACTAGCCCTGTGATACCCGTTATCTCTGATTGGAGTTTAAAGTTTTGGTGAGTCAGCTAGCACACAGACAGTCCGGCTAATGCAGCTTGATTTGTGGTTAAAGCTCTCAGCTGATTTTGTAACGGTGCGTTGTTGTCAGCTGGGTGTAGAGAGCATCTGGCAGACGTTACAGGAGTCTGTCTGCTCGGACTACAAGACTTAAACAGTTTCTACCATCAAGCCATACGACGCCTCAACCACAACACTTCAACACACACAGTCCACGGGACGCACTCAGAAGCTGCAGCTTCACAAGTTCTCTGTTTAATCTGCACTGGTCACTCCACTTTATTGATAGTTATATTTTTAAAAAGTGCAATACTGTAACAAGTGCCACAAAAAAACAAAACTTTGTACTGTTCAGTTTGTACTGCTGCTCATCCCTGTGCAGTGTCCCATCTGCCCCCCCCCCCCCACATTCCTATTTAAGATTTTCTTTATTTAATCACTAGTGTGTACATATATTTATATATACATACATATATTCAGTCAGTTAACTGGAAATTTCTCTTTTTTTCCTTTACTACATCTTATTAATATTTTGCTCTTTACTATTTTTATTTTATTTGTTTTATTTTTATTTTTTATTTATTTTTTCTTCTACTGTACCATTCTGCTGAGTGACTGTCTGCTGCTCGTCAAATACATTTCATTGCGATGTTGACCCTGTGCTAACTTGCATATGACAAATAAAACTGAAAACTGAAACTGAGCTGTCAGCTGATCACCGCCACCTGCTGAGCTGGCATCTCTTCAGTCTTCACAGGAAGGTCAGTGCCAGGGTACTCGATCTGTCCTTCCGGAGGGATCTGTTACGATTTGTAATGGACAGTAGGGGTGGGCGGTATAACCGGTAAACGGTAGAAACATTATAAATTTGGCCAACGGTACAGATTTTGACTATACCGCTCTACCGCATGTTGATGATGTCATCAAGCTGCGCCTGTTTTGGTCGAAAGTAGTGATGGGATTTGCGGCTCTTTTTAGAGAACCGGCTCTTTCGGCTCAGATCATTAAAAAGTGTCACGATGTTTATATGATTAAACTCATGAGTTTAATCATATAAACATCCAAATAAACTAAACTCAAAACACTGGGTCATAAGACCCAGGATCGTGACAAAAAAGAGTCGGATCGTTCAGCTCCGAACCGGCTCTTCAGGTTGTTTTGTTGCTTTAATTAATTTATTATTAACAATAATAAATAAGGAATTACTAATGTAAAAGAAAGTGGTTTTATTTATATATGTTTATATATAAATATATGCGGTGGCCCCCAGAGACAAAGCATGCACAAAGTCCAAAGCACATTTCTAGCGTTAACTGAACTTCCAAAACAGCGCTACTAGATCACTTAAATTACACAATGGAAAGCATGTGTGTATTGTTTGTGTATTTATACACAAGCACTCATATAGATTCAAATAATAAATAAAAAAAAGTTCATTTACCTGTTACTACCACACAACAAATCAATGGTATCAAGCGGTGCGGCTTCGTAGCTTACCAAAGCTACATTTTGACAGATTTGTGAGCGCCGTGTAGCACATAAAATCAGTTCAAGGTCAGTAAGCACAACCAGAATTCATACATAAGGCGCACTGTAGATTTTTGAGAAAATGAAAGGATTTTAAGTGTGTAAAATACGTTATACAGAAGAAAATAACATATCGCGATATGTATCGTTACCACGCATGCTTCAAATTATACCGTGATATGGATTTTAGGCCATATCGCCCAGCCCTAATGGACAGAATTTCTCCTCTGATCTTTTAATATATGTATTAGATCTTACTAAAATTATAATTATTACTTTTTCTCATTTTACTGCAGCATTTAAAAATTTCCTTTATATGTGATGCTGATTCCAAGCGTACTCTTCCTGCTAATGTAGAGATCAGGCAAGAGAGCAGTCTGTAGAATTTTAGCCCTGAATGTTAATGTAACCGGAAACAGTGCTTTTATTTTAGAGTATATGCTGAAGGACGCTAATTCAAAACAATCACCACAAGCTTTCCATTTAACATCCACACATTTCATGTTGATTATTCAGTCATTGAACATATATATTATTTATTGCCAGCAGCTTTTCAGCTGTATCTTGCATTTTAACTTCCCTCTCTTACTGCTGTACTTCTGCTGATGTTCCTCTGTTGGTGAGCCTGAGTGAACCGCTGGCAGAGGAGATAAATTGCTTCTTCACCTGCTCCGAAACACCACAACAGCAGCACTCAGCTGCTTCAGCCCTGTTCCCATCCTCACCCTGACCTTCACCTGGTTCCTGCACCGCTCCACTCACTGTACCAGAGCACGATGTCACACAGGTGTTCCAAGCAGTGAACCCCAGGAAGGCTGCCGATCCAGACAGAGTACCTGGCAAGGTGCTAAGAGCATGCACCCACCAGCTCACCCTCATCTTCACAAGAATCTGCAGCCTCTCACTAGATCAGGTAGCCATCCCTTCTTCTACAGAGAAGAAGTCCTGAAGTTGGCAGCATGGTGTTCAGAGAACAACCTGGCACTGAACACCAAGAAAACCAAAGAGGTCATTGTCGACTTCAGGAGCCACAGCACTGACTTAGTCCCCCTTTACATCAACGCAGACTGTGTGGAGAGAGTCCATACCTTCTGGTTTCTCCGAGTCGTCATCTCCACTGACATCTCCTGGACAGACAATATCACAATGGTCATCAAGAAGACCCAACAGCGACTACACTTCCTGAGGGTCCTCAGGAAGTACAAACTGGACTCCAACCTGCTGCTGACCTTCTACCGCTCGTCCATTGAGAGCCTGCTGAGATACTGCATCACAGTATGGTTCGGCAGCTGTACTAAGGCGGACAGAGCGAGGCTTCAGAGTGTAGTTAAGGCAGCACAGAAGATCATTGACTGCCCTCTCGCCTCCCTGATGGACATTTATTCCTCCTCAGCAGAGCAGCAAACATTATCAAGGACAGCTCCCCCCCCTGGCTTTGACCTCTTCAGCCTGCTTCCCTCAGGGCAGCACTACAGGTGCATCAGCACAAAGACCGACTGACTAAAAAACTGTTTCTTTCAAAGAGCCATAACCAGCCTGAACTCACACAAGCACTGACCACACAGTTCCACCCCCCAATTCAAGGACTTCTATACACAGACTACCACTCAACTAACATCACCACTGTGCGACATTTAATTTATGTGCAATAGCCCGCACTGTAAAGATATAACAATAATTTTTTCCAATATTTGTATAATTGCTATTTTTTAATACACACTGTTCATCTGTATTATGACAATAAAAGGCAGTCTTTTCTGTTCTTAATTGTGCAGTAGGGTGTGTATTCTCAGCTGTGGCCTTTCTCCTTCTAATAATCTTGATGCGACTTTCTCACTTCACAACTGACTGTGAGGATTCCAACATCAACACTCATTCTCCAATATTTTTAACAGCTGACAGCAGCGATCATCAGCAGTGACTAGAAGAGGACATTTTTTTATGGATTTCTTTACTGACTCACACTGTGGAGCCTTATTACAATCGATATTTTAATATGCGTTTTTCTTCTCTCCTTTCATCCTTGCAGACCTCCAACAGCAACACATTTTTAAGGAAGAGGAGGATCTCACTAATCAGGCACTCCAGCTGAGTGTGGAGCAGGAGGAACCAGAACTTCCACAGATTAAAGAGGAACAGGAGGAACTGTGCAGCAGTCAGGATGGAGAGCAGCTGGGACTGAAGGAGGAGACTGATACCTTTATGGTGACTGCTGCTGAGGAAGGAGAGCACAGTGAACCAGACAGAGAGAGGCCACTCCCTCACAGCTGTCCTGAAACTCACACCCAGGATCAGGAAGGAAGCAAGAAAGTAGATCCAGGATCAACTGGAAATACGAACAGAAGAGCCAGTAACAATGCTGAAGACTGTCCCATTTCAAGTAGTCAATGTAAAACTGAAACAGGTAAAAAGTCTTTAAAATGTGATATTTGTGGAAAAAGCTTTAAGAAAAGGTCCCAAATAAAAGAGCATTACAGAATCCACACTGGTGAGAAGCCACATTCTTGTAAAATATGTCAGAGAGGTTTTTCTCATAGGAGCAATTTGGTGCGCCACATGAGAATCCACACGAAAGAGAAGTTACATTCCTGCCAGACATGTGGAAAAACCTTCAGTCAGAACAGTCATCTGCTGGTCCACATGAGAATCCACACAGGTGAGAAGCCGTATCCTTGTGAAACCTGTGGGAAAAAGTTCACATGTAGTACGCATTTGTCAGCGCACTTAAGAACGCACACAGGTGAGAAACCCTTTCATTGTAAAAGATGTGGGAAAATGTTCTCACGAAGCAGTAATTTGCTGGAGCACATGAGAACACACACAGGTGAGAAGCCGTATCTTTGTAACACATGCGGGAAAAAGTTCACATGTAGTAGTCATTTGTTAGTTCACATAAGAACTCACACAGGTGAGAAACCATATATTTGTAAAATCTGTGGGAAAATGTTCACACGTAATAGTGTTTTGTTGCGACACATGAAAACTCACACAGATGAGACCCCATAGTCTTGAAATTTTTCTAGAGAAGACATCCAAAGCGACTCCAAACTAGGAAAAAAAGGAATTCATGGTTAGTGTTATTACTATTCAAGGTTTATTAGAGTGCACTCCAACTGTGATCATGTGAGTTTTGTTCCATCTGTGTCACACTTCACTGCCATCATGAGGATGAAAGAAAACTCCAAATGAAAAACATAATGAATATTAAAATGATCTCATTGCCAACTGGATACAATTGATATTGTGAACTTTTTTTCCAACCCTCATATGTAACAAAAGCAGAATAAAGATGTCCAGCATGTTGTTGTAAAAGACTCTGTATTTTAAAAAAAAAAGAAAGAAATAAAATGTCTCTGTAATGATGAATGATGTCAGTGTTTTCTTTTTTTCAAGCTGAGGAGTTAAAGGCTTTTTCTCAGAGCATCATTAGTGTTAGTAATCGATACAGCTATCAGTGCCTGTTGTTTTTGTGATGTCATATATTCATTCTAAACATAAAGTCTTTGTAAAGTTGTAATGTAGAAACGACAGATTGACACTGAAGGCTGCAGAGAGCTGTTACTGATCATAAGTGAAAGCGGTCACAGAGGAGAGTTCAGTTCAAACATGTAAGATATGCTTTAATCTCCCAGCTGACCTGCTGCGGGTTAAAGTTTGATATGATGGTACTCTGATCAATGTAAACATGTCGTACTGAACCTACTTTTTTTTTACAATAGTGCATATAGCACATTTACACTAGCACTCTAAAGTACATCATGATTGTCCTCCGGTGGCTCAGATTAATGTTTCAATTCAAAACATGAAACTCTTAATTTTGTTTGTGCTTCCACAGCAGCTCTGTCTCTGTCTCTGATCTTTACTGCTTCATTTCTCTGTTGTCTTTGTCATCAGTCCAATGACACAAGAATCAGAGGTGTAACAGTGTGTGGCTCCCTCTAGTGGATGTTGTGGAGTATTCTGTTGTCTTTGCTCCAAAGGTTTTTGTACAGAGTTTTGCTGTTTCCTGTCACTGTGGGCCTCACAGCACAGTAGTACACAGCAGAGTCAGACACTGCAGCAGAGGAGATCTGAAGAGTCATCAGTGTTTTATCTCCACTCACATTAAACGTTATTCCAGGAACTGGATCTGATATTCTGTCTCCTGTTCCAAAGTGAGAGATCAGGAACTCTGGTGGTTTTCCAGGATATTGTCGATACCAGAAGAAGTAATCAGTTCCAACAGCAGCTTTGGAGTATTTATAGGACAGAGCAACAGCGCTGGCTTCTAAAGTAAATTCTTTTTCTTTGGTTGGAGTGAGTTCTTCACATCTGATAACTGAAGAAAAAGGAATATCTGTTATTAATCAGTTACACAAAATTTACAGTAATCATTGAATTGAACATAGTTTCCTGTGTAGGTGAGCAGACCTGTGAGAGTGAGAAGAATCAGAGGAAACACACAGTGATGTAATGACAGCATGTTGAGGAACATAAAGTTTGTTTTGTGTTGAACTCTGTTGAATGTGGAGGTTTTTCTCTCTTCTATAGTTCAGTAACAGCTCAGCTCCTCCCTGAATCTCTGCTCCTCCTCTCTGCTCTGTGTTTGCTGTGTTGCTCAAAGACAGTAATTAGTTCAGGACATGATTTAGTTACATAAAGGTAATAAATAAGTGTGTAATTAATAAATATTGTAAGTAAATTTATTCTAAAATGTTTTGGCTTTGAAATCTGATCAGAGGAAGACGTGTGTCACAAATGGTCTCTGTTGTGTTATGCACTGAGCAACAGTAGCGTTTGGCCATGACCCTGTCTTTGGCGTATCTTCTCCGGTAATGTTGTGAACAAATGTTTCAGCAGGAATAAAAGAGGAAGCTCATGTACATGCTCGTGCCTTTGGAAACTTTCATCTTTGTGAGCATTAATATGTTCAGATAGAACGTGGATAAGTCTTTGACACCACCTTTTAGGTCATGTAATGTAATGTGCATGTTTTTAAAGTAGGTTAATTATTAAGTCTGGCATTGACGTGTGTATTAGCGAGGAATTTATTTTTCATACAAAAGAAAAAAGCCTTAAGAAGGAAAAGGTTTATAAAGAGCTTCAGTAAAATGAAGAAAAACAAGACTTGCTCCATTTATCAGCTTTAGCTTACTGCTTCTCATAAAGCACTTTTCTACTTGAGCACTCAGAGTGCTTCATACAACAGCCTCATTCACCCTTTCACACACATTTATACTCAGAGCAATTTCAGGTTAATCAAAGCCTCCCGTAAACATCTGTTTTCTAGTTGTAATCTGCTGAATGAATCATCTGCAAGAGCTAAAATCATCTATTAAAATATTCTTAATATTCTGTGAGCAAACAAAACAGAGAAAGATGAGTGTTTGGTTTGAAACAGGAATGTTCCCACGGCTGTGTTTCTTCCAGCTCTGCTGCTCTGCTGCTGCATGACAGGCTTCACCTGAGCTGAACACTGTGATTACAAGACTCAGGAGGAGACTCGTGACGTTATTGTAGCTGCTGAAGTTCGCTGTCACAGCTGTGCCTCATTCTCTCAGAGTCTACAGAGGTGTAACAGTGTGTGGCTCCCTCTAGTGGATGTTGTGGAGTATTCTGTTGTCTTTGCTCCAAAGGTTTTTGTACAGAGTTTTGCTGTTTCCTGTCACTGTGGGCTGCACAGCACAGTAGTACACAGCAGAGTCAGACACTGCAGCAGAGGAGATCTGAAGGTTCAGACCGTTTCTGTCATCGACCATTCTGACAGAAAGTTTGGAATTTGTTGTGTTTTGTGTTCCAAAGTTAAAGGTCAGGAACTCTGGTGGTTTTCCAGGATATTGTCGATACCAGTAGAACTGATCACTTCCAGTTGCTTGTCTGGAGTATCTGTAGGACAGAGTAGCTGTGCTGCCTTCCAAACTGGACTCTTCAGTTTTGCTGGCAGTGAGTTGTTGACAGCTGACACCTAAAGAAACAGAAATCTGTAAATATTATACAAAGAAATCGTGAATAATAATTAAAATATTAGGATGAAGTTTTTTCACATGTACCTGTTAGAATCATGATGATTAACAGAGAAGTTTCATAACAGCCCAACAACAACATGTTGGACTGAATCTTCTGTGTTGAATGTGGAGGTTTCTCTGTCTCGTCTGCTCTTCAGTCGCAGCTCAGCTCCTCCCTGAATCTCTGTGTCTCCTCTGGTTTTTATTTCCTGATCAAATCTTGTCACAATGAGACTTTTCTGTGTTCTAACACTCACCTATGCAGTGAGAGAAAAGTACAAACAGGTAAAGGAACATGTTTCAGGTGCTGAAGTCACACAGCAGATGAACAAAGTTCAGCAGAATGAAAAGACTAAGCAGCCTCTCTGCTGCACAGCCTTCTCCTCAACATCAGGCTGGCTGTAGTTCTGCAGGAAGAGACCATCTCATTGGCTGAGTTCAGCATCAGTGGGTGGAGCCAGACAGAAACCTGTTTAGGGTCTTTATGAACAGCGAAACATCTGCTGGTGTTAAAAGAAACTAAAGAGGTGCAGTTACAAGTACAAGTACATCCAGACAGTGACTTTTACAGCTGGCTTCTCCACATCAGTGTCTGCACAAGTTTCCCGTTCAGACTGTAAAGTTTGGGGAGGAGAGGATTCCCTGGAATCATCAGTGACAGTGAATTCACTGATAACTACACAATTATTTGACAGCAGGGAAAAAAGCATATCTGAACCTGTGTTTATGTTCGGCTGTGATAGTTGTAGCAGTCAGACAGTGAGTGAGAGAGACAATCTGCTTTGTACTTAGAAGCCATTCTTTCTGCTTCTGTTCTGATTCTGAGGTAATTTGGGTTGAACCCAGGACTGTATCGGCGTTGGCTGAATAGCAGTGGTGTTCACCTTGTGGTGTCAGAACACACAGGACGCACAAATAAGGTTATTCCGTCTTTACTGTGATTCTGTAGCTTAACAGCGCAGCACAGCAGCACAGTAATGCAACCGCAGGCTTTCAGAGGATGTACAAGAACTCGTAGGTGGGGGGGCTGTTAGCTGTTAGCTAACAAGAGCAGAACATATACAAAATACTGAATATAACAAACATTTAAGTCATGGATTAAGATTCATGAGCTTTCTTCCAGTCTGACCAGAACTACAAATGGAAATTCCGATATGAAGATCTCCATGCACTACTCAGAAAACCTTACAGTCCATGACATTAATTGCCAATACACCCAACAACACAAAACAGCCAATCAACCAAAGCGGTTGCCCCATGATCGTAAGGTCAGGGGTTCGAATCCCCTGAACGGCTACCCTGAGGTACCCCTGAGCAAGGTACCATCCCCACACAGTGCTCCCGGGCGCTGCACTGGTGTCTGCCCACTGAGTGAATTTCCCCACAGGGATCAATGCAAAGTGTGCATTATTATTATTGTGTACAACATTAGCAGCATGAACTAGCCACACAGGTGAACAGGCCAATACACATTGCACTTCTACATCCACTAAATGCCTAAAAGACTAAAGCTGTCCTTTCCAGGCAGGGCTCCACGTCCACTCAGTTCTTTAGCAACGCGCACGACTCACACTGTGTGTCGACATCCCCCGCTGAGTCAGTCCGCTCAAACTCTGGGGCCTGGAACATGTGTTCAATAGTGCACCTGTGCCCTCTCGCCACAAGGGGGCTCCCACACACAGTTGACAGCCTTTCCAACACAGAGGACAGATTCTGTAAAATATCGGCTGCACATGATCTTGGGTCTGATTATTGTAGGGTCTACCTCACAATATAAAGCACCTTGAGGGGACTGTTGTTGAGATTTGGTGCGATTAATAATGTTTGAACTTTTAAGGTTGTTCAACATTCGTAGTTCTGTTTTGCATTTTGGAACATTTAGTTGTTTATTATAATGCAGTCTTAAGGCTTTACATTACATATTTTGACTTTGTGTATCTGTGTTGGTAGGCAGGTTGGACTCAAATATATGATTTGTAAAGTTCATTGGAGGCGTATAGTGCTCCAGGGAGTCCAGGGAGGAAAGGAGTCCACACAACACTCTCTCAACTCAGGGTTTGTCTTACCACACACCTGGGAAGATCAAAACCAGGAGTCTACACAGAAGAAACACACAGCAAGTATCTTGAAGCATCAGAAGCAGCACAAACACTGAGCAGGAGGAGCCAGGGCTTCACTAACCCTAATCCAACAGTCCAGTGAAGAATGACAGCCAGCTCAATTCTGCATTTGAGATCATCGGAGACACGTGGGTCAGGTCAGAGGCAGCAAGCTGAGACGAGGCCCACTCAGGAACACAAACAACAACAAAGGAACACAAACAACAACAAAGGAACACAAACAACAACAAAGGAACACAGACAGAGGAGAGAGAGAAAACTAAAGTCCAGAGACAGACAGCAAACAAACCGAGAAATCAGCCGGAGACGACAGAGACCATCACATTTGGCTTTTAATTCAATGTAGGTTTAATAAGTTTTTAGATTGAGTTGAATCATTTCAGTTTAGTTTGCAATGTTTAAGAATATTTATTTTTAACTGTCATTGCCTGTTTTAGTTTTAGTCTTTATTAATTATTATTGCCTGGATGGCAAACGTCTCATAAAGCCTCATAAAGCCTCATAAAGCACATTCTGAACGTTTTGATCAAATTCACAAATATTGAAACTACGGGGATTTCCACCGTTAATCTTTCTTTTTTCCAAGTTCACAAAATAATTTCAGGTCTAGTTTTTATTTTTGTTTTAGTTAACCAAAAGGCTTTTCACATGCAGATTATATTAGTTCACTATAATAACCGTGATATATACACAGTAAAGGTGTTCCTCAAAAATGCACTGTAAGTGTAAGAAGTGGACACGAGTGATGACGAGCAGGTCCAGATGCTTCTAAACACGGAAAGAAAGACAGGAACATTTTGGCTTCATCTCAGGAGAAAGTAGCGCTGACTGAACTGGTTGTTGCTACTGCAGTGGTCTGAATGCTCCCATCTGTTAATCTACAGCAAAAATCATGACATTTCAAACGTGATCCAAATAAATTAGTTAATCCTGTGAAATTACACTGTCAGAGTGAAGGGCTGCATTAAAATAGGTGACTCTGAAAAATATTTGTAACACAAAGTATTTGCAGTAATGTTGTTCACCTGGTTCAGAGTTTAATTTGTTCCCTTTCCGATCGTGTCCTCTCGTGTCAGCTCCCCTAGTTAAAGGTTCTGACGTCCTGACGGTTGCTGGTCTAGTTTTACCTTCTGTCTCATTGCTTCTGATGATCCTCACCTGCGTCTTGTTACACTCTTGTTTCTCCTGATGCCTCTGACCCTCGGGTGTTTAAATAGTGCTGTTTATTCCTCAGTGTCTGTGTCAGTCTATGTTGACCTACCATCATGTGTTCCCTGGTTGACTGGAGATGAGTTTTCTGGAGTTCGTCTGTTGCTGCCTTCTTAGTCAGCAGTCTTATTGCACCGGTCACCCAGGTCACCACCATCACCGCTGCCACCCAGCATTCAAGCTGTGACGCTGGTGCCCAGCTTGTAAGAGCTCCTGTTATTCGGCATTCCAGACAGTTCCATGAATGAACCAGCTTCATCATTGGTGTGGTTGTGGTGGGAGGATGAGGAGCCATGCTCCCTCTTCCAGGAGGAAGAGTGTTCTTGTCACCGGTTCTCCCCGTGGTTCAGTCCAGATGAAGCCAGTGAATGTTGTGCCTGTTTACCCAGACTAGCTCAGTTAGGCACAACGAGAGCAGGCAAACCCTGAGAGTTTCCTGACCCCAGGCAACCAGCGCAGTGTCCGCAGCCTATCAATAAACACTGTTCCAGGTTTATGTAGACGACTTAGCTGCTGCTCCTCTCATTCAGTATTATTAAAGTGAAATTCTGTAGTCTGCATTTCATGTTGTGCAGCCTCATTTAACTACAGTTGGTGCTACAAGTTGTTGTATAAACTTCCTGAGATTAAAACCACTCGTGGCTCTGATCATGTTAATGACTATTACATATCTGGACTTCATATGATTGCTGGGTTTCTCTCTGCGTGTATTATTGTAGGGTCGACCTTACAATATAAAGCACCTTGAGGCGGCTGTTGTTGTGATTTGGTGCTGTGTAAATAAAGTTGAATTCAATTTAAACATCATGATGAATTTCTCATCTAAAGCTCTCATTGAAAGTCTCCAGGTGAGGAAAAACGTGGTTGTTGTATCAGTGACTTTAAAATACTCGAAGCAGAAGAAACACACTTCACACAAAGCACATCAGTAAAGAAAACTGAAGATCAATATATATTTAGTCTTTATCACACAAAGAACATTGTTCAAGCAGGAATTTCTCTTTCTGATCAGCAGTGCAAAATATTTTCTCAGCCCCATGTCAGAAGAGCTTTGGTGCAGAGGTCAGCACCGTCACCTCACAGCAACAAAGTCCCGAGTCCAACTTCACCTTCATGTGTGGAGTTTGTATGTTCTCAGCTTGTTTGTTTGGATTCTCTCTGGGTGCTCCAGCTTCCTCTCACAGTCCAAAGACATGCAGTTAGTGGAATGAAGTTAATGTCAGCCCTGTCTCAGATTGGTGACCTGTCCAGCTTGGACCCTGGCTCACACTCTACGGTTGCTGGAAGCTTCAATCTTCAACGGATTGAAATTAAGAAGGAATCATTTAGAGGAGTTTAAAACATTAAATCATTGAATCCATGAATCTGAAAGTGTTTTTGAGTGCAAGATGCAGACTGAAAGGTCTATTTAGCAGTGCTTCTCAGAGTTTTATACTGAACTAAGCACAGACTGACTGAAGAATTATGAAACCAAGCTTCAAATCCAGGATAGAGGTTGTTTGCTGTGCCGGCAGGACGGTCCACATACACTGCTACTCTGTTGGAGGAGAGCAGTGCACATGGACCGGCTTCATTATTCTCACTGAAGAATTATGAGACCAGACTCCAAATCCAGGATACAGAGGTTCAGTGAATGTGGTGTTGAAGGTGTGGAGGTGGATCAGAGAGTCCAAGAAGATATTGTAGAAGGACAGCGTGCCGGCAGGATGGTCCACATACACTGCTACTCTGTTGGAGACAACGTCTTTGGGGATGAAGGTTTCTTTGTTATTGTGCAAGACAGAGTAAGAGTAAGAGCAGTCCAGGCTCCAGGACTGACTGTTCAGTCCAAACAAGCAGTCATCACTGTGTCCTCTCCGTTTGATTCCTTTGTAGCTCACTGCTATAGAAACATATCCACTCCACTCAACCTCCCAGTAACAAGGACCAGTCAGCCCGTCTGTGCACAGCAGCTGAGGGCGGTCAAATCTCTCTGGATGATCAGGATATGGCTGCTGTGCATTCAAACGCATCACCTCTCTGTTGCTGTCAGACAGCTGGATCCATTTGTATACTGTGTTTGGGTCGATTGTGAGTTGATAGGAATCTGATAGAGAGAACAAATAAATCCAGCTGCAGTTATTGATCGATCATCTATTCGTTGATCGGCTCTTTGATGGTGACTCCTGATATCAGAGATATGAATGAGCGACACAGTAGTTTAAAGACGGTTGGATTTGTTTCCAAGAATCATCATAAAATCAAACGTACACTTCTTCAGATCCGAGCTCACCCGTCGGACGCCATCAGGCTCCACCCTGCAGGGAGAGGAGGGGTCAAACCAGCACAGTCGTTGGCAACATGCTAACATGGACATCATCACTCATACTGTCACAGAGGGAAGACTTCATGTAGCTCTTACATCTGCATAAAACAAACAGGCTGAGTGAAGGGATCTGTTCATACCTGTTTAGAGACTCCTTTCCTGCAGACCACTGCTTCACTTCTTCAGGTGCATCTTGAATCAGAATTGCTCTTTTAAAATCAAATATTACAATTTTCACAACACCTACATGTTTTGTTTTTTTGAATGAAACAGAACAAAAGTAGGAAGTCAAAGTGTTTTTTCCTCATATATCAGTTGAGTGGAAGCAGTAAAGCCACCAAGAGACTTTGATGTGGTGACATTCGTCCTGCTTGTCATGGTCATTTTTAGTCTACATAAACTACTGAAAAAGATTGATGGATTCAACGCATCCATCAGAATATAAATATGTGTGCATGTTAGATAGAAAGCTCTTATATAGAAAAGGGGAATGAGGCACGTTGTGTTGAGTTAAATAAGAACCAGTCCATTTACCGTTTATTCGATCTAAGCAGCTCTGGAAGACGGCGACTGGACCTCATGAAGCTTTTTGAAGAGGTTTCTCCTTTGGTGTTTAAACTCTAGTGGGAGTTGTCCACTTAAGAGGATCATAGGCACACTATTGATCATGTGCCTCATCACAAGATCCAAGTTATAAAAAAAGGTGTGGGTCATTATCAGCAGAGCTTTTGGATGAAACTATGGTGAAACCTTGCCTCACTCTATCATGTGACCCATTGAGACGCAAGATGTGAGTAGGGGTTGAGGTGCCTGGGAAGACTCAACATAACTGGAGCACGGATGGTACAGTTGTTGACAGCTGGTGTGTCGATCAGGTGAACTTCACAAACACAATGAAACACAAACACAATGAAACACTGTGAGCCATGCACCGGCTTCCTCAGAGCCTGGACCTCAATATTGAAGCCCTGTGGGATCATGGAGGACTCTCATATGGACTGATGCCACGCAGAACTGTCCACTGGGAACTTAATGCTGTGGGATGCTTTTCTGTTTTGTTCATCATCATCATCATCATTGCTCTTTAGTTCCATCAGTCGCTCATCGATGTGAATAAACCAGACTGAACATTTCATGCAGTCTCATGTGTCCTGTCATCCCAAAACAACACAATATCTTAAAGTCACATCAAAAACCTGTAACACTAACTTTGAAACACGTAGAAGCGCTTTGTCAAAGTGTCTCTCTCTTTGGTTGGCATCTGCTCAGATGGGAATTCTTCAAAGTTTTGCATGACCTGTTGGTTAGACTGCACTTAACATGATTCCACACACAGATAGATAGATAGATAGATAGATAGATAGATAGATAGATAGATAGATAGATAGATAGATAGATAGATAGATAGATAGATAGATAGATAGATAGATAGATAGATAGATAGATAGATAGATAGATAGATAGATAGATAGATAGATAGATAGATAGATAGATAGATAGATATGTATGTATTTGTGTATTCCATATATTCCACTTGCCAAACTTACCGTTCTGAATATTTCCTCAATGTCATCTCTAAGGCAGTGCTTTTTGACAGCCTCACAGATGTGTTGGATGAAGGCAGAACCGTATGTTTCATGAGTGTATGAACCTGTGTCTGCAAGCAAACAGAACCAGATCATATCTGTAGTTAGGCGGTGTTTGATTGTTCTAAATGTTACTTATTGGAGGGTGGTGCACTTACAAGTGGTGCTGGAATGAAAAATGATGAAATCCTTTTCATTGTGTGTCCGAGGACCTTTGACAGAGTTCACTGACAGAGATTCGATGTCGTCTGTGGGCACAAATTGTGTCCTATCAAGTAAATCCACCGATTCCTCCCCCACTGAAACAAACACACAGACTTACTGAAACGTGTCGATCTTTTACCTTTTCAAATGAACAAATATTAACAGTAAATTCATTGAAGATTCATTCATGCTGTTTGTTGGGTGTGTGAGGACAGATGAGAATCACCTCCTCTGCAGGCGTGAATAATGACGATCTTTGGTTTGTCCTTCAGTGCAGGACAGTTCTTTGAGTTTAAGTGCTGAAAGATTTGGTCAATTTCAAACTCCTCAGTTCCCGTGCCTCCATAACACACCAAAGTCACAAACACACTGTCTGTGAGGGCCAGTTTTGGGTGTTCAGAAAATTCTTTCAGAGGTTTAGCGATCATCTGTGAGAAGAAATCCGTCACTGGATCATTTAACCAGTTTGTAAAACTGGGTGCAAGTGAAGAAACCTTTTCTGCTTTTAAAAGTTACCTTTGCAGTGATGTCCCCACATCTCACTACCTCATATCCAAGAGTTTGAAGTAGACTTTGCATGACTTTCTCATCTTTCGCAGCTCTACATTTGTATAAACTTGTATTAAACGTTTCAATGTTGATCAGCAGGGCGATGCGATTTGACTGTGATTGTTGAGTCACTGGGTAAATCTGAGAGACCAAACAGAAACTCTTCAGATTATTTTAACACAAGCTGATTTTTTTATGCAGTCATTTGCAGTAATTATTATTATTATTGGTTTGGAAGTTACTACAAGAGGCTAAGATCAAACAATCAACATATCTCATATGAATCATACAGTAACATACTTTTTTACCCTGTCTGTCTGTCCACGTCTCCATCTCTGACCTAGAAAGAAATCAGAGGACATGTTGAGCTGGAGGGACAGAATGTGTCACATCACATCAGCTCTTGGGATTTTCACTGTGCATCACATCATCTCTGCTTCTTGTGGATTATTCAGGACTGATTTTTAAAAATATTAATGAGAAAATGTATTGCTGATACTGATTAATAGATAATAAGACTTGAGCCTAATAAACCTGAAGACTATTGAATGTAGATACACGGGATCCTAATCAGGCATCAAAGTGAGATTTGGCAGGTGGGGAAACTCTAAGCCCAGGTGCAGTGGGGCAGCGTGGGCGACTTGGAAATGAGACCCTGTACTGGAAGCTCCACTCAGGTTTTCTTTGTATCCAGGTTGTGATCAGCTGAAGCTGCTCTTTGTGGATTTAGCCGACCGAATTCAGATGTTACATATTTCCAGCTTCCAGCCACTACGAAAACCCGCAAAACCTAGAATTTGGTGAATTAACTCAAACAGCACCTCACAGTTAAACAATGTCTGATTAAATGTATGCAAACAGCTCAGCTACTCTTCACCAGTCCAAGTTTACCCCTCTCAGCTTTACCACAGTACTGCAAACTTAACACTTTCACTGACATAAAATCTGAATAATGTCATTTCTGTCCCAAGATGTTTCACAATAAGAACACAAAATAATCATGTTCCTCTCATGTCTTCTTTCTTTGCAACATCCTCCATCTCTGATGTGACAGATGAAAGAAAAACCTTCTTCAACGTAAAACAGAAACAACATCTGCTGCTGCTGCTAAGACAAATGAGAAATGAAGAATCAGAGACTTACAGCAGAGATGCTGAGTCCTGGTTGTCCTCTGATTAAAGAGCTCAGACTGCTCAGAAAAGAAGGACTCAACTGTACCTGCACTGGAAACACCTGCTGACTGACTGACTGACTGGATGCTCTTTTATACTGAGCTGGAATCTAGTTAGAATTGTTCTTCTTCATGATAACGTGAAGGCTGAGTTCTTTGGACCAAACTGGTTTTGCTTTGGCTGTTTGGGAGGTTTCCAGTTTCCTGAAAAGAAACTCACCGAACTGGTTTCACAATATACCAGAACAAACACAGGAATGAGGCTCGCTTTCCTTTACACAGGTGATACGTTTGCTTCTTCACCGATTAACTCATGGACATGTTTAGAGATAATTCAGGAACTACTTGATGTAATGTTCCTCCACGAATCTCCACCTTATCATGGTGGAGGGATATGGTGCCAAATGATACCAGGAGCTCTGTTTTCAATGGTAATTTGCCCCTGGCAGGGTCCCTATATGCACACTGGTCCTGAGAGAGGGGTAAGACTAAGAATGAATCAGAAGACATCCATGCTGCATTGACCAGTGGACCATGTCTGGGTACGTGGGATGGGGTTTCTGAGGCTCTAAGCTGGACCAGGCCCAGGGGAGGGGCTCCACAGAGAGTGTGGGTTAGGTGGCAGCCAAAGTTGGAGGCCCTGGCGATAACCAGGGTGGATACATCTGTTTCCCCCAGCTTGATGCCTTTATGTTGGGATTTTTGCTGGTGGACAGGAGAGTTGCTTCCCTGGAACGGGTTCTGGCTATTTGCACTTTTGCACCAAACCTGGGCTTGTGTTTGGTTGTTGGATGGAAGCTTTGTGCTTTTTACAGTGTAGCTAACATTAGTTGGAAGGAACACTGAAATACTGGAAGAGGTCACAGTTTCAGGCTGTTTGTGTCCTGCTTCACTGTCTTCATGGGACTGCCAGGGTCAAAGTTTGAACTAATAGATCGTTTTCTTTTTGACTCCCAGCAGAAGAATGAGGCCGCTCAGCAATGCTGCGTCAAACCTGGCCTGCAGGTAAATGTTGCATTAGGACAGATAATAAGTGTAGATCAGATGATTTCCTGAAGAAGCAGCGTCAGGGCAAAACCCTTCATTAAAAATCCAAAACTTCCTCATGATCAGTGTGTTAGACTCGGGACATAAACCAGACCAAGAGTTAGCTTTCAAGCAGCACCAGTTTGAGCCGCCAAATTTCAACTAACACAAATGTTTGTTTGTCAAAAGATTATGAATTTAAAAGAAAGAAGACCAACTGTTAATTTCTGCTGCTTGTATCAAGCTCAGGAGCTAAAAATGCAGGACCTGGTTCTGCTCGCAGGCTCCGGGTCATCTCTGATTTCCTCCATCAGGTTCATTGACCATGTACCAGTCACATTATATTGACCACATCTAACTGAGCTGTGTGAATGCCTTAAATATTCTTGTACAAAACAATAAGGTGAGAAAATCTCGTCCCCACTGTTCCAGCATGTCTTTAGTTCAAATCTCACAGGTTGTCACATTCACAGCTTCTCCTGTTTTTCTTCTCTTTACTATTTCCTCATGTTTCTGATGCTTCCCCGTCTACCTAATCCTCTTCATTTCTAGTGCTTTCCTTGTCCCCACTTCCTGATAAATTGGATGTTTACTCTGTGCTTGTTTTGCCTTGTTGGTTTCACACATATACAGTAATGCTGTCAGGTTTCCTCCATGTGTTTTCTTCTTGGTTTACAGCAGCTATGTCGAGTCTGTCTTTGCTGGTTCATCAGATTTAAAGTTTGCTATTGTGTAATCCTGCGTCCAAAGTCATACTTTTGTCTTTTATAATCTCTGTAAAATTATAAAATCTAAAGAGGATGTGATGTTGAAATGTTGCTGCAGTTCCTGTGAAAGAAAATATGTGAACTCATGAACTCTGCTGACTGGAAACTCTCCCTGCTGCTGCAGAAATGTGTGAGCAGTCCTCAGTGTTTAGATCAGAGGGAGCCTGGTGGTGGAGCAGGACTGCTGAAGAACTCAGTGGAAGGACCCACAGACTCTGGTCCTGATGAAATGTGTGGGGGGGAGGAGGGCTGCATCCATCTGACACTGAAATGAAAACTAAGAACAGCAGAGAGGGGGAGACTTTGAGAAATGAGAGCAGGACATTGATGTTTTCACCAAATCTGAAGGAGAGCATCATCATCTGATGTGATGAGTTCAAAGAGAATAAATGGAACAAGCATGAGATGGTCTTCCTGGTTGGACTTTTAGCTTCATGTGAGAGATTTTACCTTAAAGAGATAAACCTCTGTTACTCTGTTTATTTAGCTTCTGCTGCATTTCTGCATGTCCTCATCCACTAAATATAAAATAGTGTAAATGAGCAGCTTTTGATGTTTGACAGTTTTTATTGTGTCTGAACGTTCCTGCAGTTGGTTTGTGGTTGATGTGGATTTGCTGCTCATGTGAATCCTCCCACAGTGTTTCATTAGCAGCTGTAACCACAGTGACTCTGATAAAACAGGAATTAGCAGAATCCATCTGATATGAAGCTGTGCTTTGAATACCACTTCCCTCCTCTTTGAAGAGTAGTCAGATATCTGTGTTCAGGTTTTTGTACAGCCTCTTCTACACTTTGTATCACTGTGTTTCTAGAGCACAGTAGTAGAGAGCTGTGTCTGCCAGGGTTAGGGCTGCTATGGTCAGATTAGTTGTTGTTGGTGATGTTTGGGATCCATATCGATTATTGGGAATATATTCACTTGTGCTGCGTTTTGCTCCTTTCCAGAGTATAAACTGAGGAGCCTGAAGGTCAGAATCATGTCTGTACCAATAAAGCCAAGGAGTATCATAACCCGTCTGATAGTCACATGTGAGTGTGACAGATTCTCCTTCTGTTTTAGTGACTTCAGGTTGTTGAGGAGTGATTGAGTCTCCAGCTGTTAGTCCTGGAAAAAGAAAGAAGAAAAGTAGTGAAATGCAGTCTGTATATCTGCTTAATGCAGCAGCTTCAACTAAACTTTAATCCCTGTTCTTAAACTCACCTATAATGTGAGATAGAAGCAAAAAGAGGTGCAGCAACATGTCTTTGGAGTTATTAAAGCCAGACAGACAGCACATGAACAATGTTCTTCCACTGCAGCACAATGACCAACAAATAATGTCATTGGATGAGCTCAACTTCAGTGGGCGGGGCCAGTGTAATAGCTGAGCCAATCAAATCGTTTTGTGCTTCCACAGCAGCTCTGTCTCTGTCTCTGATCTTTACTGCTTCATTTCTCTGTTGTCTTTGTCATCAGTCCAATGACACAAGAATCAGAGGTTTAACAGTGTGTGGCTCCCTCTAGTGGATGTTGTGGAGTATTCTGTTGTCTTTGCTCCAAAGGTTTTTGTACAGAGTTTTGCTGTTTCCTGTCACTGTGGGCTGCAGAGCACAGTAGTACACAGCAGAGTCAGACACTGCAGCAGAGGAGATCTCCAGATGAAACTCCTTTTTTTCTTTGTCATGTATAAACTTCAGCTTTTCTGTTTGCTCTGAATGTTCTGCCATAACAAGCTGTGGATGTGAACCAGACTTCTGATGGTACCAGAAAAGGTTCTGAACATAACCTGAATAGTTGCAGGAGAGAGTCACAGTGCCTCCTTCCAAACTCATCACTACATCTTTAGATGGTGTCAGTAAATCCTCAGAGGATCCTGAAAACAACAAAGACATATTTCACCATCATGTTTCTGCATCTTTAAACTTAGTTTATAAAAAGTGAATCAATTCAAACAACATCCAGATATTTTCATGTCCATCATCTCCTTTTACATCTCACTCCATCTTTTGATGACTCACCAGTCTGAAAGGAGACTATCATCATCCAAATGAAAAGCAGCAACATGATTTTCTCTTGGACTGAATGAACAATAGAGAGAACACAGCAGCTCTTCAGCTCCTAAATGAAGCCGTTCATGTTCACTGCTGTAGCTCCTCCTCTTGCTGAGCTCTGTTTCCTGTCACTGTTTCCTCATATCTGCAGAGCGCAGAGTCCAACACCCACCAGGAACAAATTCGCTTACTTTCCAGCTATGTGGATCAAGCTCTTATGCCTTTGCTGGTTGGGGTCAGTGATGAATCAGGTGAGGAGGATTCAAGACTGAGGCGAGAGATAAGAATGTGCACTGAATGTACTCAGCTGCATGAAGAGTACATGAGATTTTCTCAGACACAATTAAATAAAACCTGAGGAAGGTCAAAGGTCGTCACTTGTATGTTTAACTACAAACTTGTGATCTGGAATTCTTTCACTGTTTTTTGACAGTAGCGTGTTGTTTACCATAAAGTAATTCAGAGTCATTCATACCACAGTAACCAGAGATGATAATATATTTGTAAATATATAACTTTCTACAGGACTGAATATAATATCTTTATGTAAAAGTCCGGAGCCTCTGAGGAGTATCCGAGTATTTATAACATTACACAAACATCTCCATCACAGTGTTCATGAAATGCTGAGTTTATCCATCTTCTGGGTGGGCCTACGGAGGAGTTTTGAAGATTTCCCTGTGAGGGAGCTGCTGGTGACCAATTCAATTCAATTCAATTCAATTTTATTTATATAGCGCCAAATCACAACATAAGTCGCCTCAAGGCGCTTCATAGATACAGAGAAAAAAAACCCAACAATCATATGACCCCCTATGAGAAGCACTTTGGCAACAGTGGGAAGGAAAAACTCCCTTTTAACAGGAAGAAACCTCCAGCAGAACCAGGCTCAGGGAGGGGCGGGGCCATCTGCTGCGACCGGTTAGGGTGAGAGAAGGAAGACAGGATAAAGACATGCTGTGGAAGAGAGACAGAGGTTAATAACAGATATGATTCAATGCAGAGAGGTCTGTTAATACATAGTGAGTGAGAAAGGTGACTGGAAAGGAAAAACTCAGTGCATCATGGGAATCCCCCGGCAGCCTACATCTATTGCAGCATAACTAAGGGAGGATTCAGGGTCACCTGGTCCAGCCCTAACTATATGCTTTAGCAAAAAGGAAAGTTTGAAGCCTAATCTTGAAAGTAGAGATAGTGTCTGTCTCCTGAATCCAAACTGGAAGCTGGTTCCACAGAAGAGGGGCCTGAAAACTGAAGGCTCTGCCTCCCATTCTACTTTTAAATACTCTAGGAACAACAAGTAGGCCTGCAGAGCGAGAGCGGAGCGCTCTAATAGGGTGATATGGTACTACAAGGTCATTAAGATAAGATGGGGCCTGATTATTTAAGACCTTGTATGTGAGGAGCAGGATTTTGAATTCTGGATTTAACAGGAAGCCAAAACAGGAGAAATCTGCTCTCTCTTTCTAGTCCCTGTCAGGACTCTTGCTGCAGCATTTTGGATCAGCTGAAGGCTTTTCAGTGAGTTTTTTGGACATCCTGATAATAATGAATTACAGTAGTCCAGCCTGGAAGTAATAAATGCATGAACTAGTTTTTCAGCGTCACTCTGAGACAGGATATTTCTAACTTTAGAGATGTTGCACAAATGGAAGAAAGCAGTCTGACATATTTGTTTAATATGTGCGTTGAAGGACATGTCCTGGTCAAAAATGACTCCAAGGTTCCTCACAGTGTCACTGGAGGCCAAGGTAATGCCATCCAGAGTAAGAATCTGCTTAGATACCATATTTCTAAGCTTTTCAGGGCCGAGTACAATAACCTCAGTTTGATCTGAATTAAGAAGCAGAAAGTTAGCGGCCATCCAGGTCTTTATGTCTTTAAGACATTCCTGCAGTTTAACTCATTGGTGTGTGTTATCTGGCTTCATGGACAGATAGAGCTGGGTGTCATCAGCATAGCAGTGAAAATGTATGCTATGTCTTCTAATGATGCTGCCTAAGGGAAGCATGTATAATGTAAACAGAATTGGTCCTAGCACTGAACCCTGTGGAACTCCATAATTAACCTCAGTGTGTGAAGAGGACTCTCCATTTACATGCACAAACTGGAGTCTATTATATAGATATGATACAAACCACTGCAGCGCAGTACCTGTAATACCTACAGCATGTTCTAATCGCTCTAATAGGATATTATGGTCGACAGTATCGAACGCTGCACTGAGGTCTAGCAGGACAAGCACAGAGATGAGTCCACTGTCAGAGGCCATAAGAAGATCATTTGTAACCTTCACTAAAGCTGTTTCTGTGCTGTGATGAGCTCTGAAACCTGACTGAAACTCTTCAAATAAACCTCTGCAGATGATCTGTTAGCTGTTTGACAACTACTCTTTCAAGGATGTTTGATATGAAAGGAAGGTTGGAGATTGGCCTATAATTAGCTAAGACTGCTGGGTCTAGAGATGCTTTTTGAGTAAAGGTTTAACTACAGCTAGCTTGAAGGCCTAGCTGAAATTAGAACCAGCACCAGAGGTTCTAATTTAATAAACAATATGCCGAATGTTTAACAACTGAATATAATAAAAATTTATTTGTGGCCAGTCAAACAATAATAATAATTAATAACTTATTCTGGCATTACTTTGTAAGTTTTTAATCAAACTTTATATATTTTGTTCAGAAAGCACATTTTTGTTTGTTTGTTCTGAGCTCACCAGATCAAACAGTAACTCTTTTTATAGGGATCATGTTAAAGTTCAATATAAGAAACGTATTCAGATCATTTCAAACCAGAAAGCTTAAAATTCAAATGAGAATATCTGCGATTTTCTTGTTTTCCGTGGATGTAGAAAAAAATTGATTTCAGCTGGAAACTGATTTGAAACAGAGAAATCTTCGACAGCGGAACAGTTAAAGGTAAATGCTCTCTGCCGGAGCAACAACCGTGTGACACCAAGCGGAAATAAAGAAAGGAAAGGCGCGTGTGTGAACAGAGCCGGGAGTGTGGGACCGAAAGAGTCAGCACATCACTGTGGTGTTAGCGGCTTTGCACTGACTCACCGAGCTCTCTGTAATACTTTACATTCATTAATAAGAGAGAGGGGGAGGTGCGTTAATCACGTGACACCAGGCGGAAGTAAACAAAGGAAAGGCGCAAATTGCGTTAGCTTTCCAGAGACTGTTGTTGTTGTGTGAGCTGAGTGTGTTGTGTTGTTGTTGTGTGAGCTGAGTGTGTGAGCTGCGGCAGCAACGATGCCTTCAGTTCAGTATCTGAGAGAGTTCATCAACGAGCGACTAACTGCTGCTGCTGAACAAATATTCTTGGAGTTTGAAAAAACGATCGTCCAGTACGAGGAAGAGATCGACCGTCAGCGCAGACTGCTGGATATCACCTGGAAACCCCAAATCAAGCTGCACAGGACAGGTGAGTGTCCCTCTGAGGGAGGATCCTGATCACAGCTCTGCGGGACGTTTCTGATTGTGAGGACTTTTTGATGTGAGCTAACAAAGAGCAAACAGAGGACAGGACTGCACGAGTGAAGTTGCCCCCCACCTTCTTCAAATCCAGCAAAAGTGGTATCAAACGTTTGTGCTGCTTTCATTTTAAAGATATTCAAGAAAATTTCTAGAGGTCATCAGAGGTCAACCAGCTCCCCCACATTAATGGAATCAAACAAATTTGATGTCAAACTTTTGTGCTGCAAAAATGTTTGTTTGTGCCGCTGTCGTTTTAAAGATATTATTATAAGTTTCTAAAGTTCAACCAGCCACTTCCTTTGCTGTAAAAAAAAATTGAGAGATATTAACCAGCATTGGATATTTTTTTCTCATGATCACACTCTTAAACCTAGTAATCAAACTGCTATAACCTATTTAAAAACTAGGTTAAATATAGCATTTAAAATAATTAATGCATTCTGTTGGAGAAACAACTTTATTTGCTGGTAACAAAATACAAAACTACGAGAACAACGTGGTTTTGTAGAATGTTTAGCTGATTTAGAGTTTAGAAATGTTTTATCATAGAATGTAGAACTATTGTAGAGACACTGACACTGCCCTTAATATAATAAAGGGCTCATTGTCTTGTGAACTTAGGAGTAGATTGTAGGAGACCCCTCCCCCACTGAGTGGAAATTCCCCAGAGGATGTTTGGGTGGGGGTCTCAACATTTGTAACTGGATAACTGTGATCTGGAAGGGAGATGGGTTTTTATGACCTCTAGGGAGTCACCTACACCCACAGTGTTTTACCTGTCACGCACACACATCCACACGCACACTCACTCATGTGCACTCACACATACACACAGGTATGCTCACACAGGCACACACGAGCACTCATATAGGCACGCGGGAACGCGCACATGTAGGCATTCACAGGTTCGCACACACACAAGTGAAAGTATGTAAACATAGTACTTAGTTTTATGGCACCTTGTAGAGGGTTTAGAAGGGGGGTCACTGATACAAAACTGCATGTAACAGACAAAGGAGTTGAGATCTGCAGAGAAAGTCCGGGGTCCTGTACATCTCCCTTCTAGAAGGTGTAATCAATAAGTGTGTATTAATAAAAGTGTTGTTAATCGACTACTGAGTCCCGGTGTTCTTTCTGGAGTCCTGACGAATATACGAACCGGGGTAAAACTGATTTTATAACAGTTTGTATGTTTCCTGTTAGAAAAGGTAAATACATGGAAGTGTCTGAGCCTCACAAGTCTAATACAATAACTGAAAAATAACAGCTATTTCCATCATCTAACTCACAAACTAGAAAAGGACTTTCTTTCATGAAATCTTGCCATCATTCCTTTGTGTAGAGCACAGCGTGCGGACATGCGCTGGTGTTTTCAGATGCTATGGTTACATCCTTCCTTAGGTCATCATACATCTCCCAGATGTACGGGGTCCTGTTACAGAATGTCATATAATGCCCGAGTGTTTCTGGTGTTGGGCCCTCCTGAAATGTAATGACTGCTTTCAGTGTGAATTTCTCTCCTTGAAGTAGCAGAGTGGATGGGAATTCAGTAAGCAAAAACCTTTTTGGACTGTGAAAACTGTGCTCCAGAGTTTCTGTAGAGCCTTTTCCAAGGTCTGTGTCAATCCATACAAGCTCTCTCAGGGTGAAACTGTGACAAACAGTCCCTGTGCAAAGTTGCTTTCCTGATGAATCTGTTTTAAATGCTGTTGGAGATGCATCAGGACTTTCGATTGGTCTTAGGCATGGCGATGCTGGAAGGTTGAGCCCTTGTTCAACAGCAGACTGAAGGTGAGCTATGCCAGAAGCTGACAGATCAATGGAAACAAAAGGGATTTGCCTTGTGTTTGGTGTGTAAAGTTTGCAGTACTGGGAGGAACACTGTCTTGTGAAGTGAACACTTGGATTTTCCGTCATTGTTTTTTGAATTACTGTGGACACATGGCGCTGTGCATCAACACGATGAACAGCAGTCTTCAACTGAACAGGGCAGAATATTGAGCTCAGCACCTCTGCCCTCAATGAATAGGCATGTTGAGTGACACCCTTTGAAGCAAGGGATTTCACAAGCTGGAATACTTTGTTCTCCTCTGAACTATTCAACATGTTTGTTTTTTTGGGGGGGGGGTTTGTGTCCCGTTTGGATCTTTAGCATCAGAATTGCTGTCTTAAGGCCAAGAAAGATGCCAAGTGGATCATCATGGCCTTGCCATATTGGTCCATTTGATTGACCTTTATTATAATTATGAATTTATTTTATTTTCAGTTGCTACAAACGGGACAGACATGACTGGGGGATAGGACAGGGAGAAAGAATGAAAGAAAGAGAGGGAGAGAAAGAAAACCAAAGGGGAGAAGAGACGGTGAGAAGGGGGGGAAGAAAGAAAAAAACAAAACACCTGGATCACCTGTATGGAGAAAAAAAACAGAAGAGAAAGCAAACAACAAAGAGCAACATAATAAAAAAAAACAGCACCATCACAATAAACTAGCTAGCAGTAGATATCAGTAGATACTAAATAATAAACGATATTGTGCAGCACGCAAGATAGACAGCGCACAATGTGCTTTAGGCAGCAGCCAAGAAAGCTGTAGTCCGCGTCTGTGAATACCCATGTGTACACCTGTGTGCATACCTGTGTGGATCAGCATGCTTGCATTCCAAAGGTTTCTCCATGTAACGATCTGCTAGGGAGTGTGGGGGAGCCACAGCCCCGTCCCCAGGGTATGAAGCAGGTATGGAGGAGATCAAAACTCCAGACATCCAGAGGCCCCCAGAACACAAGAGACCAAGGAAGACCAACAGAGGGGCAGCCGCGCCACTGTCCCAGAAAGAGCTGAGGAGAGTCTCAGACTCCCCTCCAGAGAGGAGTTAAACAGTCTGATGGCGTGTGGGACAAAGGAGTTTTTAAGTCTGTTAGTTCTTGTCTTGGGGAGAAGCAACCTGTCACTGAACAGACTCTTCTGGTTGGTTATGGCCGTGTGCAGAGGATGCCCAGCATTGTTCATAATGTCCAGCAGTTTCTTTAATGTCCTTTTCTCTGCCACTGTCACCAGAGTGTCCAGCTTCATGCCGACCACAGAGCTAGCCTTCCTGATCAGTTTGCTGATCAGGAAGGCTAGGAACTGCAAGGCCTCTCCAGTTTTCCAAAGCTGCTGTTTCTTCAATGTCCATGTCTGTGCCAATTTTGGGCTCCTGAGAGGGGTTATCATCCACTTCCTGCTCCACAAAGGCTTTGTGTGGATCCTGACGCTTCACTGTACCATCCTGTCTGGCAACCTCTGCTTCTTTTCGTATTTGTGTTGCAGAACAGATCTGCATGTTTCCTTCAATGAAACCAAGATGTCGTGCAGTGAATTTATCTATCCTTATAGGGAGATTTTCATGCTTGAACAGACCATGTTTAATGTTCTTGAACTCTGCTTCAACATTAGCTGAAGTTATCTAATGTCTTCTTCTTCCTTGTCATCAGAAACAGACAGTCTCATCTGCAATCTTTCTTTTCAGATTTGATTTGGACACTTCTGACATAAGGGGGATTTTTTTCCGAAGCAAGACACCAAAGCATTCATTAATGTAGCTTCAAATCTGAATGATGTGTTAAAGCCTTAACTAAAGCACCAAGTAAAGCTAAGGAGAAATCACAGATGGCCTCCTTTGGGATTGGTGCTCCAGCACGAATCCATTCCGATAACCATCTTGTGATTGCCTGGACATCATGTCTCTCTGACAACATTTGCACCACTGGGACGTGAGAGTTGTCCCTTCCTGTTAACACACCTTGATACAGGAAGATGTTTCCAGATAAACCATTAGGCCTGAGAAGCTTTTTTACAGCTGAGCCAGTCGCATCAAAGGCGACTATGGGTGCTTTGCAGTCTTGTACAGCATTTGAGTTTGACTCCAGTAGTGACAGAAGAACTTGTCTAATCCAATGTCCCAAATGCTTCCACTGGGAGGGGAACTGTATTTTAATGAGTGGAGAGACAGTATTGGGTTTTTATGAGCAACTTCTAGTTGATTTTGTTCGTGTTTGTCTTTGCGCAGAGTTGTCAAATTTGGTAGATGGCTTTGCTCTGGATCACCAAAGTCCATCAGCTTTGCTGCCTCTGATGCTCTCCACACATGGGGCTGCAGTCTGCCTTCACCAAGTTCTTTTGTTACTTGTGCCCTCAGACTTCCGGGCATGGCTCTCTTAGAAAAGCCAGTGTGCATGGATTCATCCGTGTTTGCCATTACACACTTCAGCACCATTGGGCAGTGATTTTCAGGTTCCTTTTCACATGTAATGTACAGCTGGCCACTACACTCTTTACAAAAGCCTCTGATTTTAATAAAACAAGATACAGGTCTGGGGTACACCTTGGCTCGTTTAAAAGTAATGGTGCATGTACTTTTAACCTCTTTCCAGATTCCCTGGTTTACAACATGAGTCCATGTGCCTGGCTTCAAAATTGTGTATTCCCTTTTCTTGAAAGTATTCTTTTTGTATGTGACTTTATGTGGAATCATATGTATCCACTGTTCAAATGGGAGCTCCACAGTCTTGCAGTCTTTGTTTTGAAAAGGAGAGCTGCTTTGTTCAAAATCATTATCATTGTCACTGCTGTCTGTGTCAGCCTCTATTCGTCACTGTAATCCAGAGCAGCCCATACATTGTCTGTTTAATTTAACAAAAGTGTAAAGAGCTTTTGGTGTCATCTTTTTGCCAAGTTGTTTGCATAGATTTTGCTATATGTCACTTGGAGTTGAAACTTTTCCATTTTTTTTATGACTGCTTCTTTAGAAGCACGAAGGACTTCAAATACTGCAGTTTTGTCCACCACTGATTTCTTTGGCATCTGTCAAGCAAAAATGACAAATGTGATATATTACTGCCATAATTTGGTTATAACTTTAGTTCTACATCTTTAAGTGGACATAAAATTACTTACTTTGATACACTGTTTTGACGTAGTGAATTGAAGTGTTGATTAGGGCTGGGCCATATTATACCGTTCACGGTAATACCGGTATAATGTTAGGCAACGATAGGAAAATGAAATATCGCGATAGAATGGGAGTAAAACGCGCATGCGCAGTGCCTTTGTTTTCATACGCACATGGCCGATTGTTGAGTGAAACAGATGAACCAGAATTGGTTTGTAAAAATGGTGCAACTTCAGTGATGTGGAACTGGTTTGGTGTTTGTCCGTCAGATACACGACAAAGCACATTTTTTTGCAGAACATGCAAGCGGCCGTCGTTATTGTCGGACTAAGATGCTCTTAAATCTGGGAGTAATCTGGGTCCTAAACTCCGTACGCTTCAGGTTAAACGAACACTGCAGCATCACTGAGAGTTAAAAACTGTCTAAATTCTTTCATCTCGCCATCGCCAGTGTGTAAATGTGTGTGTGAATGGGTGAATGACTGAATGTAGTGTAAAGCGCTTTGGGGTCCTATGGACTAGAAAAGCGCTATACAAATGCAGGCCATTTACCATTTATCTTTAATAAAACGATCAGCATTGCTGCTTTACCAGGTGTAACTATGAAGTTTACCTTCCAGGCATCCATGAAAACAAAAGTTATTACATTTAACGGAGTTAGAAGTTAGCAGGAAGCTAGCGGAAGTTAGCTCGCTAGTTTTGCTAGTTACCTAAGCATGATATAGCATGTTCTGACTGAGAGATTTCTGAAAACATTCAAACGTACAGCTCTGCTATCACTTCCAACATAAATGAAGACAGGAAACTAAACAGCAGTGACGTTTGTAGGGTTACTGAAGTTGGGCTAGCTGCTATATAATGATGTGCTACGTGATCGCTAGCGACACAGCTATGTTAGCATAACATAAACAGTGAAGCTGGAGGACGAACACTAACACTTTTCCACTTATAAAAGTTAACGTTAAAGTTCCTGATAGTTAGAGACAAATGCAATCGCATGGCAGGATGCTGTAAACGGACCAAACTTCAGTCAGGAGAACAACTGAGATAATCCATCCACAATACGAGGTTAGTCATTAATATACTGCAACAACATGGGAATAGAGCAGCTGCCAGAGAATTCAACATTAATGAATCAATGGTACAGAAGTGGAGGAAGCAAGAAGAATGAGTTTAATAAAGTTTGATTTATCTGACTGCTTTGTTTCGCTTAATGTGCCTTATAATCCCGTGCACCTTATGGTCCGAAAAATACGTACTGCACACTGCAGTTTAATGTTGCAAAGCAGCTCTTTTTAACTTCAGTGGATATTATACATGGTTATGCTCAGGATATGTCAGCCCATTTCTACTGGAAATGCCTTTTGGTTAAACTTTCAGCAAGAAATTTGCATTTGCACCGTTAAATTTTTATAAAGCTTTAATGTACATAAAAACCAGCTTCTTGTTTAAGTGAAAATAAATGGAAGGTTGTCTTTTTGCACTAGTAATGTTGTGGAGTTGTATTTTGTCTCGCATCAATTATATTGTCAGTTATATCGTTATCGCAAATTTTCAAATATATATCGTGATAAATATTTTTGGCCATATCGCCCTGCTCTAGTGTTGATGATTGCTGTTGCTCATGGAAGCTAGCTTAAAAATGCAAATGAGAGAGCTAGCACATGTTTTCTTCAACTCTTGTTTTTTTTCTCTCAGAAGTAGAATGTGTGTGATAGCGCCCCCTGGTGATCACAAACCGAACACAGGTCGCTATGTTTGCTTTTTTGGCAGAGTTGTACCAGTTTATCCTTAACAAGATCTAGTTCAAAATTCATTTGATCGGCATAAAAATGAATTTAGTCAATGTTCATAGCTCATCATCAAAATACTTGTAGATAAATCCAGGCTCTGAGATAAATCTGTGTCAATGCCACATGTGTTTAATAGCCCACTCATTTAATAGCCCTTTGTGACCATGGCTACAGAAGTTTGACTCTTGCAAAAATATATAGTTTGGCCCTTTCAGGTAACATTGACAGTTACCTGAGATTCACAGTTCTGCAGGCTGTTTGGAGCCTTTGAGCTCACATTTGCTGAATCACTGAAGTGCACTCCTGTGTATGTTAATTTTATACAACTTGCTCATGACAGCCCACATACAAATGACAGCACTTTTGTTAATATTAGCATTTGAATTAAAAGCTACAGTTCACATATTATTAGGTTAACGTAGAGCTGGGCGATAGAACGATAACGATATGTATCGCGATATAACTTTTACTCGATAGAGAAATTACGCTATCGCGATAGACCTCGCCGCTCTTGTCCTCTTAAAAAAAAAAAAAAAAAAAAAAAAAAAAAGGTCAGCCAATCCAAATTAAGCAGCGCAGAGCCGAACCAATCACAGCCGCAGCGTCACGTCGCGTGACTTGTTACGTACAGCACAAGTGCCAAGCCGCACGTGTGTTTGTTTGGGAAGCAGCCAGCGGGTAATGGAGGAAATGAGTGCGCCGACTAGAAAAATCAACCGAGCGTGACCGAAGAGAAAACAGATGATGGTTCCAACGCCGGAGAGATTGTCGAACGGAAGAGCCATAGAAGTTCCGTAGTGTGAAGGTATTTCGGCTATTTCAAGTCTGACAAAAAACAGAGTAGCGTGCACTGTAAATTGTGCCGAAAGCAAGTCTGGAAATACAATAAACTGGTGCATGCGTCACACTGTGCGCCACGTTATTGTTTCGGTGAAATGAATTTCTACAATACTGTTAATTCTACTCTCTGCAGTGTTTAAATGCTTACATATACACACAGTTACTGTCCCTCCACACATACGACTCGGTTCTGCTTCTATGCCCCAGCTTTGTTTACTTTTTCCCACCGAGGCTTCTAGACTTCTGATTGGCCAACATTTCTGCACGGTTAGGAATCTAGCGCCACCTGCTGCTTTGGCATGTTCATAGCAGCGTTTTCCTTCATTTCTGCCTTTATGTGTGGACGGGATTATTTTTTAAAACGAAAACGGAAAATCTCCGTTTTCAAAAATACCCGTGTACGTGTGGACGTAGCCTCAGTCTCTGACTGGAAGCGCTGATTCGTCATTCGGCTTTTGTCAGACTAAAGTAACTGTTAAAACTGTTTGAAAAGCTCAGCTATACAACAAGGAGAGATTGAGAACTTCCTTTAAGTTCTCAGTTTATTTGATATTGACAAAAGTTAGTCAGTTTTGTCTGTTCTTCTGTAAAACAAACTAAGATTTATTTTTAGAATTAATATTTTGTTTCTAAGTGGAATTGACAATTTAGTCTGTTTTGTTTGTTCTGTTTTGAAACTTAAACGCTTTAGTGGCTGCCTTTTGTGTAGTTTGCAATATTTGCCTTTATTTATCTGAAAAAGTCTCATGTTCGATAAGTACATCTACCCTGTTGAACTTATTATGGGAAATAAATTTTTAAATCAAAACAAGCTGCTGATTATTTCACATTTTACTTGTGAGCAACGGCACATTTAAATCTTACAAATATAGTTATTTGGCTTATATCGTGATAGATATCGTTATCGCCTAAAATGAAAAAAACATATCGTGATATGAAAAAATCTCATATCGCCCAGCTCTAGGTTAATGTTTTAACAACCATTAGCATTTTAGCATATACCCTGCTGGTAGCACACTAGATGGAGTAAGGTAATGTTAAGAAACATGGTAGTCAGTGATCCACAACCAGCTTATTGGCTCAAAACACCTTATCTAATTATAAACTGATACGCACCTACAGGCATGCCCCTTTAAATTTCTTCATAAATGTTATTTGATGTTATTATTACGGCAGCACGGTGGTTAGCACTGTTGCACAGCAAGAAGGTCCTGAGTTCAATTCCACGATCAGGCCAGGGTCTTTCTGTGTGGAGTTTGCATGTTCTCCCCGTGTTTGCGTGGGTTCTCTCCGGGTTCTCTCCAAAGACATGCAGCTTGTGGTGATAGGTTAATTGGTTAATCCAAATTGCCCATAGGTGTGAATGTGAGTGCGACTGGTCGTCTGTCCCTATGTGTTAGCCCTGCGACAGACTGGCCACCTGTCCAGGATGTACCCCGCCTCTCGCCCTATGACAGCTGGGATAGATTCCAGCGCCCCCTGCGACCCTTAAAAGGATAAGTGGAAGCGAATGGATGGATGGATGGAATTTTATTAATATCTTTAAAATGAAAGCGGCACAAACAAAAAATTTGCAGCACAAACGTAGCACCAACCTGTGACATCAACTTTTGTTTGATTTGGGTGATGTGGGGGGCTGGCTGACCTTTTGACGTTTGCATTTTCATTAATATCTTTAAAACAGAGGCAGCACAAACGACAATTTTAGCAGCACAAACGTTTGACACCACTTTTGTTGGATTTGAAGCAGGTGGGGGGCAACTTCACTGACAGGACTGCACCGTGCTCCATTCAAACAGCAGGCGCTGAAATCAGCCTGGATTTGAGTTTTCTTTATGTAAGTAACAGCATAAAGTTAGAACTGTCAAGGTATCGCTTTAAAAGAAAGTGTAATGTAAAATACCCTCATGTATGAATGCATTAAGATGCAGATGCAGATACAGCAATAGAAGTCCTCCTGTGGGTCTCCAATAATATGAACGCATCAGTGTCATTTCAGGCAGCTCATGGTCATTTTCATCACAGACATTCTGCTGATTGTGTCCTGTGTTCTCAGTGGCTTGGTTTGTAAAAGTTCAGACTCAGTGTGACTTAGCGTTGCACTTAAGTGCATCATATAGGTTGTTGCTTAGTTACAAGGCATCAACTCCGTTGCCTTTCTTTAGCCCATCCATAAACAGAGACCAGTACTTGCTGAGTGTTTGTGTCGTGCGCTTGATTAGATGTAGGAAACATAAAACAGGTTTTCATCTTCAGATGTTTGAGCACTGAGGATGCAGCCTGGTCACATACAGGTAGATCCACCCTCTCAGTGTCAGGGCCTTCGTGCATCAGCATAAAACAGACACAATGGCTGTATCCCAATTCAGGGTCTGCAGCCTTAAAGGCCGCATTTTTTATCGCTACTGCTGTTCAAAATCCCATAAGGCTGGCTGACATGATAGACGATGGGCAGCGCTGTGAGTACTCAGACTGTGTTTTGATAAGATCTTGGAGAAGAACAACGGGAATTGAGATAATTGGTGACCAGTGACGGACATTAGACCAACTGTAAAAATTGGATGCAGTTGTTCGCACTAAACCCAAACATTCACCATCTTCACTCATGCAGCTATCCCACTGGCGCCAAGGTCGAAGCTGACTGGAACAACAAATTGTTCCCATGATTACAGGATTGTTGTCAGAACTCTTTGTCCCTCCTTCAAGGCCACCTGCGTCCACTGGAGACTGTTGACCTTTGCTTAACCGGGCGTGGTGACACTTTCTCTCAGCTGAACACGGGATACACATGCACACGCACGAAACATGTACACTGATACTGATGCGCCCTCACTATCACCCTCCTTCCCCTGAATCCAACGCCTCCCATCCAATGTGGACGGATCAGCTGGAGGCGCAGGCGAAGATTGCTGCAGTCCCAGATCAGCTGTACACACTGGAATACTCTCCCATGTTGCTTGTCTGTGTTTTATTGTGTTATGGTGTGCTGATATTCCTGTATTATCCTTTTGTGTTACACATTTCACTGTTGTTTTTTTGTTTTTTGTTTTTTTTTCCTCACTACCTAGCCTGACCACCCCCAATGTGATGTTTGTATTGTATGTACTCTCTCTCTCTCTGTCTCTCTCTGTCTGTCTCTCTCTGTCTCTGTCTCTCTCTGTCTCTGTCTCTCTCTGTCTCTGTCTCTCTCTGTCTCTGTCTCTGTCTCTCATAATCTCATTAGTTGTCTTTTTTTTCCCCTCCAGACGTCCCACAGCAGCCTGTCTGTAAGGAGGAGGAGGTTCTCCTTGAGCTGCAGCTCTGTGACCAGGAGGAACCAGAACCTCCACAGATTAAAGAGGAGCAGGAGGAACTGTGCAGCAGTCAGGAGGGAGAGCAGCTGGGACTGAAGGAGGAGACGGATACCTTCATGGTGACTGCTGCTGAGGAAGGAGAGCACAGTGAACCAGATAATGATCGTCTCATCACTAATAACGCCCCTCTTGCTGAGAGCCAAGATCAGGGAAGAAGCAGGAGTGCAGATCCAGGATCAACGAGAAATCCAAACAGAAGTAAAAATGCAGAAAGCTCTCGTTCGTGCAAAAATCTCTGTAAGACTTGTGGTAAAATGTTTTCTAGGCCATCAGAACTTAGAAGGCATACACAGATCCACACAGGTGAGAAGCCATATTCCTGTAAAACATGTGGGAAAAAGTTTCGTCAAACTGGTCATTTGACCATCCACATGAGAATTCACACAGGTGAGAAGCCGTATTCTTGTGAAACATGTGGGAAGAGTTTTCTTTCAACAGATCATTTAAATATCCACATGAGATCTCACACAGGCGAGAAACCATATCCTTGTCAAACATGTAGTAAACAGTTTTCTACGTCATCGTCACTTAAAGAACACGCAAGGCTCCACACAGGTGAGAAGCCGTATCATTGTCAAACATGCGGTAAAATGTTTTCCAGGTCATCGTCACTTAAACAACACACACGACTTCACTCAGGTGAGAAGCCGTACTCTTGTCAAACATGCGGTAAAAGGTTTCCCAGGTCATCGTCACTTAAACAACATGTGTGGCTCCACTCAGGTGAGAAGCCGTACTCTTGCAAAACATGCGGGAAAGGTTTTTATCACAATAAAAGTTTGTCTTTCCACATAAGAACTCACACAGTTGAGAGGTCACATGTTGGTAACACCTCCAGTAAAAAGTTTTCAAATTCAACATCACTTAAAAAACACACAGAAATTCATTCAGGTAAATAGCTGCATTCCTGCAAAGCGTGGGGAAAGTTGAAATCCTCATTTGACTGGCCACGTAAATGTTGAACATCAGCTGTTTCCTCCTGCTGAGAGCTCACACAGGTGAGAAGCTGTAGTCTTAACATATTTTTAGAAAAGGTCAAATATTTGGAGCTAAGTTTGACACAAATGTACAAATTCATGCTGGTTCAAATGTTTTTGCTTTTGGCTTGAAAACCTATTCAGACAATGATCGTTTGACTGTATTACATGTCGCAATGTGTGAACTAAATCTGATGATACTTATCATGTTGAAGCTTTTTCATTCGTCAGGGAAAATATGATAAATCTTTTTTTTGAAATTGATGGCAGCACCAGGTCTCAAAAAAGGTTTGATAGAGGATTCTAGAGGCTCAGCAGTCCCCCGGCTCTTTGTTGTGTTTTTGATTTTCTGATGCTCCAGAGATTTCAATTTGTCTTTGATTAGTCAACGATTATTTCAATAAATCTTGTCTCCGCTTCCTGTGGGAAGACTTCCTGTTCTAGGCTTTAGTACCTCACCTGCTCAGGTCTGCCCACCTGTGAGTATCACCCTCTCGTCTCGTCCCACAGAAAATTAAAACAATGACCCAGGAGACATGAATTTGAAAATAATGTATTTTTAACATCAATACTTAAATATTTAGTCCTATTTTACTCAATAAGACTGTCCAAATAAAAATGAAATAAATACAAATATTAAGTAATATGAATTAAATTCTAGTAGTATTTGAACCAAAAATTCAGCTTTAAAGTAAATAAAAAAGATTTTGTTTTCCAGTCCAAAATAACAAGTTTCCAAAGTTTACAGATGATGCTGTTTTGCTGTTCCACTGCATTCTTCGTCAGTGTTGAGTGCAGTCTTGGCAGACAACATAGGTGATACTGCCCCCACAGCTTCCTGTAGTGTGTTTTAGTTTAAATAAAAACAAAAAAAACATTTATGTGGTTTTAAGATGTGACAAGAAATTTCTATGTCGTGTGATCGATTATGTCGACGAATCATTGTAGCCCTACAAATGAACCTTACTGTTTTCAAAATGCTCCTCCACCTGTTTTCTTTAGCACCACTTAATTCTCCAGCCTTTGTTGTTCCATCGTGAAACATGTCGCTGCATTAAAGTCAAAACAAGTTCATAGTTTTCTTATAATTGTAGTTTTTTCCACATTTTGTTTTTTCTGTCCTATTTTGAATAAAACGTGTTTCTGAGATGTGCATTCTGTTTTTATTTCCATTTTACACAAAGTCCCAACTTTTTTGGAATTGGGTTTGTATAACTGCTGAAGGACAACATTCAATTGTTGAGAACATGGTTCGATCCTGGATTGTAGTCCAGGAAAAGACAAACAGTTTCCTCTGTGTCTGCCTTAGTGTCCTGAGATAAAATCATGCAGTGAATTTAGTTTTTCCTTTATATTGCTGTAATAAAAGTTTGTTTACTTATAATTTTGTATTTTTTATGTCTTCATGTCTGAACGTTCCTGCAGTTGGTTTGTGGTTGATGTGGATTTGCTGCTCATGTGAATCCTCCCACAGTGTTTCATTAGCAGCTGTAACCACAGTGACTCTGATAAAACAGGAATTAGCAGAATCCATCTGATATGAAGCTGTGCTTTGAATACCACTTCCCTCCTCTTTGAAGAGTAGTCAGATATCTGTGTTCAGGTTTTTGTACAGCCTCTTCTACACTTTGTATCACTGTGTTTGTAGAGCACAGTAGTAGAGAGCTGTGTCTGCCAGGGTTAGGGCTGCTATGGTCAGAGTAGTTGATCGATCTGATGTTTCTGATTTATATCGATTATCAGGAATATACTGAGTTGTGGATCCTCTTGCTTCTTTCCAGAGTATAAACTGAGGAGCTTGAAGGTCAGAATCATGTCTGTACCAGTACAGGAGTGGGTAACCACTATCTGTCTCATAGCTACATATGAGTTTGACAGATTCTCCTTCTGTTTCAGTGACTTCAGGTTGTTGAGGAGTGATTGAGTCTCCAGCTGTTAGTCCTGGAAAAAGAAAGAAGAAAAGTAGTGAAATGCAGTCTGTATATCTGCTTAATGCAGCAGCTTCAACTAAACTTTAATCCCTGTTCTTAAACTCACCTATAATGTGAGATAGAAGCAAAAAGAGGTGCAGCAACATGTCTTTGGAGTTATTAAAGCCAGACAGACAGCACATGAACAATGTTCTTCCACTGCAGCACAATGACCAACAAATAATGTCATTGGATGAGCTCAACTTCAGTGGGCGGGGACAGTGTAATAGCTCAGCCAATCAAATAGTTTTGTGCTTCCACAGCAGCTCTGTCTCTGTCTCTGATCTTTACTGCTTCATTTCTCTGTTGTCTTTGTCATCAGTCCAATGACACAAGAATCAGAGGTTTAACAGTGTGTGGCTCCCTCTAGTGGATGTTGTGGAGTATTCTGTTGTCTTTGCTCCAAAGGCTTTTGTACAGAGTTTTGCTGTTTCCTGTCACTGTGGGCTGCAGAGCACAGTAGTACACAGCAGAGTCAGACACTGCAGCAGAGGAGATCTCCAGATCTGCACGTTTCTCTGTTTTGTCAATGTGAGCTGAGAATCCCGACACAGCTCGATGAACTGATCCTCCCTCTGTGATGTAGAGCAGGAACTCTGGTCTGGATCTCTGGTATTGTCGGTACCACTGGATATTGTTGATAAGACCATCATATGTACAGGTCAGGTTGATGTTTCCTCGCTCTGCAACAGCTTCTTCAGCACGTTCCTGCTTTATGCTGTTCATGGAGCCCAAAGCTGCAAATGAATGATTCATGTCAGTCAGTCTTTTTCTTCCTTTGTGAGCATAATGAGATGAAGAAATCTGCTAATAATAACTCTGATCAAATCTTGTCACAATGAGACTTTTCTGTGTTCTAACACTCACCTATGCAGTGAGAGAAAAGTACAAACAGGTAAAGGAACATGTTTCAGGTGCTGAAGTCACACAGCAGATGAACAAATTCAGCAGAATGAAAAGACTAAGCAGCCTCTCTGCTGCACAGCCTTCTCCTCAACATCAGGCTGTAGTTCTGCAGGAAGAGACCATCTCATTGGCTGAGTTCAGCACCAGTGGGTGGAGCCAGAGAGAAACCTGTTTAGAGTCTTTATGAACAGCGAAACATCTGCTGGTTGTTTTTACAGCTGTCCTTGTTGCATGTGTGTTTCTTTCAGACTGAAACGTTTTGGGAGGAGAGTATTTGAACAACTAATAAAAATAATAATTCACTGAGATTTAGAGATAAATCTGTTCCTACACTGTTATTAACACTGGGAGCACTGAACGTATCCTATTATGTTTTGGACATGGCTGTGATAGCTGAAGGTGCCATGAGAGAGTGTGTGGTAGATGAGAGAGTTTCCTCCACTTGTGTTCATTTATGAGGAAGATGTGACCAGAACACAGTGACTGTTAAAGCAGGCGTTAGAAAAACGTACTAGATATGATACAACGTCTTTGTTTAACACATGAAATATTGTGAGAAGTCAGAATTGTGTGTCGTGGCTCTTATCACATGTAACCGAAAGCACAGCAAGTTCCCAGGAGATACAACTCCTGAGAAAGTCCTCCTACACATCTGTCCCAGGGTGATATGCAACATGCTACACAAATCCTCTTTGTCTGTAGAAAAGAAGCTCGCTGAGCCGTCCCCAGAGAGGGCTCGCACAAAGTTATGGTTGCTGCTGCTGCTCACTTGAAGTCACTAAAAGCTTTAAAGTCACATCTCTTTTCTGTAAGAGCGTAAGACTCATAAGACGGTCAGGGAGCACAGAGTGTGCACAGAAAATGACACATAATAACAGCACATAATAATAGTTATGATAGGAATCAAAAGAATAATAATAAGTACAAAAGGTCAAAGGTCAGCAGTGTCTCCAGACAGTCAAAGGGGAAAACTGATGAACTAGCAGTGTTAACAAACGCAGGTGAAGTCATTTCATCAACAGTTTGGTCTTTTCGTCCAGCTTCCATGAGCTGGAGGATGCTCCCCAACCTGACTCCACTCTGTCTGTTCCACAAAGCAGCTTTAGGGAAGGTTGAGGCTAAACAGTAACACATGTAAGGCAGCCCCATTCATGGATTAAACACCAGAGTATGTTAGAGTTATCTGATGAACTGAAAATGTAAAGCTTGCATGTGACTCCCTTTAAGTGTGTAAACGATGTGAAGTTCAGATGAATTGTAGCCGATGATGCTGAGATCCATTCACTGATTTCCACACAGCAAATCCAGCATGTCCAAATTAACACTGTCGGATTTGATTTCAACACTATTAAAGTGTCTATATGGGTCCACACCAGAGAGTGTTAATTTAACTCTTTTTGGAGAGTTGGTACGTTAACTCTGATTTAGTGTTAAACACCAAATCTGTCTGGAGTTGATAATTTAACACTTGGTGTTAAGAGTTTATATATTAACTCTCAAAGAGTATTTTAGTTTAACTACGTAAGAGTTATCTTCTAATTCATTCTAAAAAGCGGGAATTTTACTGTTCTGAACTTCTAGAAATTTCTTTTGGAAATAAACATTTACTAAAAAGATGCAATGGTTTTTGAAAAACATTTATTCTGAACTGTGCACCACAATTTCAAAACATTTTCTGAAAGATGTAACAGTGTACATGTTCTCACTTTCATTAGAATTTTGTTTATCAAAAGGTCTGACATGGTAAATGCAAATAACAGCATCTCATCACTTATTTCTTCAATACAATATGCATGTCCTTCATTCATCCCTTTGTGGAACTTCAACGCACTTCTGCTCTCCCCCATATTCCATCTTCACAAGCATATCCTGTGCGGAGATTGAATAAAAATTAGTTGACACTAATTAATGGCACAAATAATCCAGTAAACAATTGCAGCACAGAAAAAAAAAGGAATCCTCTTTGAGCCATTACTTGTGTAAAGTATTTTCCCAAAAGACAAAGACACAGGCAACAGGTAATACTGAACTAAATGTAAAACCTCAACCTTTTTCATTTTTACCTAAACCGTGTGCACAAAACTCTGGAGGGATCTATGCTAACGTAGAACCCAGTCAGGACGCCTGCTACTGCTGTTTGCTCGGTTTTTTTTTGTTTTTTTTAATGGGCGATCGTTTTCAGGCTTCAAGCAGCACCATTATACCAACATTTCACATTCTACACATTGTTTTAGGTGTATTTGACCAAAAGTTTGACTGAAAATTCACATGCAAGCTTTTTTTCAAGGCTGTGGTATTTGCCTGCAAACAATACCTTTAGCTAGCTAAAACAGAATATTATGCTATCAGCGAGCAACATGGCTAATGCCTTTCACACAGCTTTGTCTCAACTCCAAAGAGCCACAGAAGTAAAAGCTCATAATAATAATTGAAACAATCTTTGAAAAAATGACTTACCAAGCATGGCAAACAACTCAAATATGTAGAGCAAAATGTTCTGAAACGGCTTCACTCCAGCTTCGATTGGAGCCGTGCTGGGGGCGGAGTCTGTGAATTTACTCTGTTGGTGTCATAGCCCCTGTAGGAGTTCAGAGTTAAGAGGTCAAGAGTTAATGTTTCCATTGTAACACCTCCAGATTTGACCTAGAAACACTCATTTTTAACACTCGATTTTAACTACTATCATTTTACACCTCAGAGTTACATTAAAAGAATGTGACTCTGCTTAGAGTAAAATTAACTCTACTTTTGCAAGAAGACTATTAACACCAAAACATTTAACACTTTTGAATTTGCTGTGCACCTTCACACCAACTGTGTAGTGCAGAATAAAGACAGCAGAATCAGTGTACTGTCAGTGTAGAGGATGCAAATCAGCCCAGAAACATCTGCTTACGTCCATCCATCCATTCTCTTCCACTGATCCAATTTAGGGGGGAGGAGCCATCCCAGCTACTGTAGGACGAGAGGCGGGGCACAGCCTGGACAGGTCACTGGTCTATGGCAGGGTAACACAGAGAGACACACAACCATTCACACTTATGGGCAATTTAGAATCACCAGCTAACCTAACCCCACTAAGCGCACGTCTTTGGACTGTGGGAGGAAGCTGGAGCACACGGACAGAATCCTCGCAAACACCTGCTCACATCTGGTTGAATTCACATTACAAAGAGCAGTGAAGCTCAGATCAGCTGATCACAGCCTGTACTTGAATCAAATCTACTGGAGCTCTCAGCAGAAATGATTGTGAGTTTGATTCTTTTCCCCACACTGAGCCACTACAGCTGATTTTAGGGTTCCCACCTGCTGAATCCACTTTAACCTGTTCTCTGCTCATGTTCCTGTGAGAGGCACAGTCACTCTCTAATGGAGCCAACAGAAAACAGAAATGTCTTCATTTTCCCTCTTTTTCTCTGCTCATGTTCAACTTCACTGATTCAGTCTAATGAAGTGATTCTAATATAATTCAGATTTACACTGAAATAAAGTTTGTGTTCCTGTGTGCTGATATCATTCATTTACATTAATGTAGCACAAGGTTCAGTTAACTCTGCACTTTTTCCCTTTGGAGTAAAGAAGTTGATGGAAAAAGTCCTGGATGTCTGTACTTTACCTACAACCACCTCTGTGGGATCAGTGATCAATCATTTATCATGTTGTTATTGATCAGTGACAGGTTGATTTCTGTTGGAGAGAAAGATGAAGATTTGAGTAAAGATGAGACTGAAATGAGTCTGTTGTCTTTGTCATCAGTCCAGTGACACAAGAATCAGAGGTGTAACAGTGTGTGGCTCCCTCTAGTGGATGTTGTGGAGTATTCTGTTGTCTTTGCTCCAAAGGTTTTTGTACAGAGTTTTGCTGTTTCCTGTCACTGTGGGCCTCACAGCACAGTAGTACACAGCAGAGTCAGACACTGCAGCAGAGGAGATGCTCATCTTGATTTCTGTTCCCTTCACTTGAATCTTCAGTCCACGAATTTTTTCTTCTCCTACTTCTCCTGAAGCAGAGTGTGAGATCAGGAGCTCTGGAGGTTTTCCTGGATGTTGTCGATACCAGAAGAAATAATCACCAGGTGACACTTTGTAAGTGTAGGTCAGAGTAACTGTGCTGCCTTCTACGCTGGACTCTTCATCTTTGACTGGAGTGAGCTGATCACATGTGACACCTGAAGGAAGAGAGAACGTTTTCAATCAATAATTGACGTTAATGAATAATTTGAGTTGAACATAGTTTCCTGTGTAGGTGAGCAGACCTGTGAGAGTGAGAAGAATCAGAGGAAACACACAGTGATGTAATGACAGCATGTTGAGGAACATAAAGTTTGTTTTGTGTTGAACTCTGTTGAATGTGGAGGTTTTTCTCTCTTCTATAGTTCAGTAACAGCTCAGCTCCTCCCTGAATCTCTGCTCCTCCTCTCTGCTCTCAGTCACTCCTCCTCCTGTGCTTCACACACTTTATAACCAAAATGATTTAAGGGAGCCGTGTGACACGTCACACAAGCAGAAGTCACATTAACCATGTAGACAGAGTCAGAGAGTCGCTGATACTCACACAGTTAAAAAGTCTGAAACTTGAGACATTTGGAGAAAAATGTGTAAGAAGTCCTGAATTCAAGAAACATCTCAGATGATGTTTTTACTTTGTGACATATTGGACTCGTGCTTTAAGAAGCTGGTATAAACAGTATAAAAGGGGATAATAATAATAACCATAATAATAATAATAATAATAATAATAATAATAATAATAATAATAATGATAATAAAAATAATAATAACAATAATAATAATAATAATAATAATAATGATAATAAAAATAATAATAATAATAATAATAATAATAATAATAATAATAATAATAATACATCCTGTTTCAAAGCACCCACAGACACCCAAGGACATTTAACAATAGAGTGAATCACATAATAGAACAATGACAACACAAAGAACAATGAAAAGCATAAAACAGACAAACATTAAGTTCACAGTGAATATGCAGACTTGAACAGATTAAACTGGGGCAGAGACTTCCACAGCCTGGAGGCAGAGCAGCTGAAAGCTCTGCTTCCCATGGTGCTGAAAGAAGGCACAGCAAGCTGGACAGAAGAAGAAGATTGAAGTGAGCGGGCAGAAGAGGTAGGGCTTAACAGGTGAGAAAGGTGAGGAGGAGCGAGGCTATGAAGGGTCTTGAGAAGAAGTATGAACACTTTTCAGAGTTTCACAGGGAGCCAGTGAGGTTCCTGAAGGACAGGGGTGATGTGCTGTAGGAGGGCTTCTGGTAATAAAACAGGCAGCTGAGTTTTGAACCAGTTGAAGCTGATGGAGGGGTTTTTGGGGGAGACATGCAAGAGAGGATTACAATAGTCAATGCGGGAGGTAACGAGACTGTGGACAAGAATAAGAAGAAAAGGGGAGTGGCCACGTTGAACAAGCTAATTACAGAAATTAAAGCCATTCACTTAGATATGAAACAAACAGCAGAAAATAAGGATTTACTTGAGAAATAACTGGAAAGATGGATGTGTAGGAGCAGGACATTGACAGCATCCCAGAAAAAAAACTGAGTTATATAATAAACTTCAAACTAACAGAGAAAGAAATTAATAATGTTATATCTAAATAAATAAATAAAAAACAGGAAAATGGCAGGAGCAAATGGTTATCCATCTGAAATGAACAACCTTTCCAGGAAATTGACAACACCGGCACTAAAAGAAGGCTTTAACCATGTCCTTCAGGGTGGGGAGGCCCCTGTGCCCTGGAGACAGGCAGCAGTATCAGTGATCTCTAAGCTGGGGAAAGAAAAGTCAATGCAGCTGTTATCGACCAATATCAGTTCCAAACATAGATTCTAGACTGTTTGCATCAATACCAGCAAGATGACTGGAAAATTTGTAGGCTTTGTATAAAGCAGACAAACACTGGGTAATGTTAGGAAGGCTCCCCATCTCACTGATCACTAAACTCCTCTGAACAATGGACAGCTTTCAGCCTCGACGCTGAAAAGGCCTGTTAGGTTTGTAGCTTGAACCTATTCGCTGGAACGTTAAGACAATATAATTACACTGCAAGCAAGACACAAGTAGGCAAGCTTCTTCATGGTACTCGTGCACGGGAGAGAACCGGACAGGCACCGTTCCTTCGCTTGACCCCAGTAGCTCTCGTCCGTCCTCCCATACACTGTCCTTTTATTGAGGTTACATGAATATGCATAGGTTCATTAACATATGACGTCTACATACACAAAGAGTACCTTGCCTGTGTGTGTGTGTGTGTGTGTGTGTGTGTGTGTGTGTGTGTGTGTGTGTGTGTGTGTGTGTGTGTGTGTGTGTGTGTGGACTGCTGATCAAAGGGTCAAACATCCTTGGTCAGGAAGAGGGTAGACTAGACCCCCCCCCCCCGGTGAGGAAGTCCAGCAGTTCATCTAAACAGAAAAGCACTTAGACTAGAACAGACGTAGCTACGTTAATCCTACCATAAAACAATAAGACACGGTATGACCTCTCATGCTCCCAAAGTGCTGTCTAATACACACAAAGTTTGCAGACTATCAAGGATCAAAACCTCTACCAATCTACAACTAATTACAAAACTCTAAGCATATATAAGTAAATATTTCTAAGCATAAATGACAATCAACAATACAAATCTAACAAGGCCTGTGACTCTCTCTGTTGGAAATACTTAGTATTCTTAAAGGCAACAGTGAGGAGTTCAAAAGCAGGTGAACGTTTACATTGTTCACAAGTTTGAGACAAAAGCTGAGTTAGTTGTGTTTTCATAAAAGAGAATTTGAGCTTGTCGCGGGGTCCTAAACTTCTCCCGAACAAATGCAGGCGTAGTCAGGAAGCATTCAGTGTGGATCGTTTATTCTGCCGGAAACTAGAAAACTAACTTAAGTCAACACAAAACAAACATCTTTATACAAAACACAGTCTGCATGTTACCCTCTCTGTAACATCTCACCGAAAAAAGCCCAGGTAGGCCCTGACAGCCTTCTTTTATACCCCATGGCCCCTCCCACTAGGCATAATAGCCATCTCTTTATTATTTCTTTTACCAAACACTCTTTCCCCCTCAGCTTATTTCCAGCTGTATTCCTACGATACATATATATGTATATACAGACATTTATGGTCAATTCCAGGCAGCCTACAGTGTTTCACAATAACAAACAAACAAAAATAATGCAGTTCACATGACCTTTCAAGCACGCGCGAACCCACTATTTGAACCCCGGAACACCATACCATCGGCTTGCATAACCACTCGTATAATCGGCGATCTCTTCGTCAACCATATAACCATCACTGGCTTTGGGAATTCGACAGTGTGTTCTTTAATACACCTTCTCTTCGTCAACCATATAAGCCCGGTTGAACGGCTGCAGCTTAACAAACATAGTGCAGAGTGTTCGTACAACACATAACGTTGCAAACAAAGGTGTCTGGAGAGGTAAAACATAAAATCCGTCCCTCCTCGTGCACTAGCGTGCAAGCACATGTCCACACAATCAGAGAGGGCAGAGGCGCATACTGATGACAACATTAACCCTCGACTTGGGTTGTCTTAAAGAGACACTATACTACTGTGACTGTTACATATTCCCCCTGGGTTAAACAAAGGCTGTCCCCAGCCGAACACAGCAAAGGTACAGTCCAGACTTAACCAGCCTCCATACATGGTCAGCAGGATAAGAAGTTGAAACCAAAACAGGGAAATGTACAGTGCAATAGTGACAAACTGGCATACATGATAGTGTCCCACATGGTGAATGTCCAATGTTATAGAAAGAAAACGAACTTAGCCAGGACAATTACAGAATGAAATTCCCTTTTTCTTTCATTGGGTTTCCTCTTTTTCAAAAACTGCAACAGTCGGCAGGAACACAGTACCAACACATGAAAACATTACCAACATGAATCGTAGAAAACTCAAACAATGGTCCTGTTACAACAGTAGACCACATAAAACACATCAAAAAGCAAATAAGGACACTTTAGGTCAAATCTGTCAATATTTTTCATATTGACAGATTTGACCTAAAGTGTTGGTCCACCTATTGACTGACCAGTCAGCGGTGACTCTAGGAACTCGTCTCGGTCTGAGGTTATAGGAACCTCTAACAGCACACCCATCGTCAGCAGGAGGCGAACTGTTAACCTCTGTCTCCAGAGCAATGTCAGCAGTCTCTTGGAAAGAGTTCTGGTCCACAAAAAGCGGGACAGTGTCAGTACAGTCAAAGTCAGTCTCAGCATGGGTGTCGCTAGAGACAATGGGGGTTGTGTCAACGGCGTCACAGTCATTGCGGCCTGGGACTTGTATAGGAATTTCTTTCACTTATGTATTAATCACGTTATTGTAATGGCTTGGTGCCACTGGATTTTAACATGTCTGACACTCATACGTAAGACAAATGGTAGGGGGTGTAGTAAGGATGTTGGGGGAAACAGGAACTCCAGAGGACCAGTCTTTTGTCTCTTTGAGGACTCTGGGAAGTAGCAAGGGAGTGTGAACCTTAAGGTGTGAAACAGCTGTGCACTGCCTTTGTTCCTGAAGAAGGTATTTAACTGAGAGCCATGCTGGGCTCAGGGAGACTCTGCTGACCATCTGTCCCACGGACATGCAGGGACTTCATCAAGCTTGTTTGTATGTTCTTTGTGTGCTTTGATTAAAGAATGTTAGCTACCGCTCACCGCTCGTCTGCAGGCTTTATTTAAATGGAAAACTTCCACAACAAAATGGCGACGAGGATGTGATGGTCCGTGTGGTCGCTGAACAATGGTTCCGTGGACGGACTGATCACCCCGGAGGAAAAAGGTACCTTTGTCCTACCAGCTGTTGAAGCGAAGGAAATGGAGGAGCCGTGTGTTTCAGTCACCACCGTAACCATCGATTTTGAGGGGACTCCTGCAGATGGGTGAGTTGTAGCTAACTTTGTATACAGTCATGAGGAGTTTTTTGTCTGGCCGAGCGGTGAAGTGCTTGCTGCTCTGGATTTCGAGTCTCCGGAAGGAAAATCCTGGGGTTCAAGTCCCCAGGCTTGTGTTCGGTTCTGGTGTTGTGCAAAAGAAAAGCAGTCGTCTGCCAGAGTAATTGCAAAAACACTGGTCCATCACAGGCAACGGTGGTTCAAGTCCACCGTTGATAATCACGTCTGCACAATACAGTGTGTGGAGTGACGGTATTTTAGCACTTTTCTGCCGAGAAGGGAAGAAGGCCATTGCAGGGGACGCTCTGAATGTAAATATGGGATCTAGATCCAGCAGCGGCGCTCCACTGGGCGGCCAGAGACAAAACTCAATGCCTGACTGTATGGTAAGAATTGAGTAAATGTGTGGTGTGTAAGACTGCAGAGAATGGTTGTGTGGGAAACGTTGATGTGTGTGTAAAAACAGAAAAAATGGGGTTAAAAAATGTTGAAAATGGGGAACAAACAAAAAAAAAGAAAAAGAAAAAAGAGAGGAGTGTAGAAATGTGTGTAAAAGTTGTTTCCAACTAGAGGGAGAAGGTGGTACTGCAGGCCACCAGCTCCTCTAGGGTGGACACACAAAAAATTTATTTTTAACAGAATTGTTGATGAAAATAAGCAATACAATTAGGGAAAGGGTTTTCTGTTTAATGATTAAAATGTCTCAGTGTGTCACTTGCAGGTGAAGAGCAGACCTGGATCAATTTTCCACATGCAGCAGTCGGAAGAAAATTATAGGTTAACACCATTAGAAACACTCAAGCCAAGTTTTGGCTGAATTGTTTTACAGCTTAACTTCCATGTGTTTGTCACCCTGAGAACACAAGCTCCAAGAATCTCTCCCTGAAGACCAGAAATGCAGTTCCAGAACAACGAGATGGATCTCAAGAGCTCACAGCAGCATCCTGAGCAGTGAAGAAAAGGTCCAGCAGCAGCAGCTGTGCAAGACAGCGACAGCAAGGAGGAAAATGGCACCATCATGACTGGATGGATGGATGGATGCGCATTTCCAACGAGCTGCAACTTCACTGTGTGTGAATGGACCTTTGAAAAGACTGCCTGAGTTGGACATTTGTCACTTTCAGCGCAAAAATGGCAAAATGAGAGTGTTAAAGACACAGGACAAAGCTGAAAGACAACTGACTCTCACTGGACTGCTGCAAGGGGGGGGAGATGAGACCACAGTGGAAGGAGCAGGGAGGACATGGAGGTTTTAGTGTTTTAGTGTGGGAATGAAATTTGGGTTTATGAAACTGGGAAGAAAAACGACTGCCTTACATGGAGAATTGAAAAGTGTCTGGAGCACCGCAAAGAGGAGAGGTACACAAAAATTACACAAACAGAAAATGCATTAATCGTACTAACACACACACACACATGCAATGAAGCTCATGAAGATCAAACAGTGTTACCATCATCTTGTCCGGTTCACTTAGTGGGTTAAGAAGTGATACACAGACTAGTGAACTAGTATTATTTTTGGGGAAGGATGATTGAATCATTGCAGGGCTGAACAGAATGCTGCAGGGGGGTCAGATGAGTGGGGACTAATAGATTATTGAGTTTCTTGTTCCTGATGTGTGGGGGAGGTCTTATCATGACACACATCTGGGTACATGGAAAAAACTCATCATCTAATAGGATATTGCTGTTGTGTGAGGTGTGACTGGTGGATGAAAGTTTTGGAGATTTACTGATGCATTTTCTTTTGGTACCACTTTGAACCTGACAATTAGTTGTGTTTTGATCTATCATTGTAAGAGAGTACGCTTAGACAACTTCTAAAAGAGGCCTTGATATTTTTTGATTTTAACAGTGCACTGAGACTTTTTGTTCGGCAATTTTCTCCTTTTCAAGCAGGCCTGCAAGATCGGAATCGAAAGCGCTACACAACATGTTGATCAATCGCAAGTGAGCTTCTCCAAAATTAAAATGGGCTCGGGAGAAAGCCACTTATTTGGGACAATCAGAAAACAAGTCCCTGTCAAAAAGGATTCAGAGAGGTGATCCAGTCTAAATTATTTTTTTTCTTTTTTGAAATGACGTCATTGCTGGCCGTAGAAACTTATTGCATCACGAGAGGTTCTACTGTCAGCAAATAACAAATGGGGACTGACTATGCAAGATTGCACCTCCATCCAGAGTGACAAAAGGGTGGATGTATGTATGTTTCTTTTTACAGGAGCAGAAAGGTGACAGCAACATGTTGCATGAGCTTTTGGGCCGTGCTGACTTAACCCTTTAAATGCCACTTTCTGTGTCTCTGTGAATTTACCAGCAGTGTGTTATTCATGACCTTGTGTTGTTTACAGTGCAGAGGTCACTGTGAGAAAGTGTGCATACAGATGCGTTGCGCTAACATCTATATCACTTTTTCCACAGCAAAGGGTTAATCATATGATCTAATCACATGATTCACAGCAGGACACACCACTGGCTAATGTTTTTTTTCTTACAACAGGGCCTGGAGGTGAAACTACTCCAGGGGAGAAGCCCTGGCAATTTCTAAGAGACAATGCACAACTTCATTGTGCATGTCCAAATGTGATAAGCTGACAGAGGGCAAAAGAGGGTTTTCCGGGGAAGCTTTCATTTTTAAATTGCAGAGACCGTGACATGAGGGATATGGAAGGATTGACTGAGGTGCAGATGGAGACCATAACTGGGAGAGAAGGCTTTAACAGGACCAATGAGAAGCAGGAATCATCTGCAGGACAGCAGACAAACGACAGTGGGCTGCACCACTGGGCTTCCAAAGGATTGTCACGAGGAGATTTTGAACAGCAAAGTCTTAAAATAAAATGAAAGAGTTTCGCTGTTGACGCTGAGGAAGACAACTAAGGTGTACGACGTGCTCTGCCTTAAATCTACAGCCGCGTTGGAACAGAAATCAAGGGATGAGAGAGCGTGCCAAGCTCCAAAGGTGACAGCACAGAGGGAGACCAGCGCTGGAATTATGACTCTGTAAATGGCACAGACACCAGGAGCCATGACTGTGACTGGGAATGTCCACCTAATGCTGTTTCACTCTGCCATGCAAAGTACTTTGACACTCTGGAGAAGGCCTTTCCTCTGTATCATTGTTGTTTCCATTTGCATGTGAGAGTTTAGATTGTGGGGAAGATTAAAGATGAACAAAGGGTGGTGGGAGAGCAGTGAAGTGAGGATACACAGTGTAAAACTCCTTTAAGTGAACAATAATGTTGATGTGATATAATAATAATAATAATAATAATAATAATAATAATAAATTTTATTTATGAGCGCCTTTCAAGTCACCCAAGGACACTTTACAATAGGATAAAACACTTAGTAAAACAATGGCAGACTAAGAACTGTGCCTGTGCTCTCGTGAGGCGCAGTGCGCAGTGCAAAACAGATCTGGGGAAGATATTTGTCCCTTGAAGTGTGCTTATCCCCAACATAGGCTCAAATGGCCGTTTTCAAAGTGCGATTTACACGCTCAGTTGCATTCGTTTGAGGATGGTATGCAGTTGTTAGTCTGTGTTCAGTCCCAAGAGTCAACAAAACATGCTCAAAGAGTTCACTGACGAAAGGCGTTCCCCTATCAGAAATAAGGTGGGAGGGAGAACCATGTCGGGCAAAAATGTCAGTAATGAACTTGTTCGCAGCAACTTGAGCAGTGGCTTCTCTCACAGCACTCACCTCGACCCATTTTGAGAAATAGTCCACAAAAACAAGGATATAAGCATTCCCTCTTTGTGTGCGGGGCAGTGGGCCAACATAGTCCACCCCTGCGTACTCCCATGGTCTTTGTGGCTGGATAGGGACCATAAGGCCTGCTGTTTTTCTTTGACTTGGCTTAGTGGCTTGACATGAACAACATGAGACCACATACTTTTTCACGTCAGAGTTCATGTGTGGCCAGAAGAATCTGAGACGCAAGCGTGCCAGCGTTTTTGCAATGCCCAGATGTCCAGCTGTAGGATGATCGTGGTAGTACTTGAGCAGATAACCACGGAGTGTAGTAGGAGCAAGCAGTTTAAGTTGCTTGAGTGGGTGGAGACCACATTTCGTTTTTGGGTCGAGGAAATAGAGGACACCATCATGTACAACATACTTTTCCAGATCTTGATTATCCTCCCCAGTTTGTTGGTCACTCTCCAGCTGATTGAGCAATGAGCCTGTGACTGGGTCCTCAAGCTGCAGTTGACGAACATGCAGGCGGTCTGAAACAATCACAGAAGGCAGAGCACGAAGGTCCATGCTCCCAATCACTGCAAAGGGAGGGAGAAGATCAATGGGGGCATCCACATCTGGCAGAGGATTACGTGAAAGGGCATCGGGCACCTTATTACGTTCTCCAGGTTTGTGGATAATGCTGAAGTCAAAATCTTGAATGCGAAGAGACCACCGAGCAAGCCTGCCAGAGGGATTTGGTCAAGACATCAACCACTTGAGGCTGCTGTGGTCAGTGTAGATGGTTACGTGCAAGCCTTCAACATAGGGTCGGAAATGTTCCAAGGCCCAGATCACGGCCAGACACTCCTTCTCTGGAGTTGAGTAGGGCTTTTCCAATTTGTGCATAGCACGGCTAGCAAATGCTACAGCAACGTCTTTGCCACCCTCATCTTTCTGCATTAATGCTGCTCCAAGACCAGCATCGCATGCATCAGTGGGAATGAAGAATAGACGCGAAAAATCTGGGAACCTGAGGACTGGTGCTGAGGTTATAGAATGTTTCAGAAAGTCCACAGCTGCCTGGCACTTGTCATCCCAGTAAAACTGCACGTCCTTTTTAGTGAGGGCGAAGAGTGGCTCTGCATGGCGGACGTAGTCTTGTACAAAGCGGCGATAGTAGCCAGTTAGGCCAAGGAACTGTTGCACCTGCTTTGTTGTGGTCGGCACTTTGAACTCAGTCACGGCTCTCACCTTGTCAGGGTCAGGATGAATGCCAGCCGGCGTAACCCGATAACCAAGGAAGGTGAGCTCTGAAAGGCAGAATTGGCATTTGCTCAGCTTTAAAGAGAGGCCAGCGGGCTGAAGCTTACCAGGGACCTCTTTTAAGTCAAGCAGGTGTTGCTCAAAGGTCGGTGATGCAACAACAATGTAATCTAGATACACCACGCAGGACTTATAAATCATGTCAGCTAGAACATTGTTCATAAGCTGCTGAAAAGTTGCAGGGGCGTTACACAGGCCGAAAGGAAGGACTGAACTGAAACAGGCCACAGTGCGTGATAAAAGCAGTCTTTGGTTTAGCTTCTTCAGCAATGGGGACCTGCCAGTAACCTCGAGCGAGGTCTAGTGTTGTGAGAAACTTCCATCTCGACAGATAGTCCAGTGATTCATCCACCCACGGGTGTGGGTAAGAATCCTTCACCGTCAGCTGATTTAGGCCACGGAAGTCAACACAGAACCGTGGTTCGCGGGGGGGGGGGGGGTTGTTCACAATGACCACGGGGGCTGCCCATGGTCCTGATGCAGGTTCGATGATTATGCCCCAGGGCAGCTGTGGCTACAACTGTATGCCTCCACCAGTGTGTGAATGTGTGTGTGAATGGGTGGATGACTGGATGTATAAAGCGCTTTGGGGTCCCTAGGCGGGACTAGTAAAGCACTATATAAATACAGGCCATTTACCATTTATATCCTGAAGCATTTTTTGAACTTGCTTTTCTATGATTTGCTTTTTAGCTGGTGAGGTGCGGTATGGTATTCTCCTGACAAACATCTGTGTGTGTGTGTGTGTGTGTGTGTGTAGGTGTGTGTGTGTGTGTGTAGGTGTGTGTGTGTGTGTGTGTGTGTAGGTGTGTGTGTGTGTGTGTGTGTGTGTGTAGCTGTGTGTGTGTGTAGGTGTGTGTGTGTGTGTGTGTGTGTAGGTGTGTGTGTGTGTGTGTGTGCACATTTACAGCAGAAATAACACAGAGAAAACAAACCAAAGCGAGGCAGCCCCGGGGTGTAGAGCCTTAACGCACAAACAGTAACACTATTAACATTTCCAAAATGGTTCCTGTGTGTGCGTCTTGTCTTCAGCTGTTTTGTTCTTGCTAAATTTGTTAACGTCTTTTTTCTTCAAAAATGTCTCTGCTCTTCTGGTTTATGACCTCCAATCGCTACTAAATATCAGAGCCACTGTTGAAGAGCAATCCTGACTGGCCCCAGGATGTGAGGATTTTCGCATTCCACCTGTGTTAGAGACTGTACCACTGTTCCTCCTCCGTGATTCGCCCTGCCATCCCTTACAGGAAGAAATGCCACAGAAGTGCAAGGGAAACAGGGCGGTTTGTCCCTCCAGACTGTAACAATCTCGACTCGCCTCGGACTACCAGCCGGGGTGGAGGCTTAGCCACTGTTTATTAACACAGTTTCAACTGTCAGCAGCTAACAGCTGATGCTTATGCTAGCTTTGAACTGCAGTTGTTTGAAATCCAGCTGTACCCACCACCGAAATACAGTAAGAATTTTATCCAAGAGTCCTTTGAATTCCTGGCAGGAATTATGCCATGAACAATTAAATGAACAATCCCCTACAGTTAAAAAAAATGGTATGACATTCTTTTAATTGTAGGGGATTTTAACATTCCCAGTTGCTGCTTAAGTACACCGCTGCCTAATGACTTCTTAAATCTTAAAAAACATAACCTGGATCCAGCAGTTTAATCCAAATCCAGACCAGTTTCTAAATTGCCTTTTTTTCTAAAGTCCTTGAGAAAGTTGTCCTTCTTCAGCTCCAGACTTTTCTAGATAAAAATGGCGTTAGTGAAGTATTTCAGTCTGGTTTGAAAATGCACAACAGCACTGAAACTGCTCTTTTAAAAATTTCTAATGACCTTTTAACTTTTACTGACTTGGGAGATTCAGCCATTTTCATACTATTAGACCGCAGTGCTGCCTTTGATACCGTAGATCATGGGATTCTTATCTCTCGGCTTGAGCGCTGTGTCGGAATCAAAGGGACTGCACTGGAGTAAATCTTACCTGTCCAACCAAAGTTTTTCTGTTAGATTGGGGGATGCATCATCCTCAAAAGCCTCCCTGTCTTGTGGGGTCTCCCAGGGGTCCATTCTTGGTCCAGTTCTCTTTTCTATTTACATGCTCCCTATGGATTCAATTTAAAAAAAAAAACATGGAATCTCATTGTTATGCAGACGACTTACAGATTTACCTGCCCCTGAAACGTAAATCTGTGAGTCCTCTGAAGGTTTTGCTAAATTGTTCGGATGATGTTAAGCCATGGATGGCTTTAAACGTCCTTAACCTAAACAAACAGAAAACAGAGGTGATTGTGTTTGGTCCCTGTGACCACTGCGACTTTGGCCCTTTAGAAATTTATAAAAAACCCTTTGCGAGGATCCTAGGAGTGATTGTTGACTCCAATCTAACGTTTGATAAACAGATTAATGCTGTAATCAAGTCCAGTTTCTTTCATCTTCAGCTACTTGCTAAAGTGAAGCCATTTCTCTGTTTTTAGAGGCTCTGAGAGAGCTATCAATGCCTTCATTTCATCTGCCTCGACTACTGTGATAGTCTTTACTCTGGTGTTAGTCTGTCATCAGTTAGCCGTCAGCTGGTCCAAAATGCTGCAGCACGGTTACTAACTGGCACACTCAAACGAGAACACATATCTCCCACACTGGCATCATTACAGTGGCTGCCAGTTAGTTTTAGAATTAATTTTAAGATTTTATTATTTGTTTTGAAGGCGTTGCACGGGTTAGCACCCTCATACATTTGTGATCTTTTAAATTGGACACTCCTGCAAGATCGCTGAGGTCTGTGGACCAAAGCTGTCCCGAGGTCCAGATTAAAGCACAGAGGAGAACAGGCCTTTGCTGGGACCGCCCCTTCACATCAGGAACTCCCAACATTGGACACTTTCATAACAAGTCTGAGAATCCACTTTTATTCCTTGCCTTTTAAGTCAGAATGAGTTTCTGTTACTTTTATTTGTCTTATTTCTTACTCAAATTATCTAATTTTATGATTCTTTTTCTTAACTCTTATCATATCTCCCTATGTTTTTATTTCTATTAATTATCTTAATTGTGCAGCACCTTAGTCAGCAGTTGTTGTTTTAAATGTGCTAAATAAAAAAAATTGACTTTGACAAAGTGAGTCTGAAAGTCTGCAAGACGGCAGTTAACAGTAAGGTGTGTGTGTGTGTGTGTGTGTGTGTGTGTGTGTGTGTGTGTGTGTGTGTGTGTGTGTGTGTGTGTGTGTGTGTGTGTGTGTATAAATCATTAATAACACAGAGCTTTACACACAACTTTATTCCTTCATTTTTTTTATGGTGGGAGCAAAAAATCGGGTTAACTTAGCAAGGTGATCACCAGTGTGACCTCTGACCCCAAACTGGTTGTGGACAAATCAAGTGTGTGATCATGTATGAGTTGTATAGTTTTAATGTTTTATTTGGGAACAGAACGGTGTGTATGTGTAAGTTTGGTGATGGAGTTTTTATTATGAATGAATGATGAATTTTTATGAATTATTATGTCTATTTTTTTATGTTTAAGGACAACAGATGGAAATTAGCCTTTGGCTATAATCTGGTATGTTTACATTCATGTAATTTTTTTTTTTTTTTTTACATTTATGTTTATTAACATGCACTGTCCTAAATAAATAAATAAATACAAGTGTAACCTCACACACACACACACACACACACACACACACTGTGTAAATCAACTATAAATAACGAATCTAAACTTGTATACATAAAATACAGAAATGAATGAGGTGGAGTGAATACTACAAAATGTACATAAGGTGCAGCTGCAGTCTGGCAGTGGGAGCAGTGTGACAGGTCAACTGTTAAGAAGGGACTTGTTGAGGTTGCAGCAGCTTCATTTACAGATTACTCAAACAAGCCGGCAGCTACGGTTATTTAACGATAATATTAAGAACTCTGCAGACGGTCGGAACAGCGAATGAGCTCGTGCGCACAAGCCTGAATACACCGGGAGGGTTGCATCAGGAAGACGTTTGACCCAGGATAACAACAACTGTCTCCATGGAAACTGTGCTACTGCTGGCCAAAGGGGGTGGGGCTGTGAGATGATTAATGTTATCAGTGTGCACGCCTCACAGGTTGGAGACAAGAAGAACAGGAAGTGTGAAGTAAGTGGGACAGAGTGGAGATTGGAGCAGAAAAGAGTGGAAGGTCTTTGGTGTGTCTGTGGAGAGAGGAAAGAGGAGAATGAGGAAGAACAATGAGCAGGCAGGTGTAACGGCAGGACAGGTGTGCAGCAAACACAGGAAAGGATGTGCAGCAGCTTTAAGGACACAGGTGGAAATGTACTCATGAATGAAGAGAGGCTGCTGAGAAGGTGAAGGAGCATTTAAGGAGCTCATGAATGTAGAAAATAAAAGAGGAGGATGGAGGACAGTCAACGAATCAGGAAGTGCAGAGGATTAGGAAGGAGGAAGCGAGGGCAGCTGAGGATGAGCTACAGTAACTACAGAGAGTTAAACCACCATGAAGATATGGGAAAGAGCTGCTGTAGGTTAAGGGAGGTGACGGAGAAGTTCAGAGAAGGTGGATCAGAGAAAACAGATGATTGGCTGCTGAGAGAGGAGCTGTGGTCCTGCATGAGGGAGTCAGGAGGAGGACATGTATGAGGACAGAGACGGTGAATCTGCAAGGAGCAGAGGAAGTGAAGGTAGAGTTTAAATACCTCGGGTCAACCGTCCACAGCAGCAGAGGACAGAGATGTACAGTAAGTGCTCCATCCTCCCTCCTCACAGTGATTCAACTGCTGCTAACAGTCTGTGAACCAGGAGGAAGAGGAAGTGAGAGAAGTGAGACTCAAAGAGGAGACAGAGGGCGACATCATCCAGTAGGCGGGGCTCTCCTTCTGCACTGTGTTCAACCATTGTGTCAATAATAAGTGCTGCTGTGAAGAGAACAATTCTCAGACTGAATGTTGAACATCAGCTAGTTTCTCCTGTTGATTTAAACCTTGTTGTACAGGTGGAACATTGGCTGTGGATTATTCTTGCTGCTCTTTTCTTTGGTGAGATACAAACATCAACATGTTTCCTCTGCTTAAATAAATGTGTGAGTCTGATTAATGGTGACTTTTTAATCATGTTTATTGATCCATCTCTTCCTCTGCATGTTCTGTTCTTCCTCAGAGTGTAAAGGAGAAGACAAAGTGATCCAGGAACAAGGAGATGTCATTGCTGCTGAAGGAGACACAGTTACACTTGGATGTAGATATGAAACAACAAGAACAGGCCCCACTTTGTTCTGGTATAAACAAGAAGTGAACAGTTACCCGAAGTATATGCTGAAATCTTTCTCAGAAACAACAGAAAAATCTGAAGAGTTCAACAACGACAGATTTGATGCTAAAATCAACAAGAAAGAAAATTCAGTTCCTCTGAAGATCCAGAAGCTTCAGCTGTCTGACTCTGCTGTGTACTACTGTGCTCTGCGGCCCACAGTGACAGGAAACAGCAAAACTCTGTACAAAAACCTTTGGAGCAAAGACAACAGAATACTCCACAACATCCACTAGAGGGAGCCACACACTGTTAAACCTCTGATTCTTGTGTCATTGGACTGATGACAAAGACAACAGAGAAATGAAGCAGTAAAGATCAGAGACAGAGACAGAGCTGCTGTGGAAGGAAACTTTATTTATAAAGATCCTTTCACATCGACACGTCAAACAGCTCGTACAGTTTGTTAGTGTCAGCTCTAAAGACGGAAACGTTTAAAAAGATGTGAACTGAAAACAAAGCATGCTTGAAACACAAACTTCAACATCTGAGTTCAATCCAAAAATCACTGAGGACACAAACCAAACATCTTCCACTAAACGTTCAGGTGCAAACAGAGTGATGGAGGTAAAGAAGAAAACCTCGATGCAGGCGGAAGATCAGAGCTGCATCTTTCTCATATTTACACTGTTGCCTCTGATTCTACTGAAGCAGAGACGTCATCGAACATGTTTTCTTCCAGAGTCTCAAAGAAATCCTACAAAACAGCTTTTATAGAAAACAGAGTGTTTAAAGCAGCTGCGAGGTTATCATCTATAATCTGTCTGAGCCTGCAGGTCCCCGATCGCCGTGGCGATGGTGGAGAGCCACGAGGCGGCGCTTCAGTCCCTGCTGACTGTGCTCAGTCACAGTCAGGGGGGTGCGCCCTCTCCTTTTTCAAATATCACTGAAATATCGAAGGTCACCTCAGCCCGTTTCATTTTCTCATGAAAGTTGGTTTCCTTGGAGACCACCTGGGCAACGTGGCGCGCGCCGCTGCCCGAGGAGGCGGGAGCAGCTCAGCCGCCTCTCATCACTCCAATAAAACTGCAGTTATGTATTCAGTGACACGTTATTTAGCTTTCACTGTGCGGTCTATTTTCATTTTTACTTCAGTCAACTAAAATTTTAGCTCAGCTCGAGTTTCTGCAGTTGAGGAAATGTTAGAACAGCCCTGCATGAACCCTTCAGGTCACCAACTGTCACACTCGTCAAACCCAGTAACATGAATTAAAGCCACGAGTGTTTCAACATGTCTGTGAAGGTTCTCGGTCATCCAGGTCATCCTAGTCTAAGAAAAGCGCCGGGACGCCTTTAAGACGTTTCATCCGAGAAGCCCAGTGGGAGTTTCCCCCCAAGAGGGACAATGACCCCCTGATGATAGTCCACCTAATCACATGGGCCATGGCGTGAAAGCGGGTGTGGGTCCCAATCAGCCAGGGTTTCAGGTGAGCTCACTGTGAAACCTGGCCCACCTTATCATGTGACTTCCTGAGGTCAGATGGCCCAGGATGTGAGTGGGCGTTAAGGCGTCTGGGGAGGGATCTCCAAACTGGATTATAGATGGCAGACAGTTGGTGTGGTAAGCCCCGCCCTCTGTCCTCTCTGTCCAAAATGTGAACATTGGCATCCTCAGAGAGTGACCTTTGACCTTTAGCTGCAGGTATACTGATGAGTCTTGTCCTGTAGGGCTTAAATCCGTGACTCTCCACCAGTTGCTCTTAGAACTGAAGAAGCTTCTCGGATTAAACGTCTTCAAGGCAACTTAAAGACGTCCAAAGGTTTCCTTTCAAAGCTCCTCAGATCAACGTTTAAACAGCTGCGTGTCGAACATCAGTGAAACGTCAGCACAGCTGCACAGTCGCCTCTCAGAAGAACAGCTTCACTTCCATCTCTTCATCATATCACAACTCACCACCTCTCATTCATACTAACAGAGTTCCAAGACTCGACGTGATGTTGTCTAGAAGAAGAAAAGTAAATTAATACATGAGCACGCCTCCCCCAAGTCAAACTGATCATGTGACCAACCTCACCGAGCGACTCCAACAAACTGAGTCTAAAAAGTGTGTTTGAACCTGAATGCATTCTTGGACTACGACTTCTCCCCCGTGTGAGTCTTCATGTGGCGTAACATGTGATTGCTCCGTGCGAACGTTTTCCCGCATGTTTTACAGGAATACGGCTTCTCGCCTGTGTGGATCCTCATGTGGACGTACAGATTCCCGCTCTGACTGAAGGTCTTTCCACACGTCAGGCAGGAGTACGACTTCTCCTTAGTGTGGATTATCATGTGGCGCAGCATGGTGCTCTTTTGAGTAAAGCTTCTCTGACATATTTTACAGGAATGCGGTTTCTCTCCTGTGTGGATTTTGCGATGCTCTTTGACTTGGCATTTTTTCTTGAAGGCTCTTCCACAAACATCACACTTTAAAGTCTTTTTACCTGCGTCAGAGTTCTTCTGACGCGCTAACATGCGAGCGTGTGCAGGATTGTTACAGTGAATTCGATATATAATTCTAGTCGGTCCCGAGTCTGCACTCCTGCCTCCTTCCTGATCCTGGCTCTCAGCTCCAGCAGAGCTGTGACAGAGGAGCTGCTCCTCGTCTCCTCCTGGTTCACTGTGCTCTCCTTCCTCAGCAGCAGCAGTCACCATGAAGGTGTCCGTCTCCTCCTTCAGTCCCAGCTGCTCTCCCTGCTGACTGCTGCACAGTTCCTCCTGTTCCTCTTTAATCTGTGGAGGTTCTGGTTCCTCCTGCTCCACACTGGAGCTCCTCTCCTGGTTCCAGAGCTGCTGCTCAGCGAGAACCTCCTCCTCCTCCTCCTCCTCCTCCTTACAGACATGTTCCTGTGGGACGTCTGGTGGACAGAAACATAAATATGGCTCCTTTTAATCAGTAACGAGGCTCTGCAGTAAAAGCTAACTGGACTGGTTCCTGTGTCCTCTACCCGACACGCCGTCAAACAGCAGTTAGCTGCTGTGACAGCGGCCACATGCTGCTCACAGCGGAGGTTATAACTGTGTCAAACAGGGACTCCGTGATTTAAAGGCAGGTTTTAGATGAAGACACAGACTCACCTGCTGTGTGCAGCTTGATTTGGGGTTTCCAGGTGATATCCAGCAGTCTGCGCTGACGGTCGATCTCTTCCTCGTACTGGACGATCGTTTTTTCAAACTCCAAGAATATTTGTTCAGCAGCAGCAGTTAGTCGCTCGTTGATGAACTCTCTCAGATACTGAACTGAAGGCATCGTTGCTGCCGCAGCTCACACAACAACACACTCTCTGCTCACAAAACGGGGCTTCCGCCTCTTCTTTGTATACTTCCGCCTGGTGTCACACAGTCAAGTTCCGGCAGAAGAGCGCACTGAGCTTTGTTCCGCCTCTGCAGCTCCTTGCGCCTGCAGATTTGAGATCGGACGTGTTCTTCATGAGCAAAATACAGAAATACACACGAACAGAGTCATGAAACAATTCTAAAACAAAACAGAAAGTAAAAAACATTATTATGTAATAACATAAATGAAAAACATGTTAACAGTTGAGCAAACCTGACACACACATGGTCTTGATGGAGTCCATCTGTTACCACGATTATTAATCAAACCTAAGATCAACCATGAAATCTATGAAACGTGTTTGAGGCCCTGAAGGTCTCCAACATTCAGTTTTTCTCATTAAGTTATTGATGAAGAAATGTTTGTAATTTGAGCTCATGAAATGCTTTTCTTAAATGTAGACTTAGTATAAACGTTTGAATGTAACCTTATAAACAGTCTGCCAACTCTGAACCTGATCTGTGCCAACCTCAAACTGTTCAGTCAACTTAATCTGATTTATAGCATCAAATCACAACAGCTGTTTTTAGGCACTTTATATTGTAAAGTCAAGACAATAATACAGAGAAAACTCAACAATCAGATGACCCACTGTGGGAAAGCACTTTGGTGACAGTGGGTTTGATGTGAGAGGAGGAAGACAGGACAAAAGAAGCGAAGAAGAAACACTCAGTGCATCATGGGAATGCCGAGGAGAATATATTATATTAGTACATTATGTGGTCTGAGTTTGTGTGAGAGTGATCCCAGTGATGAGGGTTACTCAGGCCCGGACTGGTGGTTGGTTCCAGATTTGGAACGTCCAAACCTCGCTTAACAGATAATCACACTTATGGACACGTTCTCTCCATATCAGACTGCCTTATCAACGGAGGGAAATGTACTAAACTGTGTGTGAAGCAGGCAGCGTTGGACCCAAACACAGACGCGTCGGGCAGGCAAAAAGTAAACTCAAAAGCAGCTTTACTGCTGAACACAAGGATTACAACATTAACTAATGTGGGACTACAAAACAAACCAGGCAGATTGCAGGACACACGGAGGACGGAGACGCTGACATGAATACACAGAAGGACAACGAGGACGTGAGAAGACACGAGGAACAGCTGACGTGAATTATTAACATGACGCCACAGGAGAAACATGGGCTGCGTCCCAATTCAGGGTCTGCACGCTTGAAGTACGCGCACTACGCGTACTACGTACGGTGCGTACTATGAGTACGAGAAGTGCGGAAGTGAGAGGCGTGTGAAATGGGACGGTCTAGCTTGCGTCGCGCTGTTCCGGTTGCCTAGCAACCATGATACTAACCGCGAGAAACGTTACAGCTTTGTGTGACAGAAACGAAGGAGAAAAATGTTTTGTTGGTCATTCATTTTTGTCATGACATCACTTTGATTAGCTGAGTATCTGAGGCTGAGACCACAGGACTGTAAATGTGTGTGTGTGTGTGTGTGTGTGTGTGTGTGTGTGTGTGTGTGTGTGTGTGTGTGTGTGTGTGTGTGTGTGTATTACAGCAGTGAGCTTGAACTTGAAAGATTCAAGTTGCAGTTATTTATATATATTTATATTTCCTATCACCTTAAATTAATGTCGAATTTCCCAGAGGAACCCACCCGAGGGATTAATAAAGTTCTATCTTATCTTATCTTATCTTAAATCTTCACTCAAAAGTGTATGTACATATGTCTTATACATAAGACACAAATATTGTTCTTTTAATATGTTGGCATTACTAAATTTGGCTCATTGCTTACATACATGTGTAGAAAGCAAATGTAGGAGCTGTGATAACTGTGTCTGATAGAATGAAGAGTAGACTGATATATGAAATATTCCTTTATTGGGTGAGAAAATCAGACCATGTCATAACTGCTGTAAGTCACACAGAATAGATATCAGAGCCTTAAACAGGCTGACGTCTGCTAAATGGGTCAAACTGGGCAGAAAGTCTACAAACACATAACATCCTTATAGAATATGATGTAACACTATAGATCAACTTAGCTCTTATGACTGACTTTAATTATCCATAAATCATCACAGTCTCTGTAAGATTAAGGTCGACTATATATATCTGTAGAGGCTTTAAAACCAAGTTAGTACAAACATCACTAACGTCACATGACTTTGCCGACATGTGGCCAACAGTAATGTTTAAATGTTCTTCATTATTAAACATTTGAACATCATATTCAGTACTTACTTTTAAAAGTTTACTCTTCAGCCGTATTATTCGGCAAAACTATCCACACCCGCCGCCGCGCTATGAATTGTGGGATATATGGGCCCATGAAGTGTCCACCGGACCACGCTTCAAATTTGGGGGTGATTCTGGGAAGATGGCGGAGTGAGCGGTCCAACTTGAGGGCTCCGAGGCTTTTCCTGAAAAGAACCTTCTTTATGTTTTGACTGCAGTCAAGTAAACCAGAGTTAGAAGCAGACTAGTTACTGTATCCTTCATCTCTAGAACTCAAAACCTTCCTCCCTGTGTTTCTCTCTGTCTTTCTCAATACTTTCCATACTTCCTAGTACGCGCCGTACGTAGTACGCAAACTGCGCGGACTAGGAAGCGTGCGGTCGCTGGATTGGGACATGACGCCATGACGGGGAAACAGGATGGAACACAAAGAGGGAAACGAGACACAAGGACTCACACAAGCACACAGAGGGAATCTAACAATCAAAATCTGAACAACAACCCAGTATAAACTCCAGACTAACAGAGTGGATTTGTTAGGACATAAATTATAATAATGAAAAAACACAAGAAAACTCAAAACACTGGGAGAACTGACCCAGGACCAGCAGATCATCAGCTTTGCCTCTGAGTTTATCTGGAGGAAGAGTTCTCAGTGGGAAACATTTCGTCGCTCATCCAGGTGACTTCTTCAGTCTCAGCTGACTGCAGCTTTCCCCGATCTTATAAACAGCACATCAAGAAGGCCCTGAGTAAATGTGGTTATCCCAGCTGGACTTTTGTCAAAGCTGGGAAGGCGCCAAAAGAAAGCTCCAGCTGATCCAGGAGAGAAGGACAACCGCTGCCTAAGAGAAAACCTGCAGTGATCCCGTACGTGTCAGGAGTATCGGAGCAGCTGAGACACATTTTTTCTAAACACCAGGTCTCTGTGGCTTTTAAACCCCAAAACACGCTGCGCCAAAAACTGGTCCATGGATCGGGTCCCCGACACAAACAGAGTAACATAGTGTACGCTGTTAAGTGCAGGAGGACTGGCAGGATTTATACATCGGGGAAACCAAACAACCTCTGGCTACAACACAGCAGAGCCACCTCATCAGGACTCTGCAGTCTGTTTACACCTACAGGCCAGTGGACACTCTTTCAATGATGAGGAAAAAAAAACCCTGGATTAACGGAGATGTTCGGGCGGCACAGAGCACCGCCTTTGCCTCCGTGAACACATCGGACTACAAACACGCACATTACCAACTCCGGAAGACGATCAAAGCAGCCAAACGTGAGTACAGGGACAGGGTGGAGCAACAGTTTGACAACCCTCGGAGTATGTGGCAGGGACTAAACACGATCACAGACTTTAGAGGGAAAACCAGCACACCGCAGACCACGGCCTCTCTGTGTGAGGATCTAAACGTATTCTACGCTAGATTCGACGCAGCGAACACCATGAGACCGGACAGTGTGCGCACCGCGGATGACGTCAGTGCGCACACTGTGTCTGAGGAGGATGTGCGGAGGTGCTTCAGGAAGGTGAACGCACGCAAAGCTACTGGTCCGGACGGGATTCCCGGCCGCGTCCTCAGGTCATGCGCGGCTCAGCTGGCTGGAGTGTTCACGCACATCTTCAACCTTTCCCTCTCTCTGTCTGTAGTCCCAGCCTGCTTCAAAGTGGCCACCGTCGTCCCTGTACCCAAATCCTCCACCATCTCCTCATTGAACGACTGGCGACCTGTAGTCCTGACCCCCATCGTCAGCAAATGCTTCGAGAAGCTGGTCAGGGACTTCATCTGCTCTGCACTACCCGACTCACTGGACCCTCTACAGTTTGCATACCGCCACAACAGGTCCACTGATGATGCCATAGCCCTGACACTACACACTGCCCTGTCACACCTGGAGAAGAGAGACACGTATGTGAGGATGCTGTTTGTAGATTACAGCTCAGCATTCAATACCATCGTTCCCTCGAAGCTGGACAGGAAACTGCAGGATCTAGGACTGAGCAGCTCCCTCTGCAGCTGGATCCTTAGCTTCCTGTCTGACAGACGCCAGGTGGTCAGACTGGGCAGCATCACCTCATCCCCCGTCACACTGAACACTGGTGCTCCACAGGGGTGTGTACTGAGCCCTCTCCTGTACTCACTCTACACCTACGACTGCACGGCCACTAACAGCTCCAACATCATTGTGAAGTTTGCGGACGACACTACAGTGGTGGGTCTTATCACCAACGGTGATGAGACGGCTTACAGGGAGGAGGTCAGCACCCTGACCCACTGGTGTCAAGACAACCATCTCACCCTCAACGTCGCAAAGACAAAGGAGTTGATAGTGGACTTCCGGAGGTGCAGAGAAGTACACACCCCCATCACCATCAACGGCGCTGCTGTGGAGAGAGTGAGCAGCTTCCGGTTCCTTGGAGTACATCTGGCTGAGGATCTTACGTGGTCAGTACACACAAACAAAACAGTGAAGAAGGCGCAGCAGCGCCTCTTCTTTCTCAGGAGACTGAAAAGATTCGGCATGAGCCCCCGCATCCTCAGGACCTTCTATCACTGTGCCATTGAGAGCATCCTCACTGGATGCATCACCACCTGGTATGGCAACAGCACCGCCTACAACCGCAAAGCTCTCCAGCGAGTAGTGCGGTGCTCTGAACGGATAATTGGAGGTGAGCTTCCCTCCCTCCAAGACATCTACAGGAAGCGGTGCCTGAGGAAAGCGGGGAGGATCATCAAGGACTCCAGTCACCCCAGCCATAAACTGTTCAGACTGCTTCCATCAGGAAGGAGGTTCTGCAGCATCCGGTCCCGTACCAGCAGACTGAGAGACAGCTTCTTCCACCAGGCCATCAGACTGCTGAACACGTCATAGACACCTCAGCTTCACTACTGGAACTTCAACATTATGCACTCCACACTGTACAGTAATGCCACTGTTTTGCACATATTCAACTCTGTATATTTTATATATTTTATTTATTGTTGACTCTATTTAATTTGTAAAATATGTGTATACACACACACACGTAGAAAAATATTTAATATACACATCCAGAAATGCATATACTATTATATATTGTACATATATTTATTAGTTTCAGATGTAGCCATTCTTGTATTTTGCACAACTCTGTTGCTTGTGAAGCTCGCACACAAGAATTTCACTCACATGTGCTGTACCAATGTACCTGCACATGTGATGTGACAATAAAAGTGATTTGATTTGATTTGGATGTAACATCCTGGACAGGGAGGAACGCTGGTTTGAGGGCGGAGTCAAGGAGGCTGTTTACGTGAAAAGGGAAAGACCATCTCTGAATGGAGGAGGGGCCTAAGGGTACATCTGTCACCATCTTACATGCTGTGATTGCAGCCATTCCCCAACTCTCTGTGAATGGGACTCATGGACACTGATCAGTGGTTGTTGATCAATGGTCATTACAATCTGCATATTGTGTGTATTTTTGATTTCTTATGTTAATGTTTAGTTTGCGTGATGTTGTCAGTTCGGTTATTTTGTATTTTTGATTACTTATGAAATAATGTTTTCTAGTTTTACTATTAGTTTGTCTTAGTTGAGTCTGAGTCTGGTTTATGTTTCTTGTGGGTCTCTGTGTTGTTTCCTGTCTTCTGTCTTGTCTGTCTTGTCTTTAACGTGTGAGTTATGTCCGTGCCTTCGTCCCACTTATCTGTTTCCAGTTACCTCTCCTTGTGTTCCTGTCATGTGTTTCATGTCTACATGCTGCTTTGTCTCGCCATGTTTCCTGTGTTAAACACTAACAAGGCTAAAGAGTGGTGCTGAGTGTGAAGCTGTCAGCAGGGGGAATAACACAGGGCTGTGAATGAGTCCTGTCACTGTGATCAGGCTCCTCCTTCTAATCCACCAACTTAGTGTTGATGAAGACTAAACAGAGAGATCACAGCTTCTTTATACTTGCTGTAGCTCACAGTTACTCTACACTGCAGATATGACGCCTCTGTTCATCTCAGTGCTGCTGGCTGCTATGTGCCTCGGTATGAACACAACTCTGTTTCTTTGATATCAACATTGACGTGATTCTTTAACAGCACACTGATACTGTTTGTTGGTGTTTTACAGAATGCAGAGCACAAAAAGACAACGTGCTGCAAGCAAAAGGAGAAGAGACTGCTGCTGCAGGAGGCACAGTGACACTTGACTGTCTCTATAACAGCAGCAGTTTATCAAATTATTATCTCTACTGGTACAAACAGGATGGAAACAACAGCCCCAAATTCATCCTGAGTCGCTTTAAAGTTGGTGAGGGGAAAAACGAGGCTGGAGACAGATTTTCCTCCACACTGGATTCCAGCATCAGATCAGTTCCTCTGAAGATCCAGAAGCTTCAGCTGTCTGACTCTGCTGTGTACTACTGTGCTCTGCAGCCCACAGTGACAGGAAACAGCAAAACTCTGTACAAAAACCTTTGGAGCAAAGACAACAGAATACTCCACAACATCCACTAGAGGGAGCCACACACTGTTAAACCTCTGATTCTTGTGTCATTGGACTGATGACAAAGACAACAGAGAAATGAAGCAGTAAAGATCAGAGACAGAGCTGCTGTGGAAGCACAGAACTGTTTGATTGGCTGATCCAATTAGTCCCATCACTTCTCTCTAGTCTAAAAGAAAAGTTGATGCAAACACAAAAATCACAGGACCCTGGAATGAAATGATATCAATGATACTGTCCTCTGTGCTCCAGGCCTGGTGCCTCAACAGAAGGATTGTAGACAGTAACTGCTCAGCGGACTTACAGGCCATTCCAATTAGGTGTAGGTGCTTCTGTCTACCTTGTGAGCTCACTGCAGCCATACTTACCATTGTTTACATCACCCCTGATGCTGAGGTGAGCTCAACACTCAATCACCTCCAACTTGTTATCAGCAGCGAGAGCACTCTGTTGTTGTCGGGGACTTTCATGAGGCATGTTTGAAATCTGCACTCCCCAAATTCCACCAACATGTTGAAGGTCCTACCAGGGGACAGGACCCTGGACCACGCTTGCAGAGCCACACCCCTCTCCCACCTGGGTGTCCTGGTCCTGCTCAGTGACCCAGTGTTTTATGTTGGTTACTATTAAGTCTTTTTGTCTTATTTTGAATCTCTAGTCTTTGGTTTCTGTCTGTGTTCCCTGTCAGACATATCCCCTTGTCAACTCCGTGTCTGTGTCGTTTCCTGTTTTACTTCTGTGTCCTACATCACTGCTCTGCTTTGTGTCCATTGTCTCGTTGTGTGTTCTAATCTTTGTGAGGAGAGAAACTGGAGAGAAGCTGCAGATGTCGGCCAGGACGTGCCCGTTGTCTCTGTGTGGATACAATCCAACAGGAAAGGACTGAAAGAAACAGCTGGAATCCAGATCTTCTTGACTTTATAGTCCCACATGTCAAAAATGTTCAGGGAACAAGACAAAACGTTCACTGTGCTGGCCTTGGTTGCTCCTCTGCTGTAACTTGCTCTGATTTCTACCTGTGGGCTCCGCGGGCCAAATCTAATCATTCCAAGAACCAGAGGCAGTGGCAGCTCCAAAAGGTCCCGGGTGCCTTCTTTTACACTTCTTTGCCGTTTTGCCTCCCCCACTCACTCCTCTGGACATGACAGCTTCTGAGATTACATCTGGTCTCATCCACTGTGACATCCGATCATTGCTGCTGACGTCTATCGACCGATGTCCAGCTTATCATCCTCTCTGAGTTTATTACATACAGGACTTAAAACAAAGCTTAAACTTTGAAATCACTTCATCTCATTTTCTTCTTTTTGATGTTTTACTTCACATAATTTGCCAAGAATTCAATCACACATGAAGGTTCAGTCAGATATGAATATTTTATGGACATAAATATGATTTAATTAATTAATTTATCATGAAGTCCGTCTCACATGAACAGATCTCTTTAATTCAGTTATGTAGGAACACTCTCTCACTCTTTCACTTCAGAACGATAAATCTAACTTTCTCTGAACACTACAGACCTCAGGACGCTCTGTGCTGTTTACATTGTTTTTGTTGCTCCCTCCTCAAACACATCTGGATAATGAGCAGAGTGAACATGTTTATGTGGTTCATAGTGATGCATGTCAGAGTTTACATGGATGAATGATGCTTGGATCTGTGAATACAATGTTGTACAGCAGTCCAGCTTCCTGTGGCTTAGTTCATCAGACTTTGGACCATTTCAGATCTTAAGCTCTCATTAGAGCTCTGAAACGCTGAACTGGACCCAGTTAAACATTAAAGCTTACAGTCCCAAAGTCTGATCACAGATTTGCTTTAGTCTGCAGCAAACAGATTCATTTTATTGTTTTTGTGTTTTTGTAATAGCTGCAATTCATCCATCCACACATCTTCTTCCACTTATCCGGGGCCGGGTGGCAGCGACAGCAGCCTAAGCAGAGAAGCCCAGACCTCCCCCAGCCAAGAGATACAGGCTACGTCCACACTAATGCGCTTTTGTTTTAAAACACATTGTTCACAGCCAATGTTCACATTTTGGACAGAGAGGACAGATGGTTTGAAAGAGGAGTGAAAGAAGCATCTATGTCCACTGTGAGCGACCATCTTTGAACAGAGGCGGGGCTTACGACACCAACTCTCTGCCATCTATAATCCAGTTTTGAGATCCTTCCCAGACGCCTTAACGCCCACTCACATCCTGGGCCATCTGACCTCAGGAAATCGCATGATAAGGTGGGGCCAGGTTTCACAATGAACACACCCGAAACTCTGGCTGATTGGGACCCACACCCAGTTTCCCACCTTGGGTCAGGTGATTAGAGGATCATCAGGGGGTCCTTTTGTCCCTCTGTGGGGGGAAACTCCCACTAGGTTTATATCTGGGACTCTCCACCATTTGACCTTAGAACTGAAGAAGCTTCTCGGATGAGAGGTGAAACGTCTTCAAGCAACTTAAAGAAGTCCAGACGCTTTTCTTTGCAAGCTCCTTTGACTACGATGACCTGGATGACTGAGAACCTTCACAGACATTTAAAACACATTGTTTTCTCTCCATTTTGGCCTCCTGTCCACACTGAGACGGCGTGTTCACTGATGGAAAACGCAGCGTTTTGAAAACGCTCTTGAAAACGGTGCTTTCACGCCGCAGTGTGGACAGTGAAAACGGAGACTTTCTAAAACGATGAGCCGCAGCACCAGTCCATCGGTCGATCTCCCGCTCTCTTCTCCCGTCACAAGTTACCATGGTGATGTAGCCAGGTAAAAAAGAACACGTGTGATGAAAACGTCTGACCTTTACAACAACATGTGTGACTTTTTTACATGTGCCGAAAAAACATTACGATGTCTGAAAGCTTCCCCGCATGTTTCACAACGATATGGTTTCTCGCCTGTGTGAATTCTTATGTGATCTCTTAAATGAGAGTGACATCTGAACCATTTCCCACACGTTTTGCATTGATATGGTTTCACACCTGTGTGAATTCTGGTGTGCGTCACTAAATTACGATTACTTCCAAACTTTTTCCCACATGTTTTACAAGTATATGGCTTCACATCGGAGTGCGTTCTTAGGTGCTTCTTCAAAAAGCTGCTGCATCTGAACATTTTTCCACACACTGTACAAGCGAACGGTCTCTCACCTGTGTGGATTGAATAATGATCCTTCATTTGATAATTAAACTTGAAGGTTTTTCCACAAACATCACATTTTAAAGACTTACTACTTTTATCAAAGTTACAGTGACTCTCTGACATAGCGGGATTTTCTGCATTGTTGTGACTTTTGTGTCTTTCTCTACTTGATCTTGAATCTGCGTTCTTGTTTCCTCCCAGATCTTGACTGTCAACTACAGCAAAGTTGTGAGTGAGGAGCTGCTCCCTGCCTGCTTCTGGTTCACTGTGCTCTCCTTCCTCAGCAGCAGTCACCATGAAGGTGTCCGTCTCCTCCTTCAGTCCCAGCTGCTCTCCCTCCTGACTGCTGCACAGTTCCTCCTGTTCCTCTTTAATCTGTGGAGCTTCTGGTTCCTCCTGGTCCACACTGGAGCTCCTCTCCTGGTTCCAGAGCTGCTGCTCAGGGAGAACCTCCTCCTCCTCCTCTTCCTCACAGACCTCCTGCTGTGGGACGTCTGGAGGGACAGAAGGAGATAAGAAAAAGAAAAATGTGGTAGAAAATCATCTGAGTAACTATTACTAATAAAGTATAATAATAAAGGAGAATGGCCACAAATTCAGGCTGCGAGAGTGAATTGTCCCACTCCAGAATAAAGCTCATCAACAGAGGGACATCAGCAGTAAGGGCAGAGCGAGGATGAACTACCAGCTGCTGTAGAAAGGCTGTAATAAATATCCTGCAATGAGCTGATAAATAACCGGTGAGGTCTCAATGGATCCTAATCTGTAAGATGAGGGTTAAAAACTGAGAAGCTGAATAATTCACTGAACTAAGTAAAAATAAGTTGCTGACAAACGTTACTAAATGGAAGCAGGTGCAACAAATCAAACGTGAGTTACATCCAACATTCTCCAGCATGTTTATAATCACATCACAGGAAACAGAACTTTTGACCTTCTCGATTCATCTCCATAATGTTCATAACTGCTGTGATCCTTTGTTCATTACGTGCTGCGGGCTTTTGGGTGGCTCTCAGCACATTCTAGCTTTAGCTTCAACCACTTTGCCTTTGTTAGCTTCTTTTAAATAACCATAGGTTTTTTTTATTAAGCATGTTTTCATGGACACGCCCTAATAGCTGAACTTAGGGGAAGTTTGCATCTTCACTCACAGTGAAAAGCTTCCAAGCTAACAGCATGTTAGCATGTGACAATTTGGCTAAACCACTGTCTATGGCCAACTGCAGCCCGCGGGCCATTTTTAATTGATTAATTAAATTTATAAATAGCATAGAATAAGGCCGCACTTCAACTTTTGCTTGAGTGTATTGCACTTCTTCGTTTTAACACCAGGGGAGCTGCTGTTGATCAAGGCAGTTGCTCCACCAAAAAGGACAATCACAGAAGAAATTTACCCCAAGTTACTAAACAGGTCAGAACCAAAGAAGCCAAAGGTAGAAAGTGAGTGCAGAAAATTTCAGACACGGTGGGAGAGTGAAGATTTCTTCAAAGAACTCAAGTGTGTCTGTTTGATCTGCACTGAGACTGTGGCAGTTATGAAAGAGGATAATGTACGACGTCATTATGAAGCCAAACATCAGGCCTGTGCATCCGACACTGGTGCTGAGCCAGAGCAGACATTAACTCTCCCGCAGGGTCAGCAGCAGTATTTATCTCGTGCTCGAAAGGTCCAGGAAAAGGCTCCGATAGCCGCTATGAGGTCGCCCAACTCATCGCGAGACATGGCGAGCCTTTTTCAGATGGAGACCTCATAAAACACGGCCTCGTTAAAGTCACCGAAATAATGTGGAAAAAGTGCAGAACTTCAACAACGTCAGCGTGTCCAGAAATCCAGTCGTGCGACGCACTGAAGACTCGTCAGCCAACATTAAACTGCACCTGTCTGACAAAGCTGTGCTTTTGATTTTGACTCCATCGCATGTGATGAGAGCACCGACGCCACAGACGCCGCACAGCTGCTAATTGTTGCTGGGAGTGGACGAGAGCACGAGCGCCTTAGGTGAGTAAAACTATATTCCACAGTACCCGTGTGTTAGGTGCAGGTACACATGCTTCAAATATCAGTAATGCGCATCGATTCTGTCACTACTCTGCTTTTGTGCACCACTTTCTTATCTGCGTTTTCCTTGTTAACACACAGAGCACACACCGCTGTGCACAGCGCACGCAGTCAGCTGATCTCATCTGATGCACATCTGCTCCTTGATCAAGTGACATTTGTCCGGGTTTTTGGCACGAGTGGCGTCGGATCAGCACCGCAGCTGGACGGCCCGATTTACAAACCCAGCGCAGCTGATACTCACCAGAATAATCTGCTAAAATGATGCACTCCTGTTATTAAGCCCAGTTCAGTCTGTTAATGTTGATAACTGTTTCAAACGGACGTTAACAGGTGCGTTGCTGAGCCTAATAACTTAAATAACAAGCTTTATTTATTGCTTTATTTATTGTTTTTTCTCTGTGCTGTAAATCTTCAGTCCAAGAAGAAATCTGAGGCTGCTGTGAAAACGAGCTACCAAAGCTTTTTCTGGATAAATCAACAAAGATCCGTTTATGGAAAGATGGGATGAAGGCAGTTTTGTCTTTAATTATATTCAACAATATAACATATTTGACCACTTTTAAGTGATTTTTCTAACTTGAATACAGTAAAGTTAAGGTTATATACCTCATTTCTAGTAACTGGCCCCGCCCCTCCTATATTTTTATGTATGTTGGCGTCAGTGAAAACGTTTGGACACGCCTGGTTTAGGGCTGTTGATATAACCATATATATCGGACGACGATATAAAAACATCTGTCGTTTGTTTCGTGGTGTCGTAAAATAAACGCCCATTAAGTTGATTTTTAATTATGATTTTAGTGTTTCAATAGTAACCAAGTGAAAAGTGATGGAAAACCACCATCAGAGTTCAACAGTGATTCAATATCAGACTCTAACGCTGTTCCAACAGAACTGCCTGATGTTGATTTAACATTGTTTCAATGGATATGTGCTCTCCCGTCATGTCCCCTCATGTAAAATGTGCTGTTCTTCTTTAAACACAAACGTAAGTAACAGCTGATTAACATTAAAAATCTTTGAATTCGAAGGAAACCTTTCCTCCGGGAGCAGAAACAACATGCTGACACATGTGAACAGCTGAAGGCTGCTGCAGCATTGATCAAATTAGGTTTTTAATATCGATTCTCTTCCAAACCCCAGCAGTCCAGTGTTGATTTTAGGGGTCTGCAAAAATAAAATAGCAGCGTTCTAACGTCTCACCTGCTTGTTTTTACTCAATAAGCAGCGTGAGCTGTGCATACATGTATACGATTTTTATTAAGAGAGATTAAGCTTGTGTTTCCTTCATGAAGCTTATTAGACATTATGAAACAGATCAAGTGCTCAAAATACCTTTTTCATACATCTTTTTTCTTAAAGAAATCTACTACGTCACGTGTAATTTCCATTGCAAATATTAATCACAGTTCAGCAGGGATGCAGTAAAAACTCTGTGTGATGTCATCAAGTACGCTGCTGCTCAGCTGTGGAATGATCGCGCTGTTTTCTCGCACTCTCGGGAAGTCCGGACTCCCGTGTGAACTTACGAAGTCTGGACTGGCTGCACGAGTATTGAGAAACGGCCCATGAGTAAAATTCCTCCCTCAGAGGGACACTCACCTGTCCTGTGCAGCTTGATTTGGGGTTTCCAGGTGATATCCAGCAGTCTGCGCTGACGCTCCATCTCTTCCTCGTACTGCACAGGATCATTATGAACTTCAGGCTCCTCCTTCAGTCCCAGCTGCTCTCCCTGCTGACTGCTGCACAGTTCCTCCTGTTCCTCTTTAATCTGTGGAGCTTCTGGTTCCTCCTGCTCCACACTGGAGCTCCTCTCCTGGTTCCAGAGCTGCTGCTCAGGGAGAACCTCCTCCTCCTCCTCCTCCTCACAGACCTGCTGCTGTGGGACGTCTGGAGGACAGAAGAAAGAAGTCACAACCACAGAAACATTAACAGGACTTTACAGCATGACTGCGTCGCTCGTGTGTGAGAGTAAAGCCGTCCAGTCAGCTGTAAGTCACTGATCTCAGATCTGCATTTATTCAGACGAACATCTGGAAGGTAAAGCCCCCTCAGCACAGCAGCAGCACCGCACTGCCACTACAGTTCATAAATTCAATATTAGGTGTCACTGTGCCGAGCTGCACATTAAACTCTGTGTCACTTCTTTCAGTCGCGTCCGTGACTCTGAACAACAACATGGTGGACTTTGTTGTTCTCACACGTGTGTAAATGTGACCACAGGAACCGTGCACGTGCTGTGTACCACTTTAGCTTTTATGTGACATCATCACAAAGGGCCCGGGCGACCACTCTGACGTCACTGATGGAGAAATAAAAAAGACGTATTGTTATGACGTTAACACTGAACTCTTTACAGCTCTGCAGAAGAAGAAAGGAAACCAAGGAAAAACCTTTTCAGGCTAGATTACTGAGTTTAGAAGGTGCACCTGAACGCACCATCAAACACACGTTTCACCGCCAAACAAAAAGTTTTTCAAACGATTCACAGGATTGAGTGATGGATCCAGGTCAGAGAAAAGCTCAAATCCAGGCTGATTTCAGCGCCTGCTGTTTGAATGCAGCGCAGCGCAGTCCTGTCCTCTGTTTGCTCTTTGTTAGCTCACATCTCCAAAAAGTCCTCACAATCAGAAACGTCCCGCAGAGCTGTGATCAGGATGCTCCCTCAGAGGGACACTCACCTGTCCTGTGCAGCTTGATTTGGGGTTTCCAGGTGATATCCAGCAGTCTGCGCTGACGGTCGATCTCTTCCTCGTACTGGACGATCGTTTTTTCAAACTCCAAGAATATTTGTTCAGCAGCAGCAGTTAGTCGCTCGTTGATGAACTCTCTCAGATACTGAACTGAAGGCATCGTTGCTGCCGCAGCTCACACACTCAGCTCACACAACAACACACCCGGGTCAGTGACGGTATTAGTGCCTTTCCTTTATTTACTTCCGCCTGTGTCACGCGGTGAGGTTCCGGCAGAGCACGAGTGTTGCCTTTAGTTCCTCTTCAAAGTGTCAGTTTGTTGCAGTAAATAAATAAAATGTTCTGAGCTGCCGTGAGAAGAGAAAACAGATCCATAAAGACCTCTGTGCAAGCTCCGTGTTTGGCTGTTTAACTTTCAACAGCAGCACGAAGCACAAACTATGCAGGATCTCCTGCAGACACACCAGCTGTCATCAGGATTTAACAGGAAACATCACATGAGAGCAAAAGCAGCTCCTCCTCCTGACTGCAGAAACCTGTCTGACTCCAGCTGTGAACATCAGACCACTCACAGCTAACTCCCAGTGAACATCACTTCCAACATTTCTCCTCTGGAAACATGGAAAAACTGTCTGTGATCTGGATCTTTGCAGCTCTCGTAGGTACGTATGTTTCTGACAGGAACACCTGAAATTCAAAGACATGTTTACAGCGTTACAGATCCAGTTTGGATTTTCTTTGAGCTCACTGTGTTTTTCCAATGATGGACATGTGACTGTGGAACAGAGCTGTAAATATAACATGTTGTTTCATCAGCAGGTAACAGCTTGGAAGATGATATTACTGCCAGCAGTGCTGAAGTGTTTTCATCAGAGGGCCGTACAGTTACTGTGTCCTGTAACTATTCAGTTCAAGCTGATAATCTCCAGTGGTATCGACAGGATCCTGGATCAGCTCCTCAGTTCCTTCTCCTCATCACTGATACGAGTGAGCCGAGTGTGCTGAGAGCAACCCCCCCAAACCCTCGACTGACTGCTGCACTGAACAAGGAGAGAAATCGAGTCAATCTGGAGATCTCCTCTGCTGCAGTGTCTGACTCTGCTGTGTACTACTGTGCTCTGCAGCCCACAGTGACAGGAAACAGCAAAACTCTGTACAAAAACCTTTGGAGCAAACAGAATACTCCACAACATCCACTAGAGGGAGCCACACACTGTTAAACCTCTGATTCTTGTGTCATTGGACTGATGACAAAGACAACAGAAACGTGACGATCCAGTTCTGGGACCAGGAGTTGCAGTTTTAACAGTCTTCCACACCAGCTTATTGTGGTTTTTTTTTTATATTTTTAAAACATTTTTTTCCAAAATTTAAAACAAACACAAACCCCAAAACAAACAAAAACAAACAACCATGCACTTCACAAAAACCACAGGTACCAAAAGCTACCAAAACATCAAACCTACTTCCAGTGGCCGCTGCACTTTAAATGGGAGTAGCTCAGACGTCAGAGAACATCCAAAAATTACAAGTTCAGGCTGTGCAGGCTTCATATCTGCCTCAGAATACCAGTCAAACATTTTAGAACAAAAGTCATGGAACAACGGACCTTCTGCCAGTCTACACCTGTCACACATTGGGGAGATAGAAGGATAAATGTTGTGCAGTCTGGCCTTAGAACAGTGTAACCGGTGGAGGATTTTAACTGAATTAACTGGTGTCTGCTGTTTATAGAGCAGGAGTGGATTTTAGACAGACACTTACTCCGCATAGATTCAGGCACCTTCATCCCCGATTTATTCTCCCAAGCCTGCCTAATCCCAGCTGTATGCACCACAACAGAATTACCAAATAACTGTACAATTTTGGTGATATGATGTCTGGAATCAGGTCTTGAGTATTTTGTAGATGCCATGTTCTGACGGTAGAGTTGCAGAATCTTTAAACTTGGACTGGATGTAATGCCTGACCTGCAGATATCTATATAAATGTGAATGTGGCAGATTATATTTCCCTTTTAGTTGACAAAAGAAGAAAATGTGTTATCAACATACAAATCCTCAATAGACACTAAACCCTTTTCTCTCCAGTCATGATACGTCTTCTCTTGCCAAGGAGGCATAAAATCATGATTAAAACACATCTGTACAGGTGTGTCTGGCAGTTCCAGAAATCTTCTCCTCTGATTCAAGATTCTAACGGTTTGTTTTAATTAAAATATTAGCAGCTCAGGAGTAATGTCTGAAAATTGGCAGGCTCAGCCCTGCGTCTCTCTTGGATTTCTGCCCTCTTGCCATTCCAAATATAGGACGTTGGCAGCTAATTCATGACCTTCCATGCGGTTCTGTAAGTCAGTCTGTACGGATAGCACCGACTGGAACTTGGCCTCAAAAGCATCAAACCGTTCATCAGGTCTCTCCAGGATTGATTCAGATGTTGTCTTACATATTTCCTGGCACATGTCCTACATTTCAATCTTGTCATCTGTGGTGACAACTTTAGGCTCAGCCAAAGCCCTGCTAGCGCAGCTATCATTAGCACCAAGCTCGCTAACATTAGTGCTGCTAATGTATCTGTCGATGGTCTTATTCTCGCCCAGGTTCAAGGCTTTCTTCAGCAGTTTGAGATGTGCAGGGCAACGATTAAGCCAAAGGAACCAGTTGATTATTTAAGCTCCTGAATGGTTTTATCTTGTGTTGTATGGAGAGCTCAAACCCACGCGTCTACATCATACACATGTGCACTAGCCTTCCAACCAGCTTATTAATCTACCAGCGACCCAGACAGAGTTTTCATTCATTTTAAAGCCTGAAAGCTGTTTTATTTGCTATCATCTATCGTCCACCTGGGCCTTACACAGAGTTTCCATTGATGGAAGGACTCGACCAAACTGGAGCAGGGCCAAGCGATGGGTTTGGTGACTCACCCCCAGTTGCCACAGATGCGTCCCCAGTAGGGTGTGGTCCACGAGGGCTGTGTGGTCACCAGCCATTGGACCAGCCATTGAGAGTCACAGCACATAAATGTGTTGGAGCTGCAAGCTGTGGTCCTGCCATGGTCACAGCAGCCTACATGAAGAGCCGGGGGGCCTAGGCTCCCCCCTCCTCTCCAGGATGGCTACCAGGCTGTGGCAGTGGGATCACCTCCTGTTCCACTCACTGAGAGCAGTTCATGTTCCAGGGCCATTGAATATGGCATCGAGTTCTGGAGACACAGAGACACAAAAAGAAAACTGATGATGATAAACTCTGGACTCATGTTTTAAAATCAGTTTTGCTTCACAGAAACTCAGGAGGTTGTGAGTAGAGCAGGTCCACAGTTTGATCAAAGTAATGTTTGATTCATTTTAGTATCACTGCATTTATAACTGTTGAATGATTGTGGCTGAGCTGGGTGCTTAGTTAAAGTGTGTGCTGTAGAACATAAAGGATCATTCCCAAGCAGTGAAAGCAGCTAAAAAACGATCCAACAACTAAAACTGGTCCATTCAGAAAAGAGCTGCTGTTAAAAAAGTGCTTCTGCTGGTGTTCTTGTGGTCAGCAAGCTAACTAATGAAGCTCTGCAATGTGAAAGTGTTATTCACAAGCACACAAAAGCTGCTCTCTAAAACCTTCAACACCAAACAGTGTGAACTTTCCATTTAAATGAAGCAAGAAGAACTGTTTTTAAGGATGACTGGGACATAAAGTTTACCAGGACAGCAGATACAGCACTTATTTTTCACTGAACAATGAAGGAGGCAGCTTTCTTCTGGCAGTTCAGGAACAAACTGCAAGAAGTCTACACTGACCTTTCACCCTTCAGTAAAGGCTCAAACTTGTGTAGAACTATTGCACATTTCTGAGGAGGAAGAGGAAGTGAGAGAAGTGAGACTCAAAGAGGAGACAGAGGGCGACATCATCCAGTAGGCGGGGCTCTCCTTCTGCACTGTGTTCAACCATTGTGTCAATAATAAGTGCTGCTGTGAAGAGAACAATTCTCAGACTGAATGTTGAACATCAGCTAGTTTCTCCTGTTGATTTAAACCTTGTTGTACAGATGGAACATTGGCTGTGGATTATTCTTGCTGCTCTTTTCTTTGGTGAGATACAAACATCAACATGTTTCCTCTGCTTAAATAAATGTGTGAGTCTGATTAATGGTGAGTTTTTAATCATGTTTATTGATCCATCTCTTCCTCTGCATGTTCTGTTCTTCCTCAGAGTGTAAAGGAGAAGACAAAGTGATCCAGGAACAAGGAGATGTCATTGCTGCTGAAGGAGACACAGTTACACTTGACTGTAGATATGAAACTAGTGATACAAGCCCGACTTTGTTCTGGTACAAACAGAAAATGAACGGCTCGCCAAAACATTTACTTCGACGTTTTTTTTTATCAGCAGATAATTCTGAAGCAAAGGACAGATTTGATGCCGAAGTCGACAAGAAAGAAAAATCAGTTCCTCTGAAGATCCAGAAGCTTCAGCTGTCTGACTCTGCTGTGTACTACTGTGCTCTGCAGCCCACAGTGACAGGAAACAGCAAAACTCTGTACAAAAACCTTTGGAGCAAAGACAACAGAATACTCCACAACATCCACTAGAGGGAGCCACACACTGTTAAACCTCTGTAGCTGTAATTCACTTGTTAAAGGAGAGATTGTTCATATAAATGAATCATCCACCATCGTTGTCCTCGCTCTTCACTGCAGTTTCTAAAAACCTTCCTCAAAATGATCAGATGTGCAGATCACAGCCTGATGTTAGCAGACCTGTTAGTGACACTTTAAACATCAAAGCAGGACGTTTAATCTTCATCCATCATTTTTTGCTTCCCAGATATTTTATTCCCACAGATGTTTCATGAATATAAGAAGATCGTCTCGTTAGAGCCCAAATGTGGTGAAATTCTCATGTTTCAACAGTAAACAAAGGTAATAATACACAATGCAGTGGTATGGTTTCTTCCTTATGTACGTTCAACCCATAGCAGAGATGATCGCTGTCACCTTGGTCTGTCATGCATTTGAGCAGTTTTTAGCTCATTTAGAAAACAAGATTTGTGAAATGATTATTTCCTGATGATCGTTTGTAAATCTGAAACAGTTTCTCTGAAAACAAACAGAAACCAAGCTGCTTTCCTTTGATGTGTTTTGACTTGTTTTGAAGATTTGAAATCAGACATAAACAAATAAATCATACGTCTGTAGGGGAATATGAATATAATAAGATGGTGATTTCTGGATGTGCTCCTGAGCTCATGCTCTGATTTTAATGCTGTCTGAAGATCACAGACGTCCAAATAAATTTCTCCAGATTCTCTGAATCATTTGATGAGATCATCTTCTGTAGATGACGAGATATTCACAGTGAGGAAAATTAATCACGTTATAGATGCTCGTTTCTGCTGATTGGTGAACAGAGAAACTCTAAGATTCTTCTTTGTACTCGATCATGTGACTGACCAGCTGACAGTTAACCTGGTTAGCTGCTGCATGTTCCTGTCAGCTGTTGTTAGCACCACTTACTTTGTTGAGCTGTCCTGTTGCGATGTTGTGTTTCCATCAAATTCACAATGAGCTCATATTTTTCTTAAAATGGTTCATTTTCTTATTTTAAACTTTGATATGTTTGTGACTAAAACATGATCATAGTATTCTCATTTATTCACATTATTTGAATGGAGCTCAAACAGATGCAGCTCACAGATGTAACAGAGTCACTAGTACACAGTGTTTGCTGGGTGACAGACTGCTAACCTGTCACAGAGCAAACACTTCTCCATCCAACCTGTGACTGATGTTCTGCTTTTTCACTTTCAGATCGTCTCTTGGTTGAGGAAAAATAAAACACTATTTTTTAATGTTAGCTGAGTTTGGTGTTGAGAATCTCACACATGTATTTTTCTTCATAGTTATGTAGGATGCCTGAAATATGAACCTCAGTGAAGAGTTCATGGGTCACAAGCTTTAGATCAAAGTGGGAGCACATGTTATGTTTGGCTATTGATGGTTTCAGAAGAATAATTATCAGTTATGTCACCATGGCAACAAAGAAGGACATCATTATTTACGAGGAAGTATATGTGCACAATACCCCGAGTTATGCTCGTAGTATTCACTTCTTTTCCAGCCTCTTTTCACTATCATTGTAGTTTTAGATGAATACATTTATCACTTGTTCCTGAAGCGACGGTTCCATTAGTCTGTGTTTATCCTCAGACCTGCTGTGCTTTCCTCTGCACTGTTGTATCTGGCTCGACTCATGCAGGAAAAGTTTAGAAGACACACAATCAGAGGAAGCTCTACAACACAAAGGTAACATTAATGTGGGGCTAAGACTGCGTTTTTAAACTCTTACTCCACTGAGGTGTATTTCAGATGAAAAGTCTAAGGAGCTTGGAAAGAAAAGAAAAAGAAAAGACGACGTTTCACCTCCAACAAAATTCTTCAGTTCTGGGGTCAAATGGTGGAGAGTCCCAGATTTAAACCCTGAGAGGGACAATGCACCCGCTGATGATCTTCTACCTGATCACACGAGCCAAGGTGTGAAGACGGTTGTAGGTCACAATCAGCCAGGGTTTCGGGTGAGCTCATTGTGAAACCTGGCCCCGCCCTATCATGTGATAGGGTGGAGCCAGATCTCACAACTGCGTTATAGATGACAGACAGTTGGTGTGGTAAGCCCCGCCCTCTGTTCAAAGATGGTCGTTCACAGTGGACATAGATGTATTTCAGATGAGAACAAGCAGACTGATAGAGTTTAAAATGCTCCCTGATTTGTGTGACAGACACACTGTGGTGAGAGGAGAGTACTCGAGTACAGCTGTGGACCTGAACAACACATGCAGGTACTGTGCTGAGGTGCTGGCTGGGATTGGTGTCGTATATGTTGTAGAGGCGCGGCATGCACACAGGATCCAGGTGTGACTCATTCGTCTTACGTTGCTTTTACAAACATGTCGTGTGAACTGTGTCTGTGGGAGATTTCACTTTGAACTGTTTTCATTGTGACTGTCTGAAATATCAAAGAGGGCAGTTTCAGTTTGTAACACATCGTGCGACTTTATTTGGAGTCTGTCCTGTGCTGCGTGCAGATTGCTTTTCATTTCTGAGTATTTCCATCTTTAATGCATTCAGTTCTCAGTTTGCTTGTTGTCAGTTGTAACAGTCACAATGGTGTGGTATCTCTTTAAGACAACCCAAGTCGAGGGTTAATGTTGTCATCAGTATGCGCCTCTGCCCTCTCTGTGATTGTGTGGACATGTGCTTGCACGCTAGTGCACGAGGAGGGACGGATTTTATGTTTTACCTCTCCAGACACCTTTGTTTGCAACGTTATGTGTTGTACGAACACTCTGCACTATGTTTGTTAAGCTGCAGCCGTTCATATGGTTGACGAAGAGAAGGTGTATTAAAGGACACTCTGTGGAATTCCCACTGCCGGTGTGAGTGTGTATTCTTTTGACTAGCCTGCTAAGTGTTTTGCCGCCTCCTCTCAACCACTAAACACAACCTGACGTTACAAGCTGCAAACAGTTCAGTTCATTGTAAAACAAACAAGCTTAAAACAGAAAAAGAGAGGAAGAAAGTTAAGATGTTCTGTTCTAAATCTGTTGTTTCTACAAACTAAAGTGAGAAATGTAGGAAAACACATGGTGAATAGTTTTTAATTACTGTACCAACCCTTTTTAGTTTTGTAAATATTGGCTATATTGAAAGGTCTTATTTTATTCTTACTTTGTTTTGGAAATTTATTTGAGAATTAGGCTGTCCAATTAAGATAGATTTTGTGTTGTAAAGATCTGGATGGAGAATTTTTTTTTTATTCTTTATTTCTATTTTTCAGTTTTATTTTGCAAGACTTGGTGAATTGTCTTGGTGACTCGGCCTACCCTTTTGAGTTTTGTTAATATTGGCAGTAGTGAGAAGTATTATTGTTGGGTTTGAATATATTCGATATAGGCCATCCAATTTAGGTAAATGTCATGTTTTTAGTTGTAATAACCTGATGAGGAATATTTTATTTTTTGTTGTTTTATTTTTCAGTGTTCCCCCTGAGGAATTGCAACGTTGACGTGGTCAGGGGGGTTTGTGTGGCTCAGTGACCCTAAGAGCTAGATCAGCAGAAGCTTATCCTTCAGGTGGGACACCCAGGTTAGTCAGGTCTTATTGTAGAGGCCTGACAAAGTGCAATCCAATTACATGACAAAAACAGTTATCCAGAGCACCACACCACTGCCACCCCTTTCCTGCCTCCGTTGCCACCACGTGCCCCCTTTACATTTCTGTCTGCCCCCTCATGTATGCCTGTCTAGAACCAGCTCATAGATGGTTTTCATGTCCATGATGTCTCTGCTGGTTATGTTCATGTCCTTCCTGTCAGAAGTATCATTACTGAAACAATCATTCAGGCTGGGAGTCGGGATTAAGCCGAGGTAGAACCAACTACAGTTTTGTTGCTCCTCTATTGTTGACATTACGGCACGTGTTAGTCATGCAGAAACACGTATGTGGCGTGGGTGTGGTCTCTGGCCAGCTGCAGAGGAGGGGTGACGCAGTGAGCTCCTGGGGCGGCGTAGGGGCGGGGTGAACAGGTGTGCTGGGATCTGACAGTGATTGTGTCTCTTTATATGTTGGCAGTGACAGTCGGAGGAGGGAAGCGGACGTGACAGCAGAGAGAGAGCGGGAGTGTCTGTGTCCCAGTAAAAACCACAGATCCCCCGCTGCACCGCGAGGCCTAGACTGTGATTTCAGAATCATCAGAATCAGAATCGTGTTTATTGGCCAAGTATATGTGCAGACACATACAGGGAATTTGGTTCCGGTAGATGGTGGCTCTCAAGCACAGCACACACACACACACACACACACACACACACACACACACACACACACACACACACACAGTCATTATATTAATGCTGCTATCCTGTATATATTGTACATACTATTGTTTGAGTACTTACGATTGTTTTTTTGTACTTTTTATATTTTACATTTATATTTATTATTGAAACTTGCACCAAGGGAGTGGCACTCCAATTTCATTGTACTCTGTACAATGACAATAAAGGCTATTCTATTCTACACACACACACAGTTTTCTGATCTGGAATCAGTGAGGTTAGCCTGCTGCGTTTAAATGAACCTCTTGTGTTGTGGTTTAATTACACAAGTCATATCATGATTCCTATGTTGTGCTGTAAGCAGAGGCCCAGGGCCCGCTCACAGGTACCTGTGACAGGTGTTACACAGAGAACACATAACAACTCCTGTGATTACAAATCACTTTCTTTGAGCTGCTTTTCATCCTCGGATTAAAATCTTTCAGAGAAACTCTTTTCCTTCTTTCTTTTCTCAAAAAGAGGAAAAGAGAATGATGATGAAAGGGTCAGAGAGGATAACAAAATATATAAATGATAAAAACATCAAATAAAACTGAGCTTTCTCAGGTAAACACACACACTCTGTTGTTATTTTCCACTGTTGTTGTTGTGTTTCTGTTTCTTGGCTCTCAGCTCGCGGCACATCTCTTGGTACTCTGACGTGTTCTTTGAGTACAGGTTTCCGCCCTTCAGCCAGTCCATGATGCTGTTCTTCTCCTCCTCATTCAGGACTCCTTTCTTGTAGTAACCTTCCACCAGCAGCTTGTCTCCAACATTGTGGTAGAGCTGCGTTGCGTCTCTGGACATATTTGAGATGTTCAGCGAGGGGATTCCTGCAGAGTTCACACAGCGAGCAGAGAGAGGCGGGGTTTACTCACTGAACAGGAAACGGTGACGCATCGCACTATATCTGTTACTGTGACCACTGAGGCGAGGACACTCATTAACACAGTGTGAGTCCGTGTGCTCGTACAGTGAGGTTTGTGTATTTGTTGATTAGCTTGTGTTACTGATTCCTGGTTAAGTGATCCTTCTACATGGTGCTTCACGTGTTCCTGCACTAATAATTAATAACCTGTGTGTGATCCTGTGAGTGGCTGTGAAACCAATGTAACCAGCACTCTGTGACTCTGTGCATTAAACTGCTGAAAGACTTTGACTGCAGTGTTTCATCATTTCATGAAAAACGCGAGTTCATTTTTATACACAGATCTTTCTTTGTGTTGTTTCTATGGTGACAAACGCCCTCATCTTTGCTCATTGTCTCATCAGTAACCTGGTATGTAACAGCACATAGTACTTCTATCTCTACAGGCTTGTTTGTAGCGTACCTGCATCCTCTCTGAGAGAATTGGATGTGACTGGATTGGCTGCCAGCAGCGACATCTTCACCAGTTTTTCCCCGTCTCCAGAAATAAGAATCTCCTCAAGCTTCTCACTGGAACAGAAGCACGTTAGCTATCCAAAGAAAACTCTGAGTTTAGCTCCACGACGAACAGATTTGTTCTCACCTGATTATACGAGACTCTTTTCTGTTGCGCCAGGTCAGGCCTGCCTCGTGGTGCGGCTTCAGAACCTCTCTGCACAGCCCGCGGTCTCCGTTTTTATCCAACAGGGCAAAGACGTTGGGGCTTTTGTTCTTCAGGTCCTCTCTTAACTTTACGTTCTCAGGGTCCTGCAACCTTTTAAGGGCATTCTGAAAGACACATTTAGGTGGGACGTGGTCGGCTTCCACCGCCAACCTGTTTTCACCACATTCTCTTTGTTTTGAGGTTTGCCTCCGGATTCTGTACACACTGTTGGCAAGAAACACATTCAGAATACGATTTAATGTGTGTTACCAATAAATGTGAAGTTCGATCTGCTGGTCGTTGCGGTCACACATTAAATACTTACTCAGCGTGCGCTCCAACCAAACCCAGATGTTGTTCTTCGATATCTCGTAATTCCTCTGGACTCAAACCTTTCTTGCTCATGTCGCCCAAGATGCTGTTGAAATCGTCTACGGCTTTTTTTCGTGCCTTTTGAGTTCCTCCACATATGTAATATCTTACAGGAGAATTACAGGTTTCTTCATATCCTTTCTGCAGCTTCAGAGCTCCTGCGTATTTGGGTAGGTTTTGCTGAAGCTGAGTGCAGATAAAACATGACATAAGATGAATTACCTTCCAACATCTCCTGTGCAGACTATGAATAACACAAAGGCTACACCTTCTGTAAAAAGGTAAAACGTTGATTGGGTCCATAATCGCACAGGCCTCCAGAGGCCAAGTCAGGGTGGGCTAAGCCTGTAGAGGTGGCCACAGAGATTGTGTTTGATGAGTCCAAGACGGCTCAAGACAAATTAGAGTTTTGTGTTTCCCAGTTTGCAATTTCTGAGAAAAAACCTTGTGTTTACTTGCATATGCAATCAGTGACTTAGTGTTGCACTAGCCAGCCATAAAGAGTGAGACTGGCCTTAGTGTTTTCCCATTTGAACGAACTAAACCAGATCATTGTGCACCACCTCTGGTTTGTACAACAGCCAAGCAAGTTACTAAGGAGTCTGTTAAATCTGCTCCTGAGCTTGTACTCCCAGCGACTTTTTCACGCAATTCAATTTTATTTATATAGCGCCAAATCACAACAGCAGTCGCCTCAAGGCACTTTATATTGTACAGTAGACCCTACAATAATACATACAGAGAAAAACCCAACAATCATATGACCCCCTATGAGCATGAATCAGTGCAGAGAGGTCTGTTAACACATAGTGAGAGAGAAAGATGACTGGAAAGGAAAAACTCAATGCATCATGGGAATCCCCCGGCAGCCTACGTCTATTGCAGCATAACTAAGGGAGGATTCAGGGTCACCTGGTCCAGCCCTAACTATATGCTTTAGCAAAAAGGAAAGTTTTAAGCCTAATCTTGAAAGTAGAGATAGTGTCTGTCTCCTGAATCCAAACTGGAAGCTGGTTCCACAGAAGAGGGGCCTGAAAACTGAAGGCTCTGCCTCCCATTCTACAGGGTGGGCCATTTATATGGATACACCGTAATAACACGGGAATGGTTGGTGATATTAAGTCCTGTTTGTGGCACGTTAGTATATGTGAGGGGGCAAACTCCTCAAGATGGGTGGTGACCATGGTGGCCATTTAGAAGTCGGCCATCTTGGATACAACTTTTGTTTTTTCAATAGGAAGAGGGCCATGTGACACATCAAACTTATTGGTAATGTCACAAGAACAACAATGGTGTGCTTGGTTTCAACGTAACTTTATTCTTTCATGAGTTATTTACAAGTTTCTCTTTGTTCACAGCCATTGACATGTCGAAGAGATTAACACGTGAGGAGCGGAGCGAAATTGTGTTGATATCTGGTGAACGCAGTAACCGGGTCATTGCAGCAGATTTCAATGCAAGACACCCTACGAGACCACCCATCTCCCATGCTACAGTTAGCAAACTGCTTGCTAAGTTTCGTGAAACTGGTTCAGTGTTGGATTTGTCAAAATGTGGACGCAAGAAAACTGTCACTAATGAAGAAACATCAGAGGCTGTCCTAGCTTCATTCAGCAAGAGCCCACAGCGTAGCACTCGCGCATGTCACTGGAGAGTGGCATTAGTCGAACATCCCTTCGGCGGATATTAGCTACTCACAAATGGCACCCTTACAAACTCCAGCTGCTGCAGCATCTCAGCGAGGATGACCCAGATCAGCACAGAATTTGCAGAATGGGCAAAACAAAAATTGGAACAGGACTCCAGGACAGGATTCCTAGATGAACAGTTTCCTGGAAAGGGGATTGGTCGTTGTGGGCCAGTTGAATGGCCCCCAAGGTCTCCCGATCTGACCCCCTTAGACTTTTATCTTTGGGGTCATCTGAAGGCAATTGTCTATGGTGTGAAGATACGAGATGTGCAGCACCTGAAACTACGGATACTGGATGCCTGTGCTGGCATTTCTCCTGCGGTGTTGCTATCAGTGTGTGAAGAGTGGGAGAAGAGGGTTGCACTGACAATCCAACACAATGGGCAGCACATTGAACACATTTTATAAGTGGTCAGAAACTTGTAAATAACTCATGAAAGAATAAAGTTACGTTGAAACCAAGCACACCATTGTTTTTCTTGTGACATTACCAATAAGTCTGATGTGTCACATGACCCTCGTCCTATTGAAAAAACAAAAGTTGTATCCAAGATGGCCGACTTCTAAATGGCCACCATGGTCACCACCCATCTTGAGGAGTTTGCCCCCTCACATATACTAATGTGCCACAAACAAGACTTTAATATCACCAACCATCCCCATTTTATTACGGTGTATCCATATAATTGGCCCACCCTGTACTTTTAAATACTCTAGGAACAACAAATAGGCCTGCAGAGCGAGAGCGAAGTGCTCTAATAGGGTGATATGGTACTACAAGGTCATTAAGATAAGATGGGGCCTGATTATTTAAGACCTTGTATGTGAGGAGCAGGATTTTGAATTCTGGATTTAACAGGAAGCCAAAACAGGAGAAATCTGCTCTCTCTTTCTAGTCCCTGTCAGGACTCTTGCTGCAGCATTTTGGATCAGCTGAAGACTTTTCAGGGAGTTTTTAGGACTTCCTGATAATAATGAATTACAGTCGTCCAGCCTGGAAGTAATAAATGCATGAACTAGTTTTTCAGCGTCACTCTGAGACAGGATATTTCTAACTTTAGAGATGTTGCGCAAATGGAAGAAAGCAGTCTTACATATTTGTTTAATATGTGCGTTGAAGGACATGTTCTGGTCAAAAATGACTCCAAGGTTCCTCACAGTGTTACTGGAGGCCAAGGTAATGCCATCCAGAGTAAGAATCTGCTTAGATACCATATTTCTAAGCTTTTCAGGGCCAAGCTAAAGAACCATGCACAAAATAAAAAGGTTCTTTGACGTATGATATGTTTAAGACATATTGACATATTCATCCCTCCCACCTACCTCTCTCTCTCTCAAACTGTCTTATCGAGATTAGATCCTGGTTCTCCTCCAGTTTTCTCAAACTAAACAGTAATAAAACTGAGGTTTTACTCGTTGGCACAGCCTCTATCTTAACCAAATCTCACAGTTTCTCCATTAACATTGAAAATTCTCCCACCCTTCCCTCCCCTCAGGTAAAGAGTTTGGGTGTCATACTTGATAATACGCTCTCATTCCAGTCTGACGTTAATTACATAACCCGGTCTGCTTACTTCCACTTACGTAATATTAACCGACTCCGCCCCTTCCTTCCTCCCCATGCTGCTGCCATCCTTGTCCATAGTCTTATTACTTTCCAGACTGATTACTGCAGTTCCCTCTTATTTGGTCTCCCCAAAAAGTCCCTCCATAAACTCCAACTTCTTCAAAACTCTGCAGCTCGGGTCATACCCCGCACTCCGTCAAGAGCTCATATTACCCCAGTTCTTCAGCAGCTTCACTGGTTGCCCGTAGAACCCAAGCTTAACTTTAAAATCTTATTTCTCAGGTACAAGTGTGTCCTTAAATCTGCTCCTTCCTATCTGTGTGATCTGCTCCATATGACCACTGTTTCCTCCCCTCTCAGATTCTCATCTGCCATTCATCCTGTTGTTCCTTCTGCTCGTCTTACCACTATAGGAACAGAGCCTTCAGTCGCTCTGCTCTTCGGCTCTGGAACTCTCTTCCTCCAGCCATAAGAAATATAGACTCTCTTCCATATTTACAGTTCAAAACACATCTATTCAAACTGGCTTATTCGCTTTAGTGCTGATTTTATCTGTTGTCAAGCTTTGTTTTGCAATTTTTACTTATTTTATGTATTTTAATAACTATTGCCCCTTTTATTTTTTAATTTTTTGTCTTTTGTAAGGTGACCTTAAATAAAATGTATTATTATTATTATTATTATTACCATGACAACTACCTCTTGTCTTCCATCAGGCCTGTAGAGTGCATTTCCTGATTTAAGGCCGAGACCATGTTCCTGTGAAGGGTCTCAGTCTTGTGTCTGTTGGTATCACAGTAACAGTCTACTTCCAAAACTTCTCTACAAAACACTTACGTGGTGCTAATTATGAGGTATCAGCCTTACAGATAAAAATAAATCCCAACACTTCGGAATATCTGTCCCCCTCCCTTGTTCCACAGAATGGTGTGCCCATAAAAATAAAGTCCTGCCCCTGTCTTCATGGATTCTTAGGAGGGCTAAAGCGTCGTCTCTTATTGTTCGCTACAAAGAATTGGCTTTTAGAGCCGCTAGTACATGAAATAAAACATCAGTAATACCAAAGGGATCAATTTTGGCTTATCTGACCACGTTGTAGAGGACTCCTGAACACTCAGTACTGGACTGACACACACACACACATTTCCACATTTCCATGTCTTGTGTCTGTATTGTCCTGTTCTGTCTGGAGTTTCACTGGCTTGTCTTGTTTTGCAATTTTTGCACATTACACTTTCTGTAGTCCTGTGTTTGTTTGTCATATGTCACATGTAGCACCAGGGTCTCGGAGAAACGTCCCTTGTTAGCCCTACCTGTTGACCCCTGACCCCTGTCCTGTCCCTGTAACTGGTCCCCAGAATCAGGAGTAGAAGAACGTGTGGATCCCTGTATCACAGCTCCAATGACAATGACTTTTTAAAGCCATCTCACGCACAGTTAAGGCAGGCTGAAGTTCCTTTAACTGGAAACTATCGGCTTTCTGGAACAGGATTAAGATTCATTTTTTCCTAAGTTTCTTTATTGATTAGTCTTTTGAGTAATAATTCATGTAAATGTTGTCTCATTAATTTGAAAAGAAAGAGAACACAGAGACCATATTAATAATAACAGTAAGACTTACATTGTTTCTGACCTGCTCCCGAAGGAGCCGTGCCTCTTTTCCTACGTCACCTGGATTTTTACAGGTGGCCTGGGCAACAGCGTGGTAGAGGCAGTTCTGATCTTCTGAATTTACTGGGATCGCGGTTCCATCTGGTCTCAGGATTTCAAAATGACCAGTGCACGGGCTCTGTTCACCACGAATCCGTTTAGTTATCTTTGAGAAGAACCCCCTCCCCCTGTAAAAAATACATGAATAAACCAAAAAAACAACAAATCAGTCACTCTGGACAAAAAAGGGAAAAGGTGAGACTAACAAATCTCCCTGTAAATATAAGTATTCCATAACACTTGTTTATTACTTTAAAATTTATTTAAGAGTTTTGATTGGGACCAATAATAATGTTGTTGTACATAAAATCTGTCATGTAAGTTGTGTCCACCAGTGAAGCTGTTGGAATAATATTGATGAAGAAGCATAAGGAAAACGAATGTTGGAAATAATGTATATAATCAGATTAAACTATAACAGTAAAGGAAGTCAATTCAATTTTGTTTTATATATCACCAAACCACAACACCCAGTGCATCATGGGAATCCGCCAGCAGTCTACACCTATTGCAGTAAACCTAAGGGAGTATTCAGGGTCACCTGGTCCAGCCCTAACTATATGCTTTAGCAAAAAGGAAAGTTTTAAGCCTAATCTTGAAAGTAGAGATAGTGTCTGTCTCCTGAATCCAAATGTATGCTATGTCTTATAATGTAATATAATGTAAACAGAACTGGTCCTAGCACTGAACCCTGTGGAACTCCATAATTAACCTCAGTGTGTGAAGAGGACTCTCCATTTACATGCACAAACTGGAGTCTATTAGATAGATATGATACAAACCACTGCAGCGCAGTACCTGTAATACCTACAGCATGTTCTAATCGCTCTAATAGGATATTATGGTCGACAGTATCGAACGCTGCACTGAGGTCTAGCAGGACAAGCACAGAGATGAGTCCACTGTCAGAGGCCATAAGAAGATCATTTGTAACCTTCACTAAAGCTGTTTCTGTGCTGTGATGAGCTCTGAAACCTGACTGAAACTCTTCAAATAAACCTCTGCAGATGATCTGTTAGCTGTTTGACAACTACTCTTTCAAGGATGTTTGATATGAAAGGAAGGTTGGAGATTGGCCTATAATTAGCTAAGACTGCTGGGTCTAGAGATGCTTTTTGAGTAAAGGTTTAACTACAGCCAGCTTGAAGGCCTGTGGTACATAGCTGATTATTAGAGATAGGTTGATCATATTTAAGATCGAAGCATTAATTAATGGCAGGACTTCTTTGAGCAGTTTTGTAGGAATGGGGTCTAAAAGACACGTTGATGGCTTGGAGGAAGTAATTATTGAAGTTAACTCAGAAAGATCAATTGGAGAAAAAGAGTCTAACTTAACATCAATGGTACTAAGAGTAGCTGTAGATAATATTACATCTGTGGGATGATTACTGGTAATTTTTTCTCTAATGATAAAAAAATTATTTGTGAAGAAGTTCATGAAGTCATTACTAGTTAACGTTAAAGGGATGGTTGGCTCAACAGAGCTCTGACTGTTTGTCAGCCTGGCTACAGAGCTGAAGAGAAACCTGGGGTTGTTCTTATTTTCTTCAATCAGTGATGAATAGTAAGATGTTCTGGCTTTGCGGAGGGCTTTCTTATAAAGCAGCAAACTATTTCTCCAGGCTAAATGAGGATTGTTACACACCATTTCAATATTAACTGAAGTGACAGCCGATTAATGTAACCAGGTGTCATTATTGCAGACTGGAATTATAATTTTACTAAATCTAAATTTTTCCTTTCCCAGCAATTTCAGGGTTCCTTCAGTGTCGCCTGCCTTCGCCTCTGACAGTTGACTATGGCTGCTGGAGTCCCTAGAGAAAAAAAACTATGAGAAAACTACGTGAGAGATCAACAGGTGGTGTACCGGGGTGTTCTGTTTAGAGCTACACGTCCTCCTCACCATCACCAGCCTTCTTTCTTGTTGCTCAGAACTATCTGCTGAGGAAGAGCTAATGGTAGCTAAGCTAGCATTGCCTGCACTAACTACTAACTATCTATGCCATTTTCCAGAGTCCAGAGCTGGTTTTCCATTCACTGAGCCTGGCCTCCAGAAGTACAATCAGGCAACATTTCTTTTCCAGTATCTGTGCTAAACAGAGGAGAAATTAAACATTTGAGAAGGAACTAATGACTCTGCTACAAGCTAAGCTAATAGCTACGCTAAAGAAAATCATTGGGTCTTTAGTGTGGGCGACTCAGCAGAAAGCGTGCTTTGGATAAACCACATGAAGATTACAGTTTGAAATAAGTCTTTATCTGAAGGTCTATAATTAAACAAGTCACACATGTTAACAAAACACTACTGTGCACTGTGTTAGGAACAGGAAGTGACACGAGAATGCCAGAAAAAATAAAAACTGTGGGGGTACAGGAAAATAACTGAGTCCTTCCCAGTTCACAGCCAGTAAACCAACACAGGACAAGTCATTATAGTGGGACCACAGGATGTCAGGGTGCCAGCTCTGTGTTATTATTCACCATGACTGGTGTCAGTTCTAGCTGTTCAGTGGGTTTCTGATTTGCCCTCAGACTAAACAACTACACCAGTTTGGGGATAAACAGTTTGTTAGTTTGTTTGTCCCCTGATGATCAGACAGGAGAATAATTATTAAGTTTTTAGATAAAGTTTCTTTTTGACATTGATTGCAGTGTGTGATCATAATAGGGTTGATACGCTCCTCATTAGAAGGATACGAGCACTAACCCCACGGTGTGAAGGGTTAAGTAAGAGGCACAAACAGAGCTGAGTGTAGCTACGTGCTCACAGAACAGACAGGAAGGGCTGCTTGTATGATAACAGGGCGTTCCAGTGAACAAGAAATAAACACTTAATAGTGTTCCTTTAAGGAATGGAGCATGGAAATAAAACATCCCTATCTGGGAGGTAGGGAGTTTTCTCACACAGGACAAGATCCCTGACTGGAGGTTAGTGACCGCTGCCATGAGGAACAAATCAGGGAGTGCTGAGCCCCAACCACGACATCTCCCCATCAATAGGCAATCACAATTATTCCCTGTTTCCATGTGTCTAATATATACTTTGAATTATGAATTGTACTTCACTTCTCCATGTACAGACTGCCTGACACTGTCCACAGCTGTGCAAGCCCAATTTTAACTGCCTGATAATAAAAGAGAGTGAACTGCTAGACTGTCTCCTGAACTTCTCTCAGCGTAGAAGAACCCGACAGTATCAAAACCAAAGTCTGGAAATTGGGATGGGGAGGGTTACCCTTGCAAAACAGGTCAAAATTAACTTTCTGGCCCATATGAGTTGGTCAATTAAAAAAATATATATTATTTTGACTTAATTAAATGAGAGGCGCAATAATATCAAATATGTATGTGTCACTCACTGTGTTGGATTTTCTGGCTCCTTCTTCAGTTGGAGGACTATATCGCCTGCTGAGTCCTCCTTCCCAGGATAATAGTCTTCTGAGAGCTTCTTTCCATCTTTGTCCACCATAACCAGTTTGATTCCTTTGCCTTCCAGAGCATCACTCTGGGTGAGGACATGGATGTCCAAAGCTGTAGCAGGGCGGTTAACATCAGAAATGTCCTCAATGTAGCACTCCAAGTCTTTCTTGTCAGACTCTGACAGGGACTCACGTGGACGCTGGAGGACCTTTTTCATGTTGTACTTATACTCCTGGCTGTTAAAGAAACTTTGGGTGTCAGCCCTGCCAAGTATGTTGCTAACAGCACCACCAACAGCATGGTTTATTTGACTTATGCACATTTTGCTCATGATGGAGGTCATATGCCTGGAACAGGCCTCAACATAAGAGTTTGAAACACTTTCTGCAATCATGTTGATGAGTTTATCTTTAAAGCGTTTTACATCTGATAAACTGTGCCTTTCATCCTGGTCATTGCTTTCCTGAGGTAGTTTTTCCATGCTTTGCAAGAGCTTAGGAACAAAGGTGTTGTTAATGACTTTCTCTGTTGGTATGGAATTCCATATTTGTACAAAGGCTGTGGCATATTTAGCTGCTTCCAAACCCATTAGAATATTTTCTATTAGATTGGACCCTTTTTTGCTCTTAATGTGTTGTGTTACAGCACCACAGACCACTGAAAGTCCATCAAGAGCCTTAAGAGCCATGGTACAATTCATCATCAGGTCAGGAATCACTTCTCTTGTTATCAGATCCACTGACTGAAGCATTTCTTCCTCACACTCTTTGTGAATTCTGAATTCACTGGACCCATTCTCCAGGATATTCTTTGGTATTCCTGAGCAAATGAAGCTTGTGACAACTTCATCCAGGTCATGGTTGGCTTTTATGAGTGAAAGCACCTTTTCCTCAAAGACTTTCCTCAGAACGTTTTGGAAAAAAGCATTAAATGCCTTCTCAGCAGTATAACTCAGAGCACTGACGCATCCTTGCTTCCCCAGTTCCTGAACTGCATACTTCCCTGCCTTCAGAAAACACTGTTTTACTGTGTAGGCACTAGTCTTTGCTCCTGCGATCAGACCTTTTGTGCCACTACGCACTGCACTTGCAGCTTTCTTTAGTCGGCTGAATCCACCAGAGATCAGAGACAGCCCGATGCTGATGGCCTTGGAGATTGCCCATTCAGCCCAGTCAAAGCCTCCTTCTATCATTCCTTTGATCCCTTGAATCATGTCAGATACTCCCTCACAGATCAGTCCAAGTCCAAACTGGCTGGCACCACCACATGACAGAGCACAAACAAGAACACCTGCTGCAACTTGAAGGGCGCCGAGAACAAAACAAACAAGGGCATCATAGCAGAACTTGGGCTTCTTTTTAACCTCAAAGACTGTGCTAAGGCCATTCTCATAGAGCATCATCAGCTCATTGGTGGTGATTAAATCTTTATCTTTGGAAAGATGGTACACACTGGAATCCTCTACCTCTGCATCAGCTTTGCTGCCATCGAGCTGTGTCAGAGTTGTCAGGGCACTTTCGATGTATCTTTTCCAAGATTTGAAGATATTCATCCTGGCTTGCATTTGGATCTGGAGGTTGCTGTTTGTGTGGTGTGGAACAAAGCCACTCGTCACTGAAAGATTACAAAACATCATCGTATTTGTTGATTCTGAGAGATAGACATCCACTGCAGACTGTGCTTCCTCCAGTAATTCCTTTGCCTCAGCTATGTAGTCTCCTTTTCTGAGGTTGAGTGTGATGTAAGCTTGATTATAAAGCGCCACAGCACTGTAGAAATGATCGCACTCTGCAGCTTTCTGCCAGTAAGTCTTTGCTCCAAAGTCACATTTGGTTTTGTTCATGCAGTGCAGGTCAGTTCTGCTTGCTGCCTGTTTGATGTAATCATAGAAGTTATCGCTCGTCCCCTGCAGGAGGAAGTCACCAGTCTTCTTCAAGTGTTTGGTGAGGTCTTCTCTCAGCTGGCTGATATCGTCATGTCTGCTGATGTGCTCTTCATGAAGGATGAGCCACAAAGCCCACGATTCTTTCAAAGCATCCAGTGCAGTCTGATAGTCGAACTTGTTCTGATGGATCTTAAAATATTCAGGAACATCCTTCAGCTTCATCTTGGACAGGTCACTCCTTTCTTCTACCGTGTAATTCTTGTCAAAGTTACAGAGAAACTGACAGAAACTGGAGAACAGAGTTTCCTTCATGTCAATTTCACAGAGTTCATGTTTCTCCATGCTGTCTAAATGTCTGAGCTCATACTCCTCTCTGAGCTGTCTCATGGTTTCGATGGAATGGCCTTGGTAGGCTGGTGCAAGATGGCCCTGGTTGAGAACCATCTGGACCATCCCTGGGTTTCCTTTTCGGGCGGTGCGTCCAAAGACCTGTCGCTCCACACGGTGACTTCTAGGAAAGTATGTGAGGAGCACAAAGAGGCCTCCACTCTCGTTTACGTCCTGCTGAACGTGTATGTCTGTCCCTCGGCCGCCGAGGTTTGTAGCAATGATAATGTTTCCCGGGCTAAAGTTCTGCTTCTCGATGTTGTGCTTCTCGCTGATTGTGTACATGGTGATCTCATTGGCTTGCCTTTCTGGAACATGCATGTTTGTCTTCAGCTCATCTGCAGTTTTAACATCTTCACAAATGATAAGAACAACTTGGCCTCTGTCTGCAGCTCTCTGTGCAGTTTCACAGATCACCTGGATCCACTGCGTGTTGCCTCCACTCACCTGAACTGCTGGCAACTCAACAAGCTTTTTACAGCGGTGAGCTGGAATGACATAGCTTGCTGTTTGGTAATGCCGTTCTAGAAATACTTTCTCAGCTTGCCCCCCTAATGTCCCAGAAACACCAAAAATGCCTTTTCCATTGAGGTACCTTTTAAAGAAATGGACATTGGACATGTAATTTGTTACATTGGACAGCTGAGAAATGGCCAGCTGATGCTTCATCTCCAGAAACTGTTGTAGGCCGTCACCCCATCGCTTGTTTTTCTCCAACACCCCACTGGCCTCAAAGTCCACAGGAATTATGGCATCATACTGATGACTGTCAGCATCACTGAAACCACCTGCGTCAGCTTCCGGTGCTTTCTCAATCATGTACTCTCTTCCCTGAGTCATTCTGATGGCTTTTAAGGCGTTCTCGGCAAAAACTGGTAACTGATTCTCAATGTATGTTTTCAAAAAAGAGGGGATCACAATAAATCCCTTACACTCATCCAATGACTTCACTGAGCACTCATCAGAATATTTAATTTTTGATTTTAATTTGTCCACAGCTCCTTGGATGAGGGATTCCTCGGACATGATTTCACAGGTACAGCCATTCTCCAGGAGAAGCAGGCTGACATCAGGGTCTCCATGAGAGCTGTCCTTGCTGTAAAGTTTGGCTTTGTTGTTCATTAGTGAGTAACAATTTACAGATACACCGTTTTCTATTTTTTTCTGAACTTGTCTCAGTAGCTCACACTGTTTTTCTGGTCCAATGTTGGCCATGATTTTCTCAGTAGCTTTCCACCTGGCATCCTTAAAGCTGTCAGTCTCTGTTTGTGTCTGACCATCTGCTTTATTTAATTCATCCACATCCTCCTGTGGATAAAACCCCAGCTGGGCACCAAGAATAAGTATGTCAGCAGCTGAAACATCTTCTGATTCTGGGCAAACATCTTCTGATTCTGGGCCAACCACTGCTTGCATTACAGCCTTGTGGAAGTGCTGGATCCTGGTTCCCCACCTGATCTCCCCAGTTTCAAACATTTCTATTGGCTTGCAGGATGACATCATGGCCCAGATGCTTGCCAGGACTTGCTCCATGTGCCTTAGGCTGCCGGCTTGGTGTGACAGGAACGTGACCTGGACACCGCTGTCCAACGTCATGTAGTCCACCTCATCTACTACCACACACTCAAACCTCCTCGGACCTCGGGTAGTCTTCTTCTCAAACTCTTGCCTCAGCGTATCTGCTGCAAATGTACCAACAGTGCCATAAACGACCTGCTGGCTGTATGCATCCTCAAGCAGCTTGTCATGATCTTTAAAAGAGCAGCTATCGATTTGTGTTGGAGGGACCGTGGATGATGTAATACCAAACACATCATATAATTTTCTCCACTTATCCTGATCACGACTTGCTAACAAAGGAGAGCTTGTCACGATGTCCACCTTTATGTCTCGGGTGGCCTGTATTGTAGCAAACATGGCTAAAATACAAGTTTTGCCCTCTCCAGTGCTGATTTCCAACAGACAACCTTTCTTATCCCCAGACTGTGGCAGCAGGAGCAGCAGCAGTGATGCTAGCTGACTGGGTCTTGGGAAGTAGCCCTGAACATGTTCACCGCTTTGAGTGGTAAAGGCGGTGCATTCCTTTACAGCTCTGGATACGATGATCAGGACTTTCTTCAGAGCATCAATCTTAGGATTGTTAAAATCGAGAGCAGTTATTATCTTTTTACAGTCTTCAATCATCTCCCTGTTAATGGGCACACTTCCATATTTGGGTAGCTCTTCTTCAATATATGTCAGGACTTCTCGCAGGAGTGACGGGACACACTCTGGAAAGTTTTTGTTTTCCATTTCAGCCAAAAGTGTGCAAGCATCTTTGTCTCGCTCAGCTTTGTCCACACAATATTGGATGTACTCTGCAGGATCGTCTTCATTCAGGGCAGAGAGAGCGTCGTCACAGCTCAGCCCGTACGTGCGCGCTTTGTGGAGGATTTTTGTGACTGTTTTCTGATCCATGCTTAAGGTCTTTCCAAGGAAACGCTTGATGTCTTTTGGTGCCCAGAGGTTGTTGAAGACTATTTGACTGACGATCTCCCTACCTGATAGGGGTAGCTTTGAGGACAGATCCAGAACATTTGCTAACACCTGTTGGGCCAGTGTTGGGTTGTCAGCATGTAGCTGTTCCTGCAAACTGAGGAGGAACTCTGTCTTCTTGTCTTGTCCATTTTGGAGGAGATCTTCAAAATCAGGGTCACCCTCTAAGGTCACCTTCAGCACTGCCTCCAGGATGTTGAACCTCTCAGTCAGAGACAGCAGCACATATCCAGTAGTCTGATCCAAAGCCGACAATAATAAAGTGCGGAAGAAGTGGGGGTACTCATTAAAATATTGTAATGTCAGCGTATTTTGGAGAGCCTTCATCCTGTCTTCCAGCTGGATCTGTAAATCTTCATCCTCTCTGATGTCATACTTTGATAGAAGTTTTTCAAACTTCTCATTAACATCAGCGACCTGTATTAAAGAGGAACAAAGACACAAGCGTAACAGTGTCAGCAGCAGGAAACTGTATGCAGGGTCAGATGATGTAATCCTCACCTGACCATAATGTTTGAATTATTATGAATGCATCTGGCAGTAAGGACAACAAACATCTGTTCAGAACTGTGATGGATGTTCTGCTATGAGGACCTTCAGGAGTAGCAATTTATTTTTTAATCTGCCTGGTTAAAAGGAGACCTAGGAGAGGGAGTGTGGAGATCAGGGAAATTATGTTGCTGCTATTGTTAATAATCATCATCATTACCATTGCACTAATAATATAATCTACAGCATTGATATTGTATTCAGATGTTTAAACAGTGTGTGTGTCTTTCAGAAAGACTAAGTCACAGGCTGACAGGAAATTGCAGGTTTGCAGAGTGTGCCTTTTGCAGAACTGAAACCGAAAGCAGAGTCTAAGTGCAGGTTATTCTGAGGATTACATGTAAGGATGAGCCTCTGTTCTGGTGAAAAGTCAGAAGTGCAACGGGTGAGATGAGAGAGCATTTAAGGACGACACATACACACACACACACACACACACACACACACACACAGTAGATAGACGCATTTATAGGTGAGAGGTTAGTCATGTTTACTTGTAACTGCGGGTTTGGAGAAGCGGTAGTCAAAAGGTTGACAGGAAACATCTGCCATGAAGATAGAGACAATGTTCCTTTTTAAACTGTGTTAAAAGTCATTGTGGTTTTGAATTGACGTATGCATATATTGTATCTGATGACGCATGAGGGGGCGTCATTAAATTCAAACCCTGATGGTATAAAATATCTGTTTATGTTTTGATTAGTCGAAGATCAAGGGCTGTCTGCGTACAGACTGGTCTTCCCACGCGTGTATTTCATTAAAATCAATTGTTTGACCAAGCTCTTCTGGACCCATGGTTGTTTGTACTCTCCTTCCTCAATATTTGAACCTTAACAGTAACAAAATATTATACTAATTATTAAGGTTATACTAATATAATATTATACTAATTATTAATGTTATATTAATATAATATTATACTAATTATTAATGTTATACTAATATAATATTATACTAATTATTAATGTTATACTAATATAATATTATACTAATTATTAATGTTATACTAATATAATATTATACTAATTATTAATGTTATACTAATATAATATTATACTAATTATTAATGTTATACTAATATAATATTATACTAATTCTGAACTGTTTACAGTTTTTTTTCCAAAAAAGAGAAATTTGTCATCTTCCAGAGTATAGGGCTGGGACATAGTCAGGGTTGCGATGACTTAAATGTTAGACATTTAAAAGGACCCAGAGCCTCTTTGCTATCCTTTCCCAGATGCCCGTAGCTGTTATAACCTAAGGCCGGACCCTACCTCATCTCTCTTTATGTGATGTGCTTTATCGTCCAAGAGCTGGTGTAGAACTTGAGAGTGTTGCTGACGGTGCTGCCTGGTTTTGAGGTTTTCGTCCTCCTGAAGCCTGTTGTGTGCTTCAGAGAGCTTTTTTCTTAATGTTTCATTCTCCATCTGCTCTTGGATCTTCCTCTGTCGCTCAAGCTCTGCCTGACGCCTTTTCTCGTCTTCTTTCCTGCGTCGCTCCGCTTGTTGGCGTTTCTCTTCATCAATTCTGCCTGTAGAGAAATTAATGCATGCTCAGAGTAATTAAATTTGTTTTTAATTTGTTAAAAGCTCCTGACATTAAATCATGTTACACTGCAAAGAGTTTGGTATTGGCTCTCACTGGAATACTGTGTCACTTCCTGTTCCTGGTACACACTGGTGGTTTGTGCAGCAACATCTGTGCAGCCCAGTTCATTTCAAACTCTTACTTAGCAACTTATTTCATCCTGTAACCTATGTATGATTTATCAGGGCACACTTCCTCTTCAATCAGCTGCAAATTTTACTCAGTGTTCACTTATTGTGTCATTAGCAGCGTGGCCTGTGTTTCTGTGCTTTCTTCATGGTACTTTCCTGCTCAGTGTGTCAAGTGTTTAGTCATTGCGTGGCCTATTTTGGGGATAATAGTACTTATAAATAATAATAAACATAAAGTATAAAGTAGTAATAAATATAGCTTGTTCATAGGTTTGCAGAACAAACCACTGAAAGTAAGCCTAAAACTGGCCAGGAGTCTGTAGCAGGTGTGGGCCAAAGTAGCTTAGCCTGATTAGCTGTCCCACACCAGGTCCTCCTGAGCAGCAGGGAAATCAGGCGGGTGGGTGACTGTGAAGAGGAAATGTAGCAGCAAACTATTTCTCCAGACTAAATGATGATCTTCTAAATTTGTGACACACCATTTCCTCTCCAGCTTATGAGTCGTCTGCTTTAAGGTAAGTTTTTGAGAATTATACCACGGAGCCAAATACTTCTGATTTGAGGCTCTGTTGTTCACAGCAGCTACAGCATCCAGAGTGACGTAGTCAGTCACTCTAGGCTTTTGTTAACTTTCTGATTTCTTTCCGGTGTGTGAACTCTGGTCTTATTAAGCAGTACACACTACTGACTGATACTTACCAAAGTTAGGACAACGGTCAACAACACTACCAGACATGTTGTTGACCAGTTCAAATTCTTTGTGGTCTTTGCTCTCTCTTATGGTGTACGAAGCGCCACCAGCTGCACCAGTGAGGTCACTTCCTGAATGATCTCCGTATCTAAAGGAAAGCTCCCAAAATTGTGGTACACCATACAGGTACTTTCCTGTGCTGTTGCCACGCACTGTACGCACACCCTGAAGGAAAGAGAGGGGGAGGGACTAGGATGAATGACCACACACAAGGGTGAAACTTATAATTTGGATTTGTAGACTTACCTCTCTCCCCTTGTTACAGTAGTGAAATGTGTAGGGGGTTTCATTATATATCGTACAGTAGTTCCCCATGGTTCAAGCTCTATAAGACAAATGAAAGAGAGAATTTAGAGAAGGTCAGAAGGTTTACTGTCATTGTGGAGATGACTGGGTGCTGAGAGAAAAGCTGTGACCACATGAATGTCCCTAATCAGGTTTGTGTCCAGAGTGTGGATGTTTGGAACAACTCAACAGTACTGGCAGACTGACAGTTACTATCAGGGCTGTACTTTTACTCTCTAACAGAATACACGGCATTCGTTCTGAATGCAGACACTTACAGTTGTGTAACTGCAGTGGTGGGCCTTAAATGGATACTTGGATCCTTAATATGCAGTGAGATTGTCTTGATCATCCAGGTAAGTAAATCCCAAAAGGTTGATTCTGTTCATCTGGACACGTGTGTGTCCGTATATGTATATACTTTTTTGTTCCATAACCATTTAAGAGCTCATTTAAGAAACTCCAAATGACTGTCTTACTGCATCCACCTCAGCAGCGATGGCATGCTGTGAGAGAACCTGCTTATGCAGTTTAACAACACAACCAAGTTCAAAAAGAAAGGGTGTTTTGCTTTTGCCATCAGAACGTCATGACAGTGTGACTACCTGACAGAAAAGGACAATGAATCCACATTTTTGCACAGATTTGGCCTTTTAAAGGCACGTGGTCCTAAACTTTTCAGCCTGTTTCAGTTTAAGTGCTGTTTTCAACAAATTGCATACTCAAAAAATATTTCGTCTCACTCCCACTTCTTGTTGCTTGTTGAAGCTCTACTTGGAACCTTGTTAAGATCCAACCATGCAAAATTTGAAAGACTACATGCCTTTGGTGCGGGATTCCCACCTGGGGCGTCTGTATCCAGTAAGGGTCCTAAGGCTAGACCCCCCATACTAAGCAAGCCTACTGCAGACATGAGTGAGACAGAGAAATATGAAGGCATGCCGGCTCGGATGTTGCCCAGATCAATAAGGTCCGCGTCAGGTGTTGAGGAACCAGGACACCCTGATGAGAAGTGGGCCACTGGAACAAGAAGGCAGCAGTGGGAAAGAGACGAAAACAGGGCGTTGTTGGAATGCTACTACGCCAGTAACCCCGGGAGAAGGGGAGGAGAGAAGAGGTCAAAATGGGAGACGCCCCCAAGAGTGGTGGAGAATGACCGAGCTAAGATCCTGTGGGACTTCCAGATACAGACGGACAAAATGGTGGTGGCTAACCAACCGGACATAGTGGTGGTAGACAAACAGAAGTGACAGATATAGAGGTTACCAAAGACAGGAACATTGGAAGAAGGAACACGAGAAGCTGGAGAAATACCCAGAGGTGGGTCGAGTATCCAAAAATTGTACTCAAGTACACTCAAAAAAATGAATGAGTTGGATTGTTCAGTGTATATTAATTATTTATTTCCATTATACTTAAAATATATGTTTTTGTTAAGTTGACATATGCTTTTCTAAGCAAGTCTACGTAATTGTGTCTATTATTGTTTGTACATAATACTAATGTGTTACTTGATCGCATAACATTTAAGTTAAGTCAATTAGGATCGATATACCTTGTATATCCACAAGGTGGCAGTAATGCAAAAACAGTTGTAATAAAACCGCGAAGAACAAGAAGGTTTCACGGCTTGGGCCTGCTCATGCACAAGACTTCAAATTTAACTTGAAAATGTTGTTTTTGGCGCCAAGCTGCTGTTTCTTTGAGAGGTAAGACCACTTTTTTCTTTGACTATGTTGTGTAGTATCTACACGTCCAGCATGGTTATATTTTGCGTTTGTCTTACAAGCCATGTTATATCGTTTGCGTGCGCTTGTTCTACATTAGTTTAAAATCCAAAAAGTCAAGGGTGAAAGCCACTGTGACACCATTATTCTGCTCTATCAGTAATCTGTATTATGTAAAAATGGTCTGTAAATACAGCATGTTTCCTAGCGGAGTTATACATATCAACATAGTTATAAATTACAGTTTGTGAAAGTACACACTTAATTTTTTAAATAAAATTATTCACGACATATGAGTGGACAGACAATGGAGGTCGACAGACCTGGTGATAATTGGTCCTATAGAAAGTTAGCACATGGCAGTGTCAGTCTCTTGCTTTTCTTCTGAGTAGTATTTTATTTAGTTGTAGTTCAATCAATAATTTGCTTATTGAAATTAAGTAATGAATTTCTTGTTTTACTTTATAAATCTCAGATCCTGCCTTTACCTGCTCCCTCCTATACTGATGTGCTGTATGTGGTACTGCTGAGCTTGTATGTGGTATGTGAACTGTTATACTTTTAAAAACAAAACTGTTTAATAGTTAAGTTTTCTTTAGTGACCCATCCCATGCCCCTGTTATTTAAGTAACAGGGGCATGCTAGTAAGAGACAATACAAAGTATTGAGATTTAAAGGATGTAATTGAGAGATGATTCTGCACCAGAAATGCTGAAGGGTCGCCTGTTGCTACTTCAATCATGAAACTGATCAATGATCAGCTGATCGTCTCTCTTGTTTATCGCCCACTTTGTGCCAGAAAGAGGAAACCAGCGGATGTCGCGCTAAACAACAGCAGCACGTTTAAGCTTGATCAGCTGTTGTTAGAATTTATTTAATATTAATTTCTAGTATCAGCTGATGTTTGCTGGAGCCACAGCTGTAAAGCTGCTGCTCATGATGTTGGTTTGGATATCTGGTGAGAGGGAAACATGAAGATGAAACCAGGAGATGTCCTTACTGAATCATCAGAGCTGAACAGGTGATGGAGAAACAGGTTTACCTTTTAGGTGACATGGATGAGTTGAAGGGAAGTTCTGAACTGTTTCTGAGAGACAAATAACACCAGGATCCGTTTGCCAGGGGGGCAGGTAGGGCATTAACAGGGAGAGGGCGGCACAAAGAAACACTTTTCTTTCTTATTCTCATTTAAAATGTCGAGCTTTTAATAAATAATTATCTGAATCTTACAACCAAAGTTTTTATCTGAAGTAAAATGTATAGAAATCATACATATACCAACAAGACTGTACATCACAGTCACAACAGCGTCTGTTTTCATTCAAAGGCTTTATGGCTTTAATACCTGGGGGGCCGGTCTCTAGTCAAAATGTCGATGTATTGTCCCAGTCCAGCTCTGGGCACGACACACAGTGAATTAATCTGAGAAGGTGCATTAAAAAAAATAAATGGCCGTGCGAGCGGTGCACATCGCAAATTAGCTCACATACACACATTAGTTGTGCCACTTTTTAATGACGGTATCTTAGCTAACAACCCCAACTAACAGATTCAACTTGTAATTAGCTAAAAATAACTTAGTCTACCGGTGAGTGGGACGCCGTTAGCTGGCAGTTTTGTCAAGCGATGTTGAAATTTCCACATTCTGACATTTCAAATGCTTCAGGAGCTGTCCGCTCAGCACAGCATCAGCACCACGGAAATATCCAAAGACTCGAGACTAATCAAACCAGAAAGCTTTAATGAGCAGCTGGGTTTATCTCGCATTAACTGGCTGAGTTAATGCCGCTGAAATGCAGCTGATTGAACAGAAAACCTTGACTCTGTGGGGTCAAAGTTTGCAGAACTACGAACACAGCTGGAATCCACAGCTGTGCGTGTTCATGGAGCTGCATTTTCACCTGCTGGGCCCTATTTCAGGAAGCCGGTTTAGAAAACTCAGAGTGAAAAACGATACTCAGGGTTGAGTAACCCCGAACTGTCCAACTCGGAATATTCGGTTTCAGAAAGGCTGATAACAATTAGTTCAGTCAACGCGGAGTTGCTTTAACCCCAAGTTAAGCGCGCGCACGAGGATACATAAAGCCCTGATTAGTGGAGCACAGATTAAGCGAGTCACCATGGAGACGGAGGGAAAGAAGGCGCGGTCAATGCATCTTACAGCGCTTGAGGCCGAAATTCTGATGGCAGCATAGGGCTTTGGAGCGTGATGTCACGGGGGTGGGCGATAACATGCAAATTCCACGGAAAAAAAGTAACACAGCCTCAGCTGCAAAACAAAGGGAGCATGCATGGCAAAACATAGCCGACAGAGTCAATGCGTGAGTGTTAATTTAAACATTGATCGAGGGATTTCCACCCATTTAACACGTTATTTTATTATATTTCATTTTATTTTGTATTTCATACATTTTATTTTGTGATGTGATGTGAGCGCAGGTGCAACCCAACAGGCCCCAAACGTTCCTGGCAGCAAGTAAAAATGAAATATAAAAATATAGTCCAAACAGGTGAGGTGTAATTGTATTATGAGCCATAGTGCTTGGTCTGTTTGTCCCATGTAAATCAATTGCAGTTAGAGGCTACATTAATTTTCTTTCTGTAAGCACTTATTGAAATTATCTGAGCACATTACAAGTACATATTTGCTTACTCTGTATGCTCAAATGTGACCCGTTATAGCCAACAGAAAAAAAGCGGAGGCCCGAAAAACAGGTGGGGGTCCTCCACCACCACCACCACTCACAGAGGCTGAGCAGTTGGCTTCCACATTTGTGATAATGTTGGCAGCATCACATATGATCTTCACAGTGCAGAGAACACAAATTAGCATCCATTACTATAATGAAATAATTTCCATCCATCCATCGTCATCCGCTTTGTCCGGGGTCGGGTCGCGGGGGCAGCAGCCTAAGCAAAGAGGCCCAGACCTCCCTCTCCCCAGCCACCTCCTCCAGCTTGTCCGGGGGAATACCAAGGCGTTCCCAGGCCAGCCGAGAGATATAATCTCTCCAGCGTGTCCTGGGTCTGCCCCGGGGCCTCCTCCCGGTGGGACATGCCTGGAACACCTCACCCAGGAGGCGCCCAGGGGGCATCCTTGTCAGATGCCCAAACCACCTCAGCTGGCTCCTTTCGATGTGGAGCAGCAGCGGCTCTACTCTGAGCCCCTCCCGGATGGCCGAACTTCTCACCCTATCTCTAAGGGAGAGGCCAGCCACCCTTCGGAGGAAGCTCATTTCTGCCGCTTGTATCCGCGATCTCGTTCTTTCGGTCACTACCCACAGCTCGTGGCCATAGGTGAGGGTAGGGACGTAGATCGACCGGTAAATTGAGAGCTTCGCTTTTACACTCAGCTCTCTCTTCACCACGACGGACCGGTGCAGCGTCCGCATTACTGCAGCTGCAGCCCCAATCCGTCTGTCGATCTCCGGCTCCCTTCTCCCATCACTCGCGAACAAGACCCCGAGATACTTGAACTCCTCCACTTGGGGCAGGAACTCATCCCCGACCTGGAGTGGGCACTCCACCCTTTTCCGGCTGAGAACCATGGCCTCGGATTTGGAGGTGCTGATCCTCATTCCCGCTGCTTCACACTCGGCTATGAAATAATTTGTTAGTTTGAAATGCTACAGGGAACTATGTACCTGTACATTAATGCTGTGGAAAGACTTCCTGTTCACATAGTCTCCTTCATTTACTGAAGGAGCAATGATTGGAATGTGAGTGCCATCTATACAGCCAATCACGCCTGGGAACCGTGAGAATAAATGTAAAATTTAAGTAGTAGTTCAAGTATCACCACATCATGAATTAAGTTTCGTTCATCCTGCTACCTGCAATTTTGTGGCATCCCTCTTTGATGAATCTTGTGGGTCTATGACCGGGGAACACCACAGACGAGTGCAGGAGACGTTTCAGTGCAACTGTAACATTCCTGACTGCCCGACAGACGGTAGCCTTGGAAACGTGCTCAGCGTCACCAATATTATACAGAAAGCTCCCGTTTGCAAAAAACCGAAGTGCAATACAAATAATATGTAATGAACTGAGAGGATGTCCGCGATATGTCACATGCGTAATATTAGGCCTGAGGATGTTATTCAAATAAATTATAGATTGTGCTGAAAAACGGTAACGTTCACACAGAAAATCATCAGGAAATGATAAAATGTCCGAACGCGCTCTAATCACTCTCTCCCGGCGGAGAGCTCTGCGGAGAATTTGGGCTTCAACATCTACTGGCTCTTCAAGGAAGGAGCACGCCATGTCTGACACTTCCTACAGTCAGGTTTCTGACAAAGAGGCGGAGACAGTCAGGGTTAGTTGAAGTAAACCTGCTAGGGGGCAGGTTAGCTTCACGGAGTGTGTCGTCATAGTAACTCACTCAGAATGAATCTAAACTCGCTTTGTGAAACCGAAAACCCAGAGTTTTCGTTAACTCAGGGTATACTTACTCAGAGTTTGCACTAAACCGGCTTCTTGAAACAGGGCCCTGGACATCACTACCTGACACGTTTAACTGGTAAATGGCCAGTATTTGTATAGCGTTTTACTTAGTCCCTAAGGACCCCAAAGCGCTTTACATCCACCCATTCACACACTGGTGATGGCAGCTACGTTGTAGCCACAGCTGCCCTGGGGCGCACTGACAGAGGCGAGGCTGCTGGACACTGGCGCCACTGGCTGACCACCACCAGTAGGCAAACATGGGGTTAGTATCTTGTCCAAGGATATTTCGCATGCAGCCAGGAGGCAGCCTGGGATCGAACCACCGACCTTCTGATTAGTGGCTGACCTGCTCTGCCACCTGAGCTACAGCCACATCAATAGTTTAAAAGTTGGAAGTCAAAGGTTTACTGTCTTCAGAACATTGCAGAGGCCTTATTGACAGTATTTGGCTCTACATGTCTGTGTGAGCAGGTTTTCTCTCACATGAGTCCTCAGGCAGCCTCTGAATGCTGGACACTCGGAGACCTGTGTCTCTGAGTGGGAGACCAGAGATCACATTAACATGTGTGTCTCTGTGTTAACAAACATGCCATATTGGCCCAGTTTATTTTTCTTATTGCTGTTGTGAGGAGACCATAAATAGCATTTGTATTTTCTGTTGTTCAGTTCATTTGCTGTTTTGGATAAAAAGTCTTTTTTTGTTTCCTAATAGCTGATAACTATTCGCTGACAGCTGCCAACATCTGTGAACAAATATAATCCTATAAAGTCGTTCTATATAGTGTGTAACTGTTGCGATAGAGCGTTATTAAATCTATTGCTAATGCAATCATATGGCACGTTGACTTCTGAGGAAATTTTAGATGGCACTCGTCATCAGAAAGGTTGCCGACCCCTGGGATACAATGTTCTTTGTCTGTTAACGTAAGTGTAACCAAGGTAACATCTGATGCCACTTCTGGAAATCCCTTTATTGTGGCAGGAATGAACTCTGTATACGTTCCGGGTCAATCTGCTGCTCTCATCGCTGCTGCTGTTTCTGTGGTTGGTGTGCTTGTCAGATATTGACTTATTACGAATGCCATATTGCTGGACAGCGTGCAATAACCCGGCCGATTTATTCAACTTTATACTCTCTCTCTCTCTCTCTCTCTCTCTCTCCACTCAACTGTCAGGTTCCCCCCCGTGATCAAAGCATTGATCAGCGTGGGATGGCGAGCCACCCAAAGCACTTCTGATTCAGGCGCCCTGGTCCTTTACCGCGTTACAACAGGAAATTACATAAGACTGACACCCACTTAACAACAGCTAAAAAGAAATTTAGAGAAAACTTACTGAGACATGTTTCCTCAGGTTAGATGTTGAGTTTTTGTACGCTGAAATGTCGGTTTGCTTCCTACACAGAAGGCATCGCACTATATAAATCAAACAAAAACTGGGAGTCAGAAGCATCCAGACGTTTTCAGCTACAGTTTATCGGTCCGCCCAGTAAACGTAAACGTGTTCCCCTGGTGACCAACTATAAATATCTTATGTTCACGTCATCTACAGCCACTCAAACCAGCCACCACAAAATAGCAACTTTAATTACTGGCCAGACAGCAGTGATTCTCATTTCATTCTGATTATTTATGAATTAAAAATATTTTTAGTGCTTTTTTACATCTTTTAATCAGCTTTTTTTTTTTTTTTTTAATTTAACAGAGTTTTCTGTATAGAAGAGGAACTATCTGGCTGTGTCCCAATTCAGGGTCTGCACACTTGAAGTACGCGCACTACGCATACTACGTACGGTGCGTACTATAAGTACGAGAAGTGCGGAAGTGAGAGGCTTGTGAAATGGGACGGTATATGCTTCGTCGCGCTGTTCAGGTTGCCTAGCAACCATGATACTAACCGCGAGACACGTTACAGCTTTGTGTGACAGAAATGAAGGAGAAACATGTTTTGTTGGTCATTCGTTTTTGTCATGACATCACTTTGATTAGTTGAGTATCTGAGGCTGAGACCACGGGACTGTAAAACATGATTGTTGGGCTTCATTTCTGTGCTGAACAGTCATTTAAGATTAGTTAGTAAATAACAATTAGCTCATGTTGTTCATGAGACTAAAGTCATCTCACTGTGGTAATGTGAATATAATATGGCCAATATTAAAGTATTTTCAGATTATTATGATATATATATCTGACTTTCAGCTTGTTGTGTTTGTGGATATATGACTGACTTTAATTATTAAACATTCGCACATAAATAAGTGGCGTCATATTCAGTACTTTAGTTCACTCTTCGGCCGCTCCATCTTATTGGGGAACTTCCACATACATAAATGTAAATTTCAAAACTCAACCCCATCATTTAATTTGTTTTTGATTGAAATTCAATATTACTTAAACTCTCTTAAATTAACTTCCAATGAAAAAGGTTTATCATTGATTGAAATTCATTCAGAAATGTTCAACGAATGAGCTGTCACAACTTTCAAGTACAAAGTTGTTATGAAGTCTGTCACATTCCCCCTTTTTTCTTTTTTATCCTTTATTTATTCATCCTTCTTATTTCATTGTACTGTATATTGTTACTCTTCTTTGCCTTGTATGTCTACTGTACAAACTGAACTGGAATGACTGACTGTTCGCTTTATCATTTCAATAAAGTTTGGGAAAAAAAACAACAACCTCTTCGGCTGCTCCCTTCTGCCGTATTTTGCGGCAAAATTCTCCACACCCACCGCCGCGCTATGAATTGTGGGATATATGGGACCACGAAGCGTGCACCGGACCACGCTTGATATTTGGGGAAATCGACGGCACATTTGGAGCAGGGGCGGAGCGTGGGGGTGGCTTACTGGGCTTAAGCCCGGGTTGTTTTGTCAGAAGCCCGGGGTCTTTTGGAGTGTAATTTTTTCATAGTTAGATGCCTGGCTGACAACTGTATAAAACAAAAAGTACACACAATATTCGAAGCACATAGTGCACACTGTGGGAATTTACGACTGTGCGTGAATCCCCCCTGATATTGGTATGATCCGAGCTCAGGCACTAAGCGACTGAGCGAGGGGGCGGGGCAGCTGCTACCTGTCAGTGCGCTGTTGGAGAAACGGAGCCAGCCATACTAAGGAGAGCTTAAGTTTGACCAGGTACCAAAGAAAATCATTCATACCGTACAAATAATGTAAATATGACGGTGCATCACGAAAGATTGATATCAAACTGATCACTTGACCAATATTATTTTACTTGCTCTTCAAGTGAATCAACAAATGGCAAAATGAAAAGCCGAACAACAACAAAGCTGTTTCTTTAGAGAGTCTTAGCTTACATGTGTTTATTTCATATTTTCAGTTCTTACCCTCCCCGACTAAATCGGTTTCAGTTATGTACTGAAATATAAGAATGGATGTCAGAAGTAAACAGTTATCAAACACTCAGGTGAAGAAATGACACTCAGACACTTAGAGCAGTTTTAACGTGCACGGGTGAGAGCTCAAGAGAGACTCACACCCCCTGCAGCAGTTCTCTGCTTTGTGTTCCCATACAAGGTCGTTTCTTGGGTGGCGATTTCCTGTAGCTTGACAGATAATATGAAGGCAAACAGTTTCCGTTGTAGAGCAGAGAGCCAGCAATTAAAAAGTGCAGCTGGTTGAGTACAAGTTGAGTACAAACAGAAATATAAACACTCTTAGCTGATTATTATATAAAAGTAAAAGTAAAAATCCTCTGACAATGGACATTAGAGGGTTCTTTCAAAGAGAAAACTCAGGTAAATGTTATTTTCTATATTATGCTTTGTATGTTGTTCAGTATATTTCTATGCAAAACAAGAGGGATTTGAGTACACAGCAGGATATTCACATTTGTAACCAGATATTTACACTTTAGGGAGAAAACATAAAACATTTTTACTGTACAACAACAATTTAGAGTAAACTGTTTGTTTTAGATAAATATTGAAATATATTTTGAATTAGTTAAATGTCAGAATAAAGAGAGACAGAGCTTCTATTTATCATCACTTTCATCATATTAAGGAGCACATATACACTAAGTTTATTAATTAATAAGAAAACTCCAGACGATTCCATTCTGAGCTGAAGAAGCTTCTGATAGGTTAGTAGAGTCCATGTGAGTAAACTGGTGGCACAGCTGTGGATGCATATAAGGCAAAACACAGAGGCTGTTTCTGTGACATGGGAACATCAGGAGATGTCAACAAAACAGCAGGAACAGAACTGTGGAGCTCCATAAGTGTGGCTCAGTTTGAATACAATTTGGTGCCATTTACAATTAAGAAATACAGACAGTTTCTCTCTTTACTCTTAAAGTTAACAAATATGTTTTTATATTTATCAATCTAAAAAAAATAAACATTTAGTCTGATTTGATGTTACAATTAAAAAAGTGTTTTTATCTGAAGAGTTTGTAAATATCTGGTTTCAACTGTATATTTGATGATTGTCAGCACAAAGAGAGAGAGAGGAACAGAGAGGGAGAGAGGAACAGAGATGGAGATGGAGAATGAGGACAGAACAGATGAACAACAGCAGGTGAGACACACATGTTAGTCAAATGGTTGTTTACCAAAAGTATCACCGTATCACAGGTCCTCATGTATCTCGTACCTAGTGTTTCTTTTTAGGTTTGTTATTTTTCAAATTCTATATTTATTAAGTTCTGCAGGCTTGTTTGCACAACAAGGCTAAATAATTATATAAACTTTTCTCAGTCTAAATATTGGACTTTGGTAGATTTAAAAAAATAAGTGTAGTGCAGGTCTATGATGATTTTTAGTGCTACTATCATCTAGTTCTGATTCTGGTTCTGTCTTGGTTAAGTCCTCAGTAGTCCTGATTTTGAACTGTTGTAGTCCTGTTTTAATTCCGGATCAGTTCTGGGTCTGGTTGAATTGGGGTTTAGTCCTCGTGTCTTGATACAGCCCCGACTTTGTTCTGCCTCGCTGCTTAATTAAAAAACTAGTTTAAGGTGTCCTGCATGTGTGATATATATTTTTCCCTATATGAAGTCATTCTTTTTTGAACAAAACTCAAAACAGAGCCAATTAATCTTTCAGTCATTTCTAAGCCCCCCCCCCCCCCCCCCCAAAAAAAATCCCACATGCATACTACCCTTTAGGGCTAAGCCCCGGGTGTTTCAAATGTCTGGCTCCGCCTCTGATTTGGAGTGTGCATTTGAAGCACACTTCGAATTGGGACAGCCGTCGTCGCGTGGCGGTGACGTAACCGCACTTAAAATGCGTACTTCAAGCGTGCAGACCCTGACATCTTAGGTCCTTTCAATCTAAACTGGATGAGATTTACCGCCAGAAAGCTGAATGAGCTTTCGTTCGTTCAAGAAAAAGGTGGATAGAGGAGGGAGAGCAGAATTCTGCTTATTTTTTCCGCTTAGAAAAACATAGATCTAAAACCAATACTATTTATAAATTGAATATAAATGGTACGGTCAGTGATGATGCAAAAATTATCTCTCAATTTTGTTGTAATTTCTACTCAAAGTTGTATGAATCCAATTATAACGCAAAGGTTGCTACCCAATTTATTGACTCTGTAAACAATGTTGAAATGATTAAAAGTGCTGATAGGCTTTTTTGTGACAGTCCAATTACTGAAAAAGAGATATTGACATCTATTGAATTTCTTAAAAACAACAAATCTCCGGGCACAGATGGGCTGGTGGCTGAATTCTATAAATCATTTTCTTGTCAGCTTGCACCCTTTTTGTTGCAGGTTTATAGTGAAAGTATTGAAAGGGGCACTCTTCCTCCCAGCCTTACTCAGGGACTTATTACTTTAATTCCCAAACCTAAGAAGGACCTACTTTCTACAGACAACTGGAGACCAACAAGCCTCCTAAATAATGATTGTACAATATTAACTCTATTGCTAGCTAGAAGAATTAAATATATTTTGGATGATATTGTAGATGAGACACAGTCTGGTTTTATGACAAACAGGCACATCTCCAATAATATTAGACTCGTCTTGGATATTCTGGACTACTCAGCATCTGATGACTCATTTATCCTTCTCCTGGACTTCCATAAAGCCTTTGACTCAACTGAGCATGAGTTTATATTTCTTACACTTCAGAAATGTGGTTTTGGTGATATCTTCTGCAGAGCTATCAAAACTCTGTATTCCAATGCTAATAGCTGTGTTAGAATGAAAAACAGCACCACTTCTCGTTTTAGTCTTAATCGAGGTGTACGCCAAGGTTGCCCGATTAGCCCTTATCTTTTTGTACTTTGCACCCAAATTCTTGCCTCTCATATTTCGAATAGCCCTGTGAAGGGTATAAACATAGCAGACAGAGAGGTTGTCATCAGTCCATTGGCAGATGATACCACAATTCTTCTTAAAAATGCCAGCCAAGTGCCAATTGCTTTACGTGTAATAGAGGATTTCTCAAAAGGGTCTGGATTGGTCCTAAACTTAAATAAATGTCAGTTATTACCTGTCAAAGAGTGTAATGTTCAGAGTCTTTGTAATATAACAGTTAAAAATGAAGCAACATATTTAGGTCTGATGAGCAAAGATAAAAAACAAAACAAAAACAACAGAATTTTACTAAATTTTCCCCAAATTATTAAAAAATCTCAAACCAAGTGAAATCAGTGGTTGCAGAGAGATTTAAGTTTAAAGGGGGAGTATTGCTCTGAAAAGCAGAAGGTCTGTCTCGACTGACTTATGCAGCAATTTCTCTGCATGTGGACGGCAAAACTTGTAAGGATGTTGACCGAATGCTCTTCCACTTCCTCTGGAAAAACGGGACACATTACATCAGCACGAGTGTAGTGATGAATGACGATGAACACAGAGGTTTTGGATTCCCTGCTCTAAACAATACATTAAAGATTAACCAGACAAAGCATTTTCCTAAAAATCAGGTCTCCATCTGGAATTGTATTCCTCACTACATTTTCTCTAAGTTTGGGGGTCTAAGTTTTGTCTTAGGTTGTGATTGTAATATAGATAAGCTTCCAGAAAACCTGTCGATGTTTCACAAACAAGTTCTATTAGCTTGGTCCCTTATATATAAACACAACTTTACACCCCATACGTATTCAATTTGGAATAACAGGAACATAGTGCATAAAAATAAATCATTATTTTTTTCTAGGTGGGTTGAGAAACAGATTGTTTTAGTGAATCAGCTGTTTAATCCTAATGTGCAGCTTATGTCTTATTCAGAATTTTTAAACACCTATAAATTTCCAGCCACACCCAAAGAATATGCCATATTATTTGATGCAATACCTACGGGTATTATAATGCTTTTTAAAGGTATTCAACCTTGCATATCATTGTTTCTCTCCCCAACCCTTTAGATTCACACATAGGAAGAATCTGTCTAACAAACCACAGTAAAAGTAATAAGAATATTCGTGCTTTGTTCCAGACAGAATCTCTAACTGTCCCACATGTGGTCTCTTACTGGGATTCCTTTGTCAGTGACATTTTACAGAGCCACCATAGAGAGCATCCTAACGTACGGCACAACAACATGGTATGCAGGGTGCTCAGCTGCGGACAGGAAAGTACTGCAGAGGGTCATCAACACAGCCCAGAAGATCACTGGCTGCTCTCTGCCCAGCCTGGAGGTCACTGCAAACTCTCGGTACCTCAGCAGAGCTGGCAATATCATCAAGGACCACTCTCACCCCAGCAACCAACTGTTTGAACTATTACCGTCAGGCCGACGGTACAGGTCACATAAAACCAGGACAAACAGATTCAGGGATAGCTTCTGTCCCAGAGCTATCACCGTAGTAAAGAAGCACAAAAACAATTGAACCTGCTTAGCTATACCATACCGTCACTGCCATTATATCATGCTGCTATTCATACTGTCATTATATTAATGCTGCTATCCTGTATATATCGTACTTACTATTGTTTGAGTACTTACGATTGTTTTTTTTTGTACTTTTTATATTTTACATTTATATTTATTATTGAAACTTGCACCAAGGGAGTGGCACTCCAATTTCGTTGTACTCTGTACAATGACAATAAAGGCTATTCTATTCTATTCTATTCTATTAACTGGAAAAGAGTATGGACAATTCCTAACAAGTATCTGGTGACAAATAAAGTGAAGGAAGTCTCATTTAAAACACTGATTTATCCTGCTAATCATTACATGACGAAGTTCAAAAGGGACATAAATGTGAGCTGTGGATTTTGTGGAAGCCATCCTGAGACTGTGCAGCACCTCTTCTGGATCTGTTCATGCGCTGGAACATTTTGGAAAGACTTCAGTAGATTCATTGCTGGACATCTCTACAAAGACTTTACTGTGAAACGGGAAAATGTTGTATTTTGTTTCTTTTGAAGGCAAAAAAAAGAAGATGTTTACTTTATAATAAACTTGTTAGTTATCTTAGCTAAATTTTATTTTCACAAATGCAAATACAGTAACAAAAAACCTAATTTTAAACATTACTATAATGATGTTTTATGTTACATAAAATTGATTAGTGGATCACTTAACAAAAAGGCTATGAAAACTATTACTGTTTGTAGTAATTACAAATTATTTGAATGTTTGTAATTCTTTGTATTACACCCCCTGGCATATGTTAATTTTGTTCTGATTGTATACATGTTCTGTATACTGTTTCTTAATAAAGTTTAATATTTGAAAAAAAAAACATGCAAAAAGATGACAGCAACTTTTAACTAATATAAAAATAAACTTTAACGTGGCCAGCGATCAAAAACGACTGATCAGTAGAATATGAACTTTAATGGACTGAAATTTAAAGAGTAGACTGACAGAGATTTATAAGCATTGACTTAGAAAACATCAAAGCTGCAGCAGATATTAGGGGACCATGTAGATGTTAGCATTCACAAGAAAGATAAAGAAAAATGATTGGAGTCATTGTCATCCAGGGAAGGACGGATGTTGTTTTGCTGTGCTGTATTTTAATGTGAAGTGTACTTATTATTTTTTATATTGCATGTATTGGTTATATTTTGTGCAGTGTTTTATTTAGTTTGCATGTTTTAGTTATCGTCAAATTGTCCTGGAGAGACTCCGCCCTTTTCCCCCGTTTTGACTAATTGGACACACCTGAAGAGGAAAGGAAAGGTAATTTACAGAGTGCTCAATGACACATAAAAGGGTTGGAGCCGGTGTTCAACAGAGAATGTAACACGGAGAATGCGAGACAGACAGAGGAAAGACACAGACGATCAGAGGGGAGAGCGAGAGACGATCAGAGAGTAGAGATGATCAGATGGAGCAGACGACCAGCGACTGGGAAGAGAGATTACCAGCGACTAGAAAGGGGAAACGATCAGAGGGAAAAAAGGCAGATGACCAGCGACTAGGGACGCGTAGCGGCAGTCTGGTGGCAATAACGACAAGAGCCAGCTCGTGCACTGCGGGCAGGGCCGGCCCGTGGCATAGGCCGTATAGGCAAATGCTAAGGGCGCCGTCCATCAGGGGGCGCCACGCCAGTGCCACAAATGTTGAAAAAAAAAAAAAAAGTTGGTACTATTATTTCTAAATACAAAAAATAATCCCACGTTAATTAAAATGCAAAGTAAAGCTTATTTAATAGAAATATTATTTGTTACAACATTACGCCCCCCTCCCCGCACGGTGCGCCCCCTCCCTTCCCGTATCATGGTTCCTTTTGGACGTCACCACATCAAAAAGTCAACACAAGATGTCAAAACGGCCAAAACTGTCAGGTGGCCAGGGAAGAAAAAAGAGAAAAGAAGAGGAGGAGAAACGAGAAAAAGACAGAGGTAGGTAACGTTAGCCTACATGAAATTATTTGAATGTGATAGTAACCTAAATTTTTAGCATTAAGCTAATGTTACATGATTCGCTAATTGCTAATCAATAAATAGCTAGTTAACTGTTTTAACGTCAGTTAATATTGTGGAGGGGGCTAAATTGTTATGGAAAATAATAATGTAACGTTAGGTAATTACAGTACTCCCACCTTTCCCACCATTCCTCATTTGTATTCATCTTTTAAGCAGGTGTTTTTTGTTTACATTGTTATTGCCTTCTGGTTAGCTAACGTTTACCCTGCAGGTAATAGTCACTTTTTCACCCCTGTATATATTATAGTTGTAAGCCTAGTTGTTAAAGTGCACATCATTAATGTTAATTAAGCAATATCACATGAGAGGGAATGCTGTTTTTTAAATAATTTCTAAGCTACATGCAATCTTTGTCTATAAACACAGCACCTGTTAGTTGTTCCCCGTACACGACTGAAGACAAAATGGGACAGCCTTTCAGTCTGTTGCACCAAGCCTGTAGAACAGTTTACCACTACAAATACGTTTGCTTGACTCTGTGAATTCTTTTAAAAAACAGTTAAAAACTCTTCTGTTCAAACAAGCCTTTTGTTGATCTAGATATTTTATATTTTTTACATTATTTACATTTGATCTTTAACATTGTATATAATGTCTATTGATTTTATTGTTTATTTTAATATTTGTGTACAGCGCTTTGTGATTGTCTGTCTGTGAAAAGCGCTTAATAAATAAAGTTTACTTACTTACTTACAAGAAGTGCTCTTAATTATTCTTTTTGAATCATATTTGCATACACTGTTATATTGATATGAATGTTGAACTAGAAATTTCAAGGATGATAATTTTTTTTTAAATCACATTATGTCTTAAATTACCACAAATTGTTTTTTAATTTAGAAGAACTTGAAATGTTTGTCAGAGGGTAAACAAACAGTATTGAACTGTCAGAAACATCAAGTAATTCTAAGTACTGTATAATTGCAATAAAAAAGTTGTCAGGACATTGTTATGTTAAGTAAGTTTTACTCAGTTTTATGGAGGCAATAGCTTTGCATATTTTCTTTGAGTTCTGGGAAATAATTAGATTTTGCAGTGTACAAGTAATAAAATATATCATAAGAGTTCACAGCTTCTTACAAAAGAACGGTGATGTTGCTGTTGGACTTGAACAAACATGACAGAAAGTTGGATACTGACGTGGAAAAACCTGTAACACCTGCTGCATTCCCCCAAAAATGTTTTCACTGACAGATGAGAAGAACAAACATTCAGGACGGTTTGCTGTGACAACAACATGTTTTTTAAAGAAATGTCATGACGACAAAAAAAAAGGAATTTATCTGTAGACATTTCAATCATCAAAACTGTCATTGTCTGGTTTCAGCAGATGATTATCTTGTTCTCTCGAGCGTTTCTGTTTCACTTCAGGATCATAGACTGTGTTGATTTACCTTAATATGAGCACTGCTGTGATTCGGTCAAAGATAATCATAACATAACATTCTCATATGATATTATACTGTTACTTTGCATTCTGCCATTCAGCATTTCACTGTAATGATGACAATAAATTGAATCTAATCTAATTTGCATATCAGTTAACATCATACATATATCTCTTTGGTTTTTCATTTATATTATATCATTTCATTTTATTCCTGGAATCATATGTTTTTATTATTAGACTTTAATACTCAGTGGTGTCACATACTCCTCTCTTCAGATGCACTGTTGAAGTTTCTAAATCCCACCCCTGGGCCATCTACCACATCTACCGCTGCTGCCTCCACTTCAGCAGCACAACCCAGCCATGATGCAGCATCAGCAGCACCAGCAGCACAACCCAGCCATGATGCAGCAGCATCAAGCGGTCTTCCTGTTGCCTCCACCTCAGCAGCACAACCCACCAGTTTTGCAGCAGCATCAAGCGGTCTTCCTGTTGCCTCCACCTCAGCAGCACAACCCACCAGTTTTGCAGCAGCATCAAGCGGTCTTCCTGTTGCCTCCACCTCAGCAGCACAACCCACCAGTTTTGCAGCAGCATCAAGCGGTCTTCCTGTTGCCTCCACCTCAGCAGCACAACCCACCAGTTTTGCAGCAGCATCAAGCGGTCTTCCTGTTGCCTCCACCTCAGCAGCACAACCCACCAGTTTTGCAGCAGCATCAAGCAGTGTTATTGTATTTCATATATTCATTTTTTTATTTTTTGTATTCATTTATTTATTCATATATTTTTTTATCTTGTTAATTATTCTGATTGTGAATTTGCTTTCTTTAAGTAAAAAAAAAAGGTCAAAGACAAAGCTATTCGGTTTCTTGTGAGTACATACACTACACTGCCGATGTAGGGGGGCGCCACCTAAAATCTTGCCTAGGGCGCCAGATTGGTTAGGGCCGGGCCTGACTGCGGGAGAACAGAAGCAGTGAGACCGCGGTGCCGATTGCAGTTTGAGGAAGCGGCGGGCGGAGTTGAGAGCTCTGCCCACCCGGGTAAGTCTTTGACTTATCCTTTTTATAAAGTAAACTGCCAAAGGAATAGTGACTGCCGCTCCCTCCCTTTCTTCAGTGCACCAGGACGTGGAATGCGGGGAGGAAGGCGAGGACTCCGCTGGGTTTCCCTCTTTTAATACTACGCTGGACCTCTTAGTTTTCTGTGACTTTTAGGCCGTGGTGGATTCCACTGGACTTTTAATGTTGTGTGTTATTGATTTTTATTGTGTCTTCCCTTGGCCAAGGTTGTTTTAATTCATTTTATATTTTTAACTATTTAAACATAATAAATTATATTTTTAATTCTACAGTTTTTGTATCGTGTGCTTTTCCCTCGGCGGCTCCACTGCTCTGCCCGTTTTGAGGAAGGTTTCCTTCCTTTTAAAAAACACAAACCATCTTGGAAACATAATCAGCCTTTCCGCTCCGTTACATCATATTCCAAATTATTAGAAAAGCCAAAATCAGTGATCAGCACAGGAGACTAAAATCAATGTGATAAAATTTTACTTACAGGAATCTCAACCCTGAGCTCAAAGGCTTCAATCCTTGCAGAGAGTCAAATCTTCTTCATGTGCGGAGTTCTTCTGCCGGTGCTCATGTACAGCAGGCTGCAGAGGGCAAAGGGAGGGCGGGGGAGGGCCTCCAGTCCGTTGTGCTACCTCACATTATTCCCACGTGATTTACAGGAAACTGAACAGAGGCTGTGCCGTTATGGGTGCATGTCTGATGCAGGGGCGTTAGAACCTTTCTTATATCACCACTCTGAAGACCGATGAGCGTTGTCAACAGGTTTACTGACATTCAAAAGGGTAAAACTAAAAACAAGACAAAAAATACAGTTATGATATACATATGTGCAGCATAATATGCATTCATATACCACACTGCTACTACACAGCATATGTCATATGTCTAATTATGTGAACTTGTACTCGAGCTGGGCGATAGAACGATAACGATATGTATTGCGAAATAAGTTTTTCTCGATAGAAAAATTAAGCTATTGCGATAGACCTCATCTCTCTTGTCCTCTTAAAAAAAGAAGAACAGCCAATCCAAATTAAGTAGCGCAGAGCCGAACCAATCACAGCCGCGTCACGTCACTTGTCACGTACATGTAACCCAGAGTAAAATCTGTTTTACTAGCATTTAGTAATTTCCTGCGCTTATTTCCTGCCATTGAACGCATGACTTTGCTCAGCCAATCGGATGGCATGTAGGTCATAGTAAGCCTGTCCCGGCTTCCTCCCATCAGATGCGTGGAGGCAAGCCAAGTGACAGAGCTGTTGCAGCTTTGTATTGGCAAACATTTGCTTTTCCCCTGTTAAGGTTCAAAATTGAGGAAGGAGAATACAAACCACCCATGGTCCAGGAGCTCTTGGTCAAACAATGATTTTAATGAATACACACGTGTGGGAAGACAACTCTGTATGCAGACAGCAAGTAGTCTTCAACTTAATCAAAGCATGAACAGATATTTTATACCGTCAGGGCTTGATTTACTGACGCCCCTTCATGCGTCACAGACAGGATATATACACATACGTCAATATCAAAACCACAACGACTTTTGACACAATTTGAAAGAACAATTGTCTTCCATCTTCATAACAGGTGCTTCCTGTCACTGCCGGATGCTCGCTTGTCATCCTGACACCTCAGCAGCAGTTCTGCGACAAACTGCTCTTTTTGCAACCCCAAGCAAAACATGATTAAACTTTCACCTATAAATGATTCTCTAACTGAGTGTGTGTGTGTGTGTGTGTCTGTGTGCTAACCACAATTGCACCCTGTTTCACCTCGCGACTAGCTCCTAACCTCTAACCAGACAGAGAGACAGAAGCCACTCTGATATGTAACAACTGAAACTATGTATGTGTCCTCTACTAAATAAATGTTTTAATCAAGAACCCCTACTAAAAGCTTAATACAAGAATATGAACATATAAAAGATATTAAAATGAACTGTTGTGTAAGCATGTACTGCAATTCCTTCTATGTTCTAGTTTTCCCTCAGCATGGATCATCTAGACACTCTCACTAGATGAAGCTTAAGACCATTAATGAACCTGAACATCAACTCAAATAAGCACAGATATGCATTGTGTATAAAATAGTTAGAACTGCACCTGGAATACAAAGTTAACATCATCATAAACATCTTAAGGCCATCTTAAAGCTATCTGTTACATTGTCAAAGCAATGATCATACTGCAGATTATATTATTAATGCAATGGTAATAATGATGATTATTTAACAATAGCAGTAAAATAATTTCCCTGCTCCACACCCCTTTAATGCATTTTTTAACACCAACGCTGATTAGTGTGAGCCAGAGTGTTGTTGTGCACTGAACAGAACGGAACTGGTGAGTTTGAACTTTTGACTGTTTGTATTGCTACTAGCTGACGCTAATTGGCTGCTGCCGGTGTTCCAGATCTACTGGCGTTTAGATCAACTGGCGTTGGTCGAACAGATGTGTGGCAGTCTTGCGTTTCAGGAGCTGCTACCGACAAACCAGCAAAAAAACACCAAATGTGTCACCTGTGACACTTGTGAGGTTGTCTCAAACACACTCCGTCAGTCTTGATGCTGTTGAACAACAAAATGTTTAAAATGTGGCGAGTTTACCTGGTGATATCCTCACGCGCGACGCGATCGCGAAAACAGCAAACAAGTAACACCACGCCGATGTTGTTCACAGGACAGCAAGAGTAAACGATCGGGAGACTCTAGTCGTCGTTATCGTTCCCCTCGCACGGTTTATTTCTCCGGTTTCAGCGTTTTTGCTTCACAACTACAGCGAGCAGTTTACTTTGTGCACTAACATGGACTCGAGTCAACCAGCGTGGCGCTGTAGTGCCACAGCCTACAGCCAGATCAGCCTGTGACACACATCTGCACCACGTTTGAATTCGTGTCATGCACATTTGTACGGTGGCCCCTAGAGACAAAGCACGTACAAACTCCAAAACACTTACAAAATCCAAAACACGTGCAAAATCCAAAACACGTGCAAGCTCCAAAACACTTACAAAATCCAAAACACGTGCAAACTCCAAAACACTTACAAAATAAAAAACACTTACAAAATCCAAAACACGTGCAATATCCAGAACACATGCAAGCTCCAAAACACGTACAAAATCCAAAACACGTGCAAACTCCAAAACACTTACAAAATAAAAAACACATGCAAAAGACAAAACACGTACAAAATACAAAACACGTGCAAACTCCAAAACACGTACAAAATCCAAAACACATGCAAACTCCAAAACACGTACAAAATACAAAACACATGCAAAATACAAAACACGTACAAAATACAAAACACGTACAATATACAAAACACGTGCAAACTCCAAAACACTTACAAACTCCAAAACACGTACAAAATACAAAACACGTGCAAAATCCAAAACACGTACAAAATACAAAACACGTGCAAACTCCAAAACACATGCAAAATCCAAAACACATGCAAAATACAAAACACGTGCAAAATACAAAACACATGCAAAATACAAAACACGTGCAAAATACAAAACACGTGCAAAATCCAAAACACGTGCAAAATCCAAAACACATGCAAAATCCAAAACACATGCAAAATACAAAACACGTGCAAAATACAAAACACATGCAAAATACAAAACACGTGCAAAATCCAAAACACGTGCAAAATCCAAAACACATGCAAAATCCAAAACACATGCAAAATCCAAAACACATGCAAAATACAAAACACGTGCAAAATACAAAACACATGCAAAATACAAAACACGTACAAAATACAAAACACGTGCAAAATACAAAACACGTGCAAAATCCAAAACACTTGCAAAATCCAAAACACGTACAAAATACAAAACACGTGCAAAATACAAAACACGTGCAAAATCCAAAACACTTGCAAAATCCAAAACACATGCAAAATCCAAAACACATGCAAAATACAAAACACGTGCAAAATACAAAACACATGCAAAATACAAAACACGTACAAAATCCAAAACACGTGCAAAATCCAAAACACGTGCAAAATCCAAAACACGCGCAAACTCCAAAACACATGCAAAATCCAAAACACAACGGAAGTGCTCCAGGACTCTAGGGGCAGTGTTGAGCTTTTGTTACCTAGTAACTACACAAGCCAGGAAGTACCAATGACCGGATTTGGGGTCTGCAGCCTTAAAGGCCGCATTTTAAGGCCGATTATGTCACAGCGACACGACAAAGACTGTCCCAATTCAAAGGCTGCTCGAAATGCGGCCCTCAAATGCGTCCTTAATTTCCCTGAATTTTAAGGATGGGTCTGTGTAGCCTTCATGGCCCAACATATCCCAGACTTCATAGCGCGGCGGTGGTTTGGATAATTTTGCCGAAAAAAAACGGCGGAAGCGGAGCGGACGAAGAGTAAACTTCCAGAAGTAAGTACTGAATATTATGTCACTTATTTATGCGCAAATGTTTTTATAATGAAGAACATTAAAACATTACTGTTGGCAACATGTCGGGAAAGTTATGTGACATTAGCGACGTTTGTACTAACTTGGTTTTAAAGCCTTCACTTCAAAATATTCGCCGTTCAATAGCTGACTTTAATCTTACAGAGAATGTGATGATTTTATGCGTAATTAAAGTCAGTCATGTCAGTCAGCTGACGGTTCACTCCTTAAGCTGAAAGAAAGATGCTTTAATCACAGCAGTCACACATGTGTCCACTGTACCATCTGGGAACTCTTTTTGTTTCGTAATAACACAAACACTAAATCCTCCTGTTTGTAGCAGTGTGTACACCTGAGACTGTCACCTGTCTGTCTGTCCTGCACTCTCTCTGTTTCTTTCTCTCTGATTGTGGAATAAAAGTATGAACATGTGTTTATAAGTCACACTTGTGTTTGAATCCTGCAGCTTATCACACATTTGATTTCCATGTGTGACACCTGCAAGTGTCCAGAGTGAGGACAGACTGAGGGACACACTGCTGCACATCATCTGTGAGGCTTTGCACCCCTGATGATCCACCAGGACAATCTCAGCAGTATGTGAGGAAGAGGAGGAGGAAGAGCCAGCAGCAGCTGACAGATGGAGAGAATAGACAGACTGTTCCCTGTTTGTGAAGGACTGCTAGAAAAGTTTAAAATAACTAATTGTCTGTCCTGAATCAGTCTTATTAGGTAATGTTCAAATAATTTTATCATTCCAGTGTTTCCAGTGTGGGAGAAAGTACTCAGGGCCTTCAAGTTACACACTATGAAAGGCAGCAACAAGTTTAATGTTCAGAAACCTAAAGTCTGTATCAGCAGCAGAATGGAACTAAAAATAAATGTTTGTTTCAGTTCTATGAAGCTTTGAGTATTTTGGATCAGTAGCACTGCTGTGTTTGTTGCATCATATTGCTGTAATTGTTTATATGCTTTATATATTCTGAGGTAAGTTGATCTATAGTGTTACATCATATTCTATAAGGATGTTATGTGTTTGTATACTTTCTGCCCAGTTTGACCCATTTAGCAGACGTCAGCCTGTTTAAAGCTCTGATATCTATTCTGTGTGACTTACAGCAGTTATGACATGGTCTGATTTTCTCACCCAATAAAGGAATATTTAATACATCAGTCTACTCTTCATTTTATCAGAAACATATATATACTATTATATATTGTACATATATTTATTAGTTTCAGATGTAGCCATTCTTGTATTTTGCTTGTTTACATTATTGTATGTTGCACAACTCTGTTGCTTGTGAAGCTCGCACACAAGAATTTCACTCACATGTGCTGTACCAATGTACCTGCACATGTGATGTGACAATAAAAGTGATTTGATTTGAAACAGCTCACAGCTTGTAAATTTTCTTTTTACACATGTATGTAAGCATTTGAGCCAAATTTAGTAATGCCAACATACTGAAGGAACAACATTTGTCTCTTATATATGATACACCTATATATGCACTGTCAATATACATTTTGAACCAGCTGCAGATGTCAGAGTAACAACTGACTGACCCCCACATAAAGTGCGTTACAGTAGTCCACAGGGGAAGAAATAAAAGCATGGATCACGGTTTCAAAGTGCTGCCTAGAAAGAAACGATTTCACTCTTGCCAGTCGCCTTAAATGATAAAAATGGACTGGTCCAACTTAAAACCAAGGGCAGTAACAACAGGTTTAAAATAAACCTCCAGGGGTTCCAAATGAAAAGAAGAGGACTCACAGGGGCCACTGGGTCCAAACACCAACAAATCTGTTTTCTTTTCATTCAAATTTAAAAAGTTTAGAGCCAACCAAGCTTTAATGTCATCTAGGCATGTCAAGAGAGGTTTTATTCAGATGCCATCCTTCGGCTTCAGTGGCAAATAAATTTGGCAGTCATTCCTATATACTTGTCTTTGAGTGAAGATTTAAGGTGGTAAGACATGTAAATAACTGCAACTTGAATCTGTACTGAAGCTCAGTATTTGACAAAGAGTTCATGTTCACTGCTGTAATACCTAATAATGACTAATATAATAACCATAATATTGCCCATATTATATTTACATTACCAAAGTGATATGACTTTAGTCTCATGAACAACATTAGCTAATTGTTATTTACTAGCTAATCTTAAATGACTGTTCAGTACAGAAATGAAGCCCAAAAATCATGTTTTACTGTCCTGTGGTCTCAGCCTCAGATACTTATCAAATCACACAAAGCTCTTGTAGAAACAAACAAACAAATGAAAAAAAATATGTTCTCCTTCATTTCTGTCAAAAAAAGTTGTATGACACGTTTCCAGCTGTTAGTATCATAGTTGCTAGGCAACCTGGGAAGCGCAACAGAGACTAGAGCCCATGTGTTTGCAACAAACTTGCCGTTTATTTTACAAATCGAGCTCAACACTGCCCCTAGCGTCCTGGAGCACTTCCGTTGTGATTTGGAGTTTGCATGTGTTTTGAATTTTGTACGTGTTTTGGAATTTGTACGTGTTTTGGATTTTGTACGTGTTTTGGATTTTGTACGTGTTTTGTATTTTGCATGTGTTTTGGATTTTGTACGTGTTTTGGATTTTGTACGTGTTTTGGATTTTGTACGTGTTTTGTATTTTGCATGTGTTTTGAATTTTGTACGTGTTTTGGATTTTGCACGTGTTTTGGATTTTGTATGTGTTTTGGAGTTTGCATGTGTTTTGAATTTTGTACGTGTTTTGGATTTTGTACGTGTTTTGGAGTTTGCATGTGTTTTGGATTTTGTACGTGTTTTGGATTTTGTACGTGTTTTGTATTTTGCATGTGTTTTGAATTTTGTACGTGTTTTGGATTTTGCACGTGTTTTGGATTTTGTATGTGTTTTGGAGTTTGCATGTGTTTTGGATTTTGTACGTGTTTTGGATTTTGTACGTGTTTTGTATTTTGCATGTGTTTTGAATTTTGTACGTGTTTTGGATTTTGCACGTGTTTTGGATTTTGTACGTGTTTTGTATTTTGCATGTGTTTTGAATTTTGTACGTGTTTTGGAGTTTGCACGTGTTTTGGAGCTTGTACGTGTCTTGGATTTTGTACGTGTTTTGTATTTTGCATGTGTTTTGGAGTTTGCATGTGTTTTGGATTTTGTATGTGTTGAGGAGTTTGTGCGTGCTATTTGGAATTTGTAAGTGTTTTGGAGTTTATACATGCTTTGTCTCTAGGGGCCACCGTACATTTGTACCTTTCAATTGTGTCTGTTTGTGCGTCATGCAAATAAACCTTTGAAATGAATGAAATGATATCATATATTCCTTATTGGCCTACATTTGTACAAAATTCCAAATTATATACACAAAGTCATAGAAATCACCACTCCAATTGGTCATCATGATTTTGATATTCTCTTTTTCCATAACAATGAAATACACCTTGGACAAATATGACACATCAATATTTCATTAGTGTTGTCACATCACATCCTGTAAGCATCGTCTGTCTGTGTCTTTTACCTGGAAATTAATATTTCCAGCCAATATAGGCAACCCATCAACATGGCTGGAGTTATATACAGTCTGTATAAGTGTGGTCAATCTAAGAAACATGTGTAAGGAGATGGCAGTTACTGTGAATGTACAGCAGGTGATTAGTAATAAACAGTCAGACAATGACTCTGACAATCTCATTCAATCTTGCAGACTGAATGCACCTTCTGTGGAAAGTGGTACCACACAGTGTGTGTGGACTTCCCCTGTGCAGAAGGCGACTACAAATGTTGTGGGTGCTAAATAAACAGAAACAAATGATCCCTGTTGTCTTTGCTTACTGATTGTTTTCAGTGTTGACAATCCACATTGCTGCCATTGCATCTTTCAACATGTTTGTGGGTAGATTTGGATGTACCAGGGGTAAGTGCAGCCACTCAGCCTCTACTCACTGTGATCATAGCAGCAGGTGTAGATGTGTCACAAGTTAATCTAGTAGTAGGCTATGGTAGTAGTGGACTGACCTCCATTTGAAACTGCTCCAGCTGCTGTGTGATGAATGAATGAATGAATGAATGCTTTATTGGCCATATGCAGGTTGCCCCACAGAGGAATAGGACCCCCCCCCCGACTTACACACACAACAACAAGACATCACATGGGAATACAGTCGGAGACCGGCAGCGTTGGGAGAATAACACTGAAAAAATTACACAACATTGGGAAAAGTACAAGAGGAAAAAAAAGAGACCCCTTCACACGCTGGGCAACCTATGGGAGGACAGCATGAGAACAGGAAACAAAAAAAACTCCTCTGCACAGAGAGCACATTAATGTCCACATCACAACATCAGAGCACATGACAAGCCACAGGGGATGGATAGGGGGGTGGGGGGTGATTCGAAGGAACACAGCAGTCGTCCTGCACCATGCTATCATTTCAGCGCGGCACGCAGACCCGCTGCCTTCCCCCGCAGGAACAAGCATCGAAGGCGTTTGGAAGGGAGGGGGATGAGTGCGTGCTTATCAGTGTAAGTGTATGTGTGTGCGTGTCCATAGTTCAGCTGAGACAGTGTCCTTCGCTGTATCAGGCTAAGTAAACAGTCCTCCAGCCGATCCAGGTGTCCTTCATGGGATGGGAAGAATAGTCATCACACAGTCGTTATCAGGGAGTTGTTTTGGTGGGCCTAGCAGCTGGCGCCGTGGTGTCCAAATGTAGAATATTGTTGATTTCTCCTTTATGCGAGCAGCGAATTTAGCACTCTGACACTGGGGCCTCGATTTCCCGTTGGAGCGCTGCGAGCCTCCCCATGATGGTATCAAGCTTCTGTTCCGTGGTGTTGTCATTCTTTTGGTTCTGAGACCCCACACCTGCAGTGAGCCGTTCTGCGATGTTATCCAACTGTCGTTCAAGGGTGTTATTGTGAGCAGGCCCCTCTCTGATGTATCCCATCATACGCTCAATGGTGTTAGTTTGAGTCTTCACGGCAGCTGTAAGCGTCTCCAAGGTCTTAACCATGCTGCGTTCGGTGTGGGAGGCCGCGCCTCGTCCCATCGCTGATAGTGGATCTGCTACAAATTGAAGATCATAAGCAAGTTTTGGAAATGAACCCTTGTACTATGTTGAAAAACAAAAAGTGACATTGATTTTGTTGCGGGTCATTTTGACCCGTACTGTGTAAATCCACTCAGAATTATCCAAAAACGGCAATAAAACAATAGCAACTTTATTTCCCATCAGATAAACATGTAGAACACAGACATACAACAGTTAGACTTTCCATAACTATTTTAGGAACAGTTTGGTTTTTCGTTCTTACAAACACATTTCTGTTGAACTTGCCCAACGTTCTCAGTTTTTCAATGCTCAACATTTTCAGTTTTGTCCACATGATGATGGACAGAATGTAACTGTGTGCTTTCTGCAGATGTGCTTCTTGCATTTCTCACAAAACGTGCTTGTTTTCAAACAGGAATCTTCCTAACTAAGATTTAAAACAAAAGATTTCTACGTCTCCTCCAGTCTCACAAACAGATGACAAACCAAGCGACACACCTGAGTCACTGACTTTCTTAAATCCACTCACTCTCACTGGCTGTTTATTACTAATCACTGTGTAACTGCTGTGAATTCACAGTAACTGCCGTCTCCTTACAAATCTTCATTAGATTAACCACACTTATACAGACTGTATATAACTCCAGCCATGTTGATGGATTGCCTATATTGGCTGGAAATATTAATTTCCAGGTAAAAGACACAGACAGACGATGCTTACAGGATGTGATGTGACAACACTAATGAAATATTGATGTGTCATATTTGTCCAAGGTGTATTTCATTGTTATGGAAAAAGAGAATATTAAAATCATGATGACCAATTGGAGTGGTGATTTCTATGACTTTGTGTATATAATTTGGAATTTTGTACAAATGTAGGCCAATAAGGAATATATGATATCATTTCATTCTTGTCAAAGGTTTATTTGCATGACGCACAAACAGACACAATTGAAAGGTACAAATGTGCATGACACGAATTCAAACGTGGTGCAGATGTGTGTCACAGGCTGATCTGGCTGTAGGCTGTGGCACTACAGCGCCACGCTGGTTGACTCGAGTCCATGTTAGTGCACAAAGTAAACTGCTCGCTGTAGTTGTGAAGCAAAAACGCTGAAACCGGAGAAATAAACCGTGCGAGGGGAACGATAACGACGACAAGAGTCTCCCGATCGTTTACTCTTGCTGTCCTGTGAACAACATCGGCGTGGTGTTACTTGTTTGCTGTTTTCGCGATCGCGTCGCGCATGAGGATATCACCAGGTAAACTCGCCACATTTTAAACATTTTGTTGTTCAACAGCATCAAGACTGACGGAGTGTGTTTGAGACAACCTCACAAGTGTCACAGGTGACACATTTGGCGTTTTTTTGCTGGTTTGTCGGTAGCAGCTCCTGAAACGCAAGACTGCCACACATCTGTTCGACCAACGCCAGTTGATCTAAACGCCAGTAGATCTGGAACACCGGTGTTCTGACAAACCATCCTACTTTGGCAAAACGTCCTACCGTAAGTAGTTTATGCACATTTCTGCTGTCACACAGTAATTCCAGCACGAATTTAAGTAGTTATGACGGTTTGCCACTTAACTTTGCCCATCACAGTATGCTTGTAGCTCACATTCATACAGCCAGAATGGTTTGCCACTTCATTTTAGCCGTTAAAGTATGCTTGTAGGTAACATTCACAAAGGGAGCACGGTTTGGCACGTAATTTTACCCGTCAGTATGTGTATAGCTGTTATTAACAAAGGTAGGATGATTTGCCACTGAATTCTAGCTGTTAAATTATGCTTCTAGCTCATATTCACAAAGGTAGTGTGGTGGCGCGAATGAGGGATAACCGGGCAGGGTAACTAAGATGTTGACAACGCCACCTGGGGGAGGGAGTTACACCCCAGGAAAGATTTCTCTAGTCAATGTAAGTATTACACTGGCTACCAAAGCCCACAGACTCGTTATTAACGGCAGAGGTGAGACAGATGAATTTTCCAAATCAACGTTTATCAAGAACTACTAAAAACATAGAATTATAAAATCAAAAAGGCACCTAAGGTAGCAGGGTTGAGACGGCAAAATGGTTAAATAAAACACTTTATTAACAACCGATGATTAAAACGACCAGACTCCCTACCACGATGCTACCCTAAAAACAATCACAACATGATAAAATAACTACACAAACTAGTGGAGACCGGCCACTTGAGGAGGCAACGTACAGGGAGGAGTGCCCAAGGGTGCCACCAATTACTCACCCGTGTGATTTCACTGCAGACCTCACTCACACCCCATATGGAAAAGAAATCGTAAAAACTTATATGGTTTACTCATGAAAGTGGCCACTTTCATGAGTAAACCATATAAGGCTTACATGATTTACTCATGAAAGTGGCCACTTTCTCATTACTTTCATACATTGTTTTAGTAAGTATCCAAAACATACAAGTTTCATTATATAATTTTTCAAGGGATCTTATATCTGTTTTCACTCTCGTATGCTTTTCATACAAATTTCACACAAGACAAATACAAACTTTATAAGATTTATATATATCTTTTCCATATGGGACTAACACACTAACTCTAAATGGTGCAATCTACCTATGCCCGGTGTGTACACGCGCATGCATCGGGGAGGGGATTACACCTCACGTGCCTAGCCCCTCAACAAGCGGCCGCACCTCCACTAAAGCAATAAAACAAAGCATAAAACGTTAAACGAATTAGTAAAAGATCTACATAAAACAAATACACCCCAAATTACTGTTCGTTATAAAAGCATTGCATAACAAACAAAACAGCATGACAAGTGAGAGACTGAGATTATCGAAAAGCACCACTGAACGACACAGGAGATCTTTCCTGCCTGTGGCTCCCTGTACAACGCATCCACTTAACACACTGGTTACTGCAACAGCTACACGTTTCTTTTCCAGCTATTTATTAGTGTGTGTGTGTGTGTGTGTTAATGGAGCCCGACAGAAACAGAAATGTTTCTGCTGTGTGGGATCATTTTGATCTTTTAACTGCAAATAAGGTAATAGTTTCTGTCTTTGTTTCAGTGTAATCTATCAGAATAGGAAAAAAAACAGCAATGTGACTTGAAGTGTAAATTATTTATTTCATTTTATGCAGGTTAAATGTCGCATCTGTTCTGCGGAGCTTTCTTACACAAACAAAAGCACCTCCTCAGTCTTTAGGCATTACAGAGCCAAACATGACAAAGAGGAGACAAACACACCGAGAATGAACGCTGGTAGGCCTATACAGACACTGAACATCTTTATCATCATTTTTTAAAAATTAATATGTGTTTTATTATTTTTATCTAGGAGGACTGCTCTGGACCAGGCAGTCCTGAATTTTATTATAAAGGACTGCCAACCCCTTAGTATTGTGGAGAGAGAGTGTAACGTACTGAGGGAATAGGAAGACCTCTTATCAGAACCTTATCCACTGGCTTTACAGCTTTTGTGTACCCCAGCTTCATCTGTTCCTGTGAGCTTTTCAAAGCTGGGGAAATGGTGTAAAAAATTTTTTTTTTAAAAAATCGCAATAGACTGAATGCAAAAACATTGGATAAACCTATTTTTCTGAATAGAAATTTATAATAAACTCTGAGTCAAATGGGTAATATTACATTCACAATACTTTCATTTTAATTTTCACTTAATGTCATTCATAATATATTTTAAAGATGTCTACAATATTTGTAATATAGAAGATATAAAATGATTCCATGGAAAGTACAATACCTTACAGTGTATATAAGTATGACCAGGTCATTGAATCAGTTTCTGTTGTGAGTCTCAAGTAAGTTGCCTGCAATGATATTTAAGGTCCAGCAGGTGTCAGTATGGAGCAAAGCTGTCGACACAGTGTTGATACAGTTTGGGGAATGTGCTGAAACACTTCACGAGGCCTCATCTACCCATCACTAAAACTGAGTAGCTTTCCTTGAGAGATCTGCAGCTTAACTGCCTAATGCTCTCAGCCACCTTGGATGGACAAGACTGCCAAATGACTCCTCCTGGCAGTGAAGCGCAGCTGTTTCTTATAAGCCTGCTAATTGTCAACTGGGAAGGTGTGGATGTTAGTGGTGCGTTTGTGGACATGTAAAATCCTACCCCAGAATCTACTTCAGTAGGATGGTTCGCCACTTAAATGTAGCTATGAAAGTATGCTTCTAGCTCAGATTAACAAAAGTAGGACGATTTGCCACTGAACTTCGTGTTGTGCGCATGCGCAGAAACAACGGGTAGGATGGTTTGCCAGGTAGGATGGATTCCCAGAACACCGGTGAAACAATTTGATTTTGATTTGACCGATAGTTGTTGAATAACAAATGTTGTGAAGCTATGTAATATGTATATAGCAGTTGAAGTGTTTTAGTTAAATCCTTATTGGTTAAATATACTGTTTGTTTATTTATAAATTGTGTACACAAGAATAACTTAATGTATTTAGCTTAACTGGCTGACATTTTTGTGTTATTCTTGTGATTTCTTATTGGCCTTGTTTATTTAATGCAGGCCAGGTGAACCTTTTTGGGTTTGGAAAAGGATGGCGAGCCAATGAACGGCTAGGACCCATTCTGCACTGAAGCTTCCACTGGTTGGGTAGGAAGCTATCAAAGACGACGCTCTGTCCCCATTTTCCAAATACACTGATTTCCACAATCATGCACACCATTCCCCCCGTTTATGGACAACAGTGCTTGGACATCTCTCATGGACATTCAGATAAAACTCACGGACTTCAGTGTGGATCAGTGTTTTTTATGTTAACATGTGTTATTTATGGGGAACTTTTTTTGAGAATCTATATTGCTTGGTATTAGCCAGAAGAATTTGCTTAGTTGTCTTTGTGCACCCTCACTGGGTTTTCCGATTAATTGAATAGCTGCAGCAGGAGTGATTATTTAAGTTTTCTTTTCTTTTCTTGTTATTTTCCTTTGCTTTCAGTTAAATACATGGTACCTGCAAAAGCATTTTGTGTTGTGTGTAGCATTCCTAAATCTTCTGATCAATAATAACCATAATATTTCACTCAATACCTAGCCTGTATTAATTCATTAGCACTTCATCAGTGTTACATACAGCACAAGCGCCAAGCCGCACATGTGTATTTGTTTGGGAAGCAGCCAGCCGCCGTGCCGCCCGGGTAATGGAGGAAATGAGTGCGCCAAGAGCGTGACCGAAGGTTACCGAAGATAAAACAGATGATGGTTCCAACGCCGGAGAGATTGTCGAGTGGAAGAGCCACAGAAGTTCCGTAGTGTGAAGGTATTTCTGCTATTTCAAGTCTGACAAAAACAGAGCAGCTGCACTGTAAATGTGCCGAAAGCAAGTCTGGAAATCCAATAAAGCGGTGCAGCTCAGTCTCTGACTGGAAGCGCTAATTCGTCATTCGGCTTTTGTCAGACTAAAGTAACTGTTACAACTGTTTGAAAAGCTCAGCTATACAACAAGGAGAGATTGAGAATTTCCTTTTAGTTCTCAGTTTATTTGATATTGACAAAAGTTAGTCAGTTTTGTCTGTTCTTCTGTAAAACAAACTAAGATTATTTTTAGAATTAATATTTTGTTTCTAAGTGGAATTGACAATTTAGTCTGTTTCGTTTGTTCTATTTTGAAACTTAAACGCTTTAGCGGCTGCCTTTTGTGTAGTTTGCAATATTTGCCTTTATTTATCTGAAAAAGTCTCATGTTCCTTAAGTACATCTACCCTGTTGAACTTATTATGGGAAATAAATATTTAAATAAAAACAAGCTGCTGATTATTTCACATTTTACTTGTGAGCAACGGCACATTTAAGTCTTACAAATGTGGATGGTTTCTCCCCAAATCTGGATCCCCTGAAACGCTGAGTGGGAGGATGGAGGCAGAGGACTAGTGAGTGTGAGAACCGCTATCAGGGATTAAACAACAAACATCAGCAACATGGTTACAATCCTGTGATTACTTACAAAGACCAACGAAATAATTGTGGACTTTAGGAAGACCAGGAAAACCCTTGACCCCTGTTTTAATCCAGGGGGTCGATGTGGACGTTGTGGAGGACTACAAATACCTCAGAGTATATCCAGACAATAAACTGGACTGGGTTAAAAACACTACTCCACTCTACAGGAAGAGCCAGGGTCTCTGAGGTCCCTCGACATCTGTGGGACAATGCTCAGGATTTTCTGAGTCTGTTGTGGCCAGTGCTGTCCTCTCTGCTGTTGCATGCTGGAGCAGCAGGTTGACAGACTCAATAAACTGATCCCCAAGGTCAGTAATGGGAGGTGTCCAAATTCATAGGCTGCATCCTCCTGAGGCTGCATTTGTAGGCTGATTATGTCACAGCGACGTGACAAAGGCTGTCCAACTCCTCCGAATGCAGCCGACAAATGCGTCCTTCTTTTCCCCAGATTTGAAGGATGGGTCGGGTGTGTCCTTCGTGGCCCACAATATCCCAGAATTCATAGCGCGGCCCAGCCAAACTCCAGTTTCCAACAATGGCGACCGCTACTAAGTTTTAATATTACTCTTATTAATCTTTCTGGGTCACAAAATAAAGACCTCACATATTTGCAAAAGCGCTCCGACGTTTTCGGAGACATCTGTTACCCACCAGCTCGATAGCTAGCCGGGGCGATAACAGCCCACTCTCCGCACATCGTTTTCGAACCCCCCGCGGTCTATCACTACTCAGGTTAAATGTGATATATAAGTCAATGTTAGTGTTTGGCTTTTTTTCGGTGTTTTATTTGTTCCTGAGTAAATCGGTGTCCTGTTATATTTTAGACAGCAAGGAGCAGACGGCCGAGTTTATTAAACTCCACCGAGACAGCGGTGACGCAGATCTGAAGGCTAGACCGTCCCATTTCACAGCCGCTCACTACCAGCCTTCTTGGTCTTTGGAGGACCCGGGCTATGTAGACTGCGAAGGCCAGGTCCTCGGGAGGATGCAGCCTATGAATTTGGACACCCCTGTTGTGGTGGGGATGGAGCTAGACTCTCTTAGGGTGGTGTCTGAGAGGTGAATGTTGTCCAAAATAAAGACAATGCTGGATAATTCCTCCCACCCACTCCATGATATGCTGGCCACTCACAGGAGCACGCTCAGTGGGAGATTACCCATAATGCACCACTGAACGACACAGGAAATCATTCCTGCCTGTGGCCATCTCCCTGTACAACTCCTCCATTTAACACACTGTAAACACTGCAATAGTTACGCCCTTTTTACACACGGTTTCTACTCTGTAATATTCCTGTCAACATTCTTGATATTTATTCATAATCACCTCTGTCAATCCTTGATATTTATCATTGAGTTATTTGTATATATTGTGCTATTTCTTAAATTTCATACATCTGTAACATATTGTATTGTTAAATAGTCTGTTTCTGTTACTGTTATTTATACTGGAACAACTGTAACCCACATAATTTTCTTAGGGATTTATAAAGTATGCTGATTCTGATTAGTGGATACCTCAGGCAGTAGAACCCCAAATCGAAAAGAAGCAGGAACATGAAAAAAGCCCCCTGCATGTCATTTGACACCAGATATGGAAAAAGCCTGACAATAGCAGGAAATGGCCTGACTGAAAGACGGGACAGGGGTGCTAGGAAAGACTCTGTGTGTCCTAATTAGGTCAGAAATTTGTGTTGGTGTGTGGGATTGTAGCCTGACGTATATAAAGTTAACTGCACTCAACAAAATGAAATTGGGCTGTTGTTACATTTACAAAATTCAAACTTGTAATGTGAACAAAATAATTTCATGTTTCTGTGGTGAACGAAATTAAATCATGTAGGATCTGCATGAAACTAAACAACTTAATTTATTCTTGTTCAGATGACATGATGCAATCTAGTAAGAGTGGTTAGCTGCCTGGACTCTCAAAATTCACAAGATCACACAAGAGTTCAAACCACAGGAAAATCACTGGGGTTAGAAGAGACGGACAACCACACACACACTACGTATATGCCTTCGCTATTTATTGTGGTTTAACCTGTAAAGGACAAAAACGTACAGAAAATTCTATATCACGCCTTGTAATCATAGCTTCCCTATTTTTTTGAAGTCCAGATCGACAGCCCGCAGTTGTTAGCACTGTTGCCTCGCAGCAAGAAGGGCTTGGGTTCAAATCTGCAATTTAGCCAAGTTTGCAGTTGGTTCTCTCTGAGTATCGACCCCTGTACTGGTTCATTAAGCAAGAATAGCAGTAATTGGCTTCATTAACAAAGCAGCTGTTCAAACAACAAGATTTCATTGTGTTTCCTGAAGTTTTAACTTGTGTAGAATGAATTAAAACAAATTTCACTCTACATATTTAAATTAATCACTTCAAGTCAAAGTAATCTACGTTGCTCCAACGTAATCTGATTACATTAAACCATCAAATGCCAAATGAGTTGGTTTGACATGGTTAAAAATGGGTTATTGTACTTGGTTGAATTACGTGGAAAAAGGTGCCGTGATTAAATTGTGTTCATCCAACAACAGATTTTTTTGAATGTGTAATTATCTCACACTGTGTTTCAGGCCATTTTACAGAGAAAAGAAAGTAATGTAATGAGTAGTGTAACAAATTACTTTGTCTCACAAGCAGTGCTGGTCAAGTTACTTGAAAAAAGTAATCAGTAACTAATTACTGATTACTTCCCCCAAAAAAGTAATCCCGTTACTTTACTGAATACGTTTTTTCAAAAGTAATTAGTTACTTAGTTACTTTTTAAAAACACGATTTACAGCCTGAAGAGGTGATAAAGCGATAGATCTTTCAGCCCAATTCTACTTTTTCTACATAATCCATCATACAAAATGTAATCAAATGGAAAAGTCTCTTTTTAAAACTTTTATTAGTTTTAATCTTTTAACTTTATGCATCAAGTAAACATTAAATTATCTGCAACATTCTCTGACTGGAAGAAATTTGTTTAACATTTAAACCTATTTTCTGCACATTCCAGCACATAAAATAATTTTTTGTGTGTTTACACTCAGTCTTTCAAATATATGCAAGTAAAACACAGCAGAAAATAAATAAAATCAAAGACTCAGTGATCTTGTTTCTCTATTTTCACCTGTATAGCAGGAGTGGGGCAGGCGGAGGTTTACCCTGGTGCAGGTGTGTCGTAGCGGTCAGTGTAAGGGATCTGGGAGTTTCACATTCCCATGGCAGCGTATTTGGTGCTTGTGCGGAAGTTTAGGGGAAACATGTGATGTGTGTTACAGGAGTCCCGCTGGTCTGAACATCTTACAGTAAATGACACAGGGCACTCCTCACAGTGTGCAGGAAATCTCAGAGCCAGCTTCAAAGACCAGTTAAAAGTTAAACTACTTTATACTGAATTTATTAGGACTGCAGAGTAACAGCCAGTCGCACCTAAACCAATTCAAACCTCATGTTTAAGGTTTGCAGAACACTGCTGCGCGTTGATTTTTGATTCTCTTCTATTCTGTACATTACGGTATGGGGTGAGCGATCCGATTAAGAACGTTTTTATTTTGATTCACAATAAATGATAAAATAAGTCTTAAAGGTGACACAACATTTTCAGTAGATTTCACTCAGACTGACTCTGTGTCAAAGTCAGGATAATTTTTTTTACGTTGTAACGTTGGACCCAAGAAACATAAGCTGGAGCGAATATTACGACAGCAGAACTTTTATTTAATACTGTGGTTTTTACTGGGACACAGACACTCCCGCTCTCTCTCTGCTGTCACGTCCGCTTCCCTCCTCCGACTGTCACTGCCAACATATAAAGAGACACAATCACTGTCAGATCCCAGCACACCTGTTCACCCCGCCCCTACGCCGCCCCAGGAGCTCACTGCGTCACCCCTCCTCTGCAGCTGGCCAGAGACCACACCCACGCCACATACGTGTTTCTGCATGACTAACACGTGCCGTAATGTCAACAATAGAGGAGCAACAAAACTGTAGTTGGTTCTACCTCGGCTTAATCCCGACTCCCAGCCTGAATGATTGTTTCAGTAATGATACTTCTGACAGGAAGGACATGAACATAACCAGCAGAGACATCATGGACATGAAAACCATCTATGAGCTGGTTCTAGACAGGCATACATGAGGGGGCAGACAGAAATGTAAAGGGGGCACGTGGTGGCAACGGAGGCAGGAAAGGGGTGGCAGTGGTGTGGTGCTCTGGATAACTGTTTTTGTCATGTAATTGGATTGCACTTTGTCAGGCCTCTACAATAAGACCTGACTAACCTGGGTGTCCCACCTGAAGGATAAGCTTCTGCTGATCTAGCTCTTAGGGTCACTGAGCCACACAAACCCCCCTGACCACGTCAACGTTGCAATTCCTCAGGGGGAACACTGAAAAATAAAACAACAAAAAATAAAATATTCCTCATCAGGTTATTACAACTAAAAACATGACATTTACCTAAATTGGATGGCCTATATCGAATATATTCAAACCCAACAATAATACTTCTCACTACTGCCAATATTAACAAAACTCAAAAGGGTAGGCCGAGTCACCAAGACAATTCACCAAGTCTTGCAAAATAAAACTGAAAAATAGAAATAAAGAATAAAAAAAAAATTCTCCATCCAGATCTTTACAACACAAAATCTATCTTAATTGGACAGCCTAATTCTCAAATAAATTTCCAAAACAAAGTAAGAATAAAATAAGACCTTTCAATATAGCCAATATTTACAAAACTAAAAAGGGTTGGTACAGTAATTAAAAACTATTCACCATGTGTTTTCCTACATTTCTCACTTTAGTTTGTAGAAACAACAGATTTAGAACAGAACATCTTAACTTTCTTCCTCTCTTTTTCTGTTTTAAGCTTGTTTGTTTTACAATGAACTGAACTGTTTGCAGCTTGTAACGTCAGGTTGTGTTTAGTGGTTGAGAGGAGGCGGCAAAACACTTAGCAGGCTAGTCAAAAGAATACACACTCACACCGGCAGTGGGAATTCCACAGAGTGTCCTTTAATACACCTTCTCTTCGTCAACCATATGAACGGCTGCAGCTTAACAAACATAGTGCAGAGTGTTCGTACAACACATAACGTTGCAAACAAAGGTGTCTGGAGAGGTAAAACATAAAATCCGTCCCTCCTCGTGCACTAGCGTGCAAGCACATGTCCACACAATCACAGAGAGGGCAGAGGCGCATACTGATGACAACATTAACCCTCGACTTGGGTTGTCTTAAAGAGATACCACACCATTGTGACTGTTACAACTGACAACAAGCAAACTGAGAACTGAATGCATTAAAGATGGAAATACTCAGAAATGAAAAGCAATCTGCACGCAGCACAGGACAGACTCCAAATAAAGTCGCACGATGTGTTACAAACTGAAACTGCCCTCTTTGATATTTCAGACAGTCACAATGAAAACAGTTCAAAGTGAAATCTCCCACAGACACAGTTCACACGACATGTTTGTAAAAGCAACGTAAGACGAATGAGTCACACCTGGATCCTGTGTGCATGCCGCGCCTCTACAACATATACGACACCAATCCCAGCCAGCACCTCAGCACAGTACCTGCATGTGTTGTTCAGGTCCACAGCTGTACTCGAGTACTCTCCTCTCACCACAGTGTGTCTGTCACACACATCAGGGAGCATTTTAAACTCTATCAGTCTGCTTGTTCTCATCTGAAATACATCTATGTCCACTGTGAACGACCATCTTTGAACAGAGGGCGGGGCTTACCACACCAACTGTCTGTCATCTATAACGCAGTTGTGAGATCTGGCTCCACCCTATCACATGATAGGGCGGGGCCAGGTTTCACAATGAGCTCACCCGAAACCCTGGCTGATTGTGACCTACAACCGTCTTCACACCTTGGCTCGTGTGATCAGGTAGAGGATCATCAGCGGGTGCATTGTCCCTCTCAGGGTTTAAATCTGGGACTCTCCACCATTTGACCCCAGAACTGAAGAATTTTGTTGGAGGTGAAACGTCGTCTTTTCTTTTTCTTTTCTTTCCAAGCTCCTTAGACTTTTCATCTGAAATACACCTCAGTGGAGTAAGAGTTTAAAAACGCAGTTTTAGCCCCACATTAATGTTACCTTTGTGTTGTAGAGCTTCCTCTGATTGTGTGTCTTCTAAACTTTTCCTGCATGAGTCGAGCCAGATACAACAGTGCAGAGGAAAGCACAGCAGGTCTGAGGATAAACACAGACTAATGGAACCGTCGCTTCAGGAACAAGTGATAAATGTATTCATCTAAAACTACAATGATAGTGAAAAGAGGCTGGAAAAGAAGTGAATACTACGAGCATAACTCGGGGTATTGTGCACATATACTTCCTCGTAAATAATGATGTCCTTCTTTGTTGCCATGGTGACATAACTGATGATTATTCTTCTGAAACCATCAATAGCCAAACATAACATGTGCTCCCACTTTGATCTAAAGCTTGTGACCCATGAACTCTTCACTGAGGTTCATATTTCAGGCATCCTACATAACTATGAAGAAAAATACACGTGTGAGATTCTCAACACCAAACTCAGCTAACATTAAAAAATAGTGTTTTATTTTTCCTCAACCAAGAGACGATCTGAAAGTGAAAAAGCAGAACATCAGTCACAGGTTGGATGGAGAAGTGTTTGCTCTGTGACAGGTTAGCAGTCTGTCACCCAGCAAACACTGTGCACTAGTGACTCTGTTACATCTGTGAGCTGCATCTGTTTGAGCTCCATTCAAATAATGTGAATAAATGAGAATACTATGATCATGTTTTAGTCACAAACATATCAAAGTTTAAAATAAGAAAATGAACCATTTTAAGAAAAATATGAGCTCATTGTGAATTTGATGCAAACACAACATCCCAACAGGACAGCTCAACAAAGTAAGTGGTGCTAAAAACAAACAGCTGACAGGAACATGCAGCAGCTAACCAGGTTAACTGTCAGCTGGTCAGTCACATGATCGAGTACAAAGAAGAATCTTAGAGTTTCTCTGTTCACCAATCAGCAGAAAAGAGCATCTATAACGTGATTAATTTTCCTCACTGTGAATATCTCGTCATCTACAGAAGATGATCTCATCAAATGATTCAGAGAATCTGGAGAAATTTATTTGGACGTCTGTGATCTTCAGACAGCATTAAAATCAGAGCATGAGCTCAGGAGCACATCCAGAAATCACCATCTTATTATATTCATATTCCCCTACAGACGTATGATTTATTTGTTTATGTCTGATTTCAAATCTTCAAAACAAGTCAAAACACATCAAAGGAAAGCAGCTTGGTTTCTGTTTGTTTTCAGAGAAACTGTTTCAGATTTACAAACGATCATCAGGAAATAATCATTTCACAAATCTTGTTTTCTAAATGAGCTAAAAACTGCTCAAATGCATGACAGACCAAGGTGACAGCGATCATCTCTGCTATGGGTTGAACGTACATAAGGAAGAAACCATACCACTGCATTGTGTATTATTACCTTTGTTTACTGTTGAAACATGAGAATTTCACCACATTTGGGCTCTAACGAGACGATCTTCTTATATTCATGAAACATCTTCATGGACATCATGGACATCTTCCGGCGCCCCCCGTGTGCGGCAGCCTGTTACAGCAGCTCTGCTCATTCTGAGTTTCTTTCTTTCTTATCTTTTCTTCTCGTAATTTTTTTATAACTAACGTATCAGTAATTAGACTCTGCAACCATGTTCTACCGTTTTGTGCTAGTTCTGGTCGTTTTTCTTAGTTTATTTCTACTTTTTTCACCCGTGTCTGGGGACCCAGAGCAGAGATCCTTTGTTTACAGTAAGGATCAGCTGTTAGCGCTGAGTCCCGCAGCGGTACTGCCGGCGGACAGACCCGATATTCCCAGCGAGCTGAGGAGGAAAAGACGGGGGTGTCGTGCTGGGAAGGAGCGCCGTCGCCCGAGAAGGAGACGTTATCGACCATCTCTTCCTTCTGTAATTATTGGAAACGTAAGATCTTTGCCCAATAAGATGGATGAGCTCACGTCGCTAACCTGGTCACAGAGGGAGTACCGGCAATGTAGCATTATGATGCTAACGGAGTCGTGGCTAACACCGCTAACTCCGGACACAAGCGTGACACTACCGGGATTCCAGCTGCTGCGAGCGGACAGGACCAGAGACAGCGGTAAGAGGAAAGGAGGGGGACTGGCAGTTTTTGTGAACGACAGATGGTGTAACCCTGGGCACATCACTGTAAAAGAGCAACTCTGCAGCAGAGACATTGAGCTGTTAGCCGTTAGCATGCGTCCGTACTACCTGCCCCGGGAGTTCTCGCATGTTATCGCGATAACAGCGTATGTCCCCCCCCTCGGCCAACGCGGATGCAGCCTGTGACTCTCTCCACTCAGTGGTCAGCAGACTGCAAACACAATCTCCGAGAGCCCTTCTCATAATATCAGGGGACTTTAATCATGCCTCACTGGACTCCACACTGCCCACCTTCACCCAGTATGTGACCTGCTCAACCAGAGTCAATAAAACACTGGACTTACTGTATGCCAATGCAGAAGAGGCATACAGTTCATCACCTCTCCCTCCACTGGGCAAATCTGACCACAACCTGGTGCACCTTGTCCCTGTGTATGAGCCCTTAGTGCGCAGGGAGCCACCAGCCACCCGCACAGTACAGAGATGGTCAGAGGAGAGTGAGGAGGCTCTTAAGGATTGTTTTGAGTCGACTGTGTGGGAGGTGATCTGTGATGACCACGGTGAGGACATCGACAGCCTTACTACATGCATTACTGACTATATAAACTTCTGTGTGGATAACACTGTACCTACCAGGACTGTACGGTGTTTCTCCAACAACAAACCTTGGATTACCCCAGAAATTAAAACCGTCCTCAAGCAGAAGAGGAGGGCCTTCAAATCCAGAGACAAAGAGGAGTTGAAAAGGGTGCAGAGAGAGCTGAGGGGACTGATAAGGAATGGGAAGGAGAGCTACAGGCAGAAGATGGAGAACCAGCTTCAACAAAACAACGTTGGTGAAGTCTGGAGAGGCCTCAGAACCATCTCAGGCCACAAACAGCAGAACTCTCTGCCTGGGAGGGATGTGAGATGGGCAAATGAACTGAATCATTTCTTCAACAGATTTGACTCAGCCATGAGGCAGTCTGCAACATCGGCTGCAGACTCACCCACCCCCACTGCTGCTGCTCCACCTCAGACACTTCACACCTCCTCTATTCACCCTGCTCACTCCCCCCCACCCCCAACAACAGCATCCAATACACACTCAACACAAGGCTCCAGCCTGTCTCTCTCAACCACCCAGGTTAGGAGGGAACTGAGGAGGATTAATGGCAAGAAGGCAGCGGGTCCAGATGGCATCAGCTCGAGGGTCGTCAGGTCCTGCGCGGACCAACTGTGTGGGGTGATGGAGCACCTCTTCAACCTGAGCCTGAGGTTGGGAAGAGTCCCACAGCTCTGGAAAACCTCCTGTGTTGTACCAGTGCCAAAGACTTCACGCCCCAAGGACCTCAACAGCTACAGGCCGGTGGCTCTGACATCCCACCTGATGAAGACCCTGGAGCGGTTGGTCCTGGCTCAGCTTCGGCGCCTAACAAGCTCATCACTGGACCCACTTCAGTTTGCCTACCAGCCTGGCATTGGAGCGGATGATGCCGTCATTCACCTCCTACATCGTTCCCTCGCTCACCTGGAGACCGCTGGAAGCACTGTGAGAATCATGTTCTTTGATTTCTCCAGTACCTTCAACACCATTCTTCCCTCGGTTCTGAAGGACAAGCTGGAGAACTCTGGAGTGGACCATCACCTCACTACCTGGATCCTGGACTACCTCACCGACCGACCACAGTATGTGAGGACTCAGGGCTGTGTGTCGGACAGGGTCGTCTGCAGTACGGGGGCCCCACAGGGAACGGTTCTGGCTCCGTTCCTCTTCACCATCTACACTGCAGACTTCTCCCACAATTCCACCCAGTGCTTCCTGCAGAAGTTCTCTGATGACTCTGCAATAGTCGGCCTCATCACTGATGGGGACGACAAGGAGTACAGAGGACTGACTCAAGACTTTGTGGACTGGTGCCAGCTGAACTACCTCCAGATCAACGCCAGTAAAACCAAGGAGCTGGTGGTAGACTTCCGCAGGCACAAGCATTCTCCACTGCAACCACTGAACATCCAAGGTATGGACATTGAGGCTGTGGACAGCTACAGGTACCTTGGTGTTCATCTGAACAATAGACTGGACTGGACTCATAACTCAGACGCCCTCTACAGGAAAGGGCAGAGCAGGCTGTACCTGCTGCGGAGACTCAGGTCGTTTGGAGTGGAGGGCCCACTCCTGAAGACCTTCTATGACTCTGTGGTGGCTTCTGCTATCTTTTATGGCGTGGTCTGCTGGGGCGGCAGCATCTCTGCTGGGGACAGGAAGAGACTGAACAGGGTGATCCGAAGGGCCAGCTCTGTTCTAGGATGCCCTCTGGACCCAGTGGAGGTGGTGAGTGACAGGAGAACGGTGGCTAAGCTGTCATCCCTGATGGACAACATCTCCCACCCCATGCAGCAGACTGTGACAGCACTGAGCAGCTCCTTCAGTGGGAGACTGCGGCACCCACGGTGTGGGACGGAGAGATTTCGCAGGTCTTTCCTCCCCACTGCTGTCAGACTCCATAATAAAGACTTTAACTGATCAAGCACACACATCCATACATATGCAATAATACTAAGTGCAATAATCCTTTCTGTCATCGTTGTATTTTTACTCAGTTGTATATAGTATTTGTATTTGTATTCTATTTTTATCTTATTGTATATTTATTTTATTTTATTCTACTGTATATAGTATTTTATTTTATTCTATTCTGTACAGCTGTGTACTGTATTTATTCTTATTGTATTCTAATTTTTGCCTCATAACTTTTGCACTGTCCACTTCCTGCTGTGACAAAACAAATTTCCCACGTGTGGGACTAATAAAGGTTATCTTATCTTATCTTATCTTATCTTATACACAAGAATGGACATGAGGAGCTTCTTTCAAAGAAAAAACTCTGGTAGATGTTATTTTATATATTATGCTTTGGATGTTGTTCAGTATATTTCTGTGCAAAACAAGAGGAACTTCAACACACAGCAGTATATTCACAGTTGAAACCAGATATTTACACTTTATGGAAAACACAAGAACATTTTTTACTGCACAACATCAATTTAGAGTAAACTTGTTTTGTTTCGGATAAATATTGAAATGTCTTTTGAATTAGTTAAATGTCAGAATAAAGAGAGACAGAGCTGTCTATTTTTTATCACTTTGATCAAATGTAGGAGTACATGTACACTAAGTTTATTGTTAATTAATAAGAAACTGCAGACGATTCCATTCTGAGCTGAAGAAGCTTCTGATTGGTTCGTAGAGTCCATGTGAGTAAACTGGTGGCACAGCTGTGGATGCATATAAGGCAAAACACAGAGCCTGTTTCTGTGACATGGGAACATCAGGAGATGTCAACAAAACACCAGGAACAGAACTGTGGAGCTCCATAAGTGTGGCTCAATTTTATATACAATTTGGTGCCATTTGCAATTAAGAAATACAGATAGTTTCTCTCTTTACTCTTAAAGTTAACAAATATGTTTTTATATTTATCTAAAAAATAAACATTTAGTCTGATTTGATGTTACAATTAAAAAGTGTTTTTATCTGAAGAGTAAATATCTGGTTTCAACTGTAGATTTGATGATTGTCAGAGCAGAGAGGGAGAGAGAGAATGAGGACAGAACAGATGAACAACAGCAGGTGAGACACACATGTTAGTCAAATGGTTGTTTACCAAAAGTATCACCGTATCACAGGTCCTCATGTATCTCGTACCTCGTGTTTCTTTTTAGGTTTGTTATTTTTCAAATTCTATATTTATTAAGTTCTGCAGCTTGTTCGCACAACAAGGATAAATAATTATATAAACTTTTCTGAATCTAAATATTGGACTTTGGTAGAATTAAAAAATAAGTGTAGTGCAGGTCTATGATGATTTTTAGTGCTACTATCATCTAGTTCTGATTCTGGTTCTGTCTTGGTTAAGTCCTCAGTAGTCCTGTTTTAATTCCGGATCAGTTCTGGGTCTGGTTGAATTGGGGTTTAGTCCCTGTGTCTTGATACAGCCCCGACTTTGTTCTGCCTCGCTGCTTAATTAAAAAACTAGTTTAAGGTGTCCTGCACATGTCATATATATTTTTCCCTATATGAAGTCATTCTTTTTTTAACAAAACTCAAAACAGAGCCAATTAATCTTTCAGTCATTTCTGCCCCCCCCCAAAAGAAACCCTTTAGGGCTACGCCCCGGGTGTTTCAAATGTCTGGCTCCGCCTCTGATTCTGTTACTGTGACAGTCACAGTAACAGAATCAGAGGTTTAACAGTGTGTGGCTCCCTCTAGTGGATGTTGTGGAGTATTCTGTTGTCTTTGCTCCAAAGGTTTTTGTACAGAGTTTTGCTGTTTCCTGTCACTGTGGGCTGCAGAGCACAGTAGTACACAGCAGAGTCAGACACTGCAGCAGAGGAGATCTCCAGATGAAACTCCTTTTTTTCTCTCTCATGTATAAACTTCAGCTTTTCTGTTTGCTCTGAATGTTCTGCCATAACAAGCTGTAGATGTGAACCGGACTTCTGATGGTACCAGAAAAGTGTCCGAACTACAGCTGAATAGTTGCAGGAGAGAGTCACAGTGCCTCCTTCCAAACTCGTCACTACATCTTTAGATGCTGTCAGTAAATCCTCAGAGGATCCTGAAAACAACAAAGACATATTTCACCATCATGTTTCTGCATCTTTAAACTTAGTTTATAAAAAGTGAATCAATTCAAACAACATCCAGATATTTTCATGTCCATCATCTCCTTTTACATCTCACTCCATCTTTTGATGACTCACCAGTCTGAAAGGAGACTATCATCATCCAAATGAAAAGCAGCAACATGATTTTCTCTTGGACTGAATGAACAATAGAGAGAACACAGCAGCTCTTCAGCTCCTAAATGAAGCCGTTCATGTTCACTGCTGTAGCTCCTCCTCCAAAGGCTGCTTCTTCTGGATAGGCTTGGCCCTGGTTTCTGTGGAGCCTGTAAATAAAGAGCTTTGAATATTTGAAATATTTAGCAGAATGTAGAATAATCTCACTCATGTATTAAACAGCAGAAGTACACGTGTAAACCAGCCAGCATCAACACTGGACTTGATTCTGATTTTGTGTCATTTCCAGCTGAATGTTGTTCGTCTCCACAAAAAGCTCTTTATGAACAGAACTCGTGCAGATTTCTCAACAGTTTTCTTTCCTGTTAGTTTGCAGCTTTGTGGGAGCTGACTTCTTTAACTGTGTTACAGAGACCTTTACTCCTGTAAGAGCTCAGCACTGGAAGGATTTTTTTATCTGCAGAAAATAACAATAAAAACCTTTTTAGTTGTTAATATGAGGACGTGTGTATAGCTCACCATGTGGGGCAGTCTACAGTTTCATATGAGATCAGTTTTTACCAACAGTTGGAATCAAAATACTGATGATTTTATAATGTCTGGATGTGATGTTGATGAAACTCGTGACTAGAAAATCTGAAGGAGAGCATCATCATCTGATGTGATGAGTTCAAAGAGAATAAATGGAACAAGCATGAGATGGTCTTCCTGGTTGGACTTTTAGCTTCATGTGAGAGATTTTACCTTAAAGAGATAAACCTCTGTTACTCTGTTTATTTTGCTTCTGCTGCATTTCTGCATGTCCTCATCCACTAAATATAAAATAGTGTAAATGAGCAGCTTTTGATGTTTGACAGTTTTTATTGTGTCTGAACGTTCCTGCAGGTGGTTTGTGGTTGATGTGGATTTGCTGCTCATGTGAATCCTCCCACAGTGTTTCATTAGCAGCTGTAACCACAGTGACTCTGATAAAACAGGAATTAGCAGAATCCATCTGATATGAAGCTGTGCTTTGAATACCACTTCCCTCCTCTTTGAAGAGTAGTCAGATATCTGTGTTCAGGTTTTTGTACAGCCTCTTCTACACTTTGTATCACTGTGTTTGTAGAGCACAGTAGTAGAGAGCTGTGTCTGCCAGGGTTAGGGCTGCTATGCTCAGATTAGTTGTTGTTGGTGATGTTTGGGATCCATATCGATTATTGGGAATATATTCACTTGTGCTGCGTTTTGCTCCTTTCCAGAGTATAAACTGAGGAGCCTGAAGGTCAGAATCATGTCTGTACCAATAAAGGTCAGCAACACTGTATCTTGTCTCATAGCTACATGTGAGTGTGACAGATTCTCCTTCTGTTTCAGTGACTTCAGGTTGTTGAGGAGTGATTGAGTCTCCAGCTGTTAGTCCTGGAAAAAGAAAGAAGAAAAGTAGTGAAATGCAGTCTGTATATCTGCTTAATGCAGCAGCTTCAACTAAACTTTAATCCCTGTTCTTAAACTCACCTATAATGTGAGATAGAAGCAAAAAGAGGTGCAGCAACATGTCTTTGGAGTTATTAAAGCCAGACAGACAGCACATGAACAATGTTCTTCCACTGCAGCACAATGACCAACAAATAATGTCATTGGATGAGCTCAACTTCAGTGGGCGGGGCCAGTTTAATAGCTCAGCCAATCAAATAGTTTTGTGCTTCCACAGCAGCTCTGTCTCTGTCTCTGATCTTTACTGCTTCATTTCTCTGTTGTCTTTGTCATCAGTCCAATGACACAAGAATCAGAGGTTTAACAGTGTGTGGCTCCCTCTAGTGGATGTTGTGGAGTATTCTGTTGTCTTTGCTCCAAAGGTTTTTGTACAGAGTTTTGCTGTTTCCTGTCACTGTGGGCTGCAGAGCACAGTAGTACACAGCAGAGTCAGACAGCTGAAGCTTCTGGATCTTCAGAGGAACTGATCTGATGCTGGAATCCAGTGTGGATGAAAATCTCTCCTTGAACTCGTCTGCTGTGTTTCCTTGATCCCCACTATAGCGCATCAGGATGAATTTGGGGCTGTTGTTTCCATCCTGTTTGTACCAGAAGAGATAATTACTTGTTGTAATGCTGGTGTTATAGAGACAGTCAAGTGTCACTGTGCCTCCTGCAGCAGCAGTCTCTTCTCCTTTTGCTTGCAGCACGTTGTCTTTTTGTGCTCTGCATTCTGTAAAACACCAACAAACAGTATCAGTGTGCTGTTAAAGAATCACGTCAATGTTGATATCAAAGAAACAGAGTTGTGTTCATACCGAGGCACATAGCAGCCAGCAGCACTGAGATGAACAGAGGCGTCATATCTGCAGTGTAGAGTAACTGTGAGCTACAGCAAGTATAAAGAAGCTGTGATCTCTCTGTTTAGTCTTCATCAACACTAAGTTGGTGGATTAGAAGGAGGAGCCTGATCACAGTGACAGGACTCATTCACAGCGCTGTGTTATTCCCCCTGCTGACAGCTTCACACTCAGCACCACTCTTTAGCCTTGTTAGTGTTTAACACAGGAAACATGGCGAGACAAAGCAGCATGTAGACATGAAACACATGACAGGAACACAAGGAGAGGTAACTGGAAACAGATAAGTGGGACGAAGGCACGGACATAACTCACACGTTAAAGACAAGACAGACAAGACAGAAGACAGGAAACAACACAGAGACCCACAAGAAACATAAACCAGACTCAGACTCAACTAAGACAAACTAATAGTAAAACTAGAAAACATTATTTCATAAGTAATCAAAAATACAAAATAACTGAACCAAACTGACAACATCACGCAAACTAAACATTAACATAAGAAATCAAAAATACCACATAAACTAAAAACGCTGGGTCACAGACCCGCCCCCTGACACAACGGCCTGGGAGGTCAGTTTCTTGATCATTAATATGCAGATTGTGATGACCACTGATCAGTGTCCATGAGCACCATTCACAGAGAGTTGGGGAATGGCTGCAATCACAGCATGTAAGATGGTGGCTGTATCCCAATCCAGGGTCTGCAGCCTTAAAGGCCGCATTTTAAGGCCGATTACGTCACAGCGACGCGCCGAAGGCTGTCCCAATTCAAAGGCTGCTCGAAATGCGGCCCTCAAATGCGTCCTTCATTTCCCTGAATTTTAAGGACGTGGCGGTGTAGACTTCGTGGCCCAACATATCCCAGAATGCATAGCGCGGCGGTGGGTGTGGATAATTTTGCTGAAAAAAAATGGCGGATGAGGGGCGGCCGAAGAGTAAACTTTAAGTAAGTACTGAATATGATGTCACTTATTTATGTGCAAATGTTTAATAACGAAGAACATTAAACATTCCTGTTGGCCACATGTCGACAAAGTTATGTGACATCAGTGACGTTTGTACTAACTTGGTTTTAAAGCCTTTACTTTAAAATATACGCCGTTCAATAGCTGAGCTTAATCTTACAGAGAATGATCAAAGCTCATGTAGAAACAAACAAATGAACAAAAGATTTTCTCCTTCATTTCTGTCAAACACAGCTGTATGACACGTTTCCAGCTGTTAGTATCATGGTTGCTAGGCAACCTGGGCAGCGCAACGGAGGCTAGACCGTCCCACTTCACAAGCCTCGCACTTCCGGCCTTACCGGTCTTTGAGTACGCGGCCCTTGAGGATCGTTGAGGCTGCAGACCCTGAATTGGGATACAGCCGGTGACAGTTGTACCATTAGGCCCCTCCTCCATTCAGAGATGGTCTTTCCCTTTTCACGTAAATGGCCTCCTTGACTCCGCCCTCAAACCAGCGTTCCTCCCTGTCCAGGATGTTACATCCTCATCATTGAAAGAGTGTCCACTGGCCTGTAGGTGTAAACAGACTGCAGAGTCCTGATGAGGTGGCTCTGCTGTGTTGTAGCCAGAGGTTGTTTGGTTTCCCCGATGTATAAATCCTGCCAGTCCTCCTGCACTTAACAGCGTACACTATGTTACTCTGTTTGTGTCGGGGACCCGATCCTTGGGGAGGACCAGTTTTTGGCGCAGCGTGTTTTGGGGTTTGAAAGCCACAGAGACCTGGTGTTTAGAAAAATTGTGTCTCAGCTGCTCCGATACTCTGACACATATGGGATCACTACAGGTTTTCTCTTAGGCAGCGGTTGTCCTTCTCTCCTGGGTCGGCTGGAGCTTTCTTTTGGCGCCTTCCCAGCTTTGACAAAAGTCCAGCTGGGATAACCACATTTACTCAGGGCCTTCAGGGGAAAGCTGCAGTCAGCTGAGACTGAAGAAGTCACCTGGATGAGCGACGAAATGTTTCCCACTGAGAACTCTTCCTCCAGATAAACTCAGAGGCAAAGCTGATGATCTGCTGGTCCTGGGTCAGTTCTCCCAGTGTTTTGAGTTTTCTTGTGTTTTTTCATTATTATAATTTACACTGAACAAAAATATAAACGCAACACTTTTGTTTTTGCTCCCATTCCCCATGGGATGGACGTAGAGACCTAAAATTCATTCCAGATACACAATATAACCATCCCTCCCAAACAGTGGTCACAAATCAGTCCAAATGTGTGGTAGTGGGCACATCTGCCATATTGAGATAATCCATCCCACCTCACAGGTGTGCCACATCAGGATGCTGATCTGACATCATGAGTAGTGCACAGGTGTACCTCAGACTGCCCACAACAAAAGGCCACCCTGGAATGTGCAGTTTTGTCTCACAGCAAAATGCCACAGATGCCACAAGCAATGAGGGAGCGTGCAATTGGCATGCTGACAGCAGGAATGTCAACCAGATCTGTCGCCCGTGCATTGAATGTTCATTTCTCAACCATAAGCCGTCTCCACAGGCGTTTCAGAGAATATGGCAGCACATCCAACCGGCCTCACAACCGCAGACCTCGTGTAACCACACCAGCCCAGGACCTCCACATCCAGCAGGTTCACCTCCAAGATCGTCTGAGACCAGCCACCCAGACAGCTGCTGGAACAATTGGTTTGCACAACCAAACAATTTCTGCACAAACTGTCAGAAACCGTCTCAGGGACGCTCAACTGCATGCCCGTCGTCCTCATCGGGGTCTTGACCTGACTCCAGCTCGTCGCCGTAACAGACTTGTGTGGGCAAATGCTCACATTCGATGGCGTCTGGCACGTTGGAGAGGTGTGCGCTTCACGGATGAATCATGGTTCACATTGTTCAGGGCAGATGGCAGCTGAGAATGTCCCAGTTCTTGCATGGCCAGCATACTCACCGGACATGTCACCCATTGAGCATGTTCGGGATGTGCTTGACCGGCGTATACGACAGCGTGTACCAGTTCCCACGAATATCCAACAACCTCGCACAGCCATTGAAGTGGAGTGGACCAACATTCCACAGGCCACAATTGACAATCTGATGGACTCCATGCGACGATGTGTTGCACTGCATGAGTCAAATGGTGGTCACACCAGATACTGACCGGTTCTGGGTCCCCAGACCCCCAATAGCGCAAAAAACTGCACATTCCAGGGTGGCCTTTTGTTGTGGGCAGTCTGAGGTACACCTGTGCACTAGGCAAGGCAAGGCAAATTTATTTGTATAGCACAATTCAACAACAAGGTGATTCAAAGTGCTTTACAGAGACATTAGAAACAAAAACAAATAAAAAGCATGATTTAAAATTGAATAAAACAAACAAACTAACTAAACACACACATTTCACACCTGTTCGCGCGATCTGAACCCTTATCGTAAGGGGAGCTACCAGTCCTTCTGTGGACGAGCTACTGTACTTTCTATTTTAAATTCCCTGAATTTAAAATACTCTCTAGACCCAGTCTAGACCCAGCTGGGGAGCTACCCAGAGCTCTAAACCCACTTAACAAACAAACAAAAACAACAGTATATAAAATCAAAACAGATAAAATCAGTAGTTAATGTAAGTTTTGAAATTTAAGCTTAAAGTGTGGATTTGGTGCTTTATTCAAATGCAGCTGAGAACAGGTGAGTCTTCAACCTGGATTTAAATAAACTGAGTGTTTCAGCTGATCTGAGGCTTTCTGGGAGTTTGTTCCAGATATAAGGAGCATAAAAGCTGAATGCAGCTTCTCCGTGTCTGGTTCTGACTCTGGGAACTGATAAAAGACCGGATCCAGATGACCTGAGGGATCTGGAAGGTTCATACTGGGTCAGGAGGTCATTGATGTATTTTGGTCCTAAACCATTCAGAGCTTTATAGACCAGCATCAGAACTTTAAAGTCTATCCTCTGACGGACAGGCAGCCAGTGTAAGGACCTCAGAGCTGGACTGATGTGGTCCACTTTTTTGGTCTTAGTGAGGACTCGAGCAGCAGAGTTCTGAATGAGCTGTAGTTGTCTGACTGATTTTTTAGGTAGACCTGTAAAGATGCTGTTACAGTAATCAAGCCTACTAAAGATGAATGCATGGACTAGTTTTTCCAGGTCCTGTTGAGACATCAGATCTTTTATCCTTGAAATATTCTTGAGGTGATAGTAAGCTGACTTTGTTATTGTCTTAATGTGTTTTTCTAAGTTTAGGTCTGCATCCATCACTACACCCAAATTTCTCGCCTGGTTTGTGGTTTTTAGATGTATAGATTGAAGTTCTCTGGTGACCTGTAATCGTTTTTCTTTGGCGCCAAAGACTATTACTTCAGTTTTGTTTTTGTTTAGCTGGAGAAAATTGTGGCACAACCAGTCATTAATTTCCTCAATGCATTTACCAAGAGCCTGTACAGGGCCTCGGTCTCCTGGTGACATTGTGATATATATTTGTGTGTCATCTGCATAGCTGTGGTAGTTTATTTTGTTGTTCTTTATAATCTGTGCCAGTGGGAGCATGTAGATGTTAAACAGAAGGGGTCCCAAGATGGAACCTTGGGGAACTCCAGATGTGATACTTGTCTGCTCAGATGTGAAGTTACCTATTGATACAAAGTATTTCCTGTTTTCTACGTATGTTTTGAACCAGTTTAGTACAGTTCCTGAAAGACCTGTCCAGTTCTCCAGTCGTTTGAGTAATATGTTGTGGTCAACTGTATCAAATGCTGCACTGAGATCCAGTAAAACTGGATCTACACTACTCATGATGTCAGATCAGCATCCTGATGTGGCACACCTGTGAGGTGGGATGGATTATCTCAATATAGCAGATGTGCCCACTACCACACATTTGGACTGATTTGTGACCACTGTTTGGGAGGGATGGTTATATTGTGTATCTGGAATGAATTTTAGGTCTCTACGTCCATCCCATGGGGAATGGGAGCAGTAACAAAGGTGTTGCGTTTATATTTTTGTTGAGTGTATGTCCTAACAAATCCACTCTGTTAGTCTGGAGTTTATACTATAGTGCCTGGGTTGTTGTTCAGATTTTGATTGTTAGATTCCCTCTGTGTGCTTGTGTGAGTCCTTGTGTCTCGTTTCCCTCTTTGTGTTCCATCCTGTTTCCCCGTCATGGCGTCATGTCCCAATCCAGCGACCGCACGCTTCCTAGTCCGCGCAGTTTGCGTACTACGTACGGCGCGTACTAGGAAGTATGGAAAGTATTGAGAAAGACAGAGAGAAACACAGGGAGGAAGGTTTTGAGTTCTAGAGATGAAGGATACAGTAACTAGTCTGCTTCTAACTCCGGTTTACTTGACTGCAGTCAAAACATAAAGAAGGTTCTTTTCAGGAAAAGCCTCGGAGCCCTCAAGTTGGACCGCTCACTCCGCCATCTTCCCAGAATCACCCCCAAATTTGAAGCGTGGTCCGGTGGACACTTCATGGGCCCATATATCCCACAATTCATAGCGCGGCGGCGGGTGTGGATAGTTTTGCCGAATAATACGGCTGAAGAGTAAACTTTTAAAAGTAAGTACTGAATATGATGTTCAAATGTTTAATAATGAAGAACATTTAAACATTACTGTTGACCACATGTCGGCAAAGTCATGTGACGTTAGTGATGTTTGTACTAACTTGGTTTTAAAGCCTCTACATATATATATAGTCGACCTTAATCTTACAGAGACTGTGATGATTTATGGATAATTAAAGTCAGTCATAAGAGCTAAGTTGATCTATAGTGTTACATCATATTCTATAAGGATGTTATGTGTTTGTATACTTTCTGCCCAGTTTGACCCATTTAGCAGACGTCAGCCTGTTTAAGGCTCTGATATCTATTCTGTGTGACTTACAGCAGTTATGACATGGTCTGATTTACTCACCCAATAAAGGAACATTTCATATATCAGTCTACTCTTCATTCTATCAGACACAGTTATCACAGCTCCTACATTTGCTTTCTACACATGTATGTAAGCAATGAGCCAAATTTAGTAATGACAACATATTAAACAAACAATATTTGTGTCTTATGTATAAGACATATGTACATACACTTTTGAGTGAAGATTTAAGATGATAGGAAATATAAATAACTGCAACTTGAATCTTTCAAGTTCAAGCTCACTGCTGTAATACACACACACACACACACACACACACACACACACACACACACACACACACACACACACACACACACACACACACACACACACACATATTTACAGTCCTGTGGTCTCAGCCTCAGATACTCAGCTAATCAAAGTGATGTCATGACAAAAATGAATGACCAACAAAACATTTTTCTCCTTCGTTTCTGTCACACAAAGCTGTAACGTTTCTCGCGGTTAGTATCATGGTTGCTAGGCAACCGGAACAGCGCGACGCAGGCTAGACCGTCCCATTTCACACGCCTCTCACTTCCGCACTTCTCGTACTCATAGTACGCACCGTACGTAGTACGCGTAGTGCGCGTACTTCAAGCGTGCAGACCCTGAATTGGGACGCAGCCCATGTTTCTCCTGTGGCGTCATGTTAATAATTCACGTCAGCTGTTCCTCGTGTCTTCTCACGTCCTCGTTGTCCTTCTGTGTATTCATGTCAGCGTCTCCGTCCTCCGTGTGTCCTGCAATCTGCCTGGTTTGTTTTGTAGTCCCACATTAGTTAATGTTGTAATCCTTGTGTTCAGCAGTAAAGCTGCTTTTGAGTTTACTTTTTGCCTGCCCGACGCGTCTGTGTTTGGGTCCAACGCTGCCTGCTTCACACACAGTTTAGTACATTTCCCTCCGTTGATAAGGCAGTCTGATATGGAGAGAACGTGTCCATAAGTGTGATTATCTGTTAAGCGAGGTTTGGACGTTCCAAATCTGGTCCCAACCACCAGTCCGGGCCTGAGTAACCCTCATCACTGGGATCACTCTCACACAAACTCAGACCACATAATGTACTAATATAATATATTCTCCTCGGCATTCCCATGATGCACTGAGTGTTTCTTCTTCGCTTCTTTTGTCCTGTCTTCCTCCTCTCACATCAAACCCACTGTCACCAAAGTGCTTTCCCACAGTGGGTCATCTGATTGTTGAGTTTTCTCTGTATTATTGTCTTGACTTTACAATATAAAGTGCCTAAAAACAGCTGTTGTGATTTGATGCTATAAATCAGATTAAGTTGACTGAACAGTTTGAGGTTGGCACAGATCAGGTTCAGAGTTGGCAGACTGTTTATAAGGTTACATTCAAACGTTTATACTAAGTCTACATTTAAGAAAAGCATTTCATGAGCTCAAATTACAAACATTTCTTCATCAATAACTTAATGAGAAAAACTGAATGTTGGAGACCTTCAGGGCCTCAAACACGTTTCATAGATTTCATGGTTGATCTTAGGTTTGATTAATAATCGTGGTAACAGATGGACTCCATCAAGACCATGTGTGTGTCAGGTTTGCTCAACTGTTAACATGTTTTTCATTTATGTTATTACATAATAATGTTTTTTACTTTCTGTTTTGTTTTAGAATTGTTTCATGACTCTGTTCGTGTGTATTTCTGTATTTTGCTCATGAAGAACACGTCCGATCTCAAATCTGCAGGCGCAAGGAGCTGCAGAGGCGGAACAAAGCTCAGTGCGCTCTTCTGCCGGAACTTGACTGTGTGACACCAGGCGGAAGTATACAAAGAAGAGGCGGAAGCCCCGTTTTGTGAGCAGAGAGTGTGCTGTTGTGTGAGCTGCGGCAGCAACGATGCCTTCAGTTCAGTATCTGAGAGAGTTCATCAACGAGCGACTAACTGCTGCTGCTGAACAAATATTCTTGGAGTTTGAAAAAACGATCGTCCAGTACGAGGAAGAGATCGACCGTCAGCGCAGACTGCTGGATATCACCTGGAAACCCCAAATCAAGCTGCACACAGCAGGTGAGTCTGTGTCTTCATCTAAAACCTGCCTTTAAATCACGGAGTCCCTGTTTGACACAGTTATAACCTCCGCTGTGAGCAGCATGTGGCCGCTGTCACAGCAGCTAACTGCTGTTTGACGGCGTGTCGGGTAGAGGACACAGGAACCAGTCCAGTTAGCTTTTACTGCAGAGCCTCGTTACTGATTAAAAGGAGCCATATTTATGTTTCTGTCCACCAGACGTCCCACAGGAACATGTCTGTAAGGAGGAGGAGGAGGTTCTCCCTGAGCAGCAGCTCTGGAACCAGGAGAGGAGCTCCAGTGTGGAGCAGGAGGAACCAGAAGCTCCACAGATTAAAGAGGAACAGGAGGAACTGTGCAGCAGTCAGCAGGGAGAGCAGCTGGGACTGAAGGAGGAGACGGACACCTTCATGGTGACTGCTGCTGCTGAGGAAGGAGAGCACAGTGAACCAGGAGGAGACGAGGAGCAGCTCCTCTGTCACAGCTCTGCTGGAGCTGAGAGCCAGGATCAGGAAGGAGGCAGGAGTGCAGACTCGGGACCGACTAGAATTATATATCGAATTCACTGTAACAATCCTGCACACGCTCGCATGTTAGCGCGTCAGAAGAACTCTGACGCAGGTAAAAAGACTTTAAAGTGTGATGTTTGTGGAAGAGCCTTCAAGAAAAAATGCCAAGTCAAAGAGCATCGCAAAATCCACACAGGAGAGAAACCGCATTCCTGTAAAATATGTCAGAGAAGCTTTACTCAAAAGAGCACCATGCTGCGCCACATGATAATCCACACTAAGGAGAAGTCGTACTCCTGCCTGACGTGTGGAAAGACCTTCAGTCAGAGCGGGAATCTGTACGTCCACATGAGGATCCACACAGGCGAGAAGCCGTATTCCTGTAAAACATGCGGGAAAACGTTCGCACGGAGCAATCACATGTTACGCCACATGAAGACTCACACGGGGGAGAAGTCGTAGTCCAAGAATGCATTCAGGTTCAAACACACTTTTTAGACTCAGTTTGTTGGAGTCGCTCGGTGAGGTTGGTCACATGATCAGTTTGACTTGGGGGAGGCGTGCTCATGTATTAATTTACTTTTCTTCTTCTAGACAACATCACGTCGAGTCTTGGAACTCTGTTAGTATGAATGAGAGGTGGTGAGTTGTGATATGATGAAGAGATGGAAGTGAAGCTGTTCTTCTGAGAGGCGACTGTGCAGCTGTGCTGACGTTTCACTGATGTTCGACACGCAGCTGTTTAAACGTTGATCTGAGGAGCTTTGAAAGGAAACCTTTGGACGTCTTTAAGTTGCCTTGAAGACGTTTAATCCGAGAAGCTTCTTCAGTTCTAAGAGCAACTGGTGGAGAGTCACGGATTTAAGCCCTACAGGACAAGACTCATCAGTATACCTGCAGCTAAAGGTCAAAGGTCACTCTCTGAGGATGCCAATGTTCACATTTTGGACAGAGAGGACAGAGGGCGGGGCTTACCACACCAACTGTCTGCCATCTATAATCCAGTTTGGAGATCCCTCCCCAGACGCCTTAACGCCCACTCACATCCTGGGCCATCTGACCTCAGGAAGTCACATGATAAGGTGGGCCAGGTTTCACAGTGAGCTCACCTGAAACCCTGGCTGATTGGGACCCACACCCGCTTTCACGCCATGGCCCATGTGATTAGGTGGACTATCATCAGGGGGTCATTGTCCCTCTTGGGGGGAAACTCCCACTGGGCTTCTCGGATGAAACGTCTTAAAGGCGTCCCGGCGCTTTTCTTAGACTAGGATGACCTGGATGACCGAGAACCTTCACAGACATGTTGAAACACTCGTGGCTTTAATTCATGTTACTGGGTTTGACGAGTGTGACCAGTTGGTGACCTGAAGGGTTCATGCAGGGCTGTTCTAACATTTCCTCAACTGCAGAAACTCGAGCTGAGCTAAAATTTTAGTTGACTGAAGTAAAAATGAAAATAGACCGCACAGTGAAAGCTAAATAACGTGTCACTGAATACATAACTGCAGTTTTATTGGAGTGATGAGAGGCGGCTGAGCTGCTCCCGCCTCCTCGGGCAGCGGCGCGCGCCACGTTGCCCAGGTGGTCTCCAAGGAAACCAACTTTCATGAGAAAATGAAACGGGCTGAGGTGACCTTCGATATTTCAGTGATATTTGAAAAAGGAGAGGGCGCACCCCCCTGACTGTGACTGAGCACAGTCAGCAGGGACTGAAGCGCCGCCTCGTGGCTCTCCACCATCGCCACGGCGATCGGGGACCTGCAGGCTCAGACAGATTATAGATGATAACCTCGCAGCTGCTTTAAACACTCTGTTTTCTATAAAAGCTGTTTTGTAGGATTTCTTTGAGACTCTGGAAGAAAACATGTTCGATGACGTCTCTGCTTCAGTAGAATCAGAGGCAACAGTGTAAATATGAGAAAGATGCAGCTCTGATCTTCCGCCTGCATCGAGGTTTTCTTCTTTACCTCCATCACTCTGTTTGCACCTGAACGTTTAGTGGAAGATGTTTGGTTTGTGTCCTCAGTGATTTTTGGATTGAACTCAGATGTTGAAGTTTGTGTTTCAAGCATGCTTTGTTTTCAGTTCACATCTTTTTAAACGTTTCCGTCTTTAGAGCTGACACTAACAAACTGTACGAGCTGTTTGACGTGTCGATGTGAAAGGATCTTTATAAATAAAGTTTCCTTCCACAGCAGCTCTGTCTCTGTCTCTGATCTTTACTGCTTCATTTCTCTGTTGTCTTTGTCATCAGTCCAATGACACAAGAATCAGAGGTTTAACAGTGTGTGGCTCCCTCTAGTGGATGTTGTGGAGTATTCTGTTGTCTTTGCTCCAAAGGTTTTTGTACAGAGTTTTGCTGTTTCCTGTCACTGTGGGCCGCAGAGCACAGTAGTACACAGCAGAGTCAGACAGCTGAAGCTTCTGGATCTTCAGAGGAACTGAATTTTCTTTCTTGTTGATTTTAGCATCAAATCTGTCGTTGTTGAACTCTTCAGATTTTTCTGTTGTTTCTGAGAAAGATTTCAGCATATACTTCGGGTAACTGTTCACTTCTTGTTTATACCAGAACAAAGTGGGGCCTGTTCTTGTTGTTTCATATCTACATCCAAGTGTAACTGTGTCTCCTTCAGCAGCAATGACATCTCCTTGTTCCTGGATCACTTTGTCTTCTCCTTTACACTCTGAGGAAGAACAGAACATGCAGAGGAAGAGATGGATCAATAAACATGATTAAAAACTCACCATTAATCAGACTCACACATTTATTTAAGCAGAGGAAACATGTTGATGTTTGTATCTCACCAAAGAAAAGAGCAGCAAGAATAATCCACAGCCAATGTTCCACCTGTACAACAAGGTTTAAATCAACAGGAGAAACTAGCTGATGTTCAACATTCAGTCTGAGAATTGTTCTCTTCACAGCAGCACTTATTATTGACACAATGGTTGAACACAGTGCAGAAGGAGAGCCCCGCCTACTGGATGATGTCGCCCTCTGTCTCCTCTTTGAGTCTCACTTCTCTCACTTCCTCTTCCTCCTGGTTCACAGACTGTGAGCAGCAGTTGAATCCCTGTGAGGAGGGAGGATGGAGCACTTACTGTACATCTCTGTCCTCTGCTGCTGTGGACGGTTGACCCGAGGTATTTAAACTCTACCTTCACTTCCTCTGCTCCTTGCAGATTCACCGTCTCTGTCCTCATACATGTCCTCCTCCTGACTCCCTCATGCAGGACCACAGCTCCTCTCTCAGCAGCCAATCATCTGTTTTCTCTGATCCACCTTCTCTGAACTTCTCCGTCACCTCCCTTAACCTACAGCAGCTCTTTCCCATATCTTCATGGTGGTTTAACTCTCTGTAGTTACTGTAGCTCATCCTCAGCTGCCCTCGCTTCCTCCTTCCTAATCCTCTGCACTTCCTGATTCGTTGACTGTCCTCCATCCATCAATCCTCCTCTTTTATTTTCTACATTCATCAGCTCCTTAAATGCTCCTTCACCTTCTCAGCAGCCTCTCTTCATTCATGAGTACATTTCCACCTGTGTCCTTAAAGCTGCTGCACATCCTTTCCTGTGTTTGCTGCACACCTGTCCTGCCGTTACACCTGCCTGCTCATTGTTCTTCCTCATTCTCCTCTTTCCTCTGTCCACAGACACACCAAAGACCTTCCACTCTTTTCTGCTCCAATCTCCACTCTGTCCCACTTACTTCACACTTCCTGTTCTTGTCTTGTCTCCAACCTGTGAGGCGTGCACACTGATAACATTAATCATCTCACAGCCCCACCCCCTTTGGCCAGCAGTAGCACAGTTTCCATGGAGACAGTTGTTGTTATCCTGGGTCAAACGTCTTCCTGATGCAACCCTCCCGGTGTATTCAGGCTTGTGCGCACGAGCTCATTCGCTGTTCCGACCGTCTGCAGAGTTCTTAATATTATCGTTAAATAACCGTAGCTGCCGGCTTGTTTGAGTAATCTGTAAATGAAGCTGCTGCAACCTCAACAAGTCCCTTCTTAACAGTTGACCTGTCACACTGCTCCCACTGCCAGACTGCAGCTGCACCTTATGTACATTTTGTAGTATTCACTCCACCTCATTCATTTCTGTATTTTATGTATACAAGTTTAGATTCGTTATTTATAGTTGATTTACACTGCGTGTGTGTGTGTGTGTGTGTGTGTGTGTGTGCGCGTGCTGTGCTTGAGAGCCTGCATCTACCGGAACCAAATTCCCTGTATGTGTCTGCACATATACTTGGCCAATAAACACGATTCTGATGATTCTGAAATCACAGTCTAGGCCTCGCGGTGCAGCGGGGGATCCTGCAGACTCGACGACCTGCGGCTAGAATGTGCTTTTCGTGCAGTATGAAGGGAGGCGTGCTTGTAGTGAAGCTGGAGTTGTACTAGATGTGTTTGGACCTGCTGGAGCAGATGAAGAGCTGCTGCGTGTTCAGCACCAGCTGTTTGTGCGTCTCCTTCCTGACAAGCTTTTTGTGCAGCGACTGTGGCTTTGCTGTCACTGTGGGCCTCGCAGCACGGCAGCTGTTCCTCCCTCAGCTCAGCGAACAGCGCCCGGCTCTTCGTTCTTCATCCACAGCTGTCCTCGCTCAGTCAGCTCAATCGGACTCCTTCTGCACCACCGCCCCCTCCACCCTCACAGTCACACACAAACCTTACAGTTTATTCTGGGGGTCATCAGCAGCAGTGTGTGCAGGTCAGGGGCTGGTTTTACAGCAGAACGCTGCAGCAGCTCCTCACGCTCTCCTCTCATCTTTGCACTACAGTCTTTGGCTTTGTCTCCACCTGCTGGACTGAAGCAGCTGGAAAAACAGCCCTCGATCGTATTTTCAATTTTGAAAATGTTTCCTCCCTAATAAAAATGTAGACGAAGCAGACACAGCAGTGAGGGCAGCTGTCACCTGGTGCCTGTTTGGGTGTTTTTGTTCTAGTGACATAAACAAAGGCTGTTGGGCACCTGTGCGTGGCCCTCTGCTGCCCTCTGCTGGACAGCACTGAACGCTGACACGTGCACTCTGCCACAGTCACGTGCTTCGTCACTTCCTCAATTCGCACACATTTGTTTTAGTGTGTTTAAAAGCGAAGTCCAAAGAAAATATTAATGCAGGGATTTAAAAAATCAGGTTGAGGAGAAAACCTCCGCAGTCCGCATTCATGTGCGCGTCATGTCACCCAGAATCACGCGGTAAAAGCTCGCAATGACTCATTTTCTCTGGAAATGCAGAACGATCGTGGCTGTCTGACGGTGTGTGGGTTCAATGAAGACAAAGCAGCAACAAAGCGTCACCTGCAGATCTGTAACTGGCTCCACATTTACCTGCTACCTGAAGTCTGACGTCAAACAGTGGTTGATGTTTGCTTTAATAAAACGTGTTTGTCTATGAGTCAACTCTGAGCTGAGCTCCTCAGGATCAGCTGATTTATTTTGTACAGAAACTTGAAACATTTCACGAAGCTAAATCTTCGGAGTCACAGGAGCTCCGATCACTTCATTTTCATCCCGCACGGGTCCAGGAGAGCTTCCAGGCAAACATGTTTACTCTGGTAGAAACTGCCACCAAATTAATGTCACCGGGCAGGATATGCTTCCTCCTGTGAGCATCTCACTCGGAGCCAGCTCTGCGCACCTCCAGTTAGTGATGGCCCGCTTGAAGCTGACGCTCCGGAGCGTGTGTCGAAAAAAACAACACACTGGTTCAGAAGCACTGTGTCGAGGCTTGCTTCGTTTGGCAAAAGTCACGTGACCAGTGACGTCCGAAGCTTCATTACGCACGTAACTGCTTCGGTACCTGATTCAAACAGATATAAGGAAGTGAATCATCCACGGGATTCGTGGAGTGTGTTGATGGTGACAGAGAGCGAAGAGGTGATCATTCCACTGACAGATATGGAGCCAGCGAGGAAGAGAGGACGTTCTGGCGTGTGGGAATATTTTGAGTTGATTTTGCTCAATTCATTTTATCTGCCGAAGTGAAAAACTTGAAATGTCCAAAATCATGTTTTCATAATGTAAATATCATTACAGCATATGACTTTAGGAACACTTCCATGTGAATTAAAGCTGATGAAGACTACAACAATGTATTTGACACTATACGTACATTACATTGCTACAGTTTAGAAAATCATTTTGTTTATTGTTTTTAGGTGATAGTCTGCAGGACCCAGGAATACCTGCATATCTACCAGCTTGCAGTGTGGTTCCTGCACTCCACAGCCTCTTCTGTTCCATGCAAGTGGATTTTCTCCAGGGCAGGAGAAACTATTTCTAAGAAAAGAAACAGACTCAGCCAGCGCACAGTAACACTAATCCTCTTTTTAAATGTAAATAACAAAAGGGCTACCTTACATTGATCATGTTTTTACTTTGCAAGTTCTTGATTAGGGGTGGGTTTTGATTATCGCCTTTCTGATTACAATCCATGCTAAATTGAATAAAGTGATATTGATTCATTACAATCCTGTGTCGATTTGTAAATTAACGTTATTATGCCTGAAACGCCAGCATCTCAGGTTAAACCTCACAACATGTCGTCAAACACCATGCAGCTAAAACAGTAACTGGGAGCAGGTTTACGGATTCTGCATACAAACGTGAACACAGAGCGCGGACCCGACGCGTCAGAGTCAGATTTTGATGTGTCGTCAGGTCCGCGCTGTGTTTGCCTCTTTTTTTTCCCGCTGGCTTCTGCAGCTGCAGGTTTCATAACTCTCTGTTTACATCTCTAATTAAGTCTCACATGTGTCAGCTTTCTTTTAATAGATACGAAATTATGGATATATACTGTTAAATGATCAGAACTGTAATATTTCTGACTGAGGCAAAACTTTCCAGATTCCAATCAAATTGAATCGGATCCTGTATCGAATCAAAATGATTCTACAAATCAGTGACGATGCAGCCGTACTCAGCTTCCTAAGCATTTTCCCTTTCCAGTTCACAATCAATCCCACCCCTAGGTCAAAAATATGTATAGGACAATTGGCCTTATCTAATATTTTGTATGAACCTGTCCAGCTGTCCAGTGATTAAACGACAAGTAGATGGAGGCAGGACTCCACAGCAGGGGCATACTCCATAATGTGCTGTGCATTATCATATGTATAATGTATATATTGCTCACTTATTGTATTTACCAACATCAAGGAGTTATGAGCAGAGAAAGGCCACACCATAGTGCATGTTTAAATAGGGAAAGTTTATTGATCAAAATGTATTACGCAGATACGCATTACATTTTTTCAGCCCCCCAATCGAGAAAACAAAACCAATTACATGTTCAAAGCAACGGAACGGTGGCCCAATATCAGAGAGAACTCCACTCTTGAGTGAGCAGTGATGCTTGAGCAGTCCGTTTTATTTTGCAGATTCAAGCTGCTCTTCAACATTTTCACCACCAGATGTCACCGGAGAGGACTGTGTTGAAAAGCTTCGAGTAATGAACCGTTTTTCAATACAAGCTTCAGTGCTTCGGAAAGCTTCATTTGGCCATCACTACCTCCAGTGTTCACAACAGGAAGCTAAACTGCTTTACTACGTCCACCGGAAACGATGCGGCCACAGTTTCTCCAACACGTGATAGAAATGTGCAGGTGAGATAGTGCCACAGGTGAAAACAGGAAATGAGCTCATGGAAGTGTTTTAAATCCACTTTTTAAAACTCAGATAAATGTGACGTTTTTGTCTCCAGCTGATCCTGCGTCAATTTCCGGTTCCTTCAGGGCGCGGCGCCATTAGCTGTAGGAACAAAGCAGCTCATTGGTCGGCGCGATCAGGTGGTCTCGGCTCAGCCAATCGCAGGCTTTGATGTTGCGCCGTGGACGGCCGGGTGGCGTTCAGCAGGAAGCATTGCTGCTTCGGTTCACGGCGTTTTCCTCGAGTCGTTAACGGCGCCGGAGACTGAAAATCCGCGCGCACGCGAACCCCGAAGAGGTGCGGATTCGTCACCACCGCGCGAGGCTTCCGGAGGAGAGGCCGACCGGACAGCCCACGCGACCAGTTAGCCGCTAGCCGGCGCTCGGTGTCCGTCAGAGAGGTGAGTGCTCCCGGGGCTCGGGCAGCCGAACACAGCGCCTGAGACCCGCGCTGAGCCGCGACCGCAGGCCGGCTCCAAAGTTAGCGCGAGAATCAGCTGATTTAGCTTCTTCCGGCTTCTGTAGAAAGAAACACGATCAAAGACGCAATAACGGAGAAACGGCAGACACGGGGGAGGTTTCCGGTCGGTTCGGCAGCACATTAACAACTGACATGAAATACAGGGAGGTAGGACAGGTGGGTCCATCCAGACTTCAGTCTGACAGCTGTCAGAATCAAATATATCAGAGCGTTTATAGAGCAGCAAGCATTTCTCTTCATCATCATCATCAGCGAGGCTCCTCTAAGGAAGACGTTCCTGTGTCTGTTCATGAAGCTTTAGATCCAACATGAGTTTATCAGCTGGAGGCCGGACACCAGCAGGAAACAGCCCTCCGGCCTCTACAGCCTCAGATGTGCTCTCATTAATATCTCTGCTGAACGCTCTGACGGGTTATTACAGACACCTGCATCCAGCTGCGTCTCCTACGAGTCCTCCCACAGATGAGCTTCATCTCCAGCATCCTCTCCACCCACTGCTGCAGAACCAGGACAGCCATCACCGGCTGCAGAGGAGGATGAGAGGAAACGAGAGGGGCCGGGTCGTTTCCAAACAAGAGCGAGGGTCTAAGGCTTACCTCCTGCTGCTGGGACTGTGCTGTCCAACACCCCAGCAGCACCAAGCTTAACTACAACTAAACTGAAAACTAGAGCGCGATGTGACAAAGCGTCCAGTTAACGTAGATGTGAAAATGAAGACCAGGTGAACTAGAATAGAAACAGAGGAAACATTGCTAGTTTCTCACAGCTCTGGTTCGTAGTGCAACACCTGCACTGACCTTCCTGAATCGGTCCCACGCCCTCTGTGATGATTAAAAATACTTAATCTGACACAGGGTCTAATAAAAACTGACTGACTACGGTCCTCGTATCTCCTCGCCCCCGTGCTGCCTCTGATCCTGAGGTCACCAGGTCATGCTGTTTACCTTCTGATGTAAAGCTCTTAGAGGCTGTTGTCAGGCTGTGAATACAGTAAAATGTGTGTGAAGGAAACACGTTTTCTGTTTCCCGTGATATTCATGGTCTGGGGTTTCTCAGAGGTCGTGAGAGGAAAATAAATGACGTAGAATACCTTACTCTGCTCGCCCCTCAGCTGCTTCTTTTATGGGCGAGTGAACGGCAGCAGCCATGACTGCCGAGCCGGACGCGCTGGCCGTGGTCAACCAGCTGAGGGACCTGGCCGCCGACCCCATGAACCGCAGGGCCATCGTCCAGGACCAGGGCTGCCTGCCCGGACTCATCCTGTTCCTGGACCACCCCAACCCTCAGGTGGTCTACTCCGCCCTGCTGGTGAGCTCACAGTCCAGTGGAAACACATAGACTCTGTCCAATAGAGAGAGGGCGGAGCTTACGAGTTGGAGGCTGCTGGTCGTCGGCGCTGAAACGCCTCGAACAGCAACAGAATCTGTTATTTTAAATCAGACGATATTTGAATAGAGTTTGGTGTGGGAAGCCGTCTCTCTGATTCAGTTTCTGACTCTTTCCGGGTGTCCTTCCAGGCGATCCGTTACCTGGCAGAATGTCGAGCCAACCGGGAGAAGCTGAGGGCGGAGCTGGGGATGATGCTGAGCCTCCAGAACGTCATGCAGAAGTGAGTCTGATGGAGCTGATCCCGGTTTCTGCAAGCACAGTAGCAAAGTGACTTCCTGTTTGCTGTGAGCTCTAAGAAACAAGTTTAGAGGAGAATAAAGGAAGAAGGAATGTCGTGAGTCGCTGCTGATCGTGGCGCTTTATCTCGTCGATATCAGTGACGTGTACGTAGAGACCAACCTGCTCACCCGCTCGTACTTGCAGCGCTGTGAGCAGAGCGCTGACGCTCCTGCTGCTGGGAAAACGAGGTTCCACAGCTCTGCTCTTTCCATCCAGGTCGACCACGCCCGGCGAGACGAAGCTGCTGGCGTCTGAGATCTACGAGCTCCTGCAGGCGTCCGGCAGCGCCGACTCCGAACCGGCCGAGGAGGCCGTCAGCAGCCGCCGTAAAGCCCAGTTCTTCCTGGGCTCAAGCAACAAGAGAGCCAAGACCGTCGTCCTCCACATCGACGGCCTGGACGACTCGGTCAGCGCGCCTTTCACTCAGTAATGATTCCCTTGGCGTGGGCGGTGGGAGGAGTCATGAGCGTTTTGTTTTGTGACCCTGCAGAGTCGGAGGAGTATGTGTGAGGAGGCGCTGCTGAAGATCAAAGGCGTGATCAGCTTCACCTTCCAGATGGCCGCGAAGAGGTGCATCGTCCGCATCCGCTCGGACCTGACGGCCGAGGTCAGACCAGACCACGCCCCCTCGTGGTTCTCGCTGTATAATCACGTGATCACAGCTTCCTCCTGAAATCTGCTTTTGTTCCTTTGTTGAAGTTTTTCTGTCATTTTCCGTGAATCAGCTGCTGAAATGTGAGTTTCAGGAGGTCGTCTGTGAATGACTGACGGTGTTTTTGTGTTCAGGCTCTGGCGTCCGCGATCGCCGCCACCGAGGTGATGAAGGCGCTGCAGGTGGTGAAAGGAGAAGACGGAGACGAGGTCAGTTTGGCTCTCAGCTCGTTGGCACGTCACGCTTGCTCTCGTGCTCGCAGCTTCGTCGTTCGCTCTGACGTTGCACCTAAAAGCACCAGAAGAGAAGGTGGAGCAGTGCTGTCAGCTGTGGGCTTTAAAGAGCTGAGACACTGTGTGGCCAGCAGGGGGCAGCAGAGACACACTCACACCTGGTAGTTAGAAATGTGCTCGCTCAGCCGGCTGTCACTGTGGAGTGCCCACTCAGGCCTGCTGCATCAAAGACTTCACGTTACAACATTTCCTGCTCACACAGTAACACCCAGTTTGCACCCACTGTGGGCCTCCCACAGGTGGAGCACCAGCCGGGTTTACTACACCCGGCCGATAACACCATCAAAGTGGGATCAGTGGGAGTGGGTGTAGCTCATGTTTGTGAGCGTGGCAAGATGACGGGCACGAGTTCACTGACAGGAAGACGCACAAAAACCAAGGGGCGGGGTCATGCTTAAAGAACAGGTGTGCAGCCTATCGCAGCGCGTCTAACGTGTGCGTTCCCGTCCGTGTGTGCAGGTCCTGATCCCGTTCCCGGAGGACGGCTCTGTGGAGGTGGAGCAGAACGTGGACCTGCCGGACTACCTGCCGGAGGAGGAGAGCCCATCTCAGGAGCCCGACAAGGCGGTGAGCCGAGTGGGATCGGGGCAGGACGGAAACAGCTGGCTCGGAGCCGCCGCCAACTTCCTGTCCCGCTCCTTCTACTGGTGACCGGGCGGAAGGGTCGGCGCTGCCCCGCGGCCCCGCCTCCCCCCGTCGGACCTTCGTCCTCGTCTCAGAACAAAAACTCACAGCTGCCAAATCAGGATGTTCAGCTGGAGAGACGACGCAAAGTGTGAAATGTTGCCGTGGAAACCGTTTCCTCCTGGGGTCCCACGCTCAGTCTGACCTGCACGTGGCGACGTCCTCTCCGTGAACCAGTCCTTGTGTTACAAACCAAAATGTCTTAACAGACAGGAAGTGAACAAACGCCGAGTCAGAACAAACGAGACTCCTCCTCCTTTATACTGTTTATTATTTATTCGCCCTCGTGCCGTTTGACGTGTTGGAGCGGCGGCGGCGAGCCGTGCCTTTCAGTTTCTCTGATCACAAACTTCCTGCTGCTTCCTTTGGGGCTGCAGAGATCGACCAACACGAGCGAGAGAAGAAGAGGTGGTTAAACACTGCGCCGGGCCGAGCGTTTCCTGTAATGTCTGAGCGCGGGCTCGTAACGTGAGCCGCGTGTCGGGGTCAGAGGTGAACGACTGTTCCGCTCATATGTGGCAGATGTGTTAACGTGAGGAAGGACATAACCACAGCTCAGTCAGCTGAGACCCCTCAGGGCTTTGTGCCGCGTGCTGGGGACACGGAGCAGATCATGGCTGCGTCATTAGAGGAGCACGCGGCCGCTTTAACCCTCTGCTGCAGAGGCGTTTACTGACCTGCAGGGTCAGAAGCACAGGTTGGAGCTGCGGGGGTTTGCACAGGTAAAAAAAATGAAGCTGCTGCTCCATCAGTCAGCCCTCGGGGTTTCCACGGGAACCATCACGTACCTTGGCTAACTTCAGCTATAAAACTCCTGACTCGTGTCCCTGTGGGCAGACAGCTCACAGCTTCACTGAGAGCTCAGAGGACTTCATGTTCCTGCTGTCCACTGTTGTGCAAGTTCCACTGACCAACCACGTTTGACCTGTGGTCCTCGTGGAGTGGAAGAACGTGTGGAGACGGCAGCAGTCGCCTGAACAACAGGAGGTGACCTGATGATTCCAGACGTGTGTGTGTGTGTGTGTGTGTGTGTGTGTGTGTGTGTGTGTGTGTGTGTGTCGTCCCCACACACCCAACCACCTCCAAATCAGGACAGGAACGTTTGCAGTTATTCAAACAGGCGGTCCAACACGGTGCCTGGGTCCTTGCTCCGGCTGTGATGAGATGCACGAGCCTTTCTGCACTCATGTCCACCATCACGCCGCCCGCTGCCGTCACGTTTAGCAGAGAGCGTCAGTTTAAAAGCTGCAGGCCGATCAGAGAAACTGAAAGGTCACAGGTTTGATTGCCGACCACCGTCGTGTTTATGGAGACATGTTACCTGCTTTTGTTTCACTTCGGAGACCAAAGGGTTGGAATCACCACCTTTTTTTTATTAAACATGGTTTAATGTGAGGCTGCTGAGTGTAAACGGCGTGCGTGTTACTCTGTGGACGACGCGGGGAACAGGAGCACGATCCAGTGACCGCTCGCTCCGAGCATCAGGTCCAAGGAGCTTTAACGAGCTCGTTAAAGAATCAAAGCACAGTCGATTGGAGTGAAATTTGCAGAACTTTTGACAGTCTGACATCATTTCCTGTTTCCCCTGAACGCTCGCTCACACTGTGGTTTCCGCTCAGCGGCCAATCAGAAGCTTCATTGTTGATATTTCAGAGTGAAACAAACTGATTTGATTGGCAGTGGAAGTGACCTTTGACCTCCATATACAGATTTCTGCTGTCGTCTCATTCTGTGTTAATTGTGTACCTGCCAGGTGTGCTCACGACTCCACCCACAGAACGCACGGTCCAATCACATTCAGAGTAGCCTGTTGAATCCAAACGCGGTGTCGGCTGAATCTAGGACAGCAGGTAAACGCATCGGTGATGTCATTGGCGTTTCCATGGAAACGCTGTATAAAACGCCCCGTCGTAGAGCCTCCACAGAGCGTCGAGCTCCAACCCTCGGGTTCCTGAGGATGTCCCGCTCTGATGGTAACCACGGGACCGCTGAAGCCGCCTCTTCCCGAGGAGGGCGACGCCCCGCCTCCAGGTTCTTGACTGATGTGTTGTGTGACATCACGGTTCTGCCGCCTCGCTAAACGCTCGTGTTAAAGCCGAGCTCTGAGCACTGCGGCGTTTTACAGCGTTATTACAGGTCATGTGACCGAAGCATCTTTAAAACAACACCCAGCGCACATGGGTGAGCTGTTCTCCACCCGTGCGCGCTCTTCTCCACCCGTGCGCGCTCTTCTCCACCCGTGCGCTCTGCTCTTGTTTCCTCTGCTCAGGTCAAAGTGTGAAGTTTCACATGTGTCAGAAATAAAAGCTTTTCTTCGATGTTGTGTTGACGTCATGTTTTTGTTTTCTTCGCTGAAACCAGCTGAAACTCGTGCATTTTCTTCATCGTGTGTTCATCGTGATGTGTGTTGCCGTAGAAACGGTCTGTGTGGTGACTGCTGAATAAAAACTGGTGAACCTCGCGCTCGCTGTTTGATGTTTCGGATTCGTTGTGTTGTCACTCAGCACTGCTCACACAAAAACACACACGGGCCTCAAATGTCATAAACACAGTGGTAAATATCCAAACGGATAAATTATGATCGCACTGAAACGTTTTGTTGACAGATTGTGTAGTAACCTCGAGAGTGGCCGCTGCTTCGTTCAGCAGTCTGATGGCGGTTGGAAAGAGGTTTCCTGTGAGAGCAGGCCGTGGTCGGGCTCTCAACAGATGACGCCGTGGCCCCACTGGTCCTCTCGGCGACCTCGCCGCTCTCCTCGGGGCGCACGCGCACAGATGCTGCCCGTCAGCACTGTCAGTGGAGCGTCTGTAGAACGTGCTGAGGACTCGGGTGTGCCTCCTTAAAAAGCAGATGCTGTTGTGCGTCTGTGCTTAATGATGTGATTTGTACCAAACATTGAACGTTTAAGGGCTCAAGACTCAGCCCTGAGGCGGCCCGGTGCTCAGGAGGATATTGTTATACAGGATATACAGATGTGTTACATTTATACAGATGTCGCAGTGTGAGGTGAACATCTACAGAGTGCTGTGAGTGCATCAGTGGGAGCGTGGCTCTCTGGACTAACAGTGTGGGCAGTGTAACAGAGACTATGTCAGTAACCAATGTGAGCGTGTGGTGAATGTTGAGAATGAATGACATCATGGTCACTGGGGGGGATAGGGGGGTGACAGCTGTGGGGAAGAAGATCTTCCTAAACCTGCTGGTTTTAGTCTGAAGGGTCCTGTAGCGCCTCCTGGAGGGGCGGAGCTGGAAGAGTTTATTGGCAGGATGAGAGGCGTCCCTGAGAATGATGCGTGCTCTGCGTAGACATCTCTTCTTGTGGACATCCTCAATGGCAGGAAGTGGAGTCCCTGTGTCCCGCACAAAGTGAGGTGTGATTGTCAGGAAGTCATGGATCCAGTTTTGAAGGGGTGGGTTCATCCTGAGTGGGCCCCGTCTGTTTACCAGCTGCTGGGAGATGTGGTGTTACATGCTGAGCTGAGCTGTTCCGGTGCGGTGGGTAAGGCATCCTCGGTGGATAAGGCATCCTCGGTGGATAAGGCATCCTCGGTGGATAAGGCATCCTCGGTGGATAAGGCATCCTCGTGGAGCCGATTGAAGAGCTGAGGTGATGTGATCCTTGATCAGTCTCTACCTTATAAAGCATGTAAGTGCTACAGGTCGAAGGTCATTGCCTGAGCTGACTGAGGGTTTCTGTGGCACTGGGAGGACGGCCGACCGGCTTGAATATACCTGTGAAGATGTGAGTGGGCTGATCTTCTCCACTCCACCGTTTCAGGATTCACAGATTTCACAATGGGATTTTCTGTGGTAACGATCCAGAAACACAAAAGTCTGCCTGAGTTTGTCACTGTTCCTGTTTCCACACCTGCTGTGGGCCAGTCACCTGGAAAACATGCCCATGCAGGGCTTTCCCACAGAAAACATGAATAAGGACCCAGAGGAGCAAAGCTGCCGTGGGGCAGTGTGGGCACACCCACCTGGGTCCTCTGTGGGATCGGTGTGGGTTGCCGTCTGTGGGCCTGCACAGGCATGTTTGCTGGCACATGGTTTATAATCAGGCAATAAAAGGGAAGCATGTCTGCTGTGGAGATGATGAAACACAGAACAGGTCTTATTACAATATCAGGTGTGAGGCAGAGGAAGGACTGATCCAACACCTCCATGAAAGGAGAAAAGGAAGGAAGGAAGGAAGGGAGGAAGGGCATGTCTTCAGGCCAGATTCCATTTTCTGAATCAGAATAACCTGTTTGGTGCGAACATTTTGGTTTTTTTCATTCTGATTAGTGATGACTTGTCTCACTGAAGCAAAGATCCCTGCTTAGGGTGTGGGAGGAGGCATGAACGCCGGGGGAATGTCAGGAAAAATCAGCTCTGGATGAGGGAGCAGAGCCCACTGTGGGCCCAGTACTGGTGTGAGGCGTGGGGTTGGTTTGCTGTGCTCCAAATGTAAGAAAGATCCAAAAGTGAGAAGCAAATGAGACGAGTCGACACGTCTCTGCCTGCAGGTCGTCGGCGCCACCTGCAGTGGGCTCAGAGAGGGGCGGCGGCTTCTCTGAGTGTTCTGGCTCAATGCGGCTTTGACTCGTCCGCTGAGAGGAAGCTTTTGTTAAGCTCTGTGCAGAAAAAGAAAAGCTGCTGTTGTTCGTGCTGCTGAAAGGTTACTGCAGTTCACGCAGAGGAGGCCCGGCCGTGCTGCGTCCAAAAACACGAGCGCGATGAGCTCACACAGAGTTACACAATCGTAAACACCACACATGCTGTGGACAGCTCAGAGGCACAGACGCAGCAGCAGCAGGCGAGAGGGTCGGCGAGGGTCGCCGTCCTGGTGTCTTTGGCTCGTTGAACTCTTTCTGAACCGCGTCCAAATCGTTCATCAGCAATCTGAATGCATTTTAAAGTTTGTCAGCCAGCACTGAATGTTCTGCAGCACACAACACGCTCCTCTTACTGTCCTAAAATAATCTCACTGCTCACCCTGACACGAGCCTGCAGAGAGACTTTTGTGGGATATTTCCACTCAGCTGAAGTGTTCACCGTGTCTCATCTGGAAATCTGTTTTTACCAGCAGCGTGCAAACCTCAGCGTTCTGCTGCTGCTGCACTGCCTGCGTTTGCTTTCCCTTCAGTGAGCGTGTCGTCCTCTGAGAACAGCAGAGAACAGTATCTCCTGCAGTCTCACCTGCACATTCAAATAAACATGCAGCTGTTCTCCAGCGGTCCCATCGTAAACAATGAACTCAGCTCCTGATGGGTTGATGGGCAGCATTCACTGTGAGGGAGAGACTAACACGCTGACTGCGGGACCGGCTGCTGCAGTTATTGTGAAAGTTTATCAGCTGTATTTACAAATATTTGTCATAACTTCATGAGTGCATATCATTTGTGTTATTTCTGGTAAATGACCCTCAGCACTCCGTGTGCTTTGGTTTATTTTCCAGCAGAGATTTTGGGCCTGACGCCCACAGCGTCAAACAAACACTGAGTTTATCGTACACTGTGGGGTCTAAGTGCCATGAGAGTACTGCAGCGCTCCAATCTCACTTCAGTTTGATTTACTTAGCATTAACTGCTGTCTCAAGGTGCTTATTGTAAAGTACAGACCCTACAGTAATACGCTGGTCACTTTATTAGGTACACCTTGCTAGTGTCAGGGTGAAGCTCAGAGCTGGTTTCATTCTTCATGGCTCAGATGTTCCTCACAGATTTTGGTCCCTGTTGACATGATATCATCACGACATCATGACACAGCTGGTGCATCCTTGATGCAACTCTCCCGTTCCCCCACATCCCAAACGGCTCTGCAGGACTGAGATCTGTGGCTGCGGAGGCCGTCTGAGTGCAGTGAACTCACCATCCTGTTTAATTCGAGCTTCAGAAGAAGCTCCAATCAGCAGCAGCCTGAACACTGAAACAGGCCATCCGAGGCTCCTCAGACCAGGAAGCGCTTTCCCACCTTGTGTTGTCCAGTTGTGCGAGTCTGTGTGAGCTGTAGCCTCAGGTTCCTGTTCTCACTGACAGCAGTGACACTGACGTGGTCTCCTGCTGCTGTAGCCCGCCTGCTTCAAGGCTCAGAGATGCTCTTCTGCAGATCGTGGTCATAACCCATAACCCCTTATTTCAGTGCCCGTTCCCTTCCTAGAGGTTGGAGAGTCCCAGCTCAAATCAAATCAAATCAAATCACTTTTATTGTCAAATCACATGTGCAGGCACACTGGCACAGCGAGTGAAATTCTTGTGTGCGAGCTCCACAAGCAACAGAGATGTGCAAACACAACAACACAAACGGGCAAAATACAAGAATGGCCAACCTGAGACTAATAAATATATGTACAATATATAATAGTGTATGCATTTCTGGATGTGTATACTAAATATTTTCCTACGTGTGTGTGTGTGTGTGTGTGTGTGTGTGTGTGTGTGTGTGTGTGTGTGTGTATACACATTTTTACAAATTAAATAGTAAAAAAAAAATAATAATAATAATAATAAAATATATAAAATATACAGAGTGAGACATGTGCAAAACAGTGGCATTACTGTACAGTATGGAGTGCATAATGTTAAAGTTCCAGTAGTGAAGCTGAGGTGTCTATGACGTGTTCAGCAGTCTGATGGCCTGGTGGAAGAAGCTGTCTCTCAGTCTGCTGGTACGGGACCGGATGCTGCAGAACCTCCTTCCTGATGGAAGCAGTCTGAACAGTTTATGGCTGGGGTGACTGGAGTCCTTGATGATCCTCCCCGCTTTCCTCAGGCACCGCTTCCTGTAGATGTCTTGGAGGGAGGGAAGCTCACCTCCAATTATCCGTTCAGAGCACCGCACTACTCGCTGGAGAGCTTTGCAGTTGTAGGCGGTGCTGTTGCCATACCAGGTGGTGATGCATCCAGTGAGGATGCTCTCAATGGCACAGTGATAGAAGGTCCTGAGGATGCGGGGGCTCATGCCGAATCTTTTCAGTCTCCTGAGAAAGAAGAGGCGCTGCTGCGCCTTCTTCACTGTTTTGTTTGTGTGTACTGACCACGTAAGATCCTCTTACTGCAGCTGCACAACGGGCAGAACAAAAGGAGGTTTGCTGGTGGAGCTTTACTGGTGGAGGTTTACTGGTGGAGGTTTGCTGGTGGAGCTTTACTGGTGGAGGTTTGCTGGTGGAGGTTTGCTGGTGGAGGTTTACTGGTGGAGCTTTGCTGGTGGAGCTTTAATGTTGGAGGTTTGCTGGTGGAGCTTTACTGGTGGAGGTTTACTGTTGGAGGTTTGCTGGTGGAGCTTTACTGGTGGAGCTTTACTGGTGGAGGTTTGCTGGTGGAGGTTTGCTGGTGGAGGTTTGCTGGTGGAGCTTTACTGTTGGAGCTTTGCTGGTGGAGGTTTACTGTTGGAGGTTTGCTGGTGGAGCTTTACTGGTGGAGCTTTACTGGTGGAGGTTTGCTGGTGGAGGTTTGCTGGTGGAGCTTTACTGTTGGAGCTTTGCTGGTGGAGGTTTACTGTTGGAGGTTTGCTGGTGGAGGTTTGCTGGTGGAGGTTTACTGTTGGAGGTTTGCTGGTGGAGCTTTACTGTTGGAGGTTTGCAGGTGGAGCTTTGCTGGTGGAGCTTTACTGTTGGAGGTTTGCAGGTGGAGGTTTGCTGGTGGAGCTTTACTGGTGGAGGTTTGCTGGTGGAGCTTTACTGGTTTTCGGACATTCGAGGATCAGATATCCCAGGAATCGAGCTACCAACCTTCTGATTGGCAGATTCCTGCTCTGGGCTACAGCCACAGCTTTCTTTGCTTGAACCTCAGGTCAGAGTTAATGGCTCAATAAAAAAAGCTGCTGTGAAAATGCAGCCAACTGCTGATGAAGAGCACTGTCTGGCTCCTTTTTAAAGATGAGGAGTGGCGCGAGACTTTTGCACAGTACTGCAGGGTGGGGCTAAAGTATTGACAGGTCAGAGGGAGGATGTGAGAGTAACGGACGCGGGTGTTTAATCATCCAGTTTCCTCCTCTGAGCGTTCGAGCTGCGATCGAGCGTACAGTCACACAGACTTCTTTATTCACAGGACTGTGTTGACTTTAAGCCTTCAGCCTGAAAGTCTGTGACGCCGAGCAAACGCTGACTCATCAAAGACTCATTCCAGCCGAGAACCTGAGCAGGAGCTTCCTGTGACGGTGTCACGGTTCTGGGTCGTTTCTTGTGTTTCGGTTTGTTTTCTGATGCTCGTGTGCTCTGCTGGTTCTGTTTCTGGTTTTTGTGTTTAAGGATTTGTTCTTCGGTTGTGTCTCATGTTTAGCATAGTTTGAGGTCCATGTGTTATATTCTGTCTGCCTCTCAGTGTCGAGTCTGCGTCCTTGTGTGATGGTTTCTTGTTTCCTGTTTTATTGTGAAAGTCCGTGTCTTATGTGTGTATTCAGTTTGCCTTCCTTGTCTCGTCTTGTCAGTTACTTGCAGCTGTGTTCCCGACCTGTGTGTAATGTCCCTGTTCTCTGAGTGTATTTAAGCCGTGTCTTCTGTTGTTGTAGTCGTTGGGCCGTCTGCGTATCTGCTGTGTGGTTTCCCTGCTGTCACCATCATGTACCTTTGTGTGTATGTTTGCTGTTCAGTAGTTTAGTTTGTCTCAGTACAGATTAGTTTTGTTCCGTTTTGCCATTTCCACTTTTGTTCTACAATAAACCACATTCAATGAGTGCCTGCAATTGGATCCTCGTTCATTTCCTGACACAGTGTCATGATTCATCATCCTCACATAGTTAACGATGACTGTGCTGAGAGCCACACGAAGACATCAGTGATGTCTTTTCAGTGTAATCCAATTTTGTGGAAGTCTACGTGAAGCTCGGAGCCGTTAATGAGAACCAGACGGCTGCTTTCCCAACAAGAGCCGGCCTCCTGCGGGAACGCTCGGATTACATCAGATGTGATGTTGAAGCTCACAGAGTTTTTTTTCTCACACTGTTGCTCAAGCAGAGAGCTGAAGTCCTGCATCTATTCAGTGAGTCCTGACAGAGCTCCAGCCCCACGACGTTTAACGCATCTCAATAAACGCCTGACGAGGCTCCAACTGGAGACCTCAGCCCGCCTCTGAGCGTAACGGTTTCAGAAAGAATAGAAGACGCTTCACAGAAAAACATCTGGGAGGTCGCTTTCCAACAAATCCTAACATCAAGGAATGTTGTGTCGTGGTTATGTCCATCTTTTATATACAGTCTTCAGAAAAATGCAGCACAAAGCACTGGCTACACATTAAACTCCTTCTGACCTCCATACAAACGTTTCTGTTTCAAAAATAACCGAACAAATTGAAAACTGTTGCTGAGAGTATTTGGGCTTTTATTTTGAAGGCTGAACAGCTGTAACTTCCTGCACATTGATGGCACAGGAGGAAACGTCCTCTTTCCTTATGCTCTCCTTTCTCACAACCCAACCCTGATCCGGGTTCTTAACTTCCTGTTGGAAGGGAGTTTTTCCTTCCTGCTGTCGCCTCGTGTCGGCCCACAGGGGTCATCCCTCTAACACTGCAGGCTGTTGGCTGCACATACACGTGCACTGAACTCAACCCGCTGCTCGCACACTTTCACTCAGCAGAATCAGGTCAGACAATCACAGCGTGAACCCCGATCTCAGCCCAGAGGCCCGGCGAGCCGAGGGTTTGAGTCCGTGCGCCCACGCTGGCACTGTGTGTTTCTGCAGGTCATCGCTGACGTGCTGTAACTTAACAGACATATTCTGGATCTGTTGTGAAGCAGCTGTGGGACAGTTTGTCCGCGTGAGGATGAGCACATCTAGTGCAGAACTCGGCGTTCGCCTCCAAAATAAAAACCGTGCAGAGCAGAAGAAACAAATGTTGGTGTAATCAGAGGACATGCAACATGAGTTTACAGGTAACGGTCTCTGCACAGGACCAGCGTGACATGACTGCTTGTGTTTGTGCTGGCAGCTTCACACAGGCTCTTATCGGCGTTTTCACTGATGTGAGTTAAGCTTCCACGTCGGGTTTCGCTCATGTGTCAACACAATGTCTGGAATTTTATCGATTTCCCACTAACTGTTATTGTCTTTGTGTTTCATTAACGCTGATAGACAAACATGTGCTGCTTGTGGCCACGGCTCACTTACAGACCTGACCCTGGTTAGACAACAAAATAAAACGATAATAACAGAAACATTTAAGAACAGCTGTTTCACTGATCGTTAATGTTTTTATTTCAGGTGGCAAAGTTCCTGATCTGTAAAGAGGAGCGGCCGATCTCCAAACACATGAGCCGCTAATGCCAGAGACACGTTAAAGCGTGTTTCTGTCTCAGAAATGTTTGAGCAATGTCTCTTTACACAAGCCGGCACTGGTCACCCATCACGCTGGGATGCCTTCACTCTCAGATTGAGATGATTTCTTTCCACACTCGTCGCTGACAGACTTGGTGGGAAACAGTCGAGATGAGAATGTCTAAAGTGGATGTTCAGAGACATTCAGCATCGGCGCTCTGCTCCTGATTCAGTTTCCTTCTGGAGTGATCGTCGAGCATCAGTTCAGGACCAACAAAAGCCTGCCTTCAGTTTGGCTTCACAGACTTAAAAGCTGAAACCTGTTCGGTCATCCAGGCTGTCCAGTACTGAGACGCTCCAAACTAAAAAACAGGGAACAGTGTCCAGATTTAGAGTCAACAGATGAAATCTGTGAGCGAATCCCAGCGGCAAAGTTCACTGCAGAAACATGTTCCAACAAAGTTCTTCCTGTTAAAAGGAAATTCTTCTCTAAGTGTTCGTTGTGCATCGTCTGATCTGATTGGTGGTTTCTCTCTAATGTCAGAATTTCTCAGTCCGTAGAGCTCAAAACTTGATTTTGGGGAATAAATGTAATTTTTGTCTCCAGCTGAGGAGATTTTGGACTTCTGCAACTTCCCTTTAACCTCTTAAGCCCCAACGCGCCCCCCCCCCCCCCCCCCCCCCCCTGCCTTTTGCCCCTGGAGGGGGCAAAAGGCAGGAGATCAGGTAGACTTGGCTCTTAAGAGGTTAATTGAATTATGGAGCTGTGCTCACAGGTCATCTGACCGGTTTCTCCTGCATATACAGGGAGGGCTGCCTTTGCACGCTGGACTCATCTAAAACACATTTACCTGCGCAAACACAGGTGTAAGAGCCATGATTTGTAAAGCTACGTTATCTGAGATCAGAGATATTACAGAGGCTCTTTCACCAAACTGCAGTCTCTCTTTTGTGCCCTGCAAAAACACGTCCTCCTGTTGATACTCGTTGCAGCAGTTTCATGAAGTCGTGGCCTTTGTTCTTCTCCGCTGGCGGGTGGAGCACAGCTCGCGTGTCTGGCAGGCAGAAGGTACACAGCAGGGACTCGCTGCTTCCTCTGTGAGTGGACTTTGACTCTGTGAGTGTGCACTGAGCAGGTTTACACTTACATTATGTCACGCTGCAGAACCAGAGCAGCGCCTCAGCTCGTGTTCTGTCTCCTTCCTGTTCCTAGATAGTAGTTTTCATGTCAGCACAACACACACGCACACACTCGGCTGTTTGCAGTGCTCGTTTCCTAGGCTTTCAGGAGAGGCGGTGTTTTATCAGGTACACGGCAGTGCTTCATACAGAGACAGAAAAGCCATGAATGTACCTCCAGATATCTGGTTTCGATTGGCTCGGCCTGCTTCCTGTTACAGTCTGCCCGAGCACACAGACTCACAGAACACTTAAAATGATTGTTTTTGGTTTTTATGTCACAAGTATTCTTATTGCACTTCAGCTAATTTTACAGGAACTTCTTTGACTGTTACCGATCATCAGTAACACTGTGGCGCTTTCCCCGGCTGAGAAGCATCACTTCATGAAAGCCAGTTTTCTGTCCTCTCAGGATGTAACTCGGTGTGTTGGTGCAGGCGGTGCGGACTCGGCCGTCTGACTTCTGCATGACTTTAAAGCCTTTCCTGGATTAACTGTGTGGAAAAACAAAACCTGCTGAGTCTGCAAATCCAAAGTTTGGTTAATAATGGATGCTGTTGTTCTCTTAGCTGGTCTCTGCCACAAACAAACTCTCATTGAAATGAATCGACAGATTTTATTGTCATTTCAACCAGACATGTAACACACAAACACAGGACTACGTAAAGTGCAATGTGCAAACAAATGCACAAATAAACAAGATAAGACAGAACAGGACGAGACACACAACGCTCTGCAGTGTTGTGACAGCCATGAAACTCGTTTTACTTCCCAGAGACGTATTTATTAGGTCAGGTATATTTTGGTCTCATGAAAGGAAACACCCTGATCTGCCTTCATCCCTTCATCAGACACGGTGATGTGATTAGAGAGAAAGCTGCCTGAGCTCTTTTCACGGTCCCTAACAGTGTTGGTGGTCTCCGTTTTCACAGGCGTGGACTGCAACTGTCCCAGCTGACAGCGAGCTTCCACTCCAACCCCACATCCACGAAGAACACGCACTCAGTGAAGGAGATTTGAGTCTTCGCGGCCTCGTTTTTATCTTTGTTCTTATAACTTTGTATTCTGTGTGTCACATGGGGCGATCGTGGCTCAAGAGTTGGGAGTTCGCCTTGTAATCGGAAGGTTGCCGGTTCGAGCCCCGGCTTGGACAGTCTCGGTCGTTGTGTCCTTGGGCAAGACACTTCACCCGTTGCCTACTGGTGGTGGTCAGAGGGCCCGGTGGCGCCAGTGTCCGGCAGCCTCGCCTCTGTCAGTGCGCCCCAGGGTGGCTGTGGCTACAATGTAGCTGCCATCACCAGTGTGTGGATGTGTGTGTGAATGGGTGGATGACTGGATATGTAAAGCGCTTTGGGGTCCTTAGGGACTAGTAAAAGTGCTATACAAATACAGGCCATTTACCATTTACATGTGGCATCCATATGATCGATAAAAACAAACTGAAGTTGGTGTGTTTTATTTTGAAAGCTTCCGGTGATGTGCGCGTGTATATGTGTGTGTGCGCGCTCCCGCAGAGTAGCGCTCCGGTGTGAGTCCCGGAGAGAGGTAGGATCATGTCCCCGCTGCTGCTGCTGGTGCTCGGCCTGCTCCTGCCGCTGCTCCTGCTGGTCCTGCGCGGCAGGACGAGGTGAGTCCGCCCGCATCTCTGTCCGGCTCGGCTCGGCTCGGCTCGGCTCTGATTTTTCGTGTCTGTGTTGATGAGAAAAGTTGTTGCACGCGGAGCTCCTGGTTGGCTCTGAAACGTGTCGGTGATTATCGGCATTGTAACATTTTTCATGAACGATGTTTTCGTGTTTGTTCTGTTTTGACCCGGGTCACGTTCACTGCTAGTCCGACTGTAATGTTTCCCAGCAGCGAAGCAAAGGGTGGGGTAGCCTGGGGTCACTGCGGGACGGAAGTGCTCGTTGTCCCGTTCCAGACTCGGACACATGATGGAAGTGTGTTGAGATCGATGCTGCCACAGGAAGTGGAAGAAGATCAACACGCACACGAAAGGAAACAAAGAGATGGAGGATGAGGTCACTGAGTGAGAGACGACCAGAGGTCAAAGTGGGGAGAAGCTCAGACTCACGCACAGACCCGGTGCATCACAGAGACGCTACAGGAGCTGCGCTGAAGTCTTAGTTTGAGTCTTAGAGGCAGCTTCAGGTGGATGGTGACCTGCCCCTACCCCAGTATCGCAGGCTGGTCAGCCGTGAATCTCCTCAAAACCTCCTCCTCAGGACAACTGTAGCTGAAGGAGAGGCTTCTGCTCCCCTCGGGAGACTCCGGGTCTGATGAAGAGCCCAGAACTCGTGCAGAAGGACTTCAGGTCTGTCAGCACTGAGCTTTCGGGCATCGAGCTTCATCTCGATGATCCTCGGGTGACAGACTCATCGATAAGATGAATGAAGCAGATCAGAGAGACGATCAATGCAAAAGAAAAATACAGGCAGCAAATCAGTGAAAGTTAATGAACCACAGAAGAGCAAAACAATCAGCTGAGGTGGAGAAACCCGAGGGCCGCAAAACTCCTGCAGTGAGGGTGTGAGGATGTGTCAGCATTACCAGAGGGGCAAACCGTCATCGCCCTGCAGAGGGGAAATCGGTCCAGCGTGGTCATCCCAGTTACTAATGGCAGGAACTAGGGGTGGGGGAAAAATCGATACTGTGTAGTATCGTGATATTTTGTTTGCTAATAATGTATCGATACAGGGACGGCAGAAATCGATGTTTTGTTACAAAAAAGGTTTTTGTGCTCTGACTTCAGAGCATGTTGATCCTTTTTCTGAGCAACAATCCTGACATTCCTTCACTGTCCAAATGTGTTTAACTTTTCTTATGGCAGCAATAAACATGACCGTTTACTTATTTTAATTTAAGACATGTTTTATTTTAATTAAGTTTAAAACTTTTTTATTTAATGTAAAATTATATTTTGTTTTAATTTACTTTCAAATTCTTCAGTTGCTGAAGGGGCTGCATAGTTTTCATATTGCATAGTTTTTATAAATAGCTGTAATTGTACCAGATGTTTTCAGTTCAGTGGGACTAGACTGTAATACAAACCGTTCAGTTTGTCAACAATAAAACTGAAATGAGAGAAAGACTGAGTGTGAGACTTTGATATTAGATAAAATGAATATTGATAAAGTTTAACTTTATGGACAGAATCTGAATATCGCAAAATATTTTTAAAAATTGCAATAATATCGTATCGTGCGTTAAGTATTGTGATAACATCGTATCGTGCGTTAAATATTGTGATAATATCGTATCGTGCGTTAAGTATTGTGATAACATCGTATCGTGGGATGTATGGTGATTCCCACCTCCAGCAGGAACCATGACATCACCCTCATCCTTCGCGCCGCGCCGGGCGACTGCAGCGAGTTACAGCTGTTTGCCCTGTAGACAGCGATCACTGGTTAAGTAAGTTGACTCCTGCCGCTGGAGGGAAGGAGCGTACGGTGAGGGGGAGAAATGCAGCCGTGATTTATGGGAGCCACCTGTTTCAGCTGACCCCAGATCAGCAGGTGAGACGGCTGCTTTTTCCAAAGATGAGAATGAAATGGGATGCATCCCGTCTCTGATGCAGCGGGACGTCATCCCATCCCTCCTGCTCAACACATGCTCAGCGTCCTGAGCAGGAGCGCATGGTTCTCAGCGCTGGTGCAAGGCGGACCATCATGGAGGACAGCAGCACGCCACTCACAGCCTTTATCACACGTTTTGGGAACGGCTGGCTTCCCTTTGGCTTGTGCTCGGCTCCAGCGCAGTATAGACGAATGCTTTTGCAGGTGGGACAGGTGAGATCTCTGAGCCACGTTTGGATGAATTTGGTCGGCACCGAATCATTCGAGGAGCATCTGATTGATGCGCCTGGTGTGAAGCTGACTCCAGAACAGTGTGGGGTGTTTGAAGACGCCCTCGGCTCACGAGTGACGTCGTTCACTCAGCGTTTGAAGCGAGCGGCTAACCCTGAGAATCCTGCAGCATCGACAGAAACTCTGAAGGCAGATTTCTCTGGTTTCTTTCTTCTCGCAGCAGATTTGTGGTTGCACATCCAGAGTTTCCGAGCATTTCGAACGACTGTAAGGACTTAAACGCTCAGGCTTCAAACTCTGCTGTTCCAGGACAGTGCCTCCTCAGACTGCACGCTCCGTCCAGCTCTGTCCTGTTCTGGATCCTTATGCTGGATTCCCACAGCTGAGTGGGAGCGCTGATGTCCATCTGGTGGGATGTTCCAAATATTTCTGTCTTGCATTCTTGAACTCTTTGTCCCCGCGGTCGTTCTCAGAGCGCCGATCGCCTCCACGTCTTGGTCTCTGACACACTCGGCGTCTCACAGCGGACACTCGGTGTCTGGACCGACACACAGTGCGTCATTCCTCAGTTTCCACACTTTGCAGTCTGACACAGCTGCTGCAGGTTCATCTAAACTGAGCACATGAAACGGGACGATGTCTCTGAAATATCAGTAACCCGGCTTCACGGGTTTCACCTGGATGAGACGGACGGTGTGGTCACGTGGCACAGCGTGGGATAGAAAGGCACGCAGGGATCTCTCTGCAGGGAGTGACTGGAGGTGGGAGGCTGATGTTTGAGCATGTGCAGACACGGCTTCGTTAGGTTTGGCCGCACGTTAGTGCACACACACCGGCTGTTGGTCAGGTGACTCGTTCTGCAGATGCACTCATACTTTACACCCAACCAGCTACCGGGAGAGACTCACACCCGGTTCTCTGGTCTGATTCAGATATCTGTTGTGTTTTAACCTCGTTGTGAAGCACTTTAGTTTACCTTTGGTTTTAAAAGTGCGATAGAAATAAAGTTGTTTTGTATTCAGATGACGTAATGAGAGCAGATTAACTGATGGTGTCGGCGATGTTTGGCTGTCTGGCCCCAATGAAAGGCTTCCTGTCTGTGTTTGAAGACAACTGGGCCGCCTCCAGGGTGTCCCGTGACCTTTTGCTCCCAGGAGGAAGTTCCTCTCAGTGTGAGGCACAAAGACTGGAAGTGCAGGGGAACACTTAGCAGCTCAGGAGGAAACTCACAGCGGGAACCTCAGATTGGTTAAAGGGTGGAACGTTTCCAGCCGCTGCGCATGAATGCGGCGCAGTAATGACCCTGCTGCTCGGTCCTTTGTACAAGTTGTTTTCTCGAGGCAGTGAGGCGCCCTTCAGCTCGGACCCGGCAGGGCCGCGTTTCTCTTTGTTCCCCCGGAGTCACGATTCCTCTCACGGCCCGTGGGAGTCGTGCGGAGTCTTAGTTTCACTCCTTGGTTACGTTTAAAGACATCTCTTTACATCTCGTTACTTTCTGCCTTTGTGTGCGTCCTTTTTACCTGAAGGTCAGGTGAAGGTGATTAAGACAGATGTAAATGTAGGAATGAGTGAAGGAAAGCCTCGGGTTTGTGGACGTAGCGAAGGAGGACATGCAGTGACAGAGGAGGACGCTGGAACAGAAGATGTGACTCCTGGAGGGAGCAGCTCGGAGAGAAAGGCCTCACTTTGCATCGCTTTCAGAAATGCTGTGTTTGTGTTGCACTTCTCTGGGGTCACGTTGTGTGTGCTTGTTTGTGTACACGAGTCCATCAGTAGTGTGAACACAGAGCATCACTGTGACCGACGACTGCTTCGAGGTGATCCGGCTGCAAACTCTGGCAGAGAGCTGAAGTCATTCTGTGTCCTCGTCCCTCATTAATTCAGGGTTTCGTTCCCTGTTTGCTAATTATGCAGAACATCGGAGTCTTGTTGAGGCATGAACCCTGTAAATGTGACGCTTGTTGTGATAGTTTGTTTCCTGCTGTGTTATCAAACTGAACCTTTCTGTCCAAACGTGGAGCTGGGTGGAGTGTTTCTGGCTTTCTGCACTCGCAGCTCGTTTAGGGTTTGTAACTCGGATCAAAGTGGAGACTCGGCGCTTAAACCGTTGATGTTAGGTCAGGAAGTCGAGCTCAGATTGTGACTGGCCCGGACGCGTTTTCGTGTTTCCTGAGAAATGCCTTCACGACATTCGGGCTTCCACGGCAGAGCTCTGGGTAAACACCGGACTGCTCAGGATTACGGCCATTAATCCAGGGAATGGGGCACAGTGCACACACGGGCTGATGCAGCATGTTAGGCTCCTTGCATTAAATCAAACTGCACTGACTGATTCTCTGTTTAAAAGCAAGTTTACATGTGAGCTGACCGAACAGCAGCGAGCCGATAGAAAACAGATCCTGAAGCTCACAGCAGGCAGACGTCTGTTTAATAACCACAGCAGACTCTGAAGGTGTTTTATAGGAGGGAGTGTTTTTCTGCCTGAGGTTACCCTTTATTACAGTTTCACAATCTCAGTGAACAGGAACACCTGAGCCTCCGTCCACAGGAGGATTCAAAGTTCAGATCAGACACGCTGTGTGACGCCAGATAAACTGTTTGATGTCAAACTCACAGAGGTGAAATAATGTGGTTTCTCTTGTGTGTTGCTTGCAGACGAGAAGATGAGCCCCCTTTAATAAAAGGCTGGATTCCTTTCATTGGAAAAGCTCTGGAGTTTGGGAAAGATGCCCACAAATTTCTGAAAGAACATAAGAGGAAGTTTGGAGATGTGTTTACCGTCCAGATAGCAGGTTGGTATTTCCAGCGTCCCTACCAGCCCCATTAAAGAGAGACGGCCTGTCTGCACGTTAGCAGCACAAACTCGTTAAAACAGTCCAGGGCTGCACTTCAGTCATTCATAAAAATCAAAATCCTGTAAATTATACAAGTGTGACGCACAGATTATTACGGAGCAGGTGACAGGGTGAGCCTGTGTCCATCTTTGCTTTTGACTAGGGCTGCCACGATTACATCGACTATCAAAATCGTCGACGGCTAGTTTAATAGTCGACGCGTCGTTTGAAGCTTTGTAAGATCCCAAAAGACGCAGGAATAAGTAGCAGGATTTAAGAGTGTAATAACGGACTGAAACAGAAGATGGCAGCACTGCATGTACAAGGATGCCAGCTGCCGTTAAACCCCGAAGAAGAAGAAGCTGTGTACCAGAATTCATAGCACCGCCCAGCTCAGTAGTGATGGTAAATTTGATTCTTTTTTCTGAATCGAGTGTTAATGAGTCACTCACCAAAGTGAATCGGGTGTTTTGAGTCATTTGATTCACTGAGTCAGTTGACCAGAGAGTGCAAAAATTTTACATTTTCACTCAAACTTAATTTGTTTCCCTTTTCATGTAAATCCCACTGCTAAGATGAATGATTAAAAAAAACCCCAAAAAAAACCCCAACTATTTTATAGAGAAAAAAAGAGCAAAAACATTTCTAAAATTAAGCAATTTCTTATCAAAATTGCTTAATAAACATTTATTTTGTTTATTTGTATTTTATTAGTATTTTCCTTAAGTGTGTCAAATATACATTTTCTCATCTAAATGTCCACTGCGCTGTGAGCCAGGGAGCGGTAATGCGCCTTAACATTGGTTGCCAACCAAGAAGAAGAAGAAGAAGAAGCAGCTGTGAGCCAGGAGGGAGGGAGGGAGTGAGTGATTCGTTCGCTCTTTGATTCAGCACAGGAGGGAGGGGGTTAGTGAGTCCTGAGTGATTCGCTCGCTCTTTGATTCAGCACAGGAGGGAGGGGGTTAGTGAGTCCTGAGTGATTCGTTCGCTCTATGATTCAGCACAGGAGGGAGGGGGTGAGTGAGTCCTGAGTAATTCGTTCGCTCGCTCTATGATTCAGCACAGGAGGGAGGGGGTGAGTGAGTCCTTAGTGATTCGTTCGCTCGCTCTTTGATTCAGCACAGGAGGGAGGGGGTGAGTGAGTCCTGAGTGATTCGTTCGCTCGCTCTATGATTCAGCACAGGAGGGAGGGGGTTAGTGAGTCCTGAGTAATTCGTTCGCTCGCTCTTTGATTCAGCACAGGAGGGAGGGGGTGAGTGAGTCCTGAGTGATTCGCTCGCTCTTTGATTCAGCACAGGAGGGAGGGGGTGAGTGAGTCCTGAGTGATTCGTTCGCTCGCTCTTTGATTCAGCACAGGAGGGAGGGGGTGAGCGAGTCCTGAGTAATTCGTTCGCTCGCTCTATGATTCAGCACAGGAGGGAGGGGGTTAGTGAGTCCTTAGTGATTCGTTCGCTCGCTCTTTGATTCAGCACAGGAGGGAGGGGGTGAGTGAGTCCTGAGTAATTCGTTCGCTCGCTCTTTGATTCAGCACAGGAGGGAGGGGGTGAGTGAGTCCTTAGTGATTCGTTCGCTCGCTCTTTGATTCAGCACAGGAGGGAGGGGGTGAGTGAGTCCTGAGTGATTCGTTCGCTCGCTCTATGATTCAGCACAGGAGGGAGGGGGTTAGTGAGTCCTGAGTAATTCGTTCGCTCGCTCTTTGATTCAGCACAGGAGGGAGGGGGTGAGTGAGTCCTGAGTGATTCGCTCGCTCTTTGATTCAGCACAGGAGGGAGGGGGTGAGTGAGTCCTGAGTGATTCGTTCGCTCGCTCTTTGATTCAGCACAGGAGGGAGGGGGTGAGCGAGTCCTGAGTGATTCGTTCGCTCGCTCTATGATTCAGCACAGGAGGGAGGGGGTGAGTGAGTCCTTAGTGATTCGTTCGCTCGCTCTTTGATTCAGCACAGGAGGGAGGGGGTGAGTGAGTCCTGAGTGATTCGTTCGCTCGCTCTTTGATTCAGCACAGGAGGGAGGGGGTGAGTGAGTCCTGAGTGATTCGCTCGCTCTTTGATTCAGCACAGGAGGGAGGGGGTTAGTGAGTCCTGAGTGATTCGCTCGCTCTTTGATTCAGCACAGGAGGGAGGGGGTGAGTGAGTCCTGAGTGATTCGCTCGCTCTTTGATTCAGCACAGGAGGGAGGGGGTTAGTGAGTCCTGAGTGATTCGTTCGCTCGCTCTTTGATTCAGCACAGGAGGGAGGGGGTTAGTGAGTCCTGAGTGATTCGTTCGCTCTTTGATTCAGCACAGGAGGGAGGGGGTGAGTGAGTCCTGAGTGATTCGCTCGCTCTTTGATTCAGCACAGGAGGGAGGGGGTGAGTGAGTCCTGAGTGATTCGCTCGCTCTTTGATTCAGCACAGGAGGGAGGGGGTTAGTGAGTCCTGAGTGATTCGTTCGCTCGCTCTTTGATTCAGCACAGGAGGGAGGGGGTGAGCGAGTCCTGAGTGATTCGCTCGCTCTATGATTCAGCACAGGAGGGAGGGGGTTAGTGAGTCCTGAGTGATTCGTTCGCTCTTTGATTCAGCACAGGAGGGAGGGGGTGAGTGAGTCCTGAGTGATTCGTTCGCTCGCTCTTTGATTCAGCACAGGAGGGAGGGGGTGAGCGAGTCCTGAGTGATTCGTTCGCTCGCTCTTTGATTCAGCACAGGAGGGAGGGGGTTAGTGAGTCCTGAGTGATTCGTTCGCTCTTTGATTCAGCACAGGAGGGAGGGGGTGAGTGAGTCCTGAGTGATTCGTTCGCTCGCTCTTTGATTCAGCACAGGAGGGAGGGGGTGAGCGAGTCCTGAGTGATTCGTTCGCTCGCTCTATGATTCAGCACAGGAGGGAGGGGGTTAGTGAGTCCTGAGTGATTCGCTCGCTCTTTGATTCAGCACAGGAGGGAGGGGGTTAGTGAGTCCTGAGTGATTCGTTCGCTCTTTGATTCAGCACAGGAGGGAGGGGGTGAGTGAGTCCTGAGTGATTCGCTCGCTCTTTGATTCAGCACAGGAGGGAGGGGGTTAGTGAGTCCTGAGTGATTCGTTCGCTCTTTGATTCAGCACAGGAGGGAGGGGGTTAGTGAGTCCTGAGTGATTCGTTCGCTCTTTGATTCAGCACAGGAGGGAGGGGGTGAGTGAGTCCTGAGTGATTCGTTCGCTCGCTCTTTGATTCAGCACAGGAGGGAGGGGGTTAGTGAGTCCTGAGTGATTCGTTTGCTCGCTCTTTGATTCAGCACAGGAGGGAGGGGGTTAGTGAGTCCTGAGTGATTCGTTTGCTCGCTCTTTGATTCAGCACAGGAGGGAGGGGGTTAGTGAGTCCTGAGTGATTCGCTCGCTCTTTGATTCAGCACAGGAGGGAGGGGGTTAGTGAGTCCTGAGTGATTCGCTCGCTCTTTGATTCAGCACAGGAGGGAGGGGGTTAGTGAGTCCTGAGTGATTCGTTCGCTCGCTCTTTGATTCAGCACAGGAGGGAGGGGGTGAGTGAGTCCTGAGTGATTCGTTCGCTCGCTCTTTGATTCAGCACAGGAGGGAGGGGGTGAGTGAGTCCTGAGTGATTCGTTCGCTCTTTGATTCAGCACAGGAGGGAGGGGGTGAGGGAGTCCTGAGTGATTCGTTCGCTCGCTCTATGATTCAGCACAGGAGGGAGGGGGTTAGTGAGTCCTGAGTGATTCGTTCGCTCTTTGATTCAGCACAGGAGGGAGGGGGTGAGTGAGTCCTGAGTGATTCGTTCGCTCTTTGATTCAGCACAGGAGGGAGGGGGTGAGTGAGTCCTGAGTGATTCGTTCGCTCGCTCTTTGATTCAGCACAGGAGGGAGGGGGTGAGCGAGTCCTGAGTGATTCGTTCGCTCTTTGATTCAGCACAGGAGGGAGGGGGTGAGGGAGTCCTGAGTGATTCGTTCGCTCGCTCTATGATTCAGCACAGGAGGGAGGGGGTTAGTGAGTCCTGAGTGATTCGTTCGCTCGCTCTTTGATTCAGCACAGGAGGGAGGGGGTGAGTGAGTCCTGAGTGATTCGTTCGCTCGCTCTATGATTCAGCACAGGAGGGAGGGGGTTAGTGAGTCCTGAGTGATTCGCTCGCTCTTTGATTCAGCACAGGAGGGAGGGGGTGAGTGAGTCCTGAGTGATTCGTTCGCTCGCTCTTTGATTCAGCACAGGAGGGAGGGGGTGAGTAGCTCAAATGTGATGTTAGCATGTTAGCAGCACGATGCTACTGTGAACGGAGGAGCTATTTTCTTGATGTGAGCTTCTACTCAGGGGTTTTTCTTCCAGTTCAGAGCAGAAATGCTTTTGTTACGAAACTGGCTGTTGTTCCCCCCCCCCCCCCCCCCACAATTTTAATTATAAGCTAGATATATTTCTACTAATGGAATTAGTTTGCTAACAGCAACAGGGATGAGTCAGTGAGTCAGTTGGGCTTGTGAATCATGATTCACGAGTCAGTAAATTGATTCTTGAGTATTGAACGATTCGTTCACGAATCGAACATCACTACTGCTCAGTTTCCAACAATGGCGGCAGCTAGTTAGTTTTAATATTACTCTTATTATTCTTTCTGGGTCACAAAATAAATGTTTAACATATGTTCAGGCGAGAATGTAGCTGTGTAAACCTCAAATATCTGCTCAGTTTATCAAGACACCGCATATTTTCAAAAGCGCTCCGACGTTTTCGGAGACGTCTGTTACCCACTAGCTCGATAGCTAGCCGGGGGCTAGGTCACTAGAGCCGTGAGAACACTGGACTCCCGGCACATCGTTTTCAAACCCACCGCCATCTTTCGCTACTCAGGTTAAACATATGAGTCACTTAGAGAACTTAAAAATGTTGTTGTTTGGCTTTTTTCAGTATTTTATTTGTTCCTGAGTAAATCAGTTTGGCTGAGATTAAAGTTTTTACACAGCTGAATAAACGTCAAGCAGACAGCTGATTATCAGAAGTGTGAGATGCTCCAGAATTTACTCCAGTGTCCTGTTATATTTTAGATAGCAAGGAGTTTATTAAACTTCACCGAAACAATCTGCAAATTTCATTAAAATTTAATAAACTATCATCTTGTCTTTATTGTTAGTTAGCACCTTAAACACTTAAAGCTGTAAGCTAATGATAGTTATATAAGAGCAGATGCTGCTGGTGCAATAAGCTGTAATGGATGATGATCTGATTAGTCGACTAATCGCAAAAATAATCGCAGACTAGTCGACTCAAAATAATCGTTTGTGGCAGCCCTACTTTTGACACACTCCTTCTATACCCAATCACCTGAGTGACCACGAGCCAGTGAAGCTGTGCGCTGTTTCCAGGTCATTATACATATCAATGTTCAAGGTTTCTAAATAGTCAAACTTTATATTATTTACTTGTGATACTAATATGTTTTTTCTGGGAATGATTCTGAGGAACTTATCAATAATGTAGGTGATGAATAAGACAGAATTAAGGTGAATGATGGGACGCAGACACAAGTAGAAAATGAAAAAGCTGAAATGGTAAAGCAGAATAAATTCTTAGGATTGATAATATCAGACACCTAGTCATGACCAAATTAAAGATTATAACTGTCTCTGCAGACATTTTAGTGTCAAGCTGTGAGGAAATAATGATAAAATTATCTTTTCAGGACACTTCTTATAACACACAGATGGGTATTTTCATCATACAAATGTCTTATTTTTACAGTCAAAATAATTAAAACTTCAGGGCTTTGTTAGTTGGTGTTCGAGCTGTTAGAGTTAGATAATGTTTAGAGCACAAAGTAATCTATTACCAGTTGATATTTAAGATCCTTTGGACCACAGAGATGGTTGATTTTAACGTGCTCGTGGTGAGAACGTCTGGGAATGGTTTTTGTGAGTCTGTGTTTGGGTTAAATCGTGTATAAAGACGTGGTTTAAATGCAGTGATGGGCTGAGGCAGCATGATAATAGAACATGTTACGTACACTCAGGAAGAAGCTGCATGCCTGAGCTGAGCTACGTTACTTCTTCCCACTGCTCTTTGAGCTAGAAGATAGTATTCTCCTTCCTGTATATACGCGCTTGTATATACAGGAAGGAGAATACCATCTTGTGTATATATGTACGCACATGCTCAAAGTGATCAGTCGGCTCCTCCAGCTGTTTCTCTTCGGGACCACTGATCTTTCCAGCTGTTTTTTTTTTTTTTTTTTTTGCTCTGTCCCAACTTTTTATAGACTTGCTGACCTTTTATCTTAAAAAGCTCCAGTCTGAGATTAAACACCTGATACGGTTTGCATCTTTTATAAATACAGGTAAATACATGACCTTCATCATGGATCCTTTACTGTATCCCAACATCATCAAACAAGGCCGGCAGCTGGACTTTCACGAGTTCTCCAACAGGGTGGCATCATTTGCCTTTGGCTATCCACCTGTTACTAGCAAGTTCCCCGGCCTGAAGGAGCAGATCACACGCGGCTTCATTCTCCTCCAAGGGGATAACCTCACGCCCCTGACAGAGAGCATGATGGGTAACCTGATGCTGGTATTTCGTCAGGACTACCTGGACCAGGAGAGCAGCTGGAAGACCGCCTACATGTACAAGCTCTGCAACTCGATCATGTTCGAGGCGACCTTTCTCACCATGTACGGCAAGCCGCCATCCGCCAGCCGCCACAGCGGGATGAGCGTCCTGGAGACGGACTTCATCAAGTTTGACAAGATGTTTCCGCTCCTCGTCGCTCAGATACCCATCTGGCTGCTGGGACGGACTAGGGCGATCCGCGAGAGGCTCATCAACTACTTCCTGCCGCACCAGATGTCTTGCTGGTCACATTCTTCAGAGTTCATCAGGACACGATTCGAGATGTTTGAGCAGTATGACACGCTGAGGGATTTCGACAAAGCAGGTAGATAATTAGCTGCTGTGCAAACATGTTTCTGCTGCCCTACAGCCCAGACCTCGAGTGGCTCATGTGCAGCTGTGGTCGGAGGTTAACATCCACCCATCGTGGGCGCGAACTTGTCTTGGTCATTTCAAGTTTTGAATCACTTCTTTGAACGCTTCTAATAAATGTCCCTCAGCAAATCCCACCTTGACCAAATGCTTTTGGTTTCCATCATCAAGCTTCTACCAAGTTTGGCTCTATATGATGATGTTTATTTAATGGTAGAGTTCATCTAAATTGAACTGACTCGGCTTTTAAGCACAGTCTCAAATACTTGACGGGGGTTTTGTGGAGGCTGTTGCAGAAGCGTAATGTCGGCCTGCTTTATGTGTTTGCAGCTGCTGATGGATTTAGGCCTTTCTTCCCTCCCTGTGCAGTGTACCAGTGCCACTGGCAGCTCAACAGCCCACAATATAGACAATAATTGTTTTTGTGACCTGAGTGTAAATGCTGCGTGGAAGCTTTTTGTGGATGACATTCTGCATCCTGCTGACTTTCAGCTCATCACTTTGCCATCCTGTGGGCGTCTCTGGGGAACACGGTTCCTGCTATTTTCTGGGTCACGTATTACCTGGTGAGTCACCCTGAGGCGCTGCAGTTCGTCCGTCGGGAGCTCGAGGACGTCCTGAGACTCAGCGGGGTGGAATTCAGCAGAGATAAGGATGTGATGCTGACCCCAGCGCACCTGGAGAAACTTCTCTACATGGGTACGTGCACACAGAGATTCTGCATTCGTACACTTAGAGATGTGAACCTGAAGATCATTGACCCGACTGTCTCCACAGAGAGCGCCATCGAGGAGAGCCTCCGCCTGTGCTCGGCCTCCATGAACATCCGGGTGGCTCAGGAGGACTTCAGTCTGCGTCTGGATGCCGAGCGCTCGGCGGCCGTCAGAAAGGGAGACATCATTGCCCTGTACCCTCAGGCTATGCACCTGGACCCCGAGATCTACGAGGACCCACAGGTACGCTGGACCACTTTTCAACTTAAAAGGACTCAGTGCACCTTAATACATGCATTTGTTGTTTTGAACTGATTACATACCTGCCTTAAGGTGAGACTTTAAAAAATCCAAATGACAGCGTGGCATGTCTTTCTTTGCGTTTGTATTCAGAGGGGCTGTTACCCCTGAAGCCTTGAATCCCTGCAGAATCACAGTTCTGGTTTTTGTGTAACTTTAAGGTGTTTTCATCCAGTCATGTGATCAACTCCAAATTAAGAGGAAAGTCTGGAAACCTTTGAAATCCACACAGACTGATTATCTGCTGTTGGGGGAAATGATGGGTTATTAAAGCAGCACAGGGAACAATAGTGCCATCTGTTGGCATTTTAGTCAAACTCCATCTTCCATCCATTTTTCTTCCGCTTTCCAGCTTATCAGCACCTCAGCCTGTCCCAGGAGTGACGGGGTGAAAGGTCATCATTCTGTGGCAGGGCTCCATCTGAGCCCAGGTTTATTAAGTCGGTGGTTTCTTCCTCTCAGGGCTTATAGCCGAAGCTGTAACAGTCATTTGCAGTGAAGGGATGCCACGTTTGACTGTTGTTCGTCACGCTGTCGTTCTTCTCTCTGTGCCGTCAGACGTTCCGGTTCGACCGCTACGTGCAGAACGGCCAGAAGAAGACCAACTTCTACAAGCGTGGCCAGAAGCTCAAGCATTACCTCATGCCTTTCGGCTCAGGTGCCAGCAAGTGTCCCGGACGTTTCTTCGCAATCAATGAGATCAAACAGTTCCTGTCCGTGATCCTGCTTTACTTGGACCTGGAGTTGGAGGAGGGCCAGAGCAAAGCCACCTTGGACCTCAGCAGAGCCGGCCTGGGAGTCATGCTACCAGCTGAAGATGTCCGCTTCCGCTACAGGCTGCGGCCTGTCTAACGGGGACCCCCCCAGCAGGTGAGGCTGCTCTGCACGGGCATATCCAACCTGGTGTTCGTAGAATTCTCGATCACGTTCTGCTCAGATTTTTCTAATTTCTGCTTCATTTTCAGTCGTCCTGGTTCCCTGTGAGCGCCGACCTCGCGGCGTGCACTTCTGTGCACAGCCTGGACAGCGAGAGACCAGAAAGAACCAGACGTGCTGCACATGAACAGCTGTGGAGACGCTGGACAGGTTGAAGCTTCCAGCCTGTCGGATTTTTTGCCTTAAAGCTTCGTCAGTTTTAAAAGAAGACCGAAAGTAATTAGTACGTATTTTTGCACCGTGGTTATTGTCCTTGTTTTCTGTGCCTCGGTTCTGTTTGCCAGTATGTACCTTTATGTAGCACTGGGGTGTAAATACTGTATGAGCCAGGAGCTTCAGGTAAACAGTGTTGCATTTGCATGCTTTCATATTAACACTGCAGCTCTCAAAGTTAAAGGAACAGTCCACACTGTGCAGGAAGTCCGGCCGCGGTTAGCTTAGCTTTGCGTAAACACAAGCGTCCACAGCGTACTTCAGAGTCGGCGGTGAACACCGTTAGATTGAGAACTTCTACAGTGGCGGACGTGGACACAATGCTGTTAATTTTACTCTCTGCAGTGTTTACATGCTTACACAGTTGCTGTGCCTCCACAAACAGCACTCTGTTCTGCTTCTATGCCCCGTCTTTGTTTACTCTTTCCCACCCAGGCTTCTAGGCCTCTGATTGGCCAACACGGTTAGGAATATATCGCCACCTGTTGCTTTGGCATGTTCATAGCAGCGTTTTGCTTCATTTTTGCGTCTGTGGACGGGTTTTTTTTATTTTATTTTATTTTATTTTTTTAAACGAGAACGGAAAATCTCAGTTTTCAAAAATACGTGTGGACGTAGCCTAAAGCTGTCAGCAGACTGAGAAGGAAACTTGTCAGATCAGGAGGGTCCGACTCCAGGCCTCGAGGGCCGGCGTCCTGCAGGCTAAATGATGACCTCCTTACATGTCTTGAAGGTCTCCAGAGGCCTGGTGATGAACTAATCATGTGATTCAGGTGTGCTGACCCAGGGTGAGATCTGCAGGACACCGGCCCTCGAGGCCTGGAGTCGGACCCTCCTGTGTTTGTCCCACAGGGTGCAGCGAGTCAGTGCCACCTGCATGTAACGAGGTCAGCCGTTAACGGCACGCTCTTAGTCAGAGCGGTGGCGTGGCCCTCTGAGGAGCGTGTAAAAACAGCTGATGATAACCCTGCACCGGACTTCCTGGACAGTGAGGCTGTTCCTGTAGCGCCACCTAGTGTCAGCACGCTGAGCACGTCAGACTGCAGGTGGAAAACGATGTTTGAGATCTGTGGTGTGAGTGCACAGTGAACCAGCTGACAGATTTAATGTGAAACTGTCCCACTTGTGGATGAACTGTGCGAGGACCTGCAGGGCGCCGTTAAAGGAGCAGTTCACCTCAAAATCAGGTGTGTTGTAGGTCCGACTGCTCTTCCCTCACGGGGATGTGAGGAGATGCACCGACACCGAGCTTTTAACAAGCGTTTCATTCAGGAACTATTTTCTTTGCACTAATTACTCTAAAATGTGTTGATTTGGGGGTGAGCCGTCCCTGTACTGCAGCCTGTGGACGAGACACTGTGTGCCAGTGTACAGAGGGCCTGATACTCCACAGTAATACCCGTACATGTGTATTTTGATGCATTTCAGGTGATTTTGGTCTTTTATTATTAAAATAAAATGTAACGTGCTGTGTCGCGTGGTGTTATGTAACCTGAGCAGCACAGACGCCGAGCACGACCAGCTTCTCTCTAAACTCGCGTCTTTCTTTGGCCATGAAGGTCTAAACGGAGCAGACAGATTTAATCAGGGAATGATTACAGCTCCACTCAGGAAATTCATTTAGCAGTTACGCCCAGTGCCAGGAGACGCACACCATCGAACACTAATGACGCAGTGGTTCCCAAACTGTTTTTACTGGCCCCCCTTTGTTTTACAACAAAAATGTTCGCCCCCGCCCCCCCGCGTGCACAGGCACAAACACACCCTCCAACCGCACGCCCATGTTTTGCTCCATTGTGGTTTATTTCTCACCTCCAACATTTAGTAAACAATTAAGCAAACACAAGTAATCTGCAGGCAGTAATAAAATAAACTCTTTTACGCTGCGTCCGCACCTACACGGGTGATTTTGAACACGCAGCTGTTTCGTCCACGTAAACAACGTTTCGAATCACAGAAAACAGATTTTTAAAACTCCTTTTTTGCGTTTCCGTGTGGACGAGGAATACAGAGTTCGTCACGCAGCGTCAAAGGTATGAGCCTTTTCCACGTCACGCTGTGGCCACGTTATTGTTTACATGAGATGAACTGCAGAATGATAGAGACACAATGCTGTTAATCTGACTGTCTGCAGGTTTTACACGCAGTTACTGTCCCTCCATTTACAAAGGCAGAGGCTCACGGTGTCATTATTTTACATGTAGTTGTTTTTTCCTGTGTAATAATGTTCAACATTGATCTCAATACACTTTTCAAAAAATGCAAAATGGGTTTAAAAACATAAACAGCTGTGGGATCCTGTTTGTCTGTGACAGAGGGAACAAATCGTGGCAGGATCAGCCTGATGTTATTTGTATCCTGCTGCAACTTTACTGTATAAAGAGCAAACATCTCCAACATGTCAGGAGCAGTTAGTCATTACAACAAGTGTTTGTGAACTAAAGATCAAGAATGTGGGATCCTGTTTGTCCGTGATTTGAAGAGCCCAGCGCTGCTCCCGACGCAGGGAAACTAATCCTGCAGGGAGACCTACCTCAGCACCTGTGCAGGTGAAGCCAAAGGGAAGATTTGCTTCACCATATTTTCTAGTCTTTGAATGAAGTTGGTTTAGAAACATATTCAGCGATGCTTCATCTCCTGCTTTGCGTTTGCGTGGGCGCCTCATCACAAACCTGTCCATTATGCTAGCAGTGTCCTCCAAGGGTTCTCCCCCCCCCCCCCAATGGCTCTGAAGCTCTGGGTTAGGCTAACAGAACAAAAACTGATTATCTGTGAACGAACAGACTCCACGACAGCTTTTACAACAGCCCTGATCAATGCTCACAGCTGACCTGATTGGCTACCCCCCTGGACTTTTTGGGGGCAATAACAATAATAATAAACATGCACTCATTCTTTTATTTGTTTATCAAGTCATCCTTTTTTGCGCTTACCTTTCTGGCACTTCAAGTTACAGTGTTGTGTTTAGTTGTGCGTAGTGCCGACATGGGACAGTTTGATGTTGTTGCATTGTTGTGCTTGGTGTGACTGTGCAATGACAACAAAGACTTGTATTATGTTAACAGGCTTTGGGGTTTGGTTAAAGCAGCTAACCCAAAGAAAGCTGGCTCTCTGCAGCCCTGAGACCAAAGCTGACAGCAGGTCAGAGCGGCGTCCGCGGCCTCGGCCTTGATGGGAACGTGCTGGCCTGCTTTTGTTGTTTTGACAGAACATTTCCAGCGATGATGTTTGCTGTTTTGTTAAACTGTCCTGCTCGTCCTGGAATGATGTTAAACCTGATCCCCTCGTGTCCGCTCAGACAGACCACATATTTGAGCAAGAGTAAGCAGTGAAGGATCCGCGTGCACGATCCCTGCTTCTGCTCCAGGAAGCAGCTGTACATGTGATTAACATTTATGTTGCTGTAATCGCAGTGATTTGGTTTGGTCACACTCATCTTGTTGGAGATGAAGTGAAGCTTAGGTTGAGATGACTTTAGGACTAGCTGTGGGTCATAGCGGGCTGCTGAATGCGTCCGGATCTGTTCGCACGACGAACACAGTCACTGAATGTTGTCAGGCAGCTTTTTAAATGCACAACAGAATCTAAATCGCCCCGAATCACACACAGATGAACAGTGCTGTCTGTTTCAAAGTTCCTCTCAGCTGCTCCTGTGTCTCGCCACAGCAGACGGAGCCACAGACACCCCCGTCTGTCCAGCCTCGTGACCTCTGACCCACGGTTCACAGGCGCAGAGCCGCTAGCCACAGCTGAGAGCTGGATTTCAAGATCCAGATCAAAGAAGCAGCTTCATCTATGACAGAAACGCTGAAGTCGGCCATTTCTTGGCTCCGCCGGGTTAAAATAGATGCTCTGCTCTGTATGAGCCAGTTGCCATGGTGAACGCTCAGAAATGAGTCCTAGCAGGAGGCCGAGGACGAAGCTGCAGCTCAGGATTTATTCACTGACTCTGCCTTCAAGCCAGCACGTGTGTTTATTGAGCATTTCCATCAGTTTGCATCGCGCTGGCAGAGGAGGCTGCAGATCAGTTAAGCATAAGTGCCACCGTGCTGACTCGAGGCTGCAGGCGCTCTGCGAACGACGACTCCGGGGGTCGCTCTCCTACGTGAGTTCACTGTTTGGATTAAAGTTACAAGAAAGTATCATCAAACCTGAACTCCCCAACATGAATCTGCCGTTAAAGGTCAACATGGAGTGCTCGACCCGTATGAGGCCAGAGGCCTGTGACCGTTCTGTGCTTCCTGAATTCTGTACATTCAGGTGGGTTTGCTGTGGCTGGTCTCCGGTCAGCCTCTGTGCACGTGTCAATGAAGGAAAACAAGGAAAGCACAGCAAAGAGTCTGAATGATGTCAAAGCTTTCCTCCGTTGGTCTTCTGGTTTTCTGTTTAGAGGAGTTTGTACTCCCAGATCAGGCTGTCAGTCGCAGTTTCTCGCTCCGTGACTTCATGGAATGAAGATGAACCTGATAAACTCCTCCTCCTCTGCAGCTTCTCAGCTTTCTGTGTGCACCAAACTGCACTTTTTCTTCTGCCTGTCTGAAGGTAATCCTCAAATAAAACAAAGACTGCTCTCCGTGACTCGGCACACAACATGTGCATGTTCTGTAATTTCACATTTACAGTTCTCGTGAGTTACGAGGAGGCGAGGAGAGGTTGGGTGCTCTGTGATCCAGCCTGCACACCTGACGATACTGTCCTCTGCACTAAACACATACTCGTGAGTACAGGAGGTTTATCTTCCCCTTTCATCAACCTGTTCCTACACTGTAAGCATGTAAACACCTGACATAAGATAAGACAAACCTGTATCAGGGAAATTTGCTTGAACATGAAACAAAGTGGACAATACAAAGATAAGAGCAGCAAAAATGAAGAAAAACAATAGAATTGAATAGAATTGTATGTCAGTTGTGCAATAGTAGCAATACTGTACATAAGAGAGACGAGAGGCGACCATTGTGTGTTGTTATCTGCAAATCAGATTCAGGAGAGTTAAAAGAAACTGTTGGATCTGTTTGCAGACCTGCTGGTTTCCCAGCCGAGCATTCGCATTTTTCAGCAAGTGTCATGAAATTCTTGTCATGGCAAGTTGAGGAGAAGGAAGCGGTGCGGAGCCAGGCCGCACACATTCACTCATTATTAAAGTAGAAATCACGTCTTGTTCTGTGTGTCAGATTTCTCAGCACAGCTGTTCCAGGCTCGTGCGTTACACGCTGATCATTTATTATTATCATTATTATTATTATTATTATTATCGACTGAATGCTTCATTTTCAGCTCCTCTACAGTGATCAGATTTCTGTTCTTCTAACAGCAGCTCTGCACTGCACACGCACAAATGTGCAAATATGAGTAAAGCTCACTGGGTCTGGAAGAGGAGGGGGGTGGTCTTGTGATGCATGTTGGCATCATATTTGGACTGGAATGAAGTTAAACCTGATAGCTTCTTTCTGCTGCCTGCTCTTAAACACAGCAGCTGGTTTCTGTCCGCATATTTCCTGCTGCTGTCGTGTCTTGCAGACGTGCGACGGACTGGCGCAAGTTTGGGTTCGGATCAGAACTCGCCTTTAATCTGCTGAGAAGAAGAGAAACTCTTGGCTGTCTCTCAGAATTAAAATGCCTCAACTGGACAGAGAAAAGTTGTGCTGCTCGATCTGTCTGGATCTGCTGAAGGATCCGGTGACTCTTCCCTGCGGGCACAGCTACTGCATGATCTGCATTAACAACCATTGGGATGGAGAGGATCAAAGGGGGGTTCACTCTTGTCCCCAGTGCAGGAAAACCTTCATACCGAGGCCAGTGCTGGGCAAAAACACCATGTTAGCAGAGTTGGTGGAGGAGCTGAAGAAAACTGAACTCCAAGCTGCTCCTCCTGTTCATCACAACTATGCTGGACCTGGAGATGTGCCCTGTGATTTCTGCACTGGGAGGAAGCAGAGAGCCACCAAGTCCTGTCTACAGTGTCTGGCCTCCTACTGCGACGATCATCTCCAGCCTCACTACGATTCTCAGGCCTTTCAGAGCCACAAACTGGTTGAAGCCTCAGCAAACCTCCAAGAAAAAATCTGCTCTCTCCACAACAAAGTGAAGGAAGTTTTCTGCCGCAGTGACAAGCAGTGTATCTGCTACCTCTGCTCTATCAGCGAACACAAAGGCCACGACGTCGTGTCACTGGCAGCAGAGCGGGCCGAGAGGCAGAATGAGCTCGATCCATGTCAGCAGAACATCCAGCAGAGAATCCAAGACTTGGAGCAAGATCTGACAGTGCTTCAGAAGCAGGTGGGGGTCATCAACATTTCTGCCGATGAAGCAGCAAGGAATAGCCAGATGGTGTTCAGCCAGCTGGCCCAACTCATCGCGAGACGAAGCTCCGAAGTGCAGCAGCAGATCAGAATCCAGCAGGAAACAGAAACGCGTCGGGTCAAAGAGCTCGAGGAGAAGCTGCAGAATGAGATCGCCAAGTTAAAGAAGAAAGACTCGGAGCTGAAGCAGCTTTCATACACCGAGGACCACCACCGCTTTCTACTCACTTTCTACTCGCTGTCAGCACTCGGCAAATCTACACACACCGGCGTCAACGTCCCTCCTCTGAGCTTTGAGGAGGTGACGGCGGCGGTATCGCAGCTCAAAGACAAACTCCAAGACCTTCTGAGTCAGGGCTGGACCCAAGGAGAGGCACCGCTGAGACCAGCAGAGCTCGAGGGTTCAGGGAAGCAACCGCATATAGTCCCAGCACCAACATCCTTCATAACAAAAGAAGAAGAAGTCAAATCAGCAGCCTTCCAACAACCACGTGTGGTTCCACCAGCAGAGCCCAAGAGTTTCTTGAAACAACCCCGTTTTCCACCAGCACCACATCTAACAGCTTTTCTGGCAACAGCAGCACGCAAAAATTCATTGAAACATGTGGTGCCTCCAGCAGAGCCCACGGCTTTGGCCCCACTACACCCAGCTTTGGTGACGCCGCCGCTACCTTTTGCACCGCCGACAGAGCCCAAGACCAGAAACGAATTCTTACAGTATATGTGTCCAATCACGCTGGATCCAAATACAGTGAGCAAATGGCTGTCACTGTCTGAGGGGAACAGGAAGGTCACGTACATGAAGAAGGAGCAGTCGTACCCTGATCACCCAGAGAGGTTCGACGGCCTTCAGGTCCTCGGCAAAGAAGCTCTGAGTGGACGGTGTTACTGGGAGGTGAAGTGGAGCAAGTTTGTTGCTATAGCGGTCGCCTACAAGAGCATCAGCAGAACAGGAAGTGAGAGTGGATTCGGATTCAACGACAAGTCGTGGGCGTTGTGGTGTCACAGTAACGAGTTCAGACATGACAGCACCACCATGTTCCTACAGGTTCCTCAGTCCAGCAAGATCGGGGTGTACGTGGATCAGAGCGCAGGTATCCTGTCCTTCCACAGCGTCTCCGGCTCCATGACTCTCCTTGCAAAGGTAAAGACCACCTTCACAGAGCCCCTCCACGTCGGACTCTGGGTTTGTTCGGGATCTGCCAAGTTGGTTCAGCTGCTGTAGGATTTCTTTCTGCTTGAACTTCATTTCTTCTGTCTCTGTCCGTCACTTCAGAAGTCAGCTAACATTCCAAAGAAGCCATTTTTCCAAGTTTCAAGCCACTCCGGGAACTGTTTCTGTACGTACTGTCAAGCCATTTAGAAATCGTTTGGACAAAGTAAATTAAAAGGAAAAAAGAGCTCTAATAATTCTGAAAACTAAGGATACTTTATCTTATGTGACACCTAATGGTTATCTATTGTTAATCGAGTAGAAATAGGGCTGATCAAAATGCTTTTGTTTTATTTTGATTTGTTAATTATTTTTCTTTCAGTGATTAAAACCAACTTCTTTTCTCCTTTTTCTAAACTGAGCACCTGATGATTTTGAACTTTTCTTGTCCATCTTGGTTTTAATTTTGAACACAAATCCCTCAACCCGAGGATCACCACAACATAACCTAACACACCTACACCTTAGTTCACAGATTCACTTTGTCTAAGGTGCTTTTCTGGGATTTCACACAACCCAGGATTCAGATCATGAATCCATAATGAGCTTGGATTTACATCATTATGAATGAAATACGCTCTATTTGGAAGCAGCAGGCCCCTCCCCTTTCGACGGGTTGTGTGGAGACTTTAAATCATCAAACTGTAAATTTTAAATTGTTATTGATCCTTTACCCCGAGTCCTAAAGTGTATATTTATTTTCTTATATATATTGTTTGTTTACTTGCACTGCTGTAACTGGAGCCTCGTCGTCTCGTCTCTATATGCTGGACTGTCTGTAGCGGAGATGACAATAAAGTTTACTTTGACTTCAGCAGCGCGCAGGCGCACCGAGGGCTCTCGCGCTAACTTTTCCCTATAGAAAAAACATCGGTGCATATTATAAGTCTGTATCATGATGTCTGGTGTTTTCGTGTTTGTTGTTTTGTTTTATTTTGCGAGTTGGTTATTAGATGCTGCTCCAGCCAGAGACTCCCCCGCCGCCCCGCCCTCTCCTCCCTACGCAGCAGGCGTACCTCGCAAACGGGGGGGGAGGGCGCACTTACTCCCAGCAAATGGGCGATAGAAAACCGATCGGTGCCTGTGACATTCCCACTATGCGCTGGCTGATGTCGGGCAGCATGAGCATGGGCAGCATTTTTTTTGCCGACGCCCGTGATCCCGCCCCGGGCTGCCGCCCGTGTCGCCCGTATCAAGAACCGCTACTGGCTCCACAAATGTACTAGACCAGCATCCAGTCCGTGTTTATGACACAGCATTCCTGTCATGCTCCGTCTGCCACTGTGCACTTTGATGTTTTATTGTTGTTACACATGAGCGTAAAATTCACAGTTTTACAAAAAAGCTGAAAAAAGTAAATCCGATTATTATTTGATTAAAGTGACACATTAAAGTTATTTACTTGCATTCCTGGAAAAAAGGTTTTAGCGGTTAAGTGATGTGACTGAGCTGCTGGCGCAACTATCGGTGTAAAAACATGAAGTCACGTGTTTCCTTGATTTAAGAGAATTACAACACGCTTTGACAGAATCTTACAGGATCCGAGTTTCTCCTTTTTATGGCAGGTAGTCTGATATTGTTTGAGCACCTCACTGGTTTATTAAAGCGTCTGTATCTTATTGTTTGGTGGCGCTACTTATTTCATGTTTGTGGAGATTTATGCTTGTGTTTTAGCGCCCTCTAGGGGACACTGGGCACACAAACCCTGGTAAAGCCTTCGGGTCACGTGTTGGTCTGTTTGTTACATTATTCCACTCGTGATACTTTTATACCTCCATGCTGAAGATGTTGGATCAGAGCAGCGTCTCCTTAAACTGCAGACAGACCACAAATCCTTTGTGGGCGTATATTCATATCATCGCGTGTTTCTGAGAATTCACAGCAGTGTTTGCAGTAATTATTGGTTACAAAGTACTTATGATCTATAGATGAGTTATATGAGTTTTATTTGCACACAGCTGAAGCAGACTTATATAAACAAGGTAACATTTATGCACAGGGAGGTCGTAGGTCAGCTGCAGGCCGAATGTTAACAGAAGCTGTGATTGTAGAGAAGCTAAGCAGACCACAGGACTACCACAACTCCATGACTGAGGACCTGCGTGCGCAGAGTTTTAAAGGCAGACAGCAGATCACGTGCCTTACATCGTTTACAGGAGGTGCAGTGTTATTTCACAGTGTGGTACAGAGTGGACTATGGACGCAGCAAGGAGCTGCCCGCTGATGTCACTACATCGCATGTGAGGCAGGAAGTGTGGTCCATCAGAGCTGAGAAGCCATTCTCCTCACTCACCGCCTCCACCACTGCATCAGCACAGGGCCTGCCCTCCTCACCGGTCTTCGGTCTGGTCCTGTCCCCAGACCCGAGCGCAGGAGATGGCCGATGCCCCCGCAGTCATAGAAGAGCCTCAGGAGTGCCCGAGTCAAAACACATAAAAACTCTTAGAATGTGTTGCATATGTGAAGATGCTGCTCTTCTCTGTGTCAGCCTGAGCTGCTGAACGACGGCCCCACAGCATCGCGCTCTGCCTCCTTCAGTAGAAGATATTGTGAGTGCACTGTGACGCTGTGCTGGGCCCATCTCTACACACGACTGTCAGCTTGTTGCCACGCTCTGTGCTGCTCTTTGTGCCCTGAGTGAAGCTAACTCAAACCTGTTTGTGTCTGTGTGGATTTATTTCACATTTCCATAACAGGACATACTTTAATCATCATCACATCTCATTATCTTTGGCACAAAGAGGTGTGCGTTTGCATTTTCAAATCTAGACGTTATGTTTTGAACTTTTTACAAATGATTTCCGCTAATGAAGACTGAGCACGCCACAAACACACTTAATTCCTCATTTATTTTAGACCCACATCAAACAATAAAATAAAGCCGTGTGTTAGTATTCATTCACGTCAGACTCTTTGGTGTTGAGTATATGAATGATCAGTAGTAGAATGGATATGATTCATTATGGATAAAAACCTGAACGAGGCCTTTTCTTTCCATTTTCTCTCCTTTATTATTTGTAACACGCTGTTTATGTATTTATGGCTCAGTTTGGTACATTTAAATAGGTTTTAGGAAGAAAGAAGGACGTTTATTCCAAGCGGAACAAAGTATTTGAACATCCTCCTCCTGCCGGAACTTCAGAGCGGGACATCCGGTGGAAGTAAACAATGAAAAGGCGGCAGTATGGTTGTTCCAGCGTGAACTTTTGGAGGCTTTGTGTTGTTGTGTGAGCTGAGTGTGTGAGCTGAGTGTGTGAGCTGCGGCAGCAACGATGCCTTCAGTTCAGTATCTGAGAGAGTTCATCAACGAGCGACTAACTGCTGCTGCTGAACAAATATTCTTGGAGTTTGAAAAAACGATCGTCCAGTACGAGGAAGAGATCGACCGTCAGCGCAGACTGCTGGATATCACCTGGAAACCCCAAATCAAGCTGCACAGGACAGGTGAGTGTCCCTCTGAGGGAGGATCCTGATCACAGCTCTGCGGGACGTTAAGTCTGCGCACAGACGCGCGCGCACCGAACAAAAGGTCTCGTGCGTCCTGCGCGGTCTGGGCTCTCTGGAAGGTCGCCAACAGCTCAGCCACGTGATCAAATATCAGCTGATCGATTTGCAGCGTACACACGTGGTAAACTGTCGCGATCAACTCCGGACGTGGCCCCTGACGTCGGTCTGTTTGATGAGCCCGTCTCCTTTCCCTGACCTGGAGCGCGAGCCGCGGGCGGCCAATGAGTGCACAGGACAAACTACGTCACCACCATGTTGTCTCTATTTGTGAAAATAAACCCGGGCTTCATTAAAGCGTGGGCGAGGACACGCCCCGTGGGCGAGGACACGCCCCGTGGGCTCTCAGGCAGCAGGGATTTAAAATAGCTCTCTACCGACTTACCTGAGCACACCTGCTCAGTCCGCCTCACACCACCTCCACCTGTTTTATAGGCGTGGGGTCAGCTCCAACCAGGCGCAGATGAGTGTCTGGATCCTTAACTGTGGGCCTGTCAGGCTGTCACATGCTGGGGAAAGAAAAACCCAGAGTTATGAACGCCGTGTAACCGTACAGCACCACCACGCCATGAGCTCGCTCTGACAGCAAACCGTGTTCACGTGCAGTCAGCTGTGCCTCGCACGCAGCTCTGGATAAATCCCTGCCTCCACCTGAGGCTCAGTCCTCAGGACCCCGCAGCAGATTATCAGCAGAGTTCTCCCTGATGGCACAAACGTCCTCCTCTCAGACAGAAACACGACCTGCGTGGGTGCTGCGTGATGTTCATCAGGTGTGCTGCTGTTGGAGCTGCGCGGCTGTCGGCTGATTGCTGCTTATTATTACACGTTGTTGCTATTGTCACCATACGTAACAGTTATTTAATCCTATTGTTTTTATCTGCTTTTTTAAGTGTTTATTGAAGTTATGCATGAAATGAAATGCACCTCGTTTAACGGCTTCCTTAGTTTTAAGACTCATAAGTACAGAGGAGCATGGTAGTCTAGGTGTGTGCACTCACTTCAGGTACTTTTCCTTCACTCAGGTGTGAGGACAGAAAAAAACAACATGTGCAGATAAATGTAGTTTGTAACTACGTACATGCATGGTGACATTAGTACGTGTTACTATACAGAGTAAAAACATTTAAACATTTATTCCTTCAATGATGACAATCAGCAATATCCAGCGAAGCCGTGTCTCATACTCTAAAGTCAAGTAATCTTTTCCATCTTATAAATCTGTAACGTTACATGAGTCCAGATGGGTAATGTTGGTGGATCCTGTGTTGGCCATCTTTTGGTCAGCAACACACCAAGTATTTATCTACACCCTGTGTGTCTGAGGGCGTGTGTCCTCTAGGGCCGCCACAAACGGTTATTGTGATAGTCGACTAATCAGATGATCCAACGTACAGCTTATTGCACCAGCAGCATCTGCTCTTATATAACTATCATTAGCTTACAGCTTGAAGTGTTTAAGGTGCTAACTAACAATAAAGACAAGATGATAGTTTATTCAATTTTAATGACATTTGCAGATTGTTTCGGTGAAGTTTAATAAACTCCTTGCTATCTAAACTATAACAGGACACCGGAGTATATTCTGGAGCATCTCACACTTCTGATGATCAGCTGTCTGCTTGATGTTTATTCAGCTGTGTAAAAACTTTAATCTCAGCCAAACCGATTTACTCAGGAACAAATAAAATACTAAAAAAGCCAAACAATAACATTTTAAGTTATCTAAGTGACTCATATATCATGTTTAACCTGAGTAGCGAAAGACGGCGGTGGGTTTGAAAACGATTTGCCGGGAGTCCGGTGTTCTCACGGCTCTAGTTAGCCTAGCCCCCGGCTAGCTAACGAGCTAGTGGGTAACAGACGTCTCCGAAAACGTCGGAGCGCTTTTGAAAATATGCGGTGTCCTGATAAACTGAGCAGATATTTGAGGTTTACACAGCTACATTCTCGCCTGAAAATATGTTAAACGTTTATTTTGTGACCCAGAAAGAATAATAAGAGTAATATTAAAACTAACTAGCTACCGCCATTGTTGGAAACTGAGCTGGGCTGCGCTATGAATTCTGGGACACAGCTGCTTCGTCTTCTTCGGGGTTTAACGGCAGCTGGCATCCTTGTACATGCAGTGCTGCCATCTTCTGTTTCAGTCCGTTATTACACTCTTAAATCCTGCTACTTATTCCTGCGTCTTTTGGGATCTTACAAAGCTTCAAACAACGCGTCGACTATTAAATCAGTCGTGGACGATTTTGATCGTAATCGTGACTAGTCGATTAATCGTGTCAGCCCTAGTGTCCTACAAACATGGATTTGAAATCAAAGAGTAAATATGTGCTACAGATGTTTTGTATCACTTCCTGAACGTCTCTGCAGTAGTTATTAATATGCTTACAGTCCCAACACGCATGGTAGTGGTGTGCTGCCTCGGCCACAGTTGTTGTTGAGTGATTGTTGAAATCATGAAGACTTTTGTATATTTCTTAGTTTCTGACCTTTCAGCATTTAGAAAGAGTTGGATGAACGGCCTCGCTGGTTTTTGGCCTTTAATGTTTCGAGTATAAAGTTTCTTAGCTGGAGATGTCTGTAGTGGTCTCGATTTTCTAAATGAAATGTTTGCTTTAAAGTTTGGAAACTTCGTCTTCCCTCACAACGCCACATATGGAGTCCTTTTTCTATCCAGTTTTTAAACCTAGCATCTATCTGATTTGGTGTAGATTCTGAATCATATGCACACATTTCGATATTTTGTATCCTTCTCCAGCTTATTTTCTTTTATCACCATTTTACCCTGTAGAGTTGTCTGCCAGCACTGCCTGTACATGCGTATTGGTTATTGTTGTTCCATGTGATGGATCCCACCAGTGCATCATTGCTCAAGTACAATATTTTTTTGAACGCGGTGGGCCCAGCCACTGTTCTCTTTTAATGTTTTGTCATATAAATCTAGAGATCGTTTTATCCTGTTCAGTAAAATCTTTGTGATTAATCCTGAGTGGGAGGCACTGAAACATACAGAAATCTTTTGATGGTTTCTATTGTGGAGCTTATGCTCGGAGGTGTGATCCTGTCTCTTTAATATAAATGGTTGTAATTTTGTTTCCATTTCAGTGGGTCTGCTTGTTTGGGTTTTTCACATGGGCTGTAATTATAGGACCTCAGTTTACATCCTGTCATTGGACCAATGTTTTTGAGGCAGTTCTTTACCTCAGGCAGGGACTCCTCGGGTGTTTTGAAGTATAAACGTACATCATTGACATTTATTGCAACACCTGTGATTTTTTTCTGTTGCAGCAAAGAGGAGACGAGGCACAGCCTTCTGCAGTACTCTGTATCAGCACTGCCAACTAACAGAGCCAAAAGCCTCTTCAAGGATCACAGCCCGCTCTGTGTGCCGTTGTCTTGTATCATCCTGGGTTTATGTTGAAAGCCAGCTTGATCTCCTTTTTGTATATTGATGTTTCTGTGCCAATAATTTATGTCTTTGTCTACAAAGTAGCATCTTCTGTTCAGTCTCCCGAGTGTATGTGAAGTTCTTTTGATTTCTTGTTTCAGTGTATTCAGATTCTGGTTCAGTGCACGGCTGTTTTCCAGCTCTTTTTGGGAATCGTGACGTTTTTCCTGCTGAACTTTCTTTTTCCTTGAGGCTGCTGCAGTCATTTTATCTGTGAGGACACCTCTCCATTATCATTTTCTTTCATGTACTTTTGAATTTCATTCTTTCCTAAGATTAGCATCGTTAAGTAGGCTGGGCCTAAGTCTCCATGTTGTTTCTCTTTAGTCGACTACAATATTTATCAGGGCGCATTCGCTCAGGTCTACTGTTCCCACGTCCGACTCGATAGCTCTTGATCTGTCCCTGCGTTGGTCTATTCTGATATATGATGAGTGTGGAATAGGGAGCACCAATCAAACCCATGTCCTCCATCAGCTCTTTCACTTTTGTACTGGTTGTTTTGTTGGAGCTGTTTGTTTGGGGTTTAAGTGTATGTTCAGATCACCTCCACGCACCTTTAGACTGGCTAATCACCAACTTCTGCTTGTAAAAAGAGAAAGTACTGCAGGGTGGGATGTACACACCTTTTGCCTGTAACTGCCTTTTACTATTATTTTGGTTCTTATGAGGAGATTTCCTTCAGCAGACCTGGAGCTTGTCTCTGCTGCTGCCCTGGGGTGTGTTCTCTCCCGGGATGCTCCATGCTTGCTGGATCAGCTGCTCCACAGGATCCACTGGGGGGTCTTTGACCGGGGATCCTCGGTCCTTCAGGGTCTTTTGTAGCCTCATCAGCTGAGTGGTAGATTGAAGCTGATTTTCTTCAGCTTCACTTCGTTGTATTCTTTGTTTATTCAGCACCGCTGTCAGATAATCATGATGGAAATAAATCCTCCAATTTGTTGCCTTCATGTCTTTCTTAATCCGTGACTGAGAACCTTCACAGACGTGCTTTAAGCAGAATTTTGTTTCGTAGTGTGAAATGTGATCACCATCGATCTGAGTCTTTCAGTGGAGGCAGGCTTGGAGGTGAGCGCTCTGTGTGCAGCTCAGTGTCGGGTGGACTGTCCAGGTTTTCTCTGAGTTTCTCCACAAAACCTCCCCTCTTCATTTTCTGTGACATTATACATCCTAATATTGTCTCTCCTGGCTCCTCCTGGCCCATAAGTTCTCCATCGTGTCGGGCTGGAGCTTTGAGCACATGTTTCATCACCTGCTCCAGTATTTGAGCTCTGCTTTCGCCTGCTTCAGTCCGGTTTTCCACCTCTCCGATTCTCCTCTTGGTCTAAGACATCTAAGGTAAAATTACCTTTTATATCTTCGAGCTGTGTGTTTTGCTCTCCTTTTGAAATTCTTGAATTTCTTGTAAGATAATCTCCGTATTTGCCCGGCAGGTTGGAGGGATGTCTGCCTCATGTTGTCTTCAGCATTGCCAGCACATAGCAGGCCCACCAGTCCTCATCCACTTACTGCGTCACGTTCTTCTTTCTTTTCCTCTCGTTTCCATTTTTCCTGCTTTCAGCGTTTTTAACATCAAACAGGTTTTAAATCTCAGTTTGCAGGACATGTTTCTGTTTTTGATCGGAGGAGGTGTGTCTATGCGGCCGTCATGAGAGAGGGCGGAACAGGAAACCCCCATTGTTTGTTTTCATTCCTCCTACATGTCATGCAGCCGTCTGCCACCAGGTGGAGCATGACTCCAGAAACCCTGTCAGAGTCAGAGAGACTTTATTAAGTCGTCATAGCAACAAATATATAACCAACAACAAGCGCTCGTATAAAACGAGCGTAGAAGCAGAGATATTGATAGATAACTATGAGGTGTGACTAATCCCGTTCCACATGTGTGGATCTGACACCAGTGGATGAATGACAGCAGCAGAAGGAACGAGCTCCTGTTCCCTCACACAGCCAGGCTGAAGGAACCTGTTGCTGAAACTGGGAGTCACTGATCACCTCCTCCAGGCTGGGAGCTTCAGAGCTGCACACACTGAAGGATCTGAGCCGGCTCAGACTCTTTCTGTAGGCGGCGTCCGGCCGGCAGACCTCTCCAGCTTCTCATCCAGCTCGACTCCCAGATACTGACAGGATGTGACATCAGTGCCACCAAAGCAGACAGGCGAGGGTCGGGATCTGTTGTTGTTTCTGTTAAAGGCAAAACAATTAGATTAGGGACACAAGTGGAGGTCATCATTCATGGCGTGCGGCACAATACGCCACGCTGTGTGATCGTCGTCTCTGTTTCGGATGTTACATGTTTTGTAGGAACATGCTTTCCTGTCTGGTGTATATACGGCCGCTTTATTGTCCACGTGGTTCTTTAGTGTTCAAAGGTGCCGCACGGTCAAGCTCATAAATGAGTGATGTCATTAAAGCTTTCAAACGCCTCTGATTAGACGGTTTTTGGCGTTTTCTATGAAACGCAAAAGCAGCACATGTTCCAGACATTTCCACGTCTCGCACGATTTGTTGTCTTTTAAAGTGTTTGTCCTTGTTCCTGATGTGCAGCTTCCAAACACAAAGCGTCCGGCTCGAGACGCATCTTTCACAAACGGGGCCGATATATCTCCAGATGTTCTGGGAGTGCGTTCCTCCGTGCTGTTGGACAACCACACAGCATGTCCGGGCGTTCCCTTTGCAGTGACAGGAGGACACAGCAGCTTTTAAACCAGTACTGTGCTTGTGCTGCGGGTCAGGTCCTCCTCTGTGTCACTGGGATTGTCTCGTCCTCAGAATTGATGATGCTATTGCTGGACTGGGTGGGGGTGTGGATGTGGGTGTAAAGGGTGGAGCCAGCGTTTAGGCTCGGGTGATGTGGGGCCCCGCTCGTCTACCCTGGGAGCAATCACACAGAAGTGAGGCAGTGAGGGGTCGTCAGCTGGTCACCGGTCTGTGACCAGGACATGAGCTGAAGTCCACAAAGAGCAGCGTAGCGTAGATCACCTGACTGAGGATGAGGGAATCCCAGAAATGTATAAAAGACGACGTGTTGAATTAAAAACCAATCTGTTTTATCCCGTGGCAATGAAACTGAAATAAAGATGCTTCGTTTTCAGACAACAACTATACGTGTGTGTGTGTGAGGACACTGTTGTGTCATTTGTAGTTTGAACTAATGTTTTCGTGGTTTGTCTCTCTGTCTGTGAGGAGGAGCAGCTGTGTGACCTGAAGATGAACTCCAGTGAGGACCAGGAGGAGCCGACGCCTCTACACATTAAAGAGGAACAGGAGGAAGTGCGCACCAGCCAGGAGGATGAGCAGCTCGTCCTGAAGGATGAGACCGACGCCTTCTTGGTGACTGCTTTTGATGACAGTGACCACAGTGAACCAGAGGCTAACGGTCACCAGCTTCACTCTGACGGCGCTCCCGGCAGCTGTCCGGTGTCAGAGAGTCAGCGCGACGCCGACTCGAGTAAAAAGCCTTTTAAATGTAATGTTTGTGGAAAAGCCTTTAAGAAAAACTCTTACGTAAAGGAACACCAGAAAATCCACTCAGGCGAGAAGCCGTATACTTGCCAAACATGTGAGAAGAGTTTCACTCGGAGGGCTCACCTGTTGGGTCACATGAGAACCCACACGGGCGAGAAGCCGTACTCCTGTGAAACGTGCGGGAAAGGTTTTACTCAGAGCAGTCACCTGCTGAGCCACATGCGGCTTCACACAGGTGAGAAGCCATACGCTTGTGAAATATGCGGGAAAGGTTTTATTCAGAGGGGTCACCTATTGGTCCATGTGAGAACGCACACCGATGAGAAGCCGCACACCTGCGAAGAATGTGGGAAGAGTTTCCGATTCAGCGGCACTTTGTCGGTGCACATGAGAACGCACACGGGCGAGAAGCCGTATTCCTGCAAAGCCTGCGGGAAAAGTTTCCGCCAGAAAAAGATTCTGTCCGTGCACATGCGCACTCACACGGGCGAGAAGCCGTATTCCTGCACAACGTGCGGTAAAGGTTTCGCTCAAAAAAGCGATCTGACGATCCACGAGCGAACGCACACGGGCGAGAAGCCGTATCCCTGCAAAGCCTGTGGGAAGAGCTTCCGCCAAAAAAACATCTTGTCCGTGCACATGAGAACGCACACGGGCGAGAAGCCGTACTCATGCAAGAGCTGCGGGAAAAGTTTCCGTCAGAAAAGCATCCTGTCCGTGCACATGAAGACGCACGCCGGCGAGGAGCTGTATCCCTGCGACGCGTGCAGCGCCACTTTTCCGTCTAGTCGCAGCTTGTTGGAGCACCTGGACACTCACACAGGTGAGGAGTCGTAGCCTGGAAAGCTGCAGGTCGGAGCGGGGCGTTGGCGTCTGCCTCCCGCCTCGACTTTTGGCTCCGACGGCAAAGGAGCTCGTCAGCTCGTGTCGTTCACGCAGCCGTTTTCCTTTGCTTCGTCCATCCAACCCTAACCGTACCGACGCGCTCTGTTCCTGTCATGTTCTCCTCCACGGTTCCTGACCTGGATTCTGTCGTGGCTGCAATCCTCCCAGTTTCATTTTACCCTTCGTGTGTCATACTTACGGTAACTTTGTATCATTTCAGACTGTAGAGGTGACACTAACAAAGTGTAGGTTGTTGTTAAAGTAACCTGTATAAATAAAGTTTCTTCTAAATTGTGATCATGTTTTTCTTTTGCCCTGTTTATGAAATAAGAGAAAGTTTCAGTCACAGCGGTCTCACCCTCACCTCGCACTCTGAGAGAAGCTGCCCTCCCCTGAACGATTATGACCTATGAGCTGTTCCACACGTCACAGCCACAAATTTAAATGTGCTGGGGGTTTTATGTGACGGGTAAACAGAATAGAGCATAACTGAAAATGATTGAGCAAGTTCACATGTTAGAATGACCCCGTCAGAGTTCAGACATACATGGATGCTCTCCATCCACTGACTGAACTCTGCCCCCTCGAGTCAATAAAACATTGACTGACCTGCTGCGGCGAGCAGCTGGAAGCTCGTCATTGTTTGATCCACAACAACAAAATGACTCGACTCAGTTTATTTATGGTTGTTTTTGTGCACTAAAGCTCTAATCCACGTCACCAGCGTTAACCCTGGTTTCTTCTTACTGGGGCATATCACCATGGTAACCTACGCTGCAAACAGCTTTGAGATCAGCAGGTATGAAAGTGCCTGCTGACCAATCAGAGCTCCGGAAAACGCCACCATTCCTGGAAGATCCCTCGTAGGAGGTCCAGACATTTCTCCAAAGTCTCGTGTTTCTGTGACGAGCCTCTGGAGGAAAAACAGATTCTCAGATTTATCCTTTCTTCTTTTTCCTGTTGGCAGCAAACAGCTTTCTACAACTGTTAATATGTGACCCTGAAACAGGATCGTTTGTACCCGTTAAGTCCTGTGTTTGAATTCTGTTTTTATTCTTTAGTCGGAGCTCGATAAACAGCTCTGTCAGGACGGAGCGATGATAAAGCTGAACTAAATCAACGCCTGTGGGAATAAATCACAGAGCGTATGAATACTGATGGTTTTCTTTTAAATAGAACATTTGGGTTTTTCTGTCGTCTGAAAAGAGATTAAACTCCAGAAGAAGTCATAGAGCAGAAGATATAATCTCAGCACTAAGGTTTGGTCATACAGTTTATATGACACTAAAAAGGATCATCTGAGCAAGTAATGTTAGAATGTGGTTAATATAGACGGGAAAGGCAAATCTGACTTTCAGAAAAATAGAGTTCAATTATGAATAAAAGAAATATTACAAAGCGACACAGGTGATGTAGTTTCAGGGTTTTAAGAGCAAAAAAGCTGTTCTCATCCAGAAGGTGGCGGTAATGCACCGGAAGTTGAAGAAGAGCTGCCGGAACTGTGAGGACGGACATCCGGTGGCTGGACCGTTAGCTTTGCTCCGGTGTGAGCCGAGAGTGTGAGCCGAGAGTGTGAGCCGAGTGTGTGAGCTGAGTGTGTGAGCTGCGGCAGCAACGATGCCTTCAGTTCAGTATCTGAGAGAGTTCATCAACGAGCGACTAACTGCTGCTGCTGAACAAATATTCTTGGAGTTTGAAAAAACGATCGTCCAGTACGAGGAAGAGATCGACCGTCAGCGCAGACTGCTGGATATCACCTGGAAACCCCAAATCAAGCTGCACAGGACAGGTGAGTGTCCCTCTGAGGGAGCATCCTGATCACAGCTCTGCTGGAGATCACGGCAGGTGGAGCCTCGGCTCCGGTTTCCTCTCGGGTCCGACTTTTTCTCTTCTTTCTTTTTTCCAAAACCTTTATTAAAAAACAGTATACAGAGAATGTGCACGAATTAAGAAGTTACATACGTTCAAATGATTTTAAATAGCACAAAATCGTTTTTATTAAGTGATCCACGAATCAATCTTATGTAAGAGAGTATCATTATAGTAGAGTTTAAATTAGGTTTTGGATACTGTATTTGCATTTGTGGAAATAAAATTTAGCTAAGATAACTAACAAATTTATTGTAAAGTATATATCACCTTCTTTTTTGCCTTCGAAATAAACAAAATCCAACATTTTCCCGTTTCAGAGTAAAGTCCTTGTCGAGATGTCCAGTGATGAATGTCCCGGAGTCCAAAACGTTGTATGTGAACAGATCAGAGGTGCTGCGCAGTCTCAGGATGGCTTCCACAACATCCACAGTTCATATTTATGTCCCCTTTGACCTTTGTCATATAATGATTAGCAGGATAATATTTATGAAGTATTTTAAATGAGACTTATTTCACTTTAATTTTTCCCAGATACTTGTTAGGAATTTTTCTCGTTAATGTCACTGACAAAGGAATTCCAATAAGAGATGCTCTCTGGAACAAAGCAGGAATATTCGTATTAGCAGACAGATTCTTCCAGTGTGTGAACCCACAGGGTTCAGAGAGGCAGATGATATGCAAGGTTGAATACCTGTAGAAAGCATTATAATACGCGGAGGTATTGCATCAAATAATACGACATATTCTTTGGATGTGGCTGAAAATTTATAAGTGTTTAAAAATTCTGGATAAGACATAAGCTGCTCATTAGGATTAAACAGCTGTTTCACTAAAACAATCTGTTTCTCAACCCACCTAGAAAAAAATAATGATTTATTTTTATGCACTATGTTCCTGTTATTCCAAATTAAATACGTATGGGGTGTAAAGTTGTGTTTATATATAAGGGACCAAGCTAATAGAACTTGTTTGTGAAACGTCGACAGGTTTTCTGGAAGCTTATCTATATTACAATCACAACCTAAGACAAAACTTAGACCCCCAAACTTAGAGAAAATGTAGTGAGGAATACAATTCCAGATGGAGACCTGATTTTTAGGAAAATGCTTTGTCTGGTTAATCTTTAATGTATTGTTTAGAGCAGGGAATCCAAAACCTCTGTGTTCATCGTCATTCATCACTACACTCGTGCTGATGTAATGTGTCCCGTTTTTCCAGAGGAAGTGGAAGAGCATTCGGTCAACATCCTTACAAGTTTTGCCGTCCACATGCAGAGAAATTACTGCATAAGTCAGTCGAGACAGACCTTCTGCTTTTCAGAGCAATACTCCCCCTTTAAACTTAAATCTCTCTGCAACCACTGATTTCACTTGGTTTGAGATTTTTTAATAATTTGGGGAAAATTTAGTAAAATTCTGTTGTTTTTGTTTTGTTTTTTATCTTTGCTCATCAGACCTAAATATGTTGCTTCATTTTTAACTGTTATATTACAAAGACTCTGAACATTACACTCTTTGACAGGTAATAACTGACATTTATTGATTGAAGTTTAGCATCAATCCAGACCCTTCTGAGAAATCCTGTAAATATAAAGCAGTCAGCACCTGGTTGGCATTTTAAAGAAAGGTTGTGGTATCATCTGCCAACTGACTGCTATGTTTATACCCTTCACAGGGCTATTCGAAATATGAGAGGCAAGAATTTGGGTGCAAAGTAAAAAGATCTGCGCTGATCGGCCTACACCTCGATTAAGACTAAAACGAGAAGTGGTGCTGTTTTTCATTCTAACACAGCTATTAGCATTGGAATACAGAGTTTTGATAGCTCTGCAGAAGATATCACCAAAACCACATTTCTGAAGTGTAAGAAATATAAACTCATGCTCAGTTGAGTCAAAGGCTTTATGGAAGTCCAGGACAAGGATCAATGAGTCATCAGATGCTGAGTAGTCCAGAATATCCAAGACAAGTCTAATATTATTGGAGATGTGCCTGTTTGTCATAAAACCAGACTGTGTCTCATCTACAATATCATCCAAAATATATTTAATTCTTCTAGCTAGCAATAGAGTTAATATTGTACAATCATTATTTAGGAGGCTTGTTGGTCTCCAGTTGTCTGTAGAAAGTAGGTCCTTCTTAGGTTTGGGAATTAAAGTAATAAGTCCATCCATCTTTTTCCTGAACGAACAAAAGCTCCTTCAGCTTTCTGGCGCAAATCTCATCCAGTTTAGATTGAAAGGTCCTAAGACGTAATCTGTCCTCCTCCGAGACCTCGTCTGGTGGGAGTCAATATATGACAGAACAATCTGATTTTCTTCTGCTGCTGCACTCGACTTTTTTTGCCCCACACCGTCTCAACACTTGTTTCAAATTTCCCACTTTGTGCTGTAGGAATTCTCAGTATTAGCCTCGTCGATAAAGTGTTTTATAAGGCGTGTAATACGCTCTTCCTCTTTGGAGCTTGTCTCTGCCTTTGACATCTTTTATCTTCTCACATGCAAAGCCCACCATTCTTCTGACTCCGGCAATCTGTAACGCGAGGTCATCCATTCTTTCGTTTATTAGCTTTGATAGTTTCAGCAACATCCACGCTATCTTCCTTTGAGCGCAACGCCTTTCTTTGGCGCCGGAGACTGACTGGATGAGACTGGTAGAGGTGGAAACTCGCCCATCACATCCTCAGTTATTGGGAGAGGTAGTGAAATAGCCGAGTAGTCACGGCAGTTGTTGGTTTACCAACACGGCTGTTTGGCTAGCATTAGCCTTTAGCAGTAGCTTTGTTCTGGAGCTAGCCGAGGGTCTTTTATTATCACGCTGTGACATTTTGGCGCTTTATTCATCAAATTCAGTCCTTTTCCGGATTAAATACCGAAGAAGCTTCTAAAGTCTGAATTGACATGATGTTCCTACCGTATTATAAGCTTACGTTTGCTAAGCGCGGCAGAAAAGTTTATTGTTAGAACAATAAAGTTTTTGCATTATAACATGATGTAGCTCTGGTTTTTGTTTGCCTGAGTGGCAGCTCGACACTTCTGTAATGCAGCGCTTTTCACAGATAAAAATCATAAAGTGCTTCACAATACTAGGAATCAAAATACAACAAATAACAATGTAAAACAATCAAATACAACATAAAAATTAATTGAAAGCTTGTCTATATAAAAATGTCTTCAGCGTAAAAACAGTAGAAGAGAATTCCACAGCCTGAAAGGCCCGATCACCACGAGTTTAAATGGAGTGCGTGCGGCGACCAGCAGTCTGTGACCTGATGACCTCAGAGCTCGGGACGATGAATGCAGTTTCAGCAGGTCCGATATGCACTGGGGAGCCTGAAAGGTTAGAACTAAAACAAGTAGAAAGACCTTTGCAAAAATCCAAACCGGAAGAAATAAAAGCATTAATAATCATCTGCACTTCAGCCTTTGACACCATTAGCCTGAGTTTTGAGATATTCCTTAGACGATGAAAGCAGTTGTGGACCAAGCGACATCGAGCTGTCAAATACGACACCGAGGTCTCGAAGGCTTGGTTTAACAGAAGCTGAAATGCTGCCTAATTTCTGAGATCATATGGTCAGGACCAGTAATTAATGTTTTATCAGAGTTTCGCTGGAGGAAGTTGTCGTTCACATGGAAGTCCTCATGTTTTTAAATCTGTCACATTGTGTTTGTTCATAAAACTGCTGCTAATCAAACTGAGTTTGCTGCACTGTGATGGGTTCAAGGGTTCTCCCTCCTGCTGAATCCACTTTAACCTCTTCCCCATTTTTATTTCTCTGCTCATGTTCTACTTAATCAGCTGTCCAGCTGATCGGTGGTGTGGTGAGGAAAATGTGGGCTCCTCATCGATGTTACGGAAAGACAGAGACAGGAGGCCGAGGCCTTTTTGTTCACTTTTATAAAAAGACTTTCATTGTTGTCTGAAGATAACAGTGCAGCTGGACATAGAGGCCTTTTTTTGCTGAGCTCTGTAATCTTGTCAACAGGATCATTTAATGAAAACGAGGAATCTACAGATGCAACATCTGGAATACGGAGTGTGGAATATGTAAACAAAGCAACATAAAAACCAGTTACTCAGCCACTCATCAGAATCCAAACCTGAGAGCCTGACAGCGTCTCACTCAGGTTGAGCTCTGGACTCTGACCAAACCATCGTAGTTGCTCCATTCGTTCCTGTTTCAGCCGTTCTGTTGGATCTTTGTGCTGCTGCTGATGGTCCGAGCTTCAGCTGTGGGACAGACGGCCTCACACTGACTCTAGAACACTTAGACAAGAGTTCACGGTGCACTGAGATCATCGTCCCTCCTCCACCGTGCTGACAGCTGCTCTCAGGTGTTTTTGCTGATATGCTGGGTTTGATTTTGTGCGTTATGGACAAACATCTCCACTTTGGTCTTGTCTGTCTGAAGGATACTGCTCCAGGAGGCTTTCTCTTTAGACAGAAGAGGCCTTCCCCTGCTTTTTTTTAGTCATACTGTCATGAAGTTTAAGCTTAAACCTGCAAACTGAAGAGTCTGAGATGAGCTCTTGGGTCTGTTGCATGCTCTGACCTGTTTCATTAATCTTCTGCACTGCAGAATGATGGACTTTGGTTTATTTTGATATGATCTTATAACCTTTCCAGGTTGATGGGCAGCTGCAGTTTCTTTTCTAAGATCACTGCTGATGTCTTTCCTCCTCAGCATCATGTTAACACACACCTGAATGCTCGAGACCAACAAAACATCTGCTTTCATAGCAAGGCTCACACTGCCAATGATCAGCTCATTGTGAAGCTGGTTATGAGCACCTGGCTGCTGCTTACACACTCAGTAAATATCTGCAAAGCTCTCGTGGCATCTCTAAGGTGTTCTACAGCGTCGTGGAGGAGTGTGACAGCTCCTCTGCATCAGTCCATCAGAGCGCGTGATCAGGCGTGTTTGACACTTTATTTTTAATTTGGTTTCTTCTTTCATTAAGCTAGCAGTAGTTACCCTGGAACAGTAGGTCAGGGCAGACCTGGAACAGGACCTGGAAGCACCTTCCCACCTTTGACGTGACCTTTAACCTGTACAGTCCAACAAATCTGTCAGGTCAAGCTGGTTGCATGAGTGTGCTCACACTTAGACTAATACTTTGATTTAGTCACTGCTTTCAGGCTTCTTGGGTTAATGTCTTAGTTTACAGAGAGCTCACAAAGCATGAAAGCAACCTCATTGTTGAAAGACATCAGTCAGAAGAAAGGAAAATAAATTCCACAGCATTAGATTTATCCTGGGACACAATGAAGACAAAATATGGGACGACAGTGGCGATGCAAGACCTGCAGCATCACCGAAGGAGCTGCAAGAACTTCTGTTAAGCAGTGACAGCCGTCTCCCTTCATAAGTCTGGACTGTGGGGGATGTGTCAAAGAGGGAAGCCTTTTCGAACAAAGGAAAACATCCAAGCCCGGCTACAGTTGGCATAAAAATACAGTAAGTCTTCCAAAAACATTTTGGTCTAATGAGACCGAGGTTCAGCTTTTTGGCCACAGGTACTTCTCTCTTTGTATAGCGTGGACATGTCACCATATTCAAATGATTTGATTCTGCGTTAGAAATACACCAACAGCACAACTCAAGAGCTCTGTACAGACGACTTGAGTTAGTAAAATTTAAGCCTTAATCCAATGAAAACAGGTGAGTTGTAACAACATCGTCCACCATACAGGAGGATGTTGTATCTGTAGCAACCAAACCAGTTTCTGTATCGGGCTGTAAACATATGCATTTTACCAGGGGATTCTATGGTTTATGATTTTAACCAGAGTTTATTTGCTGTGTTTTTAATCATGTCTCTTCTTTCATTTGTTGTTGACACTCCAGACGTCCAACAGCAGCCTGTCTGTAAGGAGGAGGAGGAGGTTCTCCCTGAGCAGCAGCTCTGGAACCAGGAGAGGAGCTCCAGTGTGGAGCAGGAGGAACCAGAAGCTCCACAGATTAAAGAGGAACAGGAGGAACTGTGCAGCAGTCAGGAGGGAGAGCAGCTGGGACTGAAGGAGGAGACGGATACCTTTATGGTGACTGAAACTTATGAGGAAAGTGACCACAGTGAACCAGAAGGAGACAGGGAGCAGCTTCTCTTTGAGAGTTCTGTGAACAACAACAGCAGAGATCAGCGAGCAGAACATTATAAAGAAGCAAGATCAACTAAAACCGTAGAGTCAGAGTCAAAAAAGAAGCATCGGAATAACAATGCAGACAGCTCAGTTATGTCAGAGAGCGAGAGTAACACAGGTACAGGTGTGAAGTCTGTAAAATGTTACGTTTGTGAAAAAACTTTCAAGAAAAAATCTCAGATGCAGATACATTACAGAACGCACACAGGCGAGAAGCCGTATTCATGCAAAACATGTGGGAAACGATTCAGCCAAAACTGCCATTTATCTGTTCACATGAAGATCCACAAAGGGGAGAAACCGTTCCCCTGCAATGTATGTGAAAAAACCTTCCGAGACACACTAACACTGAAATATCACATGAGGGTTCACACGGGCGAGAAGCCGTACTCATGCACAATTAGTGGGAAAGGTTTCTGTCAAAGTAATAACTTAAACATCCACATGAGAACACACACGGGCGAGAGACCTTACCCCTGTCAAATCTGTGAGAAAAGATTCATTGACTCCTCCACACTTAAAAGACACATCAGAACTCATACTGGTGAGAAGCCGTATGTTTGCAAAACATGTGGGAAAAGCTTCATTCAGAAAAATATTCTGTCTGTCCACATGAGGATCCACACAGGCGAGAAAACGCATCCCTGTGAGCTCTGCGGAAAAAGCTTCCGGTCTCGTGAACTCTTGTTAGTCCACGTAAGAACACACTCAAAGTAGTATTTCTGTGAGACTTGTGGGAAAAGTTTCAGTGATCGTGGTATTTTTACTGCCCACATGAGAGGGCACTCAGGTGAGACGCTGTAGTTGTGGGAAACTAGAAAAGGACTCACGTGTAGCAGGTTCTTATTTGATGCATACATTTTTCAAAGTAGAAAAGAAAAGCAGTCCTCATACTGAAAGCACCTTTGGACTGTGCTTCACTGTGATTATGTTAATGACATGTGCCAACAGGATAGAGTTCATGCTAATGGTGAGGTGTCAAGCTGTCCTTTGGATTCTTACAGAAAAGCATCTCATTAAGTAGTAATTTATTTATTTTTTGGGAAATTGTCTATGCAAACTTTTACAGGAAACAGGAAGTGTGTTGTTGCCACAGATTTATCAAATTATACTGTGAGCTGTTTCTTTTCATTTTGAAAAATCTAGTTCAGAATTAGTTGTGAAGTTTGTTTTTGCTGTTTAGCGTTATATTTATAGGCCTGCAGGGTTCAGGTCTGTGGTGTCCTCCTCTGTCTTGTGGCTTTTTACTGGCACAGTTTCTGGGCCATCTTATTGTGACACCTGATTGTTCTCTTATTTAGTTATAGCAGTATTTTTAAATGGTTGTACACAAATTGCATTGCATTTTTATATAAATAGTTGTTTACAAAATTTGTGCATACGTTTTCAACATGTACAATTTATATTTGCATTTCAAGTTATGAAAATAATTCACTAAACGGGTGTGATTTCTATAGTAAAAAATATAACTACTGCTAGGATTTTGTTTTTGTTTTTTATGATTTCAGATCAGTTGTGTTAACACAGTATGTCAATGAAAAAATAACTAAATTCAGAACCATGAGGTTGAGCTGAAGAGAATGATACCAAAAAAGGTCAGAACATTTGAAGGTGACATATAAATAATGTAAAACCAAAAAGAGTCAAAATAGACAATTATATTTTGGACCCCAGAGTGAGAACCTAACAAATCATGAAAAATTGGGTTTAATTTTTGTTTATGAAGGTGCAGATTTCTGACATTTTGTGTAAATGTAAACATGTAACAATGTGATTTTTCTAACAAGGCTACACAGTACATGACATGTTTATGTAACTGAGATGTTTAACCTCCTAAGACCCGAACTCTTCCCTGGCATGCATTTTTAATTTCTTATGCTATTTGGGCTGATTGAGACCAGATGAATGTTAAAACAAAGAATTACCTGATGTATTTTTTTTTTCACCTGATTTTCGTTTCTGAGAAAAATTAGATCCAAATATGAGGATATTCATTTTAAATCTCGATAGGACAGTGGCAGTGTAATGTCCTCATAAGTGGATATCAGGCCCTTATAGAGAAAACTTTTGTATTTTGGTCAACACAACCCAAAATGTGATGTCCACATATGTGGACGCCAGGTCCTAGGAGGTTAATTATGCAGGCTACAGAAAATAACTAGGTTATAGACTACATTAATGTGAAACGTGTATACTTGCTGCATTTGAATCCTTTTAGCCATATGTATTCAATTCAATTTTATTTACACAGCTTCAAATCACAACAACAGTTGTCTCAAGGTGTTTTATATTGTAATGTAGACGCTACAATAATACAGAGGAAAAGCCCAACAATCATATGACCCCCTATGAGCAAGCACTTTGGCAACAGTGGGAAGGAAAAACTCCCTTTTAACAGGAAGAAACCTCCGGCAGAACCAGGCTCAGGGAGGGGCGGGGCCATCTGCTGTGATTGGTTGGGGTGAGAGAAGGAAGACAGGATAAAGACATGCTGTGGAAGCGAGACAGAGATTAATAACAGATATGATTCAATGCAGAGAGGTCTGTTAATACATAGTGAGTGAGAAAGGTGACTGGAAAGGAAAAACTCAATGCATCATGGGAATCCCCCGGCAGCCTATGTCTATCCGGTTGTTCAGTCTGACGTCACTAGCCGTGTCTGGACCTAAACTCCGCTGCAGGTCCATATATCAAACGATCGCTATGGCATTACTGAGAGTTGAAAAACTGTCTAAAGTCTTTCATATTTAATAAAATGATCAGCGTTCTGCTCTACCAGGTGTAACAATTGAGTTTAACATCCAGGCATCCATGAAAACGGAATTTATGACATTTAACGGAGTTAGAAGTTAGCAGGGAGTTAGCTCGCTAGCTTCTATCTAAATACAATATAGCATGTCCTGACTGCGGGGTTTTGGAAACAAATTAAAACGTACAGCTCTGTTATCACTTCCAACATAAATGAAGACAGGAAACTAAACAGCAGTGACGTTTGTAGGGTTACTGAAGTTTGGCTAGCTGGTATATAATGATGTGCTATGTGACCGCTAGCGACACAGCTATGTTAGCATAATATAAACAAGCTAACTTTTTTTCCACTCGATAAAAGTTAACGTGAGTGTTCTCGGTGGTCAGGAACAAATGTAATCGCATGGCAGGATGCTGTAAAAGGACCAAACTTCAGCCAGGAGAACAACTGAGATAATCCATCCACAATACGAGGTTAGTCATTCATATACTGCTGCATGGGCTGGGCTGTAGTTACATCCTAAGGTTTTAAAAACTGAGCTTAAATAAACGATTAGCGGTAATAAAAGCCGAGGGAGGTCAACAGTGATCACTGACTGTTTTAGGAGCTTTTTGAGATTAAATAGAAGAAAATACAAAACATTAAACATGTTAACAACACAAAAGCCATATTAAACGCAGACTACTTTAGACCCGGAAGTAGGATTCGTCGCGTCATCACTGAACAACCGGATTGCAGCATAACTAAGGGAGGATTCAGGGTCACCTGGTCCAGCCCTAACTATATGCTTTAGCAAAAAGGAAAGTTTGAAGCCTAATCTTGAAAGTAGAGATAGTGTCTGTCTCCTGAATCCAAACTGGAAGCTGGTTCCACAGAAGTGTACAGCTACGTTCTGTTGTTCCAGGCGGCAGCGTTACGGTTACCATGGTTACAGGGTGACACTCTCTCTCTGCGACTGTGTGTTTCCTGGGTGACAGAGCGCCTTTTTGTTGTTGTTGTTGGGCTAAGCTAATAGGCAGAATGCTACAAGCATAGCTCTAAAGAATGTAGCCTCATGGGCAGTGTAGTCCGTGCTGCAGGAAGAATGGACTGCCATACACGTTATGTGTCTGTGAGCGAGGGAGGGAGATAAAGGAAAAGTACGAGCTGTCACGGAGCAAAAACGGGAGCTGGAAACATGTAAATATAATAATAACCACTGCAGCCAAGAAGAGTGCCTGACGAGCCCAGTTGTAAGTAAGCTGTTAAGACTCGACTGTACACCGTGTTCGTGTTTTCCTCTGAAACAATAAGTTCTGTTGCAGCAGTCTTTCAACGCCTCTCTCTGTCTCTCGCTAGCAAAGTTGACCCACACAACAAAGTAAAGCTATTTTTCGGCTACGAGCCGACACGAACCCGACGTATTAGTCAGAGGTCCCTTTACTACGGTTCGGAGCCGCGGACCTTCAGTAATAGCAATAAATCAGGTTCTAGTTCCTCCTGCTCCACACTGGAGCTCCTCTCCTGGTTCCAGAGCTGCTGCTCAGGGAGAACCTCCTCCTCCTCCTCACAGACCTGCTGCTGTGGGACGTCTGGAGCGACGGAAGAAAGAAGTTACTGATGCAACCGCAGAAACATTAACAGGACTTTACAGCATGACTGCATCACTCATGAATGTGGACAGGCACCTGAGTTCACCTGTTTTGTGGTTTAAAAGCCACAAAGACGCTGTGTTTAGAGAAAATGGGTCTCAATTGTTCCCATACTGCTGACACATACGGGATCACTGAGGGTTTTTTCTTCTCCAGCTTTGACAAAAGTCCAGCTGGGATAACCACATTTACTCAGGGTCAGCTTTTCATCCATTTCATTAATAGTAATAAAAATCACACAGCAGTAATACGTCGAAGATCCTGAAGTTTGATCTGATTTCCACCAATGAAGACTCTGAGCACGCCACAAACACATTTAATGAACAGCGTGTGTAATTCCTCATTTATTTTAGACCCACATCAAACAATAAAATAAAGCCGTGTGTTAGTATTCATTCACGTCAGACTCTTTGGTGTTGAGTATATGAATGATCAGTAGTAGAATGGATATGATTCATTATGGATAAAAACCTGAACGAGGCCTTTTCTTTCCATTTTCTCTCCTTTATTATTTGTAACACGCTGTTTATGTATTTATGGCTCAGTTTGGTACATTTAAATAGGTTTTAGGAAGAAAGAAGGACGTTTATTCCAAGCGGAACAAAGTATTTGAACATCCTCCTCCTGCCGGAACTTCAGAGCGGGACATCCGGCGGAAGTAAACATTTTTAAAAGCGGCAGTTTGGTTGTTCCAGCGTGAACTTTTGGAGGCTTTGTGCTGTGTGTGAGCTGAGTGTGTGAGCTGAGTGTGTGAGCCGCGGCAGCAACGATGCCTTCAGTTCAGTATCTGAGAGAGTTCATCAACGAGCGACTAACTGCTGCTGCTGAACAAATATTCTTGGAGTTTGAAAAAACGATCGTCCAGTACGAGGAAGAGATCGACCGTCAGCGCAGACTGCTGGATATCACCTGGAAACCCCAAATCAAGCTGCACAGGACAGGTGAGTGTCCCTCTGAGGGAGGATCCTGATCACAGCTCTGCGGGACGTTTCTGATTGTGAGGACTTTTTGGAGATGTGAGCTAACAAAGAGCAAACAGAGGACAGGACTGCGCTGCGCTGCATTCAAACAGCAGGCGCTGAAATCAGCCTGGATTTGAGCTTTTCTCTGACCTGGATCCATCACTCAATCCTGTGAATCGTTTGAAAAACTTTTTGTTTGGCGGTGAAACGTGTGTTTGATGGTGCGTTCAGGTGCACCTTCTAAACTCAGTAATCTAGCCTGAAAAGGTTTTTCCTTGGTTTCCTTTCTTCTTCTGCAGAGCTGTAAAGAGTTCAGTGTTAACGTCATAACAATACGTCTTTTTTATTTCTCCATCAGTGACGTCAGAGTGGTCGCCCGGGCCCTTTGTGATGATGTCACATAAAAGCTAAAGTGGTACACAGCACGTGCACGGTTCCTGTGGTCACATTTACACACGTGTGAGAACAACAAAGTCCACCATGTTGTTGTTCAGAGTCACGGACGCGACTGAAAGAAGTGACACAGAGTTTAATGTGCAGCTCGGCACAGTGACACCTAATATTGAATTTATGAACTGTAGTGGCAGTGCGGTGCTGCTGCTGTGCTGAGGGGGCTTTACCTTCCAGATGTTCGTCTGAATAAATGCAGATCTGAGATCAGTGACTTACAGCTGACTGGACGGCTTTACTCTCACACACGAGCGACGCAGTCATGCTGTAAAGTCCTGTTAATGTTTCTGTGGTTGTGACTTCTTTCTTCTGTCTCTCCAGACGTCCCACAGCAGCAGGTCTGTGAGGAGGAGGAGGAGGAGGAGGAGGTTCTCCCTGAGCAGCAGCTCTGGAACCAGGAGAGGAGCTCCAGTGTGGAGCAGGAGGAACCAGAAGCTCCACAGATTAAAGAGGAACAGGAGGAACTGTGCAGCAGTCAGCAGGGAGAGCAGCTGGGACTGAAGGAGGAGCCTGAAGTTCATAATGATCCTGTGCAGTACGAGGAAGAGATGGAGCGTCAGCGCAGACTGCTGGATATCACCTGGAAACCCCAAATCAAGCTGCACAGGACAGGTGAGTGTCCCTCTGAGGGAGGATCCTGATCACAGCTCTGCGGGACGTTTACTTTGAGGCTGCAGGGATGTTTCTGGAGGACAGAAGGTGGATGTGTCTCTGTTTAAACAAACATTCAGCTTTAAACTCACCCGAGGACGCTGCTGTGAGGCAGGGTTGGGGTTTTCCTCTCACACTTCTTACTGGGTACATCACCATGGTGACTGATGGCTTTTTGCAGCATAACTAAGGGAGGATTCAGGGTCACCTGGTCCAGCCCTAACGATATGCTTTAGCAAAAAAAAGTTTGAAGCCTGATCTTGAAAGTAGAGAAAGTGTCTGTCTCCTGAATCCAAACTGGAATATAACAGGACACTGGAGTAAATTCTGGAGCATCTCACACTTCTGATAATCAGCTGTCTGCTTGATGTTTATTCAGCTGTGTAAAAACTTTAATCTCAGCCAAACCGATTTACTCAGGAACAAATAAAATACTAAAAAAGCCAAACAATAACATTTTAAAGTTATCTAAGTGACTCATATATCATGTTTAACCTGAGTAGCGAAAGACGGCGGTGGGTTTGAAAACGATTTGCCGGGAGTCCGGTGTTCTCACGGCGCTAGTGACCTTGCCCCCGGCTAGCTATCGAGCTAGTGGGTAACAGACGTCTCCGAAAACGTCGGAGCGCTTTTGAAAATGCGGTGTCCTGATAAACTGAGCAGATATTTGAGGTTTACACAGCTACATTCTCCCTGAAAATATGTTAAATGTTTATTTTGTGACCCAGAAAGAATAATAAGAGTAATATTAAAACTAAGTAGCTGCCGCCATTGTTGGAAACTGAGCTGGGCTGCGCTATGAATTCTGGGATAGGTTGGGCCACGAAGGACACACCCGACCCATCCTTCAAATCTGGGGAAATGAAGGGTGTATTTGGAGGGGTCTCTAAATTTGGACAGCCTTCGTCACGTCGCTGTCATGTGATCAGAATCAGAATACTTTATTGATCTCTAAGGGAAATTAATCGGTCTACAATTGCGCCCTCGGAAGGATGCGGCACCTAAATTTGGACACTGCTTTTTTTTTTTTTTTTTTTTCTTCCTTGGCATTTAACGGCAGCTTGTAGATGCAGTGCTGCCATCTTCTGTTTCAGTTCGTTATTGCGTTTTTCAAATCCTACTTATTCCTGATTCTTTCAGGATCTTACAGAGTTTCCAACGACGCATCGACTATTAAATTAGTCGTACACAATTTTGATAGTCGACTGATCGTGGCAGACCTACTGTAAGGTCATTAAGAGTTGATTCTGTTCATCTGGACGTAGCGTTTTGTGGGAGAAACGTTTTATCATAATTAGGTGACGTCTTCAGTCTCAGCTGACTGCAGGTTTCAATCTTATTATAAACAGGACATTTGCATAATGACTGAAACCAGCCCACTGAAGGACAATGGGCTGTGAGGTCAGTTCATTAATCTTAATTATGCAAATTCTCATGACTGATCAACAACCACTGAACCACAAAAAATTACCAGTAATCATCCCACAGATGTAATATTATCTACAGCTACTCTTAGTACCATTGATGTTAAGTTAGACTCTTTTTCTCCAATTGATCTTTCTGAGTTAACTTCAATAATTACTTCCTCCAAACCATCAACGTGTCTTTTAGACCCCATTCCTACAAAACTGCTCAAAGAAGTCCTGCCATTAATTAATGCTTCAATCTTAAATATGATCAACCTATCTCTAATAATCAGCTATGTACCACAGGCCTTCAAGCTGGCTGTAGTTAAACCTTTACTCAAAAAGCATCACTAGACCTGTGTGTGTGTGTGTGTGTGTGTGTGTGTGTGTGTGTGTGTGTGTGTGTGTGTGTGTGTGTGTGTGTGTGTGTGTGTTAAATACAGTTTAAAGAGGTAGGGGTGTTGGTTGCATTGAAGTATAAATAGAGATACGATTTATGGACATTACACCTTATTTATGGGTGTTGGCGGTGCACTTATCCTCCAGTCAGGGTGGAGGTAGGGCATGTTTGACAGCCTGTGGGTAAAAACTTCTGTTGAGTCTGTTTGTTTTTGACCTGATGGACCTGTAATGTTTACCAGAGGGAAGGGGGGGGGGTCCTTGATGATGATGCTGGCTTTCTGCTGAAGTCTGCCAGTATAAATGTCTCTGAGGGGGGTCAGTGAGGTGCCGATTGCCCACTCTGCTGCCCTCACCACCCGCTGCAGTTTCCTCTTGCCCTCCATGGTGCAGCAGTTGAACCAGAGTGTGCAGCAGGAGGTCAGAAGGCTCTCGATGGTGGAGCGGTTGGGGTTAATTAGCAGTCTCTGGGGTAACTGGGCCTGACGTAGTTTCCTGAGGAAGTACAGCCTTTGTTGTGCTTTCCCTACCTGGTGGGAGATGTTTGTGGACCAGGTGAGGCCGGCCGAGATGTGGACTCCGGGGAACTTTCCACCTCCTCCATCAATGTAGAGGGTGGAGTGCTCAGTCGATTACCATCTCCTTGGTCTCGGCTGTGTTCAGATGCAGGTTGTTGTCGTCATCGCTTCAGATGCTGAACCTCCTCTCTGTAGCTGAATCATCGCTGTTGTCGATCAGTCCTATGATGGTGGTGTCAGCAAATTTTATAATGGTGTTACTGGTGTGGATTGGTGAACAGTTATGGGAGAAAAGTGAGTATAAGAGGGGACTGAGGACACACCCCTGTGGGACACCTACATTCAGAATGAGGGTGGAGGAGGTGTGCTCTCCCATCCTGATGTTCTGGGGTCACGCAGGAAGTCCAGTATCCAGCTGCACAGTGAGCTGCTGAGTCATGAGTTGCTTATTAACCAGTTTGTGGGGTTGGACTGTGTTGAAGGCAGAGCTGGTCCACAAACAGCATTCTCACACAGGTGTTGCTACTGTCCAGGTGAGGGCTGTGTGAAGAGCTGTTATTATGGCGTCCTCTGTCGACCTGTTTGCCCAGTATGTAAACTGGTGTGGATCGAGGTCTGCAGGGATGGCAGCTTTAATGTGGGACATGATGAGCTGTTCAAAACATTTGGTAATTATGGCTGCTCAAGCACGTGGACGATGGTCATTCAAGCAGCTCACTGTGTTCTTGGCCACTGAAACGATGGTGGCTGACTTAAGGCAGAAATCAGAAAATCAGAATGGGTTTATTGCCAGATGTTGAGGTTTACAACATTAGGAAATTGCTGCGGTGCTTCAGTGCAGGATGGTACTACAGACTGTAGCAGTGAGAGGCTGAAGATGGTGGTGAAAACCTCTGCTAGTTGGTCTGCACATGCTTCAAGCACTCTACCAGCTACACCGTCAGGACCAGCTGCCTTCCTCACGTTGACTCTGCACAGTGTGGCTCTGACCTGATGCTGCTCCAGCTGGATGGGGGCGTCGTCCCTCTCTGTAACGGCAGGATGGGTGATGGTGTCCCTGTTTCGTTGGTTGAAGCAGATAAAGAACTGGTTTAGGGTTAGGGCTGGGCCATATCATACCGTTCACGGTAATAGTATAATGTTGGGCAACGATAGGAAAATGAAACATGGAGATAGAATATGGGTAAAACGCGCATGCGTAGTGCCTTTGTTTACATACGCACACGGCGGCGACGCAGAAGGAGAAGAGCGAAAGCGGATCATTGAATGAAACGATGAACCAGAACTGGTTTGTAAAAATGCTGCAGCTTCACTGGTGTGGAACTGGTTTAGCTTTCGTCCATCAGATATACAACAAAGCACTATTTTTGGTAGCGCATGCTAGCGGGCCGTCGTTATTACCGTGTTGTTTGGAAAATACGGCGCACTTAAAATCAATCCTTTGATTTTTCTGAAAGTCGACAGAGCCCCTTATAATCCCGTGTGCCTCATGTATGAACTCTGGTTGTGTTTACTGACCTCGAAACGATTTTATGTGCACGGCGCTCGAAAATCTGTCAAATGTTTCAGTACGACTTTGCTAAGCTACGAAGCCGCACCGCTTGATGGATTGTGGGAGCATTACGGCTATCGTAGGCGGAGCCTCGCGGAGTGATACGTACTAGAGATGGACCGATCCGATATTACGTATCGGTATCGGTCCGATACTGACCTAAATTACTGGATCGGATATCGGAGAAAAATAAAAAATGTAATCGATCCATTAAATATCACGAAAGCACCTCACAAAACTTGCAACACGCCGTAACTCACCTCAGAACGTTAGCACGTCGGCGCCGTATGCATCACGTGATAGAGCGGCTGTGGCATGCGGGACCTGTCGGTGGTCTGGATAGCATTTGGAGCTTCGCTAGCAACCCGGCATTTCATCTCCGACAAAGTTATCCCCGAGAGAAGTAAAGCAAGTGTGTAAGTCCATCTCTGAATGTTTGTAAAGCATTCCTGCGTTAAGCTTAACGAGCGATATATGGAGCGACTGCCTCTTCTTGCTGCTACTTCAATCATGAAACTGATCAATGATCAGCTGATCGTCTCTCTTGTTTGTTTTTGGCCCACTTTGCACCAGAAAGAGGAAACCAGCGGCTGAACAACAGCAGCACGTTTAAGCTTGATAAGCTGTTGTTAGAATGTATTTAATATTACTTTCTACTCCAGGATCTTTTTCTACAGCTGACGTAACTGTGCAGGGGCGGATCTAGCAAAGTTTAGCCAGGGGGGCCGATAGGGCATTAACAGGGAAAAGGGGGCACAAAGACATACTTTTCTTTCTTATTCTCATTTAAAATGTCGAGCTTTTAATAAATAATTATCTGACACCCAAAGTTTTAATCTGAAGTAAAATGAATAGAAGTCAATTACTGTATATAGTGACTATTAAGTCTAATATATATACCCTAGTAAGCTGTAGTACTTTTTCCTTTGGGAAGGTACCATCTGTGCAGTCTGCAATTTTGTTGAAGAAAGATGTTGAATCTATTTAATATTTCTTGAAAAATAATTGATTTCTGTGCATTTTTTTTCACACTGCATCAAATTAAGGTTGATTACGTTGATTAAGCATCATGAGGTGGAGCGTGAGGGGTGGTTCCCTATTTTTTATTTATTTATTTTTGTTGTTGCTGGGAGTTGGAACCCTATTAGTTAGGTTGCTTAATATTTATGCTAAGTACTCTTTAAAATACCAGAATAGGGAGGATGGTGTAGGTCTAAGTTTATTAGATTGATCAGTATTGCTGAACTATGAAATTTTTTTTTTTGCATACAGGTATAACAGAATAGCTTTAGTGTAGTTGTTGTTTTAAACTTGAGTATGAACTTATACAAAATGCAGCAAGATATTTAAAAAACAGTTTTGTTGATTAAAAAACACTATATCGGATTCATATCGGTATCAGCAGATATCCAAATTTATGATATCGGTATCGGACATAAAAAAGTGGTATCGTGCCATCTCTAATACGTACTGTGCTTCAACATAATATTACCGTACTGTGTGTATAACCTTTTTTAAGTTTTGTGGATATTATACATGGTTATGCCGAGGATATGTCGGCCAGAGAGCCCAGGAATCGAACCGGCGACCTTCAGGTTACAGATGCGCTTCCCACACATGTTGGTGCAGACTTGGTCCAGTGTGTTGTTTTCCCTCGTCAGAAACGTTTTTAATGAATCCAGGCGGGACAGATTTCAGGTTTGCATGGTTAAAGTCTCCTGCCACGATCACAGCGCAGTCTTGTAAGTCTTAACAAGTTTACAAAGAGTGACCTTTGACCTTTAAATGTAAATGGACGGCCGAGTCTTGTCTCGTGGAGGTGGCTCTTCTGTGTTGTGCCATGCATTTATGAAGTGGCTGTTTGGTCTCTCCAATGTAGAGGTCTGAGCATTCCTCGCTACACTGTACAGCAAACACCACATTGTTAAGTTTGTTTAGGACTTCTGTCCAGTTTCTGTCGGAGTGTGTTGCTGGGTGTGAAATACACTGGGATGTCGTGCTTGACAAAAACTGGTTCAGAGGTGAAACGACTTTAAGCAACTTAAAGAAGTCCAGACGCTTTTCTCTCCAAGCTACTTAGATGATGTAAAGTGTTGTGTCATCAGCATAAAATTGAAACTGTACTTCTCAATGGTGGGGAATATTTGTGAGAGTAAAGGGAGAGATTGTAAATAAGAGGAGTCCCAACACTGACGGTTCTGCTGTGAACGAGCTGTTTTGTGTCAGATAGGAAGGATGTAAAATATCGTAAAGCTGTGTACGTGATTCCAATACTGGCCAGTCATTCTAACTGGAGAGGATGGGAGATAGGGTTAGGAGCATCACTGCTGATAAGAATGGTGATAAGGTTGGTCCCAGCTCACTGGTGATGTCAGCAGTAGCTGTTTCAGGACTGCTCCTAGAATGAGAAGTTGATCAAATGCCTTGTAGAGCTTATTGAGAACTCAGTAGGCCCGGAGCGGAGATGCTGTCTGGGTGATGCAGAAGTGTTTATGAAAATGGATAGCATAATGAATATATTCACCATTTTCATGTATCCGATTTTTCTCTCCAGACGTCCCACAGCACCATATCTATGAGGAGGAGGAGGTTCTCCCTGAGCAGCAGCTCTGGAACCAGGAGAGGAGCTCCAGTGTGGAGCAGGAGGAACCAGAAGCTTCACAGATTAAAGAGGAAGAGGAGGAACTGTGCAGCAGTCAGGAGGGAGAGCAGCTGGGACTGAAGGAGGAGCCTGGTACCTTTATGGTGACTGTTGTTGAGGAAGGAGAGCACAGTGAACCAGGAGGAGACGGGGAGCAGCTCCTCTGTGATGACTCTCCTCAAAGTGAAAGCACAGATGAAGAATCCAGCAAGTGTGAAGAGTCAGGGTTAAGTGAAACTGTGACCTCAGTGCCAAAGAAGAGGAAGAAGCGAGACAGACGTCAGGATGATGTGGAGAGCTGGACTGTGTCAGAGAGTCCCTGCAATGCTGCCACAGGTAGAGAGTCTGATGTTTGCCAAAAATCCATCAAGAGTCAGGCCCAAAGAAAGAAACCCAACACTGATGTGAAACCCTATCCTTGTGATACATGTGGGAAAAGTTTCAGTGATAGAAGTACATGGAAACGTCACCTTAGAACCCACACAGGTGAGAGGCCATATCCCTGTGATACGTGTGGGAAAAGTTTCAGTCGAAGCAGTCACTTGTATGATCACATGAGAACTCACACAGGTGAGAGGCCATATCCCTGTGATACGTGTGGGAAAAGTTTCCATAAAAAAATGAATTTATCTATCCACATGAGAACCCACACAGGTGAGAGGCCGTATCCATGTGACACTTGTGGGAAAAGCTTCAGTCACAGCAGTTATTTGTATAATCACAGGAGAACCCACACAGGTGAAAAACTGTTTGCTTGTAGTACCTGTGGGAAAAGCTTCAGTGATAGAAGTACCTGGAAACGCCACCTTAGAACTCACACAGGTGAGAGGCCATATCCCTGTGATACATGTGGGAAAAGTTTCAGTCGAAGCAGTACTTTGTATATTCACAAGAAAACTCACACAGGGGAGAGGCCGTATACTTGTGATACATGTGGGAAAAGTTTCAGTCGAAGCAGTACTTTGTATATTCACAAGAAAACTCACACAGGGGAGAGGCCGTATACCTGTGATACATGTGGGAAAAGCTTCAGTCAAAAAAGTAGCTTGATGTGTCACAAGAAAACTCACACAGCTGAGAAGCCAGAGGCTCATAAAACATTTCAGTGTGAGTAGGAATTTGATAGACTGCATGAGAACTCTCACAGGTTGTTTTCCAGAAATATCTGTCTTTTATGCTGTATTCCTGTTTGTGGTCACTGTTTTATTTGAGACTCAGAATCCCTCAGAATCTTCCCCACTCGCTGTCTGAGGAGGGTGCACAGTATCCTGCGGGACCAACATCACCCTGCGCGCCACCTTTTCCATCTGCTGCCCTCAGGGAGAAGGTACAGGTCTATACAGGCCAGAACATCCAGACTGGCCAACAGCCTGTATCCACAGGCTGTGAGGCTCCTGAACTCTCTGCCCCCCTCTCACGGACAATAACCATATCCAACTTCTTAATAGCAATGAACTGGTCTGCATTGGTGCATCATATCTTTATTCTCTTCCCCCTCCTGCCCCCCCCCCCCCCCCCTCTTTCTTAAATAGATAACTATCATATCTGATATCATATCTCACAGTACAATAATATTGAATGGGTTGCATTGTTGTATTTTGTCATGTTTCTCAGGTCTTTGTCTCAATTTCTACGAACATTATTGCTAAGGATTGTCTTATTGCATTGGAGTCACACTGGGTTAAATATGTACAATTGGGTTTTAAGGGGTATTTATTATTTTCTTCTTTTTTTTGGGTTGTATGGAAGCCCCAAACGCAATTTCATTGTTCTTGACAATGACAATAAATAAATAAATACTAAAATACTAAATACTCTGGCCCTTTCTGCCTGCTTTAGTCTGTAATGGTCTCTTTAGAGCACGTTGTTTCTTCTCATGCATTCATTTATTTTTTGATTTCATCCACTTGTTATTGTTTCAGCCTTTAGAGGTGATCCTAAAAACCTGCATCCTGATGTATGTATGACACATATTTTGGTTTACAAGGTTACAAAATTCGCAACTACACAATCTGATTTACAAGTACAAAATAAAAGTTCAGTTTTTTTTAACTTTTCTCACGCAGCTTTATTTGCAGAAACCCCGTGTTGCATGTAACTTAAAGAAGTATATGTCTCTGGCCATTTCACTTTTAATCTCATCACGTGGTGGTATCTGGCAGTGCTCTTGTTTATGCTTAGATTAAATCTCCAGGGTCCATGCATACTCGCAGTTCTTTAGTTTTGTTCCATTTCTCCATGCACAGCATTGAGTTCGGTTCTTCCACTTGTTGTGATGAGCTGCAACTGTGACATCCTGTCCAGCTCTTTTTTTTTTTTTTTTTTTTAAAGACGATCCCTAAGCGGAGCTGGGACTCTCCGTGGAGCCTGGATTAGCGGCTTCGCATCATCTTTCAGCTGGACACTGTACAGTGGCTTGCAAAAGTATTGGGCCCCCTTGAAGTTTCCCACATTTTGTCACATTACAGCCACAAATATGAATCAATTTTATTGGAATTCCAGGTGAAAGACCAACACAAAGTGGTGCACACGTGAGAAGTGGAACGAAAATCATACATGACTCCAAACATTTGTTACAAATAAATAACTGCAAAGTGGGGTGTGCGTAATTATTCAGCCCCCTTTGGTCTGAGTGCAGTCAGTTGCACATAGACGTTGCCTGATGAGTGCTAATGACTAAATAGAGTGCACCTGTGTGTAATCTAATGTCAGTACAAATACAGCTGCTCTGTGACGGCCTCAGAGGTTGTCTAAGAGAATATTGGGAGCAACAACACCATGAAGTCCAAAGAACACAGCAGACAGGTCAGGGATAAAGTTATTGAGACATTTAAAGCAGGCTTAGGCTACAAAAAGATTTCCCAACCCTCGAACATCCCACGGAGCACTGTTCAAGCCATCATTCAGAAATGGAAGGAGTATGGCACAACTGTAAACCTACCAAGACAAGGCCGTCCACCTAAACTCCGGGGTGTCCAAACTCCGGCCCGTGGGCCGCAGTTGGCCTGCAAGTAATTTTATAAATAGAATAGAATAAGGCCGCACTTCAACTTTTGCATGAGTGTATTGCACTTCTTCGTTTTAACACCAGGGGGAGCTACTGTTGATCAAGGCAGTTGCTCCACCAAAAAGGACAATCACAGAAGAAATTTACCCCAAGTTACTAAACAGGTCAGAACCAAAGAAGCCAAAGGTAGAAAGTGAGTGCAGAAAATTTCAGACACGGTGGGAGAGTGAATGTTTCTTCAAAGAACTCAAGTGTGTCTGTTTGATCTGCACTGAGACTGTGGCAGTTATGAAAGAGGATAATGTGCGACGTCATTATGAAGCCAAACATCAGGCCTGTACATCCGACACTGGTGCTGAGCCAGAGCAGACATTAACTCTCCCGCAGGGTCAGCAGCAGTATTTATCTCGTGCTCGAAAGGTCCAGGAAAAGGCTCCGATAGCCGCTATGAGGTCGCCCAACTCATCGCGAGACATGGCGAGCCTTTTTCAGATGGAGACCTCATAAAACACGGCCTCGTTAAAGTCACCGAAATAATGTGGAAAAAGTGCAGAACTTCAACAACGTCAGCGTGTCCAGAAATCCAGTCGTGCGACGCACTGAAGACTCGTCAGCCAACATTAAACTGCACCTGTCTGATAAAGCTGTGCTTTTGATTTTGACTCCATCGCATGCGATGAGAGCACCGACGCCACAGACGCCGCACAGCTGCTAATTGTTGCTGGGAGTGGACGAGAGCACGAGCGCCTTAGGTGAGTAAAACTATATTCCACAGTACCCGTGTGTTAGGTGCAGGTACACATGCTTCAAATATCAGTAATGCGCATCGATTCTGTCACTACTCTGCTTTTGTGCACCACTTTCTTATCTGCATTTTCCTTGTTAACACACAGAGCACACACCGCTGTGCACAGCGCACGCAGTCAGCTGATCTCATCTGATGCACATCTGCTCCTTGATCAAGTGACATTTATCCGGGTTTTTGGCACGAGTGGCGTCGGATCAGCACCGCAGCTGGACGGCCCGATTTACAAACCCAGCGCAGCTGATACTCACCAGAATAATCTGCTAAAATGATGCACTCCTGTTATTAAGCCCAGTTCAGTCTGTTAATGTTGATAACTGTTTCAAACGGACGTTAACAGGTGCGTTGCTGAGCCTAATAACTTAAATAACAATGTTATTGGGAGTATATGCTTCATAACCTGAGTGCCTCTCACTTTCTTCTGCTTTATTGTGTTCAGTTTTTACATTTCCAGGAGACACTGTGCCCACAAAGAAAGTTGCACCTCCTTCCCATAAGCAGGACACTGTCAGGGTTCATGTCTGCCACCACATGGCTTTCAGGAGTAGGGATGGGTATTTATACAATTTTCACGATTCCGATTCCATTTTCGATTCTGTTTAACGATTCGATTCTTTATCGATTCTCTTTAAAAAAGGAGAACACTAAGGTCGATTAGCTCAGAACTTTGTTTTATATCTTCTCTTTGAACAAGATAGAAATTTAGGAGTAACATGGCCTTACAAACCCAACAGTGAGATCTTAAGAGATCCAGCCTGCGGCTCTTCAATGGGGCGTCACAGGGTCCCAGGAAAAACATTGTAAATGTAAAATAATAAAATAAATATTCTTCTGTAGCGATAATAAAGTGTAACATAAATTATTCTGTAGCAATTACACAAGAATATCCAGTAATGTCCCTGCCTACAATTAAACACATTCACTTACCGAAAATCATCTGCTGTGGCAAACGGGTGCAAACCTTTGACCACAAACTGAGTCACTGCTCGGTGACGTTCGTCTATCCTGCCTGAAAGGAGACGCTGCCGGCAGACTGCAGCGAGAACTGCCAGCATCTGAGCCAGACTCTGTCTCATCATGGTCACTAAATGCACAGTAATGGCAGGTTTGTAATAAGGCAGATCGCGCTAACATAATATGCACTGTTATGCTGGGCTTACGCTGTGCGGCTTTTTGGCCCATTTTGAGCCGATTTGTCAGTCATGCGACCGTTTTGGTGATCGGCCCGATTTTGGCCTTAATCGTACGACGTGTAGTATACGTGGGGTAACGAGAAGCGATTTACACCTCAAGACCAGCCCCCGATCATCAATCGCTTGGTCGGTTGGTTGAAATCCTCACGACCGTCGTGAGGGTGTCACCGCAGCTTCTCACACTGCTCACGTGCAAACATATAAATGTCGGTGAAAAAGATGGAGCAGCGCGGCTGTGCAGCGTGTGATCTGGACACAAGCAATGGAGGCACAACTTGTAGAGCTTTGGAAAGCTCATCCGAGCCTTTTCGATGTGGCCTCACAAAATTATCACGACCACAACAACCGTGAAAATAGTTGGATCGACACTGCTGCTCAATCACAGCTGATCATGTTTTTCATTAGCAATTTATCAAAGTGGTGTGTCTGTGTGAGTGAAAGACAGAGAGAGCGACATAATTTCTGTTATAACCTTCATTTTATGGACGCACAGTGTGAGCGCTCAGGTCGCATCAGAGCATCGGGCAGTATAGTGTGAGACCTGCATCGTGACCTATGAACTTCTAACCCCTGCGAGTCAATCGTGCAGTTTGAGCAGGAGCTGAATCGCGCAACTGAAAAAAATCGCACAGTGTCTGCCCAGCTTAAGTTGATTATTTACCTGCCGCATTAACGGCAGAGGACGTGCAAACGTTACCGCTGCTGCTCGGTTGAGATTCACGAGTCTGGAGCAGAATTAAAAACACGACATTCATTTAAGGTCATCGCGTGTTTTGTGAGCAAATGCTTTTGCATATTCGTAGTGTTTCCTCCCTTAAATGAAATATCTGCTTGCAAGTATTGCAAGTTGTCCTGTTGTCATCTGTTCTCGTAAAGTATAACCAAACTTTTGAGCCGCTTACGCCCCGTGTTTCCTGCCAGGTAAATGACGCTCTGCAACGTGGTGACGTCATTCGGGGCGACTGGAATAGATAAAGGAATCGTTTGCAAAAATGGCAAACACTTCCAAGGGATTGAAACAGTGGGAACCGGTTCTCAACAAGAACCGGGTTTCGATACCCATCCCTATTCAGGAGTACATTGGATTATCTTTGCTGGTGACACATTCTTCTTCATTTTCTTTTTAACCACAGCTATTTTCACACTGTCGTGCACTGCAGTGACACTTGTTCCATTAAATGCCTTTGCATGCTGCGAAGCTAACTCACTTGCATGACACTTTCTGCTTCATCCACAGTTGGTTCGGCACGTCTGAGCAGCCGTTCTCTAGTCCGTTTGTCATGGATCACATTCACAATTGGATCACAGACCACAGAATTTTTTTACCCCCCAAAATCACATGACTGTGCTTTAAGCTTCAGATCAGTCACAAAGCAATCAAAAGTGTCTTCTGGTTGCTGCATCTGAGATCAGAAGATGTACCTATCATATACTGTGTTCTTCTGTGGTCAACTTTTCAACCGCTTATTTCTGTCACCAACTTCCTCGAACTTGAACGTGTTGAAGACTTCAGCGGTGTGAGGACCAGCCACCGTGAGCAGCAACACAATTTTCCTGGTGTCGGGTTCAGAGTCCAGTCCCATGGCAGCCATATACAGCTTAGACTGATGAACCGAGACTGGTGTCCACATCCCCACTAGTTTCAGCCCTTCCAGTGGATTCAAACTTTCCATCTTGAGCAGAACTTTATGTACAGGCTACGAACAGGATATAAATATGAAAAACTATACAGAAATCTGAGATATACAGTTATACAGAAATGGGAACTATGCAGGTTATAAACAGTTGTAGGATTAAAAATTATCATATTGTACAGAATGATTATTTACACTGAGCTATACAGCAGTGCAGTTAAGATAAGTGAGGGTGTAGATAGTTTCTACAGAGGCTGTATAAAGTGCTGGTGGTTGTGAGTGGTGGTTCAGTCCATGTTATTATTGTGTGTTTGAGGGTACAGTTGTCCATTGTGTGTGTGTGTATGTTCAGTCCATGTGTTAACGTTGGTCAGATGTCAGGAGGCAGAGTTCAGGAGTCTGACAGCTGTGGGGAAGAAGCTGTTCCGGTACCTGGTGGTCTTAGTCCGGAGGCTCCTGTAGCGCCTCCCAGAGGGCAGGAGGGTGAAGAGTTCATGTGATGGGTGACTGGGGTCTTTGATGATTTTCCCAGCCCTTTTCAGACACCGCTTCCTGTAGATGTCTTTTATGGCAGGAAGTGGTGCTCCGGCGATGCGCTGGGCAGTTTTCACGACCCTCTGCAACGCCTTCCGGTCCGAGGCAGAGCAGTTCCCGTACCAGACTGGTCTCATCGTTGTCACTGATGAGGCCAATCACCGTGGTGTCATCTGCAAACTTAATGATGGTGTTGGAACCATCAGCAGGTCTGCAGTCGTGGGTGAAGAGGGAGTAGAGGAAAGGGCTCATCACACAGCCTTGTGCTACACCGGTGTTCATCGTGATTGTAGATGAGCAGCGGTTATCCAGCCGGACATGTTGGGGGCGGTTGGTCAGGAAGTCCAGTAACCATTTGCAGATGAGGGAACTGATGCCCAGGTCTGTCAGTTTCCTGATGAGTTGTGAGGGGTGGATTGTATTGAATGCTGAACTGAAGTCTATAAACAGCATTCTGGCGTAGGTGTTGTTGTTGTCCAGGTGTGAGAGGACAGAGTGCAGTGCGATGGAGACTGCATCCTCTGTGCTCCTGTTCTGGCGGTATGTGAATTGGTGGGGGTCCAGGGTGGGGGGGAGACAGGATTTGAAGTGTGCTAGGACCAGCTGCTCTAAGCACTTAGTGATGATTTGCTGATCTGCACTGGTTGCCTGTGAAATTTCGTATTCAATTCAAAATTCTGTTGTTTACTTTTAAAATTACTAATAACACAGGGCCAAGTTATCTTAAGGAACTCTTAAATTCATATCTTCCTACGAGGGCCTTAAGATCTTCCTCACAGTTATTGTTGGTTCAGCCCAGATCTCGCTTGAAGTCTAGAGGTGATCGAGCGTTTGCTCTAGCTGCACCTGAGCTGTGGAACAATCTCCCGATTGGCATCCGGGCGTCTGATTCTATTCAATCTTTTAAATCACGGCTTAAAACATATTTGTTTGAACTTGCTTTTTCTACTAGTTAAATTCTCGCCTCGCTTCTGTGAGTTATTCTATTAATGTGTCTGGTTGTTTTGCGTTGTCCTGCGCTGTCAATGTTTTCTATCACTGTGTTTGATGGTACAGCTGTGAACATAATCTCACACTTATATGACTCTGACGTTATAGTGCTAATTATTTTTATTATTTTATTGTTGCGTTGTCTATGTTCTCTATCACTGTGTATGATGGTACAGTTCTACTTTGCTATAGCTGTGTGCTATAGATTATTCCTATTAGTGGTTTTTACCTGTGAACATAATCCCACACTTATATGACTCCGATGTTTTAGTGTAAATCATTTTATTGTTTTATGTAAAGCACTTTGGCATGCCCCTGGCTTTTAATGTGCTCTATAAATAAAGATTGTTGTTGTTGTTGTTCTTGATGGGGGTGAGTGCTACTGGGCGGTAATCACTGAGGCTAGATGGGTTGGAGTTTTTGGGTATCGGGACGATGGAGGTGGATTTGAAGCAGGCCGGTACCACAGCGTGGGCCAAGGACAGGTTGAATATGTCTGTCAGCACTCCTGCAAGCTCCCCAGAACACGCTCTGAGAACACGCCCGGGGATGCCATCAGGGCCTGCAGCCTTGTGGACATTGATCCTGCTCAGCACCGCTCCTACATCGGTGGGGGAGAGAGTTAGAGGTTGGTGGTCTGGCGTCACGTCTGCTTTGGTTGTGGGGTTCCCTCGCTCAAAACGAGCATAAAAGTTGTTGAGCTCGTTGAGGAAGGAGACATCAGAGGATGCGGGGGAGGGTTTGGTGGTCCTGTAGTCTGTGATGGTCTGGAGTCCTTGCCACATGCGTCGGGGTTGGAGTTGGAGAAGTGTTCTTCTACCTTCTTTTTGTAATGGTGTTTGGCTTTTTTGATGCCCTTCTTTAGGAGGAGACAAACATCCCGGTTCATCCAAGGCTTCTTAGATTATAGGTATTGCAGTAGAGGAGGATCTAGAAAAGCTCAAGCAGTTTATTCATGGTGGTGAGGTCAGCAGGGTAAAAGACTATTAAAAACAATGAATGGGAAGAGGGCTGGTAGCGTGTCAGCACTTTTGGAATTCAGGAGGCTATCCTGCCAGATAGAGTTCAAATAGGATGCATGAGCTTTCCTGTTAGAGCATATGTTCCCCTGCCCCTCGGGTGCTATAAATGTCAAAGATATGGGCACATCGCTGCAGTTTGCAAGGGGAAACACAGGTGCCCCAGGTGTGGAGGTGAACACAGGTGTGAGGAATGTGGGGATAGTGTACAGGATAAATGCAGTAACTGTGGGGGGCAGCACAGAATTATGGGCATTGTGAAGTCAGAAAGAAGGCCATGGAGGTCAAACAAGTTAAAGTAGTTCACAACATAAGTTACACAGAGGCCGTCAACACGGTACAGAAGGCAAAGGACGAGACAGGAAAGGTTCACCCTATGTCAACATCAGATTTAGTAGAGTCCCACACACCTGGAGCTGATTCTGGGTAATCAGTTTGAGGATTTAAGCTCTGCGTTGACTCTCCTTCACCGCCAGTTTGTCAGCTACCTCAAGTTGGTAATTGGCTCCATGTTCCATGCTATTGGCTCTTTGTACTTCACTTAAGTTGTTGTCCTGTGCCACCACTCACCTGGACTCTCCACGCCACTTACCTTCAGCTGCAGCTTCTCTAGGACAATCTCTCCAGTCTGGAAACCTCTCTGATCCTTACCTGCCTGCCCTCCCCCATCTCTCAGTCTCTCGGACACAGCAGAGCTCAGGTCAGCCAGCTCATACCAATAACCTACCTGGCTACTCACCGCCTTTCCCTCAAAGCCAAGCTCCACTCCAGCTACAAGTAAGCAAAATACCAGTTATACTCACCATCTCCAAGCCCCCTCTGCGCTCCACCATCCTAACACCAGTTACTTCTTTTCTCAGTTCAACCACGAACAGCAGCTCATGGAATGAAATGTGAGTCACAACATTAATGAATATTTAGCCAACCTGTTGCTTTCATAGGTGATGTGTCACTGTGAGCTGTAGGATGGGAAATGGATGATGTGGTGATGATTCTTCATCCGATGTAAAAAGACTGAATCCTTACTAAGTTTAGAGAACATCCTATGAAGCTTGCAGGCTCAGTCTGTCTGCAGGAAGATCTGACCCCAGGTAAATGTCCAGCGCAGCACTTTCAGGCAGAGACTCAGACCTGTGGAGGCCGCTCAGTGAGGACTCGGCAGCATGTGAACACAACCTGAGCTCTTTGACAATTCTGAACAAACCGTGATTATTTTACCACAGAAAGTAGATTCTGTTCAACTGGACATTTTCAGTTGGAGAAACTCATCTAAGTAACTTCTTCAGCCTCAGCTGACTGCAGGTTTCCCCAACCTTCCAACAAAACTGAACATTTGCATAATGACTGAAACTAGCACCGCTGCTGAGCACTTCAGTACTCCAGTGCTACTTCCTGAATGTCCAAATTAGCCACAATGGGTGAAACTGGGGAACCCATGGCACACCGATTTTTTGCGCCTGTAGTACTGAGCCTTGTATATGAAATGTGAAATAAAGACACAGTTCAAAGAGCAAACACTGTTTATAAGGTTGGAAACCTGCTGTTAATGAGGAGGTTCAAAGGAAGGTGGAGGATGTTATCACCGTGGCCTCATGCGGTCAGGATGTGAATAAAACAGCCACCAATCTATTGAAGTTATCTCGGTTTATTGAACTGTAATCAGCAGCTCAGTTTCAGTTTTGTCATATGCAAGTTAGCACAGGGTCATCATCGCAATGAAATGTATTTTTTAACGAGCAGAAGACAGTCACTCAGCAGAATGGTACAGTAGAAGAAAATAAAATAATAAAAAAATAAATAGAAAAATAGTAAAGAGCAAAATATTAATAAGATGTAGTAAAAGAAAAAAGATTTTCAGTTAACTGACTAAATATATGTATGTATGTGTATATATAAATATATGTACACACTAGTGATTGAATAAAGAAAATCTTAAATAGGAATGTGAGGGGGGGCAGAGGGGATATTGCACAGGAATGAGCAGCAGTACAAACTGAACAGTACAAAGGTTTTGTTTTTTGTGGCCGTTGTTAGCGTCAAATGAGGTTCAAGCAAGAGTCTCTCTTATGCTGGGGCTAGACACATGTAGCTGATCACGGATCATTTCTTCTGTCCTGTCATCAAACTCACATTTAGAAGCAACTCAGTTCAGAGATATCAGCAACAACATTCACCTTGGCTGAAAAGTGTTGTTCAGTAACAGCAGAGGCGAAAGTATCACCTGTATTTGGCAGTGAGTAGAAAATCGTTTGTCCCTCTGTTCCCAAGCAGTGAAGTAAAGTAGCTCTTCGTGCTTCAGGCCAAGCATTCCCTGTTGCATTGATCACAAGCAAATAATTGTTGAACATACGCATCCACATGTTGAAGGGCAAAGCAGGATCTCCAGGGCAAGGCAAAAACATCGGCGGTGGATGGACGTTTGCAGCCACGATGACTCAGCAAAAAACTAAGCAGAAAAACCACGCAGGGTTACTCGCTGCCAAAATGTAGCAGCGGCCGGTAATGAACCAGTCCTCATCAAGGAATAGTGCTCTTTAATGATTTCAGCACAGACTTTACATCATAGGGAGACTCATCAAGTTATCAGTTAGCCATCTTAACTATATTCTAAAATTTTACCAACTCCACTTTACTCTTATTTCACGACACCACCCACTAGTGGTGCAATATGGTACAGTCATTACAGGACACAACACAGGTGGACATGATCAAGCTAATGAAGTTTTATATTGTGGTTGGAGACCAGAGACGGGAGAGCGCCAGACAGCTGGTGGACGTATGTGCCGAACCAGGGGAACAGTGTATCGGGTCACGGTCCTTTCTACAGTTACCTTTCATAGCCATTCTAACCCTTTTGTGTCAAGTTCTGTGTATGTCATCAGGCCCACTCACCAGGTATGTAAACTTTTGATCAGGATCATTTGGGTAATTTGTGTAGTGATCGTGATTTAAAGAGTAAACACAGTTGTTTGACAATAAACGTCTTCAGCCAACCACTAACCATGAGTGAAAGAAAAACTTGTCTGAAAAATGGTTAAGAAATCATGAATTCTGCCAGGATATGCACAACAGTACAGCGTTTTAATCATCTTTGGAACAGACTCCAGTTTCAGTTCACCTTTATGTGTTATACATACCGTATTTTTTGGATTATAAGGCACTTTAAGCGAAACAAAACAGTCAGATGAGTCAAACTTTACTTAGCTCATTCTTCTTGCTTCCTCCACTTCTGTACCATTGATTCATCAATGCTGTATTCTATCACAGCTGCTCTATTCCCATGTTGTTGCAGTATATTAATGACTAACCTCGTATTGTGGATGGATTATCTCAGTTGTTCTCCTGACTGAAGTTTGGTCCGTTTACAGCATCCTGCCATGCGATTGCATTTGTCTCCAACCATGAGGAACCCTCACGTTAACTTTTATGGAGTGGAAAAAGTTGGCGTTCATCCTCCAGCTTCACTGTGTTTATGTTATGCTAACATAGCTGTGTCGCTAGCGATCACGTAGCACATCATTATATACCAGCTAGCCCAACTTCAGTAACCCTACAAACGTCACTGCTGTTTAGTTTACTGTCTTCATTTATGTTGGAAGTGATAGCAGAGCTGTACGTTTGAATTTATTCAGAAATCTCTCAGTCAGAACATGCTATATCATGCTTAGATGGAAGCTAGCGAGCTAACTCCCGGCTAACTTTGTTAAATTTAATAAATTCGGTTTTCATGGATGCCTGGATGTTAACATATTGCTGCAAAAAAAACAAGTTTAACTATCGCCTCTAAAGGCTGAAAAGAAACCCCAAAACAAGTGGATGAAATCAAAAAATAAATGAACGCATGAGAAGAAACAACGTGCTCTAAAGAGACCATTACAGACTAAAGCAGGCAGAAAAGGCCAGAGGGATTCTGAGTCTCAAATAAAACAGTGACCACAAACAGGAATACAGCATAAAAGACAGATATTTCTGGAAAACAACCTGTGAGAGTTCTCATGCAGTCTATCAAATTCCTACTCACACTGAAATGTTTTATGAGCCTCTGGCTTCTCAGCTGTGTGAGTTTTCTTGTGACACATCAAGCTACTTTTTTGACTGAAGCTTTTCCCACATGTATCACAGGTATACGGCCTCTCACCTGTGTGAGTTTTCTTGTGAATATACAAAGTACTGCTTCGACTGAAACTTTTCCCACATGTATCACAAGTATACGGCCTCTCCCCTGTGTGAGTTTTCTTGTGAATATACAAATGACTGCTTCGACTGAAACTTTTCCCACATGTATCACAGGTATACGGCCTCTCACCTGTGTGAGTTTTCTTGTGAATATACAAAGTACTGCTTCGACTGAAACTTTTCCCACATGTTTCACACGTAAACAGCTTTTCACCTGTGTGGATTCTCCTGTGAATATACAAACGACTGCTTGAACTGAAACTTTTCCCACATGTATCACAGGGATATGGCCTTTCACCTGTGTGGGTTCTCATGTGAATATACAAATGACTGCTTCGAGTAAAACTTTTCCCACATGTATCACAGGGATATGGCCTCTCACCTGTGTGAGTGATAAGGTGGTATTTCCAGGTACTTCTATCAGTGAAGCTTTTGCCACATGTGTCACAAGCAAACAGTTTTTCACCTGTGTGAGTTTTCTTGTGAATATACAAATTACTGCTTTGACTGAAGCTTTTCCCACATGTATCACAGTGATATGGCTTCTCACCTGTGTGGGTTCTCATGTGGATATACAAAGTACTGCTTCGACTGAAACTTTTCCCACATGTATCACAGGGATATGGCCTCTCACCTGTATGAGTTCTCATGTGATCATACAAATTACTGCTTCGTCTGAAACTTTTCCCACATGTATCACAGGGATATGGCCTCTCACCTGTGTGGGTTACAAGGTGACGTTTCCACGTACTTCTAGCTCTAAAACTTTTCCCACATGTATCACAAGGATAGGGTTTCACATCAGTGTTGGGTTTCTTTCTTTGGGCCTGACGCTTGATGGATTTTTGGCAAACATCAGACTCTCTACCTGTGGCAGCATTGCAGGGACTCTCTGACACAGTCCAGCTCTCCACATCATCCTGACGTCTGTCTCGCTTCTTCCTCTTCTTTGGCACTGAGGTCACAGTTTCACTTAACCCTGACTCTTCACACTTGCTGGATTCTTCATCTGTGCTTTCACTTTGAGGAGAGTCATCACAGAGGAGCTGCTCCCCGTCTCCTCCTGGTTCACTGTGCTCTCCTTCCTCAGCAGCAGTCACCATAAAGGTACCAGGCTCCTCCTTCAGTCCCAGCTGCTCTCCCTCCTGACTGCTGCACAGTTCCTCCTCTTCCTCTTTAATCTGTGGAGCTTCTGGTTCCTCCTGCTCCACACTGGAGCTCCTCTCCTGGTTCCAGAGCTGCTGCTCAGGGAGAACCTCCTCCTCCTCCTCACAGACGACCTGCTGTGGGACGTCTGGAGCGACAGAAGAAAGAAGTTACTGATGCAACCGCAGAAACATTAACAGGACTTTACAGCATGACTGCATCACTCATGAATGTGGACAGGCACCTGAGTTCACCTGTTTTGTGGTTTAAAAGCCACAAAGACGCTGTGTTTAGAGAAAATGGGTCTCAATTGTTCCCATACTGCTGACACATACGGGATCACTGAGGGTTTTTTCTTCTCCAGCTTTGACAAAAGTCCAGCTGGGATAACCACATTTACTCAGGGTCAGCTTTTAGATGTCCCCCATTACTGATGGAAATCTCACAGTCCAAGAAGGCTAACCTGCCACTTTTCATATCCTCCCTGGTGAATCTGATGTGTCGGTCCAGCGAGTTAATGTGATCCGTGAATTGTGGTACGTCCTGAGATTTGATTTTCACAAAGGTGTCACCTTCGTCTGGCACAAACGATTATTCTGATAGTTGGCTAGTCACCGATTATTTTTGCGATTAGTCGACTAATCAGATCATGCATCCACCAGCATGTGTCTCCTCTTATATAACTATCATTAGCTTACAGCTTGAAGTGTTTAAGATATGTGCTAACTAAAAATAAAGACAAGATGATACTCTATTAACCTTTTAATAACATTTGCAGATTGTCTCGGTGCAGTTTAGTAAACTCAGCCGTCTGCTCCTTGCTATCTAAAATATAACAGGACACCGGAGTAAATTCTCGAGCACGTCTCACACTTCTGTTTAATCAGTTTTCTGCTTGACGTTTATTCAGCTGTGTGAAAAGTAGAGATGGCACGATACCACTTTTATGCCTGATACTGACATAGTGTATTTAAGCAATAAAACAGTTTTTTTAATATCTTGCTGCATTTTGCATAAGTTCATACTCAAGTTTAACACAAACAAACTAAACAACACTGAAGCTATTCTGTTACACTTGTATGCAAAAAATGCACTGCAGCCAAAATATTTCATAGTTCAGCAAAACTGATCAATCAAATAAACTTAAACCTGCTCCATCCTCCCTACTCTGGTGTTTTAAAGAGTACTTAGCAGAAATATTAAGCAACCTAACTAACAGGGCTGCAAACTCCCAGCAAAAGAAAAAAAAATGCACAGAAATAAATTTTTCAAGAATAATTAAATAGATTCAACATCTTTCTTCTACAGAACTGCAGACTGCACAGATGGTTCCCAAAGGAAAAAGTACTATAGCTTACTAGGGTATATTAGACTTAACAGTCACTATATACAGTAATGGACTTCTATTCATTTTACTTCAGATTAAAACTTTGGGTGTCAGATAATTATTTATTAAAAGCTAGACATTTTAAATGAGAATAAGAAAGAAAAGTATGTCTTTGTGCCCCCTTTTCCCTGTTCATGCCCTATCGGCCCCCCTGGCTAAACTTTGCTAGATCCGCCCCTGCACAGTTACCAGCGTCAGCTGTAGAAAAAGATCCTGGTGTGCAAAGTGTTATGGAATAAACATATATTCTTAGTGCTTATTTTCTAATTATATTGTTTTATTTACTTTAATAATGAAGGCTTGTAAAGCAAGGCCACTTTTGACTCACAAACTAAGTGTTCAGCCAGACTGAAAAACAGGAAGTTAGTGTGCAGCTGTACCTTTCGTGAACCTCGGGACCAAAAATGGTCCCGCCCCAAAAGTGCTCTAAAAATGTTATATATCAATATTTTTTTCTACTTTAAATTAGTCAATCTTTTAAAACTACTTCTGCTTAAAATATCCATGTCAAGTTTTAATTATATTTTCATTGTTTTAACCCTTTAAATCCCAGTTTTATTACATGAGCGCCCTGTTTTTTTAGCCCCAAAAAACAAAAAACTTGAATATTTTCCAAAAAAAACATTTGAGGTAATATTCAATTGTTATTATAATTAGGCCTTTAGATGGACTAAAGATTGGCACCAAGAGTCATTTCGATCGCCTTTTATTTTTTTTCCAGGAGCGCATTTCATAAAATGCACACTATCGACCACGCCCAAAAAGTGCAATAAAAATATTAAATATTAATTTTTTTTTCACTTTAAATTGGTCAGTCTTTTAAAACTACTTCTCCCTGAAATATTCATATAAAGTTTTAATTATATTTTCGTTGTTTTAACCCTTTAAATTACAAAAAAACTAAAAAAAAAACTAAAAAACTAAATATTTTCCCAAAAAAACATTTGAAGTAATATTTGATTGTTATTATAATTAGGCCTTTAGATGGACTAAAGATTGGCACAAACAGTCATTTCGATCGCCTTTTATTTTTTTTTTCAGGACCAGAAAATGGTCTCCAGGCGGCAAATGCTTCTCCTCTAGCCCGGAATCGGTGCATGCTCCCGGGTTGACTCGCGACGATGACCGGGGCATGTTGCGTCGGACCCCTTTTTCCAACACACACATCCGGTACCACGTCACAACAAATACGTCATTTCCTGTTGATTAAAAAAAAAAAATCCAACCTCAAACGGTCCTGGGGCCGAAAATTGTCCCGCCCGATCAGCGGGCGAAGCCGCTGCAGCACGCCGGAAAAGAGGCGTCATTTCCCGCAGGTCTCTTTAAGCAGCCCGCTGTTTTCCAGCCCCGGGTCAAATGTGGAGCAAGGGCACCACCCGGTGGACAAATAAAAAAATTACAATTCTAAGGCCTCTTCTCCAAAACAAAAACGAAACCTAAGCCATCACCCAGATGTTAACGGTATAAATCCTGCAGTGAAAAATAGCGTTTATAAAGGGTTTCAATGGGGCACAAATCGGCCACGAGGTTCGATAGTGGATGTATGCCTTTTATTCAGCCATTTAAGCTCATTTTAAAAACTCCGACTGAATTTCAAAATAAAATGGGAAAAAAATTCATGTTAGAAAGTTTGGCTATACTCCATTAAACACAGTGGAAATGGCGTGGAAACGTAAAACGCAAAGGCCACGAAATGGTCCCAGGTTGCCCCAGGGGCTAATAAATACAGGAAACTAGACAGAAAAAGAGGAACTACTAACATATAAGGATTTGTTTGTGTTGAAACTGTGTGTGACGTGTAAAGTACCAAAATAACACCTATATGAGACATGTTTAGCCTGTAATGTTAGAGATTCTGCAGCTGGCTTTGGGCTGTGCAGGGAAGATGATTGGATAAAGAATTATAAATGTTTTGACCACTCTGAGTCGGGTTTTCTCTGTTCTGTCATGGGGATCAAAGAATCGGGTTTAATATTAAATAAATTCTAACAACAGCTGATCAAGCTTAAACGTGCTGCTGTTGTTCAGCCGCTGGTTTCCTCTTTCTGGTGCAAAGTGGGCCAAAAACAAACAAGAGAGACGATCAGCTGATCATTGATCAGTTTCATGATTGAAGTAGCAGCAAGAAGAGGCAGTCGCTCCATATATCGGTTGTTAAGCTTAAGGCTGGAATGCTTTACAAACATTCAGAGATGGACTTACACACTTGCTTTACTTCTCTCTGGGATCACTCTGTCAGAGATGAAATGCTGGTTTGGTAGCGAGGCTACAAATGTTCAAACAGACCGGCGACAGGTCTCGCACGCCACAGCCGCTCTATCACGTGATGCACACTGCTCCGATGTCCTAAGATTATGAGCCGAGTTACGCCGTGTCGCAAGTTTTGTGAGGTGCTTTTGTGATATTTAATGGATCGATTACATTTTTTATTTCTCTCCGATATCCGATCCAGTAATTTACGTCAGTATCTAACCGATACCGATACGTAATATCGGATCGGTCCATCTCTAGTGAAAACTTTAACTTTAATCTCAGCCAAACCGATTTACTCAGGAACAAATAAAATACTGAAAAAAGCCAAACAATAACATTTTTAAGTTATCTAAGTGACTCATATATCCTGTTTAACCTGAGTAGCGAAAGATGGCGGTGGGTTTGAAAACGATTTGCCGGGAGTCCGGTGTTCTCACGGCTCTAGTGAGCCTAGCCCCCGGCTAACTATCGAGCTAGTGGGTAACAGACGTCTCTGAAAACGTCGGAGCGCTTTTGAAAATATGCGGTGTCTTGATAAACTGAGCAGATATTTGAGGTTTACACAGCTACATTCTCGCCTGAAAATATGTTAAACGTTTATTTTGTGACCCAGAAAGAATAATAAGAGTAATATTAACACTGGGGCCACGCTATGAAATCTGGGATTGGTTGGGCCACGAAGGATACACCTGCCCCATCTGTCAAATCTGGGGAAGGACGCCTTTGTCGGCCGCATTAGGAGAAGTCTTCGTCGCGTCGTAGCGTAATCGGTCTACAATTGCAGCCTCCGAAGGATTCGGCCCTTAAATTTGGACACAGCTACAATACCGGACACAGCTTCTTCTTCTTCGGGGTTTAACGGCAGCTGGCATCCTTGTACATGCAGTGCTGCCATCTTCTGTTTCAGTTCGTTATTACACTCTTAAATCCTGCTACTTATTCCTGCGTCTTTCAGGATTTTACAAAGCTTCAAACGACGCGTCGAAAATTAAATTAATGGTCAACGATTTTGATAGTCGACTAATCGTGGCAGCCCGAGCTTCATTCACATACCTGAACCAACGACTTGGTGGTTTTCCAGGGTACGATAACAGAGCCCTGTTTTCCACTTCCTTCATGTATAAATTGGCCACACCGAGTGAAAGTCGGGCTACATCGCACACCCACGCTTCAATTCAAGGACACGCTCACGGAACAGGCCTAGCTTCCTTGGTTCTTTTGTTAGAGATCGATCGATCAATATTCCAAGCTGTATAGGCTCTAAAGCCTACTACCAATTAAGCATATTAGGTGATGTGCATCTCTGTAATGAGAAGGGGTGTGGTCTAATGACATCAACACCCTATATCAGGTGTGCATAATTATTAGGCAACGTCCTTTCCTTTGGCAAAATGGGTCAAAAGAAGGACTTGACAGGCTCAGAAAAGTCAAAAATAGTGAGATATCTTGCAGAGGGATGCAGCAGTCTCAAAATTGCAAAGCTTCTGAAGCGTGATCATCGAGCAATCAAGCGTTTCATTCAAAATAGTCAACAGGGTCGCAAGAAGCGTGTGGAAAAACCAAGGCGCAAAATAACTGCCCATGAACTGAGAAAAGTCAAGCGTGCAGCTGCCAAGATGCCACTTGCCACCAGTTTGGCCATATTTCAGAGCTGCAACATCACTGGAGTGCCCAAAAGCACAAGGTGTGCAATACTCAGAGACATGGCCAAGGTAAGAAAGGCTGAAAGACGACCACCACTGAACAAGACACACAAGCTGAAACGTCAAGACTGGGCCAAGAAATATCTCAAGACTGGTTTTTCTAAGGTTTTATGGACTGATGAAATGAGAGTGAGTCTTGATGGGCCAGATGGATGGACCCGTGGCTGGATTGGTAAAGGCAGAGAGCTCCAGTCCCACTCAGACACCAGCAAGGTGGAGGTGGAGTACTGGTTTGGGCTGGTATCATCAAAGATGAGCTTGTGGGGCCTTTTCGGGTTGAGGATGGAGTCAAGCTCAACTCCCAGTCCTACTGCCAGTTTCTGGAAGACACCTTCTTCAAGCAGTGGTACAGGAAGAAGTCTGCATCCTTCAAGAAAAACATGATTTTCATGCAGGACAATGCTCCATCACACGCGTCCAAGTACTCCACAGCGTGGCTGCAAGAAAGGGTATAAAAGAAGAAAAACTAATGACATGGCCGCCTTGTTCACCTGATCTGAACCCCATTGAGAACCTGTGGTCCATCATCAAATGTGAGATTTACAAGGAGGGAAAACAGTACACCTCTCTGAACAGTGTCTGGGAGGCTGTGGTTGCTGCTGCACGCAATGTTGATGGTGAACAGATCAAAACACTGACAGAATCCATGGATGGCAGGCTTTTGAGTGTCCTTGCAAAGAAAGGTGGCTATATTGGTCGCTGATTTGTTTTTGTTTTGTTTTTGAATGTCAGAAATGTATATTTGTGAATGTGGAGATGTTATATTGGTGTCACTGGTAAAAATAAATAATTGAAATGGGTATATATTTGTTTTTTAAGTTGCCTAATAATTATGCACAGTAATAGTCACCTGCACACACAGATATCCCCCTAAAATAGCTAAAACTGAAAACAAACTAAGAACTACTTCCAAAAACATTCAGCTTTGATATTAATGAGTTTTTTGGGTTCATTGAGAACATGGTTGTTGTTCAATAATAACATTATTCCTCAAAAATACAACTTGCCTAATAATTCTGCACTCCCTGTATATAGGGGGTGTATGAGAGTCTTTGTGAGTCTTTCACACACATATTAAACAAATATGTAAGACTGCTTTCTTCCATTTGTGCAACATCTCTAAAATTAGAAATATCCTGTCTCAGAGTGACGCTGAAAAACTAGTTCATGCATTTATTACTTCCAGGCTGGACGACTGTAATTCATTATTAGATTTCAAGATTCAAAACGTAGGCTGCCGGGGGATTCCCATGATGCATTGAGTTTTTCCTTTCCAGTCACCTTTCTCACTCACTATGTATTAACAGACCTCTCTGCATTGAATCATATCTGTTATTAACCTCTGTCTCTCTTCCACAGCATGTCTTTATCCTGTCTTCCTTCTCTCACCCCAACCAATCACAGCAGATGGCCCCGCCCCTCCCTGAGCCTGGTTCTGCCGGAGGTTTCTTCCTGTTAAAAGGGAGTTTTTCCTTCCCACTGTTGCCAAAGTGCTGCTCATAGGGGGTCATATGATTGTTGGGTTTTTCCTCTGTATGTGTTATTGTAGCGTCTACATTACAATATAAAACACCTTGAGGCGACTGTTGTTGTGATTTGGCGCTGTGGAAATAAAACTGAATTGAATTGAAGTGTGAGAGGAAAACCCCAACCCTGCCTCACAGCAGCGTCCTCGGGTGAGTTTAAAGCTGAATGTTTGTTTAAACAGAGACACATCCACCTTCTGTCCTCCAGAAACATCCCTGCAGCCTCAAAGTAAACGTACCACAGAGCTGTGATCAGGATCCTCCCTCAGAGGGACACTCACCTGTCCTGTGCAGCTTGATTTGGGGTTTCCAGGTGATATCCAGCAGTCTGCGCTGACGCTCCATCTCTTCCTCGTACTGCACAGGATCATTATGAACTTCAGGCTCCTCCTTCAGTCCCAGCTGCTCTCCCTGCTGACTGCTGCACAGTTCCTCCTGTTCCTCTTTAATCTGTGGAGCTTCTGGTTCCTCCTGCTCCACACTGGAGCTCCTCTCCTGGTTCCAGAGCTGCTGCTCAGGGAGAACCTCCTCCTCCTCCTCCTCACAGACCTGCTGCTGTGGGACGTCTGGAGAGACAGAAGAAAGAAGTCACAACCACAGAAACATTAACAGGACTTTACAGCATGACTGCGTCGCTCGTGTGTGAGAGTAAAGCCGTCCAGTCAGCTGTAAGTCACTGATCTCAGATCTGCATTTATTCAGACGAACATCTGGAAGGTAAAGCCCCCTCAGCACAGCAGCAGCACCGCACTGCCACTACAGTTCATAAATTCAATATTAGGTGTCACTGTGCCGAGCTGCACATTAAACTCTGTGTCACTTCTTTCAGTCGCGTCCGTGACTCTGAACAACAACATGGTGGACTTTGTTGTTCTCACACGTGTGTAAATGTGACCACAGGAACCGTGCACGTGCTGTGTACCACTTTAGCTTTTATGTGACATCATCACAAAGGGCCCGGGCGACCACTCTGACGTCACTGATGGAGAAATAAAAAAGACGTATTGTTATGACGTTAACACTGAACTCTTTACAGCTCTGCAGAAGAAGAAAGGAAACCAAGGAAAAACCTTTTCAGGCTAGATTACTGAGTTTAGAAGGTGCACCTGAACGCACCATCAAACACACGTTTCACCGCCAAACAAAAAGTTTTTCAAACGATTCACAGGATTGAGTGATGGATCCAGGTCAGAGAAAAGCTCAAATCCAGGCTGATTTCAGCGCCTGCTGTTTGAATGCAGCGCAGCGCAGTCCTGTCCTCTGTTTGCTCTTTGTTAGCTCACATCTCCAAAAAGTCCTCACAATCAGAAACGTCCCGCAGAGCTGTGATCAGGATCCTCCCTCAGAGGGACACTCACCTGTCCTGTGCAGCTTGATTTGGGGTTTCCAGGTGATATCCAGCAGTCTGCGCTGACGGTCGATCTCTTCCTCGTACTGGACGATCGTTTTTTCAAACTCCAAGAATATTTGTTCAGCAGCAGCAGTTAGTCGCTCGTTGATGAACTCTCTCAGATACTGAACTGAAGGCATCGTTGCTGCCGCAGCTCACACACTCAGCTCACACACTCAGCTCACACACTCAGCTCACACACTCAGCTCACACACTCGGCTCACACACAGCACAAAGCCTCCAAAAGTTCACGCTGGAACAACCAAACTGCCGCTTTTAAAAATGTTTACTTCCGCCGGATGTCCCGCTCTGAAGTTCCGGCAGGAGGAGGATGTTCAAATACTTTGTTCCGCTTGGAATAAACGTCCTTCTTTCTTCCTAAAAACCTATTTAAATGTACCAAACTGAGCCATAAATACATAAACAGCGTGTTACAAATAATAAAGGAGAGAAAATGGAAAGAAAAGGCCTCGTTCAGGTTTTTATCCATAATGAATCATATCCATTCTACTACTGATCATTCATATACTCAACACCAAAGAGTCTGACGTGAATGAATACTAACACACGGCTTTATTTTATTGTTTGATGTGGGTCTAAAATAAATGAGGAATTACACACGCTGTTCATTAAATGTGTTTGTGGCGTGCTCAGAGTCTTCATTGGTGGAAATCAGATCAAACTTCAGGATCTTCGACGTATTACTGCTGTGTGATTTTTATTACTATTAATGAAATGGATGAAAAGCTGACCCTGAGTAAATGTGGTTATCCCAGCTGGACTTTTGTCAAAGCTGGAGAAGAAAAAACCCTCAGTGATCCCGTATGTGTCAGCAGTATGGGAACAATTGAGACCCATTTTCTCTAAACACAGCGTCTTTGTGGCTTTTAAACCACAAAACAGGTGAACTCAGGTGCCTGTCCACATTCATGAGTGATGCAGTCATGCTGTAAAGTCCTGTTAATGTTTCTGCGGTTGCATCAGTAACTTCTTTCTTCCGTCGCTCCAGACGTCCCACAGCAGCAGGTCTGTGAGGAGGAGGAGGAGGTTCTCCCTGAGCAGCAGCTCTGGAACCAGGAGAGGAGCTCCAGTGTGGAGCAGGAGGAACCAGAAGCTCCACAGATTAAAGAGGAAGAGGAGGAACTGTGCAGCAGTCAGGAGGGAGAGCAGCTGGGACTGAAGGAGGAGCCTGGTACCTTTATGGTGACTGCTGCTGAGGAAGGAGAGCACAGTGAACCAGGAGGAGACGGGGAGCAGCTCCTCTGTGATGACTCTCCTCAAAGTGAAAGCACAGATGAAGAATCCAGCAAGTGTGAAGAGTCAGGGTTAAGTGAAACTGTGACCTCAGTGCCAAAGAAGAGGAAGAAGCGAGACAGACGTCAGGATGATGTGGAGAGCTGGACTGTGTCAGAGAGTCCCTGCAATGCTGCCACAGGTAGAGAGTCTGATGTTTGCCAAAAATCCATCAAGAGTCAGGCCCAAAGAAAGAAACTTGTTTAAATCCTTCAAAACATGTGGGAAAAGCTTCAGGTTGAAAAAGACCTGGAAACGCCACTTGAGAACTCTCACTGGTGGGAGGCCACATCCTTGTGAAACACTCGAAAAGTGTTTTGGTATACCACAGGAACGTCTGTAACCAGAGGTTTGTTGAACATGAAGGCTTTCAGCGCAAAAGGAATTTGATGGACCACACGAGGACTCTCACAGGTGAGAGGCTGTAGTTGTACCATTGTAATCACACTCTTAGAGATGGAAGACACTGAGCTGGTCCCAAGCCAGCTAAGACATAGAGTCTCTCCATCGTCCAGATGCCTGAGGACCACAGCGAGTGCAGGAGACCTGAGAGCTGCTGAGGGATCTCTGCTACAGAGTCAGTGAGTGATGGCTTAAGATGTTCACTAGGTGACAGACTTGACGTGAGCACAGAATGGAAATGTGGACACCCAGGCTGGGATCTTCAGGGAAAGGTGAGACGAGGCAGCCGTCTATGAGCAGATCTCCAGTCTGCTGAGTGAAACATGCATTCGTGTTGCAAAGCGACACAGTGAAACATGTAGCGCTTGAACTTCAGGTGCGTGGCTCAAGCCGGGACGCTGTCATCCTGAAGGCAGAAGCTGGAAAATATCCAGGAAACATCCTCTTCATCATAACTGAATCTAATGATCCATCTTTGATCCTGAGAGCCTCTGTGATCCAGGCTGCTCGGCATCCACACAAACCTTTGCAGGACCGAAGGCTTTTGATTATTTCATAAAAACTATCACAAACAACAGCTGTGAGCTGCGTGGTGATCATATCAAAGGAAATATTCTGACACCGAGGGCTGGACGTTGGCATCACACGCAGGTACAAAGGAGACCTTTATCTGCTCTCACCTGTGCTGAGCAGACACCTGTCCTACATGCTGATATGAGCCCTGAAAGTTTACCCAGAATGCACTTTGTGTGTGAAGCTTCATGCAGGGAATTATGACAACCAGATCAAACATCCAGGGTCCTGCTCCTCTGCGTCACACAGCCATAGGTCCAACACTCCCACACTCACAGATGTTCAGTCTCTTGGAGTGGATGTAAAACTGATCTGAGTTCAGTTTCTAACAGAGCCTGTAACCGTGGGACACACCAAAGAGATTAGGTGTGTTTTAGTTTGGACATAGAGCACAGACCGATCTCTGACAGCTTACCCTCCAAATTATCTGCTTTTTCAACCAAAGGTCTGACACTTTGAATTCAATGCCTAAAAATCTTTATTTGCAAAGTGCTTTTCACAGAAAAAACTAAAATAACATAAATAAAAGTGCCGAAATGTGTGGTTTCCATTAATTTGGTAGTAATTCAACAGAAAGCCCGTTTAAATAATGAAGTTTAAAGCTGTGACTTTTATTGTGAAAGCGCTGACAGGAAGAGGCTGTGTTTCGCCGGTGTGCTTTGACCTCGGAGCTGTTCGGAGCGGCTCGGCTCTGCTCGCTCCACCTTCGTCCCTCCCCTGGCCGGAGCGGAGTGAGATGCGTCCCGGAGCCTGAGGCGTTCGGACGAGTCAGAGCCGGACGCGGAGCTTTCAGGCGGGGAGCCTCCGGAGAGACACCGCGCCGTCTGTCGCACTGAAACCGGGTGTAGGTGCACTGCTGGCGGCTTCGCCTCCAGCTGCCTGCCGCTGAAAGCTGCAGGACTGAGACATGTACCAGGTCCAGGTGAGCTCATACCTGAGTTTTTATGTTTCTGGAGGGCTTAAAGAAATGACTCTGTGTTGTTGTCCCCACACCATCATCATCATCATCATCATCATTCTTATGTCTGCTGAGTTTTCATCTGCATAAATAAAGGATGTAAAAGTCCCTGCATAAAACTGACTGACTGCAGCTTCTGCTGTGACAGATATTTCCGCGTTTTACATTTGCAGATCAGCCTGCTTCCTGTGTTTAGAAAGTGAACATCAGCACTTTTATTGATCACTTTCTTCCATTTTTAATGGAACAGCTTAATGCTGCACCTGACATTATTATAACCTGCGATGTGTTCCTGAATGATCTGGACCTCTGATGTTTCCTCTTTGCTCCATAAGATCTGAGAACAGAATCCACGGTTATTCACTGCTCCACAGAAAACATCGTCTTCCTTCGTTTGTTAAACGTCTCAAAGCGTTCAGGTTTAATATGAACGTTACATATGAGATTACAGCTTCACAGCTGAAATATGAAACTGACCTCAGTCCCAGAGTTGAACCTGTCAGGGTGTGAAAGTTTCTTTAGTGTTCTATTAAGATTAAAAAGAGTCCTGTAAACCATCGCTGTGACTAATCAGGCAAAGTTCAGCTGCTGACGACCGCCTCCGTCATTCTTCTAACCTGGTGAAGCTTTTCGTCGTGTAGCGTGTCTAAATGTCGTTTTAGTGGAGTCACTGTTGTGAGCAGCAGAGGAGGCATGAGACCTGTGTTTGTGTTTGTTGTCACTGGATCAGCATCAGGAGCACACCAGGCTGGAGTGTTTTTGATCCACTCAGCAGCAAACAGAAGTGAAGTCCTGACCTTCCTCTTTGTGTCATCATAAAAACTCCAGCAGCGACTGTCAGAGACATTTCAGGCTGTGGTGCTTTAACAGCACTGACCGGGTTCTCCATGTTCCTGTGTGGGTTCTCTCTGGGTTCCTCCTAACAACACAAAGGCAGATTAAGTGTTTGGATGTTAGGTTATCTGTTCAGCTGGGAGAGGATCCAGCCACCCTGAACCGGATAAAAAGAAGAAGATGAACGGATGGATGGATGGATATTTGGTTGGTTGGATGGATGGATGCATGGATGGATGGTTGGTTGGTTGAACAGATGGATGGACAGATGGATGGACGGTAGAGCAGGGCGATATGGCCAAAAATATTTATCACGATATATATTTGAAAATTTGCGATAACGATATAACTGACGATATAATTGATGCGAGACAAAATACAACTCCACAACATTACTAGCGCAAAAAGACAACCTTCCATTTATTTTCACTTAAACAAGAAGCTGGTTTTTATGTACATTAAAGCTTTATAAAAATGTAACAGTGCAAATGCAAATTCCTTGCTGAAAGTTAAACCAAAAGGCATTTCCAGTAGAAATGGGCTGACATATCCTGAGCATAACCATGTATAATATCCACTGAAGTTAAAAAGAGCTGCTTTGCAACATTAACCTGCAGTGTGCCAAATAAAAAAGTCAAATATGTATTTTTCGGACCATAAGGTGCACGGGATTATAAGGCACATTAAGCGAAACAAAGCAGTCAGATAAATCAAACTTTATTAAACTCATTCTTCTTGCTTCCTCCACTTCTGTACCATTGATTCATTAATGTTGATTTCTCTGCAGCTGCTCTATTCCCATGTTGTTGCAGTATACTAATGACTAACCTCGTATTGTGGATGGATTATCTCAGTTGTTCTGACTGAAGTTTGGTCCGTTTACAGCATCCTGCTATGCGATTGCATTTGTCTCCAACCATGAGGAACCTTCACGTTAACTTTTATGGAGTGGAAAAAGTGTTAGTGTTCATCCTCCAGCTTCACTGTTTATGTTATGCTAACATAGCTGCGTCGCTAGCGATCACGTAGCACATCATTATATACCAGCTAGCCCAACTTCAGTAACCCTACAAACGTCACTGCTGTTTAGTTTCCTGTCTTCATTTATGTTGGACGTGATAGCAGAGCTGTACGTTTGAATGCTTCAGAAATCTCTCAGTCAGAACATGCTATATCAGGCTACATTTCACTGTGTGTTATACTTGTATAACTATGCATGTGACAAATAAAGAACCTTGAACCTTAGGTAACTAGCGAAACTAGCGAGCTAACTTCCGCTAGCTTCCTGCTAGCTTCTAACTCCGTTAAATGTAATAAATTTTGTTTTCATGGATGCCTGGAAGTTAAACTTCATAGTTACACCTGGTAAAGCAGCAATGCTGATCATTTTATTAAAGATGAAAGAATTTAGACAGTTTTTAACTCTAAGTGATGCTGCAGTGTTGTTTGACCTGAACGATACGGAGTTTAGGACCCAGATTACTCCCAGCTTTAAGAGCATCTTAGTCCGACAATAACGACAATAACCACGCCGCTTGCATGTTCTGCAAAAAAAATGTGCTTTGTTGTGTATCTGACGGACAAACACCAAACCAGTTCCACATCACTGAAGTTGCACCATTTTTACAAACCAATTCTGGTTCATCTGTTTCACTCAACAATCGGCCATGTGCGTATGAAAACAAAGGCAGTGCGCATGCGCGTTTTACTCATATTCTATCGCGATATTTCATTTTCCTATCGTTGCCTAACATTATACCGGTATTACCGTGAACGGTATAATATGGCCCAGCCCTAGTGGACGGTTGGTTGGTTGAACAGATGGCTGGATTAGAGCTGGGCGATATATCGAGTTTTTAAAAAATATCGATATATTTTTATACGAGATATAAGATGTGACAATATCCTTTATATCGATATAGTCTATGTTACATTATAATTATACTTGCGGAGCCGCAAGTTTGCCTCTCTTTCGTCCACTTTCGTCTTTACGCAACGTTACTCGGCCTCGCCTCTCCTTCACTGAACACAACTCCCCCTCCTCCCCCATCGCTTCACCTGCAGGAAGCGACAAGATGGACACGGCAAATCTCCGTTAACGAGTTACTGCGCATCGCCCCGTGCGTGGGGCTGGACGGCGTCAACGTGTTAGCTAGCTAACCACGCTAACGAGCTAACCACGCTAACGCCATGCAGCCCAGAGGTGCTGCACGGACTAAAATCCTTTCATTTTCTCAAAAGTTGACAGCGCGCCTTATGTATGAATTCTGGTTGTGCTTGATGGCCGCGAACCGATTTTATGTGGAACACAGCGCTCAGCAATCTGTCCAAAAATGTTTTATTACGACTTTGGTAAGCTACGGTGCTGCACCGCTTGATGGATTGTCAGAGCATTACGGCTGAGCCTCGCGGAGTGATACTTACTGTGCTTCAACGTAATATTACCTTACTGTGTATAAGGACCATAAATGGCACCAAGAGACGTGGTTGCGAAGCGGATTACAAACTCCAGGCTGTCAGTCACGCAGTACAAGTTGGGAACAGAGCAGCTGTGAAATCTGTCTTTGTTATTGTGCTCGTCTTTTAGTTTACATTTTGACTGCACATTTGTGAGCTTTTTGTTATGCACAAAAACAACATTGTTTTCTTTTATTTATGGAGCATTATTATTTAATAAATGCTCATAATTTATTTTTGAGTAAATTTTATGTACATCTGCTCTATGTTATGTTAATAAAAGTGCCTGTGTGACATCTGGGACACAGTTTTGACTAAGAACTCTCTTTTTGTTCTTACTTTATGGCTTTAAAAAAATATATCGAGATATATATCTTATATCGCCATCCAGCTAAAAAATATCGAGATATGAATTTTGGGTCATATCGCCCAGCCCTAGGCTGGATGGATGGTTGGTTGAATGGATGGATGGATGAATGGTCGGATGGATAGGTGAAAGGTTGGATGGATGATCGGTTGGATGAATTGATGGACCGTTGGATGGACGGTTGGTTGGATGGATGGACGGTAGGATAGATGGTTGGTTGAATGGATGAATGGATGGATGGATAGTTGGATGGACGGACAGATGGATGGATGGTTGGTTGAACAGATGGATGGATAGATGGTTGGTTGAATGGATGAATGGATGGATAGATGGATGACCGGTTGGATGAATTGATGGACGGTTGGATGGATGGACGGTTGGATAGATGGTTGGTTGAATGGATGGATGGATAGATGGACAGATGGATGGATGGATGGATAGTTGGATGGATGACCAGATGGATGGACGGACAGATGGATGGATGGTTGGTTGAATGGATGGATTAACGGTTGGATGGATGGACAGATGGATGGATGGACGGTTGGATAGATGGTTGGTTGAATGGATGAATGGATAGATGGATGAATGGATGGATGGATAGTTGGATGGATGACCAGATGGATGGACGGACAGATGGATGGATGGTTGGTTGAATGGATGAATGGATGGATGGATGGATGGATAGATGGATGAACGGTTGGATGGATGGACAGATGGATGGATGGATAGGTGAAAGATTGGATGGATGACCGGTTGGATGAATTGATGGACGGTTGGATGGATGGACAGATGGATGGATGTACGGTTGGATAGATGGTTGGTTGAATGGATGAATGGATGGATGGATAGATGGACAGATGGATGGACGGTTGGATGGATGGATGGATGGATGGATGGATGGATGGATGGATGGATAGTTGGATGGATGACCAGATGGATGGTTGGTTGAATGGATGAATGGATGGATGGATGGATGGATGGACAGATGGACAGATGGATGGACGGTTGGATGGATGGATGGATGGATGGATGGATGGATAGTTGGATGGATGACCAGATGGATGGATGGTTGGTTGAATGGATGGATGGATGGATGGATGGATGGATAGATGGATGGATGGATAGATGGATGAACGGTTGGATGGATGGACGAACGGTTGGATGGGTGGACAGATGGATGGATGGATGGATGGATGGATGGATAGATGGATGAACGGTTGGATGGATAGATGGATGAACGGTTGGATGGGTGGACAGATGGATGGATGGATGGATGGATGGATGGATGGATGGATGGATGGATAGGTGAACGGTTGGATGGATGACCGGTTGGATGAATTGATGGACGGTTGGTTGGATGGATGTCCATCTGTGCTGGCAGATGGGCCTTCTGAGGGCTGTGGTTTGGGTTTTCAGTTCTGGTCAGCGACCGTGATGTGAAATGCTGAATGAATGACACGTTTCAGCACAAGGAGAAAAAGTTTGTGGGAGAAATATTTTTACTTGACAATCAGGCAGCATTTGCTGTGAACAAAGCATCACATGTAAAAAGAGTAAAAAAGGAAGTGGGGTGTTGAAAATCAGATATTGTGATCATAAGAGGTGCTGGACTGGTCTCTCCGATGCTTCTGCAGAGAAATGTTTTTGTTGCTCAAATGTCTGTGAATCAGAAAGTGGTGGAAGTGGATGTCACAGCTCAGCATTCAGAGTCAAATGAATGAAATGCGTCTGCGGGATCAGAGGAGCTCTGAGAGGATCCAGTTGAGGGAGGGTTCAGCATCTGCCCAGAGCACCCCCTGGACCATTTCATGTCCTGACCCCGGGGCAGAGCTGGGACTCACCTGCTGGAGGATGTCTGGGCTTCTGTGCTCAGACTGCGGCCTGCAGAACTGTGGGAATCTGCCTGTGATGCTCCTGCAGGGACTGAAACAATGTGCAGGTTGTCATCGGTGGAGGGTCGTAAAGCTGCCGCAGAGCAGGCAGATTTATGATTTAATCACTGCACTGTGACAAACCGCCGCTCTCGCTGCTCCATCATCATTTCCAAACAGCTTCAGCTCCACGTGTAGAGCTCTGGCCACCCCAGAGGTTTCTCTCACTTCCAGTTCCTCCTGTGAAACTCCGTCTTTAAAGACAGAATCAGGACACTTTTTCATCACAGAAGCACCAATAAGTTAATATTTAAATAATGTTTTTAACGTAGGGAAAAAAAGTCCTTCAAACACCAGCAAATAGACTGATCCCGGAGGGGGCGATCAGCAGAGAAACAGGCAGACAATACAATTCAATAAAATGCTGAGCTGCACAGAAAATCATTTCCTTACGTTTCACAGGTCGATGCTCAGCTTCCTGACTCATAATCACACTTCAGTTGTTTGGATTATACACGCTGACACATTTTAGCATTTTTATTTCATTATTTTTCATCTGACTGACTAGCAGAAAATTCGCTTTCATTTTGAAAGGGCAGCCGCTGCCATCCCCGGGCCGTCTCCGGCCGTCCTGCAGCTGGTGGTCCTGGTTCTGCTCTGAAGCTGAGAGCTCCAGGGTCGGTCTAACAAGAACCTGCAGCAGGTGGAGAACTGGGTCACGTGAGGCTACGCAGAGCTCAGCCTGCAGAGTGAGGACGAGGAGACGGAGTTGGTGCCCGGTTGAGGGCTCTCCTCCCCACAAACGTCCCCACCCAGTGTTTCTCTCCCTGTCATTGAACACTGTGAGTGAGTATCTGCCCCTCCTCTGTGGAGGAGTGTGAACATCTCGGGAGGGCGCTCGGCTGGAGAAAGGGCACGTCCGCCCTCATTACCAGTGTGAATGTGAGGAAGGAGAGAATCAAAGAGCATCACAGAGAGCTTCCCAGGGCTCCACTTCCACAGTGAAGACTGCTCAGAAGGACCTAACGGACCGTACTATGCAAACATCTGGAGCATTGCTTTATATGTTGCAGGGAAAATGGGCAATTAGTGCAACGAGTCATTGAAATGTGTGCAAACAGACATGGAAGCACGGTATATCAGGCAACAAGAGAGACCACAAGTCTCAGATTTGGGCTGAGCTTCGTCCTGCAGCTCAGTGAGAGCTCTCCGAGCTGAAAGGATCCTTCATTAACACTGAAGTAGAGTTTTAGGTCTCACACTTCTGCTTTTGCTCCATTTCAACCAGCTTTCAAACATGGAGTAAGCGAGCTCAGCGACTGTATGATGCTGCCGCCATGTTTCTCCACCTGTGGTGCATTCAGGGTCGTGTGGTCTCATACGTTTGTTCATTAACTTCGGTGAAAGGGAAGCTTCAGCAGTGCTGCTGCAGGAAGTGTTCAGCCTGATCCCAGTGACAAACACACATGCACACAGCCTCCTGGGAGATTGTGGTTTTCGGTCCACTGAGCAGAGTGGCGTGCTGCAGATGTGAGGCGGAGTTTACGAGGTCATGTCTCAGGTGTTCGTGATTCCTCTGAATCGACTTCACCTGTGCACACTGAGCGAGACAGAAGCAAACAGCTGGGACGCAGTTAAACACTAGAAATATCTGACGCCTCAGTGACCGCCCAGTCTTCAGGGGCGGGGTCAGAGTGTTTTGGAAAAGACCAAACGAGGCCAGTAAAGTTTCAGTGGTCATCAGCAGCACCTGTGAGTCCGTCTGAGGACGAGGGGTTTTCCACCCACCTGTCAGAACTACCATGTGTGTTTATGTCAAAGGTGTCTGGCTGGTGCTAGCAGACTGCCTGTCCTGGCAATTCGTGGCAAATATGAAAGATCAAAGCGATTTTACACTGAAGATGGTGGGGCAGCGGTGTGTTTGAGAGCATTGCCGTTGTTTACACCCAGACTCTTTGTTGCCCTGAGCTCGAGCGCGTTTGCAGGCTGCCGCTCGGCGTCCTCTGCTGTAGTTACAGTACGGCTGGAGCTGGGAGAGCCACGGGGGGAAACTCATCCAAGATTAATTAGCAGCAGCGCTGCGGGAGGATCTGAATCTCTCTGGGGTCAGCTCACGTCCTTGGCACAGTTTCCCCACCACGCCTGAACCTGCGCTTTATTTACTGAGCGACACTAAAGGCATCACCCCTCCACCTCCCCCAGCATCCGCCCGTCTGACAGCAGACTTCTGTTTATGTGATCAGCTGTTACAGCCGCTTCATGGCCCATGTTTCATAAAAAAAACACGCAAAGTGTGATGGAGGGCAGCTCTCAGACTCCCCGTGACTAATAGGTACTGCAGTATCAGCAGAGTACTGCAGTAGTCTGGCTGCACACTGAGGATGTGCTGCAGCAGCACTGATGGAGGACTGTTTGCTCAGCACAACAGCAGGTTATTTATAGTCTGACAGCATCTCCACAACACACACACAGAGTGAGGGAGAGAGAACAGAGAGATGGAGACAGATACGTTCTCAGTTTCTACTGTGTGTCTTCTATTTTTACAGTAGAATCACAGTAGAACCATGTAGTCCGGCTGACATCCTTCCTGGTTGAATAATCTGATCACTGATGCTCTCTGAACTACTCTTTTGAGTCATCATGGATTTACTCCTCAGTAAAAAGTTACCCATTACTTTAGTTGCTCCGCTGCTCTGTCAGCTCTTGGAGAGCAGGAACTGTCCCACTGATGCAGGATGACATCACAAAAACTGTCCAATCACTGTGTAACGCTTGAAATGTGTCCTTATCTCAAGTACCTTTAGAGCGCGGCGTGAGGCTGCCCTACACCTGAGTCTGGAGTCAGAGCGTCCACTCACGTAAACATGACCTCAGAGTGATGTCATATATGTTGGAGCCACCTCTGAACGCGGCGTGCCCCTCGGTCACTCGCTGTAGCGTGATGTCTGTGTTAAGCGAGTCATCCATTAATGATGGTGGTGGTGGGGCGCTGCTGCTTTCGGCCTCCATCACGGCTCTAATAATAAAACTGCAGATGATGTTTTATTGATTACAGCTGCCGAGTTCACAGAGGCGCGTTTCGCTCTCAGCTCGCCTTCCTCTGCCCGCTGGCGCTCGTCACGACTCGCCATTCCTCCCTCTGAACGGCAGCAGGTGAACCAGCTCACCTGTCGTACCTGAGCTGCAGGTTCCTCAGGGCCGGGTCAGAGTTTTAGTGGATCGGACCTTATCGCGGTTCTCGTGCCTGAATTATATTTATTCACAGATGTATTTTGCTGAGGTTAGTCCAGGTTTCAGGGAGCTGGATGTCTTTGGATGTCTGTTACGTTTCCATTTACGCCCGATGTTACTGCCCATGTGCAGTAGAGTGATGGTCAGAGAGAGCTGAGCTTAGCTGTCTTCAGCAGCTAAAGCCTCTTTGGGGGGAAACTCCCACTGGGTTTAAATCTGGGACTCTCCGCCATCTGACCTTAGAACTGAAGAAGCTTCTCGGATGAGAGGTGAAACATCTTCGAGCAACTTAAAGAAGTCCAGACGCTTTTCTTCGCAAGCTCCTTTGACATCACAGAGCCATCTCGTTTACGTATGACTTCCCTCTGCAGAATAAAACAGAATGGCTCTCGTTTGGCCCTGGGCGAAGGCCGTCGCACTTTTCTCCTCTCCCTTATCTTCCCTGCTTAGTTCTTGTGTCCTTGTCTCGTCTCGTGTGTATTACTTTCCCTGAACACTCTCTCACAGTCTGTTTCTAAAACCTAAAGAGAATTATGGATTTGATCAACTGGTCTCTGAATGCTATTGACACCCTTTAACGAGAAGTCTGGGCTCGGGAGAGCTCGAGTGCCCTGGAGGGACTTTCCCTGCCGGATACATGATGGACGGGTGGCAGACATGGAGGATCGTGTGCTTGGCGGGACTGTCGATCGAGGATGCTGAAGATATCTACCTGTGGTCTCAAGGCTGGAGCCGAACAACAACACCCTGATAACGACTGTGTTTAGACTGTTCTTCCCATTCCATGCAAGGCCACCTGGGTTGGCTGGAAGACTGTTTACTGAGCCTGGCGGGGCGAAGGACACTGTGTCAGCTGAACTCTGGACACGCACACACACACTGATACACACTCGTCCCCCCTCCTCTTCCAAACGCCTTCGATGCTTGTTGCCTCCTGGGAACACGGCGGATCTGAGCCCGCACTGGAATGGTAGCACTGGTCAGGATGGCTGCTGTGCTGCTTCGGATGACTCCTCACTAGGGCCGCCACAAACGATTATTGTGATAGTCGACTAATCAGATCATCATCCATTGGACGTGAAACTACAGCTTATTGCACCAGCAGCATCTGCTCTTATAGAACTATCATTAGCTTACAGCTTTAAGCTTTTAAGGTGCTAACTAAAAATAAAGACAAGATGATAGTTTATTACATTTTAATGAAATTTGCAGATTGTTTCGGTGAAGTTTAATAAACTCCTTGCTATCTAAAATATAACAGGACACCGGAGTATATTCTCCAGCATCTCACACTTCTGATGATCAGCTGTCTGCTTGACGTTTATTCAGCTGTGTAAAAACTTTAATCTCAGCCAAACCGATTTACTCAGGAACAAATAAAATACTAAAAAAGCCAAACAATAACATTTTAAGTTATCTAAGTGACTCATATATCATGTTTAACCTGAGTAGCGAAAGACGGCGGTGGGTTTGAAAACGATTTGCCGGGAGTCCGGTGTTCTCACGGCGCTAGTGACCTAGCCCCCGGCTAGCTATCGAGCTAGTGGGTAACAGACGTCTCCGAAAACGTCGGAGCGCTTTTGAAAATATGTGGTGTCCTGATAAACTGAGCAGATATTTGAGGTTTACACAGCTACATTCTCGCCTGAACATATGTTAAACGTTTATTTTGTGACCCAGAAAGAATAATAAGAGTAATATTAAAACTAACTAGCTGCCGCCATTGTTGGAAACTGAGCTGGGCTGCGCTATGAATTCTGGGACACAGCTTCTTCTTCGTGGATTAACAGCAGCTGGCATCCTTGTACATGCAGTGCTGCCATCTTCTGTTTCAGTCCATTATTACACTCTTAAATCCTGCCACTTATTCCTGCGTCTTTTGGGATCTTACAAAGCTTCAAACGGCGCGTCGACTATTAAATCAGTCGTCGACGAGTCTGATAGTCGACGTAATCGTGGCAGCCCTACTCCTCACCCCCCACCCGACCCTGTGGCTGGTCACGTGCTCCATAATGTTGTGCTGTGGACATTTATGTGCTTTCTGTGCAGAGGAGTTTTTTGTTTCCTGTTCTTGTGCTGTCCTCCCAGGAGCCCAGCATGAGTAGAGGTCTCTTTTTTTCCTCTTGTACTTTCCCATCGTTGTGTATATTTCAGTGTTTTTCTGTAATGTTACCGATCTCCGACCTGTGTCCGCATGTGATGTCTGTGTTGTGTGTGTAGGGTTGGGGGGGGGGCCCATTTCACTGCAGGGCAACCTGCACGTGGCGAATAAAGCCTTGATTGATTGATTGATTGATTGATTGATTGATTGATTGTTCTAGAAATTCTTCAGATAAACTTTAATGTGAATTATTTACGGACCTGCTGCGAGCGGCAGAAAGATCGGGTACAGGTGGACAGCGTGCACAGATGAGAGCTCTGGTGAGTCTCCTCGTTTTCAGCTTCAGATCAGAAACGTCCTCGTCGCCACTGAGCCGGACGGAAAAGCTGCCAGCGTGAAACCTGAAGCCTTTCTGCACAGACTGACACAACATCACGACTCGCCGCCTCTGGCTCCGCCCATCACGGCGACCCTGCCCGTCTGCCTGTCGTAGGGGAAAAGGTTGTTGCTGAAGGAGCTTCCTGGTAAAAAAGACATCCTCTGAAGGGAACCCCTTCCTCCCCGTGATGACCAAGGTTGGCATGACCACCGTAGTTGTTTGTTCCCCCTCGCAGCTCGACATTTAGTTCCTGCTCACAGCAAGCAGGTCAAAGGTCAGCGCGTTTACTGCTCTGCTGAAACATTTCTTTGTGCATCACGGTCCCGCCGCCGCTGTCAGACTTCTCAGGTTTAGTCTGAGTGAACAACCGTCTTATTCCCGTCTGCAGAGTACGCAGTTTTCAGTGTGATCATGTCACCGACCTTTGACCCTCCGCTCTGCTGCAGCTGCCGTTACTGTGCTCCGCTCAGAGAGAAACTTCATCGCTGCCAGCTGCCGCACCTTCACACAGCCGCGGCGCTGCGATTCCCCGCGCTGTCCCCGGCTTTTAAACGCAGCACCAAAGTCATTTAGCTCTGACCGCTCTCCTCTTTCCTCCTCGTCGACACTTTTACCGGATGCTCACTGTAACCCTAAGCCCACTGAAAAATGATCTGAATATCATCTGTCAGCGACAGGAAAACAGAACAGTGTCGTCGGTGTGTTTGTTGTGTCAGATGAACTCTGAGGATGAGCTGAAAGACCTCACCAGGTCGGAAAAGGAGACCTCGTCCTTCGTCCTGGGCACAGAGTCGGATCCCTGCTGGAGTTCGGGAGAGTTTTCTGTTCCAGACACGGCAGTGAGGATTCACCGAGGTCATCGAAACCTTTAAAACTAAAGCAGCAGGATGAACATGTGCAGGAAGCTGGGAAGATTCGTGACTCACACAACTGTGAGACCGATTCATCCCCGATGACAAAGGAACGCCCTGAAACAGCAAACGCCTCCTTGGCCATTCTTCCTGCGACGTGGTCAGGAAGTCATCCAGCGACGTTACGGTTTTAAGCATCGCTCTGTGTCACATCCAGACTTTTCCCTCCACTTTTCCTGGTTCAGCTGATAAAACTCTGAAGCTGTTTTATCTCTGGATTATCCTCCCATCTCATTCTGGATTTATGATCTCGGATATGTTTCCTGATCCGTGCTGTTTCATATCCTTTTTCCTTTGGGCTTTTATTCTGAAGCGATCAGTTCACAGTGAATCTGCGCGGTGCTGCTCGCCTCTTCATGGGATTAAACATGTGGCGCACACAGCGCTGTGGATTAGGATTAGGAAGGCACATAAAATAATCTGTGATCTGGCATCAGACTGGGATTTAACACTTCCCAGAATGCTTGAGAGCTGGCAGGCAGCAGAGCGGCCTGTTGGGCACATCTGTCCACCGGTGTTTTCAAAGGAGCTTGCAAAGAAAAGCGTCTGGACTTCTTTAAGTTGCTTGAAGACGTTTCATCCGAGAAGCTTCTTCAGTTCTAAGGTCAACTGGCCGAGAGTCCCACTGGGTTTAAATCTGGGACTCTCCACCATTTGACCTTTGAACTGAAGAAGCTTCTCGGATGAAACGTCTTCAGGAAACTTAAAGAAGTCCAGACGCTTTTCTTTGCAAGCTCCTTTGACTACGATGACCTGGATGACTGAGAACCTTCACAGACACATCCACCGGTGTTTCCACACCAGCTGGCTCCTCTGCAGGTGTAACAGAGCCCGGTCAGAGCCGGGAGCGCACCGCGCCCACGGATTGCGCCTGCGGTGCAGAACGCGGCGCCTCATTTGCTGCTCGAGCGGTGCTGAAGGTTTGCTGTGACACAGGCATGTGCTCCATCACACGGTTGGTGTTTTGCAGGCCGTTTTCAGCCTCTCCTGCTCCCTCAGCAGCGGCTCGGATGAACGAGACATTCACCGGTGAAATCAGCGGCAGCTGTGATTCATTTGTGTGTCTGAGTCGTGCCGCTGTGAGGAGGCTCCGCTCAGACACCAGCGTGTGGAGGCGACGTGTTTGTGCCTCATTCAGACACATTCATTACCTTTGGACCAGTTATCTCATCATCCTTTCATAATGTGACAGGCTCGCTCTGCCGCGCCGGCTTCCTGCAATCACTGCAGGGCCCTAAAAGCTGCTCCGCCTCCTCCGCTCCATCCTGTCACCTGACTGAGCCGTCCTTTTAAAAGCAGCCGGCGTAGATTTCTGCTTCATGTTTTAGCTTCACTTTCACAGGTCCTGACAGAGTGTAACCATAGCTGATGGTGTCAAACGTGACCTCTGACCTCTGGACACGAAGCCACCCAGAGACATGCAGAGTCCTACGTAGCAGCGAACTCATCTTTAGTTGTTAAGAGTCTCTGTCTCTCCTCCACAGCGTGTCTTTATCCTGTCCTTCTCCAGCAGATGGCCCCGCCCCTCGCTGAGCCTGGTTCTTCCTGTTCAAAGGGAGTTTTTCCTTCCCACTGTCACCAAAGCACTTGCTCATGGGGGTCATATGATTGTTGGGTTTCTCTGCATTGTTGTGGAGTCTTTACCTTACAGTATGTGCCTTGGGGTGGGGGGTTATTGTGTTATTGCGTCTCCTCGGCGGTCTGCTCTAACCCGTTGTTTCTGCCCTCCAGCTGGTCGGGGAGCAGCAGGAGAGCCGGCCCCTACTGAGCCCCTCCATCGATGACTTCCTGTCGGAGACCCGGAGCGACACCCCCTCCGCCCGACCGCTCACCTCCAACACAGCAGGTAGACTCCCGCTAATTACCACCTCCTCCCGTCCTTCCCCTCCCCTCGTCTTCCACAGCTCAGCGGGGCTCCACCTCCTCCTCCACCTCCTCCTCCTGCTCAGTGTGAGGATTCTTTTTCAGCCCTCGTGCAGGAGAAACGAGGGGAAACATTATTGATCCATTTCTGTTTTATTTAATTTGCTAAACATGACTGAGCTGTGAGAAGAAACCTCCTCCTCTAACCTCCCCTCATTCTGATCTCCTCTCTTTTCTTGCACTCTAACTTTCCGCCCTTGGCCGTCCTCCTTCCTCCTCTGTGAACCATCTGTCACCTCCGACTCAGCAGGTACACCGGCCATTAATTAGCACCTCTGACCTCCTCTGTCCTCCTGTCTGCTCTGTCCTCCTCCTCACATTAAACTCAGGCTGCTGTGCTGCTTCTTTCTGTATTTACATAAAAACTGTCGACGTGTCAGGAGGAGGAAGAGGAGCCCCGCTGAGCTGTGGAAGACGAGGGGAGGGGAAGGACGGGAGGAGGTGGTGTGGCTGAAATTCTATCTGATCCGAGCCTGGGCTCCGGGCTGCAGGGAGACGCTCAGAGGTCACAGAGTCACGCGTTCTGTTATTGGTCGTGGATCAATTCAAACTTTATTCGTCTTTGAGCGCGGTGACAAGAACACGTCTGAGCGCTGCTGTAACCCTCCTCTAACACCGCTGAAGGCTCGATGGTTAAACTCACTGATGAGGGTGGGTGGACACGGACGCCTCCTCACAGCCACCTCCTCCAGCTCGTGGACGCCGTGATGAACGAACGCTGCAGGTCGGCCAGAGCGTCTCAGTCCCAGCTGGTCGTGCGTGTAGGAGGCGCCCTGTCCTAACCGAGCTCGTCGGCCTCCGAGGCTGAGCCGAGGCAGTAAATCTGTTTTAAATAACCTCGAAACTGTGATGCTGTGAGTACTCGGAGTACTCTGAGTACTGTGAGTACTCTGAGCACTAATCTTCTGACTTCTGAGTTAAATATTGTTATTGTCTGTTATCCACACCAAAGTGAAGGGCCGACCGCTCTCACAGACACTGAGCCTGTCGGGGTAACGAGTCCACCTCTCCCGCTGTCTGCAGTTCTGTCCACAGCTCTGGATCTGGTGGACCTCAGCGAGCTGGGGGAGAGCAGCGGGGGGAGCAACAAGGAGCGGAGGAGGAGCCCTCTGAGGAAGAAGGGCAGCTCGAAGAGTCCGCGACGCCGAGCCAAACCCGAGGAGACGGAGCTGATCCAGGTGCAGGTGGAACACCTGCCCGCTAGTCCCAGAACACCTGAGAGGATCTCCCTGGACTCAGGTGAGTCTCAGAGAGCAGCCTGAACCCGACGCCATCATCATCATCAGTTTTTATCACGTGACAGCGAGGAGGCGAGCGGCTGAGTCTCTGTGTTCGTGGATCTAAAAGGCGAGACAAGGCCAGCGAGCAGGGTCTGTGTTCAGTTCTCAGGTGATCCGCTCACCTTGATTAGCAGGTGAGGCAGCAGACTGACCCCGCCTCCTTCAGACCACAGTCACATGACCAAAGACGGTTTCAATCTCTCAACCCGAGCTTCACTGAGTTTGATCCCTGTGGAGGGATTGTGCGTCTTCTAGAGACGCCCCGGGAGAAAAGCCGATTACAACATGTAGTCATATTTATTACTGAAAGTGCACGCCGTCATCCACAGCTGCAGCAACATCTGGCCCAGAGACGCTCAAACCTGCAGCTCAGCCTGAGAGCAGGAGGAGCAGGAGCTGTGAACGATGGGAAAGTGTCTTCATCATAAATTCATCGTCGTAAATAAGCCCGAGCATGAAATGACGCGGCTTGTTCCAGCACGTGTGAGCTGCTGCCTCCTGAGGACTGAACGCCGTCTCGCCACGCTGGACCTGTCAGACCTCAAAGCTCGCAGCGTGAGCCTTTCTTTGCCCTCAGGCAACGAATAAATCAGCTAAAAGTGTGGCTCTGCCCCACGTCTGCTATAAAGCCATCTATCAATACACTCAGGCCTTCATCACTTTGGTTCTCACTGCTTCATTTCATTAAAAGCTTTAAACTCACCGAGTCGTGAGGAGCAGCATCTTTAATCGCAGCTTTTACTGTGATGAGTTCCCACTTCCTGTTTACACCCAGCTGCACTTCCCATGTTGTGTTTTTACTGGCTGAAGCTTGTCTCATCTTCATTACTGATAAACACACACACCAGGAATAATAATGGGACCTCAGGTATGTTGTTGTGTTTGCAGTCAGCCTGTCGTCTCCTCTGGAGAAATGGGAGGAGGTGAACCTGGACGTGGAGGACGGCGGGCGCAGGAGGAGATACGAGAAGAGATGCACCTCCCATCACTCGTCCAGTGAACTGCTGTGGTAACGTAGCTCTGCATGACCCCGGCTCAGAATGACCTCACACTGGGCTCGTCCTCTGTCTCAAACTCGCAGTTTTAGCTCCGCCCACTTTGAACCAGCTTCCTGCACAAACAGAACATCTGAGTTTCTAAACTTGGGATCACCATAAAAGGGTATCTGTACTCTCTGGCATCACACAGGTCCGAGAGTAGAAAGGTGGAGGCGGAGCTTCTGGCTCACCTGAAGACACTGACAAAATTAGGACCAGCAGGTCCCCTTTAACACTGTGCTGTTCTCCTTCAGGTCGGCAGAGTTTAAAACCGACCCGCTGACCAAGAACAGCTTCAACATCCACAGCTTCGACGACCTCGACTTCATTTCTTCAACGCAGGTCAGCCACTGCTCATGCTGCAAATACTACTGCAGTACTGCATCTGCTCACCCGTGTGCGAGTACACACTGCGGGTGCTGCTCTGGAGACCCTGGTGTGGGTTTGAGTCACGGTGAGTTTGGCTGCTGCAGCTCAGCCTCGCGCTCGCCTCATCGTGACCTTTGAACCACGGCACGATGTTAGCGAGTGCTCTGACTGAGAGGTGAGTGCCAAAAGTGACTGAGATCAGGCCCGGTGTGTCTGCCATCTGTAGTGACAGTGTGCAGTTCAGGCAGCCTGGGAGAAACGAGTGCAGACCGCTGGAGGTTAGCCGAGGAGCATCAGATGCAGCTGTGACTTTGTCCCAGTCACTTTGTTTTCCTTCACACTGACCTGCTGCTGTGTGTGCACGTGTGTACGTGCACGTGTGTGTGTGTGTGTGTGTGTGTGTGTGTGTGTGTGTGTGTGTGTGTGTGTGTGTGTGTGTGTGTGTGTGTGTGTGTGGGCTTTCAGGACTGCGGGGCGTCCCGGCAGCGCAGACGGACTCGCTCTCTGCTGCTCAGGAACGAGTCTCTGGAGGACGAGTTTGTCCGGGCGAAAGCTGCTGTGGAGGTAAGAACACGCTAACACGGGCGTCCTCGGCTGTATCCCAATCCAGGGTCTGCAGCCTTAAAGGCCGCATTTTAAGGCCGATTACGTCACAGCGACGCGCCGAAGGCTGTCCCAATTCAAAGGCTGCTCGAAATGCAGCCCTCAAATGTGTCCTTCATTCCCCTGAATTTTAAGGATGTGGCAGTGTAGACTTCGTGGCCCAACATATCCCAGAATGCATAGCGCGGCGGTGGGTGTGGATAATTTTGCCAAAAAAAAACGGAAGATGAGGGGCGGCCGAAGAGTAAACTTTAAGTAAGTACTGAATATTATGTCACTTATTTATGTGCAAATGTTTAATAACGAAGAACATTAAACATTGCTGTTGGCCACATGTCGGCAAAGTCATGTGACATCAGTGACGTTTGTACTAACTTGGTTTTAAAGCCTTTACTTTGAAATATACGCCGTTCAATAGCTGAGCTTAATCTCACAGAGAATGATCAAATATCATGTAGAAACAAACAAATGAACAAAATATTTTCTCCTTCATTTCTGTCAAACACAGCTGTATGACACGTTTCCAGCTGTTAGTATCATGGTTGCTAGGCAACCTGGGCAGCGCAACGGAGGCTAGACCGTCCCATCTCACAAGCCTCGCACTTCCGGCCTTAGCGGTCTTTGAGTACGCGGCCCTTGAGGATCGTTGAGGCTGCAGACCCTGAATTGGGACACAGCCCTCGTCACACTGATGTCACGAACGAACGCTCCTCACGCCGAGCCCCGCCTCCTCGCTCCCCCGTCTCCTCGCTCTGAGTCTCGTCTGTGACATACTGACAGGAGGAAACTCTCGTCTTCTTGTCTTGCCGCTCAGAGTCAGCTGATGCTCAGAAACAGATGGCGTGTACTTCCTGTCACCTGAGCGTCCGCAGGTGTTCTCAGATCAGTTTTGCTGTGAGGTCTCTGCGATTCACCTGCAGCTTCATCAGTTGTGTTTCAGTCGAGCGTGAGGATGATGATGATTTATCGTTTTATTAACATCGATGTCGCTGACGCCGAGTCTGACAGCGTGCAGCTGAGTGCAGGTAACGCGGTGAAAACCCGCACGTGACGTGAAAGCGTGACTCTTCTTCGCCCGGCCGGTGTCCTCCTGCAGGACGTTCTGCCTGCTGCGCTGCCTCCTCTCTGAAGCTGATTGGCTCTGACAGCACTGATATTCACGGCTGGTCCAGTAACCAGACGCGCCGCTTTCATATTCATGGCAGACGAGTGTTTAATGATGGACGGCGTCCTGATCCAGTATTTATACGGCGCTGCACATTTAAACTGTGACCTTTCACGTGTGCATAAATCCCACCGCTGCCCTGCACACATTACTGTTCCCGGCCATACTGCAGCGTGCAGGAAACAACACTGGATATTTATTTTAAAGACGTGTGGCAGCACAGACCAGGTCCTCATGTCTGAGTGAAAAACTAGTTCATGCATTTATTACTTCCAGGCTGGACGACTGTAATTCATTATTATCAGGAAGTCCTAAAAACTCCCTGAAAAGCCTTCAGCTGATCCAAAATGCTGCAGCAAGAGTCCTGACAGGGACTAGAAAGAGAGAGCAGATTTCTCCTGTTTTGGCTTCCTGTTAAATCCAGAATTAAAATCCTGCTCCTCACATACAAGGTGAGGCAAACCGACCGAGTCCCTGTTTAGAGGGTGAAGCTGTGGGTTCGCTGCTCTGCAGTCCTGTCGTCACAAACTGCGAGGTCACAGATACGAGCGGCAGAGAGGAGCGTCCTCTGCAGGTGGCCCGGCTGTCGGAGTAGAGCTCCTGCTGCTCCTCCCCATTGAAAGGAGTCAGCTGCGTCAAAAGCCTAAAAGAGAAAGGAGGTGGGCGAGGAGGTCTGAGCCTCTGTGCTCTGCGTGAGCCGGGCGTGGGTACGCCATGGCGGTCTGAGCTGTTTACCTTTCAGCATCTGTCTGTCTACTTCCTGTCTGACAGTCGGACACAGAGTTCTGGGACAAGATGCAGGCTGAGTGGGAGGAGCTCGCTCGGAGGAACTGGCTGGAGGACTCCGAGGACCAGCAGCCGGTCCCGCCCACTGTCTCACCTGCAGAGAAGGTGAGCTCAGAACAAGCCTCCAGATAGAAACACACACACACACAGTCGTGTTTTCATATCTCAGTGAGGACATCTCATTGACATAATGCTTTCCCAGCTGCTTACCCAAACCTAACCATAACCTAACTGTAACCCTGACACATTTCGTCCCCATTAGGGCTGTTGGTCCCCACAGGTATAGTAACATGCCAAATTGTGGTCCCCACAAAGATATGTAAATGTGGCATACACACACAGACAATCTGGAAAAACAGGAAAAATCCCAGAATTCCAGAAAGCACTGAGTGAAAGTTGGATTCACACAAACCAACGTTTGAGACGAACGAGCGTGAGCTGTCAGTGTCTCCGCAGCAGCTCGGTGAATACTGCAGACGTGTGCGTGACGACATTTCAGATTCCTCCAGTCTTACTCTGAGCAGATCGAGTCTGTGACACCGGAGGTGACCCGAGGGGGGACGAGCAAAAAGGCAGCAGACGTCTGCGCCGTGTTCATGTGTGTGAGCAGATGTTTGGTAGCGTGTTAGCGTCACCTCCACGCCGCCATGATGTAACACCTGAGCAGAGAAGGGATTAGAGCGGGATTACCGAGGCGCCCACAGCTGATCTGAAGCCAGCTGCAGATTAAAGCGGCCAAACATCCAGCGCAGCAGTAATCTGACATTATTAATGACTGCCCCAGTGCATGCTGGGAAAATGTTTTCAATAAAAAGATGGGCAGGAAGGTGAAATGTCAGCGCACACATGTTAACACGCAGAGAGGCGGGAAAGGGTGGAGCCTGTGAAGCATTACAGAAAGGTCTATTAGTCATTATTCATAACTCACCTGTTAAAACGCCACCGCAGAGTTTACTGTAACACTGTGTGTGTGTGTGTGTGTGTGTCTGTGTGTGTGTGTGTGTGTCTGTGTGTGTCTGTGTGTGTCTGTGTGTGTGTGTCTGTGTGTGTGTGTGTGTGTGTGTGTGTGTCTGTATGTGTGTGTGTGTGTGTGTGTCTGTGTGTGTGTCTGTGTCTGTGTGTCTCTGTGTGTATGTGTGTGTGTGTGTGTGTGTGTCTGTGTGTGTCTGTATGTGTGTGTCTGTGTGTGTCTGTGTGTGTGTGTCTGTGTGTCTCTGTATGTGTGTGTCTGTGTGTGTGTGTGTCTGTGTGTGTGTGTGTGTCTGTGTGTGTGTGTGTGTGTCTCTGTGTGTATGTGTGTGTGTGCGCTGCAGGGTTACTATTTCAACACCAACAACCCGTACAGAGACTGGCCCAACGTCTTCGCCGAGGCTCAGGAGAAAGCTCGGGAGGGAGACCTGAACACTGCCGTGCTGCTGCTGGAGGCCGCCATCCTGCAGGACCCGCAGGACTCAGAGGTGATGCGACGCGCCCAGCTGTTCATCGTTTCACTGTGTCTGGTCTGCAACAGCAAGCCATCCGTGAATGATGTTTCATCTGCACGCAGAAACATCTGCACGCAGATGTGACGATGGGAGTCTCATCCTGTGCTCTCAGAGTCAACAGCTGATCACAGCTTGTTTTATTTGGACGTGAGAGAGCGTAGACACGATGAAGACGATGAAGGTCAAACTGAGGATTGTTTAAACGCCACAGTGTTGTTGCAACCTCGTCCATCCCTTTATCACCTCAGTGTGCCGTCTTCCGATGTCAGGATCTCAGATTCATCCAGATAATTTGACACATCGAATTAAATTCACTTCTGTTTATGTAGAGCTAAATCCTACCAACAGTCTGCTCAAGGCTTTTTATGTAACTCCAGAGAAACACTCCACCCCTATGAGCCAGCGCTATGGCAACAGTGGGCAGAAAAACTCCCTTTTAACAGGAAGAAACACGACCGGGGGGAGTTGAGATGAAAGTTATCATGTGACATATGAAACGTTGTGCTGGCCAGTTCTGTTTGTAACACCAAGCACGTGTTGGTGACGCGTGCTCATGGCCTGCAGTCTGCCACGCCCACATTTCACTGCATCAGGAAGAGAAAGGGGCGGAGAAGTCTGCACCGGCAAAGAGACAAATTAGGAGAAGTTCAGTGACGGAAACAATCGTGTCCAAAGAGGAAGCCAGAAAAGGCACGCCTTTCCACTGAGTTACCATGGTGATGACGATGTTAAAATAAAGTGAAGGTGCTGAATATCGTTTTCCCCTCAGATACAGATTACAGTTACCAGCAGCTGGAAAACGTACATCACCACCATCAGGCTAAGCATCATCACACACACCCAGCACTACAAACACGCGTGAGCGCTGCGTGCGAACGCCTTCATCTTTGTGTCATGATGCATGGCACTGAAAGCGAGGAAAAAAACAGCGAGGCAGAGGTTTGTGGCGAGACCCAGCGGTCCCACAGAAGGCGGGGCCTAAACGGGCTGACCGGAGCCGCGTGACGTTTAGATGTCCAACCATTTTCAGCCAGGTCGTTTGTGCTCGGTCCAAATCAGAATCAGTGAGTTCTCACATTCCTCTTCTTCTTCACGTTTTCAGGCGTGGCAGCTTCTGGGTATGACTCAGGCTGACAACGAGAACGAGCAGGCCGCCATCGTGTCGCTGCAGAGGTCAGTCGCCTTCATGCTGGAGAGCTCTGCTTTATATTCAACCCTGACATGCTAACTGTTTGCTGGAGCTAATCTGCTTTACCTGCTGCAGGTGCCTGGAGCTCCGCCCCAACAACCTGCCGGCCCTCATGGCGCTCGCCGTCAGTTTCACTAACAGCGGCATGCAGCGGGAGGCCGGCGACGTGCTGCGCCGCTGGATCTGTCACAACCCGCGATATAAACACCTGGTCCAGGACAGCAGGAGTCCGCTACGGGGCTCCCCGGCCATGCCGTGCAGGAGCCCCCACGCCTCCACACCTGCCAGGTATGAAGTTCAGTCAGCTTGTTCTTGTAAAGTTCCAACTCCTCTGTGATTGGATGGAACCAAGCTGTGTGTGTGCGCAGGTGTGAGCTGCAGGACGTGCTGCTCCTCTTCCAGGAGGCGGCTCTGCTGAACCTGGACTGTGTGGATCCCGACCTGCAGACCGGGCTGGGAGTCCTCTTCAACCTGAGCTCGGACTTCGACAAGGCGGTGGAAGCTTTCAGTGCAGCGCTGTCTGTCAGGCCACAGGTAACACGCACGCAGACACACACACGTCAACATGGTGGCGGTCCTTTCATACGAGCAGTGACGCTGTCAGCGGCGGGGTTTCTCTCTGCAGGACTACCTGCTGTGGAACCGTCTGGGAGCCACGCTCGCCAACGGAAACCGCAGCGAGGAGGCGGTGGAGGCGTACACCAGAGCTCTGGAGCTGCAGCCCGGATTCATCCGCTCGCGGTACAACCTGGGAATCAGCTGCATCAACCTGGGAGCGCACAGGTAACCCTGGCACTGACCTCTGACCTCACACAGACCAGTCTTACTGCGGCGATGTAGTTGTATAACCCCGGTCCTGGTCCTGCAGGGAGGCGGTCAGTAACTTCCTCACGGCGCTGAACCAGCAGAGGCGGAGTCAGCGCTGCAGCCAGCAGCAGATGTCGGCTAACATCTGGGCCGCCTTGCGGATCGCCATCTCAATGATGGACCGCCCCGAGCTGTTCCAGGCCGCCAACATGGGCGACCTAGACCTGCTGATGAGGGCCTTCGACATGAGCGACGTCTGACGGCGAGTCATGGGAGGGCGGAGCCTTGCTCCCAGAGTCACGGGAGCTCGGTTGGATGCCCGGGTTGAAACCAGACAGTGAGGGAACGGCGCAGCCCTTTAGCTTCCTGTTTGTAGCTCTGCATTCTCAACGCCGTCTGCAGGTCGATCATCTTTTCACCTTTAACAAGAAGATTGAATTCAGCTCCTCCTCTTCCTCCTCGTCACCTGCGCTCACCTGCTGCTGATTTTCCTCTGCTCATCGGTCACTTCCTGATGGTCGACTTTAAACGTGATGTCGTGAGGGATGAAGAGGGGGAGGAAACTCTGGACTCGTGGACTTGTCAGAGCAGCTTTGCATGATTCACGACTCAAAATAATCCTTCTTTATCTGACACAAACGTTCTTTTCATGGCTGTCCTTCATGAAAAGAACGTTTGAACATCAGGTGGGCGGAGCTCATGTACTCGCAGCCAGAGATGTCCTCCTACATGCAGCATAGACGTTTCCACCGTGAGCACCTTTTTGAGCATTTTCGCCTTCGTGGTGTTTTGAAAGTGGGCGGCTCTGTTGTACTCATGGAAGCCCCGCCTCCATCCTCCACCACAGCCTGCTTCTCTGTCTCCTTCCTCTGTCAGCTGCTCTCCACAGCGAATCATCTTCCATCCCAGCACCCTCCAACCCTCTCCACTACGTCCATGAACCTCCTCTGAGCTCTTTCTCTTCTCTTCCCGCCTGAAGCTCCACCTTCCCGCTTCTGCACATGCTCAGACCAACTGAGCCATTGGTCTGATGGACTCACGTCTGATCCTGTCCATTCTGCTCACTCCCAGTGGACATCTGAACATCCCAGCAGGTGTCACTACCATCTTTAAACCTTCTCCTTCTGTCACCTGGCTCCGCCCACTCTGCCCCTCTCCTGCTTTGTATTAACGGGACCAGAATTTAGAAAATAAACTTTGTTTTTTAATGAAGCAGACGTGAAACCAGCGACTCATCGGGAAAGACTTCCCTGCGCTCATTTTCTCATGGACTTGTATACAGTCGCACACCAGAGTCGCCCCCTGCTGGTCACCCTGTCATGTCCAAACCCCAGAATCTCTTCAGTGGTCGTTCTCGCCTCTGTAGCTTTTCTATCGGCTCTGTTCACTTGCAGCACGTCTTTCAGCTCAGGTTATAAAAACTCACGATGTCCGTGGACATGAAGCTTAACACCAGGTCCTTTCCTAATGAGTAATCCAAACCACGGAGCTGCAGGAGTGAGGAGAAGCAGAACACGCCCACTTTAAGGCTTTTTCCTCCCATGTTTCTTCACCTTGTTACTTTTAACCCTTTAAAGCCATAAAACAGCAGCAGGGGTCTGTTAGAAACTCGCCTCTGTGTGTCACCCCCTGCAGGCAACAGCTGGTACTGCAGCAGCATTTATTTAAATCCAACCAAGAGGCCACCTTCACACCTGAGATCAGGTGTGGTGCTAAAGGTGAATAACAGAATTCATAACTCAGAATTCTGATGTTTTCCATGTGGTGATGATGAAGCAGCTGTATCAGGGCTAGCGCCACCTGCAGGAAGGGTTCGGGCATGTGTCAAATATTTTCCAAAGGAATTCAGGAGAAATATCTGTCGTCTTCAGGCGACTTTTGTTGTGATTTGGCGCTATATAAATACAACTGAATTGAATTAAAACGATTTGCTTTGGCAGTTGAAAAGTTAAACGCCTCGCCCCCTAAGTGACACAGCCGTCTGTCTTCACACAAAGGATGACCCTCAGCGAGCCGTACAGCTTCTTCCAGAACCAACGTCTGCTGGATCCCTACGAGTCCTCCCACCTGCTCACCTCCGACCTCGCCTCGTATCTGCTCCTTCCTCTGAAAGAGACAGAAAAGAAAAACACCCCTCTGCCTAGCCTTGATCATTTTCATCCTACCGCTGATTCCAATATCTAGTTCAGGACATTCTGTTCAGACTCTCCCAGAGAATATCTCTCTAACCCTGAAGTGTACGCATGCTGCAAAACCCTCCGTGCTCTACGTCTACGCCTCAATATTTCAAATCCAGTCATGGCGCTGGACGAAGCTTTTGACCCTCAAACACGGAGCGCCAACATGTTTATGAGCACATTTCCATTGTGTTTATAAAAAATAATAAAACAGCTTTATTTAATCGTTTTAAACCCTAACATGTCTCACTGATGCAGCGGCACTTCTGTGCATTAAGGTTTTTCACAAAACGACTGCAGCGGTTTCCCGCCTGGCCTGGAGGTGGCGCTCATCGTCCCGTCATATCTGCTGCTGTTCCTGTGTTTGCCTGTACGAGGCGCCTGTGATTGATTCCAAACATTAACACATTATAGTTTAAAACTGATGTTTGTATTATTGTTACAGTTTCTGTGTTTTATTCTGAAAAGTCGTGTTCATGCTCTGTCCCTTCCTTCCTGTCGCTGGTTCTCAGGTGAGTGTGAGAAAACGCGCAGCAGCTGATCCGGTTAAACGAAAGCTAAATCAAAGCAGCGTCCCCCGAGTCCTGGAGCGGTGAAGGCTTCCTGTCCTGTCCTTAGTTCGGGATGACTTCCTGTCTATGGTTCTTTTCAGATCAGCTGACAGGAGACCACAGCGCTTCTCATTCTGAGGGTTTTACTGTGTTCAAGTCAGGACGCCCAAGTAACAAAAGCAAAGAGCTCCAGAAAAGCAAACAGCCAGCGCGTTTTCATCCACAGCTTCCTGCTTCAGAGATTAACGGGAAGATTCACAAACTTCATCCACACGATGATGAGGAGTGTGAATCTTCGTCCTGCTGCTTCTCCTGAGTCCTGCTCGTCTTCACGTCTGTACGGTTCTGATGTAAATGACTGTACGGACAGTAATCACATGTAAACTGATGATATTAAACGGGTGACACAGAAACCTGGAGTCCAATCAGTGTGTTCTGTGCAGAAACGTTACTGTGAGTGTTTTAATTAAGGGCAGTGTTACAGAGCCCCCCCCCCCGGTTTGTCCTGCTTTTCCTGCCCCCTCGTAGATTTCCACAGAAACAACAGCTGAAGGAAGTTTGTCCTGTCAGATTTCACTCGGTGGAAACAAGCCGAGCTTGTCTGAAGCACAGACAAATAAGATAAAGTGTGAACTTGAAGCTGTGTGTTGTAAATGAATGTGTGTAACAACAAAAGACCGGAGCCTTTGACTTTTGGGGCACATGCTGCATTAAAACGGGCAACGCAGGGTAAAATACCAGTTTATACCACAAGATGGAGCAGCGAGTCAGTCAGAGAGGAAGAAGGCCGGGTATTCAAACACTCATCATGTGACTGAGCAAAAAGCTGCAGACAGGTGGGGTCTGAGCACTCACCTGTACCTGAGTGTTCAACGACATGTTGAAGTGGGAGGTGGCGCTGATGCAGGGGTCCTGACATCCTCGAGGGTCCTGCAGGTTTTAGATCTCACCCTGGGTCAACACACCTGAATCACATGATTAGTTCGTTACCAGGCCTCTGGAGAACTTCAGGACATGTTGAGGAGCTAATTTAGCCATTTAAATCAGCTGTGTTGGTTCAAGGACACATCTAAAACCTGCAGGACACCGGCCCTCCAGGCCTGGAGTTGCCCACCCCTGCTATAGGGGGAGGTCTGACGGGAGGAAGGTGCTCGCAGTGCAGCAGTGACCTCCAGTGGCAGCAGGAAGCACTGCAGAGAAGCATCAGCTCTGTCCATCCACAATCACACATTCATTGATAAACATTAGGATAACAGAGAAAACACCACAAAAGTGACCTGATCAAAGTGTATTTGCTGGCTTCAGCGTGAGCACGAAGAGGAAACTTGAGACAACAAGCTTCGAGTCGAGCGGACGAGCCGAGTGTCACAAAAAGAGACAAAAGCATTTCTCACTTAAAAAACTGTGAGGCTCAGTTTTCCACGATAATCATTAGAAATGTGTTAAGAAGAAGGGCGCCATGACGAGGACAAGGGCCTTTGAGTGGTTTGGTGACTGAGCTCATTTGATCCCAACAACACCCAAAAATCCAGGAAGATTTCCTGACCAGAACTCCCACTATAAAACTGTGTGAACCACTCCAGTCTCAGGTCAGTAAACCTGAAGAAAACCAGGTCAGCACTCAAACATTCACAAACAAGATCGGCTCAGCTCATCTCGGCTGATCTTTAAACTGGTAAATCTTACTCAGGACACTTCTTTTAAACTGCTTAAGGCTGTATCTGAGGCCTGACCTGCTCTTTGCAGCACTCCCACCTCCACCTGTCTGTGTAACCCTGATGGGGACGGGTGGAGGTAATTGAATGTGCTGCACTGAGGGGTGAGCTGAGTATTTAATTGCGTTCAGCAGTGAAACAGTGTTGAGTACACCAGGGCCATTAAAGAGAGGAAAAAATGAAGCCATAGAACATTCAATGCTTTTATTTTCTTGATTTTTCACTAGAAGGTTGACTTCCTGCCAGGTGGAGCTCTGAAACACATCACACGTCGGAGCAATAATGCACAGATTTATGGATTCTATCACTGATCAATACGTCTAATCACAGTCACATGATGAGATATTAGAAGCTGGTGTGAGATAAGCTGCTGAGGTTCAGCTGTTTGTGGTCGCGGCGAAGGCGGAGCATCCACTCACCACCTCAGGAGACCCAAATGGCCTGAAGGTGGAGCCAAAGATTCAGGAGCTCATCAGCTGCTCATGAAGGCCAGACTGTACGAGCCTACAGACGAACTTTGACCCTTGATTCTAAAGCAAAAGCGTCGACTCAGGGTCTCCTGCTGCTTCCTGTTCAGCCCTCAGTGGTAAGCTGTCCTCTATTGGTTTGTGTTGGTTGGTGACGAAGGTCACCTGAGCAGGGAGCTGTCTGGGATTTATGCGACTGTCGGTGTTAACGCTGGGCGACGAGCAATACCTCAGGACTCTCCACCAGCTTCTGATTGGCCAGGAGCTTCACCACAGCAGCAGTTCTTCTTCTTTAGTTTTCCTGCAGGTACTGAACCGAAAAGACCTCCAGCTGAGTCTCCAGCTCGGTGGCTCTGTTCCTGAACAAACGAAAACAAGATTTTAAGACATGCAGCTTCTGCTGAGATGCTAACAGGACCTGGAAGTGCGTGGGGTGTGTTTATGGACGCTGGAATATTGTAAGTAAACGCTGCACAGAAAAACGATTTTTAAACCTTATTTTGACCCAAAGCTGCCAAACGTTGGAAAACCAGATTCATGATTCCCAAACTGGGACTTCTGGGATCTCTGCACGCTGACTGTCCAGAAAACGCCAAAGATCTGATGTGCAATCCCTGAATTTAACTTTTGCATCTCGTGCACTGAAGTTTGTTTCTGAGCGGGAGTTCCTGTGAACTCTCCAAACCACGAGCGGCTCGGAGCTCTGACCTGAAGGCCTTGGAACGCCTCTGGATGTTCTCCAGTCTCTGGATCCTGAAGCTCAGCTGACGGATGTTTCCCTCCAGCTCAGCGTCACTCAGCTCCACCCTCTGAGTCAGGCGACTGAA